>NC_044552.1:71945864-73145864 GCF_007565055.1 Rhinopithecus roxellana
TGCCCAGGATAATGGATCCCAGGATAATGCCCAGGATATGGATAATGCCCAGGAGACCCTGGGCAAATGGCAAAACCTCATCTCTACAAAAAAATACAAAAATTAGCTGGGCATGGTGGCACACGCTGTAGTCCCAGCTACTCAGGAGGCTGAGATAGGAGGATTGTTTGAGCCTAGGAGGTGAAGGCTGCAGTGAGCAGAGATTGTGGCACTGCATTCTGGCCTAGGAGACAGAGTGAGACCCCTATCTCAAAAAAAAAAAAAAAAAAAAAGTCTATAATGAGATTTCACTACATACTAAATTAAAAGAATTGATCATTCACAGTGTTGGTGATACGTGAACAAGTGTTGGCAGGAAGTTTCTTTAGGAGTCATTCCATGACTCCTAAAGAAAAGTCAGGAGTGAGTCTTTATGACCTTGGACTAGGCAATAGTTTCTTAGCTATGACACCAAAAGCACAAGTAAAACAAAAGAAAAAATGTGTAAATTAGACTTTATTAAAACTAAAACTTTAGTCCTTCAAAGTACATCATCAAGAAAGTGAAAAGATTCCAATGCTCAACACCATTAATCATCTGATAAATGCAAACCAAAACCATATGAGATACCACTTTACATCCATTAGGATAACTATAATAAAAATGGAAAATATACATAAGTGGACTTGTGTTATATGGAGAAAAAATGGAAAATAGCAAGCATTGGTGATGATGTGGAGAAACTGCAACCCTCGGCCAGGCATGGTGGCTCATGCCTATAATCCCAGCAGTTTGGGAGGCCGAGGCCTGAGAATCGCTAGAACCCAGAAGGCGGAGGTTGCAGTGAGCTAAGATCATGCCACTGTACTCCAGCCTGGGCAACAGAGCAAGACTCCATCTCAAAAAATAAAATAAAATAAATAAAAGAATTTGGTAATTAAAGAAGTGCTTTGTTGAGTTAGTATGCCACAAAGTTATATAGTACTAAAAATATGCCATGATCTCCCAGAACGGAGGGAGATCATGGAACGATGAAGGCAGTAGGTTTCTCATGGCAGTGAATATGATTTTCTCCTTCCATTTTTCCTTCTCCCTCTTGTTAAATAAAATTCCCCTGGTTGCAACTCCCTAGTGAGAGGATTGATGACAATTGAGTTATTTTGGAGGATCCATCTTTGGGCAGATTCTGGTTGTATCACTGAAGCTGTGATTGGGATGTCATATATGAGAAGATATATAGAATGAATCTATAGGTACTGGAGGCTAAGTCTAAAGTATGCCTTGATTTGGCTTCCTAACCTAAAGAAGTTTTAAATGTCCATTCTTAGAGTTCTTATCAAAAGTTCCAGCAAAGCTTTGCAGCAGTTAATGCTATAGAGAAAGAGAAAAAAGTTCCCGCAGTCTGGGTACAGTGGCTCACTCCTGTAATCCCAGCACTTTGGGAGACCGAGGCAGGAGGATCACCTGAGGTCGAGAGTTCAATACCAGCCTGACCAACATGGACAAACCCTGTCTCTACTGAAAATACAAAATTAGCCGGGTGTGGTGGCGCATGCCTGTAATCCTAGCTACTCGGGAGACTGAGGCAGGAGAATCGCTTGAACCTGGGAGGCGGAGGTTGCAGTGAGCTGAGATTGCGCCATTGCACTCCAGCCTGGGGAACAAAAGTGAAACTCCGTCTCAAAACAAACAAACAAACAAAACAGTTCCAGCAAAGCAAACTTAAAAACAGTCTGTGTGGTCAATCACTATTCTTGCTGCTCTTATGTAAATAACCAGGACAACTTTGATGAGACTAACCTTATTTTGTAAACCCATTTGTCTTATTCTGATTATTTTTGGTAGAAATAGGAGGAGTAACTATAGAGAGAAAAACTGTTTCTGAAGAAAAGCTATAGTACACCTGCTATTAAGTTGTGGCTCTGCTCATCGTTTGCAAGTTTTTCTTATCTTCCCGTACACTGGACTAGATTCTAGAATTCTTCTCTTTTCCTCCTATATCTGGCTACAACTCTCCAACTAAGAAGAACTGCTCTGTTCCCAAAGCCCTCTAAGCTGAAACCAGACAACTCGATGTAAATTTCAAGGGACACGTGTCATTCCTGATGTGTGGGCCACACAGAGTTCACCAAAACGCCTGATACCATAACCAGAGACATTCAAACTGCAAACAAGGGAAAGAAGTTGACAACTTCATGCTGTAAACAGCTTTTCCCAAGGTGTCAGCACAAGACTGTCTATCATAAGACTCTTGCCCCTCTGAACTTGTTTTTTTTTCTTTTTTGCCCATCTTTTTCGCTTGGCACAGTCAGCAGCTCCTGCAGGCAATCAGATGAACTGTCATGTGAAACCCAAATCTTTACAGAACCTAAGAGCTTCTTTAGTTCATCTAGTGGGTAAGTTTAGCAACATCCCTAATGTACGTAACTGTTGTTCAAATTGTACTAGCGGTCCCTTTTATAAAGTTACACTTCTAGATCCACTTGTTCTCACTCCCTGCTTTAATATAACCCAGTCATAGGATGCCAGATTTCCTATAGCTGTATAGGAGGAGTCTGTGCAGTTGATAACACTTGTTGTACATGGGTAGAAGCATTGGGTATTGCAGAGACTTGGTTACAAAAAATGAACAGTCGCTTGGGTAAAACAAGTGGACTCCTCAGCTGACTCATTCTTTGATTTATTCAGTTTTAGTTGGTTTGGTTCATGAGATCCTGGCTAAGGAGCTTACACCAAACTGCTGGTATTATCCTCCTGATAGTCATAATAGTGGTCTTCCTGGTGTGCTGTATTCTCTCAAAGGTTTTAAATACCTACACGTAGCCATCCATCGAACATTGGATGGCCTCTCTTCAGCTAGAATAACAAAAACTCAAAGAAATATGTGATCATGAGGACACTACAACCTAAGAATGGCACATCAAGACCAGAAACACAGAATGATGGTAACTGAGAGCAGTATGAATGGCCTAAGTTTTGGTTGCACTCTCACCTACGTGACAGCCTGACCCAAAGGGTGAAATTGTTAAAAAATAAAAATAAAAATTATAGGAGGCCACTGGTTTGGACTGAACTCCTGCTCTAGGTCCAACAGATCAAACCAAAATGGAGTCAGTCACGCTAAAGTTCCACATCACAAAACTGAAACTAAGTTGTTTATCTGACTTTCTGAGAACTCAGGCGAGAGACAATAGCTAAATCCCTAAACAAGCAATTTCAGCCAGTTTGATAAAGAAGTCCCCTCTCTAGCCTTTACAAGGAAAGTAACTTTGAAACAATCAAGTTTTTGTTTTCTGTTTTGGCGTTTCTCAACCTTTTTCTGTCTATAAAGCCAACCTCCTCTGATTAGAACACTCATTGTACTTTTTTTTTTTTTTTTTTGAGATCGAGCCGTGCTCTATCACCCAGGCTGTAGTGCAGTGGTGCGATCTTGGCTCACTGCAACCTCCGCCCCCTGGGCTCAAGTGATTCTTGTGCCTCAGCCTCCCGAGTAGCTGGGATTACAACCACATGCCACCAACCCCAGCTAATTTTTGTATTTTTAGTAGAGATGGGGTTTCGCCATATTGGCCAGGCTGGTCTCGAACTTCTGACCTCGGGTGATCCGCCCGCCTTGGCCTCCCAAAGTGCTGGGATTACAGGCATGAGCCACCATACCTGGCCTCATTGTACTTTATAGTATGACGTGTTGCTCAGTTCTAGAATTACAAATAAAAGCCAATTACGTTTTTAAGCTAAATTTGTTATTTGTTGTAATTTTGTCTTTTGCAACTCTTCTTTTCTTTCTTCTCTTCCTCTTCTTCCCCTTCCTTTTTTTTTTTTTTTTTTTTTGAGATAAGTCTCACTCTTGTACCCCAGGCTGCAGTGCCATGGCACGATCTCGGCTCATTGCAACCTCTGCCTCCCAGGTTCAAACGATTCTCTTTCCTCAGCCTCCCACGATTCGCCTTTCAGGCGCCTGCCACCATGCCTGACTAATTTTTGTATTTTTAGTAGAGACGGGGTTTCACCATGTTGGCCAGGCCAGTCTCGAACTCCTGACCTCAGGTGATCCACCTGCCTCGGCCTCCCAGAGTGCTGGGATTACAGTCATGAGCCACCATGCCCGGCCCTTTCCCCTTTCTTTTCTTCCATTATTGTTCTTAAGTTTGCACAATAATTAGGATAAGTAAGCATTTATAAAATCAGGTATAATTTAGTCTTCTAATACATATTCCAATGGTGTTGTCACATCTTTTATCTAGATTAATACCTTGGTACATATCATTTAATTTTATTAAGAAAATTTAATTATTATTTTAATTACTTTATTTATTTATTAGAGAAGGGGTCTCGCTAGGTCGCCCAGGCTAGTCTTCAACTGCTGGGCTCATGCAATTCTCCCACCTCTCAAGTAGCCGGGATTATAGGCGTGAGCCACCATGCCCAGCTTGTCTGCCTGCCTTTCTTCCTTTCTTCCTTCTTTCCTCCCTTCCTTCCCTTCATTCCCTTCCTTCCTTCTTCTTTTTTCATTTTCTCTCTTTCTTATTTATTTAGTTATTTATTGGTAGAAATAGGGTCTCACTGTGTTGCCCAGGCTGGTGTTATTAGTAAATGGGCAGATTTATGTAAATGATGAAGGATTGTCACCCCTTCTACTTTTTAGAGATGGGGGTCTTGCTCTGTTGCCCAGGCTGGACTCAAACTCCTAGGTTCAAGTGATCCTCCTGTCTCAGTTTCTCAAGTAGATAAGACTACCAGGCTCGCACCACTGTGCTCAGCTTCCCCCATTTTTATTATTAACATTTCCTCAGCCAGTCATGGTGCCCCATGCCTGTAATCCTAGCACTTTACAATGTCGAGGTGGGCAGAGCACTCGAACCCACAAATTTGAGACCAGCCTGAGCAACATAGCTGGGTGTGGTGGCACGTGCCTGTAGTCCCAGGTATGTGACAGACTGAGATGGGAGGATTGACTGAGCCCAGGAGGTCAAGTCTGTGGTAATCAGGCCACTGCACTCCAGCCTGGACAACAGAGTAAAACCCCCATCTCAAAATAACAAACAAAAAAAACATTTTCTCACACTTTCTTATACACTAACTATAGACAGTGTTATTTGACTGAAAGAGATAGTACATTCTTCTTTTCTTTTTCTTCTTTTCTTTAAGATGGAGTCTCGCTCTATCGCCCAGGCTGCGGTTCACTGCAACCCCTGCCTCCCAGGTTCAAGCGATTCTCCTACCTCAGCCTCCTGAGTAGCTGGGATTACAGGCATGTGCCACCACGACTAGCTAATATTTTGTGTTTTTAGTAGAGACGGGGTTTCACACCATGTTGGCCAGACTGCTCTTGAACTCCTAACCTTGTGATCCGCCCGCCTCAGCCTCCCAAAGTGCTGAGATTACAGGCGTGAGCCACTGCGTCTGGCCTCACATTCTTCTTTTCTCAACCTTTTAAGAAACACTTGAATGTTTTGTTTTTTTTTTTTCTTTCTCTCCCCCTCGAGATGGACTCTCACTCTGTCGCCCAGGCTGGAGTGCAGTGGTGCGATCTCAGCTCACTGCAATCTCTGCCTCCTGAGTTCAAGCGGTTCTCTTGCCGCAGCCTTCCGAGTAGCTGGGATTACAGGTGTGTCCCACCATACCCAGTTAATATTTGCATTTTTAGTAGAGACAGGGTTTCACCATGTTGGTCAGGCTGTCTTGAACTCCCGACCTAGATGATCAGCCCACCTCAGCCTCCCAAATTGCTGGGATTACAGGCGTGAGCCACCGTGCCTGGCCAAAAAACTTGAATGTGTTCCAAGTGCTTATTGTTAAAAATAGATAGTAGAAAAAATGTATTTTGTTTTTTAATCAGTTGCCTTATAAATTCATTCAAAATTACAACAGTTGGCTTCTAGGCTAGATTTATATTTGCTCAATAATTCCTTTTGAGAGCTCAAAATCATAGGTTTGGTTCCAGGTCCATCTAGTTGTAGTTCTTATTTATATTAGTAGAAAACATCTTTTTTAAAAACAAAAGGAAAAAAGAAAATGAAACCTCAACAACAAAAAATAACTTAAAACCAGGTCATTTTCCTATCCCCAGATGTCCCCAAATCACAGAATCTCAGCTGGGGAGTGCATCTGGCCTGTCTCCTGCCTTCAGCCATCATCCTGTCTCTAGTATCTCTCTTATCTATGTCCAATCACGGAAGCCTCACTGCCTCCCCAGACAACTCATTTCAGTCATGAGTAGCTCTACCCACAAAAAGGTTAGACTGAACTGAAAACTTTCTCCATCTCACTTTCACTCATGAGTCATAAATATGCCTCTAAAGTTCTTAAAATAAGTGTAAATCCTTTTCCACTTGGTTTTCCATCAAATGTGTGGTGAACACTATTACATCCTTAAGTCAAATACTTTGCTTCCTCAAGGACTTGACATTGACAGTTCTGAAATGTGCTCTCCCAAATTTTCACATACTAATAATAACTTGACATTCAGGACTCAGTTCAGTCCATATGTTGTCTTTACTAAGAGCTCTTCCCTTGCCATTCTTGTTAAAGTAGGCCCTCTTGAGTCGCTCTCTGTCTATTTTTATTTTATTTTATTTTTGAGATGGGGTGTTGCTCTTGTCACCCAGGTTGGAGTGCAGTGGCATGGCCTCAGCTCACTGCAACCTCTGTCTCCCGGGTTCAAGTGATCTTCCTGCCTCAGCCTCCTGAGAAGCTGGGATTACAGACGCCTGCCACCATGCCCGGCTAATTTTTGTACTTTTAGTAGAGACGGGATTTCTCCATGTTGGCCAGGCTGGTCTCGAACTCCTGACCTCAGGTGATCCGCCCACCTCGACCTCCCAACGTGCTGGGATTACAGGCATGAGCCACTGTGCCTGGCCTCTTATATTGTTCTTATGTCACTTACCACTTTCTGAATGTATTCTATTTGTTTATATGTTTTACCACCTCTTTCCTTCCACTAGAAAGTGAGCCTTCTGGGGACTGGGAACATGTCTCTTGTTCATTCAGTTCCTTATGCGATCCAGGCATTCTATTCCTAGGTACTACCCCAAAGCAATGAAATCACTTGACCATACAAAGACTTGTAGCACGAATATTCATAGCATCTTTTTTTGTAACAGCCAAAAAGTAAAGCAACCCAAGTGTCCATAAACAGATGAATATATTAAAAATCTGTAAGAAATCCATATTATGTACTACCTACAGCAACCAACTACAGATACATGTAGCAACATGTATGAACTTCACAAGATTCATGCTGAGTGAAAGAAGTGAATCACAAGAGTTCTTCCTTTCGTTCCATTTATACAAAATTCCATTAAACATAAATTAATTTCTAGAGAAAAAAAGCAGATCAGTGGTTGCCCAGCACATAGGGTGGAGGGAAATAAACAGGTATGAATTTTTCGGATGGGATGAAAATATTTTGCCTCTTGATTGTGGCAGTGTTTTCATAGGTATTCACAAATGTCAAAACTCACCAAATCGTACACTTTAAACGGGTGCATTTAATTGTACATAAATTAGGCCAGGCACAGTGGCTCACACTTGTAATCTCAGCACTTTGGGAGGCTGAGGTAGGAGGATTACTTGAGCCCAGCAGTTCGAAACCAGCATGGGCAACATAGTAAGACCTTGTCTCTATTTTAAAAATAAATAATTTTATTAATTTTATGTAAATTATACTCCAATTAAGTTGATGGAATCAAATTTTGTTCAGTAAATACTTTTTTTCTTCAGGCAAATCATCCCTGCCTAATCTGACAGGGTTTGGAGATTTTTTGTTACATTCACCATTACCAGGTAGCTCAATTTCTTCAAGCGTGGTGCCCAGAAATGGAACCAATATTATAGATATGAACAGGTTAGAGTATGTTGGGTTCCTGTTACATCCACTTTTTTATTACTGTACATTTGAATCAGGATTTCTTGTATTTAGACTTCAAAAAATCTCATATAAATGATTTTAATCAGCCTGAAGGTTCTACTTCTGTCAGTGCAGCTTAAATTTAGGGGGACGTTTCAGAAGCAGGCCTACACAGATGTCTGACATTGGGTTTGCCTCCAGGGGCGTTTCCCAACTGTAGAACAGTCTCCTTTATCCTAACTACCTGTATATTTTTCCCCCAGGTTTTGAACTTTTCTTTGTGTCTTTTTTTGTCTTCATGAAAGTGGAAGATAACACCGTTTAAAGCGACAAAGGTCAATAGCAGCCCTGAGGCTTGTCAATAAAGATCTGCTTTCTGGATGCCATAGATGTATTCATAGTTCATCAATACTCTTTGGGTGTAGTTGTTTAAATTGCTATGAACTGGCCTGGGTGCTGACTAGTTACCTCATTTCTCCATGTGATTCACAAGAATACTGTGTGACACTTAACACATCTTGCTGAGAATCCACTGGATTAGGAATTAGAAGGCTTGAGTTCTAGGTCCAGATTTACTTCTTTAAGTTGTGTAACATTGGACAAGATTACTTAATCCAAGCCTCTGCTTTCTCGACTGGAAATTTTATACAAATACCACCTGCACTATTCAGTTTATGGAATATTTTAAATATCAACTGAAAATATCATGTGAAAATACTTTCAAAAAAAGATTGTGCTTATTAGCCAGGTGCGGTGGCTCACACCTATAATCCCAGCACTTTGGGAGGCCAAGGTGAGCGGATCATGAGGTGAAGAGTTCGAGACCAGCCTGGCCAACATGTAAAACCCTGCCTCTACTAAAAATACAAAAATTACCTGGGCATGGTGGTAGGCACCTGTAATCCCAGCTACTTGGGAGGCTGAGGCAGGAGAATTGCTTGAACCTGGGAGACAGAGGTTGCAGTGAGCCGAGATCGTGCCACTGCACTCTAGCCTAGGTGACACAGTAAGACTCCATCTCAAAAAAAAAAAAAAGAAAAAGAAAAAAAATTGTGCTTATTATATTATTTATAACAATGTCAATAGGAAATGCCATTAATGTCCAACACTAGAATGACTAAAATAAATAACATATCCACATAATCAAATATTACAGAGCCATCAAAAATAGTGTTTAAAAAATAACTAGTGACACAAGTAACTGCTTACATATAACATTTATTTTAAAGAGCAGCGCAGGCCAGGCACAATGGCTCACACCTGTAATTCCAGCACTTTGGGAGGCTGAGGCGGGAGGATTGCTTGAGCCCAGGAGTTCAAGATCAGCCTGGGCAACATGGCAAGACTTCTGTTGTAAAAAATTAGCCGGGCGGTGGCATGTGCCTGTAGTCTCAGCTACTAGGAATGCTGAGGTGGGAGGATCACCTAAGCCTGGGACGTTGAGGCTGTAGTATGCAGTGATCTTGCCACTGTACTCCAGCCTGGGCGAGAGTGAGAATCTGTCTTAAAAAAAAATAAAGGGCAGGGCACCTAGTTGTGAACTCTTGGACAAGGGCTAACGATGGGAGCAGGTACAAGGGGACTTCTGTGGGTCTTTACAATATTTCTATTTCTTTTTCTTTTCCAACTTAGATAAAGGGTGTACGTGTGCAGGTTTGTTACCTGGGTATACTGCATGATGCTGAGGTTTGGGGTATGACTGATCCCATCACCTAGGTATTGAGCACAGGACCCAACAGTTTCTGAACCCTTGGCCTCCTTGCTCCCTCCCCACTAGTAGTCGGTCCCCACTATCTACTGTTGCCATCTTTATGTCCATGAGTACCCATTGTTTAGCTCCCACTTACAAGTGAGAATGTGTGGTATTTGGTTTTCTGTTCCTTTACATTAATTCACTTAGGATATTTCTATTTCTTGATCTGGATAATGATTATGCAAGTGTGTTCACTTGGTAAAAATTTGTCATGTTTTGCTCATATGAACACTTCCATACATGTAGGTTTTAGCTATATATGTATTTAAAAATAAAAAAGCAGAAATCAGAAGACGACCAGTTTTATTTTATGTATTTTATTTATGTATTTATTTATTTTTTTGTGACAGAGTCTCACTCTCTATTGCCCAGGCTGGAGTACAGTGGCATGATCTAGACTCACTGCAACTTTTGCCTCCAGGGTTCAAGCTATTCTCTTGGCTCAGCCTCCTGAGTAGCTGGGACTACAGGCGCGTGTCACCATTCCTGGCTAATTTTTGTATTTTTAGTAGAGATGGGGTTTTGCCATGTTGGCCCGGCTGGTCTCAAACTCCTGACCTCAAGTGATTTGCTCGCCTCAGCCTCCCAACGCACTGGGATTACAGGAGTGAGCCACCATGCCCGATACCATAGTTTTATTTTTAAATTTGGGGTTTTTAAAAGATATATATTTTGCCGGGCGCGGTGGCTCAAGCCTGTAATCCCAGCACTTTGGGAGGCCGAGACGGGCGGATCACGAGGTCAGGAGATCGAGGCCATCCTGGCTAACACGGTGAAACCCCGTCTCTACTAAAAAATACAAAAAACTAGCCGGGCGAGGTGGCAGGCGCCTGTAGTCCCAGCTACTCGGGAGGCTGAGGCAGGAGAATGGCGTAAACCCGGGAGGCGGAGCTTGCAGTGAGCTGAGATCCGGCCACTGCACTCCAGCCTGGGCGGCAGAGCGAGACTCCGTCTCAAAAAAAAAAAAATAAAATAAAATAAAAAAATAAAAGATATATATTTTAAATATTTTTTAGAGACAGTGTCTCGCTCTATCACCTAGGCTGGAGTGCAGTGGCAAAACCATAGCTCACTGCAGCCTCAGACTCCTGGGCTCAAATGATCCTCCTGCCTCAGTCCCCAGAGTAGCTAGGACTATAGGCATGCACCACTATGCCTGGCTAAGTTTTTAAATTTTTTGTAGAGACAGGATCTTGATATGTTGGCCAGGCTAGTCTTGAACTTCTGGCCGCAAGCAATACTCCTCAAATTACATGTGTTAGCCGCCATGCCTGGTCCTATTTTTATTTTTTTAGAGACAGGGTCTTGCTATGTTACTCAGGCTGGAATACAGTGGCTATTCACAGGCATGATTATAGCATACTAAGGCCACCTGGACTTAAGGGACTCTCCTGCTTCAGTCTCCTGAGTAGCTGGCGAAACCCCCTTGGCAAAAATTATAACTGAGGAAATTATGACAGTGAAAGAAATCAGACCTAAACGACTCCATCTTGCTTTTAACCTTTAAGCTGTCCTTGTTCACCCCTGGGCATAGGCTGAACTAACTTTGGGAAGGAATTCAGTTTACAGTTTGACTCTAAAACAAAATTGATAATAGCTCTTTCCCGAAAAGACCCCCTTCTTGCCTGGGGACCAGTCTGCCTTTGTAGGACTAACAAATTAGCTAGAAGATTAGAAATTACAGTTTAGGGGTGATGCAGCCTTTGGCTCCAAGAGTCTGAACCTTCCCAAATTGCTCCTGGGGATAACATCACCATTGTAAAACTTAAGATCAGAGCTATTTTGCAGATCCTGAACTCCATGGATCAGCTGACACCACCCAGACAGTAATCTGGGTCAACTAGTTCTGCCATCCCACCCAGGAACTTCTAGAAGAGAGCAAGAAAAATTTACTTCTGTCTCCTATGAGTCCATCTCCAACCTGACCAATCAGCACTCCCCACTTCCCAAGCCCCTACCCGCCATATTATCAGGGAGGCTGATTTGGGTAATAATAAAACTCTGTCTCCCACACAGCCGGCTCTGCATGAATTACTCTTTCTCCCTTGCTATTCCCCTCTCTTGATAAGTTGGCTCTGTGTAGGCAGCCGGCAAAGTAAACCCGTTGGGCAGTTACACTGGGACCACATGCGCACCACCACACCCAGCTTAAAACTATGTATTTTTTTAAGTGGTAAGAAATACAGCAAAATGTTAATGATGGTATCTCTGGCTGGTGAGATTACAGGTGACTTTTATCTTCATCTTTGCAACTTTCCCTTTGATTATCAGAAAAAAAAATTTTTTTTTTTTTTTTAAATTAGAAAAAGTATTCCTTGTATTTGAAAGAAAATGCTTGGCCTGGCGTGGTGGCTCACCCCTGTAATCCCAGCATTTTGTGAGACGGAGGCAGGTGGATCACCTGAGGTCAGGAGTTCCAGACCAGCCTGGCCAATATGGCGAAACCTTGTCTCTACTAAAAATAGAAAAATTAGCCGGGTGTGGTGGCGGGCGCCTGTAGTCCCAGCTACTCAGGAGGCTGAGGCGGGAGAATGGCGTGAACCCAGGAGGCGGAGCTTGCAGTGAGCCGAAACCGCGACTGCACTCCAGCCTGGGGTGACAGAGCGGGACTCCATCAAAAAAAAAAAAAGAGAGAGAGAGAGAGAGAAAGAGAGAAAGAGAAGAAAGAAAGAAAATAAAAGAAAAGAAATTGTAAACATATACAGTGTCGGGTGTTATTCCCAATGCCTGAAACATAATAATGCTTGATAAATGTGGAGTGAATGGTTATTGCCCTGTGAAAGTTGATCCATAAGAATTGGGTCGTTCTCTTCAGATCCAACTAAAACAGAGTCGAGAAGCTAGGAGGAAAAAGCACTCAGGGTACAAAGCATTGCTCCAAGAACAGAGTTTCTTTGCAAGCCTGGCTGCTGAAACTGCTTGTTGTAAGCTGAAACCAGTTTTATCTATAGCTTCTGAGATAACTTGCTACAATTCTAGGACTAATTTTGCCCTCTGCTGTTGCTCACCAATCAGAGCTCCCAGCTCCCCAAACCCATACTAGTGCAAACGAACTTTCTCAAAGAGCAATACATAACATTTCTGCTTTTTAATAAAACCTCTGGCCTTTTCTTTGTTCTTCAGACATTCCAAAGACCACCCAACCCAGTCTGCATGTATGCCCGAACTTAAAATTCTGAAACCACCCCCACAGGATTGACAAGAATTGCATGTCAGGTTCTGGCCAGAAATGTAGTTATAATTTAGCATGAATCAGGCTGCCCTTTGGCCCACATCCTTGTTGCTAAGTCACATAGCACTAGATACTGACCATCTGCATCCCCACTGTATGATGGACAGATCAGGATCGTAAGACTAAGAACTGACTTGCATTCCTATTGTTCCTACAGGGTCTCTGAACTTAGATCATAACACTTTTGTTTAAGGATCACTTAAAATGTTTTTCAGGGCCAGGTGTGGTGGCAAAAGCCTGAAATCCCAGCACTTTGGGAGGCCGAGATGGGAGGACTGCTTGAGGCAGAGTTCAACCTGCTTGAGGAACATAGCGAGACCCCGTATCTACCTACAAAAATATTTAAAAATTAGCTGGCCCTGGTGGTGCGCACCTGTAGTTCCAGCTATTTGGGAGGCTGAGTTTGGAGGACTGCTTGAACCCAAAGAGTTCAAGGTTGCAGGGAGCTATAATCACACTGGATGACAGAGCAAGTCCCTATCTCAAAAAACAAAGACAAACAGATGTTTTTCAGACTCTGAATTCCAACAAAACAACTGATGCCAATGAGTTTGAAGATCCCACCAGAGGAAGCGGATCAGCATGAGAATAGTTTCTTCATCTCCCTGTCCTACGACTTCACTCTGCACTCTTTGATCAACTAACAATCTCTAAAACCCTAAAAAAATCCTAACCTCAAATTCCTCAGAGTTGTATCTGAGGTTTCTTCCCATCTCTTTGTTCAAATTTTGCTTTTCTTTTTCTTTTTTTCTTGAGACAGGGTCTCACTCTGTCGCCCAGGCTGGAGTGCAGTGGCGTGATTTCAGCTCACTGCAACCTCCGCCTCCTGAGTTCGAGCGATTCTCCTGCCTCAGCCTCCTGAGCAGCTGCAATAAAAAGCTTGTACTACCATACCCGGTTTTCGTATTTTTAGTAGAGATGGGATTTCGACATGTTGGCCAGGCTGTTCTTGAACTCCTGAGCTTAAGCGATCTGTCCGCCTTGGCCTCCCAAAGTGCTGTGATTACAGGTGTGAGCCATCATGCCCGACTTCCTGGTTCAAATTTCTACGATTCTTCTTTCTCTGCTGCAACCTGGTGTCCCAGCATATTGACTTGCTGTGTGCCTCAGGCAACAAATTTATTATGGTTACAATTCTTTCTCCCAAGTAAAACAAATTTAGAGATTTTTCTCTACAATTTTGACTTCAATGCTCTATCTACCAGCAAAGTACCTGTTTTAAAAAAGGAAATAGGTTAACACTCTTAGCTCTCAGGGAACCCAGGCTGGCTCCTACAATGACTATTTCCAATTCTAAGTAAGAGCTCATGAGGCACATACCTAATGATTTTTCTTATAATTTTGCCAGAGTCAAAACCAGAAGATATCTGTCACCAGTTCTCTGCCTCATTCTGTGTTCCCATAGTTCCTTCAAGATTAACTGAATGTGCATGTTTGGAACGGAGACTCAAAGTTATTTCAAGCAGCCCGGTGCTTTCCATCCCATATTTTACCCACCTTGAGGTTAGGATAGAATTACTTTCTGGAGCCCCACTTCTCAATCATGATGGCCACTCCTCTCATTTTCTAAGAATGGAGATAACATGGGAATTTCATTAGGCGGTATTATGCCAGTTGCCTTAAGTCCCCTTTTAAAATTCTTTGTCATACTGCTACTACTACTACCACAAAACAAAGCCACATTGATTGCCCTTTGGGTTTCTTTAGTCTGCAAACATTTTCAATTTTCTGAGAAAACCGTATTACTAATTGATGCTGCCCATGGTTTTATGCACTATCTTTTCATTGTCCGTTTAAATCTCAGCTGAGCTCTCAGAGTAGCAGGCAAGGGTTGGGTTGGTTTCATTTAACGCCACACTGTTTCCCACAACACTGCCCTGTCTGCCACTCCCACATACTCTCCTGCCCGTATGGTGATGCTGCTTTTGAGGAGCTCTCATGCCACTTGAGCTTTGATTGATTTTTCAAGATTCTGTCTAATCCTTCCCCAAGGTGTCCCTTCATGGAAGGTGCTGGGGGTAAAATTCAAAACATATTTGTGGTATTGACTAGCTTTGAGTGGGGAGCCAGATGGATGAAATGGGGCCTCATGGGGACAGTAAAGAATTCTCATGCGCTCCCAGTGCCATAAACCCAGAGCGGCCTCTGAAAGGCTGAGCTGGAGGTGCTGATGCAGGTGGTGTCATCTAAACTGATGTCTCTAATCAGTCAAGTCACTATGCTATTTACTTTGTCAGATAAGTGACTCTGGGGAAATCAGGTCGGAGAGTGGGTAAATAAACTGTTTACTCAAGCTGATAAATGTGAATCTTCAAAATCGATTTCAAATGCAGAAATGAAATGGGCTGTGCTTTGCCTTTCAGGAACCTCCTTCAGAACTCATCCAGTGTGTGAGAGGGACAGAGGGAGTTACCAGAACACAAGCTCAACTTTAGCTTGGCTCTAACTCTGGTTGCAGGTTCCTCCTCCTACTCGATGATCTAGTGTCCACAGATGGTGCCTGTGCAGTCCTGAGTTCCAGCTGGGTCGGAGGGCATGCCCCACAGAGCCAACATCGGCCACTCTGCATCTGTCTGAGCCCTCAGAAGCCTGGTTTTCAGTTTGAGGAATCAATCTCAATCCACTAAAGCACTTACAGCTCAGGGGCTTTGATCTTTGCTTGGCAAATGCCCTAACTGCTGAGTTCTACATACTTTGCCATTTCTCCCTTATCTCCCAGAGCCAGAGTTTTCTCCATGTTTGGAATCCACTTTCTGATTCCTTGAGCATGGGTGAGAGGAATGGGGGTGGGGATGAGATGGGTTGGGGAAGGAAGGACAGAAGTTTAATGGAAAAACAAGAACAAAAATAAAATGCATTTATGGGCTGGGCACTGTGGCTCACGCCTGTGATCTCAATTCTCTGGAAAGCTGCAGCGGGAGGATTCCATGAGGACAGGAGTTCAAGATCAGCCTGGGCAACATAGTGAAACATCGTCTCTACAAAAAAACAAACAAAAAACTAGCCCAGCTGTGGTGGCATCTGCCTGTGGACAAAAGTACTTGGGAGGCTAAAGTGAGAGGATGGCTTGAACCCAGAGCCTGATGCTACAGTGAGCTATGACTGCACCACTGCACCCCAGCCTGTGCAACAGTGACACCTGATTTCTAATAAACAGAATGTATTTATGGTATATTTAAAAACTGCCTCAGCTGGGCGCGGTGGCACACACCTGTAATCCCAGCATTTTGGGAGGCCAAGGTGGGCGGATCACTTGAGGTCAGGACTCCAATTCCAGCCTGGCCAACGTGGCGAGACCGTCTCTACTAAAAATACAAAAATTAGCTAGGCACAGTGCGCATGCCTGTAATCCCACCTACGCGGGAGGCTGAGGCACGAGAATCGCTTGAACTCAGGAGGCGGTGGTTGCAGTGAGCTGAGTTCGCACCACTGCACTCCAGCCTGGGTGACAGAGCAAGACTGTCTCCAAAAAAATAAAATAAAAACTTTTTCTCAAAGAGCTCTGAAATGGAAAGAGTGCACAATAGCTTCAATTCAATGATGGCAAAGTTAAAATTCCTAACATGATCTAACTGTCAGTCTGGATGATACGGGAAACACAATGACATCCTTGCTGTTTTTAAACTTGAGCAACTCGAGTTGTTAGTATGAGGCAAATCATTAACATCTAAATGCAAGCTGACTTTCTTCTCACAGCTAGCATATACCTCAAGTCAGCAAGCCCATTTCAGCTTCTTTTTCGAATAGCTTCTTTCAATGAATTCTCTACAATTTCATAATGTATATATGCTAGGATGCATTTGTCTTAAATGCAGTTATGTTTTGACTATTTCTAAGTAAAAGTGCATTAAGAACATAATGAAGGCCGGGCATGGTGGCTCAAGCCTGTAATCCCAGCACTTTGGGAGGCCGAGACGGGCGGATCACAAGGTCAGGAGATCGAGACCATCCTGGCTAACCCGGTGAAACCCCGTCTCTACTAAAAAAATAGAAAAAAACTAGCCGGGCGAGGTGGCGGGCGCCTATAGTCCCAGCTACTCGGGAGGCTGAGGCAGGAGAATGGCATGAACCCGAAAGGCGGAGCTTGCAGTGAGCTGAGATCCCGCCACTGCACTCCAGTTTGGGCGACAGAGCGAGACTGTCTCAGAAAAAAAAAAAAAAAAAAAAAAAGAACATAATGAAGCCCGTATTTTTTTGCACTGTCTCTTAATTTTATGGTGGACAAAGCACCAATTTCTGAAATTCAATAAAAGCAAACCTTCCTTTGTTGTTCAGATCTTAGCAGTGGGTTTAGTAGTTTTAACTTCTTCCATTTTAAAGCTTTCCATTTTTAGCCTGAAGTAGCTAAACATATAAAGGAAAGGAAGGAGAGATCATCTAAGTAGCTAATCAGATAAATGAAAACTGACTTGAAGTTAGGCTTTATTCTCCCTTTCTTTTCTTGAATTGGATAATAACATCTTTACTTTGGATTATGTTCAATAACCAAGAAAACAAACAGCACTTAAAAAAAAAAAAGAGGCCGGGCGCGGTGGCTCAAGCCTGTAATCCCAGCACTTTGGGAGGCCAAGACGGGTGGATCACGAGGTCAGGAGATCAAGACCATCCTGGCTAACACGGTGAAACCTCGTCTCTACTAAAAAATACAAAAAAACTAGCCGGGCAAGGTGGCGGGCGCCTGTAGTCCCAGCTACCCGGGAGGCTGAGGCAGGAGAATGGCGTAAACCCGGGAGGCGAAGCCTTGCAGTGAGCTGAGAGCCGGCCACTGCACTCCAGCCCGGGCGACAGAGCGAGACTCCATCTCAAAAAAAAAAAAAGAAAAAAAGAAAAAAGAAAGAAACCCAAATTCCATGAAAAAATAACTTGGTAATAGTATTAATATTCCAGAAAAAAAATATAAGAAGTTTGGTATTTAAAACAAAACAAATAACCAAACTGCTTTCCTCATCTACCAAAATCCAACATTAAGTAACACTTAAAACAGGCAATTTACCACCTCCATTGAAATGAATACATAGCCTCCAATTTATATATGTTGTGCTCTAAAGTAAGGACAACTGAAAATTAAGATGTGCTTTCCACAGAAAGTGATATAAACGGCAGCTCAAGAGTTCCAGATGGTATAACACTACAAGGTGTTCTCAACAAAAAGTCTTTGTTAGACTTCAGCAATACTATTTGGTACTTCTAACAGCAAATAGGAAGCATTCCAATACTTATTAGATCCTCTACCATCAGACACAGAAATTACCTAGAAAATAGAAATGTATTGCCAAATCTCAAACAAGAGGGCTACTGATTAAACAAACAAAAACACCCTTAAGACATCTCACAGAAAACATGGCCGTCTTTGGGTTAAGATTGGCTGATTTTCCAGTAGTGCTCGGGTAGGTCTTCCTGATAGAGGGGTCCAGAAGTGGCAGGGTCCCATAAGCGGCTGGTGAGGAGGACCCACTGCTTTGCCTCCTACCAGTGAGGAGCAAGGATTTGGGGAAGGACTATGCATCCATCACTCCTGATGTTCTTTTCATGGCTCCCCTTCTCCTCAGTTATTGTCCATCTACCTCCAGATGGCAGCAAACGACTTATTTTAGCCCTTTCTTCTCATTTAGATATAAAGTACGAATGTCTGATTCGGCTACAAGACTGTATGGTCTTTGGCTAAATGTATAATCAAACAAAAAGTATAAATGATACCAGCTCCCTGATTTTTCTGGCAAGAGGAGAGTAACAGCTATCTGGAGAGGACTAGGGAAAGCTAAGGAATGGATTCACAAGAGAATGGAAAGGTAAAAGGTAAAGCTGAGTGAGGCTTGAACTTTTGCTTAGTGCCAGCATTGTTGATCTGTACCTGAGCAAGCTTACATAAATGCATGTACACACAGGCACGGAGCTCTCTAACATGGAGCTGAAGTGAAACTCTGTCTCTAAAAAAAATAAGCCAGGTGTGGTGGTGGGTGCCAGTAATCCCAGCTACTCGAGAGGTTGAGGCAGAAGAATCGCCTGAACCCGGGAGGTAGAGGTTGCAGTGAACTGAAATCGTGCCACTGCACTCCAGCCTAAGCTACAGAGTGAGACTCTGTCTCAAAAAACAACAAAAACAAAAGCATTGGTACTTCCTGTAACAAATTATGATTTGCGTTATGTCTGTACTTTTACAACATAACTGGCACTTGTATAAAGGAAATTCTTTGTCAAGGACTGAATCAAGGAACTTAACACCCTATTCTGGAAAAACAAGTATGCAATACTAGTAGGAGGAAGTAGAAAGCCTCTTTCTGTTTTCCAAGGCACAGGGCCTGTCTTCAAGAAACTTTCAAAACAAGTTGCTTTGGCTGGCTTCTACACCATCTGCAAATGCCCAAGGCCTTCATGCAACCTTTAGCTACCTAGGGCTACCCAGTACTCTAAAGTGCCCTGCACCTTAAAACTCACCTGTTTTCTTTTTCATTCTGCCCCTATCACTGCCTTTCTGCTAGGTGCAGTGGACTAACACCTGTAGCTCCAGCTGCTCAGGAGGGTAAGGTGGGAGGATCACTTGAACCCAGGAGTTTGAGTCCAGCCTGGGCAACACAGCAAGACCTCACTGCTTTAAAAAAATTAATAAATAAATAAAAATAAAAAAAAAAAGCAGGGCTCAGTGACTCATGCCTATAATCCCAGCTACACAGAAGGCTGAGGTGGGAGGATTACTTGAGCCCAGGAGTTTGAAACTGTAGTTAGCTGTGATTGTGCCACTGCACTCCATCCTAGGTGACAGAACAAGACCCCATCTCTTAAAAACAAACAAACCAAAAAACACAGGCTTCCTCTCAGAGAAGGGGGGTGGGGCTCTACTTAGTAGCAGAGTCTCTTAATCAACAGTAGCGTAATGTATCAATAATCAGACACATCCCTTTCAGAGATCTATATTTTCAGCCACAAAGCTTAAAATCTCAACTGTCAACTAGTAGGATTTCCGGCAAAATAACAGAAAAGTAGAAAATAAAAATCAGGTTGTAGATCTATGTTGGGAAAGGAGGTTAACTTTCCAGGTAGTTCATACTGAACGTGTCTACATAGCTCCTGCGGGTCATTTCTGCTTTCTATGTCTTCCTTTAGCTAAGGCCAGAAATTCAAAAAAATTTCATTGGTTATGGAGACCCCTCCTCATCCACCCATTCACCCAATGAGAAAGAAGAATTTGTGGAGGGCAGGGGATATCACAAGAGAAAATGGCACACCAGACTGTAATGTCTCAAATAAAAGGCTTACTTTACCCTTAATACTAGTATATTACTGTTCATAATATTGTAAAATTATCATGTTATAAAAATATATAATAAGATCTCATAAGAAACTGAATGGATTGATGCTTGATAATTCTCTTAAGTAGAACACAATGAAACAGTAGTGGCTGGCTAAGTTCCATCAATTTTTTTTAACTCTTTTTGACTTTTTCTCCTGGTCTTCTGTTATCCTTTCTGCAGGTCGCTTCTTCAACCCCTTCATTTTCCTGGTTTGTAGTTTGCTTAGGTCTTGCTTCTGCATATGAATCCTTCCATAAGTTGTACCAAAAGTATCATGGGAGATATTTTTCTTCTTCTTTGGCTACGACAAAAGAATACGTATATATTTAATGGCCTTCTACTATAACGAGCCAGTAAAAACCTAGTCTGTAACAACTATCTTAGTAGCAATTTCCATTAGTGCCTACCTCTTCAATGACAGAGTATATAGCCCTATATACTTTTCTTCTCAAACTTAAGCGTGCATACAAATCACTTGGGATCTTGCTAAAGCACAGATCCTAATTCAGTATGTCTAGGGTAGCACCTGATATTCTGCACAATTCCCAGGTAAACTGTCAGGCCACACTTTGAAAAACAAAACTATAAACTACACTAACCACTGTCAAACATCAAGAAAATATCCTGTGTTTAGCTTAAGGAGTTGTGACTATCATTTCAATTTCTATTGGCATTTTAGGGATTACATTTCTGCTTGTCTTTTAAAACTACTTAAAAAGTCAAAACACATTTTATGCACATATGGTTTACATACCCTGTGCTCTAAATCCTCAGTCTTTACAGCGTCCCAAACAACTCTCTTTCTTTTGTTGAAAACAGCAGTCTTGACTATCAGAAGGCACTTAGCCAAACCTCATGTCTGGGTTGTGCAACTCTTTTTTTTATTATCCCTTATTGTTGGCTTATTTGGTTCTCTCTCCTTTTTCTGGCTCTGTGAGTCCTAGTTTAATCTATTGTATTGATCTCTTTATGTATGTCCTTGTCTTTTTTTGTTTTTTTGAGATGGAGTCTTGCTCTGTCGCCCAGTCTTGCTCTGTCGCCTGGAGTGTAGTGGCGCAATCTTGGTTCACTGCAAGCTCCGCCTCCCGGGTTCATGCCATTCTCCTGCCTCAGCCTCCCAGGTAGCTGGGACTACAGGCACCCACCACCACTCCCAGCTAATTTTTTGTATTTTTCGTAAAGATGGAGTTTCACTGTGTTAGCCAGGATGGTCTTGATCTCCGACCTCGTGATCTGCCTGCCTTGGCCTCCCAAAGTGCTGGGATTACAGGCGTGAGCCACCATGCTGGGCCTATCCTTGTCTTTTAATACAGTATGCCACAAATCCTTTTTGGAAACAAAAAGGATTAAAGTAGAATATACAAATAAATATGGCACCAAGCTCTAAGTCATATACCTTGAGAGCTTTTGGCATTTTCATAGATAATTTATAAAGGTCATCTGATGCCAGGTGTGTCCTCCTCAGAACCAGATCCAATGAGGGTCCCATCTCTTCCAATTCAATCCGTGGTGTTCTGCAACCAGATTTCTTCAACAGCAACCTTTAGGAAATAGGTAAAAAGAAATGTTGCTATGACTTTCATAAAAGTCCTCTCCACCAAAATATTTTTTGTTCAGGGGATTTACAAGTCCATTAAATGACATAAAATGTTTAGAAAAACTTACTTAAATACTTCATACATTCAAGCCAAGCATATCCTTTGGTTCACTTTTTCTTTTATAAATTTTTTTTTTTGAGATGGAGTCTTGCTTGTCAGGCTGCAGTGCCGTGGTGCGATCTCGGGGCTCACTGCAAGCTCTGCCTCCCACGTTCACACCATTCTCCTGCCTCAGCCTCCTGAGTAGCTGGGACTACAGGTGCCCACCACCACGCCCGGCTAATTTTTTGTATTTTTAGTAGAGACGGGGTTTCACCGTGTTAGCCAGGATGGTCTTGATCTCCTGACCTCGTGATCTGCCCGCCTTGGCCTCCCAAAGTACTGGGATTACAGGCATGAGCAAGTCTTTTATCCCTTTTTGAGCTAAAGGGTCGCACAAATATCAAATTAAAAAAAAATTTTTTTCCCTGAGGTAAAGGACAGTTTGCTTATTTTTAAAAATCAGAAATAAAAGTATATAATATTGTTAAAAAACAGCAAGTGAGATACAAAATTCTCAGAAATGAAATAAAATCCTTTGATTTGACTTCATCTTACTCATAGATTTATATATGTATAAAAATAATTTTAATTGGCTTTTACTTTGAAACAGTATGTTTGTATGATTAACAAGTTCTTATCTAAGACTGTAGGAGTTAAACCAACCCATCTGGAATCAACTTTTCCTCATAGCACAGACATTTACTAACTTCCTTACATTGAAGTGAACTTTAAAATCTTAAAATAACAAAACCACAACTTTCTGAATAGCCTATGTCTAAACAACTCTGGATCTGGAAACACTGGTGGAGGGGAACTGGGGAGTACAGGCAGGATAAAGGGATGGTGGAGCAGCCTGGCGCAGTGGCTCACACCTGTAATCCCGGCACTTCAGGAGGCTAAGGCAGGCAGATCACCTGAGGTCAGGAGTTCCAGACCAGCTGGCCAACATGGTGAAACCTCATCTCTACTAAAGACACAAAAAATTAGCCGGGCGTGGTGGCGGGCACCTCTAGTCCCAGCTACTCGGGAGGCTGAGGCAGGAGAATCGCTTAAACCCGGAAGGCAGAGGTTGTAGTGAGCTGAGATAGTGCCACTGCACTCCAGTCTGGGTGACAGGGCGAGACTCCGTCTCAAAAACAAACAAAAAAGGAATCAAGGACATGTATTTTTTTATTTTCAACTAAAATTTTTTCTTCCACTTAAAGTGCTAATTTTCAGCTAGTTAGAAAACTTGTGAATTGAAAACAGCTCATGGCATGTCTGATAGATTCAAATCACCCAAGTACTACTATACACTGCCAAAAGCACTTCTGAACTACTGAAGCACCTTTCAATTAACTAAAAATAATTTTAAAAATTGATGCATAACAGATGTACATAGCTTCAGGGTACACATAATAATATTGTGCCTTTTTATTCACACAAATGTCCTAATGAATTAATTTTTTGAGTGGTACATAAAATTAAGATTTCCAAATAACTATGTATAACTACCTATGTTGTTGTTTCATTAAAGAATTAAGTTGGCCGGGCGCGGTGGCTCAAGCCTGTAATCCCAGCACTTTGGGAGGCCGAGACGGGCAGATCACGAGGTCAGGAGATCAAGACCATCCTGGCTAACCCGGTGAAACCCCGTCTCTACTAAAAAATACAAAAAAACTAGCCGGGCGAGGTGGCGGGCGCCTGCAGTCCCAGCTACTGGGGAGGCTGAGGCAGGAGAATGGCGTTAACCCAGGAGGCGGAGCTTGCAGTGAGCCAAGATCCGGCCACTGCACTCCAGCCCGGGCGACAGAGCGAGACTCCGTCTCAAAAAAAAAAAAAAAAAAAAAAGAATTAAGTACAATGCCATACTTGCCTGTGTAGATGATCTGATCTTAATCATTTCAGTATGTTTACTGGAAGAGCAAACTGATTTAAGGAACTATTCTCTGGCTTTTAGTTATCTGCAAACAGAACCCAGTTCTTTCTCTCTCAGATGGATTCAAGCGGGTAGATATGCTAACTGGTAATTGCTACATATTTTTAAATATTATTTGCCTATTTCTTGAGGAAGAGTGACATTACTACTACTGTTCAAATTGTAATTTCCTCATTTTTCTCCTGTCTCATACACTTTTCTGGCTGAAAGTCTGTTTTCATTAAGTAAACTCCTCTATTAGAATGTTGTGTTTGCTTTTTAAAGTATGCTAACACTTTGTTTTGCATATGTCCCCCCCATAAGGCCTAACCATTGTGCAAAGGCACATGTGGCATTACTAACAATTTTGTTTCATATTAATGGCCCTGACTCTACAGTGAGTAAAATTTCCCAAGGGATATCAACAGTCACTCACATATAAGGAATAATTACTACAGGATGTATAGGAACAGTGGTCAATAACACTATGATTTATTCACCCAAAAGATCACGTTAAAGGTTACATTAATATAATTTCATTTTAGAGTTCCTTTCATCCAAAAGCTCAAAACCATTTTATAAGCCTCATTAATCTTCACAAATAAAGTATGTGAATATTAAATATTACCATTTTCAAATTGCTTAAGGGCTAATTTGCAGTAAGAGAGAAGGAAAGGGTTCCACAGTATAGCCCAAAGAATGCCTGGGGAGCCGAGTTAAGTCAGACATACTTTCTGGTATATGCCCATCTATGAGTACCTGTTTACTCTTATAAAGCAGTACTGTCAATCTTACGGGGACCTCAGAATTACCTAAACGGTATTGCTATAGTTTGCAGAGGAAGAAACAAAGACCCTGAGAAGTGGTGACCTGCCCATGTCAGGTGGCTGAGCCCAGCTCAGAGTCAGGTCAGTAGGCTCAGAGGTGATGTGGAATCCCTGGACCACCCCTTCCTCCCATCCTCAATGCTCCTCAAGTGTGGCACAGCCTCTGGAAGCTAAGCTGATCCACATGTTTAGTGATTCTTTCAAGTAGCAGCTCACTCTCAATCACACTGTCCATTTATTATTTCAAATTAATAGCTAACAAGTATTACAAGGCACACATGGAACATCTAGTGATCAAAATTACATACTGGGGTCTCTGATTTTAAAAATTCAAACTTTTTTTTTTCATTATGAAAGATGTCATGCTAGTGTAAAGGTGATTCTAGCAGTTGGATTTTTGGTGGATCTATGCATTATAGTTACACTGCTAGTTTTTTGTTTTTGTTTTTGTTTTTATTTTTTGAAATGGAGTCTTGCTTTGTCGCCAGGTTGGAGTGCTGTGGCACAATCTAGGCTGGCTGCAATGTCCGAATCCCTGGTTCAAGCAATTCTCCTGCCTTGGCCTCCCAAACAGCTGGAATGATAGGCATGCGCCACCAGTTAATTTTTTGTATTTTTAGTATAGATGATGTTTCACCGTGTTGGCCAGGATGGTCTCAATCTCCCAACCTTGTAATCTGCCCACCTTAGTCTCCCAAAGTGCTGCTGGGATCACAGGCATGAGCCACCGTGCCCGGCCTTACTGCTAGTTTATTCTTTTTTTTTTTTTGAGATGGAGTCTAGCTGTCACCCAGGCTGGAGTGCAGTGGTGCGATCTTGGCTCACTGCAACCTCTGCCTCCCGAGTTCTCCTGCATCAGCCTCCTGAGTAGCTGGGATTACAGGTGACACCATGTTGCCCAGCTAATTTTTGTGTTTTTAGTAGAGACGGGGTTTCACCATGTTGGCCAGGCTGGTCTCAAACTCCTGACCTCAGGTGATCCACCCACCTCGGCCTCCCAAAGTGCTGGAATTACAGGCATGAGCCACTATGCTGGGCCAGTTTATTCTTGTTCTAAAGTCTGACTTGATAATTCTCTATTTTGTTTTTCTCTGCATCCTTCTTTACAAATAAATCCTTTTCACTAAATATAAGTGAATACTTTCTGTGAAACCATTTCTTATTCTCAACAATTTTTTAGTTACATTTTTATCTCCCTTGTATTTCCTCTATGTTTAACACAGAGGGCATACATATCCACCTAAGGCAGGAGAATCGCTTGAATGCGGGAGACAGAGGTTGCAGTGAGCTGAGATTATGCCACTGCACTCCAGCCTGGGCAACAGCAAGATCCTGTCTCAAAAAAAGAAGTGTTCCAGGCCGGGCGCAGTGGCTCATGCCTGTAATCTCAGCACTTTGCAAGGCCAAGGCAGGGTGGATCATGAGGTCAGGAGATCGAGACCATCCTAACATGGTGAAACCCCGTCTCTACTGAAAATACAAAAAATTAGCCAGGCATGGTGGCAGGGCACCAGTAGTCCCAGCTACTTGGGAGGCTGAGGCAGGAGAATGGCATGAACCCGGGAGGCAGAGGCTGCAGTGAGCTGAGATTGTGTCACTGCATTCCAGCCCGGGCAACAGAGTGAGACTCAGTCTCAAAAAAAAAAAGAAAGAAAGAAAAGAAAAGTGTTCCAGATTTCTGTTTTTTTCAGATTTTGAAATACTTGCATATGTATAATGAGATATCTTGGGGATGAGACCCAAGTCCAAACACAAAATTCATTTATGTTTCATATACAGTTTATACACATAGCTTGAAGGTAATTTTATACAATTTTTATTTTATTATTTTTTATCTGAGACGGAGTTTCACTCTTGTTGTCCAGGCTGGAGTGCAATGGCGTGATCCAGCTCACTGCAACCTCTGTCTCCCGGGTTCAAGCAATTCTCCAGCCTCAGCCTCCTGAGTAGCTGGGATTACAGGAGTCCACCACCATGCCCGACTAATTTTTGTATCTTTAGTAGAGACGGTATTTCGCCATGTTGGCCAGGCTGGTCTGGAACTCTTGACAGGTGATCTACCCGCCTAGGCCTCCCAAGTGCTGGGATTATAGGTGTCCAGCCAACATAAGGTTGTTTTTTTTTTTTTTCCCAGACAGTTTTACTGTGTTGCCTAGGCTGGAGTGCAGTGGCATGATCTCAGCTCATTGCAACCTCTGCCTCCCAAGTTGAAGCAATTCTCGTGCCACAGCCGCCCAAGTAGCTGGGATTATAGGCGTGTGGCCCAGGCTCAAGCAATTCTCATGCCACAGCCTCCCGAGTAGCTGGGGTTACAGGCGTGCGACACCATATCCATCTAATTTTTGTATTTTTTAATAGAGATGGGGTTTCCTAACGTTGGCCAGGCTGGTCTTGAACTCCTTATCTCAAGTGATCTGCCCACTCTCTGCAACCTCTGCGTCCTGGGCTCAATTGTCCTGCCCCAGCCTCCTAAGTAGCTGGGAGGACAGGCATGTGCCACCATGTCCAGCTAATTTTTGTATTTTTAGTAGAGATGGGTTTTGCTATGTTAGCCAGGCTGGTCTTGAACTCCTGGCCTCAAGCAATCCACCCACCTCGGCCTCTCAAAGTTCTGGGATTACAGGTGTGAGCCACCACGTCTGGCCTGAGTACCTTTTTATATTAGTGATTTTTCATCTTTTATTTCTTGTTCTCTAAATAACAGTCATCTACTGTATAGTATAATACATACTTAGAAGCCCCCAGATCACATATGGAAACTCAAACAGGAGACTTAGGGCTTTCGATCTTAACTAGCTAAAAATTATAAAGTCACTAACTACATCTTATGATCATTGGGTATTTTATTGCATTTTGTCTTATTATTTTATTTTTAGTGAGAGGAAAATAGAAAAACAGAAGTGGTTGTATTAATCATATGGAGAAAACTAAGTGTCTCTGATTTAATACGGTTGAGCCCAAGATGGAAATTACTAGCTGACAAGAGATGAATATGTAAGTTTCATTTGGACATTTCATTGGACATGTATTTCATTGTGAAGGAAAACAAAAACCATGTACGAAATGCTAGATACAAATGGTTGCACAAACAGCACTACTGTACAGAAGACACTGTCAACACCAAGCTCTCAGCTCTCAGGCTGCGACGCCAGCCACACCATAGCTTAAAATGTACAGCAAAGTCTAAACTCAATGTAGACAGAAAGGCAATTTGTGGGAGTCAGTGTATTCTTTTTTTTTTTTTGAGACAGAGTCTCACTCTGTCGCCCAGGCTGGAATGCAGTGGCCAGATCTTGGCTCACTGCAAGCTCCACCTCCCAAGTTTACGCCATTCTCCTGCCTCAGCCTCCCCAGTAGCTGGGACTACAGGCACCCACCACCTCGCCTGGCTAGTTTTTGCGTATTTTTTAGTAGAAACGGGGTTTCACCGGGTTAGCCAGGATGGTCTCGATCTCCTGACCTAGTGATCCACCCATCTTGGCCTCCCAAAGTGCTGGGATTACAGGCTTGAGCCACCGCGCCCGGCCAAGAGTCAGTGTATTCTTTAGGAAACTGTGTGCTCTGTCAGCCAGTACCAACGCCTTAAAAAAGAGAAGTCACACACTTACCTCAAGAACCACAATTACAGCATGTCATTAATTCTTTAATAAACATAGAATCTGCTTAAGAGTTTTTTTTTTTTTTTTTTTTTTTTTTTTTTTTTTTGAGACAGGGCTCTCACTTTGTTGCCCAGGCTGGAGTGCAGTGGCACAATCATGGCTCACTGCAACTTGCACCTCCCGGGTTCAAGTGGTTTTTGTGCCTCAGCCTCCTGAGCAGCTGGAACTACAGGCATGTGCCACCACACTGGGCTAATTTTTATATTTTTTTAGTAGAGATAGGGTTTCGTCATGTCGGCCAGGCCGCTCTTGAACTCCTGGGCTCAAGTGATCTGCCTGCCTCGGCCTCCCAAAGTGCTGGGATTACAGGTGTGAGCCACCGTGCTCAGCCTGCTTAAGTTATATTTATACTGTGGTAGGGGTAGAAGGCCTAGGCTAGAGAGAGAGGGTGAAATGAATCTAGCCACTGAATCTTCTTACTCCTTTTAGACTCAATTGTTTAGACTTAGGGTTTTGAGATTTGCTTCGGCTGGTCAAGGATTTGTGGCTTAGTGCTGTAAATCCAACCAAGAACAATAAAGAGATGCTGCATAAAGCTAGAAAGAGTTGGTGCACCTGGCTCAGTGACAGTGCGGTATCAGATGCTCTGGGGCACTGGAAAAGTAGGGTTTCACAGGCAAAGGACTGAGGAGCAGTACAGAGCTGCTACCACTGCTATCCCATCAACTCTCCAAAAAATTTTCTGGCCAGATACCAATTCTAAGTTTGGGCTCTATAAAACAGTCACACAGTTTTAAACGCTAACCCTGAGGATTAAGAAAATATGTGAAGAAATGGTCTTACTTATAGCTTCGAAAGTAAATCTTCCCATTCAGTGCAGTGAAGTGCAGAACATACTCTAACCCAGCCAGGCGGATATTTGATACTGTGGGGCCTCTGAAGAAATCTAAAAGCACATATTAAATTGTTAACAAAACAAAACAAATACTTGCAAAATTCAGTTACAAAGAACTGCATTCTAAACAGTTTTGTTCCAATACTTACCTAAAAAAGCACAAAAAACGATTCCTGAAAAATGTTTGAAGGTCTCACCCCTTAAGCATTTAATCTCATGACTTTATTTCTGTGTTCAGTTCACTGAGACATTTAACGTTTCAGTTCTGAAGTTCTTCCTCTGAGTCAGCTCAGCAACAAAAAATCATATCCATTAAGAATATTAACTTTAAAAAAATGTAAATCAAAGCATAAAATTCTAACCTATAGGTAGATGAAGGTAGCAAATTTCTATAAAAATGGTTGTTCAAACTGACTATTAAAATCAAATTAGCTTCAATTTTTTTTTCTATGAGGGAGGTCAACAAGAAAAAAAATTCTAATAAATCTTGATTATATGAGCAAAGGATAAGAAACTTTATAAACTGCTAATGCCAGAAAAGAACCTTGGATATCAGGGATAGGCTTTTTTCTCACAAAGTGGTAATCATACCACTGGTGGCACATGCGAGCATTTTAATGATACAAAGCCAGATATAATTTACTACATATTTATTTTATCCTGTACCATTCTCCATTTTTGACAGTGACATAAAGTTTCCTTTTAAAAAGAGTAGTCGGCAAGGCACAGTGGCTCATGTCTGTAATCCCAGCACTTTGGAAGACTGAGGTGGGCAAACCGCTTAAGCTCAGGAGTTTGAGGCCAGCCTGGGCAACATGGTGAAACCTCATCTCCACTAAAAGTATAAAAATTTAGCCAGGTTGTAGTCCCGGCTACTGGAGAGGCTAAGGTGGGAGGATTGTTGATCCCACCACTGGACTCCAGTGAGGGCGACAGAGCAAAACCTATCTCAAGCAGTAACATAAAGAGAGGAGTAATTAAAAGAAAATCTCCAGTGAACTGCATGCTACAGATACTACACGGGCTTGGCTATGAAAGAAGTTTGGAAAACAAGTGTGATACCTTAATTTTACAGCTGAGGAAATCGAACCTCAAGAAGGCTAAATGGAAACTCATGAATAACATTTGACTAAGATAAAGTTCTATATAAAAATGTATCCAAGTTTGCTTAGGAAGAGCTGCCCAAGGCAGGTGATGTAGTAAGTAGGAAATTCTATTCTAGTCCCATTCTGTAGCCACCTAGCATTTTCCTTCCCTCTTCCCATTAGCCCATAAGATGCAGATGATCTCCATGTGCACAGATGTACACATCTTTTGTTGTCTGCTTTTCCCTTCTTGTGGTTAACCAAAAGAAAATCATAGGCTGGATGCGGTGGCTCATGCCTGTCATCTTGGGAGGCCGAGGCGGGCGGATCACGAGGTCAGGATATTGAGACCATCCTGGCTAACACAGTGAAGTCCCGTCTCTACTAAAACTACAAAAAAATCAGCTGGGTGTGGTGGCACGTGCCTGTAGTCCCAGCTACTTGGGAGGCTGAGGTAGGAAAATCACTTGAACCTGGGAGGCAGAGATTATAGTGAGCCGAGATCGTGTCACTATACTCTCCAGCCTAGGCGACAGTGCAAGACTCAGTCTCAAAAAAAAAACAAAAAACAAACAAACAAAAAAAAACCCAGCATTAATGTGTATAAAACAAACAGAAGTATATAGGCACATTTATACACTACCCTTCTCCCCCAAACAAGAAAAAAAAACAAAAAACCCTAATGAACATTTTTAATTTAAAAAAAAGTACATATATTACATATATTTATACATATATTATATAGAGATGGGGTCTCACTATGTTGCCCAGGCTGGTTTCGAACTCCTGGACTCAAGCACTCCTCCTGCCTTGGTCTCTCAAAGTGCTGGGATTACAGGCATGAGCCACCATGCGCCTGGCCTGGGACATTTTTATAAAACAAGCTTGTACTTTTCAAGATATTTTAATCTCAATATCATAATACAGAGTTTTCCCATGATTTTGCCAAAGCCTGGCTCTCCTTCAGTGGCTAAGTTATGCTTCAGTAATGCCACACCAATGAGTGGGCCAAGCCCACTCATTACAGAAGTCGGAGTAGTTCTGGGGAACAAAATATGTACATTTCAGTCTGCTCCGAAACAACTTTCATAATGCAAAATTTTCAGGGCATCTGTGCTTCTTCCATAAGCTTTGGGAGAAAACTTTAGGAACACAATAAGCACATGGAAAAGTACTCTTTAGTAGGTCAAAATTTCTAAGACTATGAATATAAAAGGATTTTCAGTCTGTATCCAATAGTTCGAAGTAGTCATCCTTTTATTACAATATTTTCTCTTAACTGCCAAACTGAAATTTCACTAAAGTTTGCAAATCATCAAGGTAACACAAACAAGTAATGAATGAAAATGGGAGGGCATAAATGGTAGTACTTAGTAACCGAAAGCAAATACAGCTAACAGCATGATATTTTCTGACTAGAACACAACGGAGTATTGTTTATACATGAATACCATTGGCAAGAATCCATTCACTTAACAAATTGTACCAGAGCACCTATTATGCATAATGATAAATGACATATAGCATCTTTCTACCAGGGGCCCCGCATTCTAGGTAGATATGAATACATACAAACAACTGCAATTTAAAATAGCACATTAAAGGAGAACAGTATAAACCATTCTGGAAGTTCTGAGGAGAGAAAGATCATTTCTAGTTGGGAACGATCTCATGCAAGTGGTATATACACTGCAAGGATTTTGACCAAGAAGTATGATAAATAACTTTATGAACCTGAGAACCTAAAATATAATAATACTGTATAAATAAAAGCATGGCTGGGCATGGTGGTTCATGCCTATAATCCCAGCACTTTGGGAGGCCAAGATGGGTGGATCACCTGAGGCCAAGAGTTCGAGACCAGCCTGGCCAAAGTGGCAAAAACCCATCTCTACAAAAAATACAAAAATTATCCAAGCATGGTGGTGAATGCCTGTAATCCCAGCTACTCAGGAGGCTGGGGCAGAAGAATCACTTGAACAGCTGATGCGGAGGTTGCAGTGAGCCGAGATTGCACCATTGCACTCGAGCCTGGGCGACAGAGTGAGACTCCATCTCAAAAAATAAACAAATAAGAAATAAAAGCATGTACTATAAAAAGACCTAAATTCAAAAGTTTAATATGCCACTTGGTAAATGCATGACCTTAGAAAAGCTACTCACCTGTTCAGGTCTCAGTTTTCTCAATTATATAATGAAAATCAGAATTAAAAATTCCTCTACTCCAAATTTTTAAAAAACCACATAAATAATATGCTACCATTTAAGAAGGGAAGAATAGGCCAGGCACACTGGCTCACACCTCCAACTTTGGGAGGCTGAGGCTGGAGGGCTGCTTGAGTCTAGGACTCTGAGACTAGCCCAAACAATGTAGCAAGACCTCCTGTCTACAAGAAATAAAAAAAATTAGCTGGGCATGATGACATCTACCCGGGATCCCAACTACCGAGGGGAATGAGGTAGGAGGATCACTTGAGACCAGGAGGTTGAGGCTACAACGAGCCATGATTGTGCCACTGCACTCCAGCCTGGGCAACAGAGTGAGACCCTGTCTTAAAAAAAAAAAAAAAAAAAAGATGCAAACAAATTCAGAATAAACAAAATGGGTATCTTGCATTAAAAAAAAAAAAGTCAACTTTTCTTTTTGGTCAAGAAAAAAAAAAGGAGCTTCCTAAATGAAAGCCCTTCATATATTTCTTGCTCCCTACTGATACTTCATTTGAACACACAAACCAAGAAGCAGTTGTTTTACTTCATATTTATACTGAAAACCCAACTTCCCTCAGTGCCCTACAGTTTGAATCTGTTCCTCTTCTACCTTTCTGCTTCTGTACAGATTCCTTTTTGGTTTTTACTCCCTTCCACTCATCACTGCATTATGTGATTATTCCTGCCATCTAGTGGAAGCACAAAATAATGAGAAGGTGGGGCTTATGAAAATACAACAAACATTTAAACAAATGCAAACAAAAGCTCTCTCTGTTATAACAAATTGTAAGTATCTGCCTCACTGACAATAAACAATTATATGGGAGACCTAGGGGAAAGAGAAAAAGGCAGAAAATCAGGGTCAATGGAGTACAAGTAATGGAAATCTTAGCTGAAAATCTGGCTGACAGTTTGGTTGGAAAAATATCCTTGGCCAGGCATGGTGGCTCACGTCTATAATCTCAGCATTTTGGGAGGCCAAGGCAGGCAGATCACTTGAGGTCAGGAGTTCAAGACCAGCCTGGCCAACATGGTGAAACCCAGTCTTTACTAAAAATATAAAAAATTAGCTGGGTGTGGTGGTATGTACCCTGTGGTCCCAGGCACTAAGGAGGCTAAGGCAGGAGAATTGCTTGAACCTGGGAGGTGGAGGTTGCAGTGAGCTGAGATCACACCAGGGTGACAGAGTGAGACTCTGTCTCAAAAAAAAAAAAAAAAAATAGCCTTGATAATTTGGGATATATAATATTGAGAGAAGGAAATATTAGTCATTGTCTTTCATGTACAAATTCATGGAAAATGTGGGGGTAAGAACCTATAAAGATTCTAGAAGGGATCATGGGAATATGTTCACCACAGGCAAGATGGACAGTAGGGGAAGAAAAGCTCAGGCTTTGGAAGCTTTAGGTCTCAACTTGGCTTTACCTACTTAATAGCTCTCATTTAAGTTCTCAGAGACCCTGTTTGTTTTCCCATCTGTAAAATGGGAATGTCATCGAACTCAAGAACTTTTGTAAAGATTAAACAGATAATAGTGGTTCTTTAATAAGGGAAATAAGTTCTAAAGATTACAATGCCAAGAATGAGTGACTGGGTTTCTTCCCCTAAAAATTATAATCCTGATAATAAAGACCAAAAATAATCCCAAAAAGAAAAAATGAAAGCAATATGTTTGTCACAAAGTTTTTTTGGTGGGCTCAGATTTGTAAAGCACGTGCATACAACTTAACTTTATATGCCATCAATTTTTCAAAAATGATCTAGGGCAAAGTATATAAAAATCTAAAAGAAGGGTAACAAAAAGTGTAGCATAAGCTTGTAAGCATGGTGCAAGAAAAGCTCAAATGGAATAAAGTAGAAAATGCCACTGAGCATCAGATGGAGGCCTCGTGGCTATCAACAATGAGGTGAAATAGGAACATAAAGGACTGCTGCTTTGAGAGTAACAGTGCACTGTGCAGGAAAAGCTGAATCTCTCAAACCCCATGAGGAAGAAGAAGCAAAAAATTCAGTAAGATTTTCTTAAATTGGAGAGAGCTAGGTGCAGTGGCTCATGCCTGTAATCTCAGCACTTTGGAAAGCTGAGGCAGGTGGATCGCTTGAGCTCAGGAGTTCAAGACCGGCTTGGGCAATATAGGGAGACCCCCATCTCTACAAAAAATTAAAATAAAAACTAGCTGGGCATGGTGGTATGAACCCGTAGTCCCAGCTGCTCAGGAGGTAGAGGACTGCTTGAGCTCAAAAGGTTGAGGCTACAGTAAGACCTGATCACACCAGTACACTCCAGCCTGAATGACAGGGCAAGATGCTGTCTCCAAAAAAAAAATTGAGACACAGAGAGACAGACTCCCAGACCCTTTAAATTAGTACCAATCTCTTGGAAAATTAAATTACTTTCTAGAGTTATAAAACAGCTGGCAAATAGAATTGCGGAATGCTAAGTATTAGTAACCTTCTAAAAATCATGGAGACTGGGTGTAGTGGCTCACAACTGTAATCCCAGCACTCTGAGGGGCTGAGGTGGGAGGATTGCTTAAGTCATGAAGTTCAAGACCAGCCTGGGGCCGGGCGCGGTGGCTCAAGCCTGTAATCCCAGCACTTTGGGAGGCCGAGACGGGCGGATCACGAGGTCAGGAGATCGAGACCATCCTGGCTAACATGGTGAAACCCCGTCTCTACTAAAAAATACAAAAAAAATTAGCCGGGCGAGGTGGTGGGCGCCTGTAGTCCCAGCTACTCGGGAGGCTGAGGCAGGAGAATGGCATGAACCCGGGAGGCGGAGCTTGCAGTGAGCTGAGATCCGGCCACAGCACTCCAGCCTGGGCGGCAGAGCGAGACTCCGTCTCAAAGAAAAAAAAAAAAAAAAGACCAGCCTGGGCAACACAGTGAGACCCCGTCTTAACAAAAAATTTTAAAAATTAGCCAGGTGTGGTGGCATGTGTCTATGCTCCCAGCTACTTAGGAGGCTGAGGTAGGAGGATCACTTGAGCCTGAGAGGTTGAGGCTGCAGTGAGCCATAATTAAGCTACTGCACTCCAGCCTGGGCATCAGAGCACGACTTGTCTCATAAAGGAGAAAAAAACAGAAAAGGATGTAGTCCATACATTCATTACACAAATCATTAAGAACTAGCATAGTTCACTAGGTGTGGGTTATCTGTAGAACAACCTCACGAGGCTCTTGTTAGAATGAAGCAGTGTATATGAAGTGTCTACTATATGCCTGGCACTTAGGATGATGATGGTAATAAAGTAAAAATGAGCCAGGCGGGGCCTGTCGCAGTGGCTCATATCTGTAATCCCGGCACTTTGGGAGGCCAAGGAGGGTGGATCACCTGGAGTTGGCAATTCAAGACCAGCCTGGCCAACATGGCAAAACACCATCTCTACTAAAAATTAAAAAAAAAAAAAAAAATTAGCCAGGCATGGTGGCGGGAGCCTGTAATCCCAGCTACCTGGGAGGCTGAGGCAGGAGAATTGCTTGAACCCGGGAGGTGGAGGTTGCAGTGAGCTGAGATCACATCATTGCACTCCAGCCTGGGCAACAAAGCAAGACTCCATCTTAAAAAAAAAAAAAAAGGAGCTGGGAAGGTCACTGAGGGCTTCCTGGAGAAGAAAACAAACTTGACAATCTGACACTTAAATGAATTAGTAGAAACTGGATAAGTAAGAGTAATACCAGAATAGACAACAGAAATGTAAATAATACATTGGCAATAAACCCTTTCTAATGGAAAAAAGAAATAGGAGATCAAGAAGACCAAGTTACATTGGTTATATTGTGAAAGGCCTTGTATATTCAACTCAGAAAAACTAATTAAGGTTTTTGAGTTGGAAGTCAGTGATACATACAATCTTGAAATTTTAATCCCTCAACTTTCTAAATTTAATTTTAAATGATGCTAGGAATGACAGGAGATGGGTGCAGGAATTTTATAAAAATTCCTATGTAATACCTAAGTTACTAACACATTGGGAAATAATCATCTGCACAGTACAACAGCTGCTTTAACTCTCCCGAGACACTTAGGTACTTTCTTGCTGCTGGTAAGGGGGAAAAAAAAAAGAAAGGTCCAAAAAAAGGAGGAAAAAGAAGTCGTGCTCACTTCAGCAGCACATATACCAAAACTGGGAGCACACAGAGATTAGTACGGCCCCTGTGCAAGGATGGCCTGCAAATTTGTGAAGCACTCCATTATTTTAAGTATATAAATATTATTTTTAAAATAAGAGAAAAAAGAAGTTACAAACCTAAAGTGGCAAACTGCCACCAGTGACAGTCTGAGACTGCCTTCCTGAGCTACTCTGAAGATAATAAATGCTAAAATACTTACCAATAAGAAGACTTTTTAGTCTTCTATAATCTTCTGTTACATCAAAATCATCACCAGCAAATATTAGCATGGGTTTTGTTCCCTCAGGACATTTACTGTTCTAAAAAAAAAAGTGCAATTATATAATTACCAAAGTCTAAACTATTTATATACTTATTTTATTTATTATTACTATTATTTTTGACATGGAGTCTCACTCTGTCATCCAGGCTGGAGTGCAGTGGCACAATCTCAGCTCACTGCAACCTCCACCTCCCAGGTTCAAGCGATTCTCCTGCCTCAGCCTCCCAAGTAGCTGGGACTACAGGTGCATGTGACCATGCCCGGCTAATTTTTTTGTATTTTTTGTACAGACTGCATTTCATCATGCTGGTTAGGCTGGTCTCAAACTCCTGACCTCAAATGATCCACCCGCCTCGGCCTCCCAAAGTGCTGGGATTATGGGTGAGAGCCACGGTGACTGGCCTATACTGATTTTAAAGTAGTTGGCACTTTACACTAATTTGTTTTCACATTTTAACTGTTCTAAAACTATGTCTGTGAATACTGATATTAGAGGTAAAAACAGAGGTGGGATTTTTTTTTTTAAAGAGACAGGCTCTCGCTGTGTTGCCTAGGCTGGACTCAAACTCTTGGGCTCAAGACATCCTCCAAGTAGCTAGGCTAAAGGTGCAGGCCTGGCTAAAATGACGTTTTTAAGCTTCTAGACTTCTATACTAAAAAACCCATTCTTTGTCCCATTCATTTACATTAGCAAATAAAAGATGGCAAAAGAATGATGTAAAGGGCTTTTTAAACATTAGTCTATGCAAATAATAAAAGTTACACTTGCAAAAGCAAAACACAACACAACACAATACAACCAACTAACCAAAATAGCCTTCTGATGGCCAGCATCCCTGAATCAAAATAAATTTTTAAGGCCAGGTGTGATGGCTCATGCCTATAATCCCAGCACTTTGGGAGGCCAAAGCAGGAAGACAGCCTGAGGCCAGGAGTGAGTTCAAGAGCAGCCTGGGCAACAGGTGAGACTTCATCTCTACAAAAACCTTTGTTTTGAAATGGAGTTTCATTCTTGTTACCCAGGCTGGAGTGCAATGGCGCTATCTTGGCTCACTGCAACCTCTGCCTCCCAAGTAGCTGGGACTACAGGCATGCGCCACCACGCCTGGCTAATTTTGTATTCTTAGTAGAGATGGGGTTTCTCCATGTTGGTCAGGCTGGTCTCGAACTCCTGACCTCAGGTGATCCGCCCATCTCGGCCTCCCAAAGTGCTGGGATTACAGGCGTGAGCCACTGCACCCGGCCAAACACAACTTTTAAAAATTAGCTGGGCATGTTGGTGAGTGCCCATGGTCTCAGACACTCGGAACGTGAGGTTGGAGGATCGCTTGAGCCCAGAAGGTGGAAGCTGCAGTAAGCCATGATTGTGCCACTGTACTCCAGCCTGGGTGACTGAGCGAGGCCTTGTCTCAACGAGTAAATAAATTTAATTATAATTTATTCGTATCACTGTACCTTTCCTACTATATCGTATAAAAAGTATTTTAAAATGCAGGCTATGGACTGGGCACAGTGGTTCACGCCTGTAATCCCAGCACTTCCAGAGGCAGAGACGGGCTGACCACTTGAGGTCAGGAGTTCAAGACCAGCCTGGCGAACATGGTGAAATCCTTTCTCTACTAAAAATAGCAAAAGTTGGCTGGGCGTGGTGGCACACGCCTGTAGTCCCAGCTACTCTAGAAGCTGAGGCAGGAGAATCGCTTGAACCCAGGAAACAGAGGTTGTAGTGAGCCAAGATCATGCCACTACACTCTAGCTTGGGTGATAGAGCAAGACGCCGTCTCAATTAAAAAAAAAAAAAAAAATGAAGATTATAGGCTAGGTGTGGTGGCTTACACTTGTAATCCCAGCACTTTAGGAGGCCAAGATGGGCAGATCGCTTGAGCCCAGGAGTTTGAGACCAGCCTGGGAAATGCGGTCTCTACAAAAAAATACAAAACAGGCTGGGCACGGTGACTGACCCTTGTAATCCCAGCACTTTAGGAGGCCGAGGACAGGCACATCACTTGAGGTTAGGAGTTTGAGACCAGCCTGGCAAACATGGTGAAACCCTGCCTCTACTAAAAAATACAAAAATTAGCCAGGTGCAGCAGCGTGTGCTTATAGTCCCAGCTACTTGAGAGGCTGAGACGGGAAAATCACTTGAACATGGGAGGTGGAGGTTGCAGTGAGCTGAGATAGCGCCACAGCACTACAGCCTGGGTGACAGAGACTCCGTCTCAAAGAAAAAAAACAACAAACAAAACACAAAACAATTAGCCAGGGGTGGTGGTGCACATCTATGGTCCCAGCTACTTGGGAGGCTGGCGGTGGAAGGATCACCTGAGCCCAGGTAAGTCCAGGCTGCCGTGAGCCAGTGCTCACGCCACTACACTCCAGCCTGGGACAGAGTGAGACCCTCAAAAAAATAAATAAATAAAAATAAAATGAAGGCTAAGTTAAACTACCAACTAGACATTCACATGAGAAGCAATAATTTTATATAAGCTATAGAAAGTATAGACCAATTCTCATCAGCAGTGTTGAAACTCTCACTATAAAAAGTATTTTCACCAGTTGTAGATTTTTTATACCAAATAGAATGTGATGTGATTAAAAAGAGGATTTAGAAGCCACCAAAGAGGGAAAAAAATGAAGTAGTAAAAATTCTTTAACTGAATGAGTAATTTATGGAGGAAGGTGAATGACTTGGTCTGGGCTGCCTATCAATTCTCTGTTCTGACCAAAAATCAAGGGCTATCTAAAATCCAGCAACAAAACAAAACAAAAACAGTACAAAAACCAAACACCCTCTGCCCTAGGACCAGAGGTCACCTGTTGCTTTGCTGCTCACCATGACCACTCTTGTTGACATTCTCTACTTCCAAACCCGGAACCTTAACGGTCTATACTTCGGAGATGGAGATGTGCCTAACATCTGTCTGTCTGATAGAGAAGCTGAAAGGACATTCCAGATCTAACAGGTCTTCCATGCTCCAGCCATGCCAGTCTGACCCTAGGTCTATAGAGTCTATTTAGGTATACAGAAGGGAACAAAAAGCACAGCATCATCCACAACAACTTTCGGCTTCCAAACCATCCTGACCACAATGCACAGTAATAAAAAAAAAAAAAAAAAAAAAAAATTTGAAGTTGTCACCCAGTATACACATCATACAAATACAAATCAAAGTTATGTGAAACAGTAATTGGCTGGGCACGGTGGCTCACACCTATAATCCCAGCACTTTGGGAGGCTGAGGTGTGTAGATCACTTGAGGTGAGAAGTTTGAGACCAACCTGGCCAACATGGCGAAACCCCGTATCTATTAAAGCTACAAAAATTAGCCGGGCATGGTGGCGCATGCCTGTAATCCCAGCTACTTGGGAGGCTGAGGCAAGAGAATCACTTGAACCTTGGGGTGGAGGTTGCAGTGAGCTGAGATAGCACCACTACACTCCAAGTCTGGGTGACAAAGCAAGACCGTGTCTCCAAAAAAAAAAAAAAAAAAAAAACCCAACACTTAATACATACAGCACTGATATTTTTTACTCTATTCCATTTTTTTAAAACACTAGTCACGGCCGGGCACGGTGGCTCATGCCTCTAATCCTAGCACTCTGAGAGGCCAAGGCAGGTGGATCATGAGGTCAGGAGTTCGAGACCAGTCTGGCCAACATAGTGAAACTCTGTCTCTACTAAAAATACAAAAAATTAGCCGGGTATGGTAGTGTACGCCTGTAATCCCAGCTACTTGGGAGGCTGAGGCAGGAGAATCACTTGAATCCAGGAGGTGGAGGTTGCAGTGAGCCAAGATCACGCCATTGCACTCCAGCCTGGGTGACAGTGTGAGACTCCATCTCAAAAAAAAAAAAAAAAAAAAAAAAGTGCTAGTCACATGCACATCATGAAGACCCTGAACTAGGTAGGAGTCTACAACAGATGAGCTGGCTGGGCGCGGTGGCTCACATCTATAATCCCAGCACTTTGGGAGGCCAAAAGTGGGTGGATCACCTGAGGTCAGGAGTTCAAGACTAGCCTGACTAACATGGTGAAACTCCGTCTCTACTAAAAATTCAAAAATCAGCTGGGGGTGGTGGCACACACCTGTAATCCTGCTACTCAGGAGGCTGAGGCAGGAGAATCTCCTTAACCTGGAAGGCGGAGGTTGCAGTGAGCCGAAATCGCGCCGCTGCACTCCAGCCTGGCCAACAAGAGTGAAACTCTGTCGGTGAGGGAGACATGATGCCTCACTCTGTTACTCAGGCTAGAGTGCAGTGGAGCGATCATAGCTCACAGCAACCTTAAACTCCTGGGCTCAAGCAATCCTCTCACCTTAGCCTCTCAAGTAGATGGGACTATAGGCACATGCCACCATGCAAGGCTAATTTGTCTCACTATGTTGTCCAGGCTAGTCTTATTTCATTCAATATAATCATCTTCCGATGTATGGCCATCTTGAGAAAACAGACTCCTAGAATACTCAATTTCCTGGTAGAGTCTAATATTAAATATTCTCATTGAGCTTGTTTAAAGAGTTAAATATTCTCATTGTATCTACTAAAAATCCAAAACATTAGCCGGGCATGGTGGCAGGCACCTGTAATCCCAACTACTTGGGAGGCTGAGGCAGGAGAATTGCTTGAACCAGGGAGGCAGATGTTGCAGTGAGACGAGATCGTGCCACTGCACTCTAGCCTGGGTGACATAGCAAGACTCTGTCTGGTGGGGATGGTGGAGGGGACGGACAAGTTAACGGAGGAAAGAGGGTTGGCAACAAAAGTAGGTAGGTGAGGTAAGAAATACGTAGCAAAACATCTTAAAAACAAAGGAGAAGTAAAGGGAAAATAGGGGAAAGTGTACCAAAACAAATTAAAAATATAAACCTGTAACCAAATAATGGGGTATTGGTGACACTGGTGTTAGAACATTAAAAAAAAAAAACATGGGGTAAAAAGTGAAAGACTTGGGCCGGGTACGGTGGCTCACGCCTGTAATCCCAGCACTCTGGGAGGCTAAGGCAGGTGGATCACCTGAGATCAGGAGTTCAAGACTAGCCTGGCCCACATGGTGAAACTCCGTCTCTACTAAAAATACAAAAATTAGCCAGGCATGGTGGTGGGCGCCTGTAATCTCAGCAACTTGGGAGGCTGAGGCAGGAGAACTGCTTGAACCAGGGAGGCAGAGGTTGTAGTGAGCCAAGATCATGCCACTCTGCACTCCAGCCTAGGCGACAAGAGCAAAACTCCATCTCAAAAAAAAAAAGGACTGCCTAATAAGTCTGAGTACACGTAAGAATTGCCAATGTAAGCACATTCTCAATTAATAAAATTTATAGTTTATATATACTCCATGAGTGAAAACGTAGTGTTCAATTTAAACGGTTCTTGTTTAGAATGAGACCCGGGCTGGGTGCAGTGGTTCATGCCTGTAATCCCAGTGGTTGGGGAGGCCAAGGCGGAAGGATCGCTTGAACTCAGGAGTTTGAGACCAGCCAGGGCAACATGGTGAGACCCCATTTCTTTAAAAAAAAAAAAAAAATTTTTGGCAGGGCCTGGTGGCACACACCTACAGTCCTAGCTACTCAGGAGACTGAGGCAGGATAGCCTGAGCCCAGGAATCCAAGGCTGCAGTGAGCGGTGATCCCACCACTGTACTCCAACCTGGGCAACAGAATGAGACCTTGCCTCTAAAAAACAAAAAAAAAGAAATGAAACCTGACAATAATGGTTTTGTGGTCCAGTTTACTTTTTTATTTTCTTTTTTTTAGACAAAGTCTTGCTCTGTCGCCCAGGCTGGAGTGCAGTGGCATGATCTCGGCTCACTGCAACCTCCACCTCCTGGGTTCAAGAGATTCTCATGCTTCAGCCTCCCAAGTAGCTGGGATTATAGGCATGCACCACCATGCCTGGCTACTTTTTTTATTTTTAGTAGAGATGGGGCTTTGCCATGTTGGCCAGGCTGGTCTCGAACTCCTGAGCTCAGGTGATCTGCCTGCCTTGGCCTCCCAAACTACTGGGATTACAGGTGTGAGCCACTGCGCCTAGCCGATTTACTTTACACATATACAAGACAAGGTCTCACTATGTTGCCCAGGCTTGTCTCAAATTCCTGGCCTCAAATAATCCTCCTGCCAGGGCCTCCCAAAGTGATGGGCTTACAGGCATGAGAGCCTGGACTGTGGCCCAGTTTAGAAGCTGCACAGTGAATGAAGTATTTCATTGCTTTGGAACTGAAATGGAAAGAGTAAAGGGGCTGGCACGTGCTCATCAGCCAGTGCTCCCTCTCACTAAGCTGGTGATAAGCTAGTAGCAGTGGTAAAGGCGAAACGGGGTTACGCTGGTCATCTCCAGAGATTTGTGCATGCCCCCAAAGAGACACTAAAATAATATGACAGCTGGGCACCCCAGCACTTCGGGAGGCTGACGCAGGAGGATCTTCTGAGTCCAGGAGTTTGTGACTAGTCTGGTCAACATTGTGAGAGCTTGTCTTTACAAAAAAAAAAAAAAATTAGCCAGGTGAAGTGGCACACACCTATGGTCCCAGCTACCTGGGAGGCTGAGGTAGGAGGACTGCTTAAGCCCAGGAGGTCAAGGCTGCAGTGAAATGAGATTGCACTATTGCACCCCAGCCTAGGTGACAGAGCAAGACCCTGTCTCCAAAGAAAAAAAAACAGAAAGAAAATAATATGAGGGCTTTCACCATATTCAAGCATCACAGTTTATGTACTTTACAAAATACTTTCCAAAACATTATCTTTACTGACAAGCACTTTCACATATATTATCTCCTTTGATGTTGTTATACTTATTTTATATGTGATTGCAATTGAAGGTTAAGGAAGCCATTAACTTGTCAGGTCACAAATGTCATCTAAATAGCCAAGACAGGCCTCAAATCCAAGTGTTCTGCCTCTAAATCCAATTTCAGATCACTGTTCCACCTGTACCTGAGGAAACTGGGGTGACTGACTAAATGGGGATCTGGTAAGAACCTTTTTTTCCAAACTCATGGGATAAAGTTGCTTAGTAAAGGAATTCTACCCAAACCTGGAAAGCATGTCCTCTCTTAAAGTCAGGCAGGGAAAGGAGTAATTATACATTTTCGCTACAATTCTTCCGACTAGACCATGAGCCTCAAAAACCCATAAACTGAGAGCAGTTACATAACTTTCTATTACCAACAATAATATCACTTCTCCCAAAGCCCTGGAGTCCTAATCTTGGTTATACTGACCATATGTGTGATTCTAGTTCACCAATGAAACCCCTATGGGCCACAATCTCCAAATCTATACAAAAAAGAAAATTACTTAGGCCCTACCCAGATTGCTATGAGGTCTAGGTGAAATAATGTATTTGCTAAGATAGATTAAGCCTGAAGCAGAGTTCTGAGGGAACAGTAGTCCAATTTGTACCTAAGAGCTGAGTTAGAACACTCTATTTCATAGTATCATTAAAACGAAGATGACACAAAAGATGCAACTCCCCAAGGGTGAACCGAGCTGCCATTTGGTGGTTAGTAACCAAAATACTATAGAATCAGCCAGAGCTTCCTGGGTTTACAAGAGGGCTCAATTTGAAAATTCTACAGGTTTTTCTAAGTTTCCATAAAATAGGTGCTGTGATAATTGAGAGGAAGAGGACAGCATTTAAACTATAGGCCTACGGGTGCTTTGGCTCACACCATGGCAGGGGGAGCCCTTGAGCTCAGGAATTTGAGACCAGCTTGGGCAACATGACAAAACCCTGTCTCTACAAAAAAAATACAAAACAATTAGCTGGGTGTGCTGGCATGCACCTGTGGGGGCTGAGGTAGGAGAATTGCTTGAGCCCGGTAAGTCGAGACTGAGTAAGCCATGTTCATGCCACTGGTCTCCAGCCTGGGTGACAGAGTGAGACCCTGTTTCAAAAAAATAAAATAAAACAAAAAAATAAAAAATAAATTCAAACTATGAAAAAAGCAAGAAAAAAGCAAAAAATAAATAAATAAATAAATAAATTATGGCCTAGACAAGAATTAGTAACCACAGTCTGAAGTCTACCAGCCACAAGGTCCACATATGTTGCTATGCACTACAAATATATTCTTCTTTTTAAAAGAAAGGTAAAATAAAATTGCATTTTTATCCTAGAGCATGTCAAAATAAAAACACAAAGTTCTTGATCTACTCTTCACCACAAGATGTCACTACTGGCCAAGAGAAGCATTACAAAATACTTTTCATTTCTATGATGAGTATCTTACCTTAATGTCTTTTAGAGAGATGAAATTCTCAATACCTAATTCAATCATATCCAGCACATGGTGGTCATACAAACGACCTGGAAGGAAAATGCATTTTTAAGCATGTATTTTTCCCAAAGAGCCACCTTACATATACCTACATGAACTGTATATTAACTGTATATTCAAAATGTCCTAATATCTGCCTCTTTTCTTTCTCCCTATAATCCCGCAAACATATCCCACTTTCTTACATTTTCAACTCTACTTATTGTTATGATATTAGTCATTGAAAGGATCTTAGACATTACTTAGCCCAACTCCTTTATTTTATGCAAGAATAAATGATGGCCCACAGAAGGTAAAGGGCTTGCCTAAGCCAGTGAGCATGCCAGGCTCAATCTCAATACACCGAGGCAAAGGTTCTTTTTCAAATCTACGTATTCAATAGATATTAAAGAAAGGTTAATTTACATGGGTCGATACATTAACTCTAATATTGATTTAGTACATTATATATATATATATTTCATACTAAAAAAAAAAATCTACATCTTAGGATAATTTTTCCCCCCAATTCCAATGGATCCATGCTATGTGGGAGCTCAGAGACACTCAATGCAAGTATAAAGTAATAGTGTTGCATCTACAACCAAGTAGGCAGGGATGCTGAGAGCCCGAAGAGACCACGGTTCCTGTTTAAACCAGAATTTGATTCCAACAGAGACAGAAGGCAATGGCATTCTAAGAAACATGAATTACCAGGGAATCTTTTCATATTCTTTCTTACTTGTGGCACTTCACTGTATTGGTAGAGTCATATTTATTTATATGCCCCATTCTTTACTTGCAGACTGACATAAATTTTTTTTTTTTTTGAGACGAAGTCTTGCTGTGTCACCCAGGCTAGAATGCAATAGCATGATCTCAGCTCACTGCCACCTCCGCCTCCCTGGTTCAAACAATTCTCCCTCAGCCTCCCGTGTAACTAGGATTACAGGTGTGTGCTACCATGCCTGGCTATTTTTTTGCATTTTTAGTGGAGACAGGTTTTCACCATGTTAGCCAGGCTGGTCTCAAATTCCTGACCTCAAGTGATCCACCCACTTTGGCCTCCCAAAGGGCTGGATTTACAGGCGTGAGCCATCGTGCCCGACATGATCTAAAAATTTTTTATTCAATGTCACAAGGTGAAAACAAAACCAAAAAACCCCACCAAACTAGTTTACAGCTTATTGATTACTCCTGATCCCTCAATACCATCAGTTAATCTGAGTCACAGAGCTTGTTACAGTAGATAGGCAGACATGCACAGGACAGGAGAGGCTGCCCACTCACCCCACCCCAACCAGGAATGTCAGGCAACCATCAGGTGATGGTCAGGCGGCTGTTTAACTGTCTCTCTAAAATAATAATTGGTTGCAGCCAGTGCCAAGGAGAGGCCGGCTCCCAAGAAATAGATAACACCTGAGGCTAGTCATCAGCAGCTTCCCAATAAGATCTCAGGAGTTGGGTGGGTGGGCTCAAGCACACACACTAGGAGGCAAAATGGCAGACTTTAACTGGTATATGACCTTGCTCTATGCTTCAAATAAGCATATGTATAACTCCAATAAACACACTGTGCATGTGGCCCCTCCCAAGTGCTGGCAGGCCACTGCACAGGCAGACAGCTCATCCCAAGGAAAAAATCAAGGTAGGAGGCTAGGCATGCTGGTTCACACCTGTAATCCCAGCACTTCAGGAAGCCAAGGTGGGCAGATCACTTGAGGTCAGGGGTTCAAGACCAGCCTGGTCAACATGGTGAGACCCTCCCCCCCCCGGTCTCTACTAAAAATACAAAAATTAGCTGGGCATGGTGGTGGGCACCTGTGGTCCCACCTACTCAGGAGGCTGAGGCAGGAGAATTGCTTGAACTCGGGAGGTGGAGGTTGCAGTGAGCTGAGATTGAGCCATTGCACTCCAGTCTGGGCAATGGAGCAGACCAAGACTCCGTCTCAGAAAACAAAAAGAAAAGAAAAGAAAAACCAAGGGAGAAGAGACACAGAGCCCTGAAGCATACCGATGTATAAAGCCCCCAAGTCAAAGGTCTAACAGCACACTTGAATCTTTCAAGTTGCCTGCTTGGCGCTCCACGGGTACTTTACTTCCTTTTGTTTCTGCTCTATAACTTTTTCTTTTTCCCCTTGAGACAGGGTCTCACTCCGTCGCCCAGGCTGGAGTACAGTGGCGCCATCTTGGTTCACTGCTACCTCCACCTCCTGCGTTCAAGCAATTCTCATGCCTCAGCCTCCCCAGTAGTTGGGACTACAGGCATGTGCTACCACGCCTGGCTAATTTTTGTATTTTTAGTAGAGACAGGGTTTCGCCACGTTGGCCAGGCTGGTCTCGAACTCCTGGCCTCAAATGATCTACCCACCTCAGCCTCCCAAAGTGCTGGGATTACAGGCATGAACCACCATGCCAGGCCCCTGCTCTAAAACTTTTTAATAAACTTTCACTCCTGTTCAAATAATTCCCTCAGTCTCTTACTCTGCCTATGCCCCTTGGATGAATTATTTCCTCTGAAGAGGCAAGAACCAAGTTGCTCCAGACCCGTATGAATTCACTGCTGCTAACAAGTTGACTCTAACAGTGAAAACATTAAAAAGTAAATTATACTTACCTATTACTAGATTATTTGGCCGCTTCTTATTATGGGAGCCAAACATGAATAAAGAACAATCTGACTTCTTTGAAAAGAATTCCTATAAAATCAGATAAATCCCATTTAGTCAACGCATACATTTAAGAACTTTAAGAATCTTACCTTTAAACTCAGGCCAGGCACAGTGGCTCACACCTGTAATCCCAGCACTTAGGAGGCCGAGGCGAGTGGATTGCTTGAGATCAGGAGTTTGAGACCAGCCTGGCCAACAAGATAAGACCCTGTCTCTACTAAAAATACAAAAGACAGCCAGGTGTGACGGCACACGCCTGTAATCCCAGCTACCTTAGTGGCTGACGCACGAGAATCGCTTGAACCCAGAAGGCAGAGGTTGCAGTGAGCTGAGAATGCGACACTGCACTCCAACCTGGGGGACAGAGTAAGACTGTCTCAAAAAAATAAAACAAAACAAAAAACTATACCAGTTGTTTTTTTTTTTTCCAGTGGAAGTTAATGAAGACTTAATGAACCAGAAAGGAAAATACAGGGGAAAAGTATTTCTAGCTTTTTACTTCAAGTTTTCTGATTTGGGGTACTTAGGGAAAAGATACACATTTCAAGACTAAGAATACATGAAAACTATTCAGTTAATAAATAAAATGAAACCATTTATTTTGTTATGCTGTCATTTTGGAATAGCACACCAAGTGTTTCATTTGCTGGAACAAATCCCTTTAACTCACAGGATATCACTACTATCATTGCATACATTTAAAACACATGAGGCCCAGTAAGGTGGCTCATGCCTGTAATCCCAGCACTTTGGGACGCTGAGGCAGATGGATCACCTGAGGCCATCTGATGTCAGGAGTTTGAAACCAGCCTGGCCAACATGGTGAAACCGTGTCTCTACTAAAAATAAAAAAAATTAGCCAGGCGTGGTGATGCATGCCTGTAATCCCAGCTACTCAAGAGGCTTAGGCAGGAGAATTCAGTGAACTTGGGAGGCAGAGGTTGCAGTGAGCCGAGATCACGCCATTGCACTCCAGCCTGGGCGACAAGAGCATTGCATACCAGCCTCAGCGACAAGAGCACTGCACTCCAGTTTGGGTGACAAGAGCGAGACTGTCTTTAAAAAAAAAAAAAAAAAAAAATTATCTGGCTGGGTGCAGTGGCTCATGCCTGTAATCCCAACACTTTGGAAGGCTGAGGTAGGTGGATGGCTTGAGATCCGGAGTTTGAAACCAGTCTGAGTAACATAGTGAAACCCTGTCTCTATGAAAAATACAAAAAATTAGCTGGGTATGGTGGTGAGCACCTACAGTCCCACCTATTTGGGAGGCTGAGGTGGGAGGAAGGATCACTCGAGTCCCGGAGATCAAGGCTACATGCAGTGAGCTGTGATGACACTACTGCACTCCAGCCTGGGTGACACAGTGACAACATCTTGGAAAACAGAAAGAGAGAGATCTTATCCATTTGGTTCTCAGAAGTATAGACTTCCATTACAGATTTCAGAGTAGTAAAAAATCTAAGTGTGGGGTTCTAATCCTAGACAGCAATTTTTACACTATACCTATAGTCTCCACATCCTACATGCTTTGATTCAGTTTACTGAGATCACCACTCTTAGCAGAAAAATTAGAATCAACATGTTTTAGTCCAAAAATCAATTGGAAAGCCTCTTATTAAGAAAGAAAAAAAAAAAAGGCCGGGCGCAGTGGCTCACACCTGTAGTCCCAGCACTTTGGGAGGCCGAGGTGGGCGGATCACCTAAGGTCAGAGTTTGAGACAAGCCTGGCCAACATGGTGAAACCCTGTCTCCACTAAAAATACAAAATTAGCCAAGCATGGTGTTGCATGCCTATAATTCCAGCTACTTGGGAGGCTGAGGCAGGAGAATCACTTGAACCCAGGAGGCGGAGGTTGCGGTGAGCCGAGATCATACCATTGCACTCCAACCTGGGCAACAAGAGCAAAAACTCTGTCTCAAAAAAAAAAAAAAACCAGATGACAGAGTCATAACCCTCAATTTTTCTTTACTCCTTATAAGACTCTGAGGTATGGGCCCCTAGTTTGGTTATCATTCATTCTAGTCTCTAAACAGAAGCATAAAGGGCAAACAACTACCCACCTGGCCTGTCCACAACCAGTATGGGGGATGCAGAGTCAGAAAGTCCAAGAATTCAGGCTCTGCCACTAAGTATCTGGACAAATAATCTTTTCTGAGAATTAACTTTATCAGTAGGGATAATACCACCTCCTGCAAAAATTTGCAAAGGCCACATGCGAAGTCACGTGAACACACCTTGTACAATGTTGTACAATGTCCTGAACAAAGTAGGTGTCCAGAAAATATTTTAATGGCCAGGTGTGGTGGCTCTTGCCAGTCACCCCAGCACTTTGGGAGACTGAGGTAGGCGTATCGCATAAGCTTAGAAGTTGGAGACCAGCCCAGGCAACATGGTAAAATCCCATCTCTAGTAAAAATAGAAAAAAACATCTGGGTGTGGTGGTATGCACCTGTGGTCCCAGCTACTTAGGAGACTGAGGTGGGAGGATCACTTTAACCCAGGAGGCAGAGGGTGCAGTGAGCCGAGATGGTGCCATAGCTCTCAAGCCTGGGTGACAGAGCGAGACCCTGTCTCAAGTAAAATATATATATTTATTTTGTATGTCTAAATCAATGGAATTACTTTCTTAAAATTTTAAAAACATTCTCATGGTATGACTAACATCCCAAAGCTTTCCACAAAACACCGTTCATATATACTTGAGTGTTTTATATACATACCCACACACGTGTGTGTGAATGTGTGTGTATATATGTACATATATATATATATAAAATCTCATCCCATTCTCCACAAAGTCTGCTTTTTATTTCTTAAAATTCTAGAACAGGGGTAGTCAAATTACCTGCAAAAAGCCATATAATAAGTATTTTAGGCTCATCCTTTTGTCTTGAACCAACTCTTCTTTTTTGTGTGAGACAGGGTCTCAATCTGCTGCCCAGGCTAAAAGTGCTGTGGTGCAGTCATGGCTCACTATAACCTCAAACCCCTACACTCAGCTGATCCTCCTGCCTCAGTCTCCCAGACAGTTAGTACTTGGGCTCCCACCACCATTTCCTGCCAATTTTTTAAGAGATGGGATCTCAATATGCTGCTTAGGCTGGTCTAGAAATCCTGGTCTCACGCAATCCTCCCACTTCATCCTACCAAAACAATGGAATTAGAGGTATGAACCACGGTGCCCAGCCTAACCAACTCTTTTTTTTTTTTTTAAATTGAGATGGAGTTTCACTCTTGTTGCCCAGGCTAGAGTGCAACGGCACGATCTTGGCTCACTGTAACGTCCGCCTCCTGGGTTCAAGCGCTTCTCCTGCCTCACCTCCCGAGTAGCTGGGATTACAGGCATGCACCACCACGCCTGGCTAATTTTGTATTTTTAATAGAGAGGGGGTTTATCCATGTTGGTCAGGCTAGTCTCGAACTCCTCACCTTAGGTGATCCACACGCCTTGGCCTCCCAAAGCGCTGGGATTACAGGCGTGAGCCACCATGCCCAGCCTAACCAACTCTTTAAAAATGTAAAAACCATTCTTAGCTCATAAGCCTCACACAAAGAGGGATTTGGTCTGCAAGCAGTGTATTTTTGCCAACCCCTGTTCTAAAGCAGCAAAACTCATTTCTCCAAGATCATAGTGAAAAAATGTGTGGAGAGGGTCAGGAGGAGAAAATTGACCACACAACCACTCCTTCCACAGCCATTTTGAGCTCTGTAGGTCTGGGATTCATACAGCTAATAAATATATCCTGTATCTGGAGATAGGAGATCAAAGAGAGGGAATGTCACAAACTTAAGAGTAAGAAAAGCTGTTATATCAACACTAGACTAAAAAAGCTCAAGTGCTACAGCTTTCACTATGGAACACTGCCACAAAGTGGTCATGCAACTAAAAGCATTATGGTATCACAAAACAAAAGCAGGCCTTGATTAAGTGGTATACGAAAGAGAGAATTCTGAGATAAATCTTATATTTTTACTTCCAGGATCTCTTCAACAAATGACTGTAAAAAACATGAGACAAATAAAAGTAATTTGAAAAAAACTGAGTCAAATGCATTTTATCGATATTATCTTAATTTTCACTGCAGTTAGTTACAATAAGATTATTTGATTTTAATCTAACTAATCATTAATTTCTTTCTTTTAAAATTCACTAACTAAAAGAAAAAAATATTACAAAAGTCAAGTGAGCTTAAGGAAAAAACAACAACAAATAATGGGTTCCTGGTTGGGTGCAATAGCTCACACCCATAATCCCAGCACTTTAGGAGGCCAAGGCGGGCAGATCATTTGAGCTCAGGAGTTTAAGACCAGATTGGGCAATATGACAAAGCCCTATCTCTACAAAAATTAGCCAGGCATCGTGTCGTGCACCTGTAGTGCCCGCTTCTGAGGTGGGAGAATGGCTTGAGTCTGGGAGGTGGAGACTGCAGCAAGCAGAGATCATTCCAACGCACTCCAGCCTAGGCAACAGAGCCAGACCCTATTTCAAAATAAACAATGGGTTCCTATCAAGAAAACATAATCATATTAAGTTCTTTTAATTTTTTAAATAGAGACGGGGTCTCACTATGTTTTCCAGGCTGGTCTCAAACTCCTGAGCTCAAGCAATCCTCCTGCCTTGGCCTCCCAAAGTGCTGGGATTACAGGCGTGAGCTACTGTGTCTGGCCCAACTCTTAAGGAAGAAACTAATTTTCTTAAGGAAGAAACTAGTATCATCACATACTGAAAGTCCATTCATCATTCCCCATTTACTATAAACAATCTTTGATTTCACTTACTAGTTTTTTCATTTAGTTTTGGTTGACTATATACCCAAACAAGAATCTGATTAACTCTAGGAAAACAACTGACATCTGTTACCAATAATTCAGGTAGTGTTTCTTGTTTTAAAAGTATCCAAGCTGGTTGTGGTGGTGCATACCTGTAGTCCCATCTACTTGGGAGACTGAAGCAGGAGGACTGCTTGAGCTCAGGAATTTGAGACCAGCCTGGGCAACATAGCAAGATCCAGTCTTAAAAAAAAAAAAAGTAAAAGCATCTGAAGGAAGAATCATATTTTTAGAACTCAAACTTGCTGTATAAAAATAGATCTATAATAAACTTCCTTTTGAAAATTCATTATGTCCTTTAAATGCAACTCAAGTTTTAAATTTTTTTTTTTTTTTTTTTTTTGCGCTGGAGTTTCACTCTTGTTGCCCAGGCTGGAGTGCAATGGCGCAACCTTGGCTCACTTAAACCTCTGCCTCCCGGCTTCAAGTGATTATCCTGCCTCAGCCTCCTGAGTAGCTGGGATTACAGCCATCTGCTACCACACTCGGCTAATTTTTTTTTGTATTTTTAGTAGAGATGGGGCTTCTCCATTGGTCAGGCTCGTCTTGAACTCCTAATCTCAGGTGATCCACCTGCCTTGGCCTCCCAAAGTTCTGGGATTACAGGCGTGAGCCACCACACCTGGCCAAGTTTTAAAAATTTTATCAATATATTTGCAGGCAATGAATAACACATTTCCCAGCCACAGTGAAAAGAAAGATCTATAGATACTTTTTAAAGTATTTCCTCTCCATTTTACATCAAAATTCCCTCACATAGGATGACCTCTAATTTTAAAAAAAATCACAAATTTGGAGTACAAATGAATTAATCTGAATAATTACTACTTATATGTTCTCTTAAATCATAAAGATTATTGTACTTACCAGTGATGTCTGATCCTCAAAAGGTCTTGTAATATTTTTCCTAAGAATATCAAAAAAGTGACTGCAATTTTAATAACCTCAATAAGTATATACAATTAATATATTAAGGTAATTTTATATTCAGATGATAAAAAAATTGAAAGGATATTCATTCATTCAAATATTTATTCAGTGCCTATTACATGCCAGGCCACCATTCTAGGAGCTAGTGATACTATACTACTACATCAAACAAGATGCTTGCTTTCATGGAGTTTACAGGCTTGTGGAAAATAAATAGTCTTCCGTACATAGGGATTCTGCATCCATGGATTGATTTGACCAACCATAGACTGCTAGTATTCAATAGAAAAAGAAAGTGTGTTTTTAAAAAAAAGGGGGGGGGGGGCGGGCACAGTGGCTCACAACAGTGAGGTATGATCATGCCACTGCACTCCAGCCCGGGTGACAGTGAGACCCCGTCCCTAAAAAAAAAAGTTAATCAAGCCGGGCGCGGTGGCTCAAGCCTGTAATCCCAGCACTTTGGGAGGCCGAGACGGGCGGATCACGAGGTCAGGAAATCAAGACCATCCTGGCTAACACGGTGAAACCCCGTCTCTACTAAAAATACAAAAACTAGCCGGGCGAAGTGGCGGGCGCCTGTAGTCCCAGCTACTCGGGAGGCTGAGGCAGGAGAATGGCGTAAACCCGGGAGGTGGAGCTTGCAGTGAGCTGAGATCCGGCCACTGCACTCTAGCCCCGGCGACAGAGTGAGACTCTGCCTCAAAAAAAAAAAAAAAAAAAAAGTTAATCAAGAAATAAAAAGAAAAAAGAACAATAAAAAGCAGGATAAACCAGAAAATACAGCATTATAACGATTTACATAGTATTTACATTATATTAGATATTATAAGTAATCGAGAGACGATTTAAAGTATATGTGACTTACTTTTATGGGAAGCATTTTTTTAAAAAAGTATACAGGAGGATGTGCGTGGGTTATATGCAAATACTAGGCCATTTTATGTAAGAGACGAGCATACCCAGATTTTAGTATCAAAGGGGAGGTTTCTGGAACCATTGCCCACAGATACTGAGAGATGACTGTAGCTTATTCCAGGGCTGTGGTAAGGAAAAAGACAAGATGAATCCAGAGAATTTTGTGATGTTAGAAAGTAAGGAAGTGCTCAAAAACAGGAGGCATGTTGAAAGGTCATAGGATCCAAACTAAAAGAGTTCCCAACTTTGGGAGGCCAAGGCGGGCAGATCACGTGGTCAGGAGATTGAGACCATCCTGGCTAACACAGTGAAACCCCATCTCTACTTAAAAAAAAAAAAAAAAAATCAGCCGGGCGTGGTGGGCACCTGTGTAGTCCTAGCTACTCGGGTACCCGGGAGGCTGAGGCAGCAGAATGGTGTGAACCCGGGAGGCGGAGCTTGCAGTGAGCCAAGATTGCGCCACTGCACTCCAGGCTGGGTGACAGAGTGAGACTCCGTCCCAAGAGTTCCCAGCTGGGAGTTGTGGCTCACGTCTGTAATCCCAGCACTTTGGGAGGCTGAGGCTGGTGGATCACCTGAGGTCAGAAGTTCAAGACCAGACTGGCCAACATGGTGAAACCCTGCCTCTACTAAAAATACAAAAATTAGCTGGGAGTGATGGTGGGCACCTGTAATCCCAGTTACTCAGGAAGCTGAGGCAGGATAATCGCTTGAACCCAGGAGCCGGAGGTTGTAGTGAGCTGAGATCACACCACTGCACTCCATCCTGGGTGACAGAGACTCTGTCTCAAATTAAAACAAACAAACAAACGGGGGGTTCCCAACTGCCAAACAGAACAATTTAAGCAACAATATTAAGAACACTGGATTAGAATCCAGAAAAATGTATGAGGAAAGTGCAACATTTTTGTAGTGTTCTTGACAAACATGCATAACTTCAATCAATTCATGAGAAAATCTAAACCCAAATTGAGGGATAATTTACAAAATAACTGACAAGTACTTGTCAAAAATGTCAAGGTCATCAAAGACAAGGAAAGACTAAGGAACTGTCACAAATTGGAGAAGACTAAGGAGGCATGAAAACTAAATGCAACATGGGATGCTAGAAGAGAAAGAGTATTAAAAGGAAAACTAGAGCTGGGCACAGTGGCTCACGCCTGTAATCCCAGCACTTTGGGAGGCTGAGGTGGGCGGATTACCTGAGGTCAGGAGTTCGAGACCAGCCTGACCAACATGGAGAATTCCGTCTCTACTAAAAATACAAAATTAGCCGGGCATGGTGGTGCATGCCCATAATCCCAGCTACTTGGGAGGCTGAGGCAAGAGAATTGCTTGAACCCAGGAGGCGGAAGTTGCGGTGAGACGAGATCGCGCCACTGCACTCCAGCCTGGTCAAGAAGAGCGAAACTCTGTCTCAAAAAAAAAAAAAAAGAAAAGAAAAGAAAGAAAAAAAAACTGGGTCAGGCATGGTGGCTCACGCCTGTAATCCCAGCACTTCGGGAGGCCGAGGTGCAGAGATCACCTAAGGTCAGAAGTTTGAGACCAGCCTGACCAACATGGCGAAACCCCATCTCAACCAAAAATACAAAACTGAGCTGGGCGTGGAGGCATGTGCCTGTAATCCCAATTCGGGAGGCTGAGGGAGGAGAATCACTAGAACCAGGGAATCGGAGGTTGCAGTGAGCTGAGACCGTGCTACTGTACTCCAGCCTGGCAACAGAGCTAGACTCCATCTCAAACAAAACAAAACAAAAAAACACAAAAAAATGAGCCAGGCATGGTGGCATGTGCCTATAATGCCAGCTACATGGGAGGCCAAGGCAGAAGAATTGATTGAACCCAGAGGTGGAGGTTGTAGTGAGCAGAGATCACGCCACTGCACTCCAGCTGGGCGACAACAGGACTCCGTCTCAAAAAAAGGAAAAAAGAAAAACTGATGCTAATCAAATGTGTCTGTCATTTGATTAACATTAGTAAATCAGTGTTAATTTATTAGTTTTGATCACTGCATTATGGTTATGCAAGATGTAACATTAGGGGAAGCCAGGTGAAGGGTATATGGAAATTCCGCATTATTTTTGCACTTTTCTGTAAATCTATAAGTATTTCAAAATAAAATATATATGCTAAGGTCACAACTATGCAAGGACATTCAATACAAATGAAAAAACAGAACAAAAGAAAGAAATTATAATATTAATAACTGTAAGGAATTTTAGGATCTTTAAAAAATTTTTTTGTTTTCCAAATCTTCCATAAAGTGGTTACTTTTATAACGAAACAAAATCATTTAAAATACAGTAAAAGAAATCATGACTTACTTTTTATACAGTACACCATATGGTTTTTTCAGTGCATACTGTAAAACAAAATTTATAGCTTTCAAAACAAAACACATCCTGAAAAGCAGAAATAAAAATAAAACATCATAACAGTCACTCTCCAAGACTGCTCTGGGGCCTCAATCTTGTCCTGAAGCCTTCTTCCTGGCTCCCTTTTCATCACTTAGAGTAACTTGAAACATAAACTTAATATTCTTGGACTAGACTTTCCTATTTAAAAGTTTCTATGCCCTTTCAATAGTTTATCAAACTTAAACAATTTCCTTCATTTCTTTAAACTCGACTTAGTCCAGTCTCTCGCTGGGGAAACAATGCCAGGTACACTGGCTCACGCCTGTAATCCCAACACTTTGGGAGAACAAGGCAGATCACTCGAGCCCAGGAGTTCGAGACCAGCCTGGGCAACATGGCAAAACCCTGTCTCTACAAAAAACTGCAAAAATTAGCCAGACATGGTGGTGCATGTCCGCAGTCTCAGCTACTTGGGAGGCTGACGTGGGAGGATCACCTGAGCCCAGGAATTTGAGGTTGTGGTAAGCCTTGATTGCACCACTGCACTCCAGCTCTGGTGACAGTGTGAGACCCTGTCTCGGAAAAAAAAAAAAAAGTAGTAGACAAAAACAGAAAAAATAAATTCTATCAGGAAAGCCTGATGTTGTGTGGAGATAAGAAAACTCAGAAACAGTCACAATGATGACAACTAGAATACGAGCTAGGGGTTAAACACAGCTCTTTAAAAAATGCCTATTATTCAATGTTCTTCATTTTTTTCCCCTACTTCTACCCATCCACTAATAATCATTCATTTTATTTTATTTATCTATTTTGAGACAGGGTCTCACTCTGTTGCCCAGGCTGGAGTGTAATGGTGCGATTAAAGCTGACTGCAGCCTCAAACTCCTGGGCTCAGGTGATCCTCCCATCTCAGCCTCCCAAGTACAGACACATGCACCACGCCCAGCTAATTTTTGTATTTTGAGTGGAGATGGGGTTTCATCATGTTGTCCAGGCCGTATTTTACTATTTTTAAAACTTTAATTTACAGAGATGGGGTCTCACTTTGTTGTCCAGGCTGTTGTACTGGACTTAAGCGATCCTCCCAGTTCAGCCTCCCAAAGTGCTGGGATTACAGGTGTCAGCCACCACACCTGGCCTATAGTCATTTATTACTTGTATGGCCAGTACTGCTCTACCATAGAGAATAACAAAGATGTCATCAGGTACTACCTTGCATTAGAGAAATGGGTAAATGAGGGAAACAATGAAAAATAAGGTATAATAATCATTCATCAACTATCAGAGTTGGTGAACAAAGAAAATGCAACAGTAAAATCTGCCTTTTTAAGTATAAAACTTTTGATGATTCTTGGCCAACTATTTCCCTGTTTCCATGTAATAAACATTGCCACCTCTTCTTGATAACTCAGATGAATTTTGGTAATCATGATGAATTTTAATTATTGTAGTAATCTGTAATATTGTGCTGCTTTTAAAGCTTACTTAAATATGTAGGATCACTATGCTGATGGATATACTAGGAGAGGGGCAGTGTCCCGTCAGCACAATGACACTCAGACAAACATTTCAAAAAAAGGATGGGCCTATATAAGGCATTCAGACATCTGAATTGACTACGCTTATCAGGCATAGAGTTTGACAAGTTTAAAAATGTATTCAACGCCAGGTGTGGTGGCTCACTTCTGTAATCTCAGCACTTTGGGAGGCTGAGGCAGACAGATCACTTCAGGTCAGGAGTTTGTGACCAGCCTGGCCAACATGGTGAAACCCTGTCTGTACTAAAAGAACACAGAAATTAGCCGGGTGTGGTAACATGAGCCTGTAGTTCCAGCTTTTCAGGAGGCAGAGGCAGGAGAATCGCCTGAATCTGGGAGGCAGAGGTTACAGTGAGCCAAGATGACACCACTGCACTTCAGCCTGGGCGACAAAGTGAGACTCCATCTCAATAACAACAAAAATGTATTCAATTACTTAATTGATTTAATTCAAAGACCTATTGGCTGTATTGAAGGCCTAATTAGTCAAATAACCTACTAGATATCTCCACATACTATGCCTTTTTTTTGAGATGGAGTCTTGCTCTATTGCCCAGGCTGGAGTAAGTGCAATGGCGTGGTCTCAGCTCACTGCAATCTCCGCCTCCCAGGTCCAAGCAGATTCTCCTGCCTCAGTCTCCCCAGTAGCTGGGATTACAGGCATCCACCACTAAGCCCGGCTAATTTTTGTATTTTTAGTAGAGATGGAATTTCACCATGCTAGCCAGGCTGTCTCGAACTCCTGACCCCGTGATCTGCCCGCCTCGGCCTCCCAAAGTGCTGGAATTACAGGTGTGAGCCACTGCGCCTGGCCTATACTATGCCTTTCTTTCATTGATTACCTATATATTGAGTACCTACTATATACAGACACTGGGCTGGACACTAGGCTACAGAGGTAGAAAAAATAAAGTTTTTATTTTCATTACTTAAATCACATGTCCCAAACTGAATCTTTCTACCTTTCCCTCCAAACCTGCTCCACTTGACACATTTTCTAATTGGCATTATTGCCCATCAGGCACTCAAGCCAAAAACCTGGGAAGTCATACTTTTCACTAGTTCCTAACTCTTCTACCCCCAACATCTCTTCTTCCTGGTCATTTCTCATTTTCATTGCCACCACTGGACTCCAGATGCTCTTCACCTAGCTGGCAGCAATGGTTTAGTTTCCTACATTTGCTCTCAACCCTCTCTAGTCAAGCCAATTAAAAGGACTGGCGGTCCTTTTAATTCTCTTGCTTATTATCTTTCAATGACTAATGGAGCTTTCAGATTAAAATTCAAACTCCATTTTACTATATGACCCATGCCTCTTCTTCTAGCCTCATCTAGCCCACTCTCCTTTGGCCATGCCCAATTATTTACAGTTCTCCAAATGCATCAACGCTCCTTCATACTCCCTTTTGCACAAACTTCTTTCTCAGTCTCAGAGGGTCTTCTCTTTCTCTCCCACTTCTTGCACCAACTTCTCCCTCAAAATGAAGCTGAACTGTGATCTCTGGGGGAACCTACCCTGTGTGGGGGTCCCCCTATGTGATTTTCTTTTTTTTTTTTTTTTTTTTTTGAGATGGAGTCTCTGTCACCCAGGTTGGAGTGCAATGGTGCGATCTCGGCTGACTGCGACCTCCACCTCCCCGGTTCAGACCATTCTCCTACCACAGCCTCTGAGTAGCTGGGACTACAGACATGTGCCACCACACCCAGCTAATCTTTTTATTTTTAGTTTTCACCATGTTTCACCATGTTGGCCAGGCTGGTCTCGAACTTCTGACTTTGTGATCCTCCTGCCTCGGCCTCCCAAAGTGCTAGGATTACAGGCGTGAACCACTGTGCCCGGCCTCCCTTATGTGATTTTAACTGTTTCCCATCCTACCCTGTCCATGCCTCCAACACAGCACAATGTGAGAACTTTTTACATGTCTATCTCTCTAAGCTCACTGAAAGAACTGTGTCTCACCTATTAATTCCCAGCAGAGGCACAGTAACTGGTGTTGTTGAATGACTAAATATACAGCAATATGCAGTTATTTGTCTTTACAAATTAGATTTTTTCCTAAAATGTGAGTAAGCCAAATTCTAGTAATTGAAAACAGCTTAAATTTACTAAGGGAGACCTTCACCCTACCAGACCCATCTGTGCTCCTAAAAGACAATAATAAAATTTACTAACAGAACTAGTTGCTTTAAGAAAAATTAGTAGTTGGTGCCTCGCAGGGTAAAGAACCCCCCAACTTTAGCTCTTCTCTAAGACCAGTAGTTCTTATGGTAAGGCAAGCTTATCTATGTATTTCTCCGGCAGCCCAACCTAGCATGCTGAAAATTCCAAAATGACTTCAATACCTTTTAAAGATTAAGTATATATACTCACCACATCTTTAAGTATTTGTGTCACTGTTGCATTTGCATTTCCCCCTTTAATCAGCATGGCATTTTTAATATTTTCATTGAGTTTCGGTTCTCTCTTCTCAAGGAATCTCTTGGCTCTTTTCGTTCTGGGCTTTCTGTTCAGAAAAGCACAATTCATAACTATTTAAACATTTTCCTCACATTGCAAAGCCATGACTTAACTAATATGCAAATTCTTAAAAACACATTTGTCATTTAGGAGTCCATCCTTAAACAAAATCTCACTCTTTTTTTTTTTTTGAGATGGAATCTCACTCTGTCGCCCAGGCTGGACACAATCTTGGCTCACTGCAACCTCCACCTCCTGGGTTCAAGCAATTCTCCTGCCTCAGCCTCCTAAGTAGCTAGGATTACAGGCACATATCACCACACCCGGGTGATTTTTGTATTTTTAGCAGAGACAGGGTTTCACCATGTTGGTCAGGCTATTCTCGAACTACTGACCTCAGGTGATCCGCCTGCCTCGGCCTCCCAAAGTGCTAGGATTACAGGTGTGAGTCACAAAGCCTGGCCAAAATCTCACTTTTTGGGAGATATCAGTAAAAGATATTTCCTTATGATTGTTAAATAAGTGTTTTGTTAGCTTTTTTAAAAAAAGCTTTCATTTTTATATTCTCACCATTCTTTTATTACTGCTTTTTCAAATCTTTTAAGTAAAAAATAAAAGCCTCAAGTAAATACTGTCGCTATTTTTACTCTTCTTTTTTCTTCAAGCCTTAAGTAGTCAAACTGTATCCTGTACCCTAATATAAAGAATTGAGCATCAGCTGCTGATCAACCTGTGGGCATTTACTAAACATGAGACTAACGACTGCTTACCTTTCTTTTAGGTTTAAGACCACAATGCCTGCCAGGAAGTATACACTGTTGCACTCCAACATCATTGCTGAGAATGTCAACATTATTGCCAACAATGGGGAATAAAAAGGTTGATGTTTATCTGGAGTCACTCTATTAAGGCTTAATCTTCACCACAATCCTGAGAGTTACAATTCTTTTTTATTTATTTATTTATTTTTTGAGACGGAGTCTCTCTGTCTCCCCGGTTGGAGTGCACTGGCCCGACCCTGGCTCACTGCAAGCTCCGCCTCCCCGGTTCACGCTATTCTACTGCAGGCGCCCGCCACCAGGCCCGGCTAATTTTTTGCATTTTTAGTAGAGGCAGGATTTCACCGTGTTAGCCCAGGATGGTCTGGATCTCTTGACCTCGTGATCCGCCCGCCTCGGCCTCCAAAAGTGCTGGGATTACAGGTGTGAGCCTCCACACCCGGCAAGTTACAATTCTTATCTTCACTTTACAGATGAGGCAACTGAACAGACAGGTAATGTGCCCAAGATCACACAGCAAGTAAACAGGCCAATTTTTAAAATGAGCTAGGGCTGGGCGGCCACAGCCTGTAATAAAAACACTCTAGGAGGCCAAGGTGGATGGATCACTGAGCCCAGAAGTTCAAGACCAGCCTGGGCAACATCGGAAAACCCTGTCACTACAAAAAAAAAAAAATACAAAAATTAGCTGTGGTGGTGCGTGCCTGTAGTCCCAGCTACAGGGCAGGCTGAGGTAGGAGAGCTGCTTGATTCTGGGGAGGTCGAGGCTGCAATGAGCTGTGATCAGGCTACTGCACTCCAGCCTGGGTGTCAGAACGATACCCTGTCTCAAAAAAAAATTTTTTTTAAGCTAGATTTAAAAATTAATCTAGACCAATTGCCCTGTAAACTATTAAGGGAAAATAAATTCATTATTCTGACTTTATGATGTGACAGTAGGAGTGGCATATTTTTATACATTTCTGTTCAAAAAAGGGGCTTCACCTCTGCTTCCTCTACAATGAGCGCCCTGATTTTTCAGACAGTTCTCTGCCATCTACTGAAAGAATTCTCCTCCCAAATAATTATGACCCTCCCTCGTTCAGTCCCATGGACACTTTGGGAAGAAAGAGACTATACATGCACTTTAGTTTCCCATGTAGATTTTTAAAATCCTCCTCCAGAGAATGTCACATATAAAGCTTCTAATCATTTACTGGTTGATAAAGATACAAATTATTCTATCTTTTGTAACTCATTAAACAGCAACAAATGCAAATAGCGATTAACATGTTTTATTAGCTGCCTGGCTCCCAATTAAGGTGTAAACTAGTCCCAATACCTAGTAAACGACTCTTCTTTGTAGTCCAAACAGCTAGAGGCATAGCAGGTGTGCAAAATCTCTGAATGACTACAACTGTCGTTTTGGATACATACTAACCTACGTAAATAGCAAGAAAACCACAGCAAATAACAGCAGGGCTGTTTAGCACAATAAATATTCTTGAACAAATTTAAAACAGGTATCATTCAAGGATAACTCAGAGGAGTGTACAAAGTTGGAAAGAAAAAACAAAACAAAACTAATGCACATTTCTACCTGCTGCAGCAAAGGCTCTACATACGTTCGCAAAACTAACCCTCACAGCTCTACGAAGTATGACTATGAGTGCTATTTTACAGAGTAAACTGAGATTTAGAGACATTTAATGACCCAAAGTCACAAAGCTTTAAGTGAACGCGCCAGACTGTCACCCAGATCTGTCGGATTCCGAGGGCTGTGCTCTTAACCCCACTCTAACTAATCTGTCTCATACTTCGGAAGTCAGACGTTTTTCAACTGACTAGGATAAAAGCGACCAACGCTTCAATGCCACATCCCATCCCGCGACTCCCACTTGAGAGCTTCCCCACTGTCTCCTGGCAAGTAGCTCGCGCTGAGGAAGACCCCGGCTGGTGATCGATCGGCTCCCACCCAGGCAAGAAGAGGGGTAACCAGGAGGAGTGAGAGGCCGAGACAATACCACCCTACTCACGGAACCCTTTCACCCCAACGTTCCCCGGGGCGGAGAACCAGCAAACTTACACAACTCGATCCAGAGCGTCCATCGCTACTGCTCCCTGCAACTCTTAACTAAGTGGATGCACGTGCACCCGGCGATTACGTGCGCCGGAACAGGCAGAACCGGAAGCTGAGCGCAACGCCACTTCCGGGGACGGCCTCGCCGAGGGTGCCTAGAGGCGCTGGCGGCCATTTTGATTGGAATGGCGCCCTGTTCCCTTGGTTACGGATTTTTGCCCAGGCTCTTTCCCGGAATTACAGGTGCGAGGTAATACTTTTAAGTAACATTGGCCGGGCGTGGTGGCTCACGCCTGTAATCCCAGGATTTTGGGAGGCCGAGACGGGCGGATCACCTGATACCAGGGGTTCGAGACCAGCCTGGCCAACATGGCGAAACCCCGTCTCTGCTAAAAATACAAAAATTAGCCGGTCGTCGTGGCGGGCGCCTGTAACCCCAGCTACTCGGGAGGCTGAGGCGGGGAGAATTGCTTGAACCCGAGAGGGGGAGGTTGCAGTGAGCCGAGATCGCGCCACTGCAAAATCCAGCCTGGGCGACAGAGCGAGACTCCTTCTCAAAAAAAAAAAAAGTAACATAGACTCTCGCAGTTTGATGTACACGCTAGTGTGTATACTTGGAGTCAGGTATTCAGAAACCAGATTTTATTCTTCAGGGAATCCCAGGATGCTAGAAAGGTTGATTGCACGGCAGGTACTCACATAATCACTAAAAACATTAATGTGAAATGGGCACTATTGCCAACTGTGCGATCAGCGTGACAGAGTTGATGACTATCACAGTTGCCCAGTACATAAAAGATGCGCAGAAAAGGTACTGCTGATTGTGATTTTTCCCCAGTTTTTAAGTTACCACATAATTCACATACCATAAAATTTACCCCTTTAAAGTGTACAATTCATTGGTTTTTGGTGTATTCACAAAAGTGTGCAAACATCACCACTAATTCCAGAATATTTAATCACCTCAAAAAGAACCCCCTCGACACACAAACCCAGTAACGGTCCAAGCCCCACTTCCCCCTCCTGCCAGCCCTTGGCAACCAATAATCTACTTTATGTTCAGTGGATATGCGTATTCTGAACATACATAAATGAATTCGTGCAACTTATGTGTCTGACTTCTTTCACTATCTGTTTTTGAGGTTCATACATGTTGTAGCATGGATCAGTACTTCCATTTTGTTAGCACGGAATAATATTCCTTTGTATGGATATACCACATTTTGTTTATCTGTTCATTAACCTAGGTACTTTTTTTTTTTTTTAGACGTAGTCTTGCTCTGTCGCCCAGGCTGAAGTGCAGTGGTGCGATCTTGGCTGACTGCACCCACCACCTCCCAGGTTCAAGCAGTTCTCCTGCCTCAGTCTCCCAAGTAGCTGGGATTACATGCACGCACCACCACACCTTGCTAATTTTTGTATTTTTTCGTAGAGACAAGGTTTCACCATGTTGGCCAGGCTGGTCTTACCTGAACTCCTGAGCTCAGGTAATCCACCCGCCTCAGCCTCTCAAAGTGCTAGGAATACAGGCGTGAGCTACTGTGCCCGGCCAGCTTATGTACATTTGAGTGGTTCCCATTTTTTGGCTACTATGGATTATGCTGCTTTGTGTTTTTTTGTTTTGTTTCTGAGGCAGAGTCTCGCTCTGTCACACAAGCTGGAGTGTGGTGGTGCAATCTCAGCTTACTGCAACCTTGGTCTCCCGGGTTCAAGCTATTCTAGTGCCTCAGCCTCCCGAGTAGCTGGGACCACAAGCGTGTGCCACCCCGCCCAGCTGCTTTGAATATTAGTATCCAAATTTTGTGTGGACATATGTTTTCAGTTCTCTAAGAGTAAAATTGCTGGGTCATATGCTAACTCTTAAGTGTAACATTTTGAGGCACTGGTAAACTGTTTTCCAAAGCATCTGCACCACTTACATTTCCCATGACCAATGTAAGAGGATTTGGTACTAGTTTCCTATTTCTGTTGTAACAAATTACCACACATTTATTATTTTATACTTCAGGAAGTCAGAAGTCTGAAATCAGTTTTGCAGGTCTAAAACGAAGGCCGGAAGCCGTGACTCATGCCTATAATCCCAGCACTTTCGGAAGCTGAGGTGGGCAGATCACGAGGTCAGGAGATCAAGACCATCCTGGCTAACATGGTGAAACTCCATCTCTACTAAAAATACAAAAAATTAGCCGGGTGTGGTGGCACACCTGTAGTCCCAGCTACTCAGGAGGCTGGGCAGGAGAATCACTTGAACCCGGGAGGTGGAGATTGTGGTAAACCGAGATCGCACCACTGTACTCCAGCCTGGACAACAGAGTGAGACTCTGTCTCTTAAATAAGTAAGTAAGTAAATAAATAAATACATAAATAAATAAATCGAAGAAGTCAGTAGGACTACATTCCACCTGGTGGCTTCGGGGAGAATAGGTTTCTTGGCTTTTTCCAGCTTCTAGAGACTGTCTGCATACTTTGGCATTTCTCCATCTTCAAAGGTCATCAGTTGAACTTCTGCTTCCATTGTCACATCTTTTTCTGTGATGCTCTGACACTCCCTCTTAATAAAACGCTTGTGATTACCTGGGCATCACCTGGATAATCCATGATAATCTGAAGATCCTTAATCATATAGCAAATTCCTTCTGGGCATGTAAAGTAACATATTCACAAATACTTGGGGTTCTCAACATCTTTGGGCTGGGAGTTGAAGGAAGCATTATTCTATCTACCAAAAGTTCCAATTTCCCCACTCCTCACCAAAACTTAGCATTGTCCATCTGTTTTATTAAGCCATCCTAACGGATATGAGTGCTATCTCATTGTGATTTTCATTTCCCTGATGGCAAATAATGGTGAGCATGTTTTCATGTGCTGATTGATTACCCATTTTTATATCTTCTTTGGGAAAATGCCTATCCAAATCCTTTGCCCAGTTTTTAAATTGGGTTGTCCTTTTATTGTTGAGTTCTAATATTTTCTCATGTATTCTAGATATAAGTCCCTTACCTGATATATAATTTACAAATATTTTCTCCCGTTCAGTAAGTTTTTTCGTTCTCTTGTTAATGTCCTTTTGAACACAGATCTTTTGAACTTTGTTCAAGCCCAGTTTACCTATTTTTTTCCTTTTGTTGCTTGTGCAGCTTATCCATTTTTTCCTTTTGTTGCCTGTGCTTATGGTATTGTATCTAAGAAGCCATTCCCTATTCCAACATCACAAAGATTTGCCCCATGTCTTCTTTCAAACATTTTTAATTGTAGCTCTTACATTTAAGCCTTTTGTCCATTTTAATTTTGATATATGGTGTGAGATAGGGGTTCAACTTTATTCTTTTGTATGTGGATATCCAGTTGTCCCAGCATCATTTGTTGAAAAGATTATTCTTTCTCCATTGAATTGTCTTAGCATCCTTTTGCAATATCAATCGACCATAATTGTAAGGGTTTATTTCTGGACCCACAATTCTATTTAATTGATCTGTCTGGTTTTCATTATGCTAGTTCCACAACTTTGATTACCATATAGCATCGTAGTAAGTTTTGAAACTAAGAAGTGTGACTTCTATGATTTTGCTCTTTTGCAAGATTGAATTTCCATATGAATTTTAGGGTCAATTTCTCAATTTCTGCAACAAAGGCAGCTTGGATTTTTCTTTTCTTTTCTTTTTTTTCTTTTTTCTTTTTTTTTTTTTTGAGATAGGGTTTCCCTTTGTCACCCAGACTGGAGTGCAGTGGTGTGAACACAGCTCACTGCAGCCTTGACCTGGGCTCAAGCAGTCCTCTCACCTCAGCCTTCTGAGTAGCTGAGACCACAGGCATGCACCACCATGGGGTCTCATGTTGCCCAGGCTAATCTCAAACTGCTGGGCTCAAGCAATCCCCTTGCCTCAGCCTCCCAAAGTGTTGGGATTATATACGTAAGCCACAGCACCCGGCCTGACTTATTTGCCTAGTTTGTTGAATGCTTTTTATGCTTTTTATCATGCAAGTGTGTTGGATTTTGTGTGTGCTTTTTCTGCATCTATTGAGATGATCATGTGGTTTTGTCCTTTATTCTATTAACATTTTATTTTACACTGATTTTCATATGTCCAACCAACCTTACATTCCTGGAATCAATCCTATTTGGTCATGGTATATGATCCTTTTTATATGTTGCTGCGTTCAGTCTGTTGATATTTTGCTGAGGATTTTTGTGTCTATATTCATCATATTGGCCTGTAGTTTTCTAGTGGGAATCTTCGTTTGGCTTCGGTATTGGATTAGTACTGGCCTAATAGATTGATATGGGATGTGTTCCCTCCTCTTCAGTTTTTTGGAAAAGTTTGTGATGTCTGCTATTAAGTGGCAAGAATGGTAGTGATGTTAGTGAGATTTTCTAGATGTTATTGAGGATTTTTTTTTTTTTTTTTTTGAGATGGAGTCTCACTCTGTCGCCCAGGCTGGAGTGCAGTGGTGCGATCTCAGCTCACTGCAACCTCTGCCTCCCAGATTCAAGTGATTCTCCTGCCTCAGCCTCCCTAATAGCTGAGACTGCAGGTGCCCACCACAATGCCTGGCTAATTTTTGTATTTTTAGTAGAGACGGGTTTCATCATATTGGTCAGGCTGGTCTCAAATTCCTGACCTTGTGATCCACCTGCCTCGGCCCCCCAAAGTGCTGGGATTACAGGCATGAGCCTGTAGCCGGCATTACAGGCATGAGCCTGCACTGCACCTGGGTAAGAATCTTTTTTTTTCAGTAAAACTTTATTAACCCACTCATTATTATCAGAATACAAATAGGAGTACACTGCACAGTGAAGAATTTGCATAGCAAATGAATGACATGAACAAAATATTCAGAAATGTGACACACTTAAATTGATTAATTCAAGTAATTGTTTTCGTGAAAATAATTTGTAAATGGCATGGTCCCTATCGTTCTACCCTTAATAACTTTTCAGTAACATGTTGTAAGATAAGTTAATACAATTGTATTTCATTTATCCTTAAATTGTAGTTGTTTTGATATATACATGTAATTTGGACTGGCCTCTCATGAAAAAATTAGTATTTAACAGTACACAATTACTAATCACCATTTTAAAAAATGTATGATACAGCTGAGTAAAAGTATAGAAAATATTATATTTTATAAATCTAAATATAGGTCAAGTTATTCTTGACAAATTCTGTGGAAAGAAGCTAATGCAAACAAATACTAGAGCAGCACCCCCTATAAGAAAGTACATGGTCCCTAGCACTTTGGGAGGCCGAGGCAGGCAGATCTCCTGAGATCAGGAGTCCAAGACCAGCCTGGTCAACATGGTGAAACCCCGCCTCCACCAAAAACACAAAAATTAGCCGAGCATGCTAGCAGAAGCCTGTAACCCCAGCCACCCAGAAGGCTGCAGCAGGACCGGCTAAGAATCTTTAAAATAGGGAGATTATCCTGGATTTTCCAGATGAGCACCAATCTAATGACAATGGACTTTATAAGAGGGAGGTAGAAGTTTAAGAGTCAGAGAAGGAAATGTGATAATGGAAGCAGAGGTCGGAGTGAGAGAGGTAAGAGGTAATGCAGCTGGCTTTGAATATGGAGAAAGGAGCTACAAACTAAGGAATTCAGGCAGCCTCTAGAACCTGGAAAAAGCAAGGAAAGATTCTCTCCTGGAGCTGCCTGGAGTCCTACTAACATCTTGATTTTAGCCCCATAAGACTCGAACTTTTTTTTTTTGAGATGGAGTCTTGCTCTGTTGCCTAGGCTGGAGTGTGCAATGGCATGATCTCAGCTCACTGCAACCTCTGCCTCCTGGGTTCAAGCAATCCTCTCACCTCAGCCTCCCGAGCAGCTAGGATTACAGGCATGGACAACTATGCCCGGCTAAATTTTTTTGTATTTTTAGTAGAGACAGGGTTTCACCATGTTGGCCAGGCTGGTCTCAAACTCCTGACCTCAAGTGATCTGCCTGCCTTGGCCTCCCAAAGTGCTGGGATTACAGGCGTTAGCCACCACGCCCAGCCTTGAACTAAGAATTTGACCTCCAGAACTGTAAGATAATAAACTGATGTTGGTTTAAGCCACTAAGTTTGTGGTGATTTGTTAACAGCAATAGTGGAAAATAATACAGTGCCCAAATGGGAGCATGAAATATGAGTACAAAATGAAATTTTCAAGACATGATAGTAAAAGAGATCTTATTTTGGATCTGAGAAAAGTAGAACCTCTACTATTTTGACCTTCTTATTAATGATACACAAGTATGGCCGGGCTCCGTGGATCACCCCTGTAATCCCAGCACTGGAAGGCCGAGGCAGGTGGATCTCCTAAGCTCAGGAATTCAAAACCAGCCTGAGCAACACAGTGCAACCCTGTCTCTACCAAAAAATATAAAACATTAGCTGGGTGTCGTGGCATGTGCCTGTGGTTCCAGCTACTTGGGAGGCTATGGTAGGAGGATCACTTTAGCCTGGGAGGCGGAGGTTGCAGTAAGCAGAGATCGTGCCATTGCACTCCAACCTTGGTGACAGTGTGAGACTCTGTCTCAAAAAAAAAAAAAAAAAAAAGCATGTGTATGGCTGCCTTGAACCCATGTACTAGCAGTAACTACCAGCTACAAATTGACATTAACAAAGGTGTATATTTACTTTGTACTGTATTCATAAAGTAAAATGTACTTGTAGACAGTTTTATAAACAGCATTTTCTCATTCCACAAGGAAATAATGGTCAAAGTCATAAAATATAGCAAATTCATCTCCAAAATCAATACAAACATTTCTGGAAGATAATTCCATGTAAACCTTAGACATATTAGGAAAGTTGAATATTTTCACTTAAGCTATTGGAACAAGAGGAAATAAAAACAGATTCTAAAAAATTAAAAACTGCTGCTATACGAATAGAAAAGTATATATCGTCAATAGTTTCACTGAGCTGGCTGTCCATAAATTTATGATCAGCCATGCAGTACATAATGAATAAATAGGTGAACTTGCAAACATTTTGAGACAGAGTCTCGCTCTGTTGCCCAGGTTAGAGTGCAGTGGCACGATCCTGGCTCACTGCAACCTCCGCCTCCTGGGTTCAAGCGATTCTCCTGCCTCAGCCTCCCAAGTAGCTGGGACTACAGGCGTGTGCCACCACACCTGGCTAATGTTTTTGTATTTGTAGTATAGACAGGGTTTCACCTTGTTAGCCAGGATGGTCTCTATCTCCTGACCTCATGATCGCCTGCCTTGACCTCCCAAAGTGCTGGGATTACAGTTGTGAGCCACCGTGCCCAGCCGCAAACATATTTTGTAATGGGCTTAAGGAATAATTCTCCATGATGCACCTTAACAATACAGTCTTTTTTTTTCTTTTCTTTTCTGAGACAGGGTTTTGCTCTATTGCCCAGGCTGGAATGTAGTGGTATGGTCACAGCTCATTGTAGCCTTGACTTCCCTGGGCTCAGGTGGTCCTCCTACCTCAGCCTCCTGAGTAGCTGCAGCTACAGGTGTGCAACACCACGCCCAGCTAATTTTTATATTTTTTGTAGAGATGGGGTTTTGCCATGTTGTCCAGGCTGGTCTTGAACTCCTGGCCTCAAGGAATCTGCTTACCTCGACCTCGGCCTCCCAAAGTGCTGGGATTACAGGCGTGAGCCACCGCGCCCAGGCAACGATATGATCCTTCTAAATTGAAAAGTATTATTTGTCAACAAAAGCAATCCACTGCATTCAATGTCAAAAGTAGTACTTAGTGGGAGGCCGAGGCAGGCAGATGGCTTGAGCGCGGGAGCTCAAGACCAGCCCAGGCAACTGGCAAAACCCCTTCTCTATTTTTTAAAAATAATATTATTAATTTTTTTAAAAAGTAGTACTTAGTGTGATAACTATACAAGGACTCTGGTTCTAACATTAGCTTTTAGGTAATCCTAGTGAGTTACTAAGGCAATTAATGGCAAAGAAATTCATAAATGAAATTCTAGTCTCACAAAATATTATATAGTTAAAAAATAAGACTACTTTACTAAATTTGAAACACTTATAAATAGGTAAGGAGCTTAACATGTATGTTTTCATCAGAATTTAAGATTTTATTTTCCTCTTCAACTTAAGGTAGAACTACACTATAGTGTAGATCAGTTTCTTTTGCAAGATTACAAATCTCAGGAATATTTCGTTTCTTTATACTTTTTTTTTTTTTTTTTTTTTTTTTTTTTGAGACGGAGTCTCGCTCTGTCACCCAGGCTGGAGTGCAGTGGCCGGATCTCAGTTCATTGCAAGCTCCGCCTCCCGGGTTCATGCCATTCTCCTACCTCAGCCTCCCGAGTAACTGGGACTACAGGCGCCCGCCACCTCACCTGGCTAGTTTTTTTGTATTTTTTAGTAGAAACGGGGTTTCACCATGTTAGCCAGGATGGTCTCGATCTCCTGACCTCATGATCCACCCGTCTCGGCCTCCCAAAGTGCTGGGATTACAGGCTTGAGCCACCGCGCCCGGCCCTATACTTTTTTTTAATAGAGATGAGGTCTTGCTCTCTTGCCCAGGCTGGTCTTGAACTCCTAGTTTAAGCAATCGTCCTGCTTTGGCCTCCCGAAGTGCTGGGATTACAGGCATGAGCCACCGCACCTGGCCTACTTTTTAGTATTTGTCATGTTTTTTAAAATACATATGTATCAGGCCGGGTGCGGTGGCTTATGCCTGTAATCCCAGCACTTTGGGAGGCCAAGGCAGGTGGATCACTTGAGGTCAGGAGTTGGAGACCAGCCTGGCCAACATGGCAAAACCCTGTCTTTACTAAAAATATAAAAAATTAGCAAGGCGTGGTGGTTCACGCCTGTAATTCCAGCTACACGGGAGGCTGAGGCAGGAGAATTGCTTGAACCCAGGAGGCAGAGGTTGCACTGAGCTGAGATCGTGCCACTGCACTCCAGCCTGGGCGACAGAGTGAAGACTCAAAAAATAAAAAAATAAAATACATGTGTATCAATTAGTATTATGTTTGGCTATTACAGAGTGACCTAACAAAGAGAGCAGCTAATTTCCCTCTTTATGTAGAAGTCCAGAGGTAGAAAATGGCAATGCCTCAATGCCTTCTCTGCCTAAACATCAGCAATAGCTACAGGTTTGGAATGACATTCACAATCACAGGACCCCAGTAAGCCTTGTGGAACCCAACCTGGCACCCAGCTCACTTAGTATTCCAGGATACAGAACAAGGAACAGCACAGCAACACAGCAGCATGAGACTTATTTCTGCAGGAGTCTTTATTCCAGCCTCCCAAGTGTCAGCTGAGGGGTAAAGAAACTAGATCATTTTGGATGGGTGCAGAAGCCACGAGGCTTAGAAGCTTTATGCTCCAGAAAAACCAATCCCTGTTGAAACAGTACATGAGTGTTGCTTCCAGAAATATTTGCAATAAGGAACACCACACTTAAGGAATTCCAAAGCCCATGTTTTCCAGTGGGCATTTGTAGTACGTGTTAGTCTTCCTGGTCCAAACAGTTTACCAATAAGGTGTCTTTTTTTTTTTTTTGAGACAAGGTTCTGCCACAGCTGTAGTACAGTGGCATGGTGTGATCTCGGGTCACTGCAACCTCCACCTCCTAGGCTCAAGCAATCCTCTTGCCTCAGCCTCCTAAGTAACTGGGACTACAGGCACACACCACCATGCCCAGCTACTTTTTTTGTTTTTTATAGAGACAGGATTTTGCCATACCACTCAGGCTGGTCTCAAACTCCTGGATTCAAGTGATCCATCCATCTTGGCCTCCCAAAGTGCTGGGATTACAACTGTGAACCACCGTGCCCAGCTAAGGGCTCATTTTTAATCATAAACAATATTGCCTAATATTACAGCTGATACTCCAGCCTAGTAGGTTTCCAGAGAAACAGTGCTGAAAGCCAAATTCAAGGTCATTTCACCAGGCAGAAAGAAAGGGTTTTATTAACCCTTTACTTATAGCAGTCCAGGGTAATCTCACAGTATCAAGACCCAGTCTTCTATATTGCTGCTCTGCCATTCATGGCTTCTATTTCCAAAGTTACTTTGAAGTCCAAGAATCCTGCTGGATGGAGCTCTAGCTACCACATCCATGTTCCAGCAGGAACAGAAGATAAGCCCACCTGCTTCCTCTTAAGCCTTTAAGGAAATGTCCCAGAAGCACCACTCAGCACCTGTTTTTTCTTCGTCGTCTTCTTTTCTCCATCACTCAGCACTTCTTATTCCATGTCAATGCCAGAACTTAGTCATATGACCACATGTATCTGCAAGGAAAGCTAGGCACACTGCTAACCTGAATAAATTCTGGGATTCTGATACAAAGCAAAAAAAGGAGAACAGATAATTGGGTCAGGCAATGAGCATTCTCTCCTATACATACATATAGGGGGAACAATAAGCTGTCAATAAAAACTGAGACTAAAAAAAGTCATAAATTCTTAGCTGGGCATGGTGGCACATGCCTGTAATCCCAGCTACTTGGGAGGCTGAGGCGTGAGAATCGCTTGAACCTGGGAGATGGAGGTTGTGGTGAGCCAAGATCGTGCCACTGCACTCCAGCCTGGGCAACAAGAGTGACAGATTATCTCAAAAAAAGTAAAAAAATTAAAAAGTCATATAGACATTGGGAAGATTATGCTTATAATCATCTGCTTATGATTTGAAAATGCTTTTTATCAAGGTAAGTCATTTTCCAATTAAATATAAAACTTTTTGAAGAAAAACATTCTTTGGGCCAGGCATGATGGCTCACACCTGTAATTATAGTACTTTGTCAAGGCAGGAGGATCACTTGAATTCACGAGTTTGAGACCAGCCTGGGCAACATGGCAAAACCCCATCTCTACAAAAAATACAAAAATAAGCTGGGTGTGGTCGCACACCCCTGTAGTCCCAGCTACTAGGGAGGCTGAGGTGGGAGGATGGCTTAAGCCCAGGAGGCAGAGGTTGCAGTGAGCCCAGATTGTGCCATTACACTAAAGCCTGGGTGATAGAGCCAGAACTTAATTTAAAAAAAAAAAAAAATTATTCATCCTAGAACATTAGCTCTCTAATCTGTTAAAATAGTTATATCTCCACCAATTGTGAGATGTAATTAACATGAGGTATGTAACTTACTGGGACTAGGTTAAACTACAGGAAATTGCTGTTTTTTGTAGTTGGAAACAATCAAATATTGGCAGTTTTACACAGCTCAACCTGTAACAAAGTATCAAAGGATGTGAATAATTGACTTAAAAAATATAAACTAGCACAGATTTAGTTTACTGCCATAATAACGAATACAGCTGAATTCCAATAATCTTTCTCAAGTGGGAAAGGAGCAAAATTGCATCTGGAATATTTGGAATTGTTCCTTTATCCTTAAGCACTTCAAAATTCTTTTTCTTGATAAAATACTTATTGTAGTAGATTAAAAATAGCCCCAAAGATTTCCATGCCCTAATCTCTAGTATTAATGCCTGTGTATGTTAAATGACCTAGCAAAAGAGACTTTGCAGATGGAATTAATGTTTTTTTGTTTTTTGGTGTTTTTTTTTTTTTTTTTTGAGATGGAGTCTCACTCTGTCACCCAGGCTGGAGTGCAATGGCGCGATCTCAGCTCACTGCAACCTCTGCCTCTCGTGTTCAAGCAATTCTCCTGCCTCGGCCTCCTGAATAGCTGGGATTACAGGTGTGCACCACCACACCTGGCTAATTTTTGTATTTTTAGTAGAGACGGGGTTTCACCATGTTGGCCAGGCTGGTCTCAAACTCCTGACCTTGTGATCCACCCGCCTCGGCCTCCCAATGTGCTGAGATTACAGGTGTAAGCCACTGCACCTGGCCAGAATTAATACTATACACCTTTGGCTGGATGCAGTGGTTCATGCCTGTAATCCCAGCACATCGAGAGGCCAAGACAGGAGGATCACTAAAGCCCAGGAGTTCAAGACCAGCCTGGGCAACATAATGAGATCCCATCTCTTAAAAAAAAATTTTAAAAAAAAACAATAGCCTGGCATGGTGGTGTGTGCCTGTAGTCTCACCTACTCAGGAGGCTGAGGTGGAGGATGGCTTGAGCCTGTGAGTCCCAGGCTGCAGTAAGCTGTGGTCACGCCACTGCACTCCAGCCTGGGTGACGGAGCGAGACCCTGTCTCAAAGAAAAAAAAAAAGTTATTGACCTTAAAATAGGGAGATTATCTAAGTGGGCCCAAAGTAATCAAGTAGACATTTAACAGTGGAAATGGAAGACAGAAAGGTAGGTCAGAGAGAGGGATGATGGAAGAAGTAACAGGAATGATTCAAAATGGGAGAGGGACTTCACCCACTATTGCAGGCTCTGAAGAAAAGGGGATCATGAGCCAAGGAACAAAGGCAGCCTTCAGAAGCTAGAAATGACCCTCAGCTAACGGACAACAAGGAAAGGAGACTTTGATCCTTTAACTGAAAAGCACTGAACTCTGCCAACAACTAAATAAACAAGGAAATGGATTTGCCCCCAGCCCAAAACCTCCATAAAGGAATGCGTTCCTGCCAGCACCTTGAATTTAGCCCAGGTAAGACCTGTGCCACACTTCTCACCTACAAAACTGTAAGATAGTACATTTGTGTTAAGTCACTGACTTTGTAGTAATTTTTAACAGCCTCCAAGGAAAACTTCATATACTTAATACAACTTTGAATTTAAAGGACTCAGTAGGGTCCCTAAAGTCATTTAAAAATATTTCATTTCACTTATTTTTTAAGACAGGGTGTCACTCAGGCGAGAGTACAGAGGCGCAAACACAGCTCACTGCAGCCTCGACTTCCCAATCCCAGGCCATCCTCCCAGGTCAGCTGCCCAGTAGCTGGTACCATAGGCGCACGACACTATGTCCAGCTAATTCTAAAAAAATTTTTATAGAGATGGGACCTCCCTGTGTTACCCAGATTGTCTCAAACTCCTAGGCTACTCAAGTGATCCTCCCACCTCGGCTTCCCAAAGTGCTGAGATTACAGGTATGAACCACTGCACCCAGCCTAAACTGTATTTTAAAAATCCAATTCATGTCTGGTCCCAAATGATTCTGGTAAAATAAGTTGTGTTATGACTGGATATGTGTGTATAGCTGATAAAATACCAAAAAATGTTAAAAGACTGAAAGCTACACAGCAATTATTTTTATGTAAGAACTCTAAAAAGTTCTTGACAAGTTATTATGAGAAACTTTTCATCTAGGAGTGATTTCTAAGGCAGCATTTGAGTTTCCATAAAAACAGAACCTTCTGTCTCAGAAGGTATATCAATAAGAGGACCAGAATCTTCTATATCCAAGTGCATTGGTTTCTCCTGTTCACAACTCAGGTTTGAACTGTCGTTCATTTGAATCTCTTCCTCTTCCAATTCCAAAGATTTATCTGGGGCTGAAGCTACCACTTCTTCGTCTTCATTTTCATGTAGAAAGCTACAAATCATGTTGGGTCGATAGGAGAAATCATTATCCTTTATTTGCAGCCATTCCACCCCACCTAATTTGGAAGGGATGAGGAATAAACCAAAAAGAAACAAAAAATGAATTTTAGGGAAGTATATGTTTATTTATTTTAAATCTCTATCATATGAATACATGTCAAACTGAAAGCCCAACATAAATCAAGGAATATGCTGTCTGTAACTACTGATAAAATATACTTTCCATCTTCTCTAGAGACCTTGGAATGCCTATTAGGTAGGTACCATCAAAATCACTACAAGTTATCAACCTCAATTACTATTCCATGCCTTTTTCCAGAGTTCAGTTCTCAGATCATTGTGAAATATAATTTGAGCACTCTCTGCCATCTTATGCCTTCAAGAAAACTTACCACTACCCTACAATTTTTTTTTTTTTTTTTTTTTAAGACAAAGTCTCGGCCGGGCTTGGTGGCTCAAGCCTATAATCCCAGCACTTTGGGAGGCCGAGACGGGCGGATCACGAGGTCAGGAGATCGAGACCATCCTGGCTAACACGGTGAAACCCCGTCTCTACTAAAAAAATACAAAAAATTAGCCGGGCGAGGTGGCGGGCGCCTGTAGTCCCAGCTACTCCGGAGGCTGAGCCAGGAGAATGGTGTGAACCTGGGAGGCGGAGCTTGCAGTGAGCCGAGATCACGCCACTGCACTCCAGCCTGGGCGACAGAGCAAGACTCCTTCTCAAAAAAAAAAAAAAAAAAAGACAAAGTCTCGCTCTGTCACCCAAGCTGGAGTGCAGCCACAATCTTGGCTCACTGCAACCTCTGCCTCCCCAGTTCAAGCAATTCTCGTGCCTCAGCCCCCCAAGTAGCTGGGATTACAGGTGTGTGCCACCATGCCCGGCTAATTTTTTTTCAATAGAGACGGAATTTCACCATGTTGGCTAGGCTGGTCTTGAACTCCTAACCTCAAGCCATCCACCCGCCTCACCTCCCAAAGTGCTGGGATCACAGGCATGACCCACTGCACCTGGTTATTAGTCCTTTTTCTTCCAATTCAGTTTCAACTACAGATGTTCATATTTTTTTCCTGCAATAACATCATTCTCCTAGTCGGCCAGGCTCAAAATCTTAAAGCTATCCTTTATTCTGTTATTTAGCATAATACTTAAAATAGAATGAATTTGATGTTCACTCATATTCATTCGTGTCTGTTTCAATGTAATTTACTTTAGAATGCAAGTTCCTAGAAGGTAAGAGTCACACTTCCTCTCTGTTCTGTTTTGCCTCCAGCATGTAGCCGTGTTTGGTAGCCAGCCTACAAGATGGTCCCCAATGATCTTCACCTTCCGGGTATTCATGCCCCTGTGTAGTCCTGTCCCACACTGAATAGTGGAATGTGGAAATGACAAGACTGTCACTTCTTTTTTTTTTTAGACAGAGTCTCGCTTTGTCGCCCAGGCTGGAGTGCAATAGCATGATCTCGGCTCACTGCAACCTCTGCCTACTGCGTTCAAGCAATTCTCCCACCTCAGCCTCCCGAGTAGCTGGGATTACAGGCGCGTGCCACCACACCTGGCTAATTTTTTGTATTTTTAGTAGAGATGGGGGTCTCACCATGTTGGCCAGGCAGGTCTTGAACTCCTGACCTCAAGTGATCTGCCTGCCTTGGCCTCCCAAAGTGCTGGGATTACAGGCGTGAGCCACTGTGCCCAGCCAAGACTGTGACTTCTAAGTCTAGTTCATAAAAGATACTGTGGCTTCTACCTTGTTTTCATGGAATACTTTATCTGAGAGAAGCCAGCTGCCGTATCAGGAGGACATTCAAACAGTCCTGTGAGAACAACATGGCAAGGAACTAAGGCCTCCTGCCAACAACCAAAATAAATTTACAAGCCATATGAATAAGCCATTTTACAATCAGATTTCCAGCATTAGTCAAGCCTTCAGATGACCGCAGCCCAGATAACATTTTGCCTGCAACGTTATCAGAGACCTGGAGCCAGAACCACCTACCTAAACTGCTCCCAAATTCCTGATTCACAGAAACTGTAAGATACTGGTTTTCTGTTGTTGTTTTAAGCTGTTAAGTTTAGGGGTAATTTGTTATGCAGCAGTAGATAACTAATGCAGACTCGAATTGTTGGTTGCTCATTTATTTGACTAAACAAAACACCCAAATATTCCCAAAGATCTGTCAGATTATTAAAGACTACGAAGAGGAAACTCGTAACTTCCTTTAATAAGAATATCCCAATGATAGCTAAGCTTATGATACATGTTAGCCTTTTAAGTTTATTCTAGAACCTAGTACCTCTTTCTTCCTATAATTATTACAAGGTGCCTAAAAAGGGGGATAGTTCAGGGATATACATAAGGGATATAAGAACAAGGGTTTATTATATAGTTGTATAGAGGTGATGTAATTAATTTTATAAGATCAACGTACCTTCAAATGTTTATCCCTTGTTAAGCTATAAATACTCATCATGAGAATCTTATTAGAGTTTCATATATGTTATTGAGCAGTGAACTTTTAAACCATCAAATTATTGTTTTTTCAACTCCACAAACATATATCTACTTCAGGTGAAAGAACCACTAGTCTAAAAGTCTCTAGTATGTGGTGACCAGCAAGTGAAGAAGAATAAGTGGATGCAAATTAAGAACTCATGCCTGTAATCCCAACACTTTGGGAGGCTGAGGCAGGAGGATCACTTGAGTCCAGGAGGTTGAGACCAGCTGGATAACATAGTAAGACCCTGTCTCTATTTAAAAAAAAAAAAAAAAAAGGTTGGGCGCAGTGGCTCACACCTGTAATCCCAGCACTTTGGGAAGCTGAGGTGGGCAGATCACCTGAGGTCAGAAGTTGGAGACCAGCCTGACCAATATGGAGAAACTCCATCTCTCTACTAAAAATGCAAAATTAGCTGGGCGTGGTGGTGCATGCCTGTAATCCCAGCTACTCAGGAGGCTGAGGCAGGAGAATCACTTGAACCTAGGAGGTGGAAGTTGCAGTGAGCTGAGATCGCACCACCCCACTCCAGCCTGGGCAACAACAGCGAAACTCGTCTCCAAAAAATAAAATAAGATAAAGAAACCCTGTCTCTACTGAAAATTAGCCAGGCGTGGTGGTGGGTACCTGTAATCCCAGCTACTCAGGAGGCTGAGGCAGGAGAATCACTTGAACCTGGGAGGCAGAGGTTGCAGTGAGCTGAGATCACACCACTGCACTCCAGCCTGGGGGATAGAGTAAGACTCTGTCTCCAGAAAAGAAAAAAAGAAAAACGCCAAAAGAAAAAGAAAGGCTGGGCACAGTGGTCTCTTCAGGAGTTCGAGACCAGCCTGGGCAACATGGCGAGACTCCATCGCTACTAAAAATACAAAGAAGGCCGGGTGCGGTAGCTCACTCCTATAATCCCAGCACTTTGGGAGGCTGAGGCAGGCAAATAACAAAGTCAGTTCTAGACCAGCCTGACCAACATGGTGAAACCCTGTCTCTACTAAAAATACAAAAATTAGCTGGGCATGGTGGCATGTGCCTGTAGTCTCAGCTACTCACAAGGCTGAGGCAGGAGAATTGCTTGAACCTGGAAGGTAGAGGCTGCAGTGAGCAGAGATCACGCCATTGCACTCCAGCCTGGGCGATGGAGTGAAACTCCATCTCAAAAAAAAGAAAAAAGAAAAACAAAAACAAAACAGCCAGGCATGGTGGAAATGCCTGTGGCCCCAACTACTGGGGAGGCTGAGGTAGGGGGATGGGGGCAGAGGTCACAGTCAGCCGACATCGCACCACCGCACTCCAGCCTAGGTGACAGAGTGAGACCCTGTCTCAAATAAAATAAAATAAAGTAATTAAATAATAATAATAATAAAAACTAGACTGATGACTAACAATTGTGGTCCTAGAGTCTCCCCCACTTTTAAAGCCAGCTTTTGGCCAGGGGCGGTGGCTCATGCCTGTAATCCCCAGCACTTTGGGAGGCCGAGGCAGGTTGATCATCTGAAGTCAGGAGTTCAAGACCAGCCTGGCCAACATGGTGAAACCCTGTCTCTAATAAAAATACAAAAATCATACAGGTGTAATGGTGCATGCCTGTAATCCTAGCTACCTGTAATCCCAGCTACTCGGGAGGCTGAGGCAGGAGAATCGCTTGCATCCAGGAGGCGGAGGTTGCAGTGAGCCAAGATGGCTCCACTGTACTCTAGCCTGAGTGACAGAAAGAGACTGTCTTTAAAAAAAAAAAAAAAAGCCAGCTTTTTCCAGCTGTGAGCCTGTTGAAAGCTGCTGCAACTGCCAAAAGTTTCCAAGGGATTTCACCTTGGGAATTGAGAACTATTGTGATCGTATCCACTTTGCTTACAAGGAAGTTTTTTCCCCCCACACATCAGACAGGTAATATGCTGACATCATAACAAGGTTTGAGGGAGGCACATCTTATACATGAATGTAAAAACATAATCATCATGCTTATGAACTACAAAAAGGTACAAGGAAGTTTTTAATTAAAGAGGGGAGAGGGGGAAGGAGAAGAGAGAGAGAGAAGCACTACTGAATTCTCTAGGGCTTAGATATCAAGTTTCTTTAAAAACTCCTCAGTCATTTCCAATGCCAAGCAGATAAAAGATGTCTACGTCCCCAGTGCCCTCAACTATACGAGCGTTCAACTGCATTTTAACTCTATGCTTGGTACTGTACATGGAGCACCCTCCATTTTAATATATTAAACATATTATGAGGCCAGGCACAGTGGCTCACACCTGTAATTCAAGCACTTTGTAGGCCAGGGTAGGTGGATCACTTGAGGTCAGGAGTTTGAGACCAGCCTGGCCAACATGGTAAAATCTGGTCTCTACTAAAAAAATTAGCCAGGCGTGGTAGTGGGTGCCTGTCATCCCTGTTGCTCAGGAGGCTGGGGCAAGAGAATTGCTTGAGCCCGGGAGGCAGAGGTTGCAGTGAGCTGAGATTGTGCCAGTGCACTCCAGCCTGAGTGACAGAGCAAGACTCTGTCTGAAAAAAACAAACAAAAAATCACGTATAGTTATTACTAAAAAGTACAAGGAGTGTCCTGGCATCAAAGTGGCCACTGTCAAAGCCAGTACTGGATCACCTGTTTTCAGAGAATAAGGGAACTAACCTATGTTTTCTTCTCCTTCCTTCTTCTCTGTCAGAAGAGTTCTTGTCATGCTGAGCTTCTTCATTGTATGACATTTATATTTTAGCACTGTTTTATTACTGCCTTCTGTATCAGCTAGAACAGAAATGAACTCCATTATTATACTGCTTGTGCTATCAAATAAAACAAAGATAAAGCCTTAATCATTCCAGTATAGGGAGTCAGATTAAACTACTTCCTGTCAAGACAGTGTAATAAATTCAAGGTATAACTCATCCCTCCTGCTCCAAGCATAGAAAAATAACAGATAAAATACATTAACAGGCCAGGCACAGTGGCTCATGCCTGTAATCCCTGCACTTTGGGAGGCCAAGGCAGGTGGTTCACCTGAGGTCAGAAGTTCCGAGACCAGCCTGGCCAACATGATGAAACCCCGTTTCTACTAAAAGTTCAAAAAATTAGCTGGGCATGGTGGCACATGCCTGTAATCCCAGGTACTTGGGCGGCTGAAACAGGAGAATTGCTTGAACCCGGGAGGTGGAGGTTGCAGTGAGCAGAGATTGCACCACTGCACTCCAGCCTAGGCAACAAGAGCAAAACTGTCTCAAAAAAAAAAAATTACATTAACAATTGAAAGTACAACTGGATTCAAAAGTAACAAACATCTTCAGAGGTCAGAAACACAAAGTTATGAGTGAGATTAAACCCATAGGTCTAACAGGCTTCATCCTGGAAGTAGAAACTGGGGCCAGGAATTTTACCCTATAGCGTATTGGGATCCAAAATTCTACCACTCAAATGAAGGACCAAAGTCAGACTTACTACCTGAAGCCAAAGTTTGGAGTAGGGACATTCTCAATCATGACAGGCCGAGAAAAAAAACTGCTGCCAACCTGCTGCCTGGAGTTGAAACTTTCAGAAAACTCTGTGCCTAGGCAGAAGGGAAGATGAGGCCCTTCAGCCAAGGATACGAAGCACAGACACTTCCATACATTGCTACTGTGAGTGTAAATTGATACCACACTTTAGAAAGTAGGCTGCTCTGCCTGTGAAGTAGCCCTTCTTTTATTCCTTGGCCAGGAGCGGTGGCTCACACCTGTAATCCTTTTGAGAGGATCCCTTTGAGAGGCCGAGGCAGGCAGGTCACTTGAGGTCAGGAGTTTGAGACCAGCCTGGCCAACATGGTGAAACCCCATCTCTACCAAAAATACAAAAATTACCTGGGCGTGGTGACAGGTGCCTGTAATCCCAGCTACTCAGGAGGCTGAGGCAGGAGAATTGCTTGAACCTGGGAGGTGGAGGTTGCAGTGAGCCGAGATCATGCCACTGCACTCTAGCCTGGGTGACAGTGAGACTATGTCTCCAAAAAAAAAAAAAAAAAAAAAATTCAGGAGAGTGATGATCTCTGAAGACAGAGGGAAAGAAATAAGTTTGGAAACGGGGATAGAAGGACTTTAAATGTATCTGGAATGGGTTTGTTTGTTTTTGAGACACAGTCTAGCTCTGTTGCCCAGGCTGGAGTGCAGTGGTACGATATCAGTTCACTGCAACCTCCATCTCCCCAGTTCACGCAATTCTCATGCCTCAGTCTCCCAAGTAGCTGGAAGGCACATGCCACCATACACAGCTAATTTTTGTATTTTTAGTAGAAATGGGGTTTTGCCATGTTGGCCAGGCTGGTCTTGAACTCCTGGCCTCAAGTGATCTGCCTCCCTTGGCCTCCCAAAGTGCTGGGATTACAGGATTAAGACAGCTGGCCCAGCCTGGCATGTTTTTTTAAAACTATAATCTGAGTCACATTTGGGAAAATGGTAGGATATGATACAGCTAGACAATGGATACATGAGATATTTAATGTTTATTATGCTTAAGTATGATTGAAATAGTTCATATTAAAAAGGGCTGGGCCAGCAATCACTTACCATGTTCAACATTTTCTTCAAATATAACACAAGTCCCAAGAGTGTCTGCAGAAAAATACAAATTGTTGAGAAGAGCTACCATCTCTGAAAGGTCCATATCAGAAAGAGTTCCATCTATCTGACATCCTCCTACCTTCATACTCCCCAGCAAAGACACAGCTGTCCACTTGCAGAATGGGCCTCTCAGTGTCAATGCCCTACAACAGAATAAAGGATCATAAAAAAAAACATGATTAGAAAAAGGCTTCAACATTGTAACCTTGCTACCAAGGAAACTAATCTCCAAAACTGGGGAAACTCTAGAGCATCTTGTCCTACCAAGTACAGGATAAACTACAACTGCTCTGATCACAGCAGCTACAACTTGAAGACTACTTAATTCATACTCAAGTAACAAGGTCTATTTCAATCAGCATCTTCTTCAAGAGTAAGCTAAGAACAGAGGAAGTTTTGTCAACAGGAGTGCAAAGAGTCTATCTATCTATCTGTCATCTATCTATTTTTTGAGACAGTGTCTAGCTCTGTCACTCAGGCTGGAATGCAGTGGCATGATCATGGCTCACTGCAGCCTTGACCACGAGGGTTCAGGCAATCCTCCCACCCTAGCCTCCTGAGCAGCAGGGACCACAGGAGCATGCCACCATGCCCAGCTAATTTATTATTTTTTTTATTTTTATTTTTTGAGATGGAGTTTTGCCCTTTGTTGCCCAGGCTGGAGTGCAGTGGCACGATTTCGGTCACTGCAACCTCCGCCTCCGGGGATCACGCGATTCTCCTCTCTCAACCTCCCGAGTAGCTGGAATTACAGGCGTCCACCACCATCCCCGGCTAATTTTTGTATTTTAGTAGAGATGGAGTTTCACCATGTTGGCCAGGCTGGTCTCCAACTCCTGACCTCGTGATCAACCCACCTCGGCCTCCCAAACTGTTGGGATTACAGGCGTGAGCCACTGCACCCAGCCATTTATTATTATTATTATTATTGTAGAGAGGGGGTCTCACTATGTTGCCCAGGATGGTCTCCAATTCCTGGGCTCAAGTGATCCTCCCACCTCTGCTGAGATTATAGGAATATATGTACTGTTCCGTATCACAATATTACTTCCTCCAAATCTGTAACTTTCTCTTCAGCCACACATTCAAACAAACAAGCAAAGTTAGCCATTTTCTCCTATCTGCTCCCATAGTTCCCCTGTACTTCTACATTATACTTAATTATACACTAATTAATTATACTTAGTGTACTTCTTATCCTTAGAGTTCACTGCTTTGTAAGGCGAAATAAATATATCAATACTTGTGGACAGGTATTTCACCATTCTTGTTTTACATTTAAGAAACTCTAGAACAATCCCCCAAGTCTAGAAAACTCACCAAAACCTTGCATTTATTTTCACATTTTGAGAGAAAGTCTGAATCAATAATTCCTGATAATTCCACCAGAACCAACTGCTCCTGGTGAAAGAAAGAGGGGTTAACATGCTAGCACGCGAGCGGGCAAGAGGGAGCAATTAGCAAAAGAAGCCAAAAATCCATTTGTGAAAACCGGACCCCGTTTTCAGCAAGAGGAAACGACGCTACCTAAGGTAACTTCCCGGTACTTCCCATCCTAAGTCCGGGGTGACGATTAGGGCTGAGGTCCCAAGCTGCCCGGCTCCGCGTGCCCAGCAGCAAGAAGCCGGTGAGGAGCGTCGGGGCCTCCCTCCCGCCCGCAGCTCCCCGACTCCCTTCCCCACACACGGCCAGCACAGGTATCACCGCCACTGCGGTGCAGGCTTTCGGCGTAGCGCTTACTACCTCCTCTTCCTCCTCTTCTCCGTCCTCCAGACCCCGCTCGTCGACCGCCGCCATGGTCCCTTGGCGCCTCGCCTCCTAGTCAGTGGCCACGCCCGCCCGGAGCCGCCATCTTGAGTGCGGGCAGCAGCTCCTACGCGGAGCAGCTCACTGGGTTCCTGCCACTCCGCTCATCGCCGCGCAAACCGCTCCTGCCAGAACTCAAGATGTCGGCTTCCGGTGGGCGGGTGGCTACGGGCGTCGAGAGCGCTGGTGCTCGCGTGGAGACTCGCCACGGCCCACTCTTTGCTCAGTGACTGAAAGCAGGGGCGGGGGCTAGGCGGCCGTAGGCAGCGGAGCCTTCTCGGTCACGCAAGACAGGCCCTGCGATCTAGGGAGTCGCCGGGCTCCCGGCCCCGCTGGCGGGGAGGACTGGCAAGGCACAGGGGATAAAGGTGAAAGCAAGAAAACCATGGTTTCAGGCGGATTATGGACAGAAAGGCCTTGTGTTGACCCGAGCACATTTCTTGGAAAGAAATTATTAATATTGTGTGAGCGCTCATCCTCAATTCAGCGTCCCCCAAGCCAAGTTAAAGGCACATTCAGTTTAACACTAATGAGCGCCTACACGGTAAAAAGCACTGCACCAGGAGCTATGAAAAATAGAAAGTGGGCTTAAGTTTCAGGCCTGCAGGAGTATAGGATCTGTGAGAGGTATATAAATGGACCCAAGCAAGTGCTGTAGAGATACACATTGTTATAGGAATACAGAGACCTGGGCAAGAGAAGTTTGAACAGAATTTTCTTAAAGTATCCCATAGATGTTTCTGATTATGAAAGAAATGGTCTTCGAAAGAAATGGTCTTTGAGGCCGGGCGCGGTGGCTCAAACCTGTAATCCCAGCACTTTGGGAGGCCGAGAGGGGAGGATCACGAGGTCAGGAGGTCGAGACCATCCTGGCTAACACGGTGAAACCCCGTCTCTACTAAAAAAAAAATACAAAAAAAAACTTGCCGGGCAAGGTGGCGGGCGCCTGTAGTCCCAGCTACTCGGGAGGCTGAGGCAGGAGAATGGCGTAAACCCCGGAGGTGGAGCTTGCAGTGAGCTGAGATCCGGCCACTGCACTCCAGCCTGGGCGACAGAGCGAGACTCCGTCTCAAAAAAAAAAAAAAAAGAAAAAGAAAAAGAAATGGTCTTTGAACTTGCAATAGCATGATCTAGCGGTTAAGATCATGAGCTTTGGATGTTTATTTATTTATTTAGAGATGGACTTTTGCTCTTGTTGCCCAGGCTGGAGTGCAATAGTGTGATCTCGACTCACTGCAACCTCCACTTCCCAGGTTCAAGCGATTCTCCTGCCTCAGCCTCCTGAGTAGCTGCGATTATAGGCATGAGCCACCACGCCCGGCTAATTCTGTTATTTTTATTAGAGACGGGGTTTCTCCATGTTGGTCAGGCTGGTCTCGAACTCCCGACCTCCCAAAATGCTGGGATTACAGGCATGAGCCACCGCACCCAACCTGAGCTTTGGATTTTAATACCTGTCACGTTCTACTGCATTAACAGCAAGGCTTTGGGCAGATTGGTTATTGTGAGGATTAAATGAGACAATACATATAAAATAAATTTAGCCCAGTATTCAGCACATAGTAAGCATTTAAAGTGCATTTAATCTATTATTAGTAGTAATATATAAATTTTTTAGTATGCTGCTCTCTTTTTCTTTCTTTTATTCTTTGTTTCTTTCTCTTTCTCTCTTTCTTTCCTTTCTTTTTTGTGACAGGGTCTGGCTCTGTCGCCCAGCCTGGAGTGCAGTGGCGCCATCGTAGCTCCGTGTACCCTCAAACTCCCGGGCTCAAAGGGAGCCTCCTACCTCTGCTTCCTAACTGGGACTACAGGTGCACGCCACAGCGCCTGTCTTTACAAAATGGTTGTATGAGTGTGCCATAACTTGATCCTCTATTTTTTAACACATAGGTTATTTACAATTTGTGGATATTGTAAATAACATTGTAGTAAACACTCTTGTGTGTATATTTTTGTCCAGTTGCCTAATTAAATGTATAGGATTTCATAGCTTAAAAAAGTAGAAGGAACACTGAACCTGTTAGAAGTACATTTGAATTCTAGCTCTGAAGCTTAATAATTGTGAACTTTTCCAACCTCAGTTTTCTTTCTTCTTTCTTTTTTTGAGATGGAGTCTTGCTCAGTCGCCCAGACTGGAGTGCGGTGGTGCGATCTCGGCTCACTGCAAGCTCCGCCTCCCGGGTTCAAGCCATTCTCCTGCCTCAGCCTCCCGAGTAGCTGGGACTGCAGGCGCCCGCCACTGTGCCCGGCTAGTTTTTTTGTATTTTTAGTAGAGACGGGGGTTCACCGTGTTAGCCAGGATGGTCTCGATCTCCTGACCTCGTGATCCGCCCGTCTCCGCCTCCCAAAGTGCTGGGATTGCAGGAGTGAGCCACCGCGCCGGGCCATCAGTTTTCGTATTTATTATATGAGGATGAAAATAATTGTGCTTACACCAGGCGCGGTGGCTCAAGCCTGTAATCTCAGCACTTTGGGAGGCTGAGGCGGATGGATCACGAGGTAAGGAGATCGAGACCATCCTAGCTAACACGGTGAAAACCCGTCTTTACTAAAAATACAAACGAATTAGCTGGGCGTGGTGGTGGGCGCCTGTAATCCCAGCTACTCGGGAGGCTGAGGCAGGAGAATGGCGTGAACCTGGGAGGTGGAGCTTACAGTGAGCCAAGATCGCACCACTGCACTCCAGCCTGGGCGACAGAGCAAGACTCTGTCTCAAAAAATAATAATTATTATTATTATTATAATTATACTTACTGTGTCTTTTTTTCTTGGAAAGCAAAAATTCAATCGTATATCTAAAAATGCTTAGTAAATTGAAAATTTACATAAATTGTCAGATTTGAAGGGAGATGTGGGGAGGATAAGGAGGAGTGTACAATCCAAGCTGAGGGAACAGCAGAAGCAAAGGCTTGAGGAATGAAAATATGTGCGTTTTGGAAGGTTAGTGTGTTATAATTCAAGATGTCCCTTTAAAATAAACAAGCCTCTTACTTCTAGCAAAGGTTATTATTGTTTGGTATTTATGAAGTAATTATTTTTTTTTACTTTTAATGATTTACAAAAGAATACACAGTTGAAAGTGAGCCTTTTTGTTTTGGTTTTTGTTTTTTTGAGATGGAGTCTGGCTCTGTCACCTAGGCTGGAGTACAGTGGCAGGATCCTGGCTCACTGCAACTTCTGTCCCCTGGGTTCAAGCAATTCTTGTGCCTGAGCCATCCTAGTAGCTGGGATTACAGGTGTGCGATGCCACACCCGGCTAATTTTTGTATTTTTAGTAGAGACAGGGTTTCACCATGTTGGCCAGGCTGGCCTCGAACTCCTGACCTCAAGTGATCCACCTGCCTCGGCCTCCCAAAGTGCTGGGATTACAGGCATGAGCCACCTCACTCGGCCAGAAAGTGAGCCTTCTACCCCTGTCCCCCAACCATTTGTACTAGTTTCTTTTATATCCTTTCCAAGATATTCTGTGTGTTTACAAAAACACGTGTATATAAAATCTGTGAAATAATTTTTATTTATTTTTATTTTTTTGACAGAATGAGACAGTCTCATTCTGTCACTCAGGCTGGAGTGCAGTGGCACCATCTCGGCTCCTGCAACCTCTGCCTCCTGGGTTCAAGCAATTCTTTTGCCTCAGCCTCCCAAGTAGCTGGGACTACAGGCACCTGCCACTATGCCCAGCTAATTTTTGTGTTTTTATTAGAGACAGGGTTTCACCATATTGGCCAGGCTGGTCTTGAACTCCTGACCTCAAGTGATCCACCTTCCTCAGCCTCCCAAAGTGCTGGGATTACAGGCGTGAGCCCCCGCAGCCAACCAGTAATTTTAGTATTAGAATGTGGCACGCATACTGGAAAACCATTCCCTTGGAAGGAAGGAAGACATGATCTAGAGCTTGTACCCTGTGAAAATAAGCTTAAAGTTTGAAACATCTTTCAGACTCAAAACAGGAGCTTATTAGGCACAGTAAGCATCCATAGGCACCCATCAGCATCAGCTTTGAAAGAGGGAGACAAGCCTTTTGGTGATTGGGAGGAATTTCCACAATCTTAAAGTGGGACTCAATACAGTCTACTCTCAATGACTTACAATTCTTAAAAAGATTAAAAGCACTCGGGTGCAGTGGCTCAGGCCTATAATTCCAGAACTTTGGGAGGCTGAGGTGGGAGGACTGCTTGAGCCCAGGAGTATGAGACCAGCCTGGGCCATATAGTGAGACCTCATCTCTACAAGAAATTTAAAAAATTACCCAGGCATGGTGGCACATGTGTGTAGTTTCAGGTTCTTGGGGGGCTGAGGTGGGAGACTCGCTTGAGCCCAGGACCTCAAAGCTGCAATGAGTTGCAGTCATGCCACTTACTGCACTCTAGCCTGGATGACAGAGTAAGACCCTGTCTCAAAAAAGAGAAAACATTGTGCCAAGTGAAAGAAGTCAGACACAGAGTACCACATACTGAGTGGTTCCATTCATATGAAATGTCCAGAATAGGCAAGCCTATAAAGAGAGAGAGTAGGTTGGGCGTGGTGGCTCACTCCTATAATCCCAGCTCTTTGGGAGTCCAAGGTAGGTGTATCCCTTGAGGCCAGGAGTTTGAGACCAGCCTGGGCAACATAGGGAAATCCCACCTCTATCTTTGAAGAGAGAGAGAGATTCGTGGTTGCCAGGGCTTGGGAGGATGGCGGAATGAGGAGTGACTGCTACTGGATAAGGAGTTCCTTTTTTTTTTTTTTTTTTTTTTATGTAAAAGCAAGCTTATTAAGAAAGTAAAGGAGCCGGGCATGGTGGCTCACGCCTGTAATCCCAGTACTTTGGGAGGCCGAGGTGGTTGGATCACCTGAGGTTAGGAGTTTGAGACCAGCTGGCCAACATGGCAAAACCCTGTCTCTATTAAAAATACAAAAATTAGCTGGGGGTGTTGGCGGGTGCCTGTAATCCCAGCTACTTGGGGATCTGAGGCGGGAGAATCGCTTGAACACAAGAGGCAGAGGTTGCAGTGAGCCAAGATCGCACCACTGCACTCCAGCCCCGGCGACAAGAGCGAAACACCGTCTCAAAATAACAGAAAGTAAAGGAATAAAGAATGACTACTCTCCATAGGCAGAGCGGCAGCTTGGGCTGCTCTACTGATAATACTTAAGTTCCTTTTTGACTATATGCTAAACAAGGGGTGGGTTATTTATGAGTTTTCCAGGAAAGGGGTGGGCAGTCCCCAGAATTGAGAGTTCCTCCCCCATTTAGACCACATAGGGTAATTTCTGGACGTTGCCATGGGATCTGTAAACTGTCATGGCACTGGTGGGGCTGTCTTTTAGCATGCTAATACGCTGTAATTAGCATATAATGAGCAAGGAGGATGACCAGAGGTCACTCTCATCACCATCTTGGTTTTGGTGGGTTTTGGCCAGCTTCTTTACTTCATCCTGTTTTATCGCAAGGTCTGTATGACCTGTATCTCGTGCTGACCCTGTCTCATCCTATGACTTAGAATGTCTAACCTCATGTGAATGCAGCCCAGTAGGTCTCAGTCTTATTTTACTCAGCCCCTGTTCAAAATGGAGTTGCTCTAGTTCAAATGCCTCTGACATATTCCCCTACCTTTTACAAGGGAACCCTTCATCCTAAGGGTTGTAGAGGGATGAAGATCCATTTTCTGCCACTTTTTCAGAATGAATATGGCAATTATATTCCTGCCTAACTATGAAGGTCTCTTGTATTCAGGGTAGAGAGGAACTCAGTCAGAAAGCGTCATTATGGCGAGGGCCACTCATAACTCTTGAGTTCTGACAAAAGGTGATATAGTTTCCAAATTCTGGAGAAAACAGGTACAGAGAAACTAATATGCTCCAAAGTTTGTTCACAGGAGTATACTTTACTCAATTTTTAAAAGCTGTACATAGCTCAAAGGAAAAGTTTTCTTGATTCCAAAGTCAGCCAATTGTGGTGCTTCAGACTATTTCCTTTGGGTTGGGGGTCTCCTCAGTTTAGTCCCTTCATGGTTCACCAGGAAGATGTTACTGGAAAGGGGTCCTGATCCAGACCCCAAGAGAGGCTTCCTGGACCTCACACAAGAAAGAAGTTGGGGAGAGTCCATAGAGAAAAGTGAAAGCAAGTTTATTAAGAAAGTAAAGGAATAAAGAAGGGCTACTTCATAGGCAGAGCAGCTAGGAGTTTCTTTCTGGGTGATGAAAATGTTCTGAAATTAATGGCAGTGGTTGCACAGCTCTGTTAATGTACCAAAAAAAAAAAAAAAAAACCACCAAATATATATTTTTAAAGGGTGATTTTTATGATATATGAATTATATCTTGATAAAGCTGTTTTTTTTCTTTTGTTTTTTGTTTAAAAGAAAAGAATAGAAACACTTAAACTGAACAGAGAAGAGGAAATTTGCTTGGGGTGATCAAGGAAAAATCTTTGAAAGCTAGATAACTATGGTGGCTGCATAGAAATGTAATTTGGCGCTGGATCCAAAAAAGATGGCTTAAGGACCCATGGCTGAGAGGAAGAAAAGTTGGAAAGGGTCAAGTGTTATTAGTTTGCTTTAACTGAACTTACTTTAAGCCTTGTCTACTGAAACTAAGGCTGCTGAGGCAGAAATAATTTGAAAAACATTTATTGGAAGCCAAATACGAGGATTGAACTGGGAAGACACACCAATAGAGTTAGGAGTGTTCTGAAGTCTGTTACAAGTTACTGGAACAGGCTTTTAAAAGGACGGCCTTTTTTAGGAGAAGGGAGAAGGAGAGGGAGGAAAGGAGAAGGGAGAAGTACTCCTTATACCAAAGTTATTGGAGAGTACATACAGTACAGAATTTACAGTCATTGGCTGCAGATTGCAACATGCAGGATAAAATGTCTGTGTCCAAGACAATCAGTAAAACTTTATGATCAGAAGTCAGTATCCTTTTCAGTGTCAGTAGGTTATGCATTAATCAGTATGTCAACAATTTGAAGAACTCACAGATTCTTTACTCAGGGATAGGATGTTGCCATGAGTCACAAGACCTCCCCAAGGCAAGTTAATTTGGAAGCCAGTTTACTTTAAAAGTAAACTACCAAGTGTGACATCTAGGTTATCAGCCTCAAGACAGTCTCAAAAGGTAACTATTATCAAGAATGACATTTAATGAATTATCGAGATTATTTAACAATTAACTAGCAGGGCACAACCCTCAGCCATGTTGGGGTAGGGTCCTGGGAAAGTTGGATCATGGGGAGGCCTGGAGTGAGCTAAAGGCTTGCGGTGGTTGCTTGTTACTGACTGATATGGAAAAATGTCTCTAATTTAACAACTGGTATGTTTTTATCAGTGCATACAAGCTAAATACCAGCCCTCATTAGTCAAACTTCCATTTTACACTTTGGGAAACTGACACTTAGAAAATTAGGAAACTTGGCCAGTAGCGGTGGCTCACGCTTGTAATCCCAGCACTTTGGGAGGCCGAGGTGGGTGGATCACAAGGTCAAGAGATCGAGAACTTGGTGTCCAACATGGTGAAATCCTATCTCTACTAAAAATACAAAAATTAGGCCGGGTGCAGTGGCTCATGCCTGTAATCCCAGCACTTTGGGAGGCTGAGGCGGGCGGATCACGAGGTCAGGAGATCAAGACCATCCTGGCTAACATGGTGAAACCCGTCTCTACTAAAAATACAGAAAATTAGCCTGGCGTGGTGGTGTGCGCCTGTAGTCCCAGCTGAGGCAGAAGAATGGCGTGAACCCGGGAGGCGGATCTTGTAGTGAGCTGAGATGGCACCACTGCAGTCCAGCCTGGACTACAGAGCGAGACTCTGTCTCAAAAAAAAAAATGCAGAAATTACCTGGGCATGGTGGCATGCGCCTGTAGTCCCAGGCGTGAGGCTGAGGCAGGAGAATCACTTGAATCCAGGAGGCGGAGGTTGTAGTGAGCCGAGAACGTGCCACTGCGCTCCAGCCTGGCAACAGAGCGAGATTCCATCTCAAAACGATGGAGGGGGAGGGGAGGGGAGGGGAAGGGAGAGGAAGGGAGAAAGAAAGGACGGAGAGAGAGAGAAAGAGAGAGAGAGAGAGAGAAAAGAAAGAAAGAAAATTAGGAAACTTATCTGACTTTCTACACTCTGTTGTCTTTTCTGGGAAAGCAGGAGAACTTTAACTGACCTGGTAGAGATGCCAATCTCTGCATCAGGCTAGTTAAGAGTCAACAGAATGAGATTGAGCATCCAGCCTTAACAGAGTTGAAGTGGTGTTAAAGAGCTAGGGAGCTGCACACCTGATTAAACTGGGTCAGCCACATCATTCTATGGTAAGACTTTAAAGACATTAGGATCAATAACCCTTGTTCTGTAAACATGTCCATTGCTATGTTCTTCATCTCTTTCTGCTTTGTTTTTCACTATATTTCCGGGGGTGTGAACTGCAACCACAAACTTTGATATTTAAGAAAAACCATGTTTCCTTATTTTCCTTAAATTAAGCCTGACTCTGAGCCCCTGTCACGTCAAGCTGGCAGGAAAATTTAATCTCAGTCAATATCCTCTCCTTTACACCCCCAGACCAGGCATAGTATCTGAAGAGGCCTCTCCAGTCTTTAATCCATATTGGTTACTACTGAGATTCCCGTGGTTCTTGAAGCCACACAAACTCTTCAGTTTCAGGCACGATGTTTCAGTAAAGCATGGGAATCCCTGCTGTTTGAAAACCCTGAAATTTAGAGCAGGCCTTTCTGAGGCTAGACTTTTAGGTCTTGGCACTACTTCTGGGCACTGCTGGGAGAGAAGAGACACACCAGTCCTTTCCCAGCCTAAGGAAATCTCCATTTCCTCCTGCAGTTTTTATTTTTTGTTTTAGATACAGGGTCTCACTCTGTTGCTCAGGCTGTAGTGCAGTGGGATGATCACAGCACACTGAAACTCCTGGGCTCAAGCAGTCCTCCTGCCTCAGGCTCCCTAGTAGCTGGGACTACAGACATGCATCACCATGCCTGGCTAATTCTTCAGTTTTTTGTTTTGTTTTGTTTTGTTTAACTAATTAATTAATTTATTTATTTTTTTGAGACAGAGTCTCACTCTGTGGCCCAGGCTGGAGTGCAGTGGCCGGATCTCAGCTCACTGCAAGCTCCGCCTCCTGGGTTTACGCCATTCTCCTGCCTCAGCCTCCTGAGTTGCTGGGACTATAGGCACCCGCCACCTCGCCCGGCTAGTTTTTTGTATTTTTTTTAGTAGAGATGGGGTTTCACCGTGTTAGCTAGGATGGTCTCCATCTCCTGACCTCGTGATCCTCCCCTCTCGGCCTCCCAAAGTGCTGGGATTACAGGCTTGAGCCACCGCGCCCGGCCAATTTATTTATTTTGAAACAGAGTCTTGCTGTGTTACCCAGGCTGTAGTGAAGTGGCACAATCTCAACTGACTGCAACCTCTGCCTCCTGGGTTCAAGTGATTCTCCTGCCTCAGCTTCCCAAGTAGCTGGGATTACAGGCATCAGCCAACATGCCTGGCTAATTTTTATATTTTTAATAGAGACGGGGTTTCACCATGTTAGCCAGGCTGGTTTCAAACTCCTGACCTCAAGTGATCCACCTGCCTCAGCCTCCCAAAGTGCTGGTATTATAGGCATGAACCACCACACCCGGCCAGCTTTCCATTCTTTTAAACATCACAGATAAAGAAATACAAATTGCCTACCTGCCTGCTTAGAAGGGATAAAGGGGAAAATGTAGGGCATTAGCATCTCCATAAATTATCCTGCCATATCTCTAAAAGCCTTTGAAAAATTTAAACTTTATCATGTTGGTTTTTTTTTTTTTTTTTTTTTTTTTTGAGGTAGAGTCTCGCTCTGTCACCCAGGCTAGAGTGCAGTGGTACAATCTCAACTCATTGCCACCTCCACCCCCCAGGTACAAGCAATTCTCCTGACTCAGCCTCCCAGGTAGCTGGGATTATAGGTGTGCACCACCACTCTTGGCTAAATTTTTTTTTTTTTTTTTTTTTTTTGAGACAGAGTCTCGCTCTGTTGCTCAGGCTGGAGTGCAGTGGCACGATCTCTGCTCACTGCAAGCTCCGCCTCCTGGGTTCATGCCGTTCTCCTGCCTCAGCCTCCCAAGCAGCTAGGACAACAGGTGCTAGCCAGCACGCCCGGTTAATTTTTTTGTATTTTTTAGTAGAGACGGGGTTTCACCATGTTAGCCAGAATGGTCCCCATCTCCTGACCTCGTGATCTGCCCACCTCTGCCTCACAAAGTGCTGGAATTATAGGTGTGAGCCAACGCGCCCGGCCCCTAATTTTTATATTTTTAGTAGAGACGGGGTTTCACCATGTTGGCCAGACTGGCCTCAAACTTCTGACCTCAAGTGATCCATCCGCCTCGGTCTCCCAAAGTGCTGGGATTACAGGCATGAGCCACCACTCCCAGCCTTTATCCTGTTGGTTTTAGGAGTCAAAGGTAACCTGGAGGAGTGGTGCCCACCTGTAGTCCCAGCTTTTTAGGGAGGCTGAGGTGGGAGTATAGCTTGAGCCTAGGAATTCAAGGTTGCAGTGAGCCAAGATCACACCACGGTACTCCAGCCAGGGTGACAGAGTGAGACCCTGTGTCTTAAAAACAAAAACAAAAGAGTCAAAAAGATTTGTTCTTACCAGGGAGCTTGAGGCCTCAAAGTGCTCACTGAAAAGAGATTTGGGGCTGGGCGGAGAGGTTCACCCCTGTAATCCTAACACTTTGGGAGGCTGAGGCAGGCAGATCACTTGAGCCCTGGAGTTTAACCTGGGCAACATGGCAAAACCTTGTCTCTACAAAAAATACGAAAAATTAGCTGGGCATGGTGGCACATACCTGTAGTCCTAGCTACTTGGGAGGGTGAGCTGGGAGGATGGCTTGGGCCCAGGAGGTTGAGGCTGCAGTGAGCTGTGATTGCACCACTGCACTCCAGCCTAGATGACAGAGACCCTGTCTCAAAGGAGAGAAAAAAAGAGAGAGAAATTTGGTGGCAGTGGGCTATTGTATCCTGGTGATCTTGTGTAGTTCCTGGGGCATTGCTCTTAAGAAAGGGACTGGTAGTGAGAGTGTACAAGACAAACACCTGGGTGGTGTTGCAATCCTGTAAGGGGCTGGGCGTGGTGGCTCACACTTGTAATCCCAGCACTTTGGGAGGCTGAGGCGGGTGGATCACCTGAGATCAGGAGCTTGAGACCAGCCTGAGTAACAGGGTGAAACCCGATTTCTACTAAAAATACAAAAATTAGCCAGGCATGGTGGTGTGTGCCTGTAATCCCAGCTACTCAGGAGGCTGAGGCAGGAGATTCGCTTGAACCTGGGAGGCGGAGGTTGCAGTGAGCCAAGATCGCATGACTGCACTCCAGCTTGGGCGACAGAGTGAGACTCCGTCTCAAAAACAAAAAAAAGAAATCTTGGAAGAAAACTCATTTCTTCTTCTTTTTATTTTTTTTCTTTTTCAAGACAGAGTCTTGCTCTGTCACCTAGGCTGGAGGGCAGTGGTGCCATCTTGACTCACCACAACTTCCACCTCTCAGGTTCAAGCAATTCTCCTGCCTTAGCCTCCTGTGTAGCTGGGATTACAGGCACCCACCACCACACCCAGCTAATTCTTTTATTTTTAGTAGAGACAGGATTTCACCACGTTGGCTAGGCTGGTCTTGAACTCCTGACCTCAGGATCTGCCCGCCTTGGCCTCCCAAAGTGCTGGCATTACAGGCGTGAGCCACTGTGCCTGGCCAGAAAACTCATTTCAAAGTGGTCTAAGTAAATGCTTTTTACCGATAAGAAGGACGTGTGGGTAATGAGGGGAAATTTATAAGTCAGATTAAAAGGAGCCATGTGAGAGACAAATGATGTGGCCTTCTACAGGCACAGTTGGGAGTTACTAGAGAAAAATCTGTGTTTGTATGTTGGAGGAGGAGGAGCAATGGATTATTTATTTATTTATTTATTTACAGATGGAGTTTCACTCTTGTTGCCTAGGCTGGAGTGCAATGGTGAGATCTGGACTCACTGCAACCTCCACCTCCCAGGTTCAAGCGATTCTCCTGCCTCAGCCTTCTGAATAGCTGGGATTACAGGCATGTACTACTAGGCCTGGCTAATTTTTTATTTTTTAGTAGAGACAGGGTTTCTGCATGTTGGTCAGGCTGGTCTCGAACTCCCGACCTCAGGTGATCTGCCCGCCTCAGCCTCCCAAACTGCTGGGATTACAGGTGTGAGCCACTGGGCCCAGCCAATGTATTTATTTATTTATTTATTTATTTATTTATTATTTATTTTTATTTTTATTTTTTTTTTTTTTTGAGACGGAGTCTGGCTCTGTCGCCCAGGCTGGAGTGCAGTGGCGCGATCTCGGCTCACTGCAAGCTCCGCCTCCTGGGTTTACGCCATTCTCCTGCCTCAGCCTCCTGAGTAGCTGGGACTATAGGCGCCCGCCACCTCGCCTGGCTAGTTTTTTGTATTTTTTTTAGTAGAGACGGGGTTTCACCGTGTTAGCCAGGATGGTCTCGATCTCCTGACCTCGTGATCCTCCTGTCTCGGCCTCCCAAAGTGCTGGGATTACAGGCTTGAACCACCGTGCCCGGCCTGATGTATTTATTTTTTAAAAATAGAGATGAGGTCTCATTATATTGCCCAGGCTGGTCTCAAACTCCTGAGCTCAATGATTCTCCTGCTTTGGCCTCCCAAAGTGCTGGGATTGCAGGTATAAGCCACCGCACCTGGCCCAAGTGATTTTAATTATAGTTAATAAGAATTGGTTGGGTGAGGTGGCACACACCTGTAATCCCAGCATTTTGGGAGGCGGAGGCAGACAGATCACGAGGTCAAGAGATTGAGACCATCCTGGGCAACATGGTGAAACCCCCCCCATCTCTACTAAAAATACAAAAATTAGCCAGGTATTGTGGCACGTAACTGTAGTCCCAACTACTCGGGAGGCTGAGGCAGGAGAATCGCTTCAACCAGGGAGTTGGAGGTGGCAGTGAGCCAAGATTGTGCCACTGCACTCCAGCCTGGTGACAAAGTGAGACTCCGTCTCAAAAAAAAAAAAAAAAATGAAAATTTTCAGAAATATAATTTCTGAGAAATCAGGTATTGTGCTCTATATTTAAAAGCCTGCCACTAGGAGGAGACAAATGAATTAAAAATTGTTTAACCTGTTCTTTTAGAACACATTTTCTTTTTTTTTTTTTGAAAATTTTTTGAAATTTTTGAAATTTTTTTTTTATTTTTAGAGACAGGGTGTTGCTTTGTGCCCCAGGCTAGAATGTAGAAACGCAATCATAGTTCACTGCAGCCTTGATATACTGGACTCAAGCGATCTTCCCACCTCAGCCTCTATAGTAACTGGGACTACAGGCTCATGCCACCATGCCTGGCTAGTTTTTAAAATTTTTTTGTAGAGATGGAGTCTCGCTATGCTGCCCACGCTGGTCTTAAGCTCCTGGGATCCAGCAATCCTCCTGCCTCAGCCTCCCAAAGCCCTGGGATTACAAGCGTGTGCCACCTTGCCCAACCCAACATTTTGTCTTAAAAATCAACATTTTACACTTATGTAGTAGTTTATATTCCATTTAAGGACAATGAGAGCTTTTAAAATTATATCTTATTCTATTTTAGATTGAAAACTAAATGCTAATCCAGTGATTCTCAAACTTCAGCTGTATCAGAATCAGCTGGAGGGCTCATTAAAATGCAGACTGCTCAAGCCCCACTCCCAGAGTTTTCTGATTCAGCAGGTCTGATATAGAAGACAGGAAACATGCCTTTTTTTTTTTTTTTTTTTGAGACAGGGTTCGCTTTGTCACCCAGGCTGAAGTGCAGTGGTGTGATCTCTGCCCACTGCAACCTCTATCCCCTGGGTTCAAGTGATCCTCCGACCTCAGCCTCCCAAGTAGCCATGCACCACCATGCCTGGCTATTTTTTTGTATTTTTAGTAGAGACATGCTGCCCAGGCTTGTCTCCTGATCCCAAGCGATCCGCCAGCCTCAACCTCCCAAAGTGCTGGGAATACAGGTGTGAGCCACTGCGCCCGGCGGAAAATATGCCTTTCTAACAAGTTCTCAGGTGATTCTGATGCTCTGGTCTAGGGAACACGCTTTGAGAACCACTATGCTAGATGACAGTAGATGTCAACACCACTTGCCAACAACCAGATTCAATTAAATATTGAGAACACACTAAGTATTCCAGTTTGCTAGAAAGTAACGTAGTGTTAGAAATAAGACTGGAATTACCGTCTTTGAAGGCCTTGAATTCAAAAGAAAGCACTTGGCTGGCGTGGTGGCTCACATCTTTAATCCTAGCACTTTGGGAGGTTGTGGCGGCGTATCACCTGAGGTCAGGAGTTCTAGACCAGCCTTGCCAACATGGTGAAACCCTGTCTCTACTAAAAATACAAAACTAGCTGGGCGTGGTGGTGCATACCTGTAATCCCAGCTACTCGGGAGGCTGAGGCAGGAGAATCACTTGCATCTGGGAGGCGGAGGTTGCAGTGAATACAGGTTTTTTTGTTTTGTTTTGTTTTGTTTTGTTCTGAGACAGAGTTTTGCTCTGTCACCCAGGCTGGAGTGCAATGGCATGATCTCAGCTCACTGCAGCCTCCTCCACCTCCAGGGTTCAAGCAATTCTCCTGCCTCAGCATCCCGAGTAGCTAGGAGTACAGGCCCCGCCACCATGTCCAGCTAATTTTTGTATTTTTAGTGGAGATGGGGTTTCACCATGTTGGCCAGGCTGGTCTTGAACTCCTGACCTCAGGTGATCCACCCACCTCAGCCTCCCAAAGTGCTGGGATAACAGGTGTGAGCCACTGCACCCATCCCATTCCTTTTATGTTAAAGCAAAAATAGATGGAGAAGATTGCAAAATCTGCCTAACTTTTTTTTTTTTTTTTTTTCTTGAGACAGTGTCTCACTCTGTCGCCCACGCTGGAGGGCAGTGGCACTATCTCGGCTCACTGCAGCCTCTGCCTCCCAGGTTCAAGTGATTCTCCTGCCTCAGCCTATCGAGTAGCTGGGACTACAGGCACTCGCCACCACACCCAGCTATTTTTAGTGGAGACAGGGTTTCACCATGTTGGCCAGACTGGTCTACAAACTCCTGACCTCAGGTTATCCACTCACCTCAGCCTCCTAAAGTGCTGGGATTATAGGCGTGAGCCACTGCACCCGGCCAAATATACTTTTTTTTTTTTTTTTTAAGTTCCAGTTCCAGAATCATCTTTATTTTAAAAAAAAGTTGAAGGCCGGGCGCGGTGGCTCAAGCCTGTAATCCCAGCACTTTGGGAGGCTGAGACGGGCGGATCACGAGGTCAGGAGATCGAGACCATCCTGGCTAACACGGTGAAACCCCGTCTCTACTAAAAACTACAAAAAACTAGCCGGGCGAGGTAGTGGCGCCTGTAGTCCCAGCTACTCGGGAGGCTGAGGCAGGAGAATGGCGTGAACCCGGGAGGCGGAGCTTGCAGTGAGCTGAGATCCGGCCACAGCACTCCAGCCCGGGTGACAGAGCGAGACTCCGTCTCAAAAAAAAAAAAAAAAAGTTGAAGCTTTTTCCTAAAACATGGTCCTAAGGTTCAGATAAGTGGGTTCCTTAAGGGAAGGGGTAGGAGGTCATGGTAGAAAGGAAATATAAGGCTGGGCGTGGTGGCCCATGCCTGTAATCACAGCCCTTTGGGAGGCCAAAGTGGAAGAATCACTTAAGCCCAGGAGTTCAAAACCAGCCTGGGCAGCATAGTGAGACCCCCAATCTCTGCAAAAAAATTTTAAAAATAGCTGGATGTGGTGGCGCACACCTGTGGTCCCATCTACTTGGAAGGGTGAAGCAGGAGGATCATTTGAGAGCCTGGGATATTGAGGCTGCAGTGAGCTGTGATGGCACCCACGCACTCCCGCCTAGGTGACTGAGCAATACCCTGTCTCCAAAAAAAGAGAAAAAAGAAAAAAATATATATCAATATGGAAAAACAAATTCCATATTGTTTTTAAATATTGACTTAAGGCAGGGCGTGGCACTCACACCTGTAATCCCAGCACTTTGGGAGGCCCAGGCAGGCGGATCACCTGAGGTCAGGAGTTCGAGACCAGGCTGGGCAACGTGGTGAAACCCTGTCTCTACTAAAAATAGAAAAATTAGCTGGGCTTGGTGGTGGACGCCTGTATTCCCAGCTACTCGGGAGGCTGAGGCAGGAGAATGGCTTGAACCTGGGAGGGGGAGGTTGCAGTGAGCTGAGATTACGCCATTGCACTCCAGCGTGGGCAATAGAGCAAGACTCTGTCTCTAAATAAATAAACAAATAAATAAATAAATATTATTTACCTAAAAGCAAAAGTTTAGAGGTGTTCCAAAATTTAACTTAATGTGATAACCAAAGGCAGCCGATCGATGGCCTTCAGGGAAACCATAAGTATTTGAGGACTGTCAGTGGAAAGGTAATTTGGCAGCTGCGGGTCTAGGGCAGCTTGAAACAGGAAGCTTTTTCTCTGATCCAGGTATGGGGAGATGAGACCCTGGATGAGGGCAGTGACTGAGGAAGATAAAGGGAGAGGTCAGAGACATTCCAGTTATAAACCGTAAGACTTGGGTGACTGCCTAAATGAGGAGGAAAAAATTCTCCAGTTATGAGCCTGAGAGTCAGTTCAGAAATATGGCACTGGCAACATGAGGTAGCTTGCCCAGTTGCTCTGTCCAAACAGATAAAAGGATAATTAACCAGACCAATGGTTCTCAAGTGTGGTCTCCAGATCAATGTAGTCAGCATTACCTGGGATTTTGTTACAAATGCAAATTCGCAGGCTGTACCCCAGATGACTAAATCAGAAATGCTGGGAAGGGGCCCTACAACTTGTGGTTTAAGCTCTCCAGATGATTCTGATGCACATTATTATATTATTATGAGACAGGGTCTTGCTCAGTCACCAAGGCTGGTGTGCAGTGGTGCGATCACAGCTTACTGTAGCCTTGACCTCCTGTGTTCAAGTGATCCTCCCACCTCAGCCTCTCGAGTAGCTGGAACTACAGGCACACATCATCATGCCCAACTAGTTTTTGTATTTTTAGTAGAGATGGGTTTCGCCATGTTGGCCAGGTTCTGATGCACATTTAATTTTGAAAAACTGAACTAAGCCAGTCACATTTTTCTCCTTTTTTTTGAGATGGAGTCTCACTCTGTCATCCAGGCCAGAGTGCAGTGGTATCATCTTGGCACCCTCCACCTCCCAGGTTCAAGTGATTCTCCTGCCTCAGCCTCTCGAGTAGTTGGGATTACAGGCACGCACCACTATGCCTGGCTAATTTTTTTTTTTTTTTTTTTTTTTTGTATTTTTAGTAGAGACAGGGTTTCATTCACCATGTTGGCTAGGCTGGGCTCAAATGGCTGACCTCAAGTGATCTGCCCAGCTCGGTCTCCCAAAGTGCTGGGATTACAGGCATAAGCCACCAAGCCCAGCCAGATTTTTTTTTTTTTTTTTTTTTTTTTGAGACAAAGTCTTGCTCTGTCACCCAGGCTGGAGTGCAGTGGCGCGATCGTGGCTCACTGCAAGCTCCGCCTCTTGGGTTCACGCCATTCTCCTGCCTCAGCCTCCCGAGTAGCTGGGACTACAGGTGCCCGCCAGTACGCCCGGCTAATTTTTTTTGTATTTTTAGTAGAGACAGGGTTTCATTTCACCGTGTTAGCCAGGATAGTCTCGATCTCTTGACCTCGTGATCCACCCACCTCAGCCTCCCAAAGTGTTGGGAATACAGGCATGAGTCACTGTGCCCAGCTTTTTTTTTTTTTTTCCTTTTGCTTGTTTTTTGTTTTTCTTTCAGGAATTTGCGCTGGGCACGGTGACTCATGCCTGTGATCCCAGCGCTTTGGGAAACTGAGGCAGGAGGATTGCTTGAGCCCACCAGTTCAAATCCAGCCTGGGCAACATAGTGAGACACTGTCTCTACAAAAAATTTAAAAAATAGCCAGGCGGCCAGACATAGTGGCTTACACCTGTAATCTCAGCATTTGGGGAGGCCGAGGTGGGAGGATCACCTTAGGTTGGGAGTTCGAGACCAGCCTGACCAACATGGAGAAACCCCGTCTTTACTAAAAATACAAAATTAGCTGGGCATGGTGGCGCATGCCTGTAATGTCAGCTACTCAGGAGGCTGAGGCAGAAGAATTGCTTGAACCCGGGAGGCAGAGGTTGCAGTGAGTCAAGATCGTGCTGTTGTACGGAGTGAAACTCCGTCTCAAAAAAAAAAAAAAAAAATTAGCCAGGCATGGCGGCACAGCTGTAGTCCCAGCTACTCAGTAGGCTGAAGTGGGAGGATTGCTTAAGCCTGGGGTGCCAAGGATGCAGTGAGCTGTGGTCACGCCGCTGCACTCCAGCCTGGGTGACAGAGTGAGATTGTCTCAAAAAAAAAAAAAAAAAGAAAGAAAGAAAAATAAAAGAAAGAAAGAAAAGTAAAACAGAATTTGAAGTTGATTATACAGAGGATCACTCTGTTGAATGTGGGGAGAGAAGCTGAAAGTGGTTATAAGTGGTTATAGAGAGACATGATATGAGTAAACTGGAATTATGACTAAGCAGAAGCTATGACTAAATGAGGTAGTTGGCTGGTAGTCATAGAGACAGAGAGAAATGGTGATACACACCCTCAGGGTTGGGGAGTACTGCATGACTCCTGCCACTGAGAGTGACACTTCACTCTGTCTGTAGGTGTGCATAGAATTTGTTGTCCACTTCCACGTTCATTTGAGTTCCCAACTGCAGTCTAACCACATTGCTGTTCTTAAGTTCCTATGATATGCTCATCTTTCTTGTCATGTGTATCCTCAAAATAGACTTCCTCCCATCTACTCAGAAGGCTGAAACAGGAGGATCAGTTGAGCTCAGGAGTTTGAGACCAGCCTGGGCAAGATAGCAAGACCCCCATCTCTTTATAAAATATGTATATAGAGAGACTTCCTACTACTTGAGATGGGAGTAAATCTGCGTTCCTAAAACCTGAAAAGCTGATACAGGTTAAGCAACCCTGATCCAAATATCAAAAATCCAGAATTCTCCAAAATCCAAGTTTTTGTTTTTGTTTTTTAGGTGGAGTTCGCTCTTATTGCCTAGGCTGGAGTGCAATGGCATGATCTCGGCTCACAGCAACCTCTGCCTCGCTGGTTCAAGTGATTCTCCTGCTTCAGCCTACCAAGTAGCTGGGAGTATAGGCATGCGCCACCACGCCCGGCTAATTTTGTATTTTAGTAAAGATGGGGTTTCTCCATGTTGGTCAGGCTGGTCTCAAACTCCCGACCTCAGGTGATCCGCCCATCCGGGCCTCCCAAAGTGCTGGGATTACAGGCGTGAGCCACCACGCCCTGTCCAAACTCCAAAACTTTTTGAGTGCCAATGTGATGCCTTAAGGGAAAACTCCACACCTGACCTCATGTGATGGGTCACAGTCAAAACTTTGTTTCAGGCTGGGGCACAGTGGTTCATGCCTGTAATTGCAGCACTTTGGAAGGCCAAGGCAGGTGGATCACTTGAGGCCGGGAGTTCCAGACCAGCCTGGCCAACATGGCAAAAACCTATCTCTACTAAAAGTACAAAAATTAGCTGGGCATGGTGGCACACACCTGTAATCCCAGCTACTTGGGAGAAATGAGGCATGAGAATCGCCTGAACCTGGGAGGCAGAGGTTGCAGTGAGCCAAGACTGCCCCACTGCACTCCAACGTGGGTGACAGAGACTCTGTCTCAAAAAACAAGAACAACAAAAAGAACTAAATAAATGGGAAAGCATCCCGTGTTCCTAGATTGGAATGCTTAAAAATGTTTTGCCTGTTTGTTTCAGAGGAGGGGAAGGAGAAAAAAAAAAAAAAAAGAAAGAAAAAACTTTACTTCAACCAGCACATGGTTTATGCTTGTTATCCCAGTGCTCTGGGAGTCTGTTGCAGGAGGATCACTTGAGTCCAGGAGTTCAAGACCAGCCTGGGCAACATAGCAAGATCCCATCTCAATTTAAAAAAAAAGAGAAAACTTTATTTCATGCACAGTTATTTAAAATATTACATTAAATTACCTTCAGGCTATGTGTATAAACTGTATATGAAACATAAATGAATTTTGTGTTTAGACTTGGTCTCATCCCCAAGATATCTCATTATACATATGCAAGTATTTTAAAATCTGAAAAAAATCTGAAATCTGGAACACTTCTTTTTTTGAGACAGGATCTTGCTCTGTCACCCAGGCTGGAGCGCAGTGGCATAATCTCAGCTCACCACAACCTCCGCCTCCTGCATTCAAGCGATTCTCCTGCCTCAGCCTCCCGAGTAGTTGGGACCACAGGTGCACACTACCACCCCCAGCTAATTTTTGTATTTTTTGTAGAGATGGGGTTTCACCATGTTGGCCAGGCTGGTCTCGAATTTCTGAGCTGAAGGGATCCATCCTCTTTGGCCTCCCAAAATGTTGGGATTTTAGGCATGAACCACTGCACCCAGCCAGAAATCTGAAACCCTGCTGATCCCAAGCATTTCATATAAGGGATAACTCAATCTGTATAGCTTCAAACCTGTATAGTACAGACAGAGTTTCCCTATGTTGGCCAGGATGGTCTCCATCTCTTGACCTCATGATCCGCCAACCTTGGCCTCCCAAAGTGCTGGGATTATAGGTGTGAGCCACCTCACCTGGCCTCAAATAATTACTTTTTTTTTTGAGATGGAGTCTTTTTCTGTCACCCAGGCTGGAGTGCAGTGGTGCAATCTCGGCTCACTGCAAGCTCCACTTCCCAGGTTCACGCCATTCTCCTGCCTCAGCCTCCCGAGTAGGTGGGACTACAGGTGCCGGCCACCACACCCAGCTAAGTTTTTGTATTTTTAGTAGAGACAGAGTTTCACTGTGTTAGCAAGGATGGTCTCAATCTCCTGACCTTGTGATCTGCCCACCTTGGCCTCCCAAAGTGCTGGGATTACTCTTTTTTTTTTTTTTTTAGAAATGGGGTCTCACTATGTTGCCCAGGCTAGTCTTGAACTCCTTGACTCAAGTGATACTCCTGCCTCAGCCCACCCAAAGTGCTGGGATTACAGGTATGAACCACTGTGCCTGGCCAAGAATTACTTTTTGATTAAATGTGTTCTGTCACCTTTCCCCTTGAACAACAACCACTTCTAAATTAACCTTCACTTCTGACGCTGGAGTCACAGCTGGAAATCTTTATTTTTCTCTTCTCTTACTGGCCTCCTTATTCAGGCAGTCATCCTGAAAATGTAGTACAGGTAATACTTTCTCAACTGGAATGTCTCTTGATCTCTCCTCTATTTCTCTCAACCACTGCCCCAATCCATGTCTAAACTTCCCATCCTTAATTTCAACATCTTCTGCGTATAGTGTCTTTGTCTTTCCTTTAATTTTTTTATATGTTTCATATTTTTCATATTGATCTTCAAAAAATAATAGTCATGCAATTTGGGTAGAGTTGCGAACACAAAGATTCCGTCAACTGTTAGTAAATGAGGCAGGAGCGTTGTCTGGCATTGTCAAAACTTTAGATAGGACCCTACATTGCCAGGATTCTTAACTTCTTATCTGGTAAAAAAGAGGTTGAATTAAAAGAGATTGGCCTCCCCTTGGGAGGCCAAGGGGAGTTTGAGTCCAGGAGTTTGAGATCAGCCTGGGCAACATGGCGAAACCCCATTTCTACAAAAAATTAAATTAGCTGAGCATGATGGTATATGCCCGTGGTCTCAGCTATTCGGGAGGCTGAGGCGGGAGGATCACTGGAGCCCAGGCTGCAGTGAGCTGTGTTTGCACCACTGCACTCCAGCCTGGGTGGCAGAGCAAGACCTTGTCTCAAAAATAAAAATAAAAAATTAATAAATAGCTTGGTCTTGTAGAATTAATGTTTTATTACCAACACATTTCAAGAAAGGAAGTAAAAGTTATAAGAGCAAAACTGTTGTACTTAGGGTGTTAACGAATGTTTTCATTTGTTATGACAGTTTGACTTGTATCAGAACCCACCACACCTTATCAAACCTCACACTCTTCCTTTTCACGCACCAACTGGCCCTTTTGTGCCAGTTGATGGCACAACCAAGATGATCTGTTGAAACTCTACATCCTGCCTTATATTATTTTTGCCACTGGGCCTTTGCTAATGCCATTTTCTTTGCTAGGCTGACTTCTGTTTCTCAGTCTTTGACGATTATGTCTCTCTTTTCCTTTTTTTTTTTCACCACATGGGTTTAATCTTCTCACATAGGTAATTAGAGTAGGTAGTCTTGAGGGGCAGTGTCTCCGTCATGTCGCCTGTGTCTCTTGTATCTTACGTTTTCTGTCTTCTATTCTGTTCATTGTCTCTCCTGATCAGAAGATGGCCTCTGCACCCCAGCCCCACGTGTCTGTGCCAGGGAGATAGAAGAAAGCTGTAAGGAGAAAATAAAATAGAAAGTTCATGCCTGGCATGGTGGCTCATGCCTGTAATCCCAGCACTTTGGGAGGCTGAGGCAGGTGGATCACCTGAGGTCAGGAGTTTGAGACCAGCCTGGCCAACATAGCAAAACCCTGTCTCTACTAAAAATAGAAAAATTAGCTGAAAAATGTGATGGCATGCGCTTGTAATCCCAGCTACTCAGGAGGCTGAAGTAAGAGAATCTGGGAGGTGGAGGCTGCAGTGAGCTGAGACTATACCACTGCACTCCAGCCTGGGAGACAGAGTGAGACTCCATCTCAAAAAAAAAAAAAAGAGAAAGTCCAATAGAGGCTGGGCATGGTGGCTCACGCCTGGAATCCCAGCACTTTGTAAGGCTAAGGCAGGCAGATCATTTGAGGTCAGGAGTTAGAGACCAGCCTGGCCAACATGGTGAAACCCTGTCTCTACTAAAAAATACAAAAATTAGCCGAGTGTGGTGGTGCGCACCTGTAATCCCAGCCACTCAGGAGGCTGACACACAAGAATCGCTTGAACCCCAGGGGGCGGAGGTTGCGGTGAGCCAAGATGGCACCACTGTACTCCAACCTGGGCAACAGAATAAGACTCTGTCGCAAAAAAAAAAAAAAAAAATTACAAAAAGAAAATGCAGTAGACTTTCATATAAGTCCCATTGACCAACACTTTGGAATATGGCCACGCTTGGGCTGTGAAGGAGGGTGGAAAATGTAGTTCTCTAGTTAGCAATATTCCTGCTCTCTCAGAAAGAAAAAATAAATAAATAAAAGGACAATGAATCGAGGGAAGGCAGCTAGTAGTGTCTGCTCCAGTCTCTACTTTAAAAATAGAAAATTTTCAGGCTGGGCACAGTGACTCATACCTGTAATCCAGTATGTTGGGAGGCTGAGGTGGGAGGATTGCTTAAGCGAGTTTGAGACCATCCTGGGCAGCTACCTCATCTGGCACTACCTCATCTCTACAAATTTTTTTTTTAAAAATTAGCCAAGCATGGTGGCATGTGCTTGTAGTCCTAGCTACTCAGGAGGCTGAGGTGGGAGGATCACATGCACCCATGAGGTTGAGGTTGCAGTGAGCTGTGTTCATACCACTGTACTCCATCCTGGGCAACAGAGCAAAACCCTGTCTCCAAACAAACAAACAAACAAACAAACATTTTTTTCATAGAGAAGCGTTGTCACTGTGTTACCCAGGCTGGTCTCGATCCCAGCAGTTGGGAGGCCACAAGTGATCCTCCCACTTCAGCCTCCCAAAGTTCTGGGATTAGAGGGATGAGCCACCTTGCCTGGCCTTCCAGTCTCTTCTTGTTCATTTTAGGGGGTGGGGTTACCTCATTATTTTCCCAATAGGACACCTAATAATAATGACCACCAGTTAAATAACTATCATAAACCAGGAAGTTTGTCAAATCCTTGATGTTTGTTTTTTTCTTCAGTTCTTACAAGAAGCCTGAGGGTAGATTATTATCATCCTCATTTTACAGATGGAGGAATGGAGACTGACAAATGTGTCTTGTCCAAGGCTTCACATAAGCAATAGGTGACAAAGTCTAATTTTTATTTATTTTATTTTATTTTTATTTAATTTAATTTTAATTTTAATTTTTATTTTTATTTATTTATTTATTTATTTTGAGATGGAGTCTTGCTCTGTCGCCCAGGCTGGAGTGAAGTGGCCGGATCTCAGCTCACTGCAAGCTCCGCCTCCCGGGTTCACGCTATTCTCCTGCCTCAGCTTCCAGAGTAGCTGGGACTACAGGCGCCCGCCACCTCGCCCGACTAGTTTTTTTGTATTTTTTAGTTGAGACAGGGTTTCACCGTGTTAGCCAGGATGGTCTCGATCTCCTGACCTCGGGATCTGCCCGTCTCGGCCTCCCAAAGTTAATTTTTATTTTTTTAGATAGGGTCTTGCTCTGTTGCCTGGGCTGGAGTCCAGTGGCGTGATCTCAGCTCACTGCAGCCTTGACCTCCTGGGCTCAAGCCATCCTCCCACCTCAGCCTCCCAAATAGCTGGGATTACAGGTGTGTGCCTCCATTCCTGGCTAATTTTTTATATTTTTTTGTAGATACAGGGGTCTTGCTATGTTGCCCAGGCTGGTCTTAAACTCCTGACCTCAAACAATCCTCCTGCCTTGATGATCCAAAGTGTTGGAATTACAGGCATGAGCCACTGCACTCAGCCATAAGGTCTACATTTTAATCCTGATCTCTCTGACCCTAAAATCTAACTTTCTGCTATAACTCAATATACATCTTGATTATTGCCTCAGAGGAAGGGCTGGTGCTAAGAGATTTTCATGCTGAAGGTTCTTCTTCCAAATCCAGCATCCTCTGTTATGCTCCTCTGATGCTTTGTCTCATTAGTTAACTCACCGATATGAACAATCTGGTATCCAGGCTCAGCTGGCCATCTGCTTTATTTATTTATTTATTTATTTATTTATTTATTTATTTATTATTTTTGAGATGGAGTCTCACTCTGTCACCCAGGCTGGAGTGCAGTGGTGCGATCTCGGCTCACTGCAACCTCTGCCTCCCAGGTTCAAGAGATTCTCCTGCCTCAGCCTCCTGAGTAGCTGGGATTACAGGCGTGCACCACCACGCCCAGCTAAATTTTGTGGCCGGGCGCGGTGGCTCAAGCCTGTAATCCCAGCACTTTGGGAGGCCAAGACGGGCGGATCATGAGGTCAGGAGATCGAGACCATCCTGGCTAACACAGTGAAACCCCGTCTCTACTAAAAAATACAAAAAACTAGCCGGGCGAGGTGGCGGGCGCCTGTAGTCCCAGCTACTCGGGAGGCTGAGGCAGGAGAATGGCGTAAACCCGGGAGGTGGAGCTTGCAGTGAGCTGAGATCCGGCCACTGCACTCCAGCCTGGGCGACACAGCGAGACTCCGTCTCAAAAAAAAAAAAAAAAAAAAATTTTTGTATTTTTAGTAGGAACAGTGTCTCATCAGCCAGGCTGGTCTCAAACTCCTGAGCTCAGGTGATCCACCCGTCTTGGCCTCCCAAAGTGCTGGGGTTACAGGCGTGAGCTACCACACCCGGCCCATCTGCTTTATTTTGTATTTTGCAAACAGTTTTGTACCAAAAGTCCTTTTTAGTCTACATATACCAACTTTACAATTAATACAATTGTAAGTTTACAGTGGGTACTTAATAAATACTTCTTGAGTGAGTGAGTAAATTACAAAGAAAAAATTTTTTCCCTTACAAGAAAGAACGCTCTTTGGCTAAGTCAGTATTTCTCAATGTGGTACTGGACCCCCTGTAATATAATCACTGAAAAGCTTGTTAAAAATATAGATCCCAGGCCGGGTGTGGTGGCTCTCGCCTGTAATCCCAGCACTTTAGGAGGCCGAGGGAGGCAGATCACCTGAGTTCGGGACTTTGAGACCAGCCTGACCAACATGGAGAAACCCTGTCTCTACTGAAAATACAAAATGAGCTGGGCGTGGTGGTGCATGCCCAGTTACTCGGGAGGCCGAGGCGGGAGAATTGCTTGAACCCAGGAGGCGAAGGTTGCAGTGAGCTGAGATGGCGCCATTGCACTCCAGTCTGGGCAAGAAGAGCAACAAAACTCTGTCTCAAAAAAAAAAAAATAGATGATAGATGATAGATAGATAGATGGATAGATAGATACATAGATACATAGATACATAGATCTATACATCTCAGCCCTGTAATCCTAGCACTTTGGGAGGCCAAAGTGAGGCTCGAGCTCAGGAGCTCAAATGCAGCATGGGCAACATGGTGAAACTCCCATCTCAGCAAAAAATACAAAAATTAGCCAAGTGTATTGGTGCACACCTGTAGTCCCAGCTACTTGGGAGCTGAGGTGGGAGGATCACTTGAACCCAGGAGGTTGAGGCTGCAGTGAACCAAGGTCACACCACTACACTCCAGCCTGGGTGACAAAGCGAGACCATGTCTCAAAAAAAAAAAAAAAAGAAAAAGAAAATATTAAATATGGATCCTTCAGTTAAACCACAGACCTACTAGAATCAGAATGGGGAGGGAAGGTTGGTGTATGGACCAGAAATATACACTTTTAACAAATGCTTCAAGTAATATGATGCTTTTTAAAGTTTGAGCACCTTTGCCCTAAGTATAAGGTAAGACTAATAAATAAGGCTCAGAGGCAGCCAGGTGCAGTGGCCCACGCCTGTAATCCCAGCACTTTGGGAGGCCGAGGCAGGCAGATCACCTGAGGTCGGGAGCTCGAGACCAGCCTGACCAACATGAAGAAACCCCGTCTCTACTAAAAATACAAAATTAGCCGGGCGTGGTGACGCATGCCTGTAATCCCAGCTACTTGGGAGGCTGAGGCAGGAGAATCGCTTGAACCCGGGAGACAGAGGTTGCGGTGAACTGAGATCGCGCCATTGCACTCCAGCCTGGGCAACAAGAGCAAAACTCCGTCTCAAAAAGATAAATAAATAAATAAATAAATAAATAAATAGATAGATAGATAGATAAATAAGGCTTAGGGAGGTAGCCGCTCAGCAGTTAAGAGGATGGGCACTGGAGCTAGACTTCCTGGATTCATCTAACTAAGGCCTTACTAAATGTGCAATCTAATCACACTAACTTCCCTGTGCCTCAGTTTTCTCATCTACAAAATGGGCAAAACAGAATAATTACCTCATATGGTTGTTGTGAACATTAAGTGAGTCAATGTATATAAGGTGCTTGGAACAGAGCCTGACACAGTGTAAGCTCTATGTATATATTTGCCATTATCAGAATTTTCCATCAAAATAGTACATTTCTTAGGCTGGGCATGGTGGCTAACGCCTGTAAGCCCAGTACTTTGGAAGCCTAAGGCAGGTGGATTATTTGAGGTCAGGAATTCAAGACCAGCCGGGCCAACATGGTGAAACCCCATCTCTTCTAAAAAATACCAAAATTAGCCGGGTGTGGTGGCAGACGCCTGTAATCTCAGCTACTTGGGAGGCTGAGGCAGGAGAATCGCTTGGACCAGGAGGTGGATGTTGCAGTGAGCCAGGATTGTGCCACTGCACTCCAGCCTGGGCGACAGAGCGAGACTACATCTCAGAAAAAGAAAAAAAAAAAAGTGCATTTCTTTATAAAGCCTATCTTATTGCAGAAAACCTAACCTGTAGATTTTGTCCTTTCTTCTTTTCTCCTTTTCTGTTTTAGAGAAGTGGACACTTCAAATCAGAATATTTCTTTATTGTGGGGTCAAACTGCACAAAGAAAGCTAAGATGATTACCACATGATGATGAACCAGAGGATCAGAGGTCAGTCTTTGTACAGCTTCCCCGTAATTAAGATCGCATAAAAAGGGCAGGGATTCAAAATGAGCCTAACATATTTTCTCACTTACCAGAAAGTGTTGGGGTAGTTACAAAGAATAACAAAACACAAAGCCTATTGCAGCAACAATCCTTCGGCCAAGTCATCTCCTGTCCCAAATCTCTGTGGAGACTGTGTTGACTCCAGGGCTTCTTGTTCCTTCCTACTGCTATCTCCAGGAGGTTTGTCAGCCTCTGATAGATGAAAAACATTCCCAAGAGCCAACTAGAAGGCTTAGCACTTGCACTCCCCACCCCTTGTAGAATGAGATGAGCTTTGGCAACTGATCACTCGAGGATGGATCCCTGAGAGCAGGTGTGCCTGGGAAGTCTAAGACAGTTTTTCTACAATGGTCTCCTTGTTGGTGTGTGAATCCAGACTGGATATGATTAATTGACTCTTTTATCTTTTTTTTTTTTTTAACTTGTCACTGACTTGCAGCTAATAATTGACTCTTTTAAAATTAGGCTTTCCTCTTATCATGTGACTTCTTCAAAGTTACTTAAAGTTAGAATTTCTATTTCCCTGTTTGTAAAAAGGAACTTACAGTAGAATGTTAGTGCTAAAAGGAATTTCTAAGGCAACTTAATATGACTCCTTGCATTTTATAGAGAGAAGATTCAGAGAGGTTGAGGGACTTATTCAAGGTCCAAAGAGCTTGTAAGTGGTAGGGCCAGGAATAAAACTTGAATATTTAGTTAATTTTGCAATTGACATAATTGAGGCAGAAATTGGAGAATTACTGAAATTTTTGCTAGAAGGCCAAAAATTTAAGTGCCATTGATATTTTATTTTTGATATTATTTCTCTGACAATCTAGTTAGTGAATAAAAAACACAAAGTGGTCGGGCACAGTGGCTCATGCCTGTAATCCTAGCACTTTGAGAGGCTGAGGCAGGCGGATAACTTGAGCTCAGGAGTTCGAGACAAGCCTGGGCAACATGGTGAAACCCCATCTTTACCAAAAATACAGAAACTTAGCTGAACATGGTGGCATATGCCTGTGGTCCCAGCTGCTTGGGAGGCTGAGGTGGGAGGATCGTTTGAGCCTGGATCGTTTGAGCCTAGATCACATCCTTGTACTCTAGCCTGGGTGACAGATCCAGACCCTGTCTCAAAAAACAAAACAAAACAAAACACAAAAACCCCACAAAGTATAATTCTCTGGTGTTTTATCTAATGAAAGTATAATAGAAGCTTTGCTGTTAAACATAAGATATAGATTAAAGTGCCTGTGAATACGTATTTTTCTTTTTGTTCTTTTTTCCATACACATTCTGCTTATGTAATATTTTTCATAATTACTTTGGATCATAATAATTTTTTGAGATTAAGTCTTACTATTTTGCCGAGGCTAGCCTCAAACTCTTGGGCTGAAGCAATCCTCCCTCAGCCTCCTGAGTACTTAGGACTGCAGGTGGGCACACCAGGCCATCAGGATCATAATAGTTTTACGTGATGTTTTAATGAATCTTGATTCTGTTTTAAAATAATGACTTATGGTATATGAATTATCTATCAATTTAAAAATAATTCTAGTTTTCTGTCACTCATTAAATGTATAATCCACTTGCAGGAACCTTCATTCTAAGTTAAATATAATTTCAGATATACAGAAACATTGCAGGAACCTTACAATGAATTTCTAGATAGTCTTCGCATTATAACATTATATACATTTCTTTATAAAGTCTATCTAATTGTAGAAAATCTAACCTATAGATTTTACATAGGTTAGACTATATATATATGTCTTTTTTTCCTGAGCAATTTAAGAGTAAGTTGCAGACATAATGCCCTTCTAACTTTAATTCTTTTTTATTTTATTTTATTTTTTTTTTGAGACGGAGTCTCGCTCTGTCGCCCAGGCTGGAGTGCAGTGGCGCGATCTCGGCTCACTGCAAGGTCCACCTCCCGGGTTCACTCCATTCTCCTGTCTCAGCCTCCCAAGTAGCTGGGACTACAGGCGCCCGCCACCTTGCCCGGCTAGTTTTTTTGTATTTTTTAGTAGAGACGGGGTTTCACCGTGTCAGCCAGGATGGTCTCAATCTCCTGACCTCGTGATCCGCCCATCTCGGCCTCCCAAAGTGCTGGGATTACAGGCTTGAGCCACCGCGCCCGGCCCTAACTTTAATTCTTAACTGGAAAAAATACACCACACCCAGTTAACTATAGAGTAATCTAAGTATCGGTCTTTTCAGCAACACTCACTCACATAAAACTCATTGTTGATAGCATCATTTTCACATTGTAGCATCTTCTAACTTGAACAATGGTAGATAAAGTCTAGCTATAAGAGTAATTGATGTAGTCAGCCGAGCGGCGTGGTGGCTCACGCCTGTAATCCCAGCACTGTGGGAGGCCAAGGCGGGTGAATCATGAGGTCAGGAGTTCGAGACCATCCTGGCCAACATGGTGAAACCCCATCTCCACTAAAGATACAAAAAATTAGCCAGGCATGGTGACGTGCGCCTGTAATCTCAGCTACTGAGGCAGGAGAATGGCTTGAACCCAGGAGATAGAGGTTGCAGTGAGCCAAGATCACGCCACTGCACTCCAGCCTGGGCGACAGGGCGAGACTCCATCTCAAATAAACAAAAACAAAAACAAAAAACAAAACAAAACAAAACAAAAAGAGTAATTGATGTAGTCTTTTAGCTCAATACTTACTAAAGAGTAAGCGTTTTAGCTGAGCACAGTTGACGTGCCTGTAATCCCAACTACTCAGAAGTTCGAGGTAAGAGGATTGCTTGAGCCCAGGAATTTGAGAGCATCCTGGGCAACATAGGGAGACCCCTGTCTCTACAAAAAAAATTGTTTTAAATTAGGTGTGCATGGTGGTGCTCGCTTGTGGTCCCAGTCACTTGGGAAGCTAAGGCAAGAGGATCACTTGAGCCCAGGAGGTTGAGGCTGCAACTGCATTCTAGTCTGGGCAAGACAGTAAAATCCTCTCTCTCAAAAAATTTGTTTATATTTGTTTTCTCAGGTGTTACACAGCTGTTTTTATTTGTTTTTTTAAAGGAAGGCGGTGCTTGCTTCAGTACCACAGTATCCTATAGTAATTTGTCACATAATTTTCCATATGGAAGTCACTCTGTTTGGGAGCACAAACAGGCATCATTGGTGGCTTTTCATAAGCCCCTGATAACTTTGTATTGTTTTATTTCTTTTGTTTTTTGTTTGTTTGTTTTTGTTTTTGTTTTTGAGACAAGTCTTGCTCTTGTTGCCCAGGCTGGAGTGCAATGGTGTGATCTCGGCTTACCGCAACATCCGCCGCTTGGGTTCAAGCGATTCTCCTGCCTTAGCTTCCTGAGTAGCTGGGACTACAGGCATCTGCCACCATGCCGAGCTAATTTTTGTATCTTTTTTTACTAGAGTTGGGGTTTCACCATGTTAGCCAGGCTGGTTTCAAACTCCTGACCTCAAGTGATCTGCCTGCCTCGGCCTCCCAAAGTGCTGGCGTTATCAGGCATGAGCCACCGTGCCCAGCCAGCCCCTGATAACTTTGGATACACTTAAGGAAGAAGAAATTTTTTTTTACCTGCATTACAGTAAACTAACAGGATCTATTTGTCTTTCACGAACATTGTGTTCCACGAAACACTGCCCACTGTCTGATAAGCAACATGAGAGTACAGGACCAGTCTTCTTATTGTGTCCTTTGATGTCAAGCATAAAACAATACGCATTGCAGGAGTTTGATAGATATTTGATGAGTTGGAGCAAACCCCAGTTTGCAGATAAAGATTCAAAACAGGGGTGAAAAAGAATTGACTTGGGGGAAAAAGCAACTTCAGTTCTTCTAATATTCCTACCATTAAAACCACATATATTTCTATTCAAAAGTATATTACCAAATCCAGTGGGGTATTATTTAAAGTTGAAACTTGGAAAAAATAAAATATACAAAGAAAAAGTAATTTTATATTTCTTATATATTGTTGTGTTTGATAGTATTGATGTTCTCCTGGGAGAAATAATAAAAGTTCTTTTTTAACTGACATGAAAAGAAAGTTTTGGCTGGGTGTGGTGGCCCATGCCTGTAATCCCAGCACTTTGGGAGGCTGAGGTGGGCGGATCACGAGGTCAGGAGTTCAAGACCAGCCTGGCCAACATGGTAAAACCCTGTCTCTACTAAAAATACAAAAATTAGCCGGATGTGGTGGCACACACCTGTAATTCCATCTACTTAGGCTGAGGCAGGATAATCGCTTGAACCCGAGAGGAGGAGGTTGCAGTGAGCCGAGATCATGTCACTGTACTCCAGCCTGGCAACAGAGCGAGACTCCATCGAAAGAAAGAGAGAGAGAGAGAAAGAGAGAAAGAAGGAAGGAAGAGAAGGAGAAGGAAGGAGGCAGGAAGGAAGAAAAGGAGAAGATAAGAAAGAAAGAAAAAAGAAAGACGACAAATCGAAAGACCGAAGAGCACCACGAAACGACTACGCATAAAGCAACCAGAAAGAAAAAGCAGAAAGAAGAAAGAAAGACAGTTTTATACTACTAATGGGGATGTGGAGATGAGCAGCAGAAATTTCATAGAGTACTCACTTATGTCAGCACTAACTTTCTGTCATAGATGTCACATCCTGAATTAGTCATGAAGCAGGAAGTTTAAGAGATGTCTAAAATGACAAGTTGTAATATAAAAGTTACAAATAAGTGCCTCTCTCACTTTTTTCTTTTTTTTTTTTTTTTTTGAGATGGAGTCTCACTGAGTCGCTCAGGCTGGAGTGAAGTGGTGGGATCTCAGCTCACTGCAACCTCCGCCTCCTGGGTTCAAGCGATTCTCCTGCCTCAGACTCTCAAGTAGTTGGGATTACAGGCATCCGCCACCACGCCCGGCTAATTTTTTGTATTTTTAGTAGAGGCAGGGTTTTGCCATGTTGGCCAGGCTGGTCTCAAACTCCTGGCCTCAAGCGATCCTCCCACTTCAGCCTCCCAAAGTGCTGGAATTACAGGCGTGAGCCACCACATCTGGTCTATAGGTACCTTTCCTATTAAAGAAATGAATGAAAGAAAAAAAGCCTTATGACCTTAAGCAAATTCCTTAACAGACCTCAGCTGCCCATTCATAAAATGAGAAAATTGGATTCGATAATACTAAGGTCCTTTCCACACATCGTAATGTTTTTGTCAGAAACAAAAAGGTCTCATGTGACAGGAACTGACTGAAACTAGCTACAGTCCAGGCGTGGTGGGTCATGCCTGTAATCTCAGCACTTTGGGAGACCAAGGTGCCTTTGCAGATAGTGGGTACTCAAGCAAACCCCATCTCTCCTAAATACAAAAATTAGCTGGGCTTGGTGGCACATGCCTGTAATCCCAGCTACTCAGGAGGTTGAGGCAGGAGAATTGCTTGAATCCGGGAGGCAGAGGTTGCAGTGAGCCGAGATTGCGCCACTGCACTCCAGCCTGACAAACAAGAGTGAAACTCCGTCTCAAACAACAACAACAACAACAACAACTAGCTACAATGAAAATAATGATAAGGATGGGTAGAATAAAACATAGCTTAATTCATTCAGTAATGCAAAGCTCAGGCACTCTGTTATTCACCTGCTGTCTCCACAATTATTACATTTGTCAGAATTTGCTGTTAAAGGGATTTGTTGTGTTCTAGACTACACAACGCTGTGGCAGTCAGGAAACCTTAATGCTACTCTTGGAGTTCCAGATCTCTGAGCTTCCTTCATTCTGCAAGTTACTAGTCAGCTATTTACATGTTGGTATTCTTTACTATATTGTAATCTCTAGGAGGGCAGGGATCACATCCTATGCATGTCTCTACCGCATTCTACCTTGCCTAATACTTGGCAGACAGTGGGTACTCAATAAATGTCATTTGATGATATCTTTAGTAAATAATTGTGAAACCTGGTTTTTAAATAGCATTTCACATTAAATAATATAACACTTATATAATGTCCATCACCTAAAATATTTGCTTTTCCTCATGCTCATCAAATATTTGATCCTTTCTTCAGGGGTCAGATGAGGTTCATCCTTCTGTATGAAGTACTAATTGACTGTTACAGCACTTAATTATGGCGTTTTCTTATTTATTGTACCATTCAGGTTGCTTAGCATTTTGGGTGAGGTCTCTGTCACCACACTAGATTTTTCTTTATTTACTTATTATTTATTTTATCAGAGACAGTGTCTCCCTATGTTGCCCAGGCTGGACTAGAACTCCTGGGCTCAAGCAATCCTACCACCTCAGCACATTAGATTTTTAGTTCAGCACAGGAAGAAGCATGTCATTTCTCCTTGCATCCTGTAAGCATGGTGCCTTCATAACGAAGTTGCTAAATGAATATTTGATGATGATCCTAATGATCGATAATAAGTGATTTACTGCTGAAGGTTTACCAGTTGCTTATATCAACCCCCCCAAAATACTTCAGATACAAATTTTCTAAAAGGAATGCATTTTGGGAGTGACAGCTTTGCTCTCACCTCGGGACAGGCTCCCGCAGCCTGTCTCAGACCATACCCAGGCACAGCCTTTTCTGTATTTTATTGCCTTCATTTTCCTGGAAGCCAGAGGATTTGGAGGATGATCAAATGGAAGGAAGGAACGAAGGGAAGGAGGGAGGGAAGGAGGAAATGAAAATATATTTCTGTGCATTGTGAATATAACGTACAGATGTAACAAAATAATAGGCAGATTTTGAAGACATTATAATCTACTGGGATAATCTGAATACACACAACTGAAAATATATCAAAATATATAAATGGTGAAACCCCGTCTCTACTAAAAATACAAAAATTAGCTGGACATGGTAGTGGGCACCTGTAGTCCTAGCTACTCAGGAGGCTGAGGCAGAATAGCTTGAAGTCAGGAGCAGAGGTTTCAGTGAGCCAAGATCACACCATTGCACTCCAGCTTGGGCAACAAGAACAAAACTCCATCTCAAAAAAAAAAAAAAAAAAAAAGAAAGAAAAAAGAAAAAAACTGGTTGAGTAAATAGGAGGAGGAGCTAAATTGATAAGGAGATTTAGGGCTCAGTGTAAATAAATTATAGTTTCTATGAGGAGCTACTAAAAGCAGTTTAAGGTTTATGAAAAAGGACTTACTATTCAAACAGTGTTTGAGGAAGATTATTCTTGCCATAATAATGACATTTATTGAACACTTCTTACATGCCTTATATGTAAATGCCTTACATATTAGCCCATTTAATCTTACAACTACCCCATGAGGAAGACACTGTCATCGCTGTTGTACAGGCAAGGAAACTGAGGCGCAGACCCTGGGTAACTTGCTTCCCCAAGGCCCCATTGCTTCTAAATAGCAGACCTGGAATATGAACTCAGGCTGTCTGAGTCTAAACCTGGTGTCTCTTCTAACCATCACGTGACATGGCTTGTCTTTCCATAGAGCTATGTATCTGTGTGGGAGACAGATAGGAGATTCATCAGGAGGTAGTAGTGGTCTAAGGCATGTATTGATTAGACTGAGCTGGGACTGTGATCACAGAAAAAGCAAGGAAGGGATGAAGCCGAGCAAATTCACATGAGAGAATTAGACTTGCTAGATATATTTGGAAATGGAGGTAAGGGATAGGGAGATAAGGATATTATTTAATTCCAAAAAGATTTATTATTTTTTTGTGACAGGGTCTTGCTCTGTCACCTTGGCTGGAGTACAGTGGTGTGATCACAGCTCACTGCAGCCTCAAACGATCCTCCCTCCTCAGCCTCCCAAGTAGCTGGGAAGACAGGTGCGCACCACCATGTCTGGCTATTTTTTAAATTTTTTGCAGAGATGGGATCTGACTATGTTGCCCAGGCTGGCCTCCAACTCCTGGACTCAAGCAGTCTGCCTGCCTCAGCCTTCCAAACTGCTGGAATTACAGGCGTGAGCCACTGCTCCCAGCCCCGCAAAAGATTTATTGAGCATTTACTACGTGCCAGGAACTGTGTTAGGTACTGTATTCGGTTAAGAAACAGTGAACCAGATAGACAGAGTCCCTGCATTCATGGAGCAAGATTGTGTTATTAGTGGAAAACAGGCTCTATATGCGTAGAAAACACAACAAACTGGAGACACTGGTTGTTTAGGAGAACTAGATGGAAGCCGAAACATAGAAGAGAAACCTGTTGAATTTTACAGTTCTATTAGAATTTGTCTAAAGGTTTTCCCCTCCTGGACAGGGAGGGAACAAAGGAAACATTGAATTTTAACACATGAATATGTTAACTATTTTAAAAATAGGGTTTTTTGATATAATAAGATCTCATGGTATAAAAAAAGGTATCTTGTTTTGTTTGCTTTTTTGAGATACTATCACTCTGTCACCCAGGCTGGAGTGCAATGGCATGATCTTGGCTCGCTGCAACCTCTGCCTCCCAGGTTCAAGAGATTCTCATGCCTCAGCCTCCTGAGTAGCTGGGATTACAGGCCTGCACCACCACACCCAGCTAATTTTTGTATTTTTAGTACAGACGGGGTTTCATCATGTTGGCCAGGCTGGTCTTGAACTCCTGGGCTCAGGTGATCTGCCCCCACCAGCCTCCCAAAGTGCTGGGATCACAAGCGTGGGCCACTGCACCTGGCCTATAGTTTTTTTTTTTTTTTTTTTTTTTTTTGAGACGGAGTCTCGCTCTGTCGCCCAGGCTGGAGTGCAGTGGCCAGATCTCAGCTCACTGCAAGCTCCGCCTCCCGGGTTTACGCCATTCTCCCGCCTCAGCCTCCCGAGTAGCTGGGACTACAAGCGCCCGCCACCTCGCCCGGCTAGTTTTTTATATTTTTTAGTAGAGACGGGGTTTCACCGGGTTAGCCAGGATGGTCTCGATCTCCTGACCTTGTGATCCGCCCGTCTCGGCCTCCCAAAGTGCTGGGATTACAGGCTTGAGCCACCGCGCCCGGCCAGTTTTTTGTTTTTTTAAAAAACTGAGATACTGCCAGGCAAAGTGGCTCATGCCTGTAATCCCAGCACTTTGGGAGGCCGAGGCAGGTGGATCACGAGGTCAGGAATTTGAGACCAGCCTGACCAACATGGAGAAACCCCATCTTTACTAAAAATACAAAAATTAGCCAGGCGTGGTGGCTCATGCGTATAATCCCAGCTACTCTGGAGGCTGAGGCAGGAGAATCACTGGAACCCAGGAGGCAAAGGTTACCATGAGCTGATATTGCACTATTGCACTCCATCCTGGGCAACAAGAGTGAAACTCCGTCTCAAAAAAAAAGAAACAACTGAGATACTAAGACTACATGCTGTGTACTAACACACATATAGACACACATGCCTGTATACGCGTAGACTTTCTGACAATTCATACAAGAAACTGGCAAAACTGGACACTTTGGGGAAGGGAATTGGGTGGGAATAGAGGTGGGAGAGAGACTTTACCCTTTTGTACCATTTGTGTTTTTATGAATTCAATTATTGAATATACTTCGTACAAGTATTACTTAATAAAAGCAAATGAGTTTTAAAAATAGCTATCAAAGGCTGGGCGCGGTGGCTCAAGCCTGTAATCCCAGCACTTTGGGAGGCCGAGACGGGCGGATCACGAGGTCAGGAGATCGAGACCATCCTGGCTAACACGGTGAAACCCCGTCTCTACTAAAAAATACAAAAAACTAGCCGGGTGAGGTGGCAGGCGCCTGTAGTCCCAGCTACTCGGGAGGCTGAGGCAGGAGAATGGCGTGAACCCGGGAGGCGGAGCTTGCAGTGAGCTGAGATCCAGCCACTGCACTCCAGCCTGGGTGGCAGAGCGAGACTCCATCTCAAAAAAAAAAAAAAAAAAAAAAAAAAAAAAAAAAAAAAAGCTATCAAAAGCCTAGGCATTAATAGAGGTTTTATGGAGAAAGAATCCCACAAGTTTGAAATATTTTACATACCAGTGTGCTTTTCTTTAAGTTATAACTTTTACCAAAATTAACATTCAAAGGAAAATTATATGTATGTGCATGTGTGGTAGAAGGAAACCAATTAAAACTTTGGTGTTTGTGAAAATAAGAGAAAGTATTTTGGCATTTGGCTAATGTGGGAAAAACTCCTCGGCTATCAAAATTCTCTAAATAAGTTTTCAAAAAACGCCTAAGGCAGTTTCACTTCTTACAATAGACACTCTGTTGAAACAGGTTCAGGTGGCCAACCTCCACCCATAGGCTGCAGGGTTTTTGTGCTTTCTTGTAGAACTAACTAATCCTGACATGACAGTTTGTACTGTGTTTTAAATCGCAATTGATCCCCTGGTTCCAAACAAAATTTGGATGATGAAACCTATTATTGTTTCACGAAATGAGGGCCAATTTGGTTGAACCACGATTCAAAAATTTAGTTTTATTTCTGGAGATATTTTAACTTTCAGGATTTTTTTTTTTTTTTTTTTTTTTTTTTTTTGAGACAGAGTCTCACTCTGTTGCCGCGGCTGGAGTGCAGTGGCGCAATCTTGGCTCACTGCAACCTCTGTCACCCGGATTCAAGCGACTCTCCTGCCTCAGCCTCCCGAGTAGCTGGGATTACAGGTGCCTGCCACCGTGCCAGGCTAATTTTTATTTTCTATTTTTTCGATAATGTCAAGTTTAATCTGCCAAATATACAAGTTGAATTTGTGGAGCATGTTTTGCCTGGGTGCTGCATGGTAAACAGAGATTTCTTTCTTTCTTTCTTTCTTTTTTTTTTTGAGACAGAGTCTTGCTCTGTTGCCCAGGCTGGAGAACAGAGGTTTCTTGAAATGATCAATGGGTAGGGTTAAAAATAGGCCCTGGCCCTGGCCAGGTGGGTAGGAACCAGGCGGGGAAGGGCAGAGAGGCGAGGCCTTGGTCAGACAGGACTGACCAGGGGCAAGCTATGACCCTCGAGGACCCAGGGGCACAGGCTCCCAGATGACAGCCCCTCTCTGAATGAGCACCCAGGCAACATAGTCCAGGGCTGGGTGTAGCAAACCCATGAGCAGCTGCCTCCTGGCACGACCACGCCCTTACGTGCTATCTACCAGACAAATGAAAGCTCTTCTTACCTGATCTCCCAGACATCCCCCAGCTGGGGCTCTGAATTCTAAAAACAGCAAAAACATTCAAATGGTTCCATATGAAATGCTGTCCTGCATCTTTCTGTCTCAAAGATAGCAGCTACCCCTCCCCCATCCCCCCCAACATCCCCCAAACAATTTCTGTGCCAAGATGAAGAGGAGGCCCCAGGCTGTGGGGGGCTTCTGGCCGTGAGGGGCTGTTGCAGTGGCACCAGGGCACAGGGTGGACAAGACACAGCAGAGGTCCCGGCAGCACAGCCCAGGTCCCTGGCATTTCCTCCTGCGGGTCACAGTTGCTTATTCAGGGAGAGCGACTGCATTGGTTTTCCTGACAATGTGGCATTGTCTTTTGCTTTCCTTTCCTCTTCCTTCTTCCGGGCAGCGTCCTCCTGCTGTTTCCGGATGATGGCCAGCCGGGCCAGGTCGGCCTTGGTTGCTCTGTCTTCCTGGCCAAGTGCATTTTCATGTAACGCTCTTTTGCCTTCTGCTTCTCAATCTCCTGTTGTTCTCTCCTTGAAAGCTCCTTTGGCCCGTCCAGATCCAGTTGTGTGAGCTTTTTGGTTGTCTATGCCACCCAGTTGGGGTTCTTATTATCAATGAGCCCTTCCACACCTTTGCGCCTTTGCTGGTAGTCATCTTCATCCTCACTGTCATCTGAGTCTAGAGATTTCTTCTCCTTTTGGGGTCACCTGCAGCTCCATCTCCACCTTCTTTTTGCTCCTCTTCTTCCCTGGCCTTCTGCTTCTCAGCCTGCAGCTGCACGTCAATCTCCTCAGGGCTGATATACTGCCTTGCCCGGCCTTTGTGGCCTCCCTTTCTCCCTCCTTTAGGTATCGTGGCTCCAGTGGTGGCAGCTGCGCCTCAAACTGACACCTGAACCGGAATTTTTGTATTTTTAGTAGAGACAGGGTTTCGCCATCTTGGTCAGGCTGGTCTTCAACTCCTGACCTTGTGATCCACTCACCTCGGCCTTCCAAAGTGTTGGGATTACAGGTGTGAGCCACTGCGCCCGGCCAGGATTTTTAAAATTTTTTTCAGACAGGGTCTTGCTCTGTTACCCTCACTGCAGCCTTGAACTCCTGGGCTAAATGGATCCTCCCCACTCAACCTCCCAAGTAGCTGGGACTACAAACATGTGCCACCACTAACCTGGCTAATTTTTAATTGTTTTTGTAGAGATGGGGTCTGCCTATGTTGCCCAGACTGATCTCAAACTCCTGAGCTCAAGCTATCCTCTGACCTCAGCCTCCCAAAGTGCTGGGATTGTGAACCACTGCATGCAGCCACTTTTGGAATATATGTATATTCCAAATATATGCATACATATATGCATACCGAGACCAGCTCGATCGTGGAGACCCTAACCCAGTGGCATTAGAGGAATTAAAGACACATACACAGAAATATAGAGTGTGGAGTGGAATCAGGGAGCTGACAGCCTTCAGAGCTGACAGCCCCGAACAGAGTTTGACCCACATGTTTATTGACAGCAAGCCAATGATAAGCATTCTTTCTATAGGTTATAGATTAACTAAAAGTACTCCTTACAGGAAACAAAGGGATGGGCCGAAACAAAGCGATGAGCTCTAGCTAGTTATCTGCAGCAGGAACAGGTCCTTAAGGCACAGATCGCTCATGCTATTGTTTGTGGTTTAGGAACACCTTTAAGTGGTTTTCTGCCCCGGGTGGGCCAGGTGTTCCTTCCCTCATTCCAGTAAACCCACAACCTTCAGCATGGGCATCATGGCCAACACGAACATGTCACAGTGCTGCAGAGATTTTGTTTATGGCCAGTTTTGGGGCCAGTTTATGGCCAGATTTGGGGGCTTGTTCCCAACATGTCCCCCTTTTTTAGTTTTACAAAGCGATAAAAGTAGTCACAGTGAGCTACTTCTCGCAGGAACTGGGATCTGCATCTGCAGACTATACAAAGACAAACAACACAGATTAAAAGCACAACCATCATTGAAATCACAGAGCATCCAAAAGTGTCTTTATCTTTTTTTTTTTTTCTTGAGATGGAGTCTCGCTCTGTCGCGCAGGCTGGAGTGCAGTGGCACGGTCTCAGCTCACTGCAAGCTCCGCCTCCTGGGTTCATGCCATTCTCCTGCCTCAGCCTTCTGAGTAGCTTGGACTACAGGTGCTGGCCACCACACCTGGCTAATATTTTGTATTTTTAGTAGAGATGGGGTTCACCTTGTTAGCCAAGATGGTCTCGATCTCCTGACCTCGTGATCTGCCCTCCTCGGCCTCCCAAAGTATTGGGATTACAGGCGTGAGCCACTGTGCCCGGCATCTTTATCTATTTTAATGGGTTACTAGCTGCTAATCTGTCTGCAGCTCTTTCAAGCACTCCAGTTCCTGGCATTAAGGTCAGGTGTGCCTGGGATGCTTTAAATATTCATTCTTTTGATTTTGCAATATCCAAAGACAAGTTTGTAGAGTGTCCTTCTAGATGCTTTTTTATTCTTTCCCAAATTTTGATCTTATTAAGAGCCATTAATAGTTTCCACAAATTCTTACGTTTAGCTCCTACAGCGGGCCATATCATTTGAGGTGGAGGTGCCACTATACTGCCATGTTTCCAGATAATAGGAACTCTTGCCATATTTCTTACCATTTCTACCATTTGACCATTTTGTTCAGACCAGCTGAACATAGTGTGGCAGGGGCACGCAGACTGAGAGGTGCAATTCAAGCTAAATATCCCCTTAGGGGACCAATCAATAATGATTCCATGGGAATCATTTCACAGCACCTCTTCCTGTTCTGCAATGCAATCTTCCCAAACAAGTATGTTCATTATTTCTGGCCAGGTTCTATTCTGTTGGCAAATAGGTTTTTGATGGCGGTATACCTCAATTATAGGAGCAGATTTATTATGGTAAATACTGAGATCAGAAAACATGTGTAACTGTGTCATAGAGTGATTACATCCAGGCATTATTGCCAGCCAAGATTGATAAATATATACCCAGTAAGTATAATTGTTCTCTGTGTCAGCCCTTGTGGAAGGAATACTCATGGCAATGGTGATCACTGCCATTATAGCTATCATTAAATTATTCATTGTGACTGGTTGTCCTGCTTTCCTCTGGTATTCTTCCACCATCTGTGACAGCTTCTTGATCTGGCTGTGTTCAACAGGTGTTGCTCATGACATTTGGGGTCCTCCTCAGCATCAGTCTCAACATGGCTGCAACCAGGGAGTCCTCGGTATCCTCTCGGAATCTCTTCCTCAGCATCTGGCTAATGATAAGGTTTCAGGTGTCTTGATGGTATCCAAATCGACTGTTGATTCAGTCCTGGAGAAACACAAGCATAACTTCTACCCCAAGTTATTATTTTACCTATTTCCCAACTTTTTGTTATCAGATCTCTCCACCAAACCAGTTGTTCTGCTTCTGTCTTTGCAGCTGGTTTCTGTAGATGCTGTTCAGCTGCTGAGAGCATCTGGCCTTTAGGCAGCCTCAAAAAATTTAAAGTCAATAATGCAAGATTCAATTGCATACGGGGTATCCCATAGTCCCTGTTTTCCCCCCCTCTGCTTTTGCAACTGCTGTTTCAGGGAGAGATTCATTCTTTCCACTATGGCTTGTCCTTGAGAATTATATGGGATTCCAGTAATATGTTTAATATTCCATATAGAGAAAAATGTAGCTAGAGCTTAGCTGGTATAGCCTGGGGCATTATCTGTTTTAATAGAAGCTGGAATGTCCATCACCACAAAACACTGCAATAGGTGACGTTTAACACAGGCAGAAGACTCTCCTGAGTGGTATGTAGCCCAGACAAAGTGAGAAAACGTGTCCACACATACATGTACGTAAGCTAGTCTCCCAAACGAGGGAACATGTGTGATATCCATTTGCCAAAGAGAATTAGGTTCCAATCCTCAACGATTAACTCCTCCTGTAAAAGATGAGGAAGGCACCATTTGGCAAGTTGGGCATCGCTGGATAATAGCTTTAGCTTCTTTCCAGTTATGCTGTATCTGCGTTTGAGACCAGAGGCATTAACATGGGTTAAATTGTGAAAGTGTCTAGCATTAGATATTGCAGTAGCAACTAGGTGATCAGCCATTTGATTCCCTTCAGTCAAAAGTCCTGAAAGAGGTGTATGAGCCCTAATGTGAGTGATGTAAAAAGGGTGCATTCAGCTCCTAACTGCTGTTTGCAATTGGGTAAATAAAGTCATCTGTTGTTCATCTATATGAAATCATAACTGAGCATTTTCTTTTTCTTTTTCTTTTTTTTTTTAGCATTTTCTTTTTTTTTATTATTATACTTTAAGTTCTAGGGTACATGTGCATAACGTGCAGGTTTGTTACATATGTATACTTATGCCATGTTGGTGTGCTGCACCCATCAACTCGTCAGCACCCATCAATTCATCATTTATATCAGGTATAACTCCCCAGTGCAATCCCTCCCCCCTCCCCCCTCCCCATGATAGGCCCCAGTGTGTGATGTTCCCCTAGCATTTTCAATTAATTGTGTGGAATGAACCACTCATGAAGAATCAGAAATCACATTAGCAGGCATATCAAAAGCAGTCAATACCTCAATTACAGCTACAAGCTCTGCTTTTCAAAAAACTGAAGTATAGGGTGTATGAAAAATTTTACCTTTCAAGCCAGAATAAGAAGTTTTACCATAACTAGACCCATCTGTAAAAACATTGGTTTAAATGTAGTTATTTTAGGGAGAATCCAATTAGTTGATTTCAAAAATGGAAATAATTTTGTTTTAGGGAAATGATTGAGAATACCCACAAAGTCAGCTAAATGGGTTTGCCAAGTAAGACTATTTATAAAAGCTTGCTGTATTTGTGCCTTCGTGAGAGGAACAATAATTTTTCCAGGATCATATCCATGTAATTTAGTAACCCGAGTTCTCCCATTTCCTATCATAGTAGTGATTTGATCCAAGTAAGGAGTTACAGTCTGTGAATTAGTGTGTGGAAGAAAAAGCCACTCTACAAGATCTTCCTCTTGAACAGTAACACCAATAGGTGAATGCTGAGTTGGAAAAATTAGCAAATCTAGAGTCTTCTCTGGATCTATTCTATTTATTTGAGCCTTATGGACTTGCTTTTCAATTAGCTGCAGCTCTGCCTCAACTTCTTTTGTTAATTGCCAAGGGCTAGTGAAACTAGGATCTCCTCTAAGGATAGAAAATAGATTACTCATGGCATAGGTAGGAATGCCTAGAGCAGATCGTATCCAATTAACGTCCCCTAGTAATTTTTGAAAGTCATTCAATGTTTTCAGTTGATCCCTATGTATGGTTACTTTCTGTGACACAATGGTAGTGTCATTTACTAAGGCCCCCAAGTAGGGGTAAGTAGTTGTAGTCTGAATTTTGTCAGGAGCTATAATTAAACCAGTGCGAGAAATCAAATTTTGCAAGTGATTATAACGTTGGAGTAATATTTCTTGAGTGGGACAGCAAAAAGTATATTGTCCATATAATGAATAATGTAACACTGCGAAAATTTTTTATGAGTAGGTTCAATTGCTTGCCCTACCTAAGTCTGGCAAATTGTTGGACTGTTTAACATGCCTTGTGGCAACACTTGCCAATGAAAATGCTTAGCAGGCTGCAGGTTGTTTACTGCAGGAATTGTAAATGCAAACCGTTCACAGTCTTGCTCAGCTAAGGGGATAGTAAAGAGACAGTCTTAAATCTATGACTATTAAAGGCCAATTTTTTGGAATCATAGCAGGAGAAGGCAGTCCTGGCTGCAATGTCCCCATAGGTTGTATAACTGAATTAATGGCTCTTAAGTCAGTTAACATTCTCCATTTTTCTTAATTTTCTTAAATTTCTTAAATTTTCTTAAATTTTCTTAAAAATTATCATAATTAAGATTTTTTCTTAATTATGAAAACTGGAGAATTCCAAGGGGGAAAATGTTGGAGCTATTAACTAAGCCCTCTAAAGTCTGCAGTTTCTCTTTACTTAACAGCCATTGTTCTATCCAAATTGGCTTATCTAGTAACCATTTTAAAGGTGTAGGTTCTGGAGGCTTAACAATGGCTGCCATTAAAAATGATATCTTCAACCTTGGCGGGAACTTTTTCTTTCCGCTTGAAGTGGTTCCTTCAAACCTTGCCAATTTTTTCCTAGTCCCATACCATGGACATATCCCATTCTTGCATCATATGTTGACTTTGAGGGCTGTATAATGCTCTGGAATTAAAACTTGTTCTCCCAATTGTTGTAATAAATCTATCCCCCATAAATTTATAGACACAGAAGTTATAATTGGCCAGTTTTGGGACCAGTTTATGGCCAGATTTTGGGGCCTGTTCCATATATATATATTTTTTTTATTTTTTTTGAGATGGAGTTGTGCTCTTGTTACCCAGGCTGGAGTGCAGTGGCACAATCTCAGCTCATTGGAACCTCTGCCTCCCGAGTTCAAGCCATTCTCCTGCTTCAGCCTCCCAAGTAGCTGAAATTATAGGCACCCACCACCACGCCTGGCTAATTTTTGTATTTTTAGTAGAGATGGGGTTTCATCATGTTGGCCAGGCTGATCTTGAACTCCTGACCTCAGCCTCCCAAAGTGCAGGGATTACAGGCGTGAGCCACCATGCCTGGCCCAGAATTTTTAAAAACAGCATTATTGAGGTATAACTGACACACAATAAATCACACATATGAAAAAGTGTACAACTTAATAAATTTTGTATGTGTACAGCCATCACCACAATCAAGATAATAAACATATCCATCACCTCCAAAAATTTTCTTCTGCCTTTTTTCTTTTTTCTTTCCTTTCTTTCTTTCTTTCTTTCTTTCTTTCTTTCTTTCTTTCTTTCTTTCTTTCTTTCTTTCTTTCTTTCTTTCTTTCTTTCTTTCTTTCCTTCTTTCTTTCTTTCTTTCTTTTTTTTTAATAGAAATGGATTCTTGCTCTATTGCCCAGGCTGGTCTGAAACTTCTGGCTGCACGTGATCCTCCTGGCCTCCCAAAGTGTAGGAATTACAGGTGTGAACTTCCAAGTCCAGTGGCATACAGGAATCCATGTGATAAAATTGTATAGAACTAAAACACTCAAGAATATAAGATCAAGGCTTGGCGCAGTGGCTCACGCCTGTAATCCCAGCACTTTGGGAAGCTAAGGTGGGCAGATCACCTGAGGTCAGGAGTTCGAGACCAGCCTGACCAACATGGAGAAACCCCATCTCTACTAAGAATACAAAATTAGCCAGGCGTGGTGACACATGCCTGTAATCCCAGCTACTTGGGAGGCTGAGACAGGAGAATCGCTTAAATGTGGGAGGTGGAGGTTGTAGTGAGCCGAGATCACACTATTGTACTCCAGCCTGGGCAACAAGAGCGAAACTCCGTCTCAAAAAAAAGAAGAATATAAGATCAAAGGGCCAGATGTGGTGGGCATGGTAGTGGCTCACACCTGTAATCCCACACTTTGGAAGGCCGAGATGGGTGGATCATTTGACGTCAGGAGTTAGAGACCATCCTGGCCCACATGGTGAAACCCTGCCTCTACTAAAAATACAAAAAAAATTAGCCAGGTGTAGTGGCAGGCGCCTGTAATCCCAGCTACTTGGGAGGCTGAGACAGGAGAATCGCTTAAATGTGGGAGGTGGAGGTTGTAGTGAGCCGAGATCACACTATTGTACTCCAGCCTGGGCAACAAGAGCGAAACTCCGTCTCAAAAAAAGGAAGAATATAAGATCAAAGGGCCAGATGTGGTGGGCATGGTAGTGGCTCACACCTGTAATCCCACACTTTGGAAGGCCGAGATGGGTGGATCATTTGACGTCAGGAGTTAGAGACCATCCTGGCCCACATGGTGAAACCCTGCCTCTACTAAAAATACAAAAAAAATTAGCCAGGTGTAGTGGCAGGCGCCTGTAATCCCAGCTACTTGGGAGGCTGAGGCAGGAAAATGGCTTGAACCCAGGAGGCACAGTGTGCAGTGAGCTGAGATCTCATCACTGCACTCCAGCCTGGGCGACAGAGTGAGACTCTGTCTCAAAAAACAAAAAGAGTATATGATCAGTAGATTGTATCAAGATCAATATCCTGGTTGCGATGTTGTACTCTAGTTTTGTAAGATGTTACCATTGTTGGAAACTGGGTAAATTGTACAGAAGAGTTCTCTGTATTATTATTATTATTATTATTTTGAAACAGAGTTTCGTGCTTGTTGCCCAGGCTGGAGTGAAAGGGCGCGATCTTGGCTCAAGGCAACCACCGCCTCCCGCGTTCAAGCAATTCTCCTGCCTCAGCCTCCTGAGTAGCTGAGTTTACAGACATGTGCCTCCATGCCTAGCCAATTTTTGTGTGTGTGTGTGAGAGAGAGAGAGAGAGATGGAGTTTTGCCCTTGTTGCCCAGGCTGGAGTGCAATGGCCCGCCTCCCGGGTTCAAGCGATTCTCCTGCCTCAGCCTCCCGAGTAGCTGGGATTACGGGCATGCACCATCACACCTGGCTAATTTTGCATTTTTAGTAGAGACTGGGTTTCACAATGTTGGTCAGGCTGGTCTTGAACTCCTCACCTCAGGTGATTCGCCCACCTCGGCCTCCCAAAGTGCTGGGATTACAGGTGTGATATTATTATTATTTTGAGACAGGGTGTCAGTCAGTCATGCAGGCTAGAGTGCAGTGGTACAGTCACAGCTCCTGAAGCCTTGACCTCCTCTTCATATGATAAAGCCATTCTGTATCTTTTTTTTTTTTTTTTTTTTTGTAGAGCTGGGGTTTCACCATGTTGCCCAGGCTGGTCTCAAACTCCTGGACTCAGGCTATCTGCCTACCTTGGCCTTCCAAAGTGCCTGGGATTACAGGCATGAGCCACCGTGCCTGTGAGACCCTCATTTGTAAAAAAAAAAAAAAAAAAAAAAAGGACACAGAATGGCTTTGTCATCTTAAGTGTCTCATATTGGCCTCTTTTAATGTCATCCACCTGCCTACCACACCCTTTATGTGAGTCTATTTCTTTTTCTCGCTGAGTAGTATTCCATTGTGTGGATTATACCAAGACTTGTTTATTCTTTACCTATTATTGACAGACTATGGGTTGTTTCCAGAGTTCAACTATTACAAATAAAGCTGCTATAAACATTCATGTGCAAGTCTCTGTATGAACATATACTTTCATTTCTCTTGGGTAAATATCTAGGACTGGATTGGCTGATTCATATGATACATGTATTTTTAATGTTTTTTTTTTTTTTTTCTTTCTTCTTGAGACGGAGTCTCGCATTGTCATCCAGGCTAGAGTCCAGCGGCATGATCTTGCCTCACTGCAACCTCCGCCTCCCGTGTTCAAGCTATTCTCCTGCCTCAGCCTCCTGAGTAGCTGGGGTTAGAGGCGCCCACCACCATGCCCAGCTAATTTTTATGTATTTTTTTTTATTAGAGACGGGGTTTCACCATGTTGGCCAGGCTGGTCTTGAACTCTGACCTCAAGTGATCCGCCCTCCTCAGTCTCCCAAAGTGCTGAGATTACAGGCATGAGCCACCGTGCCCAGCTGTATTTTTAACTTTTTAAGAAACTGACAAACTCAAAGTGGTTTGTACCTACCAGCAGCGTATGAGAGGTCCAGTTCCAGTATATATTCTCTCCAACACGCCAGCCTTTTCTAAAAACATAGTTCCATTGAGATATAATTCACATACCATACAATTTGCACATTTAAAATAAAAAATTGGCTAGGCATGGTGGCTCATGCCAGTAATCCTAGCACTTTGGGAGGCTGAGGCGGGTGGATTGCCTGAGCTCAGGAGTTCAAGAGCAGCCTGGGCAACATGGTAAACAACCCCATCCCTACTAAAATAAAAAAAAATTAGCCAAGTTTGGCGGTGTACGCCTCTAGTCCCAGTTACTTGGAAGGCTGAGGCAGGAGAATTGCTATAACCTGGGAGGCAGAGGTTGCAGTGAGCTGAGATTGTGCCACTGCACTCCAGCCTGGGCAGCAGAGCGAGACTCTGTTTGAAAAAAATAATAATAATTTTTAAAAAGCCAGGTGTGGTAGCTCACACCTGTAATCCCAGCACTTTGGGAGGCTGAGGCAGGTGGATCACCTGAGGTCAGGAGTTCGAGACCAGCCTGGCCTGACCAACGTGGTGAAACCCCATCTCAACTAAAAATACAAAAAATTAGCTGGGCATGGTGGCGCATGCTGTAATCCCCGCTACTCGGGAGGCTGAGGCAGGAGAATCCCTTGAACCCGGAAGGCGGAGGTTGCGGTGAGCTGAGATCACGCCATTGCACTCCAGCTTGGGCAACAAGAGCGAAACTCCATTTCAAAAAAAGTAAAACATTGTTTATTGTATTCACAGAATTGTGCCTCTATCACTACAACCAATTTTAGAACTTTTAAGAAAAGAAAACCCCATACTATTTAGTGGCAACACCTCATTCTTCCCCCAGATCTTTTCCCCCTAGTCCTATGCACCCACTAATATACTTTCTCTCTCTGTGGATTTGCCTATTCTATACATTTAACATTAAATGGAATCATATGATACGAGGTCTTTTGTGACTTTCTTTCACTTAACATATTAGGTTTTCAGGATTCATCCATGTTGTAACATGTAGCAGCACTTTATTTTTATTGCTGAATAATATTTAATTGTATGGGTATTTTGTTTATCCACTCATTAGTTGATGGACATTTGAGTTGATTCCACACTTCCATCTCTTAAATTGTAGCCCTTCTAATGGGTGTGTAGTGATATCTCATTGTGGTTTAGTTTGTGTTTCCCTAATTATTAATGATGCTATATGTCTGAAAAAACCTTTATCTTACTTAGGTTTTTTTTTTTTTTTTTTTTTTTTGAGACGGAGTCTCGCTCTGCCGCCCAGGCTGGAGTGCTGTGGCCTGATCTCAGCTCACTGCAAGCTCCGCCTCCCGGGTTCACGCCATTCTCCTGCCTCAGCCTCCCGAGTAGCTGGGACTACAGGCGCCCGCCACCTCGCCCGGCTAATTTTTTTGTATTTTTTAGTAGAGACGGGGTTTCACCGTGTTAGCCAGGATGGTCTCGATCTCCTGACCTCGTGATCCGCCCGTCTCGGCCTCCCAAAGTGCTGGGATTACAGGCTTGAGCCACCGCGCCCGGCCTCTTACTTAGGTTTTTGAAAGATATTTTTGTTAGGTAGAGAATTCTGTTGATGGCCAGGCTTAGTGGCTCATGCCTGTAATCCCAGCACTTTGAGAGGCCAAGGTGGGAGGATTGGTTGAGCCCAGAAGCTCGAGACCAGCCTGGGCAACATGGCAAGACTCTGTCTCTACAAAAAAATAAAAATAAAAAATAAATAAAAATTAGCCGGGTGTGGTGGTATGTGCCTGTGGTCCCAGCTACTCAGGAGGCTGAGGTAGGGAGGACTGGTTGAGTCTGGGAGGTTGAGGTTGCAGTGAGCCATGACTGGGCCTCCGCACTCCAGCCTGGGCAAAGAGCAAGGCTTTGTCTTTTTTTTTTTTTTTTTTTTTTTGAAAGGGAGTCTCGCTCCGTTGTGCAGGCTGGAGTGCATTCCCACCATCTTGGCTCAGTGCGACCTCCACCTCCTGGGTTCAAGTGGTTCTCCTGCTTCAGCCTCCCGAGTAACTGGGACTACAGGCGCGTGCCACCATACCTGGCTAATTTTTTGTATTTTTAGTGGAGATGGGGTTTCACCATGTTAGCCAGGATGGTCTCCATTTTCTGACCTTGTGATCTGCCCACCTCGGCCTCCCAAAATGCTGGGATTACAGCCACCATGCCCGGTCGACTCTGTCTTTAAAAAAAAAAAATCAAACCACAAAGAGGCGGTCATAGTGAGGCTCACTTCTGAATCCCAGCACTTAGGGATAGTGAGGCGGGTAGATGCCTTGAGCCCTGGAGTTAAACCTTGAAGTGAGCCGTGACCGTGCCAGTGTATTCCAGCCTGGGTTACAGAGAGAGACCCTCTTTTTTTTTTTTTTTTTTTTTTTTTTTTAAGATTCTGTCTCTTACATAAAAAAACAGTGTTGGTTAGAAATAAGCCATATCATGTCAGAAAGATATGTTGAAAGCCCTAGTGGTTCTTTTTTTTTTTTTTTTAAGCACAATCTCAAAATCAATAAAAGCAATTAAATCTACAAGGAAATGATAGTGTTAGCTAATATTTATAAACTACTTATAATCTGCCAACAACTATGTTAAGCACTATACTTGAAATATCGCATTTAATACTCACAGTGTTTAAAGCAGGTGCAGTGAATAGTGCCTCTTCATTTTATCCTTCATACATTTTAGACTGCAGAAATCAAGGAAAATGAGGTTTAGTCAGTTTAAGATACTTGCCTAAGGAAACACAGCTAATAATTATCAGAACCATGGATTGATCCAAGCCTATCCCAATAGTTGAGGGATTTTTGGGGTTTTTTTTGTTTTGTTTTGTTTTTGTTTTTTGAGACAGAGCCTCAGTTTGTCTCCCAGGCTGGAATGCAGTGGCATGATCTCGGCTCACTGCAGCCTCCGCCTCCCTGGTTTAAGCAATTCTCCTGTCTCACCTTCCCGAATAGTTGGGATTACAGATATGTGCCACCAGGTCTGGCTAATTTTTGTATTTTTAATAGAGACGGAGTTTTGCCATGTTGGCCAGGCTGGTCTCCAGCTCCTGGCCTCAAATGATCTGCCCATCTCGGCCTCCCAAAGTTGTGGGGATTACACGTGTGAGCCACTGTGCCCGGCCACTGAGCTCTTATCTGTGTTAAAATGCTATAATGCCTGTCCTGTGTTGTCTTTTTTTTTCTTTTTCTTTTTTTTAAATTATACTTTAAGTTCTAGGGTACATGTGCACAACGTGCAGGTTTGTTACATATGTATACATGTGCTATGTTGGTGTGCTGCACCCGTTAACACGTCATTTACATTAGGTATATCTCCTAATGCTATCCTTCCTCCCTCCCCCCACCCCACAACAGGCTCCGGTGTGTGATGTTCCCCTTCCTGTGTCCAAGTGTTCTCATTGTTCAATTCCCACCTATGAGTGAAAACATGCGTGGCTGATTTTCTGTCCTTGCGATAGTTTGCTCAGAATGATGGTTTCTAGCTTCATCCATGTCCCTACAAATGACATGAACTCATCCTTTTTTATGGGTGCATAGTATTCCATGGTGTATATGTGCCACATTTTCTTTTGTCTTTTTTTTTTTTTTTTTTTTTGAAACGAAGTCTTGCTCTGTCACCCAGGCTGGAGTGCAGTGGCGGGATCTCGGCTCACTGCAAGCACCACCTCCTGGGTTCACGCCATTCTCCTGCCTCAGCCTCCCTAGTAGCTGGGACTATTGGTGCCCGCCACCATGCCTGGCTAATTTTTTTTGTATTTTTAGTAGAGACAGGGTTTCACCATGGTCTAGATCTCCTGACCTCGTGATCCGCCCACCTCAGCCTCCCAAAGTGCTGGGATTACAAGCATGAGCCACCGTGTCCAGCCTGTGTGCCACATTTTCTTAATCCAGTCTACCATTGATGGACATTTGGGTTGGTTCCAAGTCTTTGCTATTGTGAATAGTGCCCCAATAAACATACATCTGCATGTGTCTTTATAGCAGCATGATTTATAATCCTTTGGGTATATGCCCAGTAATGGGATGGCTGGGTCAAATGGTATTTCTAGTTCTAGATCCTTGAGGAATCGCTACAGTATCTTTCACAATGGTTGAACTAGTTTACAGTCCCAACAACAGTGTAAAAGCGTTCCTATTTCTCCACATCCTCTCCAGCACCTGTTGTTTCCTGACTTTTTAATGATTGCCATTCTAACTGGTATGAGATGGTTTTGATTTGCATTTCTCTGATGGCCAGTGATGATGAGCATTTTTTCATGTGACTGTTGGCTGCTTAAATGTCTTCTTTTGGGAAGTGCCTGTTCATATCCTTTGCCCACTTTTTGATGGGGCTATGTGATTTTTTTCTTGTAAATTTGTTTAAGTTCTTTGTAGATGCTGGATATTAGCCCTTTGTCAGATGGGTAGATTGTAAAAATTTTCTCCCATTCTGTATGTTGCCTGTTCACTCTGATGGTAGTTTCTTTTGCTGCACAAAAGCTCTTTAGTTTAATTAGATCCCATTTGTCAATGTTGGTTTTGTTGCCATTGCTTTTGGTGTTTTAGTCATGAAGTCCTTGCCCATGCCTATGGCCTGAATGGCATTGCCTAGGCTTTATTCTAGGGTTTTTATGGTTTTAGGTTTAACATTTAAGTCTTTAATCCATCTTGAATTAGTTTTTGTGTAAGGTGTAAGGAAGGGATCCAGTTTCAGCTTTCTACATATAGCTAGCCAGTTTTCCCAGCACCATTTATTAAATAGAGAATCCTTTCTCCATTTCTTGTTTTTGTCAGATTTGTCAAAGATCAGATGGTTGTAGATGTGTGGTATTATTTCTGAGGGCTCTGTTCTGTTCCATTGGTCTATATCTCTGTTTTGGTACCAGTACCATGCTGTTTTGGTTACTGTAGCCTTGTAGTATAGTCTGAAGGCAGGTAGCATGATGCCTCCAGCTTTGTTCTTTTGACTTAGGATTGTCTTGGCCATGCGAGCTCTATTTTGGTTCCATATGAAATTTAAAGTAGTTTTTTCCAATTCTGTGAAGAAAGTCATTGGTAGCTTGATGGGGATGGCATTAAATCTATAAATTACCTTGGGCAGTAGGACCATTTTTACAATGTTGATTCTTCCTATCCATGAGCATGGAATATTCTTCCATTTGTTTGTGTCCTCTCTTATTTCCATGAGCAGTGGTTGGTTTGTAGTTCTCCTTGAAGAAGTCCTTCACATCCCTTGTAAGTTGGATTCCTAGGTATTTTATTCTCTTTGAAGCAATTGTGAATGGGAGTTTATTCATGATTTGGCTGTTTGTCTATTATTGGTATATAGGAATGCTTGTGATTTTTGCACATTGATTTTGTATCCTGAGACTTTGCTGAAGTTGTTTATCAGCTTAAGGACATTTTGGGCTGAGATGATGGGGTTTTCTAAATATACAATCATGTCATCTGCAAACAGGGACAATTTGACTTCTTCTTTTCCTAACTGAATACCCTTGATTTCTTTCTCTTGCCTGATTGCCCTAGCCAGAACTTCCAACACTATGTTGAATAGGAGTGGTGAGAGAGGGCATCCCTGTCTTGTGCCAGTTTTCAAAGGGAATGCTTCCAGTTTTTGCCCATTCAGTATGATATTGGCTGTGGGTTTGTCATAAATAGCTCTTATTATTTTGAGATACGTCCCATCAATACCTAGTTTATTGAGAGATTTTAGCATGACGGGCTGTTGAATTTTGTCAAAGGCCTTTTCTGCATCTATCGAGATAATCATGTGGTTTTTGTCGTTGGTTCTGTTTATATGATGGATTGCATTTATTGCGTATGTTGAACCAGCCTTGCATCCCAGGGATGAAGCCAACTTGATCGTGGTGGATAAGCTTTTTGATGTGCTGCTGGATTCGGTTTGCCAGTATTTTATTGAGGATTTTGCATTGATGTTCATCAGGGATATTGGTCTAAAATTCTCTTTTTTTGTTGTGTCTCTGCCAGTCTTTGATATCAGGATGACGTTGGCCTCATAAAATGAGTTAGGGAGGATTCCCTCTTTTTCTATTGATTGGAATAGTTTCAGAAGGAATGGTACCAGCTCCTCTTTGTACCTCTGGTAGAATTTGGCTGTGAATCCATCTGGTCCTGGACTTTTTTTGGTTGGTAGGCTATTAATTATTGCCTCAATTTCAGAACCTGTTACTGGTCTATTCAGGGATTCAACTTCTTCCTGGTTTAGTCTTGGGAGGGTGTATGTGTCCAGGAATTTATCCATTTCTTCTAGATTTTCTAGTTTAATTGCGTAGAGGTGTTTATAGTATTCTCTGATGGTAGTTTGTATTTTTGTGGCATTGGTGGTGATATTCCCTTTATAATTTTTTATTGCATCTACTTGATTCTTCTCTTCTTATTAGTCTTGCTAGCAGTCTATGAATTTTGTTGATCTTTTCAAAAAACCAGCTCCTGGATTCAGTGACTTTTTGAAGAGTTTTTTGTGTCTCTATCTCCTTAAGTTCTGCTCTGATCTTAGTTATTTCTTACCTTCTGCTAGCTTTTGAATGTGTTTGCTCTTGCTTCTCTAGTTCTTTTAATTGTGATGTTAGAGTGTCAATTTTAGATCTTTCCTGCTTTCTCTTGTGGGCATTTAGTACTATAAATTTCCCTCTACACACTGCTTTAAATGTGTCCCAGAGATTCTGGTATGTTGTGTCTTTGTTTTCATTGGCTTCAAAGAACATCTTTATTTCTGCCTTCATTTTGTTATGTACCCAGTAGTCATTCAGGAGCAGGTTGTTCAGTTTCCAAGTAGTTGAGCAGTTTTGAGTGAGTTTCTTAATCCTGAGTTCTAGTTTGATTGCACTGTGGTCTGAGAGATATTATAATTTCTGTTCTTCTACATTTGCTGAGCAGCGCTTTACTTCCAACTATGGGGTCAATTTTGGAATAAGTGCTATGTGGTGCTGAAAAGAATGTATATTCTGTTGATTTGGGGTGGAGAGTTCTGTAGATGTCTATTAGGTCTGCTTGGTGCAGAGCTGAGTTCAATTCCTGGATGTCCTTGTTAACTTTCTGTCTCGTTGATCTGTCTAATGTTGACAGTGGGGTGTTAAAGTCTCCCATTATTATTGTATGGGAGTCTAAATCTCTTTGTAGGTCTCTAAGGACTTACTTTATGAATCTGGGTGCTCTTGTATTGGGTGCATATATATTTAGGAGAGTTAGCTCTTTTTGTTGAATTGATCCCTTTACCATTATGTAATGGCCCTCTTTGTCTCTTTTGATCTTTGTTGGTTTAAATTCTGTTTTATCAGAGACTAGGATTCCAACCCCTGCTTTTTTTGTTTTCCATTTGTTTGGTAGATCTTCCTTCATCCCTTTATTTTGAGCCTGTGTGTGTCTCTGCACATGAGATGGGTCTTCTGAATACAGCACACTGATGGGTCTTGACTCTTTATCCAATTTGCCAGTCTGTGTCTTTTAATGGGAGCATTTAGCCCATTTACATTTAAGGTTAATATTGTTATGTGTGAATTTGATCCTGTCATTATGATGTTAGCTGGTTATATTGCTCGTTAGTTGATGCAGTTTCTTCCTAGCATTGATGGTCTTTACAATTTGGCATGTTTTTGCAGTGGCTGGTACTGGTTGTTCCTTTCCATGTTTAGTACTTCCTTCAGGAGCTCTCGTAAGGCAGGCTTGGTGGTGACAAAATCTCTCAGCATTTTTTTGTCTGTAAAGGATTTTATTTCTCCTTCACTTATGAAGCTTAGTTTGGCTGGATATGAAATTCTGGGTTGAAAAATTCTTTTCTTTAAGAATGTTTAATATTGGCCCCCACTCTCTTCTGGCTTGTAGGGTTTCTGCTGATAGATCCACTGTTAGTCTGATGGGCTTCCCTTTGTGGGTAACCCGACCTTTCTCTCTGGCTGCCTTTAACATCTTTTCCTTCATTTCAACTTTGGTGAATCTGATGATTATGTGTCTTGGAATTGCTCTTCTCGAGGAGTATCTTTGTGGCGTTCTCTGTATTTCCTGAATTTGAATGTTGGCCTGCCTTGCTAGGTTGGGGAAATTCTCCTGGATAATATCCTGAAAAGTGTTTTCCTACTTGGTTCCATTCTCCCTGTCACTTTCAGATACACCAATCAGACGTAGATTTGGTCTTTTCACATAGTCCCATATTTCTTGGAGGCTTTGTTCATTTCTTTTTACTCTTTTTTCTCTAAACTTCTCTTCTTGCTTCATTTCATTCATTTGATCTTCAATCACTGATACGTTTTCTTCCACTTGATCAAATCGGCTACTGAAGCTTGTGCATGCATCATGTAGTTCTCGTGCCATGGTTTTCAGCTCCATCAGGTCATTTAAAGACTTCTCTACACTGTTTATTCTAGTTAGCCATTTGTCTTTTTTCAAGGTTTTTAGCTTCTTTGCGATGGGTTTGAACATCCTCCTTTAGCTTGGAGAAGTTTGTTATTACTGATTGTCTGAAGCCTTCTTCTCTCAACTCATCAAAGTCATTCTCCATCCAGCTTTGTTCCATTGCTGGCAAGGAGATGCGTTCCTTTGGAGGAGAAGAGGTGCTCTGGTTTTTAGAATTTTCAGCTTTTCTGCTCTGGTTTCTCCCCATCTTTGTGGTTTTATCTGCCTTTGGTCTTTGATGATGGTGACGTACAGGTGGGGTTTTGGTGTGGATGTCCTTTCCGTTTGCTAGTTTTCCTTCTAACAGTCAGGACCGTCAGCTGCAGGTCTGTTGGAGTTTGCTGGAGGTCCACTCCAGACCCTGTTTGCCTGGGTATCACCAGTGGAGGCTGCAGGACAGCAAATATTGCAGAACGGCAGATGTTGTTGCCTGATCCTTCCTCTGGAAGCTTTGTCTCAGAGGGGCACCTGGCCATATGAGGTGTCAGTTGGCCCCTACTGGGAGGTGCCTCCCAGTTAGGCTACTCAGGGGTCAGGGACCCACTTGAGGAGGCAATCTGTCTGTTCTCAGGTCTCAAACTCCATGCTGGGAGAACCACTACTCACTTCAAAGCTGTCAGAGAGGGACGTTTAGGTCTGCAGAAGTTTCTGCTGCCTTTTGTTCAGCTGTGCCCTGCCCCCAGAGGTGGAGTCTACAGAGGCAGGCTGGCCTCCTTGAGCTGTTGTGGGCTCCACCCATTTGAGCTTCTGGCCACTTTGTTTACCTACTCAAGCCTCAGCAATGGCTGATGCCCCTCCCCCAGCCTCGCTGCCACCTTGCAGTTTGATCTCAGACTGCTGTGCTAGCAGTGAGCAAGGCTACATGGGCATGGGACCCTCTGAGCCAGGTGCAGAATATAATATCCTGGTGTGCTGTTTGCTAAGGCCGCTGGAAAAGCGCAGTATTAGGGTGGGAGTGTCCCGATTTTCCTGGTACCGTCTGTCATGTCTTCCCTTTTCTAGGAAAGGGAATTCCCTGACCTCTTGTGCTTCCTGGGTGAGGTGATGCCCCACCCTGCTCTGTAGGCTGCACCCACTGTCTGACAAGCCCCAGTGAGATGAACCCAGTACCTCAGTTGGAAATGCAGAAATCCCCCATCTTCTGTGTCCCTCACGCTGGGAGCTGCAGACTGGAGCTGTTCCTATTTGGCCATCTTGGAACATCCCCTCTGTCCTGTGTTTTTGGAGTCTTACAAATAATTCTGAGGAGGAGGGAGGGATGAATAGATGGAGCACAGTGGATTTTTTGTGCAGTGAAAATACTCTGCATGATAATATAATGGTGGATACATGACATTATACATTTGTCCAAACCCATCAAATGTGCAACAGTAAAAGTGAATTCTAATGTCAACTACAGACCCTTGGTAATAGAATGTGGGCTTATCAATTGTAACAAACGTGCTACTCTAGTGGGGGATGTTGATAGTGAAGGAGGTTATGCATGTGCTGAAGGTGATGTATAGGAAATCTCTGTATCTTCTGCTCAGTTTAGCTGTAAACCTATAATGGCTCTCAGGAAAGAAAAATTAAAGATAATGGGGAAAAAATACTGACTGTTAGTTTTCCTCCTAACAGTCAGGACCCTCAGTGGCAGGTCTGTTGGAGTTTGCTGGAGGTCCACTCCAGATGCTGGGATGTGCTGTTTATTATGTGGACATAATATAAGAAACTCTCACGTGTTATCAGTAAACAAAAGAAACATCCTTTCTATTCAAAAGAGAGTAATTCAGTGGACTAGAGACTTGAAAATTTCTTTGTTTTTAGAGGTGGGGCCTCTGTGTTGCCTAGGCTGGTGTCCAACTCCTGGACCCCAGCAAACCTCTCGCTTTGGCCTCCCAAAGCTCTGGGATTATAGGAGCTAGCCAAAATACAAAGATGGTGGAGAGATCTACAGTCATTTAAAGGCTTGTGTGGGTCTAGAGGACCTATTCCTTGGATGCCTTTTATGACCTATCTTTGGAGTCATATTCCCTGATTTCTGCAACAACCTGCTGGCCACATAAGTCAGCCCTATCAGTGTGGGAAGGGACTACAGAAGGGTGCGAACACAGCACAGTATGTGGCCATTACTAGGACTATCTTGGACCTCCATGCTTGGGAAATAGAAACAAAGCAGATATAAATCCCTGTCCTCAGAAAGCTCACATTCTTGTAGAGGGAGCTAGACAATAAAAGTAAGCATGATGAATACTTAGTATCTAAAAAAACACTAATAGAGATGAGGGGGATTAGGACTGTTTGGGGGTCAGTTTGCAATATAAAATAGGATGGTCAGGGTATGGTATGTCTCACTAAGACTTTGAGCAAAGACAGTCTGTTGAGGGAGTGAGCTATGTAGATGTCTAAAGGAAGAGCATTCCAGAATACAGCTAGCACTGAGGTCCTAACACAGGATCACGCCTGGTGTGCTCTAGGAAGAGCAAGAAGCCAGAGTTCCTGGAGAGGACTGAGCAAGGAGGAAGCAGGTCAGGGACAGGAGGAGACAGGACAGCCAAAGGTGGGGAGGATGTTTTGAGGCAGGAAAAGCAGAAAAAGTGTTCAGACAACACTACATAGTTACAAATAATTAAGGAATACCATTAAGATAACTCACAAGTATACTTTGAAAAAATGTGAAGTCCAGGTGAAGTGTGCACCAATATTTTTTAAAAAAGAAAAACTGTGAAGTAATTTAACGCCACACTTTTAGAGCTGGGACTTTTATCTTCATAAACTGCCTCTACTACGTAAAAAGAGAAGTCTAGGCCAGGCGCGGTGGCTAGCTCCTGTAATCCCAGAGCTTTGGGAGGCCAAAGCGAGAGGTTTGCTGGGATCCAGGAGTTGGACACCAGCCTAGGCAACACAGAGGCCCCACCTCTAAAAACAAAGAAATTTTCAAGTCTCTAGTCCACTGAATTACTCTCTTTTGAATAGAAAGGATGTTTCCTTTTGTTTACTGATAACACGTGAGAGTTTCTTATATTATGTCCACATAATAAACAGCACATCACAAATATGTACTCCCATTTCACAATACAGTATTTGTGAAAGAATTCACAATGTTAGCATAGGGCATTTTGATAAGCAGAAATTTATCAAATTTCTTTCCAGAGCATAGAACAGTTAGTTATTAGATTAGGGATTTATCAACCTAAGTGCCTACTGCAAGAACGGTCAAATTGTGAATTAACTGTTTCAATTAGTTTCTATGGCCTTGAGGAGTCTTGCCCCAATATCGTAACTGTAATGATTTCAAATAGGATGATCTACATTTCAACCCTAAGAAACTAAAACTTTGTTCTACTGTGAATTATACTTTATTTCACATGCATTTGGACATATTTTATGTCTAATACATACTTCTAAAAATTACATAGTATTATTCTGCCTTAACAGAGAGTTCACCTCCTAAGGAGGCAGTACTGGCAGGCAATTCTTTTGAACAACTTTGAATAAGTGAGCTGTGTTGTGGGGGAAGCCTCTGGCCCCAGATGCCATTTGGATTCCTGTTTCATCAGGGTGACATGGCCTGCAGCTGATTGTGTGATCTGTATCGTCATGTCTCCCTCTTCCCATGTCCCGGCTTCTACACTCTACCACCAACTGTGGTCTTGGACTGGTAGCAATCCCAAACTATATCAGTTTGTTTGTTTTTGTTTATTTATTTTGAGGTGGAGTCTCACTCTGTCACCCATGCTGGAGTGCAGTGGCACAATCTCGGCTTACTGCAATCTCCGTCTCCCAGGTTCAGGCGATTCTCCTGTCTCAGCCTCCTGAGTAGCTGGGATTACAGATACACACCACCAAACCTGGGTTTTTTGTTTGTTTGTTTTTGTTTTTTGTAGAGATGGAGTTTCACCATGTTGGTCAGGCTGGTCTCCAACTCCTGACCTCAAGTGATCCACCCATCTCGGCCTCCTGAAGTGTTGGGATTACAGGTGTGAGCCACCATGCACAGACTATATCAGTTTGCAGTGAGATAAACACAGGAATTAAAATACATGTTTAGTTTTTATAAATACTTGGCAATTTTGTTTTGACATATTAATATTCAAAATGGGGTATTTTTGATTTTTAAAAAATTCATTTGAATAGCAATTGACTTTTATTGCCATTTACAAAAGCATCAGTCTGTGGCAGATTGGAAATGAAAACTGGTCCTTCAACAACAAACATTTGGGAAACTCTTCTAAATTACAGCCTCAAATTCCTGGGCTCAAGTGATCCTCCCACCTATGCCTCCCAAGTAGCTGGTACTACAGGTGTCTGCCACATTAAATTAGAGATGGGGGTACAGCTATGTTGCCTAGGCTGGAAGCCTTGTCTTTTTGAATGCCTCTATGCCATTGGCCTCTATCTCTGACTGCCTGGTCTTACCTTAACCTTGGTCTCCATTCTTTTCCTGCAATCAGGGCAGCTACATACAGTGATATAATTTGCACTGCCTAAAGGTCGATTTTCAGGCCAGGGCTGAAACCCAGCACACCCTCAGGCCCACTCTCCATGCCTCCCCACAGGTCTGTGGCTGCCCCGAGGGAGCTATCTGTTTCACAAAATATAGTCTCTGTGTGGGCTAGATTTATGGTAGGTGGCTCAGGGTGGAATGGATGAGCAACAGCAGGAATACGTTTTTGTTAAGATATTCCTATTTGCTACTAAACAGTCCATATAGATTATAGAAATAGATAAGCAAAAGCACACCCACAGTTCCATCACTAGGATACTTTTGATTTCCTGTATCTATTGTTCCACTATTTAAAACGAAAAAGGTGATCATTTACTATTTGCCTGCCTCATACCTGCAGGAATACTTTTTAAAAATTATTATTATTTTCCAGATTGGCAATGGATATTTTTCTCTTTTTCTTTTTTTTCTCTTTCTTTCTTTCCTTTTTTTTCTCTCTCTCTCTCGCTCGCTCTTTCTCTTTTTCTTTCTCTCTTTCTCTTTCTTTTCTTTCTCTTTCCTTCCTTCCTTCCTTCCTTCCCTCCCTCCCTCCCTCCCTCCCTCCCTTTCTTTCTTTCTCTTTCTTTCTTTCTTTCTTTCTTTCTTTCTTTCTTTCTTTCTTTCTTTCTTTCTTTCTTTCTTTCTTTCTTTCTTTCTTTCTGTCTTTCTTTCTGTCTTTCTTTCTTTCCTCTCCTCTCCTTTTTTTTTTTTTTTTAAGTTAATTTTATTCAGAGTCTTTTGTTGTTGCTGAGACAGGGTCTTGTTCTGTTGCCCAGTGCTGGGGTGCAGTGGCATGATCTTGGCTCACCGCAACCTCTGCCTCCTGGGTTCAAGCAATTCTCGTGCCTCAGCCTCCCATATAACTGGGATTACAGGCGTGCTCCACCATGCCCAGCTAATTTTTTTGTATTTTTAGTAGAGATGGGGCATCTCACTATGTTGGCCAGGCTGGTCTCCAACTCCTGGTCTCAAGTGATCCGTCCACCTCAGCCTCCCAGTGCTAGGATTACAGGTGTGAGCCACAATGCCTGGCCATTTTTCTATCTTACTTTTCCTCACTTAATGTTATAAAAAATTATGATGCCAACATAAAGTCATATGCAGTCTTCATAGCTTCATATTTCGATGTATAATTATTTAACCAATCTCAATGTAAAATTTAAAAAATTATTTAGAAACTACTTGTTGAGGCCAGGTGCGGTGGCTCACGCCTGCAATCCCAGCACTTTGGGAGGCTGAAATGGGCAGATCACCTGAGGGTCAGGAGTTCAAAACCAACCTGACCAACATGGTGAAACCCTATCTCTACTAAAATATAAAAATTAGCCAGGCATGATGGTGGGTGCCTGTAATCCCAGCTACTCAGGAGGCTGAGATGGGAGAATTACTTGAACCCGGGAGGCAGTGAGCCGAGATCACGCTACCGCACTCCAGCCTGGGCAGCTGAGTGAGACTCTGTCTCAAAGCAACAACAACAACAAATATTACTTGTTGAAAAGATTAAGCATTCTTTTTGAAAGTGCTCATAACCCCACAATTGTAGCATAACGAATTTGGGTTTCTTTATGCACATTTTGCCTCATTAAACTCAACATATCCAAAAGCAAATCTACCTCCTTTTATCCCCATCCTCCTCCCTGAGTCGTCAGTGGAATGATGCCAGAAACTCTAGGTCTACCCTTTACTTCTTTTCTGTCCCTGCCACTTCCTCATGCCAGCCCTAACATTTCTTACCTCTCTAGTCTAACTGGCCTCCTGGCTTCCAAACTAACTTTCTGCAATCCCATTGTAAGCTGCACCAGCACTACCTTTTTTGGTCTTTTAAATTTTCCCCAAACTACTTGAAATACTTGAAATTTATTCAAGTATTTTTGTTCTTATACAGAAATCTTTTGCTGAGAAGTTTCTAGAGAGGGACCTAGCTGTGAGCTGCTAGTAACCAATACTCCTGTAAAAGAATAAAGTAAAAGAATAAAGAATTATAAGTAAAATTATTATAAGTAAAAGAATTATAAGAATTATAAGTAAAAGAATTATTATATAAGTAAAAGAATTATTATAAGTAAAGAATTGTAAGTCAAAGAATAAAGACCTTAGTCCTTGGGGTGATCTTGGTGTGGCAGCATAGCATCTACCACAATCCTATCTTAACTCATTTCTTGTCCCCACTCCCCACAGCAATCACATGCAGTTTGTAGAGCATGAAATTCACTTCCTTTTTTTTTTTTTCTCCCCAGAAAAAAAGATCTGTGTTAGAACACCACACCCTTACTTATCATTTTGTGGATTTTTTTTCAGTCATGTCAAAGATGAGCCCTCCTGTAAACCTTTTCTGAACTCCCTGGGCAGAGGCTCTCCTCTGTACATGCTTCTATAACTTCTCATGTTGTTAACACATCTATAACAAAATTCAGCTCATTTCTATTTATATTCTCAGCATCTACCAGTAAGACCAGCATTTAATTCATACTCATCCAGTTATTTTTGACTGAACATTCATGTACTTTTTGTATTTTGAGACAGAGTCTCGCTCTGTCACCAGGCTGGAGTGCAGTGGTGCAATCTCGGCTCACTGCAACCTCCAACTCCCAGGTTCAAGCGATTCTCCTGCCTCAGCCTCCTGAGTAGCTGGGACTACAGGCATGTGCCACCACACCTGGCTAATTTTTGTATTTTTGTAGAAATGGGGTTTCACCATGTTGGCCAGACTGGTCTCGAACTCCTGACCTCAGGTGATCCTCCTGCCTTGGCCTTCCAAAGTGCTGGGATTACAGGTTTGAGCCACCACACCCCAGCCCATGTAATTTTATGTAGTTATATATAATTGCATAGAACTTAAGACCACATTAACTAACCAGCATCCATTCTCCACGTTTTGCATGCTTCATCTCTGTATCTCTTATGTCTAAAATGCTAAAGGTGGCTGGGAACGGTGGCTCATATCTGAAATCCCAGCACTTTGGGAGTCTGAGGAGAGCAGATCACTTGAGGACAGGAGCTCAAGACCAGCCAGGCCAACATGGTGAAACCCCGTCTCTACTAAAAGTACAAAAATTAGCCAGGCATGGTGGCTCACACCTATAATGCCAACTACTCAGGAGACTAAGTCAGGAGAATCACTTGAACCTGGGAGCCAGAGGCTGCAGTGAGCCAAGATCGCACTACTGTGTTCCAGCCTGAGTGACAGAGCCAAGAGTCTGTCTCTAAATAAATAAATAAAATAAAATGCTAAAGGTGAGGTTGAAGTCACCAGAACCAAACATGCTACCAAGGATGAGGAATTCTTAAACAGTAAAAAATAGGAAATGAAATAATTGAATTCTGAAGCTTTAAGTAGATTAAAAGATTTAGCTGAGAGATAACAGTGACTAAAACAAACTCTAGCCTGCCAGAGTTTGAATCTGGGCTATATCATTTCTAGTTTCTCTAACCTTGGGCAATTACTTTTATTTTTTAAGGTGGAGTCTCCCTCTGTTGCTCAGGCTGGAGTGCCATGGCATGATCTCAGCTCACCACAACCTCTGCCTCCCTGGTTCAAGCGATTCTCATGCCTCAGCCTCCTGAGTAGCTGGGACTACAGGCACATGCCACCATACCTGGCTAATGTTTGTATTTTTAGTAGAGATGGGGTTTCACCATGTTGGCCAGGCTGGTCTTGAACTCCTGACCTCATGATTCACCCGCCTTGGCTTCCCAAAGTGCTGGGATTATAGGCGTGAGCCACCGCACCCGGCCACAAAGTTACTCTAAACCAGAGAACTACCCAAGTGCCTTTACACTTCTTTTTTTTTTTAAGTGAAAGCAAGTTTATTAAGAAAGTAAACAAATAAAAGAATGGCTACTCCATACACTTCCCTTCTTGTCTCCAATGGTAGAGGGCCTGTTTCAGTCATAAGATTCCACTACTAAACTCCTTTCATTCTGAGGACAGAAAGTATCTAAAAAAGCATACAAACCATTATCATCTCAATGGATGGGAAAAAAGGGGGGTAAGGATGTGCTATCTTCCATTCATGACAACCCAGAAAACTAGAAGAGGACTACCTTAATCTAATAAAAGGCATTGATCTAGACATCTACATAAAACCAGTAGAGGCCAGGTGAGGTAGCTCACTCCTGTAATCCCAGCACCTTGGGAGGCTAAGATGGACAGATTGCTTGAGCCCAGGAGGTGGGGACCAGCCTGAGCAATATGGCAAAACCCTGTCTCTACTAAAACACAAAAATTAGCCAGGTGTGGTGGTGTGCACCTGTAGTCCCAGCTACTCAGGATGCTTAGATGAGATCACTCGAACTGGAGAGGTCGAGGCTGCAGTAAGCCGTGACTGCACCACTGCACTTGAGCCTGGGTGACAAAGCAAGACCCTGTTTCAACAAAACAAAACAAAAACACCACCTACTAGCAAAGTCTTGATGGAATATTTAATGCTTTCTTCCTAAAACTGGGAACAGGGCAAGGATGTAAGCCCATGGGAACAGCACGAGACCAAGCAAGTAAGGTACAAGTGAAAGGAAGGAGCAAGTGCAAGGATGTACTCCCACTCAGATGCCCACTTACGCTTCCACTGCCCTGACAGTGCCTCCTTACATTTTACTATATATCTCACCTTAGTCACAGTCTGCTCTTACCTCTTCTACTCACCATGGAAGTCCTAACCAGTGGAATAAGGGAAGAACCAACCAACCACCCACTATTGGCAAAGTCTCATAAGTCAACATTTTTAAAGTTGCCTTTCTATAAACTAGTACCAGTTGGAGAAAGAAACCAATTCCATTTAGACTAGCATCCAGAAACCAAAAATGCTCAGGAATTCACAAAAAACTAGCCGGGCACGGGGGCTCACACTTGTAATCCCAGCACTTTGGGAGGCCGATGCGGGTGGATCACCTGAGGTCAGGAGTTCAAGACCAGCCTGGCCAACATGGTGAAACCTCGTCTCTACTAAAAATAAAAAAAATTAGCCAGGCTTGGTGGCAGATGCCTGTAATCCCAGCTATTCAGGACGCTGAGGCAGGAGAATTGCTTGAACCCAGGAATTGGAGGTTGCAGTGAGCTGAGATCGCACCATTGCACTCTAGCCTGGGTCACGGGAGCAAAACTGTATACAAAAACAAAACAAAACAAAACAATTCAACTTAATTCTAATAATCCCACCAGGCTTTTAAAAAAATTAAAACTGAAAAAAAAAAAAAAAAAAAAAAGGCTGGGCACGGTGGCTCAAGCTTGTAATCCCAGCACTTTGGGAGGCCGAGGCGGGTGGATCACGAGGTCAGGAGATCGAGACCCTCCTGGCTAACACGGTGAAACCCCGTCTCTACTAAAAATACAAAAAAAAAAAAAAAACTAGCCGGGCGAGGTGGCGGGCGCCTGTAGTCCCAACTACTCGGAGGCTGAGGCGGGAGAATGGCGGGAACCCGGGAGGCGAAGCTTGCAGTGAGCCGAGATCATGCCACTGCACTCCAGCCTGGGCGACAGAGCGAGACTCCTCCTCAAAAAAAAAAAAAAAAAAAAATTGAAACTGACAGGTTTGTTATCGTATTTATATCAACATCTAAAGGACAAAGTAATCTGAAAACAGAACAAAAGAAGACAACTTGACTTCAAGACTTTAAAGCTTAGCAATCTAAGCTTTAAATCAGTATTATATCGGCATACAGACAGATAAAAAGTGGATCAGTGAAAGAGAATACACTCCAGAAGGCCGGGTGCAGTGGTTCTCACCTGTGAGGCAGGCGGATCACATGAGGCCAAGAGTTCAAGACCGGCCTGGCCAACATGGCCAAACTCCGTCTCTAATAAAAACACAAAAACTAGCCGGGTGTGGTGGCGTACGCCCATAGCCCCAGCTACTTGGGAGGCTGAGGCAGAAGGATCCCTTGAACCCAGGAGGTGGAGGTTGCAGTGAGCCGAGATCGCTTCAAGGCACTCCAGCCTGGGCAACAGAGTAAGATTCTGTCTCAAAAAAAAAAAAAAAAAAAGCGAGAATACACTCTAGAAACAGATGGAGAAAAGAATCTTTCCCACAGTGTTAGAATAACTTGATGGGGGGAGAAACATGAACCTCAAGCCCTACCCTACATTACATACAAAAACTTGAGATTGATAATAGACCTAAACATAAAAGCTTAAACATTTTATGAGAAAACAATACCACCATAACAATCTGGAGGTAGGCAGATTTATTTAGAAAAAGTCCACTTAAAAATTGATAAATTAAGACTCCAGTGGAAACTTCTGCTCAAAACACTGTAAAAAAAAAAAAAATCAAGAGTCAAGACACACAATGGAGAAAATATTTGCAAAATAACTGACAAGGAATTTTATTCAAAATACAGAGTTCCTATAACTTGGTAATAAAAAACAACCTAATTTAAAAATACACACTCAAAGACATATTAATGGCCAATAAACACATGAGAACATGTTCATTAGTCAGAGAAATGCAGACTGAAACCACAAGATACCACTACATGGCCAGAAGTCACAATATTGGTGTGCAAATGTTCATAGCAGCTTTACTCACACTTGCCAAAAACTAGAAACCAATAAAATGTTCACTAACAGGAAAACAGATGAACAAATTATAGTATATTCATACAATAGAGTCCTACTCAATAAGGACTGTTGAACTTCAACAATGTTTATGCTGAAAGAATTACAAAGTTCCAGGGAAGGAAAGTAAAAATGAACCCTAGTCTATGATAAAACATTTGAGTGTGGTGGTGGTAGGAGATTGCTTAATTGCCTGGGTAGAGGTAAACGAGCTCCTTTTGTCCTGGTAAGGTGTGGGCGAAGGAGAACCATTTACCAAAATTATAGCTTAGATTTGTGTGTATGTATACATATCTTTTAGATGAAGTCTCACTCTGTCGCCCAAGCTGGAGTGCAGTGGCAATCTCAACTCACCGCAACCTCAGCCTCCTGGGTTCAAGTGATTCTTCTGCCTCAGCCTCCTGTGTAGCTTGGTCTACACGCATGCGCCACCACTCATGGCTAGTTTTTGTATTTTTAGCAGAGATGGGGTTTCACCATGTTGGCCAGGCTGGTCTTGAACTCCTGACCTCAGGTAATCCACCCACCTTGGCCTCCCAGTGTTAGGATTACAGGCGTGAGCCACTGTGCCCGGCCAGATTTATGCATTTCAATTTAAATTTATCTAAAAAGGGCATGCAGTTAGTAGACAGATATGCCTAACTAGAATGGAGTTGTTGAAACTTGTATATGAAGGTTTAGTGTACCATTTTGTTTACTTTGTATGTTTGAAAATTCTCCCTATTAAGACTCCATATTAAGACTTTGTATGCGGCCGGGCGCGGCGGCTCAAGCCTGTAATCCCAGCATTTTGGGAGGCCGAGACGGGCGGATCACGAGGTCAGGAGATCAGGACCACCCTGGTGAAGACGGTGAAACCTCATCTCTACTAAAAAATACAAAAAACTAGCCGGGCGAGGTGGCCGGCCCCTGTAGTCCCAGCTACTCGGGAGGCTGAGGCGGGAGAATGGCGTAAACCCGGGAGGCGGAGCTTTCAGTGAGCTGAGATCCGGCCACTGCACTCCAGCCTGGGCGACAGAGCCAGACTCCGTCTCAAAAAAAAAAAAAAAAAAAAAAAGACTATGCTTGAAAATTCTATCATGACTGTAATCCCTGCACTGTCGGAGGCCGAGGCAGGCAGGCAGATCATCTGAGGTCAGGAGTTTGAGACCAGCCTGGCCAACATGGTGAAACCCCATCTCTACTAAAAATACAGAAAATTGGCCAGGCATGCCTATTATCCCAGCTACTTAGGAGGCTATCACTTGAACCCGGGAGGTGTGAGTGAGCCAAGATGGCGCCACTGCACTCCAGCCTGGTGACAGAACAAGACTCCATCTCAAAAAAAAAGCCCTCCATATTGTTTACAAATCTAAAATCTATTGTCTGGGCCCCTAGGCCATATATCCAACAATTTATCAGATATCCCTTGACAAGGGATACCATCTGTTTGATGGTTTTCTTACCATCTTGAAGTCACATACCTCTAGCTTTGTGTTTCTAATTTCACCATAGGGTTCTGTTGAGAATCCAGGAAAACTGGTGGCTATTGCACAAGTCATCATTTTTGTTTTTGAGACAGGGTTTCACTTTTGCTCAGGCTGGAGTACAGTGGAGTGATCACAGCTCATTAGTCTCAACGTCCTTTTATTTATTGTAGAGACAGGGTCTTGCTATGTTGCTCAGGCTGGCCTCAAACTCCTGGGCTCAAGCAATCCTACCACCTCCGCCTCCCAAACTTTTGGGATTACAGGTGTCCAGCTATGGCGCCCAGTCCAAAGTTGTTTTGGAATAAGAATTTGGACATTTGACCAGGCACAGTGGCTCACGCCTGTAATTCTAACACTCTGGGAGGCAAAGGTGTGCGTATTGCTTGAGGTCAGGAGTTCAAGACCAGCCTGGCCAACAGGGTAAAGCTTTGTCTCTGCTAAAAACACAAAAATTTGCTGGGTGTGGTGGCACATCCCTGTAATTCCAGTTACTTGGGTGACTGAGGCACGAGAATTACTTGAACCTGGGAGGTGGAGATGGCAGTGAGCCTAGATCGCACCACTGCACTCCAGCCTGGGTGACAGCGCAAGAACGTCTTAAAAAAAAAAGAAGAAGAAATAAAAGAAAAAAAAATTTTTTGGTCACTTGCCATCATTCAAGGCACTAGCACAGAGGCCTGTGGAGGGCCCTAAGGGAAGAAAATCAGAAAATTCAAACAAACTAATGGAAATGTTTTAGGAAATCACAGGACAGTCTCTGAAAGGAGGAAAGGATGGAATCCAAATTAGGAGCACCTCTTCCATTATGACAAGAGGAAGGGCAAAGTGGATGAGATTATGAAGCCTGAAGCCCAGAACCCAACAAATCCATCATAATTGTCCATCCAGGAGAATAAAATAGTATCACGTTTCCACTTATGTGTCTATGATGGAAACTTGATGACTGCTAACGAACCCCCAAATTCACTCACCTGTTTTTGGCAAATGAATTTTGTGAATTACATATTGCACAGATATGTAATATTTTGCTTTTCTAGGAACACCATCTGTTTTTAATGAAAATTGAGGAAATATTTTCTAACTGAAGCATATTCTGAGAAAGATCAGAATATACATTTTCATAACATTTTCAGCTTATTACATATTTGACTGTAGAACTAAAATGTTGCCAAATAAAGAAAATGACAAAGCCAAGTGTGATGGCAGAAGCCTGCAGTCCCAGCTAATTGGGAAGCTGCAGCAGGACTGCTTGAGCCTAGGAGTTCAAGGAAGCAGTATGCTATGATCGCACCTGTGAACAGCCACCACACTCCAGCCTGGACAACAGAACAAGGCCCTAAGTTAAAAAAGGAAATGATCACGCTTATAAATTTTTTCTACTTAATAGAAATAACCATGAATGAAATAAGGAAACTTATAGTTTGATCATCCTCAACCAATGTTTTAAGAGTCTAGTCTATAATAAAGATTGGGACCTAACACTTTTAAACTTTTCTCTAACTCCAAACTCATAAATACACATTGTTATATTGATTTTAAACTTCAGATATAGAGTATTTGGTCAAGTAGACTCCTTTAAAAAACAGGGCAACAGAAAAGTTTCTGAATGTCACTAGACAATTAAACTTTTATTGAAGCGTAAATTGTGGTACAGAAATACATTTCAACTGATTTAAGTCCAACACCAGTGAAAGGAGAAATTATGGCACCAAAACTTTCCCTCTTCTATCAAACCATGATTTAGATTATGATTCAATCTACATTTCTCTTTTCTAGGCTTTGTCCCATACAAATTTGTGCAGTTTTTCAACATTAGAATTCTTAATTCTATTAGGAAAACAAAACAAAACAAAAAAAACCCACAGACCTCAAGTCAACAAATCTATTGGGATACTGTTTACGAACAAAGTCCACCTTAAGCATTGGTCCTTAAAACAGAGCTCCTCAAAATATTAGGTGCTGTGCTCATTACAGAATCAAACTTACACACTGACTGAAAACTTCCTCAATGAAATTTTCAATCAACAACATGCTTCAAATAAAAGTCAAACAGTGTTCCAACCACTTGATTTCAAACCAAGTAGATTTTAGGTTTAGAAACACTAAAAAAAGGTGTTTCATTTATAAATACGGAAGGAACAAAAACATCACTGCATCAATCCAGAAATTATCAAGATATTTAGAGGACAAGAAATATAAAATTTAGTCAACTTTGCTGTTTTCTCAGTTCCTTAAAATCCCAGAGTATCTGCAAATATAGCAAAAAGGTACCAACTCTTGAAAGGCTATATTACTAGTTATTTCTCATTGAGTATTTTGGAATTTTATTTATGTTCTACTTATTTATTCATATATTCTACTTTATGATGTTTATCTGAATAATCTGGACAAATTCTCATTCTGGGCAGTCATTCATTTCATCCTACGAATGCCATGGTGAGGGAAACACCGTAGTTAGAGGAACAGATGAAGTCAGAACACACATGCATCACAGTCACAGAACTTTAAGTCACAAGATGGAAAAGACATTGATTCTGCTTTGGATCAAAGTTTATAGAACACTACTTAATGGAAACTAGTGGAAATGGCCGCTAAAAGAAAAGTTAAGGTGAATGATCCAAGCTGACTTGATTTACTGAATCCAGAATAAAATTATGCTAAATCTCTCTGGTAATTAACTAAATAAAAAATCATTTTATACTACTACTTAAACTTAGTAGGTTAGTAAAGGCGTGCTACTCATCAGACACTAATCTCATTTACTGAGGAATACAGAATTGTATGTTTTCCACAGTTCAGCCAGTACACCCTAATCTCAATCTACAACTCTGGGTCTTCCCTGCGAATCAACTATTTTCCAAAAGAGCACATTACAATAAAAGAGAGGTTAAATTCCCATGCCCTTTAAAGAGTATTAAGCCCAGGGACCATCTCCTCCATTTCCCATCTGGGGTATAGAATTAGTATATAAACCCACAGTGTTAACAGTGTATTGCTTTATTTGGGGTCTTGGGGGAGACACCAGGGAGAGGGAAGAAATCAAAGGACTATAAATGCAGGGTCCAATAATGTTAAAATAGTAAATATGCAAAATGAGTAACTGGAATCATTTTCTTAAGGACTCAACTCATGGAAGAAAAACTTTAATTGCCGTTTCAAAAAACATCAGTATGAAGTAGAAATTAGTTTCAATAACATTAGTAAAGAATATGTTCTAGAAAGTGGAGGTAACTGGATGTAAAATTCTGGCAGCAATTTAATAGAACAGTCCCAGAGGGTTAGGCTGAGGCCAACACCTAATGAGGACGAAAGCCTTGTCTGTGGGGAATTTTGGATGATACTTGGAGAAATATTACACTGTGCATAAACCAAACTGAGTTGCTTTCACAAGTGTTGTAAAGTTTCATATAGTAAAAGGTTTTTTCTACATGCACTTCAATTTCACAGCAAGAGTGGCAGAGAATACCTAAACACAGAAGAGAGCATTCATGCAAGATATCTAACTCCTTGATATAATAATGCATACAATTCAAAATGATTACACTATCATTACATCTAGGGCTTTCTGCAACTACACAGTGGTGGTTATGGAAAGCACTGCCCCCAGCATCGACATCTAGAAAGCATCCACCACCTTCTACATGTGTTCTCTTTTTGCGTTTTTTCTTCATTTTTTTTAATCAACTCTGCTGTTGTTGCTGCTTCTTAGCAAAACTGGTAAAAACAAAATTGTAATCATTGAACATAGCACTCTGGCAATCAAGACGCTTAAAACCTTCAATCTTCTGAGGTGAAGCAAGCACTGTGCGACATTTAGAACTCTGAGGGAAAAAATTAAATAACCATTAGTGTTTGCAATCCAGAGAAGTATTTTCAACCAAAACAGTTAAGTGACAGACTTTTATCTTAATGAAACTAAGACATTTGAGTTATTTTAGCTGCCTTCTTATGTGCTGGAGGGACCAGGGCTTCTTACGGTTCCTCCCACCAGGCCTGTCAATAGCAAGACAGAAGGAACCCATCAATTTGGCTAGATAGAAAACAAGGACTGATATAGGTCTAATGAAACAAAGCTTCTCAGCTACCAGTAACCTCAAACAGTATTACTTCTGGATATCTGAGTGGCTGGTATATGTGCTATCTTAGAATACATCTTAGGCCTCAGTCTCACTTCCTTTAGATTTTAAAAACCAAATTACCTGATTAATAATAAAATATAAAATTACCTGATTAACAAACAAGGTGGTCACAAATTTTCCTGGCTTGAAGACTTCTACAACTTTCCTGATCAGGTCATCATAGGAGGTCTGACTTAAGTTTGTTTCAAAGCTAACATAAGAAAATTCTGGTTCTGGAGTGATGTGAATAGTCCAATAAGTTCCCTGAGAGAAACAGTTCACAGTGTTAAGAATGGAAAGACTGGCCGGGCGTGGTGGCTCAAGCCTGTAATCCCAGCACTTTGGGAGGCCGAGACGGGCGGATCACGAGGTCAGGAGATCGAGACCATCCTGGCTAACACGGTGAAACCCCGTCTCTACTAAAAAAAAAAAAAAAATACAAAAACTAGCCGGGCGAGGTGGCAGGCGCCTGTAGTCCCAGCTCCTCGGGAGGCTGAGGCAGGAGAATGGCGTAAACCCGGGAGGTGGAGCTTGCAGTGAGCTGAGATCCGACCACTGGACTCCAGTCCGGGCGACAGAGCGAGACTCCGCCTCAAAAAAAAAAAAAAAAAAAAAAGAATGGAAAGACTATTACACATTTAAATATTTAAATAATTATTGAAGCAATATATATAACTACTCACATCCGATTTCATTCCATTCATCGAATACCCACAAGGATTGAACATTGTGGCATCAATGACAGAACCTGGTATCAGGTCACGAATTCCACTCTCCTGGGGGGAAAAAAGACTGAGTTTAACAAAGGTTTGACAAACAAACTTCAAATGAGTTCAAAATACAATCCCAGGATGGGAGGAGGGAGAGGACCAGGAAAAATAACTAACTGGTGCTAGGCTTAATCCTTGGGTGACAAAATACTCTGTATGACAAACCCCCATGACACAAGTTTACCAACATAACAAACTTGCACTTGTAACCCTGAACTTAAAGAATGAAAAATAAAATTTAGTCCCCATGCAGAAGAATCCAGCAACAATTATTACTAAAAATGCTTACACGAGTGACATCCTTTGCAGTAACACCATCTTTCATGTAGAACTGGTCCATAACTGCTGGGTCAAGCTCACTCATCAGAATTTCCAAGGTTTGATCTGGCTGACTGATTACCCGACTCTCTGGGAAATCCAGAGTATATAAGTACCTAAATAAAAGTTAAAAATGTTCCTAAAAATGACAATTGGCAGTTTAAACTAAATCTTCCATAGGACAACAAAAATCCACAAAATTGCACTAAACATACCAACAGTCAGAATTCATACGTCCCATACAATATGCTGCTCCATCTGTTGAGGGAAGAGAACACAAAATAAACACAACACATCCATTTAATAGGATGGTTTGTTACTACCCTTCCACAATAAGCAGAATGATACTATTTGCCACTTATTAGAAATGTCATCCATGAGTGGACCGGGCATAGTAGCTCATGCCTATAATCCCACCCCTTCTGGGGGAGGCCGAGGTGGGCAAATCACTTGAGGTCAGGAATTCGAGACCAGCCTGGCCAACAAGATGAAACCCCGTTGCTACTAAAAATACAAAAATTAGCTGGGCATGTTGGCACACGCCTATAATCCCAGCTACTTGGGGGGCTGAGGCAGGAGAACTGCTTGAATCCGGGAGGTGGAGGTTGCAGTGAGCCAAGATCATGCAACTCCACTCCAGCCTGGGCAACAGAGTGACACGCTGTCTCAAGAAAAAAGAAGAAATGTCATCAGTGAAAGGAAACAGTAGGTGAATTCCCAGATAAAGAGAATCAACTGACTTGGTGGATATTTGCACTAAACACCCAACACTCTGATTGGCCTGATTTGGTTTCATATTAGTAGATGTGCTAAGTTCGATTTTCATGCTTGTAAGCGACTTTGTGCAAGGTTACTAAATTATCTTAGGTTTTCAGCCTTATCTAGGAAGTAAGGATGTTATCAAATAACCTTTAGTTCCCTGACCTCTATAAATAAAAGCTTAGTACCAATTTCATTCAGGAAACACTACTTTACACTGTGCAATTTAAAAAAGCCAGGTCAATTGTTATATAAAATGCTGGAGCAGAGCACTAGGTATTTTTCTGGAGGGAATCATATAACTTTGTTCATATTGTCAAAGGACATTATGATCTATAGGTTAGGAACCACTGAGGCTAGAGGACTGCTACAGGCCAGGAGTTTAAGACCAGCTGGGGCAACATAGCCAGACTCCATCTCTACTAAAAATTTAATGAAAATTAGCTGGGTGCTTGAACTCAAGAGTTTGACATTGCAGTGAACTATAATGATGCCAATGCTCTCCAGCCTGGGAGACAGAGTGAGAGTTTGTCTCAAACAAACAAATAGGCAAAAAGAACCACTGAGTGAGACACAAAATAGAGGGACTGGCCAGATGAAGATGAACTCTCTATGCTATATGAAAAACCAGAGGTGGCAGGTGATCAATTCTACATTTTAAAATTCCATCCTTTAAACACCACTGATTTATGACACACAATTATTTTTACAAGTGCATGTGTATACATAATTTGTAATAAGCTATCTATTCATCTCTCTTAACTAAAAATATTTTATCTAATATTTTAATGCTCTTTATAAACTCTGCATATTTTGAATTACAGGCTATATAAAGATCACTACTGTACTCCTAAAACATCCAACTCAAAGTAAATACGGATCAGGTGCAGTAACTCACACCTGTAATCCTAGCACTTTGGGGAGGTCAAGGCAGGTGGATCCCTTGAGTCCAGGAGTTCAAGACTGGCTTGGGCAAACACGGCAAAACCTTGTCTCTACTAAAAATTAAAAAAAAAAAAAAAAAAATATATATATATATATATATATATACACACGTGCATATATATGCACATATATATACACGTATATATACATACACGTATATATACGTACACGTATATATATATATACGTATATATATAGCCAGGTGTGGTGGTGCACACCTGTAGCCCCAGCTACTTGGGAGGACCACTTGAGCCTGGGATGTTGAGGCTGCAGTGAGCTATGATCACACCACTGTACCAGCATGGGTGACAGACTGAGACCCCCGTCTAAAACAAACCAAAAAATCCACAAGGAAAGCAAATATTAGTGTATGTAGAGTGCTATACCTGCATACATATGCTCTCATATAGAAAGATCTCTGAGAGGTTGCACTTTCTGTCTTTAAGAAGACAACAGGTTTATATTTTATTTAAACTTACTTGGGAAAATTGCATTAAGAAACTCTATTTCTTCCTGGAAATTCCGGTGTGGGTACCCTTGGTGAGAAGGCTTCATGAAATTCTTACGAGAATAAAAGAAGCTCTTTATTAAAAAAGAAAAAAAAGAAAAAAAAAAGATAACTTTTAGCTGTAGAATTCTATCACTTTTCGAAGCTAATCAACTATTTCCCACATATCAAAACTTGGCAAAATCAAAACTCAAATATTTTAGCTGGGCATGGTAGCATATGTCTGTAGGTTCTGCTATTGGGAGGGTGAGGCAGGAGGATCACTTGGTCCAGGAGTCCAGCCTGTACAACATACTGAGGCCTCATCTCTCCCTCCCTCTTTTTTTTTTTTTAAAAGCCCAGTCTAGGCATGATGGGTCGTTAACAACGATTAACACCAAGTATATTCCTTTCTAGAACGGTAGTTTCTAAACTGGGCTTATTAATAGTCATGTAAGCAAAAATTTGGGGGAAATAACATATTAGTTTTAAGCATCAGTGATCCAAGTTAAGCACACATTGCTTTAGATTTCTTACAAGGATCAATTCACAACAAAAACTGTACTGAGTACTAATGACAATCCATCCTTTCCTTATGAAGTTAAAGATTAAAACTCAGGCCGGGTGCAGTGGCTCACGCCTGCAATCCCAGCACTTCAGGAGGCTGAGGCGGGTGGATCACCTGAGGTCAGGAGTTATGAGACCAGCCTGGCCAACATGGTGAAACACCATCTCTACTAAAAATACAAAAAATTTAGCCGGGCGTGGTGGTGGGCACCTGTAATCCCAGCTACTTGGGAGGCTGAGGCAGGAGAATCGCTTGAACCTGGGAGGTGCAGAATGCAGTGAGCTGAGATTGTGCCATTGCACTCCAGCCTGGGAAACTAGAGCGAAACTCCATCTCAAAAAAATAAAAAATAAAATAAAATGTGACAACCACTACTAATCAGAAAATTATACTCTAGGTAAAAACCCCTTAGTTATTGAAGAGTATGAGAATTTAACTCAATACTGACTGTTGCTCTTCGACCTAACTCATTATAAAGACTGGACGATTTCGGTAATGACATTTTGCTTTTCCTTCTTTTCTTACCATTTCTCTATTATTATAAGTAACCATGTTAAGAAATTAACTACTGGAAGTGTCTGGCTTCTTCATTTCTTTCTCCCACTTGAATTTCATCCTAACTCATTCTCTGCTTCCTTCATATTTTCTGCTGTTCTTTAGAATCAGATCTCTTTCTAAGATATGAACACCTTACCACGTGTTTACTTGCATTGTAACAAAGGCAGTAAGTATACAAATTTATTTACTTTACATATTACAGGATAAGAACTCTAACATTTATGCCTGAAAAAATATTTAAAAGTTTGCTACTTACTTGAATTGAGTCAAACCCACTGTAATCCCTAGCAAGCTTCAACAGGGGAACCAGTGCTTTCAGCAAGAGGGTGGTACCACATGTCTTCAAAATGAAACGTCTCTTGGAGACAAACATGCTACTCTCACTGCAGTTGAAAAAAGTCACAATATTGTAACAATACTAATGTACTACTGAGGGTGCAATCAACCAATTTAATTATTTACAATTTCGGCTAGTATTTTTAAATATTAGGATCTCAAGGAAGCAAGTTACACACTACAGTATTCTTTTTTCTAGTATACAAAACATCCCCAGGGCTTGGCACATGGTAAGCATTTTCATAAACATTAGTATATTCATAATATAAACTTAGTTTAAAAAAAAAAGAGGCCGGGCACGGTGGCTCAAGCCTGTAATCCCAGCACTTTGGGAGGCCGAGACAGGCGGATCACGAGGTCAGGAGTTCGAGACCATCCTGGCTAACATGGTGAAACCCCGTCTCTACTAAAAAATACAAAAAGCTGGCCGGGCGAGGTGGCTGGCGCCTGTAGTCCCAGCTACTCGGGAGGCTGAGGCAGGAGAATGGCGTGAACCCGGGAGGCGGAGCTTGCAGTGAGCTGAGATCCGGCCACTACACTCCAGTCCGGGTGACAGAGCGAGACTCCGTCTCAAAAAAAAAAAAAAAAAAAAAAGAGAGAGAGGCCAGGCACGGTGGCTCACACCTGTAATCCCAGCACTTTAGGAGGTCAAGGTGGGTGGATCACGAGGTCAGGAGTTCAAGACCAGCCTGACCAAGATGGTGAAACCCCGTCTCTACTAAAAATACAAAAATTAGCCAGGCATGGTGGCAGGTGCCTGCAATACCAGCTACTTGGGAGGCTGAGGCAAGAGAATTGCTTGAACCTGGGCGGCAGAGGTTGCAGTGAGATGAGATTGCGCCACTGCACTTCACCCTGGACAGAGTGAGGCTCTGTCTCAGCGGGGGAAGAAAAAAAAAAAAACAAGGGTGGGGGGGCTGTTTAGTCCAGTATCCCCCTGCAAGGTCCATCACAATATATACACAATATATACTATAAGCATTCATTCAAAGTATTTATTGAATAAATTAACTCTGCAACTATAAAAAAGGTGATGAGCTTTTATATACCAATTAGACAACTGTATTTGTATAGCAAAGCTAACTTTTCCCTTTGCCTGAACTTCTGATTAAGAGGTACTTCTTTATTAAGTGGGAGGAAAAGATGGCAACCACCCTGAACCGTCCGGTGAGGCTTCAAAATTTACATCCTAAAAACATCCATGTTACACTAAACATTTCCTTTTATACCATATTCTTAAAAATAATGTAAAAAAAGGCGGAGTGCAGTGGTTCACGTGTATAATCCCAGCACTTTGGGAGGCCGAGGCGGGTGGATCACCTGAGGTCAGCAGTTCAAGACCAGCCTGGCCAACATGGTGAAACCCCGTTTCTACTAAAAATACAAAAATTAGCCATGTGTGATGGAGGGTGCCTGTAATCCCAGCTACTCAGGGGGCTTAGGCAGGAAAATTGCTTGAACCAGGGAGGTGGCGGTTGCAGTGAGCTGAGATCACGCCACTGCACTCCAGCCTGGGTGACTGAGTAAAACTAAGTCTCAAGAAACCAAACCAAACAAAAAAACCCAGAACTACAACTGAGAGGAACTTACTGTTTCACATTATGATTAGGACTGAAATGAGCTACCTAACACTTGTTTCACAGGACTTACCTGAGTACATAAGCTTCCTGCTTGTCAGTTTTTGTCACACTTATGATTGAACATTGCACATCCTTCAAAAGTATGTCCCACTCAGATCTATCATTTAACAAAAAAAATTATGATTAATCCACAACAGTACCCACCTACTCATAAAAATTACAAAGCTCACCCTTTTTCCCATGAAGAGACCACATTTTTAATTAATATTGTACACCAACATTTAGTTTCTTTCAAAATAATCTACATTGACATATCCAGATAAATGACAGGTATATTATGCTATATATGAAAAAAAAGGTCATTATACTATGTATTTACAAATTACTAAAAGAAAAATAGGCAAAAAAATGTTCAAAGGTCCATAAACCAAGGTAAACCATTAACTCATCAATGATTATAGGAATTCAGTGGGACACTCTGTCTCTAAAATGTGCAGATTTTTAACCTTAAGAAACACTTGGCCGGGCGCGGTGGCTCAAGCCTGTAATCCCAGCACTTTGGGAGGCCGAGACGGGCGGATCACGAGGTCAGGAGATCGAGACCATCCTGGCTAACACGGTGAAACCCCGTCTCTACTAAAAAAAATACAAAAAACTAGCCGGGCGAGGTGGCGGGCGCCTGTAGTCCCAGCTACTCGGGAGGCTGAGGCAGGAGAATGGCGTAAACCCGGGAGGCGGAGCTTGCAGTGAGCTGAGATCCGGCCACTGCACTCCAGCCCCGGCGACAGAGTGAGACTCTGCCTCAAAAAAAAAAAAAAAAAAAAAAAAAAAAACACTTAAAAAAAAGAGCATAATTTTACCAATCTAATTGGCATAGAGATTTAAAAGCCTGTCTAACTGTCTGGACAGTGAGTGATGTTACCCTTATAGCACTTACAAAACACTGGAATTACTTTGCCAATTATAAGCACACCTAGAAGATTTTGGGAATACTATACAGCTCTCCAAATGCAATAAGAAAGCCCATTTAGCAGGAAATGTGCAGTACAAGCAACCATAGCAATGGAGGTCATATGGACATGAAGAAACTAGTCTTAATTTGCCTGAAATAGAATTAGGAAAGTATTGATTCTTTCATCAGTGTGCCCATTATAAAAAGACAATGTAATTCCATGGAACAGCTTAACATGACCAGATATTATTATTTTTTGAGACAGGGTCTCACTCTGTCGCCCAGGCTGGAGTGCAGTGGCGCAATCACAGCTCACTTCAATCTTGACCTCCCAGGCTCAAGCAATTTTCTTGCCTCAGTCTCTCAGGTAACCAGAACCACAGGCGTGTGCCACCATGCCCAGTTGTTTGCCAGAAATATTTTCTAGGCCGGGCACGGTGGCTCACACCTGTAATCCCAGCACTTTGGGAGGCCAAGGCAGGTGGATCACTTAAGGTCAGGACTTTGAGACCAGGTGTGGTGGCAGGTGCTTATAATCTCAGCTACTCAGGAGGCTGAGGCAGGAGAATCGCCTGTAATCCTAGCACTTTGGGATTGGGATGGCTTGAGCTCAGGAGTTTGAAACCAACCTGGGCAATAGAGCAATACCCTAGGTCTTTAAAAAAAAGAAAAATTTTTAAGCCCCATGATATCTGACAGGCCATTGCTCTATACTCACAAAAATGGCAAATCTTTTTTCTTTTTTTTTTGGGACTGAGTCTTGCTCTACCACCCAGGCTGGAGTCTAGTGGCAAGATCTCTGTTCACTGCAACCTCCACCTCCCAAGCAGCTGGGATTACAGGCATGCACCACCACGCCTGGCTAATTTTTGTATTTTTAGTGGCGACAGGGTTTCACCATGTTGGCCAGGCTGGTCTGGTACTACTGACCTCAGGTGATCCGCCTGCCTCGGCCTCCCAAAGTGCTGGGATTACAGGCGTGAGCCACTGTGCCCAGCCGGCAAATCATTTGTTAACCAGATAAGAACGTCTGAGCGAAATCCAACAGCAAAATGTTTTATTCATTTGTATTAAAAAGCAAGCACACCACCAAAGAAGCCTGGTAGAATTTTGTGTGTGTCTCACCATTTTGCTATAAGAAACTGTTACTGACCCATCTGTGTACCAATACCCATCCAAAAATATGTAATGTGTTAGGCTTGCTAACGATTAGAGCTGAGTTCCTGTATTTGACTATAACATGACTAAACAACTTTTTAAAAAGAGCTATTAAAAAATTAAGGTTCTTTTAAAAAGGTGCTAACAATTTGTTCATATATGCAAAGAATACATATGCGGGACATATACTGTGACAACCCTTGAAATTATTCCTGGCTTGTGTGGTGGCACACGCCTGTAATCTCAGCTACTCAGGAGGCTGAGGCAGAAGAATCACTTGAAGGTGGAGGGTGCAGTGAGCTGACATCTTGCCACTGCATACCAGCCAGGGAAACAGAGGGGAGACTCCAACTCAAAAACAAAAAAACAAACAAAAACAAAAAACAAAAAAAAACTTGGCTAGTCACAGTGGCTCACGCCTGTAATCCCAGCCGAGGCGCGTGGATTACCTGAGGTCAGGAGTTTGAGATCAGCCTGGCCAACGTGTTGAAACCCCGTCTCTACTAAAAATACAAAAATTAGCTGGGCGTGGTGGTGGGCGCCTATAATCCCAGCTACTCCAGAGGCTGAGGCAGGAGACTGAATGCGGAGATGGAGGTTGCAGTGAGCCGAGATCACACCACTGCATTCCAGCCTGGGCGACAAAAGTGAAACTCCATCTCAAAAAAATAAACAAACTTTACTCGTGGGAATGAAATCCTGCTTCACTTGACTAAGATAAATTTACAAAATCCTTGCAAAAATTATCTACTATTAAGACTCCCATTCCTGAATATGAAGGTAAATAAAAATACCAACTACGATTTAAGTATTTGAAGCATTAAAATTTCAGATCTTTAAAGAGCTTATCTAATTCAGGTCCATCAATAATGCTATCTGCTTAAGTCATCACCTACTGACTTCCCACTATAACTTACCATTCTTGCACATATTCTTTTTTACCCACTGGATGCACTAACAAATCCCACCCTCCCTTTCTCAGTTATACTCACCTTTTTTTTTTTTTTTTTTTTTTTTGAGACAGTCTCGCTCTGTCGCCCGGGCTGGAGTGCAGTGGCCGGATCTCAGCTCACTGCAAGCTCCGCCTCCTGGGTTTACGTCATTCTCCTGCCTCAGCCTCCTGAGTAGCTGGGACTACAGGCACCCGCCACCTCGCCCGGCTAGTTTTTTGTATTTTTTTTTTTTTTAGTAGAGACGGGGTTTCACCATGTTAGCCAGGATGGTCTCAATCTCCTGACCTCGTGATCAGCCCGTCTCGCCCTCCCAAAGTGCTGGGATTACAGGCTTGAGCCACCGCGCCTGGCTATACTCACCATTTCTATTAAGACTTTTAACAGGGTCCCTGGCTGAACCAAAAAATGTAACAATCTTTTCCTTTCTTATTTTTGTTTTCTCTTTTTTAAAAGGCTGTTGTGGTCAGGCACTGTGGTTCAGAGAGGCCAAGAAGGAAGGATCACAAGGCCAGAAGTTCAACACCAGCCTGGGCAACACAGCAATAGCCAGTCTCTGGCAGCTGGGAGCGGTGGTGTAGGCATGTAGTTCCAGCTACTCAGTAAGGCTGATGTGGGAAGTTTGCTTGAGCCTAGGAGGTGGAGGGTGCAATGAACCATGATTATACCACTACACTCCAGCCAGGGTAACAGAGCAAGACCCTCTCTTAAAACAAAAAGTATTCACCCTTACAATTTGTAGCACAGATACTTTAAAATCGTGGTCCATGTCACCTTGAGGTTGGTGTCTTCTGTTCTTTCGAGATGTTAAGATTTTCCTGGTTTTGGGTATGTCAACCAATTTAGGATTGCATCCTGTATTTTGACATGTTACATCATTCTAGGTCTTGATTTTTAAAAATGTTTAGCAGACAATCTGGTTTGGTTCAGGCTTCAAGTTTTTACTCAACATTTGTAGGTTGTGTTATGGTTCCAATGTCAGGTTCGTTATGAACTCCTTTGCTATGCTATTTGCATCTGTCCCACTTATTTGCCACCCAATGGCCAGGCTGGCTCTGGGGAGGCAGTTTATCCTGTATTTTAGTTTTCAAACCTCTGATGTGCTGTTTAGGGTCAGATCCATGCAAAACGGCTAAGGAACGTTCATATAAAATTTCATAGGTTTACTTTTCTTCAACTCTCCATAATCTCTCTGACAATGCCTGACTCACATAAGGGATAGGGGAAGGACTCTTCTTCATCCACTATCTATAAAAACAGGGCTTTGGCCAGGTGTGAGGGTTCATGCGTGTAATCGCAGCACTTTGGGAGGCCGAGGCGGGGGGATCACGAGGTCAGGAGATGGAGACCATCCTGGCTATGCTGTGAAATCCTGTCTCTACCAAAAACACAACAAATTAGCCGGGCGTGATGGCGGGCACCTGTAGTCCCAGCTACTCGGGAGGCTGAGGCAGGAGAATAGCGTGGAGGCAGAAGAATTGTGTGAACCTGGGAGATGGAGCTTGCAAGTAAGCCGAGATCGCGCCACTGCACTCCAGCCTGGGCAATAGAACAAGACTCTGTCTCAAAAACAAACAAACAAACAAAAAACGATTCCCTTCTCTTGTTTTAGGTATCTACCTAACTGCCATAGCTGCTAAAGGCCTACAAGGGGGTTGGGGCAGAACAGAATAAAACAAAAGCAAAAAAGAGATTTCCTCCACTCTGACTCAAAGGGGCCTCTCTTTCTTTCTTTGCAGACCAGAACTAGAGAGCCTTTCTTGGAACTATTTTTGCCTGCCCTTACTGTTCAGTTTTGGGTTTCCGGCAAGCCCAGGAGAAATCAGTGAGGAGATACCAAAGGGGAAAAAAAACAGGAAATTAGTGGTTCAGTGGAATTTAAAGTTCTGGCTTTCTTCTCCATTTCACCTGCTAAAATTTACTTCTCAGAGTCCTTGGATAGCTGCTCAACAAGGCATTCTGTCCAGGGTTTATTAATTGCATTTTAATAAAAGAAGACAGTGTAGCATGCTTCTTCTGTAATGGCAGAAATAAATAACCTTTTGTTTTTTGAACCAGTCTCACTGTCGCCCAGGCTGGAGAACAATGGCACAATCACAGCTCACTGGAGCTTTGGCCTCCCAGGCTCAGAGATCCTCCCATCTCAGCCTCCCAAGTAGCTGGGACCACAGGCATGTATCACTACACCTTACTAATATATTTTTAAATTTTTTGTAGAGATGAGGTCTCCCTATATTGCCCAGGTTTGTCTCAAACTTTTGGGCTTATGAAATCCTCCCACCCCAGCCTCCCAAAGTGCTGGGATTATAGGCACGTGCCAACCCATCTGGCTTCAAAATGCTCTTACACTCATTCATCAACAGTTCATAAAATTCTCCATCCAAACCTTTCCTCAACTACTAGTAATGCTCCACTAGTCAGAATTTTTCAATCATAGTATCAAAGAAAGCAATTACTTTAAGCACCCTAGGACAAACAGTTAAACTGTCAATCAACCTAGTGATGATAAAGGCATATCTTACCAGAGCTGCCAGGCTCAAGAAAAATAAATCAGAGGGCAAGACAGATGAAAGAAAAATGAAGAAGTCAATACAATGCTATATGTGTACATAAAAGAGGTGAAAATTTCTGCAACAGCTGAAAATTTCAGCACAAATTATTTCTATCACATTTCTGTGGGAAAAAATGGCCTGCTTTTGTAAATAAAGCTCTACTGGAACCTAGCCACACCCATACATTGACTATGGTTATTTTCTCCCTATAAGGGCAGAGATGAGTAGTTGCAACAGACTGCCTGCCTTGCAAAATTTAAAATTTACTCTCTAGCCCTTTACAGAAAGTTTGCTGACTCTTGTTTTGGAGAAAAGGTTTTCAGTGGTCTGCTTTCTGATCAAATTAACGATGGAAAAGACAAAGTGCTTTATACAGTCGACAGAGCCATTTTCTAAATCAGGTTGTAGTGAGCCAAGATCATGCCACCGCACTCCAGTCTGGGTGACACAGTGAGACTGTGTCAAAAAAAAAAAAAAAAAAAAAAAAAGATAGCATTAAGCTAGAATGTTTTATCAGGCTCAGTAGTGGTGGTGGTCTCATCTCTGCTTCATTCCCAAGCATACTACACACTGAGACTTTGAAACACTAGTCTATTATAAACTGTTTACAAAACTCATCTATATTTGGCAATTCTTACAGAGTTCAGTAAATCAAATTGATGGATATAAAGCAGAATCGAGAGAGAGAGAAGCAAGACAGCTAGATAATTTTGGGATTTATTCACATTACAGATCACATAATACTGATCTAGTCATTAGAAATTATTATAAAGCTATTCAAGCACACAATTTTTTTTTTTTTTTTTTGAGATGGAGTCTTGTTCTGTCACCTAGGCTGGAGTGCAATGGCACGCTATCAGCTCACTGCAAACTCCACCTCCCAGGTTCAAGCAAGTCTCCTGCCCCAGCCTCCTGAGTAGTTGGGATTACAGGCATCTGCTACCATGCACGGCTAATTTATTTTTGTATTTTCAGTAGAGAAGGCGTTTCACCATGTTGGCCAGGCTGGTCTCGAACTCCTGACCTCAAGCGATCCACCCGCCTCGGCCTCCCAAAGTGCTGGGATTTGGGATTACAGGCATGTGCACATAGCTCAAAGCACACAATTCTTAGGTGCTTATAAAACACAAAGAAATATGTAGATTGAGTACTTCCTGATTTGAATTCCTTTTTCTCATCTTAAATGCCATCTCTTTGATCTAATTCAGTGGTTCTCAACTTGTGATAATTTTGCCACCCAGGAGACATGTGGCAATATTTGGAGACACTTTTTTTTTTTATCATAAACTGGGGTGGTAGTGGTGTTGCCAGCATGTAGAGGACAGAGGCCAGGGATGCTGCTACACACGGTATAATTAACAGGATAGTCACTGACAACAGTGAATTATCTGAACCAAAATGTCAAGAATGCTGAGGTTGAGATACCCTAATTTCACTTAAAGAGTAGGTACTAAAATATTAAATATAATCAGAGATCATGATAAATGGTCCCAAAGAAATACATATTAGGCCGGGCGTGGTGGCTCAAGCCTGTAATCCCAGCACTTTGGGAGGCTGAGACGGGCGGATCACGAGGTCAGGAGATCGAGACCATCCTGGCTAACACGGTGAAACCCCATCTCTACTAAAAAAAATACAAAAAACTAGCCGGGCGAGGTGGCAGGCGCCTGTAGTCCCAGCTACTCGGGAGGCTGAGGCGGGAGAATGGCGTAAACCCGGGAGGCAGAGCTTGCAGTGAGCTGAGATCCGGCCACTGCACTCCAGCCTGGGTGACAAAGCGAGACTCCGTCTCAAAAAAAAAAAAAAAAAAAAAAAAAACAAGAAATACATATTCTATATTAGTAACAGCACATGAATGGTATGTCTGGAAAACAACACTTTAGTGGCATGCCACATTTTATATTTAAAACGTTTTCTTAGAGTCTGAAATCTAATAAAAATAGAACTTAGGAATGTTTACAGGGACAAGATTATATTATAACAAGACTTCTCTATGTCGCCTGATTAAATGCATTTTGGGAGCCCAAGGCAGGTGGATCACTTGAGGTCAGGAGTTCAAGACCAGCCTGACCAACATAACAAAACCCCATCTCTACTAAAAATACCAAAATTAGCCAGGTGTGGTGGCACATGCCTGTAGTCCCAACTACTCGGGAGGCTGAGGCAGGAGAATCGCTTGAACCCAGGAGGCGCAGGTTGCAGTGTGCCAAAGTCACACCACTGCACTCTAGCCTGGGAGACAGCAAGACAAGCATGTCTCAAAACAAGAAGTAAATGACTGAGGTCGAGTATCTTGAACAAGAGTCCCAAGACTACGTAACAGGGAAAAACAGTCTCTTCCACAAATGGTGCTGGGAAAAATGGATGTCCACATGCAAACGAAATTAAGCTGGACTCTTACCTTACATCATAAACAAAAATTAACTCAAAATAGATCAAGGAACTAAACATTAAGAGGAAATAAAACTCCTAGAAGAATACATAGGGTAAACGCTTCAGGCATTACATTTGACAATGATTTCTTGGATATGACATACAACAAAAATCAAAAACAGACAAATGGAGCTTGAAAACCTAAAATGTAAAAATTTCTATACATCAAAAGAAACGAGTGAAAAGACAACCTACAGAATAAAATACTTGCAAGTCACTTCATAAGGGGTCAATATCTAAAGTAAAAGAAACATCTACACACAACTCAACAAAAAAAGTGATTAAAAAATGGACAAAGGGACCAGGGGCGATGGCTCAATCACTTGGAAGTCAGGAGTTTGAGACCAGCCTGGTCAACATGGCGAAACCCTGTCTTTTACTAAAAATACAAAAAAATTAGCCAGGCATGGTGGCGCATACCTGTAGTACCAGCTATTAGGGAGGCTGAGACAGTAGAATCACTTGAACCTGGGAGGAGGAGGTTACAGTGAGCTGAGATGTGACCATTGCACTCCAGCCTGGGTGACTGAGACTGTCAAAAAAAAAAAAAAAAAAAAAAAGACAAAGGACTTAAATATAGACGGAACCCATTAGTGCAGGGTTATGCTCTAATCACCTGAAAAATGACGACATAGATCCTATTCCCATATCCAGTTAGGTCAGACACTTTCTGAGGATGATGCCTGGAAATTTTTATTTGAAAAGCTTCCAGGTCATTAGATTACTCATTACTTCCTAATGTAAAACCAGCTAGTTTCAGAGTTCATGTAATTTATCCAAAGTCACTGCAGCTTCCCAATTCTGAGCTTACCTCATATTTTTAGGTCTGTTTTAGAGACTCTCACTACAGTACATTCATCAGGGTGCCTCTACCCCAGGTAGTAAGCAGTCTTTAGGTCAAAGGCATCCTAAAACCAGATTATTCTTGAATAAAGCTAGACTGACCAGAAGTTAGATTCTGAGGATGCCTTCCTGGGGCAGTGAATTCAGATACCCTGAGAAATAAGCCGCCTCCTTTTGTTCAAAGATATGAACCTAGAATGCAGCCACACTATTATAATCACAATATTGTTCCTCCGTCTCAAATTTTTACCCCAAATCGGGATACTCCTCTCAGTTTTCTGCTTTCAACATGTGCTTCTTAAAGATACATGGTTTGTAAACAACAGTTGAAATCTTTTTGTTGTTGTTGAGACAGGGTTTCACTCTGTCACCCAGATGGAGCGCACTGGTGCAATCTCATTTTGCTGCAGCCTCGATCCCCCAATGGCTCAAAAAATCCTCCCACCTCAGCCTCCTGCGTGGCTGGGACTGCAGACACGCACCAGGATGGACCAGCATGCCCAGATACTTTTTCAATTTTTTTTTGTAGAGTCAGGATTTCACTATGTTGCCCAGACTGGTCTCAAACTCCTTGGCCTCTCAGAGTGCTGGGATTAGACATGAACCACCAAGCCCAGCCCCGAAACCTTTTTGAAACTGCTGGGAGGAATGGAACGAGAAGCTTAATTCTTTAGTAGGAAGCATTTTTACTCTGAAACATTGCACTAAAAGGTTTTTTGGCAATGGGCTGTAAATTCCTTCAATGTAAATTATTGATAGTGTGATAATACTGCATAATGACGTAGTCAAAGAAGGCATGAGTTTGGGGAAAGTTAAGCTGAGGTATGACTATCTTTGTAACTGCCCCAATCCTTTACTAAAAATTATGTTTTAGTTTATAAAATCTGAGTAAAGCACAGAATAGGATTTCCAGTTCTGAAAAATCACTCTTTTCTCAGCAAAATTTTCTATTTTCTAACAGATTTCCTCCTTACTACTCTCACCCTCCCTAAAGCTGCCATTTCTTATAAAAGGCTTTTGTTTGTTATAGCACTGTGATCCAACAACGAAACCATTTTTAAATGGTCACTGATTTTTATTCAACATCCCTAAAATCTGAAAAATTAAAGAAAACTGCAGGTTACCCCTAAGAAACTGTCTCTCCCTTAATTGTCCTTTATTCATCTGGGTATACCTGGTCTGCTGCTTTTCTCCAACAGTAGTGTTTAACCCAAGCTATATCATACAAGATTTTTCTTTGTTAAATTTCTCAGTATTACATAATTTGTTCACTTATTAAGATAAATTATCTTAAATGGTCTACAAGAGGAAAGCAGTGTTTAGTAAAAAGGTGTATATTCAGAAACGATTCCAGCTTAACTTGGCATTAAAACTTGGACTGATGAGCCAAGTTTGTTTAAAGTGAATTCTATTCCCTCACACCACACACAAAATCAATTCCAGATGGATTGCAGATCTAAATATGAAAGGTAAATACTGTGTAGGAGAAAAAAATATTTCAGACTTTGGGATGAGCAAACTGAGGGAAGTATGTCGTTTCCTAGAAGAATGTGTGAAAAAGGTTGGATATTTTCTCCCTTGAATTATGTAGAATACTCCAGTGAAACCATCTGGGCCTAGATGATTGACTGATTCAAGTTATTTAGGTGTTGTTCTAGGACTATTTTAGGTTCTCTATTTCTTCTTGCGTTAGTTTTGGAAAGCTATTTTTCCAGGAATTTTTTCTCCCTAATATCTTTATCTTGTTATCCTTGTCTTTAGCATCAACACTAATGCTCTCTTTGGACATTTAAGCCTCTCACTCTCTTAATCCTTTCTATGTCCGTATGTTTATTATGCTTTATAAACAAATGTGTTTAATTCAGCCTGTTCGTCTTTTAACCCACTTTTATTCATATCTTAATGGAGCCCAGGAAGTCAAGGCTGCAGTGAGCCATGATCGTGCCACTGCACTCCAGCCTGGGCTATAGATGGATCCTGTCTTTAGTACTGCATATAAAATATTAACCTATTTATTCTTCACAACTTTCATGAGCTATATACCATTATTGTCTCCATTTTAAAGATGAGGAAACAGCTCACACAGCTATTAAATGCTGTTTGAATTCAAATCTTGTTATTCCAGAGGCTGTGCATTTAATCATGTCATTTGAGTAAAACGCGTCATGCTTTATTCTTCTAGATGTCCGATTATCCTTCCCTGGGGTCTCTAAAACTGGCTCCATGTCCCCACAGACCAGACTCCATCGACGATACTCTCTTTGCTAGGCTGTTGATTTTAGGTGATTCAACGAACACCTACTATTTCAGGCTTTTTTAACATCCCGATAAATAACCTAACCACTTGAGTGGTCGCTGAAAAATGTTCCTACGAAGGTTACCAGGGGACCTTAGTTAAATCAATAGATTTTTCCGTTCTTGCTTAACTTGCTTTATCTACAACAGTTACAATGTGACAGTATACTACCAGTAGTTGTTCAATGAATGTTACATACCCACAAAATGGATGGCACTAAATCATGGACTCTACAGGGAATATTTTGTCCTTCAAAGTTCAACTTTAGCCATGATTTTAAGAGCCACACTGAAGCAGTAAAACAATTTGGGCTGATCAAAGTACAAAGTAAAAAGGGTTCTTAAACATTTAAAGAAAGCAGGCTGCTTTGTTAAAAGCCTCTTCCCCCTCTCCACTTTGACTCAGGAAGCTCTAAACAGCCAAACTGCCAAGAACTTGGGGAGAACAAAACCTTCTTCCCTTTATTAACAACATGTACTTACTACTATTTAAGGGCTCAAACATTTAAAAAGCCAAAGTGACAATTTCTGCTATTCGTTTTCTAGGACTGTTCTTACCCATTAGTTCTTTCTTGCCAAGATTTTCTAGGTTAATTATCCTGATCACAATCGTTTTTACCAAACACCTATCACAAATACCAGCCTTCTCATTTGTGAAATGAAGGAAATACTAAGCTTCTCCATGACCAAAGTCCGCTTCCTATAATCTGCACGTAAGCCTGGCACGTAGTAAGCGCTACAGACATTTTAAGTGTCACACGAAGCTTAAAAATTGAGACGTGTGACATATTAGCTATCACTAGTAGTTTTTTTCTACAACGGAATCGTTCAAGATACACTGCTAGAAACTGGATTTCCCATCGTGCCTTAAAGTCTCGGTAGCACGTGTCTGCCTGGATTCCCTTTTCCAGTTGCTTTTTGTCAAGGGACAGCTCCGAGATTAGCTAACATTCCTAAAACGCCCATTGGCCCACACCCTGGGGCCAGGCTCTAAGTCGGGCCCAGGAGCCCATTGGTCGCCGCCTCTCAATGAAGCTGGCCACGCCGGTTACTCCGCAGCACGGCCACTCTAGCCGCACTTGTGCGCAGAGGAGCCGGGGATCCGGTGGCAGGGCCTAGGAAGGCCATGGGTGGCCACCGGTGGGACCGCAGCCGGGAACAAGGCCCAAGCATCCACGGGATCTCCGGGCTTTTATTTAAGCATGGATTTCCACAGCAATACCAACTAAAACGCCTCTTCGGCGCGGTCAGCCCAAGTATGTCTCGCGTGACGGCCGGCAGTAGGACTGGGCCCCAGATTCCTTTGCTCAAGCTTAAGGCTTTAGAGGCATTATGTCCTGGGGCAGGCGGGCCTCCCTCCAACCGCACCTCTCCCGCCGGCTCCGTAGCAGGTTACACAACCCAAGGTCAAGAAACTGGGGAGCAGCCCTCGGTGGGCTCAGCGGCCGTGTCGAGGGCGGCCCCGGGGACTGCACCGTTTGCCCAGCCGCCCCGAAAAGACTCTGGCGCAGAGCACGTTAGGGCAGCGGTGGGGCCCCGCCACTGCGACACAACTGCTCCCGCCCAATCCCCGCCGCCTGAGCGCCACATGCTGCCCGCGGCCACCGCGGGTGGGAGGCCTGTTCGCCAGCCCCTCAGACAAGGCCGGGAGGGCCCCTCCTGTCCGCGCCCGCGGCAAGAACGAGCGCCGCTCCGGCCCTCCATTCCCCGAAGCGGGCACGCCCGAATTAGCGCCTGACTAAGCCCGCCGAGCCACACCTGCCGGAGGCAACCCGCGCAGGCGCCCCCGACCCCCACCTGAGGCCCCTGCCGCCAACTACTACGGAGGGAAACCTCGGGAGGCGCGGGCCGCAAAACCACCCCGGGCCGCGCCTCCCGCCGCCCAGCGCGGGACTTTACCTGAGCACGCGGCCGCGCCGGCCTCCTCCCCTCCCCCAGGACAGTGCCAGGCGCGGCAACCACCGCGGGAGAAGCCGGCTCCGGCCCGCGTGGACACGGCCGCTCCCCCCCAAACCGCGAACCTTCCAAGGCCGCCGAAGCGACCCCCGGCCGCAGACCTGCCCCCACCTGAAGGCTGAGGGAACTCGGGCCCCGCCCGTGGCTGGTGCCTCGGCGGCGGCGACAGTCCCCAGGCCCGGATGTCAGCGAGAGCCCCGGGGACCCACCTTGGGATAGTGCGAAGATCCCCAGATCCTTGGTTTGCCTCGGGCTGCTGCCGGGAGAACCAAACCTCCAGCAGCTTCTCGGTCCCTTCGAAAAAATGTGCAGCTTCCATCACCGTGAGACTAGCGAACAACCAACAACCACAGAAAATCAACTAAATTAAACCTCTTCTCCCGCCGCTGCCGCCGCCGCTGCGGATTGTTCCAGCTGTGTTACTAAAGTTCAGGTTCCTTTTTTTTTTTTTTGCTATAATTTTATATTAACTTTTTTTAAAAAAAGGACTAATAAAATTTTCCCGGCTTTGTGTGAGCGAAAGTTGAACGTAAGTCTTTTGGAAATAGAGGCAGATACAGTTCAGTCTCTTGTAGTCCGCTGCTTTCCCGTTAGAGAGAGTAGAGCGAGCGCTAGCTAATGTCGCCGGCCATACTGTGTAAGCGAGAGCGCTGCGTGAGCACCGCCCTTATATATCCCGGCTCCCCCAAAAGACCAGGAAGTGACGCATCGTCCCACCTCCACGGCCCATAGCTGCCGCCGCCTGTCAATCACTAGTGGCCGAGTGGCGGCTGGCTGGCCGAGGGCCTGGCGGGGAGCGCAGGGAGCTGCCCCCTGCGCTGCAGCTCGGGCTCTGGCCGGCTCTTGAGTGGTAGTCGATGCTGTGATGTCCAGCTGGGGACTGGAAACCTCGGATCGAATGCAGAGTGGGTGGGGAGAGCGGGAACCGAATGAGGAAAGGCTGTGCAGAGCTGTTTAGAAAAAAAAGTGATTAGCAGAAAACATGGGTGGGTCCTTAGGGATGTTGGCGGGGTTCAGCGGGGACGGTGGCCAGCGCTGGGTTGGCGTGGTGCTTTCGATCTTGTACAGTTCACCGCGACTGCTGAGGTACTTGGCCATTCTTTAAAGTGTGTTTTCCCAAGGCGAACGCAGCCAGGCGTTAAAACTAAACATTTGTCCGTGACGCGCATGTTGCCAGGGGTCGAATTAGAAGGCGCTTTAATTCTGCTCACGCCTTGGCTGATGTGCGAATGAATGCAGTCCTCGGCTGGTTTATACAATAGCCAGAAGCATTGTCTTCTCATTTCAAAAGAGAAAAGCAACGTGGCGCCCAGCCTTGGAGGGCTCCGGCTCTACCCACCTCCCACCGTGTGGCTCGCCGTGCCTCCGAATTGACTGAGCACAGCAGCCGCCGGGAAGCACTGGCAACTCCGTTGCTCCATTAGCTCAACTGGTGGGAATTTATTCAGCAAAACTACTTCTAGAAACTGAATGTGTTAAATATAATCTGAAATTTGATCATGTTTTTCTTTGAATTTTATCAAGCTGATGTATTAATTGATGGAGGTTCTCCTTACCCCCCAAAATGTACAGTGCTATCTTCTCATGTGCTTAAGGATTTACCTGGAAATTAATATAACAGGGATTCCAGAGCTATCACTGGTGGTAATTTAACGAACTATCAGTCTAATATTTTATAAATATTAAGTATAAAATAGTCGTCAAGCCACGGTCAAACGTTTAACCTCAGATGGCAAAATTGTGGTAACAAAGTTATGACTTTTACTTGGAAATATGAGAGGAAAAAACCCAAGCTGACATAAAAATTGCTATTGTCGCAAGACAAAAAGACTTTTCGCTATCATCCTTAGAAAAAAACTTTCCCCAAAGTGAAGTAAGATGATGTCAGCATGAAAAATCCACTGAAAAAGACATGGTTTGGGCCGGGCGCGGTGGCTCAAGCCTGTAATCCCAGCACTTTGGGAGACCGAGACGGGTGGATCACGAGGTCAGGAGATCGAGACCATCCTGGCTAACACAGTGAAACCCCGTCTCTACTAAAAAATACAAAAAACTAGCCGGGCGAGGTGGCGGGCGCCTGTAGTCCCAGCTACTCGGGAGGCTGAGGCAGGAGAATGGCGTAAACCCGGGAGGCGGAGCTTGCAGTGAGCTGAGATCCGGCCGCTGCACTCCAGCCTGGGCGACAGAGCGAGACTCCGTCTCAAAAAAAAAAAAGACGTGGTTTGGGTTTGCGCTCTAGATACCCTGCAGAATAATAGCACTTGTCTTACAGGAACATGGATTCACGTGTCTCCGTGAAACCTGTTGAAAGAAGCTATGTTGTGAGCTAGGTACATACACTACTCTTGCCATGTTTTGTTTGTTTGTTTGTTTGAGACGGAGTCTCACTCTGTCGCCCACGCTGGAGTTCAGTGGCGTGATCTCGGCTCACTGCAACCTCTACCTCCTGGGTTCAGGCGATTCTCCTTCCTCAGCCTCCTGAGTAGCTGGGATTACAGGTGCATGCCACCATGCCCGACCAATTTTTGTATTTTAGTAGAGAGGAGGTTTCACCATGTTTGCCGGGCTGGTCTCGAACTCCTGACCTCAGGTGATCTGGCCACCTCGGCCTCCCAAAGTGCTGGGAGGCCACAGCGCCCAGCCCTCTTGCCATGTTTTATAAGCATCCAACTCAAACTGCGGATTGGGACAAAAGATAATAAATGTTGCTTATTTTATAATGATAAAAGAATGTGGTTACTCTACTTGGAATAAAGATAAAAGAAGTATTTCTGTGTTTTACAAGCTGTTCAATTATTTGATGGTTGCTTATTGAAGAATCTGCCTACTAAACCACCTCAAACACTAATTGTGGTATACACATAATTTGGCTTATAATTGCTTATAATTAGTTGCTTCTCAACTACTATTATGCTTTTTTCCCAGTGCAATTTAAGTTAATATAAAAGTGCCAAGAATCTTGGCAAAGTAAATCCTTGTTAATTTGATACAGGATAATTTAAATAGAGTCTACCAACTGGATTCGTCCTTTGTCAAATATATCATTTTTCTTGTTATCTTGAAGCTCAAAATTCCTTGTATACTCTGGTTTCTCTTCGGATCATAGAAATAATAAAAATAAAAATCCCTTGTACTAAGTTGGTTAATCTTTGCTTAAATATTGTCCTGAACTCAATATGTCAAAAATACATTTATCATTATTTCTAAAATGATTTCCTTTCTCAGCCCCATTTCTATCAACAGTGACCATTTTTTCCCCACACTTCCAGTTTTTTAAAAACGCCTTGTCTGGATGCGGTGACTCATGCCTGTAATCCCAGCACTTTGGGAGGCAGGTGGATCACCTGAGGTTGGGAGTTTGAGACCAGCCTGACCAACATGGAGAAACCTCGTTTCCACTAAAATTACAAAATTAGCCAGGCATGGTGGCACATGCCTGTAATCCCAGCTACTAGGGAGGGTGAGGCGGGAGAATCCCTTGAACCTGGGAGGTGAAGGTTGCGGTGAGCCGAGATCGCATTGCACTCCAGCCTGGGCAACAAGAGCGAAACTCCATCCCAAAATAGATAAATAAATAAAAATAAATAAATAAATAAAAATAAAAATGCCTCATTGGCTATAGCACTTTGCACACAAAACACTTACTTAAAGGACTCCCATTCACTAGGCCTTCTTAAGATACCTCTGATTGTACTCCTTCCCTTTATTCTCTTTAGTAATCATTCCTAGTAAGATCTTACTCAAATTTTAAAAAATCCTTACTTGACCCCACTTTTACCTTCAGCTATCACCCAATTCCTCTGCTTCCCTTAACAGCAAAACTCCCTAAAAGATGTAAAGACATGTCTATACTTGTGGTCCCTACCTCCTCATCTCTCCTTCAAATTCTCCAGATGGGTGTTTATTCCTAGCACTTGATTGAAATGGCACTTCTCAAAGCCCACTTCTTGCCAAAGCCAGTGGTTGCCAAAGCCATTGAGACCAGTAAATGGTCTCAATCCCCATTTACTCAATCTTTCAATAGCTTGTGACACAATTAACTATGCCTGCCTTCTAGAAACAAGTCTCCAGGCTTTCCTGACATCTCTCTTTTTTGGTTTTCCTTGGAATTTTCTTCCCAATGCTTCAGTGCTCTTGGCTATGCCTCTGCCCTCTTTTCTACATACATTTTCTCCCTAGATGACCTACATCATCCAGTCTATGGCTTTATGACCCGCCCATAATATTAATGACTTTCAAATTCGTATCTCCAGCCCAGACATCTTCCTTGAATTTCAGACCTTTGAGACAGTTGCCTGACTACTTGAATGCCTAACAAGCACATAGAAGCTAACATTACTAGAAAAGAGCTGTTCACAGCAAAATCTGCCTCCTCCCCACAAAAGCAAAAACAAATTAACAAAAGCTCAGCTGTCCTCAACTCAAGCTTCCCGCTGACCTCTTTGTCTCCACTCTCATCTCTTCTTACCTCTTTATGGTCCACTCTTTACACAACAAATCACCTCATTAAATAGCAGTTGCTTAAACTCAAAATCATCAATGATTCCATTCTTTCCTGCATTGTCCTACATCCAACTCATAATTAGCCTTGTTGATATTCCTAAAACATTTCAAGAATTTGTTCTCTCTACCTTCATTTATACCACCATCCTAGTTCAGAGCACAAAATTAGCTCCCCTGAACTATGGCTGTAGCTTTCTAACTATAGTAGTGTTTGTCTTCACTTTGCCACCTCACTTGATTTAACACAGAGCAGCTAGAGTGATTGTTTTTTGTTTTCATTTTTTAAAATGTCTCCATAGCCCAAGATGGAATGATGTTTTTAAAACATAAGCCCAATTATGACACTTATTAAAATTCTCCAGTGGTTTCCCATGACACTTAAAATAAAAATTTATTACCCTGGCCTTCAAATCCTTACGTGATTTGATCCTGAATTAATTATCCTCTAACCTCATTTCTACCATTCACTCTCTGTACTCCATCCATACTGACCTGTCTCCCTTTAGGTCATTTTCATTTATCTGAAATGCTCTTTCTCTCCCTTTTGGTATGGCTTGTTCATTCTTGTCATTCACATCTTAGCTTAAATGTTGCCTCTTCTGAGAAGTCACTAAGCTACTATAGCAAAGAGATCCCAAATACAATAACTCAAAGATTAAGGTTTATTTCTCTCTCACATAACAGTACAGAGGTAGGCAGGTAGTCTAGGGTGAGTGGGCAGCTCTGTTCTATGAGATCATTCAGGGAACCAGGTTCCTTCTAACCCATTTTGACCATAGAGTAAAATCTTTATTCTCATTATTGAAGCTGACTTAATCTGTCCACAGTCTAGCCTGGAAGAAGAGGAAAAAAAGAAAGGGACAAAAACTACTTTCCTTATAAAAACAAGATATGGAAACTTTTTTTGTTGTTTTTATTTTGAGACAGGGTCTCACTCTGTCACCCAGGCTGGGGTGTAGTGGCTCCATCTTGACTCATTGCAGCCTCAACTTCCCTGGGCTCAAGTGATCCTCCCACCTCAGCCTCCCACATAACTGGGACTACAGGCAAGCGCCACCATGCCTGGCTAATTTTCGTATTTTTAGTAGAGACCAGGTTTCACCATGTTCCCCAGGCTGGTCTTGAACTCCTGGACTGATGATCTGCCCACCTCAACCTCCCAGAGTGCTGGCATTACAAGCATGAGCCACCATATCTGGCCTTAGATTCAATTTAAAGTGTCCAAGTAGTGTGCTGGAACTGGCTTCCTACTGTTTGTGAGAGCTAATTGTTACACTCTCAGAAATTTGGGGAGTCAGTTGACATCACAGTGGTGGTTTGAAATTAGCCATGTTGTGCGTATTTACGTCAGTGAAATTGGCAAACTATAATCAGGGTTCTCCATACCCTCAGCTGGGTGATTGTTAAACACTTACCGGTTGTTAAACGTTTACCAGCATTCCTCTGGTTTCACAAATCTATCACATTGATGGTGTTGAAAACATGGTTTTCTTGGCTAGGCACAGTGGCTAATGCCTGTAATCCCATCCCTTTGAGAGGCTGAGGCGGGAGGATCGCTTTAAGCCCAGGAGTTCAAGACCAGCCTGGGTAACATAGTAAGACCCCCATCTCTATTTTAAAAAGAAGAAAGAAAAAGAAAACATGATTTTCTCTAATGTCAATGCAAGTTTTACTGCCCAAGGCTGTTGTGGGACTTCAGAGATTGTAAGTGAGAAAAGTGTTTTAGAAACTGTAGGCCGAGTGCAGTGGCTCATACTTGTAATCCCAGCACTTTGGGAAGCCAAGACTGGCGGATCACCTGAGGTCGGGAGTTCGAGACCAGCCTGACCAACATGGAGAAACCCCGTCTCTACTAAAAATACAAAATCAGCCGGGCGTGGTGGAGCATGCCTGTAATCCCAGCTACTCGGGAGGCTGAGGCAGGAGAATCACTTGAACCCAGCAGGCAGAGGTTGCAGTGAGCATCTCGGTGAGCATCGCTCCATTGCATTCCAGCCTGGGCAACAAGAGTGAAACTGTGTCTCAAAAAAAGAAGAAGAAGAAAAAAAAAAGAAACTGTAAAACACCGTGTAAAGATACAGTATTGTTACTGCAAAATACAGAAGAAATAGAAGCTAAAGTCATGGAGAAAGAAACAACACGGTAATGCCTCAGATTACATTGAATTACATTAATTTTGCTTTGTTTTGTTTTTTTGAGACAGAGTTTCCCTCTTGTTGCCCAGGCTGGAGTGCAATGGCACGATCTGGCTCACTGCAACCTCTACCTCCCAGGTTCAAGCGATTCTGGAGCTTCAGCTTCTGGAGTAGCTGGGACTGCAGGCACCTGCCAACATGCCTGGCTAATTTTTGTATCTTTAGTAGAGATGGGATTTCGCCATGTTGACCAGGCTGGTCTCTAACTCCTGACCTCAATTGATCCCCCATTTCAGCCTCCCAAAGTGCTGGGATTACAGGCGTGAGCCATTGCACCTGGCCTATATTTTCTTTTTATGTATTTACTTTTTCTGTTATAATCTCAACTATACTTATTCTGTCATTTAAATGATTAAAAAAGTAATTGGGCTAGCACAGTGGCTCATGCCTGTAGTCCCAACTAATTGGGAGGCTGAAGCAGGAGGATTGCTCAGAACCCAGGAATTTGAGGTTACAGTGAGTTATGTTTGAGCCACTGTACTCCAGCCTGGACAAGAGAGCAAGACTGTCTCTAAAAAAAAAAAAGAAAGAAAGAAAGAAAAAAAAGAAAAAAAGAAAAAGTAATTGTTTAGAAAGTGTTGTTGGAGGCTGCGCGCGGTGGTTCACGCCTGTAATACCAACACTTTGGGAGGCCGAGGTAGGTGGATCACCTGAGGTCAGGAGTTTGACCTGATCAACATGGTGAAACCCAGCCTCTACTAAAAATACAAAAAATTAGCTGGGTGTGGTGTTGGGCGCCTGTAATCCCAGCTACTCGGGAGCCTGAGGCAGGAGAATAGCTTGAACCGGGGAGGCAGAGGTTGCAGTGAGCCAAGACTGCACCATTGCACTCCAGCCTGGTTAACAAAAGCGAAACTCTGTCTCAAAGAAAAAATAAAAAAGAAAGTGTTGTTGGAGCTCAGAAACCGATACCACCATATATGGCTTGGTGAACTGAGGAAGCCTCAAGGTCTCTCTGACTTACACCTCTCCCTACCCCCACCCTCTGTAAAATAGGAGTTTCTTTATCTTCCTAAGATCTAGACCATCAAAAAAAATTAATTTTTTTCTCCTCCCTGGAAGACCAGGAGTGTAGCTTTCCTGAACATAGCTTTTCACAGAATCATGTACAATTTAATCTCTGTTCCCTGATCCATTCATTCTCCCTAGTAACAGAATTCTTTTCCCTACTTCCACAACCTGTTTTGCTAGCGCGTGGTCTATAAGCTTCTGAATCACAATGTGGGTGGGCAATGACTCTGTGATTTTCCTCTTGTGCTCGTTATGTACTTGTTAAATAAATTTGTATGCCTGTTCTTCCATTAAACTGCCTCATGACAGTGATTTTCAGTGAACCTTCAGAGGGTCAAGGGGAAAGCCCTCCTTTGATCCCTACAGTGTATAAAATATGCATAAAGTCAATGTTAAAAAACCTTTACATAGGCCGGGCGCGGTGGCTCAAGCCTGTAATCCCAGCACTTTGGGAGGCCGAGACGGGTGGATCGCGAGGTCAGGAGATCGAGACCATCCTGGCTAACACGGCGAAACCCCGTCTCTACTAAAAAAATACAAAAAACTAGCCGGGCGAGTTGGCGGGTGCCTGTAGTCCCAGCTACTTGGGAGGCTGAGGCAGGAGAATGGCGTAAACCCGGGAGGCGGAGCTTGCAGTGAGCTGAGATCCGGCCACTGCACTCCAGCCTGGGCGACAGAGCGAGACTCCGTCTCAAAAAAAAAAAAAAAAAAAAAAAAAAAAAAAAAAAAAAAAACCTTTACATTTCCATTTTATATTACATTTACATTATTTTATGGAAATTGTAAAATAATCAGGAAATTATTTTCAGATATTTCCAAAAGCTATATTTCCTCTAACCTTGATTATCTATTAAAACTTTAAGGCCGGGCGCGGTGGCTCAAGCCTGTAATCCCAGCACTTTGGGAGGCCGAGACGGGCGGATCACAAGGTCAGGTGATCGAGACCATCCTGGCTAATATGGTGAAACCCCGTCTCTACTAAAGAATACAAAAAACTAGCCGGGCGACTAGGCGGGCGCCTGTAGTCCCAGCTACTTGGGAGGCGGAGGCAGGAGAATGGCGTGAACCTGGGAGGCGGAGCTTGCAGTGAGCTGAGATCCGGGCACCGCACTCCAGCCTGGGCGACAGAGCGAGACTCCGTCTCAAAAAAAAAAAAAAAAACAACTTTAAAACAATCAATAAATGAACTAAAATTAATAACAAAACATAAAATTATGTAGATAAGGCTAAAGTTTTTTAATTTAATTTTTTGAAAATTTAATGAAGGCCAGGCACGGTGGGTCACGCCTGTAATCCCAGCACTTTGGGAGGCCAGGCGAGCAGATCACCCGAAGTCAGGAGTTCAAAACCAGCCTGGCCAACATGGTGAAACCTCATCTCTACTGAAAATTCAAAAATCAGCTGGGCGTGGTGGCAGGCACCTGTAATCCCAACTACTCAGGAGGCTGTGGCAGGAGAACTGTTTGAACCCAGGAGGTAGAGGTTGCAGTGAGCCGAGATTGCACCATTGCACTCCAGCCTGGGCAACAGAGTGAGACTTCACCTCAAACACACACACACACACACACACACACACACACACACGCACAGAAAGAAAGAAAATTTAATGAAAGTTTATTAAACATTAAACATTTTAATAAAATTAAACTATCTGCAATTCGGGCTGGGCACAGTGGCTCACACCTGTAATCCCAGCACTTTGGGAGGCTGAGGTGGATAGATAACCTGAGGTCAGGGGTTCAAGACCAGCCTGGCCGACATGGTGAAACCCCGTGTCTACTAAAAAAATCCAAAAATTAGCCAGGCATGGTGGCACATGCCTGTAATCCCAGCTACTCGGGAGGCTGAGGCAGGAGAATTGCTCGAACCTGGGAGGTGGAGGTTGCAGTGAGCCAAGATCATGCCACTATGCTCCAGACTGGGTGACAGAGCGAGACTCAAGAAAACAAACAAACAAAAAAAAAATCTGCAATTCTAACATTCCATGTCCCTTTTGCTACAAATGTAAAGAATCAGTATCACACTTTGTTACATCTATACAAACATTTAAAAATAATATAAAAGTGCTCAGTTTTGCAGAATGTTCCTCAGCTACCCATCTGAAATTTCATCCTAATTTGTGAGCATCTCTGGTGTCCTAAGAAAAGCAAGAAAATGCTTGACACTAGGAAAAGATACTCTGCTAAGCCAAAAGCTATTGCTTTCACACTGAGAGGAAGAATTTATTTGACAAGCTAATTATTTTGTCTTTTCTCTTATCGAACTGTTTCTGCTGTTCGGAATCCTCCCCACATTCTGAAGCAAGGTCTTTCTCCTACTTCGACAGCAGCAGAAACCATAAGGCTTTATGGCATTTGTATTCGGTTCCCTTTTGTTTTGTAGACATAGAGCAAGTGATGTGAAGTGTTTCCTTGGGGTCTAATAGGTGTTATTTCCAGGAGTGGATGTTTAAGTTTGCAAGTCATACAATGCCAGCCTGTATGCTGGATTCCAAGTAACAAAAATATCTGTGTGTCATTTAATAAACACATTTTGGCATTTATTTGTGACATGCAGGGTTAAGGGCAGGGGCCCCTCCTGCTGGGTCTAGGGGTGATGCTAGTTAGAGTTTACAAAATGAAGTCCCCAAAACTCCCCAAACTTCCCTAGTCTTTCTAGGCCACTGGTAGACAAAGTTAGAAAGTTAAGGGGTCCCATTAATCAGTATTGTTGGGGTCCGACCCCATGATTGGAGTCTCACAAATCACTATCTCAAAACATCTGTCAGATTGAAATTTAAAAGCCCATGTTTTCTGAGGACAAATATTTATACAAATTCAGTTACTGAGTTTATTGCTCATAGTAAGTTTTTTTATATAAAACATTTATAATTTATTGGTCTTTTGGGGGAATTAGATGCTTCACCACTGTATTACAGCTGAGCCATTAATTTTGTAGCTTCATCAACATTAACTGTTTCACTTTAATGATTCTCTGCAGGAGAATCAGTTCTTCCTGCAGAGATTTTTTTAAAAGGCCTTTTGAGAAGTGTACAGTTTCCTTTTGTATATTTACAAAAACTTTATTTACTCTGTTAATTTTTCATCATTTATAATGTTTATCTTCTTAAAATTAGTGGTAACTCAGGCTGGGTGTGGGGGCTCACGCCTGTAATTCCAGCACTTTGGGAGGCCAAGGTGGGCGGATCACCTGAGATCAGGAGTTCAAGACCAGCCTGGCCCGTCTCTAATAAAAATACAAAGTTAGCCGGGCGCGGTGGCTCAAGCCTGTAATCCCAGCACTTTGGGAGGCTGAGACGGGTGGATCACGAGGTCAGGAGTTCGAGACCATCCTGGCTAACATGGTGAAACCCCGTCTCTACTAAAAAATACAAAAACTAGCCAGGCGAGGTGGCGGGCGCCTGTAGTCCCAGCTACTTGGGAGGCTGAGGCGGCAGAATGGTGTAAACCCAGGAGGCGGAGCTTGCAGTGAGCTGAGATCCGGCCACTGCACTCCAGCCTGGGCGACAGAGTGAGACTTACTCCAGAGGCTGAGGCAGGAGAATCGCTTGAACCCAGGAGGCAGAGGTTGCAGTCAACCGAGATCACACCATTGCATTCTAGCCTGGGCAACAAGATCTGTGATCCCAGATACTCAGAAGGCTGAGACAAGAGAATTGCTTGAGCCCAGGAGGTGGAGGTTGCAATGAGCTGAGATTGCGCCACTTCGCTCCAGCCTGGGCGACAGAGCGAGACTCTGTCTAAAAAAAAAGAAGAAAAAAAAAAAGCAGAATCAGGTTTATGTTTCCCAGAGTTAGGAAGCTTCTACTTTGTAGAAGTGAAGTAGCCCTAAGTAAAAGTTGTGTGTATCTACAGTCAAGACTCATTCCAACTTAAAAAACCGAACTTGGTTTTCCTATCGTGAGGACCACAAGTCTACAAGTTAAGAGTTTACCATCAGTTTGTAATGCTTCAAGCTTAAATACTAATGTCAAGTATCAGATATTTGAGAAGAGCTTTCAACATTAAAGACAGAGAAAGAGAAACCAAAGTAAATAGGCCAAATGCAGTGGCTCACGCCTGTAATCCCAGCAGTTTGGGAGGCCAAGGCAGGCAGATCACTTGAGGCCAGCCTGGCCAACATGGTGAAACCCGCCGTCTCTACTAAAAATACAAAAATTAGCCAGGCGTGGTGATGCGAGCCAGTAATCCCAGCTACTCGGGAGGCTGAGTCATAAGAATTGCTTGAATTCGGGAGGTAGAGTTTGCAGTGAACTGAGATCTCAACACTGCACTCCAATCTGGGCAACAAAGCAAGACTCTGTCTCCGAAAAAAAAAAAAAAAAAAAAAAAGTAAATAGGCATAAAAGGAAACAAGAGGAAACAGAAACAATACAGGAAGTAGAAGGAAACTTCCAAGGATAAAAGACCATTATTATACCCCATACAAATAAGAGAAAGCACTCTATCCATAAAAAAAACAAACAAAAAACAAACAAACAAAAAAACAGAACAATCACACAAAACCGGAATAGTGTGAATAGGAGAATTCAAATAACTAAAAAAGAATGCTAGGAAATTAAAGCTAGGATTGCTGAGATTTTTTAAAAATTGGAGACTGGGCAACATAATGAGACTCTATCTCTATAAAATAATAAAAAAATTAGAGAAGCGTGGTGGCACCTGCCTGTAGTCCCAGCTACTCCTGCAAGAATCACTTGAAACTGGGAGGTGGAGGTTACAACGAGCTGCAATCACGCCACTGCACTCCAGCCTGGGCAACAAAGCAAGACTCCATCTCAAAACAACAACAACAAAAAAGATTTTAAATCTCTAATAGGTCACAATCAAAGGACAAAGAATCAAAATGCATTGAGCTTCGCAACAGCAACATTGGAAGCTTAAAGACAATGGAGCAACACCTTTAACATTTGGAGTAAAAATTATTATTTTATTTTTCATTTTGTTTTATTTTATTTATTATTTATTAATATATTTTTGCAATGGAGTCTCGCTCTGTTGCAAGAGCAAGAAGCTGGAGTGCAGTGGCGTGACCTTGGCTTACTGCAACCTCAGCCTCCCAGGTTCGAGTGATTCTCCTGCCTCAGCCTCCTATGTAGCTGGGATCACAGGCGTGTACCAGGGATCACAGGCGTGTACCACCACACCTGGCTAAGTTTTGTGTTTTTAGTAAAGACGAGGTTTCACCATGTTGACCAGGCTGGTCTCAAACTCCTTACCTCAGGTGATCCATCCACTTTGGCCTCCCAAAGTGCTGGGTTTACAGACAGGAGCCACTGCGCCCAGCCTATTTTATTTTATTTTATTTCATTTTATTTCATGATATTATTTTTTGAGACGGAGTCTCACTCTGTTGCCCAGGCTGGAGTGCAGTGGCACGATCTCGGCTCAGTGCAACCTCTGCCTCCTGGGTTCAAGCGATCCTCCCACCTCAGCTTCCTGAGCAGCTGGGACCACAGGCACACGCCACTACACCTGGCTAATTTTTGTGTTTTGTGTAGAGACTGGGTTTCACCATCTTGCCTGAACTCCTGACCTCAAGTGATCCACCCGCCTTGACCTCTCAAAGTGCTGAGATTACGGGCCTGAGCTACCGCGCCCGACCAGCCAATTAATAAAAGCAAGGGATCACCACAAATTTAAAAATCAGAAGTAAAATGTGATTGTCTGTGTGTGTGTATGTGTCTGTGTGTTTTGTTGTTGTTTTGTTTTTGCTTTTTTCTGAGATGGAGTCTCGCTCTGTCACCCAGGCTGGAGTGCAGTGGCACGATCTTGGCTCACTGCAACCTCCACCTCCCATGTTTGAGGGATTCTCCTACCTCAGCCTCCCAAGTAGCTGGGACTTACAGACACATGCCACCACGTCTGGCTCATTTTTGTATTGTTAGTACAGACGGGGTTTCACCATGTTGGGCAGGTTGATCGCAAACTCCTGATCTCAGGTGATCCTTCCACCTTGGCCTCCCAAACTGCTAGGATGACAGGCGTGAGCCACCTTGCCTGGTGTGTGTGTGTTTTTTTAATAACATAGAATGGTATTATAATTAGGGCAATAGAATGAAAATATTAAATTATTTAACTTCTCTTTCTGGCTTATTCTGCAGTCTTCTTATTTGAGAAAGATAAAAACTGGAATAATTGGAACAATAAACTATGCGTATAAATATATTATCTCTCAGGATATATATATATATACATACATACACACTTTTTTTTTCTTCTTACAGAGGTTTTACTGTGTTTGGTCCACAGTCATATTTCACATTATCTCATAGGGCAGGGCTCCTGGGTGGGGGTCCCTGTGTAGTACTTGGTGGGGTGTATGGCCAGGGGAGATGGAGCAGTATAGCTGGTCAGGCCCAGAAGGGGAGAAGGAGGGCTGGAGGCTCCTTAAAACCTACTGAGGGGCCGGGCATGGTGGCTCACGCCTATAATTCCAGCACTTGGGGAGGCTGAGGTGGGCGGATCACCTGAGGCTGGGAGTTTGAGACCAGCCTGGCCAACATGGTGAAACCCCTTCTCTAATAAAAATACAAAAATTAGCCAGGCGTGGTGGAGCACCTACAGTCCCAGCTACTTGGGAGGCTGAAGCAGGAGAATCCCTTGAGCCAGGGAGGTGGAGGTGCAGTGAGCCAAGATCTCGCCACTGCACTCCAGCCTGGGCAACAACAACAACAACATCAACAACAAAACTGACTGAGGCCATAGTGGAGGGGGGTGGTTAGCATGGAGAGGGGCTCAGGCTTAGCCCCAACAACGCAGAATTCCACTTCATTGTACCGGCCTCACTTTCCCGCCGGCCCTGGGGCAGGTCTGAGGGTCTGAGGTCTGTTGGTCTGAGGGTTCTAGGGAAATGCAGCCACTTGGCAGCCTGAGATATTTAGCATGGTGGCCAGGCCCCCTTTCCCAGGGGACTCATTTCCCAGCACCCTCTCCACTGTCCCTGCCCCATTCCTCGGGGGAAAAAAAAGTATTTTTCTTTTGTTAATACTTCTGAAACCTTTGCGGGTACAGAAACCACAAACTGATAGGCTGACAAAATGGGGAAGAGACAAGGCAACCGGAAACCTTCGGGGACTGGTTCCCTCCAAGCCTAAGTCTCTTCTCCCCAGCACAGCTTGGCCCACAGCCTGGACTTGCCAGCAGACACCCTCACCCTACACGTATCGGGATATGGCTTTGACCCCTTCCCCCATAGCCCGGTGGCTCAGCCCTACGAAGGACCAAGGCAAGGGGGAAAAAGACCTGCTCCCTGATCCCACACCTCCACTCACAGACGCTGGGTTGATTGGCAACACTGAACAGGTTAAGAAAAAAGAAAGACGAAAACACAGAAAAACCCAAAAACTCAGACGGGGAGACGTTGTGGGCAGAGAGCGTGCTGGGAGCCTCAGTAGCCAGCCTCCTCCTGGTAGTAAGGCGGATATTCAGGGACCTCCATTGGACCCGGGCAGTCGCTGGCGCCCAAGGGAGCCCCATTGGCCACTGTGCCTTAAGGGCAGAACTTGGGGTCCTCTATCTGCTGGCCCAGGCCAAAGACCTGGCCGCTCTGCTTGGTGCCCTGCGTGCCCATCTGCAGGGACATGGAGGAGTTGTCACACTTGTTGGTTCCCAGCTTGGTGTCAACCAGGTGCCGGGGGCTGTCATGCCCACCTGGCTGGCACACTTGTTTGTACCCATCTGGAGGCTGATGGTTGAGTGGTCCATGGGGGGCAGGAGGTGGTTCTTGGGGTTGTAGAGATGCCTCCTGGTGCCGTCGGCAGTCATACCCGACTGGCTGGTGCATTTGTTGGTGCCCATCTGCAGCCCGATGGCGCACTGGCCAGCCTTTATGGTGGCATCGTCAAAATTCTGCTTCTGCTTCTCCCAGTACTTAAGGCCGATGTCCACCCCGCTCTGCAGCCTCTTAGTCTTGGCCTTCCCCACCAGGGCGAGAAGAGACACCTGCACCTGCCTCATGTTCCCACTCTCAAACAGGTCGCTGGCTTCGAACAAGTCCACGGTGTTCATGCCTTCCCTGACGATGGGCTTGATGAAGTTGGAGAGGTTTTCTAGCTGGTGCCAGTTCTGCATGGAGCGGTTGATCTTGGGGACTGAGTCCTGCTGTAGCTTGTTAATGAGTGTGCATAAGACAGTCCCGTCCTTCAGGCCCTCCCGGAAGTCGGGGCCGAGGAAGAGGCCGGTGAGTCCCTGGATCCGGCTGCGGAGCTCTGCCTCCTTCTGGAGGTCATATTTGCACAGGAGCCGGTTCTTGACCTGGGCGGACAGCCAGTACGAGGAGTCCTTGTTGACCTGCGTGGAGCTCATGGCTGGCGGGCGCGGCGGTGGGGTGGGATGGGAGGGGACTAGACCGCCTGGCGGGCGCGGTCTGGGACGCGCTCCTCTCTGGTTATTTTTATGTGGTCTGGGCATGGTGGCTCACAGTTGTAATCCCAGCACATTGGGAGGCCAAGATGGGAGCATCACTTGAGTCCAGGAGTTTGAGACCAGCCTGGACAACATAGCAAAACCGTATCTCTACCAAAAAGGAAAAAAAAAGTTATTGGGGGCGTGGTGGCAAGCGCCTGTAGTCCCAGCTACTCGAGAGGCTGAGGGGAAGGACAGCTTGAGTTCAGGAGTTCTAGGCGATAGTAAGCTATCATCAGTCTGCTGCATTCCAGCCTGGGTGACAGAGCCAGACCCTGTTTCTAGCTCAATCAATCAATCAATCAATCTGTAGTGATATATATATATATTTCTTTCTTTCTTTCTTTCTTTCTTTCTTTCTTTCTTTCTTTCTTTCTTTCTTTCTTCTTTCTTTCTTTCTTTCTTCTCTCTCTCTCTCTCTCTCTCCTCTCTCTCCTTCCTTCCTTCCTTCCTTCCTTCCTTCCTTCCTTCCTTCCTTCCTTCCTTCCTTCCTTCCTTCTTTCTTTCTTTCTTTCTTTCTTTCTTTCTTTCTTTCTTTCTTTCTTTTTTGAGACAGAGTTTCGCTCGTTGCCCACGCTGGAGTGCTATGGCACGATTTCGGCTTGCCACAACCTCCACGTCCCCAGGTTCAAGCGATTCTCCTGCCTCAACCTCCCGAGTAGCTGGGATTATAGGCATGCACCACCACGCCCAGCTAATTTTCTATTTTTAGTAGAGACAGGATTTCTCCATGTTGGTCAGGCTGGTCTACAACTCCCGACCTTAGGTGATCTGCCTGCCTTGGTCTCCCAAAGTGTTGTGATTATAGGCGTGAGCCACTGTGCCTGGCTATAGTGATATTTTTATGTGGAGTTGAAGAACAAAAGCTATTCTGTTATCTGGACACAGGTTTTAGTTGGTTATTTATTTATTTATTTTTTTTGAGACAGATTCTCTCTTTGTTGCCCAGGCTGAAGTACAGTGGCATGATCTTGGCTCACTGCAACCTCTGCCTCCTGGGTTCAAGCAATTCTCCTTCCTCAGCCTCCCAAGTAGCTGGGATTACAGGTGCCCACCACTAAACCCAGCTAATTTTTGTATTTTTAGTAGAGATGGGGTTTCACCATATTGGCCAGGCTGGTCTTGAACTCCTGACCTCAAGTGATCCCCCTGCCTTGGCCTCCCAAAGTGCTAGGATTACAGGTGTGAGCCACTGTGCCTGGCCAGACCACTCCAATTTTTAATAACCAAGCTATATGTGCCACACACCAAAATCCTGCCTTTTTTGGAATAAGAATAAGCTGATATGATTTGACCCTTCTTCCCTGCAGAGCCTGAACCTCCAACTCGAGAGACAGAGATGAAAAAGTCCAACTCAGAAAGTCCATTTCAGCCTATTTGGTGTCTAGGAATTTGAGATACTAATTGTCTTATCCCTACCCACTTCCCCATCTCAGAAAATCTGCCTTGTAACAGAGTCCCTGGCAGGGGCAGCTATGCTACTTACCATTAGACCTTGTCTCCCTAGCCGTAGCTGATTGGATCAGAGAAGAACACCTAATCCATTCAGATACTTTTTCCCCACTTAACATGGGATGCCTCACAAATTTGGGTGTCATCCTTATGTAGTGACCATACTCATCTTCTCTGTATTGGTCCAATTTTAGTATATGTGCTGCTTATGTGGGCACCAATCCAATTCTTTTGCTTGCTAATTTGAACCCAGAGACTTCAACTTTGAGTCACTAGCTCAGTGGAGGACACCAGAGCTGGAGAGTCAGGTAGTGTGAGGAGTGGCAGCCATTTTTTTGGTGTATGCAAAGGTGGAGAGAGTAGTGGTCTGACAACTTTGACATCTGTGACTTCTACTTGGGATTTGTGATCTTCCCCTCTGGATTTCTGATCATCCCCTTTTAATTAATCAATCAGTCAATTTTTATTTATTCTTTGAGACAAGGTCTCGCTCTGTTGCCCAGGCTGGAGTGCAGTAGTGTAAGCATGGCTCAGTGCAACCTCAACCTCCCAGGTTCAATTAATCCTCCTACCACAGCCTCCAGAGTAGCTGGGACTACAGGCATGTGCCACCATGCTTGACAAATTTTTGATTATTTTTGGAGTTGGGGTCTCGCTATGTTGCCAGGGCTGGTCTCCAACTCCCGGACTCAAGTGATCCACCCTCCTTGGCCTCTCAAAGTGTTGGGATTACAGGCATGCATCACTGCGCCTGGCTGATCATTCCCTTTTAAATTGGGTTAGGATAGCTTTCTTCTACTTGTTAACCAAAGAATACCTGACTGAACAGTTTTTAAAAGTCCATTTTTGTCACTCTACCTTTTTGCACCTTTCTCTCAGCCTCCAGATCCTACGGATTCCCTGTTATCTGTGTAAATTGGTTGTGAGCAGGGAAATAGGGAGAAGACATTTCCTTGAAATGTCCTAGACAAGAGACACCTGCATCCTTCTAGATACAGGGATTCGGGGGTTCTTCAAGCCTCAGCCTGGCTTGCAGCAGCTTTGGCAGCCTTTGGGAGGCACTAGATGGTCAGCCACGTGATACATAATCTATGTAACTTAATGCCATTTATTACTTTATAATTGTGTTAAACTATAATTTGTAAGCAAATTTGGTTTAAAAGCTACTATGTTTTTCTAATTGTTTTGGTACACTTCTATAAAACAAGGCTATTCAATCCTGGTTGCAGGTTCCCAACCATCAATTTTTTGCTAGATTTAATATATAGTATACAGTTAGAGTTTTAAGTACATATGGAAATTTTCAGAAATTTTTCATTTATTTCTTTGATCTCAAGGTTCTTAAAAAGCTGACATAGGCCAGGCATGGTAGCTCATGCTTGTAATCCAAGCACTTGGGGAGGCCAAGGCCAGAGGATCCTTTGAGGCCAGGAGTTCAAGAACAGCCTGGACAACTCTCTCAACAACAACAAAAAAAAAAAAGAGAGAGAGAGAGAGAACTTTAAGTCATGCAATTAGAGAATCTGAAGAGAATCTATACAAGTAGATATTTATAAATAAACCTAACCTTCTCATTTTACATATAACTAGTTTAGTATTATTTATTTGAAATCTATAATTGTGGTTTTCAACTTGGCGAAATCTCATATATACTGTGTGTTTAGCAGTATGAAATAAGAAGGCAAAAAATCAGTATCCTTCAAATATTATATACATAAAATTTATGAAACTAGGAATTGCTACATTTCAATATAAACTCAACTAATGAATTTTATTCCAGAAAATGTAAGAATTACAAACATTTGGCTGGGCACGGTGGCTCATGCCTGTAATTCCAGCACTTTAGGAGGCTGAGGCGGGTGGATCACCTGAGGCCAGGAGTTGGAAACAAGCCTGGCCAACATGGTGAAACCCCTTCTCTACTAAAAATACAAAAATTAGCTGGACATGGGGGTGGGAGTTGGGGTGGGGCGCCTATAATCCCAGCTACCTGGGAGGCTGAGGCAGGAGAATCTCTTGGACCTGGGAGGTGGAGGTGGCAGTGAGCTGAGATCATTCCATTGCACACCAACCTGGGCGACAGAGCAAGACTCTGTCTCAAAAACAAAACAAAAAGAATTACAAACATTTAAAGAGGATATTCTATTGTCACCAGTGTAAAAGTAGATACCTTTTTGTTAACGGGCACATATCAGATAATTATGGGTACTTTGGTATCTGGTCAGATTACAACATGTATACTTTTTTTTTTTTTTTGGAGACAGAGTCTTGCTCTGTCGCCCAGGCTGTAGTGCAACGGCGTGATCTCGGCTCACTGCATCCTCTGCCTCCCAGGTTCAAGCAATTCCCCTGCCTCAGCCTCCCGAGTAGCTGGGATTACAGGTGCCCACCACCGCATCTGGCTAATTTTTTGTATTTTTAGTAGAGATGGGGGTTTCACCATGTCGGTCAGGCTGGTCTCGAATTCCTGACCTCACCTCAGCCTCCCAAAGTGCCGGGATTACAGATGTGAGCCACCACGCCCAGCCACAACACATATACTTTTAAAGTAGCTTTTAAAAAAATGACTTACTTCTGTGAAGTATTAAAAAAGAAAAAAGAAAAGAAAAAATGATGTCTAATTCAATTCTGACGTCATAAAAACATGCATTTATTTATAAGTATTGGTTATACTGTTTACAATTATTACTTATGAAAGAAAGGTAGATGAAAAATAAAAATCATCATTTTGGATGAAAGGAAATAAATTATTTCTGCCTTGAGTGGTTAAAAATTCAAGTATCGACTGGGCACAGTGGCTCACGCCTGTAATCCCAGCACTTTGGGAGGCCAAGGCGGGTGGATCACTTGAGGTCAAGGGTTCAAGACCAGCCTGACCAACATTGTGAAACCCCATCTCTACTAAATATACAAAAATGAGCCAGGTGTGGTGGCAGGCTTTTGTAATGTCAGCTACTCCAGAGTCTGAGGCAGGAAAATCGCTTGAACCCAGGAGGCGGAGGTTGCAGTGAGCTGAGATCACGCCATTGCACTTTGGCCTGGGCAACAAGAGCAAAACAGTCTCAAAAAAAAAAAAAAAAAATTAAGTATTTTACTATGAGTTTAATTACATATGACTATTTAATTATTATAATTACTGCTTTAATTGATTAACCAAGAGATATTTTATAGCTTAATTTTTTAAAGAAAGCAATGATGTGAACAAGGTTTTGCAGTAATTTTAGCTCAGCTTTGTCCATATAGGCTAGTGTTTATGTATTTGCTTTATCCCCTCAGAATTATAATTACACCAAGGTGTCATATAGAAAGGAGTGATTCTCACTTCAACCTGGGAGGCAGAGGTTGCAGTGAGCTGGGATCGCGCCACTGCACTCCAGCCTTGGTGAAACAGTGAGACTCTGACTCAAAAAAGAAAGAAAGGGCTGAGTGCAGTGGCTCACGCCTGTAATCCCAGCACTTTGGGAGGCCGAGGCAGATGCATCACCTGAGGTCAGGAGTTCAAGACCAGCCTGGCCAACATGGTGAAACTCCATCTCTACAAAAATACAAAAATTAGCCGGGCATAATGGCGGGTGCCTGTAATCCCAGCTACTCAAGAGGCTGAGGCAGGAGAATTGTTTGAACCTGGGAGGCAGAGGTTGCAATGAGCCAAGATCACGCCATTGCACTCCAGCCTTGGCGACAGAGTGAGACTCCATCCCCCCCCCCCAAAAAAAAAGAAAGAAAGAAAAGAAATGAGTGATTCTTTTATCCTTTGTACTCATTTGTTTTCCTTTTCATGCATCTTGCTGCCCTACATAAAAGTTAGTTGTAACTCATTTAAATTCAGGTCTCCAGTGTGAAGTAGTGTATTGCTTGACTGGACAGGGCTGTAACCTGAAGTGTAAGAAGGGGAGTGTCCGCATTTCCCAACAGCAGGTCTTTAGCAATAAAGGTGCGGCACCACCAGTGCTAAAGAATACTATTCTAGTTAAACGTGTTTGTGTTCTGCATCTTCCATTGTGCAGTACACTCTGTTATTTATAAATTCTAATCCTTTAATAAAGAAAAAAATGTAAGAAAGAAAACAAAAACCACCACCCAAAACCAAAAGCCATCTACAGCCTTTGAAAATTCCTGGACATAAAGCATCAGTCACTGGATATTCCTTCACCCCTGAAGGCCAGGTACAGTGGCTCATGCCTGTAATCCCAGCACTTTGGGAGGCCAAGGTGGGCAAATCACTTGAGGTCAGGAGTTTGAGACTAGCCTGGCCAACATGACAAAACCCCGACACTATTAAAAATACAAGAATTAGCTGGATGTGGTGGCGGGTACCTGTAATCCCAGTTACTGGGGTGGCTGAGGCACAATAATCACTTGAACCTGGGAGGTGCAGGTTGCAGTGAGCTGAGATTGCACCACTGCACTCCAGCCTGGGTGACAGAGTGAGATTCTGTCTCAAACAAACAAACAAACAAACAAAATCAGACATCTAGCCAGGCACAGTGACTCACGCCTGTAATCCCAACATTTTGGGAGGCCAAGGTGGAAGAATTGCTTGAGGCAGGAGTTTGAGACCTGCCTGGGCAACATAGTGAGACCCTGTCTCTACCAAAAAATTATAGAATTAGCCAGGCGTGGCAACATGGCCCCTGAATCCCTATTACTCAGGAGGATGAGGCAGGAGAAGTTCCAGGCCGTTAGCATAGGAGTTCAAGGCTGCAGGGAGCTATCATTGCACCACTGCACTCCAGCATGGGCAACAGAGACTCCGATTTAAAAAAAAAAAAAAAATTAAAAGAATCAAACTTCTCTCTGTTGGATGAGGATGCTGATCAGACTAAGGAAGGGTTGCCCGCCTCCTCCTGATAGGGTATGAGAAGAGTTTGATTGATGCCTCCGTCAGTCTCCTCAGGCTGCTGTGACAAATTGCCACAAACTGGGTGGCTTAAAATGACAGGAACTGATTAGCTCACAGTCCTGGAGGCCACAAGTCTGAAATCAAGATGTCTGGAGGGCCATGATCTCTCTGAAGCCCACAGGGGAGAATCTTTCTGTGCAGATTCCAGGTTCTGGTGTTGCCTGCAAGCCACAGCAGTCCTTGCTTTATGGCAGCATAACTCGAATCTCTGTCTCCACTTGGCCATCTTCTCTCTGTAGCTGTGTGAACAAAATTTCCTCTTCTTATTTCACAGACACTAGTCATAACGGATTGAGGGCCCTCACTAGTCCTGCATAACCTCATTTTAACTTGAGTACATCTGCAAATAGCCTATATCCAAAAAGGTCACATTCGCAGTTTCCAGGTAAACACAAATTTTACAGAAACAGCCTTTAACCCAGTGCTGTGTCCAAACTTTGACTTTGTCACTGAATGAGGGGCCATCCTGAAAAAGTCACTCAGTGGGAATTGGAGGGCATCTTTGATATCCATGGACTTTCTTATTCATTTTTTTTCTTTCATATCCAGGACTTCCTTATTCATATTTTTTCTTCATTTTTCAATTTTTGGTTTTTGTTTTTGTTTTTTTCTGAGACAGAGTCTTACTCTGTCACCGAGGCTGGAGTGCAGTAGTGCTATCTCAGCTCACTGCAGTCTCCACCTCCCAGGTTCAAGCGATTCTCGTGCCTCAGGCTCCTGAGTAGCTGGGACTACAGGTGTACACCACCACACTGAGTTAATTTTTGTATTTCTAATAGAGACAGGGTTTTGCCATGTTTGGCCAGGCTGGTCTCAAACTCCTAGCCTCAAGAGATTTACCCACCTTGGTCTCCCAAAGTGCTGGGATTACAGGTGTGAGCTACCATGCCTGGCCAATTTTTATGTCTCTCTCTCTCTCTTTTTTTTTTTTTTTTAAGACAAGGGTTTCCTTGTGTTGCCCTGGTCTCTAAATCCTGGGGTCAAGCACTCCTCTTGCTTCAGCCTCCCAAAGTGCTGGGATTACAGGCATAAGTCACTGCACCTGGTCCTCATGTTTTCTTTCTGTAAAGGAGAGTCTAACTACAGGAATGTTACTGCTGGGCGTGGTGGCTCACGCCTGTAATTCTAGCACTTTGGGAGGCTGAGGTGGGAGGATCACCTGAGGTTGGGATTTCGAGACCAGCCTGACCAACATGGAGAAACCCCATCTCTACTAAAAATACAAAATTAGCTGGGTGTGATGGCACATGCCTGTAATTCCAGCTACTCGGGAGGCTGAGGTAGGAGAATCAATTGAGCCTGGGAGACGGAGGTTGCGGTGAGCCAGGATTGAGCCACTGCACTCCAGTCCAGGGCAACAAGAGCAAAACTCCGTCTCAAAAAAAAAAAAAAGAATGTTACCAAGAGACACCCCCTCTCCATCTTTTAGTGATATTACTCTATTACTCTACTCTGATAACAAAAGCATATCACGGTAGACAAATTTCAATCTTTAAAATTAGGTTAGTGTTTTCTGTTGATGGATTACGATATTTTTCTGTTGTTTTTATTGTCATTTTTTAGTAAATCCTGTGTGGGAAAATATTGGATGTCTTCAAGTATATAATAAATACAATGTGTTTCAAAACAAAGTTGATTAGTCCTATTATCAAGCTGATGCTTATTTCACAGAGCTGGGACATTTTAATTTTCATCCAGAAAAGAGGGGGTTTGTTTTTGTTTTTGTTTTTTTTTAGATGGAGTCTCGTCCTGTTGCCCAGAATGGAATGCAGTGGCCCGTTCTCAGCCAGGCTGGGGTTGTGTAGTGGTCCAATCTTGGCTGGTTGCAACCTTGCCTCTGGGGTTCAAGTGATTCTCCTGCCTCAGCCTCCCGAGTAGCTGGGACAACAGGCGCCTGCAACCATGCCCGGTTAATTTTTGTATCTTTAGTAGGCATAGGGTTTCACCATGTAGGCCAGGCTGGTTCTGAATTCCTGACTTCAACCTGCTTCTTCCTCCCAAAGTGTTGGAATTACAGGTGCGAGCTACGGCGCCCGGCTAGAAAAGAAATTTTGAAATGAAATATAAGATGATTAAAAAAAAGAGAGGCAGCTGGGTGAGGCCGAGGAAGGCAGATCACCTGAGGTCGGGAATTTGAGACCAGCCTGACCAACAAGGAGAAACCCCGTCTCTACTAAAAATACAAAATTAGGGCCAGGCATGGTGGCTCACACCTGTAATCCCAGCACCTTGGGAGGCTAAGTTGGGCGGATCCCCTGAGGTCAGGAGTTCGAGACCAACCTGGCTAACATGGTGAAACCCCATCTCTACTAAAAATGCAAAAATTAGCCAGATGTGGTGGCAGGGCTCCTGTAATCCCAGCTACTTGGGAGGCTGAGGCAGGGAGAATCGCTCAAACTCGGGAGGAAGAGGTTGCAGTGAGCCGAGAGGCACCATTGTACTCCAGCCTGGGCTACAGAGCAAGACCCCTTCTGAAAAAAAAAAAAAAATAGCAAAAACAGAAACAAAATTGCATGCCTGTAATCCCAGCTACTTGGGAGGGTGAGGCAAGAGTATCGCTTGAATCCGGGAGGCGGAAGTTGCAGTAAGCCGAGATCATACCACAGCACTCCACCCTCGGCAACAAGAGCAAAACTCCATCTCGGAAAAAAAAAAAAAAAAAAAAAAAAAAAAAAGAGGCTGCCAGGTGTAGTACCTCATGCCTGTAATCCAAGCACTTTGGGAGGTAAAGGCAGGAGGATTGCTTAAGCCCAGGAGTTCAAGACCAGCCTGGCCAACATGGTGAAACCTTGTCTCTACTAAAAAAACAAAAATTAGCCAGACATGGTGATGCACATCTGTAATCCCAGCTACTTAGGACACTGAGGCAGGAGAATTGCTTGAACCTCAGAGGCAGAAGTTGCAGTGAACCAAGATGGTGCCATTGCACTCCAGCCTGGGCAACAGAGTAAGATTCCATGTCAAAAAAAAAAAAAAAAACAACTTTGGGCTGGGCACGGTGGCTCACACCTGTTATCCCAGTACTTTGGGAGGCTGAGGTGGGCGGATCACTTGAGATCAGGAGTTCGAGACCAGCCTGGCCAACATGGTGAAACCTCGTCCAGCTAATACAAAAATTAGCTGGGCGTGATGGCGCGCGCCTGTAGTCCTAGCTACTCAGGAGGCTGAGGCAAGAGAATCACTTGAACCCAGGAGGCAGAGGTTGCAGTGAGCCAAGATTGAACCACTGCACTCCGGCCTTGGCAACAGACCAACAAGACTTCCTCTAAAAAAAAACCAACTTTCAGATAAGAAAAAAACAGGCTGTGCTTCACAGCCGCTATGTGTCCTGTGTGGTCAGGTGCTGTCATGAGATTTTGGACTCTCTGAAGACCATCCCTAGATCTTGGGTTAAAAAAAATTAGCAGCCTAAACCTTGTCTCTTTTATCATTGAGACACAAAACAGCTAAAATTATAAACTACATTACATTTTTTTTGTTGGGGGGAGGATGCAGTTTCACTCTTGTTGCCCAGGCTGGAGTGCAATGGTGTGATCTCGGCTCACTGCAACCTCTGCCTCCCCGGTTCAAGCGATTCTCCTGCCTCAGCCTCCCAAGTAGGTGGGATTACAGGCGTGCGCCACCACGCTCAGCTAATTTTGTATTTTTAGTAGAGACAGGGTTTCTCCATGTTGGTCACACTGGTCTTGAACTCCTGATCTCATGTGGTCTGCCTGCCTCGGCCTCCCAAAGTGCTGGGATTACAGGCATGAGCCACGGCACCAACTACATTACTTTTTAAGGACAAAATGAATGAGTTCATATATCAGAACATAAAAACGAATTTGTTTCTTTGCTTTTAATCTATTTTCGACACCATAATGTGAGATTAAATTTCAGTCTACGTTTTTGCTGTGGTTTGAATGTGTCCCCCAAGGTCATGTGTTGGAAACTTGACGCCCCAATGCAGTGGTGTTGGGAGGTGTGCCCCTACGCTTCGAAGTATTTGGGTCATAAGGGCACCACCCTCATGAATGGATTAATGCCATTACTGTGGGAGTGGGTTCCTTATTTAAAAAAAAAAAAAACAATTTTTGCCCTCTTTTCTCTCTCTCTCTCCCTGAGTGTGGAAAAACTCAAACTGTTTTTTCTGTGCCCTCACACAACAGTCATCAACATGGAAGACTTTTGTGATCAAATGTGTGGAGGTTTTTTTTCCACACACCAAGTAAGCAATCACTTTTGCAGCAGACACCATCTGGGTGTCCTCAAATTCAATTCTGACACTATCTACTTGGAGATAGTTGAGCTCCCACAGGTTGAGGGATCAGTCCCCAAGACTTCCCCCACTTCAGACACCAGTCACTAGTCTGGGCCTACAGAACTTCTGACTGACCAGCTCTGGGCTCTGACAACCCTCTCTTTGAGTATGATTCATTTGCTAGGATGGGTCTCAGGACTCAGGGAAATGCTTATGTTTACCAGTTTATTATAAAGAATGTTACAAAGGATGCAGATGGAGAGACACATGGGTTGAGGTATGGGGGAAGGAACACAGAGCCTCGGTCCCCTCCCTGAGTGCACCACCATCCAGGAACCTCCAGGTGTTCAGCTTTCTGGAAGCTCCTTAAACCCTGTCTTCTTGGAACTTTATGGAAACTTCACTAGATAGGCATGATTGACCACCATTTGGAAATGAGACTGGACAAAAAGGGTACGCTCTAACACTAACAGACTGAGTAGGGAAACTCAGCAAGGCCTGCCTGTTCAGGCCTTGAGTCACAGGGACCCCATATTCGTCTTGGGGTCCCTTGCAGGATTCCTTCCTCCAGGGTATGGGGCAGAACCACTTCTGAATTGAGGGTGTTATGACCTACAGTCAGACCAGGTAGGCCTGAGAATTTCTTTATGACCAGCTTCAAAACAGAAAGGCAAGAGAAGAGTCCTGAGTTGGGGAGGGAAAGAAGTAAGTGAAAGAGGGCAAAAGAAGGTTAGAGAGAGAGATTCTGTTTTCTGAGGCCCAAAGTGCCTCAACATTATAACAAGAGCTATGGGGGTTATGAGCCAGGAGCTTTGGATGCACAACTATCTATTTACATATATGTATATAATGTGTATTGCCCTTCCACTATGGAATGATGGAGCAAGAAACTCCTTGCCAAATGCCAGTTCCTCAATCTTGTACTTCCCAGCCACAGAGCTGTGGGCCAATAAATGTGTGTCCATGATAAGTTACCCAGTCTGTGGTATTACATTACAAGCAGCACAAAATGAACTATTACACTGCCTCTTGTGAGCTTTTTTCAGAGGGCAAAGGGGAAGTTTTCTGTTAGCCCCTATGCAAGCCTCTCTTGAACCCCTGGTAATAGGCTTGTTTACCTTGATACCAGGAAAGTTGGGAAAGCACCAAAATCCACATGTGGCATGTGCCCAAGCTGACTTCCAGGGGTTCATGCTACAAGACCTAAAGTTCTTATGAGATTGTCTAAAACAAAAAAAGGTCAGGAAGGCTGATGGTGGTTCCATGTGTGCTAAATGTGTCTATAACAGGATCAAGTTTGTTTTCCTTATCAAGGAGCAGAAAATCAGTAAAGTGTTGAGAGCACAAGCACAGAATCAAAGAGCTAAATTTAAAAAGTGCAGCTTTTTGAGTAATAAATCAAAAGGCTAAAAAAATTTATCAAATTTGTTCTAGCATAGTGAGAGACAAATGAACAATACCCATTATTCTTTATACTCTTTGGTAATTAAAAAAGATTTCTCAGCCGGGCAAGGTGGCTCATGCCTGTAATCCCAGCACTTTGGGAGGCCGTGGCGGGTGGACCACCTGAGGTCGAGAGTTCAAGACCAGCCTGGCCAACATGGAGAAACCCTGTCTCTACTAAAAATATAAAATTAGCTGGGCGTGGTGGCACATGCCTGTAATCTCAGCCACTCGGGAGGCTGAGTCAGGAGAATCACTTGGTGGAGGTTGCAGTGGGCCGAGCTTGCACCAATGCACTCCAGCCTGAGCGACAAGTAAGATTCCATCTCAAAACAACAACAACAATGAAAACAACAACAACAACAACTTTTCAAAAAAGTACTTACAGCTTGGCATGGTGGCTCACACCTGTAATCCCGATATCTTGGGAGGCCAAGGCGGGGCGATTGCTTGAGCCCAAGAGTTCAAGACCTGCCTGGGCAACACAATGAGACCCCTTCTTTATTAGAAAAGAAAAGGCCGGGCATAGTGGCTCATGCTTGATATCCCAGCACTTTGGGAGGCCGAGGCAGATGGATCACATGAGGTCAGGAGTTCAAGACCTCCCTGGCCAACATGCTGAAACCCCGTCTGTACTAAAAAATACAAAAATTAGCTGGGCATGGTGGCACATGCCTATAGTCCCAGCTACTCGGGAGGCTGAGGCAAGAGAATTGCTTGAACCCGGGAGGCGGAGGTTGCAGCAAACCAAGATTGCACCACTGCGCTCCAGCCTGGGTGACAGAGTTAGACTTCATCTAAAAAATAAAATAAAATAACTTCTAAATATTATATAACCTTTTACTAGTTATAATGATCATATATTACCTCTGTATTTCAAAAATCATTTCTAAATATTTAAAAAATTAATCTCAAATAGAACTAGAACCTAAGATGCCCTCTTTCCAAGTAATCACCACACTCAGCCCTCAGTCTAGGCTTCAGTGAACTAATTAAGCAAATACTTAGAGCCACCTCCAGCTGCTGCAGTTTGAACATTAAACTCAGAATCTCTAGTTAAAGCCTTGTATTGGTAAAATTTGCCCAGTTCAGTGTTACATTGCATATTCCTTCAACACTTCAATACATTCCCATAAGTTCCCTAGGTTCCTATTAATACCAACTTGCAAGATTTTGCAATTATTTTGGTATGTAAAGCCTTATCTACTTGGAACACATATTTTAATTTTCTCCCCAAGGCACTCTGGGAGTGAACTAGTTTATAGAGGCAGGCAGGAATGGTTGGGGTGGGTCTTCAGGAGAACAGGCATCCTCTTGCAAGGTTACTGCCTTAGGAAAGATTAAAACAAGGGAAACCAGTTTCCTGAGACAGTGAAGGAGTTTTCACTGGCAAGGGAGGGTCAAGGGAATTTGGGGGTATAAGATTCCCAGCTTCGCCTGAGTCCACCTAGATATTCCCAACCCATGTCTAAGAGTTTACCTCCTTCCCAATACCCTCATCTTAACATGAAAGACTTGATGAAGTTGTATGTTGTGTCATAATTCTATAATCTGCAAAATTAAATTTGGGGCTTTGTCTGCCAGGCAGTTGCAAGAAATCAGTTCTTTTTTTTTTTTAGTTTAATTTTATTGAAAATTAATGATTTATGGTTGTATATATGAAGAGATAGGCTCTTTTAACGTTATTGTGGAACTTCTCTGGGTCTGTATTCTTTGAACTGAGTTTAACTCCCTGTCATTTTCTTATTTTTATTTTTTATTTTTTGACAGTATTTTGCTCTGTCACCAGGCTAAAGTTCAGTGGCACTGATCACAGCTCACTGCAACCTCAATCTCCCAGGCTCAAGCGATTCCCCCCACCTCGGTTTCACAAGTAGCTGGGACTACAGGTGCACCACCATGCCTGGCTAATATTTTAAATTTTTTTGTAGAAATAGGGTCTTGCCATGTTGCCCAGGCTGGTCTTAAACTGACGGGCTCAAGCAATTTTCTTGGCTTGGCCTCCCAAAGTGCTAGGATTATAGGCATTAGCCACTTGGCAACATTTTCTTATTCTTACTGAAATATTCTTCTATTCTCCAGTGCTCCTAGAAGAAATCATCTTTTGTTTGTTTGTTTAGAAAGTGTAAAGAGGTGTTTTTTTTTTTTTTAATTGTGTATATGTAACATTAGGCAAAATTATTTAAAGTCAATAAATTTTTATTCAAGGAATTCCATGTTGTGATTTGTTCCACTGTCCATCAACGGTCACTTTAGATTCTCTAAAGAGCTGGAGTCAAAAGATTTATCTTCGAGTTAGCCCTTTTTAATGAAACTAATGCTAATTTTAATCCAGTTGTCCTGTCAGCCCATAATTCTTTTATTTTGGTTTCTGTCATCTCCTTTTAATATGGATATACCGATGAAGACTTTAAAATTCATCAAGAATCTTTGGGATCTAATTTCTTCAACTAATTTAGGGTCCTTTTTACTGTAGGTGGTGGATCTGCCTGGTTCTCAATTTGACACCCTCTCTTAACATGAATGAGTTCAAATCATATTTATTCCTAAGCAATCACACTCAAGAATAGTACAGATGTGTGGAATACGCCAATACCTTTAACTTCAAACATCATGTTCTCAAGAAAAAAGCCTTTAAAACAAAAAGCCATTGTATATATCATGTCAACATGAAATTGGAATGCAAAATTAATACTGCTAAGGATTTCCCTCATATCCCATGCTGTTTAACTATCTCTTCTACAGTCCTAAATCAATCTTTTTTTAAGAGACAGGGTCTGTCTTTGTTACCCAGGCTGGAGTACAGTGGTGCCATCAAAGCTCAGTGCAGCCACCAACTCCTGGGCTCAATCCTCTTGCCTTAGCCTCCCCTTCCTGAGTAGCTGCAACTACAGGTACGTGCCCTAATATTCAGCTAATTTTTAAATTTTTGTGGAGACAAGGTGTTTGTTACTTTCTTGCCCAGGCTCGTCTTGAACTCCTGGCTTCAAGCAATACTCCCACTTTGGTGTGGAGATTACAGGCTTTAGCCACTGTGCCTGGCCTGGAAACAACCTTTATGGCTATCAATACTCCATCAGTTAACTGTCTCAGGTATCATAATATCCCTTCTTAAATGTATCAAAACTCATACTGAACAATGAGTTCTGGGTTGCAAAAGAGGATTTATTTTTTGCACCTATCCATAAGTCTTTGTCCACAAGTTAAACAAAAACATACATAAGTGCGGTTTTGTTGTTGTTGTTGTTGTTGTTTGTTGACACGGAGTCTCGCTCTGTCACCCAAGCTGGAGTACAGTGGCGCGATAGCTCACTGCAACCTCTGGCCTCCCAGGTTCAACTGCCTCAGCCTTCTGAATAGCGGGGATTACAGGTGCTTGCCATCACACATGGCTAATTTTTGTATTTTTAGTAGAGACGGGGTTTCACCATGTTGGCCAGGCTGGTCTCGAACCCCTGACCTCAAGTGATCCACCTGCCTCAGCCTCCCAAAGTGCTGGGATTATAGGCATGAGCCACCGAGCCCAGCTGAAATCATCTTGTCTTTGACTATCTTTATTATCACATTAGACAAGTTCTTGAATTCTCAAAGCCTTGCCCTTTTCAAGCTCTTCATTCCAAACAAACACAGCTTGTATTTTCAGGAATCATAATGTCATCATCCTATGATGTAATGGTTAGTTGTGTTGACTTCACAAGGCTATAGTACTCAGTTAATCAAAAACTAATTTAGGTGTTGCTAGAAGGAAATTTGCTGGCTGGGTGCGGTGGCTCTTGCCTGTAATCTCAGCACTTCGGGAGGCCGAGGCAGGCAGATCACAAGGTCAGGAGTTTGAGGCTAGCCTGACCAACATGGTGAAATCCTGTCTCTACTAAAAAAAATAACAAAAATCAGCCGGGCATGGTGGCGTGCACCTGTAATCCCAGCTACTCAGGAGGGTAAGGCAGGAGAATTGCTTAAACCGGGAAGGTGAAGGTTGCAGTGAGCTAAGACTGTACCACCACACTCCAGCCTGGGTGACAGAGCAAGACTCCATCTTAAAAAAAAAAAGGAAATTCGCTGAAGGAATTTTGTAGATAGGATAAGCATCTACAGTTGACTTTAAGTAAAGGAGATTATGATCCATTAATTATCTGGGTGGACCTTATTCAATCAGTTGAATGCCCTAAGAGCAAAGTGGAAGCTTCCATAAGAAAGAAGAAATTTCTCTTTTTTTTTTTTTTGAGACGGAGTCTCGCTCTGTCACCCAGGCTGGAGTGCAGTGGTGCAATCTCGGCTCACTGCAACCTCCGCCTCCCAGGTTCATGCCATCCTCCTGTCTCAGCCTCCTGAGTAGCTGGGACTGCAGGTGCCCGACACCATACCCGGCTAATTTTTTGTATTTTTAGTAGAGACAGGGTTTCACCGTGTTAGCCATGATGGTCTTGATCTCCTGACCTTGTGATCCACCCCCCTCGGCCTCCCAAAGTGCTAGGATTACAGGCGTGAGCCACCACGCCCGGCCTTTAGAAAGAAGAAATTCTAACCTTGGGCTACAGTTTTAGCTTTTGCCTGAGTTTCCAGCCTAAGAGCCTGCCCAAGGTTTCAGACTTGCTTAGTCAGCCCCCACAATTATGAAAGGTAACAAACAATTCCTTGCAATAAATTTGTAAACTTACACACACACACCACACCGCCACCCCCCACTACCACTACTAGTTCTTTGTCTAGTAGAATCCTAATTGATATGCATGCCATGCATTCAGAGATAGCTACATAATTTGCTTGGTGCATGCCAAAGTGAAAATTTAAGGACCTTGTACTAAAAGCAGAAAAAAAATGCAATTAAGATACTAAAATATAAGGCATTGTTTTTTGTTTGTTTGTTTGTTTTTGTTTTTGTTTTTTGAGGCAGAGTCTTGCTCTGTCACCCATGCTGGAGTGCAGTGGCGTGATCTCAGCTCACTGCAACCTCTGCCTACTGAGTTCAAGCAATCCTCCTGCCTCAGCCTCCCAAATAGCTGGGACTACAGGCACAGGCCACCACACCGATCTAATTTTTGTATTTTTAGTAGAGATGAGGCTTCACCATATTGGCCAGGCTGGTCTTGAACTCCTGACCTCGTGATCCACCTGCCTCAGCCTCCCAAAGTGCTGGGATTACAGGTGTGAGCCACTGCACCTGGCCAGCATTTTTCTTTAGAAATATTTTGTTATTTATAAAATAAAAAATATTTTATTATGTTTATGTTGCTCAGGGTGGAGTGCAGTGGTGCAATTATGGCTCACTGTAGCCTCAACTTCCTGGGCTCAAGTGATCCTCCCACCTCAAGCCTCCTGCCTCGCTGGGACTAAAGGCAAGCACCAGCATGCCTGGCTAATTTTTGTATTTTTATAGAGGCTGGGTTTCACCATGCTGCCTAGGCTGGTCTCAAACTCTTGGGCTTACGAGATCCTCCTACAGTGGCCTCCCAAAATGCTGGGATTACAGGCATGAGCCACTACACCCAGCCTACTTGAGATAATTTTTCTAAAAAGATTTAACTGTACATTTACATCATTTCATATAAGTCTTAATTTAACTGTAAATGTTAATTTATACAATGGCATTTAATGTTTCCTCTGACAGTTTCTGTAACTTGTAGATGTCAGTCATGTAAGAAATTAAAAGTGGCTTCATGTATATCATCCAGGATATCTGTTTATGCATTCTACTGTATATTCAATTAAAAGGAAAAAATTAATTTTAGATTTGTCTTCCTCATATATTTTTTTCACCTGAGTTCCACATGAAAAGTGTTCTTTTCTGTTAAATGTGACAATCTTTAAAATCAGTTTTGTTGTTGTTGTTGTTGTTAGTTGTTTGAGACAGAGTCTCACTCTGTCACCCAGGCTGGAGTGCAGTGGCGCGATTTCGGCTCACTGAAACCTCCGCCTCCCAGGTTCAAGTGCTTCTCTTGCCTCAGCCTCCTGAGTAGCTGGGATTACATGCATTGGCCACCATGCCCGGCTAATTTTTGTATTTTTAGTAGAGACAGGGCTTCGCCATGTTGGCCAGGCTGGTCTCCAACTCCTGACCTCAGGTGATCTGCCAGCCTCAGCCTCCCAAAGTGCTGGGATTACAGGCGTAACTGGCCTTGCCCAGCCCCCGCCCCCCACCTTTTTTTTTCTTTTTTGAGATGGAGTTTTGCCCTTTGTTGCCCATGCTGGAGTGCAAATGGTGCGCTCTAGGCTCACCACAACCTCCGCCTCCTGGGTTCAGGCGATTCTCCTGCTTCAGTCTCCCGAGTAGCTGGGACTACGGACATTCGCCACCATGCCTGGCTAATTTTGTATTTCTGGTAGAGACGGGGTTTCTCCATGTTTGTCAGGCTGGTCTCAAACCTCATGTGATCCACCCACTTTGGCCTCCCAAAGTGCTGAGATTACAGGAGTGTGCCACTGCGCCTGGCCTAGGTATTTCTTCATAGCAACACCAGAACAGCCTAACACAGTCGGTTGTGTGAAGATCGGGTTATCTAGGAAGTAGCTGTCAAGGAGTTAGGAGGAAAGTAGACTTTTTTGGTGACAATGCTTGTGAAAGATGAGTGGTGAAACAGGAGTAGAGAGGGACAGCCTTCAGATTTTGTCATTCTCTGAGAAAGGAAGTAGCTTTCTTTTCTTTTCTTTTCTTTTTTTGAGACAGTCTCACTCTGTCACTCAGGCTGGTGCAATGGTGTGATCCTGGCTCACTGCAAGCTCCACTTCCCGGGTTCACGCCATTCTCCTGCCTCAACCTCCGGAGTGGCTGGTACTACAGGCGCCTGCCACCATGCCTGGCTAATTTTTTGTGTTTTTAGGAGAGATGGAGTTTCACCGTCTTAGCCACAATGGCCTCGATCTCCTGACCTCGTGATCCACCCACCTCGGCCTCCCAAAGTGCTGGGATTACAGGCCAGAGCCACTGTGCCCAGCCTGGAGAAGCTTTCATCTAGGTATCATAAAAATACTAAACTTGGCCAGGCAAGGTGGCTTATGCCTGTAATCCCAGCACTTTAGGAGGCTGAGGCAGGAGGATCACCTGAGGTCAGGAGTTTGAGACCAGCCAGGCCAACATGACAAAACGCCATCTCTACTAAAAATACAAAAACTAGCCAGGCATGGTGGCACATGCCTGTAATTCCAGCTACTCAGTATAAAAAAGAAAGAAAAAAAATTGTCCTCTCTCCTTCCATCCCTCCCTTCCAAGAGGTGACAACATGCTAGCAGCCCTCACTCTTGGCACGCCTCCTTGGCCTCCGTGTCCTCTCTGGCGCCGCTTGAGGAGCCCTTCAGCCCGCCACGGCACTGTGGGAGCCCCTCTCTGTGCTGGCTGAGGCCGGAGCAGGCTCCCTCTGTTTGCGGAGAGGTGTGGAGGGAGGGGCGGATGGGAACCTGGGCTGCTGCGTGGCATTCACGGGCCAGCGTGAGTTCCGGGTGGGTGTGGGCTCCCTGGGCCCTGCACTCGGAGTGGCCGGCCGGCCCCACTGGCCCCAGGCAATGAGGGGCTTAGCACCCGGGGCAGCAGCTGCAGAGGGTGCTCCAGGTCCCCCAGCAGTGCCCGCCCGTGGGCCCTGCCTCAAATTCTCCCTGGGCCTCAGCTGCCTCCCCGAGGGGCAGGGCTCAGGACCTGCAACCCGCCATGCCCCAGCCTCCCCCACCTCGCCACCCTGGGCTCCTGCATGGCCCCAGCCTCCCCGATAAGAACTGTCCCCTGCACCGCAGGGCCTGGTCCCATCCATGCTCAAGGGCTGAGGAGTGCGGGGTGCATGGCGTGAGACTGACAGGCCTGCAGCCCTGGTGCAGGATCCGCTAGGTGAAGCCAGCTGGGCTCCTGGGTCTAGTGGGGACTTGGAGAACCTTTATGCCTAGCTAAGGGATTATAAATACACCAATCAGCACCCTGTGTCTAGCTCAAGGTTTGTAAATACACCAATCACCACTCTATGTGTAAGCTCAGGGATTGTAAATGCACCAATCAGCGCTTTGTGTCTAGCTCAAGGTTTGTAAATACAGAAATCAGTACCCTGTATCTAGCTAACCTAGTGGGAACTTGGAGAACTTTTCTGTCTAGCACTCTGTGTCTAGCTCAAGGGTTGTAAATGCACCAATCAGCACTCTGTGTCTAGCTCAAGGGTTGTAAATGCACCAATCAGCACTCTGTGTCTAGCTCAGGGATTGTAAATAGACCAATCAGCTCTCTGTAAAATGGACCAATCAGCAGGATGTGGGTGGGGTCAGATAAGGGAATAAAAGCAGGCTGCCTGAGCCAGCCAGCGGCAACCCTTCCACACTGTGGAAAGCTTGTTCTTTTGCCCTTTACAATAAATCTTACTGTTGCTCACTCTTTGGGTCCACGCTGCCTTTATGAGCTGTAACACTCACCGCAAAGGTCTGCAGCTTCACTCCTGGAGTCACCAAGATCACGAACACACCAGAAGGAAAAAACTGTGGACGCATCTGAATGTCTGAAGGAACAAACTAGGGACACACCATATTTAAGAGCTGTAACACTCACAGTGAGGGTCTGTGGCTTTATTCTTGAAGTCAGCGAGACCGAGAACCCACCAATTCCAGACTCCCTTCCCTTCCTTTCCCTTCTTGCCTTCCCTTCCCTTCTTCCCTTCCCTTCTTCCCTTCCCTTCTTCCCTTCTCTTCCCTTCTTCCCTTCCCTTCCCTTCTTCCCTTCCCTTCTTCCCTTCCCTTCTTCCCTTCCTTCTTCCCTTCCTTCTTCTTCTTCCCTTCCCTTCTTCGCTTCCCTTCCCTTCTTCGCTTCCCTTCCCTTCTTCGCTTCCCTTCCCTTCTTCCCTTCCCTTCCCTTCCTTCCCTTCCCTTCTTCCCTTCCCTTCCCTTCTTCCCTCCCTTCCCTTCTTCCCTTCCCTTCTTCCCTTCCCTTCTTCCCTTCCCTTCCCTTCTCTGAATGTCTGAAGGAACAAACTCGGGACACACCATATTTAAGAGCTGTAACACTCACAGTGAGGGTCTGTGTGTGGCTTTATTCTTGAAGTCAGCGAGACCGAGAACCCACCAATTCCAGACTGCCTTGCCTTGCCTTGCCTTGCCTTCTTGCCTTGCCTTCTTGCCTTGCCTTGCCTTGCCTTGCCTTGCCTTGCCTTGCCTTGCCTTCTTGCCTTGCCTTGCCTTGCCTTGCCTTGCCTTGCAGCGGAGATAGGATCTCACTGTGTTGCCTAGACTGGTCTCAACCTCCTGGGCTCCAGTGATCCTCCCAATTTGGCCTCCTAAAGTGTTGGGATTACAGGCATGAGCCACTGCACCTGGGATTCTTGTATAGGTGGATTACTGCTTATAGGAGGCAGAATAATGAATCCTCAACTATATCAACGTCCTAATCTTCAGAATCTGTAAATGTTAGGTTACACAGCTAAGGAGGATTTAGATTGCAGATGGAACTAAGAATGCTAATCAGCTGATTTTAGGGAGATTATCCCAGATTATCTGGGGAGGCCCAATATAATCACAAAGTTCCTTAAAAGTGGAAGAGGGGCTGGGCTCGGTGGCTCACGCCTGTAAACGCAACACGTGTGGAGGCCAAGGCAGGCAGATTGCTTGAGCTCATGAGTTTGAGAACAACATGACAACATGGCAAGACCCCACCGCTACAAAAAAAAAAAAAAACTACAAAAGTTAGCCAGATGTAGTGGCGCATGCCTGTAGTCTGCTACTTGGGAGGCTGAGGTGGAAGGATCCACCCGAGCCCAGTAGGTGGAGGCTACAGTGAGCCAAGATGGCGCCACTGCATTCCAGCCTGGGTGACAGTGAGACCTTGTCTCAAAATAAATGAATAAATAAATATATTAAACATATTTATTTTATATTCTGTATCTGAAATTCTAGTATCTAAAGTTTTTGAGGCTGCTTCCAACTCATAGTACTTTATTTTCTTGTGTGTTTTTTGACTTTTTTTTTTTTCAAGGTGGAGTTTCACTTCAGTGGAGCCATCTCAGCTCACTGCAACCTCTGCCTCCTGGGTTCTAGCGATTCTCCTGCCTCAGCCTCCCGTGTAGCTGGGATTATAGGCCTGTACCACTACGCCCGGCTGATTTTTTTGTGTTTTCAGTAGAGACAGGTTTCACCTTGTTGGCCAGGCTAGTCTCCAACTCCTGACCTCAGGGGATCCACCCACCTCGGCCTTCCAAAGTGCTGTGATTTCAGGTGTGAGCCACCACGCCCCAGCCATTTTTTGACTTTTAACTAAAAGCGTATGCTTTTTAGACTTTTTTTTTTTTTTTGAGACAGACTCTTGCTCTGTCGCCCAGGATGGAGTGCAGTGGTGCGATCTTGGCTCACTGCAACCTCTGCCCACGCAGGTTCAAGTGATTCTCCTGCCTCAGCCTCTTGAGTAGCTGGGACTACAGGTACCTGCTACCATGCCCAGCTAATTTTTATATTTTTTAATAGAGATGGGGTTTCACCATATTGGCCAGGCTGGTCTAGAACTCCTGACCTTGTGATCTGCCCACCTCAGCCTCAGCCTCCCAAAGTGCTGGGATTACAGGTGTGAACCACCTGCACCCGGTGGTTTTTTTGACTTTTGACTAATAGTTTTGGTTCGTTATCTGTGGGAATTGTTTGAGGTCTAGGTTGAAGGGTGTTCTTCCAGAGAGGATTTTCTTTTCCTTATACTAGCTGTCTAGGGCACTACCAACCTAAGACCGACTTAATTTTCATCGTAAAGTGTTTGGGACCACATAGACATTAAAAACTATGAAGGATCTGAGATTCTACTCTGCCATGGTTAGCCTGCCACAGTTACTTGAATGTTGGCCGAAAACTACTATTACTACTACTACTACTACTACTAGTACTACTAGTACTATGCTACTCTTTGGTCAGAGATAAAAGACAGTTTATTACTCAAAGCAATAGCAGTAATCAGAGTGTCAGCATTTGTGTTGGTTCTCCAAGTACCAAATGCAAAGTGGGGCAGGTGACATCTGCATATGCAGAGGGTTGTGTTACAGGAACAGATCCCCAAATTTAGGGAACAAGAATGTTTTATAATGGGCATTAAGCCTGCTGCCTTTTTCTCCCCAGCAGAGGTAGTCATTATCCCTATCTTCCAATGCTGTAAGCATATCTGCCCCCTGGTCTGGAGGGATATACCATCTTTATCTTCCAAGCCTGCTTACTACACAACTTGGTAAAAAGATAATGTGGAACAAAGGCAGTTAGTGCTGCTGCTCACCAGATAGGCAGAAATGTGAGAGACTCATGAGCAGTTGTCTCCTATCAATAGGTAGTTTGAGTCCAGGCCATGAACCCAGGCTTATATTTAAGCAAACGTTTTGCCAGGCTAGGTGGCTCATGCGTATAATCCCAGCACTTTGGGAGGCTGAGGCAGGAGGATCACTTGAGGTCAGAATTTCAAGACCAGCCTGGCCAACTTGGTGAAAACCCATCTCTACTACAAATACAAAAATTAGCCAGGCGTGGTGGTGCGCACCTGTAGTCCCAGCCACCTGGGAGGCCGAGGCAGGAGAATCGCTCAATTCCAGGAGGCAGAGGTTGCAGTGAGTCGAGATCATGCCACTGCACTCCAGCCTGGGGAACAGAGTGAGTCTCCATCTAAAAAATAAATAAATAAATAAAATAAACAAATAAATAAAATAAAACAAATAAATGTTTTATGTATTCTATCCAGCATTTTAATTTTCCTTTTTTTTAGTGGGGGCATAGGAATTTTATTCCTTGTATCTAACACACCTGAATAAAGGAGGGAAGCAATTTTTATCCCTTACACAGCTTGTCCTGGCTACTGTGTCTTGTCTCCATTGGCTGGAGCCAGACCGCACAATCTAAATTTAACCCAACTGGCTAGTAATTTAAAACTTTCTTACATAGGTAGAGGTAATGGAGAACAAAGGAAAAGAGGAAGTTGCTTACGAAAAGATTTAGAAAAGTAATAAAAATTCCTGAATAAGGAAGGGGCATAGGCCACAAGCTGGGACATGCCCATAAGCAGGCCCAAGCACAGACATCTTGGTTAAAGTACAAGGACATTGAATGTACTTATTCCCTTATATCTAACAGCTACATAGGATAGGACTTAACAAAGAATTGTTAGCACAAAACAAGGAGGCTTGAAGGAAGTTAGTCTTAAAAGAATATTATTTATAACACTTAAGATTTATTCTTTAACAAGGAGGGAAACTTTGAAGAGGAACTTTTTACTTTCTACAATGGAGAAACCCCGTCTCTACTAAAAATACCAAATTAGCTGGGCATGGTGGCAGGTGCCTGTAATCCCAGCTATTTGGGAGGCTGAGGCAGGTCGCTTGAACCCAGGAGGCGGAGGTTGCAGTGAGCTGACATCGTGCCATTGCACTCCAGCCTGGGCAACAAGAGTGAAAATCCATCTAAAAAAAAAAAAAAGTAGGATTCTTATTTCACAAGATTGTTAAGGGAATAAAAGGAAACATTCTGATAGAGTGCCTATGACAGTGCCTATGGTATAATTATATATAATAGATATTGGTTTTTATCCATAGTCCCTGGCTCATAACTCCTATATTCCTTGTTACAGTTTTTGTTATAATGTTGAGTGTGTTGGGCAGGCCTCGGGAAATGGAATCTCTCTGCCCTCCTGCCCTCCTTTCACTTGCCCCCTGAGGTGGGATCTAATCTTCCCCCACCCCCCACCCATTCTGACTGTGGGTCTTAAGACCCTCACCAGAGAGGGCCCTGCTCTATATCCTGGGAGAATGAATACTGACATCATGAAGTTTCCATAAAAATCTGAGAGGACTGGTTTCCAAGAAGTTCCCAGAGCTGAACTCCTGAATGCTCCTGAAGGGTGGTGGGCCGAGGGTGAGCATGGAAGCTCTGAGCGCCTTCCCCCATACCTCGCCCTATGCATCTCTTCATCTGTATCTTTTGTAATATCCTGTATTTTATAACAAACCCGTAAACGTAGTGTTCTGTGAGCTGCTCCAGCAAATTAATTGAACCCAAAGAGGGGGTTATTGGAACCCCAACTTGAAGCCAGTCGATCAGAAGTTCCAGAGGACTGGACTTGGGACTGGTGTGTGAAGGAGGTGGTGGTCTTGGGGACTGAGCCCCCAACCCATGGGATCTGACACTATCTCCAGGTAGACAGTGTCAGAATTGAATTTGGAGGATATTCAACTGGGTAATAAAATAAAATTGCCAAGAAAAAAGCAAATGTAACTCTGGAACTATGAACAACTTAGAGAATCCTGAGAATGGCCAGGTGCAGTTGCTCACATCTGTAATCCCGGGAGGCTAAGGCAGAAGAATCACTTGAACCCAGGAGGTGGAAGTTGCAGTGAGCCGAGATCGCACCATTGCACTTCAGACTGGGCAACAAGAGCGAAACTCTGTCTCAAAAAAAAAAAAAAAAAAAAAAAACAACAACAACAACAAAAGACAAAAGAGAGAGAGAGAGAAAATGTTGAGAACTTCCGTGTATAGCACCCTTATATGGGGTGATATTAATCCCAAAGCTGGCAAATTTTTAGGGAAAAGTCCCAGTTAATGGAAAAACCTCATTTCCTAGCCATGTTGGCTAAGTACATTCTTTTCCAAATCTGACAGCCTCCTCGATAAAGAACAAAAGGTTGAACAGCCCTCAGCATTTATTCAGGTGGCTCACAATACCCTAAGCTCCAATTATAATTGCCTTCCTGCATTTCAACCACTCTGGCAGCATGGCAGATTAGATACAAGGAATAAACTTCCCAGTGCCCCAACTAAAAAAAAGGAAAATTAAAATGCTGGATAGAATGCATGAAACATTTGTTTATTTTATTTATTTATTTATTTTTTAAATGGAGACTCACTCTGCTCCCTAGGCTGGAGTACAGTGACATGATCTCAACTCACTGCAACCTCTGCCTCCCGGGATTGAGCGATTCTCCTGCCTTGGCCTCCCAGGTGGCTGGGACTACAGGTGTGCACCACCACACCTAGCTAATTTTTGTATTTTTAGTAGAGATGGGTTTTCTCCATGCTTGGTTTATGGGGAAAAGCACCTACACCTTTGGTCACAGAAATGTGTTATTGTGGTATGAGAGTAATGAAGAAACACGGATTGAAGGTTTTTCTTAAGCAGTGCCTATCACATAGTAGGTAGGCAATAAATGTTAGTTGACTTTCTTTTCCCTTTTCACTCCTTGCCTAGAGAGAATAACTTTTTTTCCTGTCATTCAAGTGTGTAGAAAATAGTGCTTTATAAATCCATGAGAAATGTCAGATATTAACATAGTTAACATTTGCATATGAGTAGAAAAGATACAAATTATAAACATTTCCTTGAAGGATCAAATACAGTTTATAATACTAGAGATATTCAAATAAAGTTTAAATTAAAACAGAAGTTAGGGGCCAGGCGCAGTGGCTCATGCCTGTAATCCCAGCACTTTGGGAGGCTGAGGCTGGTGGATCACCTGAGGTCAGGAGTTTGAGACCAGCCTGGCCAACATGGTGAAAACCCATCTCTACTGAAATGCAAAATTATCTGGGTGTGGTGGTGAGCACCTATAATCCCAGCTACTTGGGAGGCTGAGGCACGAGAATCCCTTGAACCCAGGAGGCGGAGGTTTTGCTGTTTCACTCAGGCTGGAGTGCAATGATGCGATCTCAGCTCACTGCAACCTCAGCCCTCAGGGTTTAAGCGATCCTCCTGCCTCAGTCTCTCGAGTTACTGGGATTACAGGCGCCTGCCGCCACCCCAGACCAATTTTTGTATTTTCAGTAGAGACAGGGTTTCACATGTTGGCCAGGGTGGTCTGAAACTCCTGACCCCAGGTGACCCACTCACCTCGGCCTCCCAAAGTGCCAGGATTACAGGCGTGACCCACTGCTCCCCGCTGGAAAGTAGTTGTTAACATAATAAAAATACAACTTTTAAGAGGTCTCTGGTGCTTCATACTAGTAGACTTAATATAGATGGAAGACAGACTGATTTTTTTTCTTCTTCTTTCATTACTAAAACCCAGAGTTTGATAAGCTCTCTGGACGTGGATCATCTCTAATTCTTAGAAAACTTTTTTTTTTTTTTTTTTTTTTTTTTTTTTTTAGATGGAGTCTCACTCTGTTGCCCAAGCTGGAATGCAGTGGCATGATCTCAGCTCACTGCAACCTCTACCTCCCGGGTTCAAGCGATTTTCCTGCCTCAGTCTCCCGAGTAGCTGGGACTATAGGCACATGCCACCACACCTGGCTAATTTTTGTACTTTTTTAGTAGAGGCAGGGTTTCACCATGTTGGCCAGGCTGGTCTCGAACTCCTGACCTCAGAAAATCCACCCGCCCCGGCCTTCCAAAATGCTGGGATTACAGGCGTTAGCCACTGTGCCTGGCCAGAAAACTTTTACATATCCGAAGATTTTTTTTTTTTTTTTTTGAGACGGAGTCTCACTCTTGTTACCCAGGTTAGAGTGCAATGATATAATCTCTGCTTACTGCCACCTCTGCCTCCCAGGTTCAAGTGATTCTCCTGCCTCAGCCTCCTTAGTAGCTGGGATTACTGGTGTGTGCCACCATACCTAGCTAATTTTGTAGTTTTAGTAGAGACGGGGTTTCACCATGTTGGTTAGGCTGGTCTCAAACTCCTGACCTCTAGTGATCCACCCACCTCTGCCTCCCAAAGTGCTGGGATTAGAGGTGTGAGCCACTGCCCCTAACCCAGAGGAATATATATATATTTTCTGAGATCGAGTTTCACTCTTGTCAACATGGCTGGAGTGCAATGGCACACTCTTGGCTCACTGCAACCTCCGCCTCTGGGTTCAGGTGATTCTCCTGCCTCAGCCTCCCGAATAGCTGGGATTACAGGCACCTGCCACCACACTTGGCTAATTTTGTATTTTTAATAGAGACAGGGTTTCACTGTGTTGGCCAGGCTGGTCTTGAACTCCTGACCTCAGGTGATCCACCTGGTTTGGCCTCCCAAAGTGCTGGGATTACAGGTGTGAGCCAATGTGTCTGTCCAAGAATATTTTATGTATCAATTATGAACCTGGTAAAACTTCAGCCAGAATTATTGTAACCTGTATAGAAAGCATGTAGACAACTGAAAGAAAATATTTTTCCTTTTTTTTTTTTTTAGTTTTAAATAGAGATGGGACTCCAACTATGTTGTCCAGGCTGATCTCAAATTCCTGGGGTCAAGTCATCCTCCCGTCTAGACCTCTCAAAGTGCTAGGATGACAGGTGTGAGCATGTTGTTGTTGTTGCTTTTTTTTGTTTTGTTTTTTTTTTGAGACAGTCTTGCTCTGTTTCGCAGACTGTAGTGCAGTGGTGGTATCACAGCTCACTGCAGCATCAAACTCCTGGGCTCAAGCAATCCTCTCACCTCAGCCTCTCAAGCAGTTAGGACTACAGGCACTTGCCACCACACCTGGCTAATATTTTAGAAAAGTTTTTGTAGAGACAAGGTTTCATTATGTTGTCCAGGTTGGTCTAGAACTCTTGACCTCCAGCCATCTTCCCTTCTCAGCCTCTCAAAACATTGGGATTACAGGTGTGAGTTAAGGTGCCTAGCCTGAAAACATTGTTTCTACGAACAGAGACCAGTCTATAAATAATCTCAACTTGCTAGTCCCACTAGGTTCATTTCCAGTAAAATAAATACAAGTACATTAAAAAAACAAAACAAAACAAAACAAAACAAACAACCTTGGTCAGGACAGAGAAAAGTACAAAAAAAAAAAACCACACAAAAACAACAACAACAAAAAAACCATGCAAAAACCAAACCAAACAAAATTTAAGCCAATTGATGTCTTACTTATGTTTTATTAAGATTTTAGAAAGAAAATATTAGCATAGAAGTTTCCTGTTAATTTCCTAAGAGCTTGAAACAAAAATAAATGATCAGAAATGTTTGGGAAATATTCTAAATGAAAATATTTTGTCAAATTTTTTATATTCCATTATTTAGTGACTCTGTTATCTATGTACTGTTGTGTAGTATTTTTTTAACTTCACATTATAAATGAACATCTTTCTTCATCAATACAAACTAGATCTACAACATTCTGTTACATGGCTCCAGTGTAGTCTACTGAAAGGTTATATATTATTTATTTAACCAATATTTATTTACCTCTATTTTTTATGATAAAAACAGTCATAGCCAACATCATACATACATTTTTTAACACCTCCAAAGATGAGCATTGAATTTTTGTTGTTGTTGGTTTGCCTGTGCACACTTGTCTAATTACTTTCTTAAGACTTCTCCAAAGTGGAACTGTTAAGTCAAAAGGGATATTTTTGTATTCCTATTGCCAGATTGCCTTCAGGAAAGATTATGTTGGTTTACCTTCCCTTTGAGAATATATAACATTGTCCAATATCCCAATCTTTAGTGAAAGCCGGGCTAGCTTCAGTGATTTTTTTTTTTTTTTTTTTTTTTTTTTTGAGTCAAGGTCTTGATCTGTTGCCCAGGCTGGAGTGCAATGCCACAATCACGGCTCACTGCAGCCTCAGCCTTCCTGGGCTCAAGTGATCCTCCTGCTTCAGCCTCCCAAGTAGCTGGGACTGATTTGTTTATTTTGGCGGGGGGGGCGGCGCGGTGGGTAGGGGGACCGAGTCTTGCTCTTGTTGCCCAGGCTGGAGTACAGTGGCATGATCTCGGCTCACTGCAACCTCTGCCTCCCCGGTTCAAGCGATTCTCCTGCCTTAGCCTCTTGAGTAGCTGGGATTACAGGCGCCTGCCACCATGCCCAGCTAATTTTTGTACTTTTAGCAGATACAGAATTTCTCCATGTTGGCCAGGCTGTTCTCAAACTCCTGACCTCAGGTGATCTGCCCGCCTCAGCCTCCCAAAGTACTGGGATTACAGGCATGAACCACTGCACCTGGCCTGATTTTTTAAATAATAGAATTTGCCAAGATTTGGAAGATCTGCATGACTCAGTGAAACACAATGTTTTCCAATGACAAATGTCTGATGTCTGATGCTATAAATTAAGAAAAAGATTCATTCAAAGTGCAGGATAGACCAATGGATTTTAAGGTAACTGAATGTTAAAACTTCATTACTATAGTTTCAGATTCCACATTATAACTAACTTTTGGTAAACATAGCACTTGTTGAGTTTTTATCTAGTATCATATAATAGTATCCACATAATTATCTGAAAAGGCTATTAAAATGCCCTTGCCTTTTCTAACTATAGTTTTTTGGTTTTTTTTTTTTTTTTAGATGGAGTCTCTCTCTGTCACCAGGCTGGAGTGCAGTGGGGTGATCTTGGCTCACTGCAATCTCCACCTCCTGAGTTCAAGTGATTCTCTTGCCTCAGCCTCCCAAGTAGCTGGGATTACAGGCATGAGCCACCACACCCAGCTAATTTTTGTATTTTTAGTAGAGACGGGGTTTCACCACGTTGGCCAGGATAGTCTCGATCTCTTGACCTGGGTCTCCCGAAGTGCTGGGATTATAGATGTGAGCCACAGCGCCTGGCCGCCAGATTTTTTTTTTTTTTTTTTTTTGGTAGATACGGGGATCTCACTATGTTGCCCAAACTGATCTTGAACTCCTGAGCTCAAGCAATCTTCCTGCCTTGGCCTTCCAAAGTGCTGGGAATACAGGCATAAGTACCCACACTGAGTGAGATTTTAAAAAATATGTACTTAACCAAAACATGTTGCAATAGAATGACTGCAGAAGCAGATAGAGAAATCTACCTGTAGTCTATAAATTTAGATACAGAGATGTAAAACAGTGACACGCTTCTCACTATTTTTATTTTTGTTTTGGAAAGCACAATTATTTTCATACAAACGTGCTAGAATATTATTATCATTTTGTAGGAGATGAGGTTTTACTCTGTCACTCAGGCTGGACTGCAGTGGCGTGATCATAGTTCACTGCAGCCTGGGACACCGGGCCACAAGCGATCCTCCCACCTCAGCCTCCCAAAGTGCTGAGATTATAGGCATGAGTTACCGTGCGTGGCCTTGCTATTTCTGAATAACTAATAATTTTTTTTTTTTTTTTTTTGAGAAGGAGTCTCGCTCTGTCACCCAGGCTGGAGTGCAGTGGCCAGATCTCAGCTCACTGCAAACTCCGCCTCCCGGGTTTACGCCATTCTCCTGCCTCAGCCTCCCGAGTAGCTGGGACTACAGGCGCCCGCCACCTCGCCCAGCTAGTTTTTTGTATTTTTTTAATAGAGACGGGGTTTCACCGTGTTAGCCAGGATGGTCTCGATCTCCTGACCTCGTGATCCGCCCGCCTCGGCCTCCCAAAGTGCTGGGATTATAGGCTTGAGCCACCGCGCCCGGCCTGAATAACTAATAATTAACAAAAAAATTATCAACCAGCCTAGGCAACAAAGTGAGACTTTGTCTCTACAAAAAAATCAAACAAATTGGCTGGGCATGGTGGCTGGCGCCTGTGGTCCCAGCTACGCAGGAGGATTACTTGAGCCTGGGCAGTCCAGGCTGCAATGAGCCATGTTTGCATCACTGCACTCCAGACTGGGTGACAGTCTCAAAAAAAAAAAAAAAAATTATTTTTCCTCATACACGAAATATTGATAACTATAACCCACATAAGCAAGAGTTCTTACGTTCCTCAAGTCTTTGATATTTTATTTTTATTTATTATCATTGTTTCTTTTCGTAGAGACAGGATCTCACTGTGTTGCTCAGGCGGGTCTCAAACTCCTGAGCTCAAACAATCCTCCTCCCTCAGCCTCCTAAACTGCTGGGATTATGGGTATGAGCCTCTGTGCTCTGCTTTTATTCTTCAGTTTTTAAAAGGGTAAAGAAATGCAAAGTCCAAAGAGTTTGAGAGGAGTTAGTCTACTACGTGAGTTTTGTTTTAAAAAACAACTTTAATTAATCAAATTAATTTTTATAAAAGTATATAGGTATATATGCTGAGTTCTACTTATAGTGAAATAAATAAAGTCACTGAGAAGATTTTAAACTAAACTATTCCTGAGAATATGTAACAGGCACATTGCAATTCTTTCTCTAGACTAACTGATCATGGCTCCTAGTTTCCATTTCAGTTTAACTGGCTCTTGGAATTAGGCTACCCGAAGTGTTCTTTTTTTTCCCCGGTACATACAATCATTTTTGTTTAATTTTTCTGGATATATTTGCATCATCAAAACTAGTGCTATATCCTAATTCTATCACCACATTCTCTTGGCCATTGTAGAAGGTAAATCAAACAGAGGAGGAAGGCCGGGCGCGGTGCCTCAAGCCTGTAATCCCAGCACTTTGGGAGGCCGAGACGGGCGGATCACGAGGTCAGGAGATTGAGACCATCCTGGCTAACACGGTGAAACCCCGTCTCTACTAAAAATACAAAAAACTAGCCGGGCGAGGTGGCGGGCGCCTGTAGTCCCAGCTACTCCGGAGGCTGAGGCAGGAGAATGGCGTGAACCCGGGAGGCGGAGCTTGCAGTGAGCTGAGATCCGGCCACTGCACTCCAGCTGGGGCGACAGAGCTAGACTCCGTCTCAAAAAAATAAAAAACAAAAAAAAAAAAAACAAAAAAAAATAACAGAGGAGGAAAATACTCTGAACAGCTGAAGCACTCTTTTATTTCACAAATTATGAATGTCTGTGGAGTACTATAGACTGCTAGGCACTATGTATTTCTTGGTGAATGAATTAGACATTGTCTTTGTCTTTATACTGTGATTCTTGCTTCTGGTTAAAAATAGGTGGATCAGCCGGGCACGGTGGCTCACGCCTATAATCCCAGCACTTTGGGAGGACGAGGCCGGTGGATAATTTGAGGCCAGGAGTTTGAGACCAGCCTGGCCAACACGGCGAAACCCCATCTCTACTGAAAATACAAAAATTGGCAAGGTGTGATGGTGGGCCCCTGTAATCCCAGCTACTTTGGAGGCTGAGGCAGGAGAATCACTTGAACCCGGGAGGCAGAGGTTGCAGTGAGCCGACATCACTCCACTGCACTCCAGCCTGGACGACAGAGTGAGTCTCTGTCTCAAAAACAAAACAAAACAAAACCCAAAATACAAAAAGTGGATGGAACAAACATTTCCTGTGTTTCTCAAGATATCACTGAAGTAGATTCAGAAGTACAAAGAGGGGTAATCTAAAAGTGAGAACACTAGAGAATGAGATTTTAAAAATTACTATTCTGACTGGTGATAAGTTAAAATTTAAAAAGTAAATAAAAAATAAAGACAAATTATGTCTATAACACTGCTGATAGGTTTGTAATAGAGTATAGGCAGCTATAGGTCTTGTCTACAAGGTTGGAGAGATGCAGGTGGTTTGTCACAGACCTCTGAGAAGTTCTGGGGCTACCAGAGTTGGCACAGGAGGGAGTGCAGCAATAGACTTCAGAGCTGGGACATCAGTTGAAGAATTGCATGTAGGCCAGGTGTGGTGGCTCATGCCTATTATCTCAGCAATATCGGAGGCTAAGGCGGGAGGATTACTTGAGTCCAGGAATTTGAGAGCTGCCTCGGAAACATAGTGAGACCTCATCTCTACAAAAAATTAAAAAATTAGCCAGGCATGGGCCGGGCATGGTGGCTCATGTCTGTAATCCCAGCACTTTGGGAGGCCAAAGTGGTGGATCATGAGGTCAGGAGTTCAAGACCAGCCTGGCCAACATGGTAAAACTCTGTCTCTACTAAAAATACAAAAAAAATTAGCAAATTAGCCAGGTGTGGTGGCGTGTGTCTGTAGTCCCAGCTACTCCGGAGGCTGAGGCAGAAGAATCACTTGAGTGAGCCAAGATCCTGCCACTGCACTGCAGCCTGGGTGACAGAGCAAGACTCCATCTGAAAAAAAAAAAAATTAGCTAGATATGGTGGCTTGCATCTGTAGTTCCAGCTACTTGGGAGGCTGAGGTGGGAGGATTGCTTGAGCCTGGGAGTTTGAGGTTGCAGTCAGCTGTGATAATGCCACTGCACTCCAGCCTGGGTGACAAAGTGGGACCCTATCTAAAAAAAAAAATTAAATTAAAAAAAGAATTGCATATAAAACAGTTGATTTTCTCTTATCCACTCCATTTCCCCTACGGTAAAAGTGTTGCCAAAGCAAAGCCATTAGACATTTAGTATCAAGCTGAAAACAGGAGTGGTGTTGTAAGTCAAAAAATGCTAAGGTTCCCAATGCAAACATTGGGTCCTCAGAGGAAAGTGAAAGATGGAATTAACAAGAGGCCTCAAGAATCAAAGAGGGCCAACCTTTGACTAATGAGAGTCCTCAAGGCCGGGCGTGGTGGTTCATGCCTATAATCCCAGCACTTTGGAAGGTGAAAGTGGGAAGACTGCTTGAGCCCAAGAGTTAGAGACCAGTCTGGGCAACATAGTGAGACCCTGTGTCTATAAACAAAATATAATAAAAGTACTTTTTTTTTTTGAGACAGAGTCTTGCATTGTTGCCCAGGCCGGAGTACAATGGCACAATCTCAGCTCACTGCAATCTCTGCCTCCTGGGTTCAAGCCATTCTTCTGCCTCAGCCTCCTGAGTAGCTGGAATTACAGGTGCCTGCCACCACGCCCAGCTAATTTTTTGTATTTTTAGTAGAGATGGGGTTTCACTGTGTTGGCCAGGCTGGTCTCGATCTCCTGACCTCGTGATCTGCCCGCTTTGGCCTCCCAAAGTGTTGGGATTTACTGTGCCACTGTGCCTGGCCATAAAAATACATTTCAAAAAATAAAAACAAGAGTCCTCAAAAGAGTTGCAAAATTGAGTGGTAATGATAATGGAGAGAAAGAAAGTAAATAGCAGAGAAAATAACAGAGCAAATGAATTAAAAATACCACCACCCAGACACATGCTGTGAAACATTAAGTCTCCAAGATTAAAGAATAGATCCTCAGTCTGGGCAACATAGTGAAACACCATCTCTACAAAAAAATTAAAAATAAAAATTGGCCAGGCATGGTGGTATGTGCCTGTAGTCCCAGCTACTGGGGAGGCTGAGGTGGGAGAATTGCTTGAGCCCGGGAGGACAAGGCTGTAATGAACTACCGTCAGGCAATGGTGATGCAAAGCAGATGAGCCCCAAACTGGGGCTTAGCCTGGGATAGTTCTTGTGTTTGCCCAGGAAAGAATTCAAGGGCAAGCTGGTGGTGTTAGTAACTTTTACTGAAGTGGCAGTGTACAGCAGCAGCAGAGGTACTGCTCCCTGCAGAATAGGGCTACCCCATAGATAGTGTGCCCAAAGTAGCAGCTCAGGGGCAGTTCTGCAGTCATATTTATACCTAGTTTTAATCACATGTAAATTAAGGGACAGGTTATTTAGAAATTTTCAGAAAAGCAATGGTAACGTCTGGGTGTTGCCATGGCAATGGTAAACTGCCATTGTGCTGGTGGGCATGTCTTATGGAGGAATGCTTTTGGTACTTCTTCCCTGTTTCAGCCAGTCTTCCATCCGGTCTGGAGTTGAGTCCTGCCTCTGACCTCAATGGCACTCCAGCTTGGGCAGCAAAGTGAGATCCTGTCTCAAAACAAACAAAAAATAGATCCTGGCCGGGCACGGTGGCTTATGCCTGTAATCCCAGCACTTTGGGAGGCCAAGGTGGGCAGATCACGAGGTCAGGCCATCGAGACCATCCTGGCCAATATGGTGAAACCCCGTCTCTACTAAAAATACAAAAAAATTAGCTGGGCATGGTGGCACACACCTGTAGTACCAGGTACTCAGGAGGCTGAGGCAGGAGAATCACTTGAACCCAGGAGGTGGAGGTTGCTGTGAGCCAAGATCACACCACTGCACTCCAGCCTGGCAACAGAGCCAGACTCTGTCTAAAAATAATAATAATAATAATGATGAATAAATAAATAAATCCTAAACATTTCTATGGGGAAAATAGGACACTTAAAGTGAGGTTAAACAGATTTACAACACATCTGAGCCAACGAATGTTAGAAAATACTGGAGTAATGCCTTCAGGGTTCTGATAAAAATTCATTTATTTTTAAGTTTTAATTTTTTTTTTTTTTTTTTTGAGACAGGGTCTCACTCTGTCATGCAGGCTAGAGTGCAGTGGTGCAATCATGGCTCACTATAGCCTCAACCTCCAAGGCTCAAGTGATTCTCCTCCCTCAGCCTCTCAAGTAGCTGGGACTACAGGCCCGCGCCACCATGCTTGGTTTATTATTATTATTATTATTATTATTATTATTATTGAGATGGCATCTTGCTCTGTCATCTGGGCTGGAGTGCAGTGGCACGATCTCGGCTCACTGCAAGCTCCTCCTCCCAGGTTCACACCATTCTCCTGTCTCAGCCTCCCGAGCAGCTGGGATTACAGGCGCCCGCCACCATGCCCGGCTAATTTTTTGCATTTTTAGTAGAGACTGGGTTTCACTGTGTTAGCCAGGATGGTCTCGATCTCCTGACCTCGTGATCTGCCCGCCTCAGGCTCCCAAAGTGCTGGGATTACAGGCGTGAGCCACCGCGCCCAGTGGATGCCCTGTTAATTTTTTTTTTTGGTAGAGATAGAGTTTTGTCATGTTGCCCAGGCTAGTCTTGAAGTCCTGGGCTCAAGGGATCTGCCTGCTTCAGCCTCCCAAAGTGTTGGGATTGCAGGTGTGAGCCACTGTGCTCAGCCGAAAATTCGTTTTTAACTTCGGATTCTATACTCAGGTCAGGCACAACTGTAAAGAGGTTGGCACAGGGGTTGTTTGAGATGGAGTTTTGCTCTTGTTGCCCAGGCTGAAGTGCAATGGTGCAATCTCGGCTCACTGCAACCTCTGCCTGTCAGGTTCAGATGATTCTCCTGCCTCAGCCTCCCAAGAAGCTAGGATTATAGGCGCCTGCCACTGTGCCTGGCTAATTTTTATATTTTTAGTAGACATGGGGTTTCACCATGTTGGCCAGGGTGGTCTCGAACTCCTGACTTTGTTATCTGCACGCCTTGGCCTCCCAAAGTGCTGGGATTACAGGCGTGAGCCACCGCACCAGGCCAGCACAGGGTTTTAACAGCAGGACAGATGAAAGGCACCCAACCTAGTTGAGGGGAGTTAAGAGAAGACTTCCTGAAGGAGGTGATCCTGAGCTCTCCTTAGACCATGAGCAAACTGCTTGGTAAATCTTCAGTAAATTTCCCTGATCTAGATTAGAGTGTTGTAAGAGAAATTTTACCTCCAGATTCAAATTTGACTTCCACATTGCTCATAAACTTATGATGAAGGGCATAAGCATTTAAATATAGTCATAAGTCTGCTTACTATTCCCATCACATATGCAGCGAACCTGACTTGCAAGATTTGCAGCTCAGTTCTCCTCATGACTAATTTGTTGATGCTGGGCACACCCACCTTTCCTTTTGACTTGGACAAACTGTTAAAACCATCACATTTTTCTTTTATTGCAGGTTTCTTTTTCGTTTTCTTTTCTTTTGAGACAGAGTTCCACTCTTGTCCCCCAGGCTAGAGTGCAATGGCGTGATCTTGGCTCACTGCAACCTCTGCCTCCAGGTTGAAGCGATTCTCTCCTGCCTCAGCCTCCCCAGTAGCTGGAATTACAGGTGCCTGCCAAGCAGAGACGGGGTTTTGTCATGTTGGCCAGGCTGGTCTTGAACTACTGGCCTCAAGTGATCTGCCCACCTTGGCCTCTCAAAGTATTGGAATTACAGACGTGAGCCACTGGGCCTGGCCAGCCTCTCTTTTATAAAATCATCCCACAGTTCACTTCAAAATCTCTTTTTTGATTGAAAATTAAAATATCCCAGCTCTGTGAAACAAGCTTCAGCTTGATAGTGGGTTAATCAACTTTGTTTTTGTTTTGCAGCATATTGTGTTATTGTGTTTGTTATAAATTTGAAGACATCCAATATTTTTCCACATGGGATCTAGGAAAAAATAACAATTAAAACAATAAAAGTTCTCATAATCTGTTGACAGAAAACACTAACCTAATGTTTAAGAATGAAATTTGTCTCACATGATATGCTTTCACCATCAGAGTAGAGTAATACCACTAAAAGATGGAGAGGGTGTGTTTTAGCAGCATTCTTGTAGCTTTTTTTTTTTTTTAGGTGGTTTTGCTCTTGTCACCCAGGCTGGAGTGCAGTGGCATGATCTCAGTTCACTGCAACCTCTTCCTCCCAGGTTCAAGCAATTCTCCTGCCTCAGCCTCCCAAGTAGCTGGGACTATAGGTGCCCGCCACTACGCCTGACTAATTTTTGTATTTTTAGTGGAGATGGGGTTTCACCGTATTGGCCAGGCTGGTCTCGAACTCCTGACCTCAGGTGATCCACCCACCTCGGCCTCCCAAAGTGCTGGGATTACAGGCATGAGCCACCGCACCCGGCCTGTTGTAGTTAGACTCTCCTTTACAGAAAGAAAACTCTCCTTTACAGAAAGAAAACATGAGGTCCCAGTGCAGTGTCTCACGCCTGTAATCTTAGCACTTTGGGAGGCTGAGGTGGGAGGATTGCTTGAGCCCCGGTGTTAGAGACAAGCTTGGGCAACACAGTGAAAACCACCTTAAAAAATAAACAAACACCTGCAGCCAATTAAGCCAACTGAGTTCCTTTCCTCATGGGGGCCCAGTGTGCAATGGCTGCAAACAGCAGCTTCCCTGGTAGTGATGCAGCCTGTTTGTTGTATGGGTTGCTCTAAGGGACCTTGGAGGCAGTCCTTTCAGATGGATGTTCATGTTTCTGACCTTGCACTACCCCAGTGTAGGCTCCAAACAGGCATGCGAGGTGCCATTGGAAAGCCCCAGGGCACCGTGGCCAGGGTTCACATTGACCAAGTTATGTCCATCCGCACCAAGCTGCAGAACAAGGAGCATGTGATGGAGGCCCTGTGCAGGGCCAAGTTCAAGCTCCCCAGCCGCCAGAAGATCCACATCTCAAAGAAGTGGGGCTTCACCAAGTTCGATGCCAATGAATTTGAAGACATGGTGGCTGAGAAGCGGCTTATCCCAGATGGGTCAAGTACGTTCCCAATCGTGGCGCTCTGGACAAGTGGCAGGCCCTGCACTCATGAGGGCTTCCACTGTGCTGCCCCCTCTTAATACTCACCAATAAATTCTACTTCCTGTCCACCTAAAAATAAATAAATAAATAAATAAACAAACAAAAAAACTGAAAAAAAAAAAAAAGAAAAATATGAATAAGAAAGTCCTGTCCATGGATATCAAAGATGCCTTCCAGTTCCACTGAATGGCTTTTTCAGGATGGCCCTTCATTCAGTGACAAGAGCTAAAGTTTGGACACAGCACTGGGTTAAAGGCTGTTCCCGTAAAATTTATGTTTACCTGGTACCTGTGAATGTGACCTTATTTTGAAATAGGCTATTTGCAGATGTATTCAAGTTTAAATGAGGTTATGCCGGACTAGTGAGGGCCCTAAATCCATTATGACTAGTGTCTGTGGAATGAGAAGAGGGAAGTTTGTGGCTGGTGCGGTGGGTCACGCCTGTAATCCCAGCACTCTGGGAGGCCAAAGCAGGCGGATCATCTGAGGTCAGGAGTTCGAGACAAGCCTGGCCAACATGGTGAAACCCCGTCCCTACTAAGAATACAAAGATTAGCCAGGCATGGTGGGGAGCACCTGTAATCCCAGCTACACGGGAGGCTGAGGCAGGAGAATTGCTTGAACCCGAGAGGCGGGGGTGGCAGTAAGCCGGAATTGCGCCACTGCACTCCAGCCTGGGCAACATGAGTGAAACTCCATCTCACAAAGAAAAAAAAAAAAAAAAGAAAGAAAGGGGAAGTTTGTTTACACAAATACAAAGGTTAGATAACCATGTGGAGACAGAGATTTGCGTTATCCTGCCATAAAGCAAGGACTGCTGTGGCTTGCAGGCAACACCAGAACCTGGAATCTGCACAGAAAGATTCTCCCCTGTGGGCTTCAGAGAGATCATGGCCCTCCAGACATCTTGATTTCAGACTTGTGGCCTCCAGGACTGTGAGCTAATCAGTTCCTGTCATTTTAAGCCACCCAGTTTGTGGCAATTTGTCACAGCAGCCTGAGGAGACTGACGGAGGCATCAATCAAACTCTTCTCATACCCTATCAGGAGGAGGCGGGCAACCCTTCCTTAGTCTGATCAGCATCCTCATCCAACAGAGAGAAGTTTGATTCTTTTTTTTGAGACGATGTCTCCCTCTGTTGCCCAGGCTGCAGTGCAGTGGCGCAATCTCAACTCACTGCAACCTCCACCTCCTGGGTTCAAGCGATTTTTTTTTAATGTGACAGGGTCTCTGTTGCCCAGGCTGGAGTGCAGTAGTGTGATCATAGCTCCCTGCAGCCTTGAACTCCTAGGCTAAAGTGATCCTCCTACCTCAGCCTCCTGAGTAACTAGGATCACAGGGCCATTGACCATGCCTGGCTAATTTTATAATTTTTTTGTAGAGATGGGGTCTTACTATGTTGCCCAGGCTGGTCTCAAACTCCTGTCTCAAGCAATTCTTCCACCTTAGTCTCCCAAAATGTTGGGATTACAGGTGTGAGCCACTGTGCCTGTCTAGATGTCTGATTTTTAATCCTCCTGCCTCCCAATCCTACTCCTCAGCTGTCCTGACAGCAGCTCTGTGCTAAGTAGACCAGAATCTGTTTTCTGAACATTCTTCAAGCCTAAGTCATCCTTATTTAAGGGAGCTTTGTTCTCAGACTTTTAATCAACGTTTAAGCAGTCTGAATATCACTCCTGGAAGAGTAACAGGTTTTTACTTGGTAGCAAATGCTCTGAAATCTGATTGGCTAGATAACTGTTACTGGCAGACTGGAAAGTGCAAAGGCAAGGAAGTCCTCTTACACTTACTGAGGCAATGAACATGTCAATGGCAGTGGCAGCGGTACCTACACGTTCTCTGCATTTCATAAGCCCCACAACTCTTGCATACATGGAGAAGGGGTAAAAATGACTATCAATCAAATATGGAAAAAAAAGCAGAGGTGGTAATTTTAACATATACAAAGTAAGATTTAAGACAAAGAGGATGGAATGTTTCAGTGAGATCATCTCATCTTGATAAATGGCAAAATTGATACAGTAGTCTCCTCTTAGCCATAGTTTTGATTTCCATGGTTTCAATTAGTTACTAGTTACCCATGATACAGAACAATAGGATGTTAAGAGAAAGAGAGAGACGAAGAGAGAGAGGACCACATTCTGTTATATGACATTGTGATCATTGTATTTTATTATCAGTTATTGTTGTTTATCTGATAACTGTTCCTAATTTATCAATTAAACCTTATTATCATAGGTATGCATGTATAGGAAAAAGCAGTGTGTGTATATGTATTTGAAGTTCAGTACTATCTGGGCTTCAGGGGGGTCTTGGTGTGTATCCCCCAAGGACAAGGGGGGACTACTGTACCGGGCATTGCGGTCTTTGCCCTCTATAGTCTTACAGACCTGGAGTTAAATCCTATCACTGTCTAACTGTAAAACTATACAAATTATCCTCCTGGAGCCTCAGTTTTCATACAGGTAAAAAGGAGATAAAACATATCTTACCCATAGGACAGCTATGAGGCTTATATTAGCTAACGCATGCCTAGGATTCAATAAAAGTTAGCTCTCATGTTCACTCTACTTACTTTCCAAGAAACATACCAAAGCTATTGTTTTTTTCCTCAAGCTGTTGGCCCTTACCTTCAGTGCTTTTTTTTTGTTACCAAAAACTTTTTGTTCTTTTTAAAATTTAATTTAATTTAATTTTTTTGCCTTAAGCTATGATGTTTGAATGTTACCAAAAACTTTAGATCTATCATTTATTGAAATGAATTTGGTTTCATTAAATAACTTTTTAAAAAATACATTTAAAAAATTTCAATCGTTTTTAGGATACAAGTGGCTTTTGGTTACATAGGTGAATAGTATAGTGGAGATGTCTAAGATTTTAGTGCACTAGTCACCCAAGTAGTATGCATTGTACCCAATATGTAGTTTTTTATCTCTTAATCCTCTCCCACCCTCCCTCTTCAGAGTCTCCAGTGTCCATTATACCACTCTGTATGCCTTTGTGTACCGATAGCTTAGCCCCACTTTTAAGTGGGAACATACCGTATTTTGGTTTTCCATTCCTGAGTTACTTCACTTAGAATAATGGCCGCCAGCCCCATCCAAGTTTCTGCAAAAGACAGTATTTCATTGTTTTTTATGACTGAGTTGTATTCCATGGCGTATATATACCACCTTTTCTTTATCCATTCATTGGTTGGTTGATTGGCACTTAGTTTGGTTCCATATCTTTGCAATTGTGAATTGTGTTGTGATAGACATAAGCATGCAGGTGTCTTTTTGATATAATGACTTATTTTCCTTTAGGTAGATACTCAGTAGAGGAATTGTTGGATTGAACGGTACATCTACTTTTAGTTCTTTGAGAATTCTCCATACTGTTTTCCACAGAGGTTATACTAATTTACATTCCCACCAGCAGTGTATAAGCATTCCCTTTTCACCACATCATTTTCATTATCTTGATTCTTCTAATCTGTGAGCATGAGATGTATTTCCATTTGTTTGTGTTATCTATGATTTATTTCAGCAGTGTTTTGTAGTTCTGTTGCTGACATCTCTCACTTCCTTGGTTAAATATATTCCTAGTTATTTTATTTTTTCAGTTACTGTAAAAGGGATTGAGTTCTTCTAGAAAATAACTCAATAGGGAAAAGACACCCTATTAAATGGTTGTTTAGGCATTGAATTCTTTTCTAAAACGCATCTCTAGCTCTCAAGGAACTATAGATACAAGAATAAACCAAACCCAAAGGTAACAGAAGAAAATTCCTTTTCTTGAGTTCTTGATTTGTTCTCAGCTTGATCATTGTTGCCGTATAGCAATGCTACTGATTTGTGTACATTTATTTTGTAGTCTGAGACTTCACCGAATTCATTTATCAAGCTAGGAGTCTTTTGGAGTTTTCTAGGTATACAATCATATCAATAGCAAACAGAGATAGTCTGACTTTTTCTTTTCCAATTTGGATGCCTTTTCTTTCTTTCTCTTGCCTGATGGATCTGGTTAGCACTTCCAGTACTATGTTGAGTAGAAGAAGTGAAAGTGGGCATTCTTGTCTTGTTCCAGCTCTCAGGGGAGATGCTTTCAACTCTTCTCCATTCTGTGTTGGCTGTGGGTTTATCATATATGGCTTTTATTATTTTGAGGTATGTTCCTTCTATGCCTAGTTTATTGAGGTTTTTTTTTTTTTTTTAATCAAAAAGGGATGTTGGATTTTATAAAATGCTTTCTCTGCATCTATTGATATAATTGTTTTTTGTTGTTGTTGTTTTTGAGACAGAGTTTTGCTCTTGTTGCCCAGGCTGGAGTGTAATGGTGTGGTCTCGGCTCACCACAGCCTCCACCTCCTGGGTTCAAATTATTTTCCTGCTTCAGCCTCCCGAGTACTGGGATTATAGGCATGTGCCACTATGCCCAGCTAACTTTTGTATTTTTAGTAGAGATGGGGTTTCTCCATGTTGGTCAGGCTGGTCTTGAACTCCCGACCTCCAGGTGATCCACCTGCCTCAGCCTCCCAAAGTGCCGGGATTACAGGCGTGAGCCACTGTGGCTTGTGTATGTTGAACCATTCCTGCATCCCTGGGCTGAAACCCACTTGGTCATGGAGAATTATCTTTTTCATGTGCTATTAGATTTAGTTTGCTATATGTTGCTGAGGATTTTTGCATCTATGTTCATCAGGGATATTTGTCTATAGATTTCTTTTTTTTTTTTAAATAGGATAAAATTTCTTTTTCTTTTTTTTTTTATATGTCCTGTCCTGGCTTTGGTATCAGAGTGATACTGGCTTCATAGAATGAGTTGGGGAAGATTTCTTCTTTCACAATCTTTTGGAATTGGTTCAGTAGGATTGGTACCAATTCTTCTTTAAATGTCTGCTAGAATTTGGCTGTGAATCTTTCTGGCCTAGGCTTTTTTTTTCTTGGCAATCTCACTGCTTGTTACTGGTCTGTTCAGGATTTCTATTTCTTTCTCATTCAAGCTAGGAGGGTTGTAAATTTCCAGGAATTTATCTATTTCCTCTATCTTTATAGAGTTGTTCATAGTAGTCTCAAATGATCTTTTGTATTTCTGTGGTGTTGGTTGTAATGTCTCCATTTTCATTTCTAATTGAGCTTATTTGAATCTTCTCTTTTATTTTCCGATATTTATTTATTTATTTTTTATTTTTTTGAGATGGAATTTTGCTCTGTCGCCCAGGCTAGAGTGCAGTGGCGTGATCTCAGTTCACTGCAACATCTGCCTCCCAGTTTCAAGTGAGTCTCCTGACTTAGCCTCCTGAGTAGCTAGGATTACAGGTACCCACCACTGTGCCTGGCTAATTTTTGTATTTTTAGTAAGAGATGGGGTTTCATCATGTTGGCCAGGCTGGTCTCGAACTCCTGACTTTTTGATCCACCTGCCTCAGCCTCCCAAAGGGCTGGGATTACAGAAGTGAGCCACTGTACCAGACCTTCTCTCTTATTTTCTTGGTTAATCTAGCTAATGAAATATTGAGTTTGTTTGTGTTTTCAAGGAATTACTTTTTTGTTTCATTGATCTTTTGTATTTTTCTTTCAATTTCATTTAGTTCTGATCTGATCTTTGTTATTTCTTCTCTTCTGTTAGCTTCAGGTTTGGTTTATTCTTGTATCTCTATTTCCTGGAGGTATGATGTTAGGTTGTCAATTTGTGACCTTTCAGACTTTTTGATGTAGGCATTTAGCACTAAAAACTTTCCTGTTAGAACTGCTTTTGCTGTATCCCTAAGGTTTTGATATTTGATAACTTGTGTCACTATTATTCATTTCAAATAATTTTATTTTATTTTATTTTATTTTGAGGCGAGGTCTCATTCCATTGCCCACAGCCACCTTTCCTTTTAACTTGAACAAACTGTTACCGCTAAAAGCATTACATTTTTCTTTTATTGCAGATTTTCTCTTCTTCTTCTTCTTCTTCTTCTTCTTCCTCTTCTTCTTCTTCTTCTTCTTCTTCTTCTTCTTCTTCTTCTTCTTCTTCTTCTTCTTCCTCCTCCTCCTCCTCCTCCTCCTCCTCCTCCTGTTTTTTTTTTTTTTTTTAGATGGAGTTTTGCTCTTGTCTCCTAGGCTGAAGTGCAATGGCATGATCTTGGCTCACAGCAACCTCTGCCTCATGGGTTCAAGTGATTTTCCTGCCTCATTCTCCTGAGTAGCTGGGAATACAGGCACATGCCACAATGCCCAGCTAATTTTTTATTTTATTTTTATGTTTTGAGAAGGAGTTTTGCTCTGCCACCCAGGCTGGAGTGCAGTGGTGCGATCTTGGCTCACTTCATCCTCCGCCTCCCAGGTTCAAGTAATTCTACTGCCTTAGCCTCTTGAGTAGCTGGGATTACAGGCACACACCACCATGCCTGGGTAATTTTTGTATTTTTAGTAGAGACAGGGTTTTGCCATGTTGGCTAGGCTGGTCTGGAACTCCTAACCTCAAGTAATCTGCCTACCTGGGCCTCCCAAAGTGTTGGGATTACAGGTGTGAGCTACTGTACCCGACCCAAGCTAGACATGAACCCCCAGCTTCAAGTGATCTCCTCACCTTGGCCTCCCAGTATGAAGGGATTACACCATGCTGGCCTCTGTCTCTTTTCTTAAGTGTGGTAGTAATTGTTCTATACAGCTGGGAGCTCCAGAGTTAAGTGCACATATATTTAGGACTGCAATATCATCTTGTTGGATTGATCCTTTTATCATTATATAATGACTTTCTTTGTCTTTGTCTTTTTTTTTGTTTTTTGAGACGGAGTCTCGCTCTGTCGCCCAGGTTGGAGTGCAGTGGCGTGATCTCGGCTCACCGCAAGCTCCGCCTCCCGGGTTCATGCCATTCTCCTGCCTCAGCCTCCTGAGCAGCTGGGACTATAGGCGCCCGCCACTGCGCCTGGCTAATTTTTTTGTATTTTTGGTAGAGACGGGGTTTCACCATATTCTCCAGGATGGTCTCGATCTCCTGACCTCATGATCCGCCTGCCTCGGCCTCCCAAAGTGCTGGGATTACAGGCGTGAGCCACCGCACCCAGCCTGTCTTTTTCTTACTGTTATTGCTTTACAGTCTGTTTTATCTGATATAAGAACAGTTATTCTTGCTTGCTTTTGGTTTCCATTTGTGTGGAATAACTTTTTCCATCCCTTTACCTTGAGTCTGTAAGAATCTTTAGGCCGGGCGCGGTGGCTCAAGCCTGTAATCCCAGCACTTTGGGAGGCCGAGACGGGCGGATCACAAGGTCAGGAGATCGAGACCATCCTGGCTAACACGGTGAAACCCCGTCTCTACTAAAAATACAAAAAACTAGCCGGGCGAGGTGGCAGGCGCCTGTAGTCCCAGCTACTCGGGAGGCTGAGGCAGGAGAATGGCGTAAACCCGGGAGGCGGAGCTTGCAGCGAGCAGAGATCCAGCCACTGCACTCCAGCCTGGGTGACAGAGCAAGACTCCGTCTCAAAAAAAAAAAAAAAAAAAAAAAAAAAAAAAAAAAAAAAAAAGAATCTTTATATACTTGGTGACTTGAAGATAGCAGATACTTGGTCTATGACTTTTTATCCACTCTGCCAATCTGTACCTTGTAAGGTTCTATTCTGGTGCATATCAACCTTTTGTTTCAAGATTTAGAACTCCTTTTAGCATTTCTTGTAGGGCTGGCCTGGCAGTGACAAATTCTCTTATGATTTGCTAGTATGAAAAAGACTATTTCTCCTTCATTTATGAAACATAGTTCTGCTGGATACAAAATTCTCGACTGAGAGTTATTATGTTTAAGTAGGCTAAAGACAGGACCCCAATCTCTTCTGGCTTGTAAGGTTTCTGCTGAGAAGTCTGCTATTAGTCTGAAAGGTTTTCCTTTATAGGTTACCAGATGCTTTTGTCTCACTGCTCTTAGAAATCTCTCCTTCATACTGGCTTTAGATAGCTTGATGACAATATGCCTTGATGATGTCCTTTTCTTTCAATTTGTGAAGAGTTTCTTTTTCCTATTAAAGATAAACAAAAAACAAAACTCCTAACCTCTCTTAACTGTGGTAGCTATCTTTCTCTTTCTTTTCTTAGCCAACCTCTTATATTTCTTTTCTTTCTTTCTTTCCTTCTTTTTTCTTTTTCTTTCTTTCTTTCTTTTTCTTTTTTTTCTTTTTTTTGTGAGACAGGGTCTCACTGTGTCACCCAGGCTGAAATGCAGTAGTGCGATCACAGCTCACTGCAGCCTTGACTTTCTGGTCCCATGCACTCCTCCCACCTCAGTCTCCTGAGTAGCTGGGACCACTTGTGCACACCATCATGCCTGGCTATTTTTGTAGAGATGGGATATCCATATATTGCCCTGGCTGGTCTCAAACTCCTGGGCTCAAGCAATCCTCCCACCTCAGCCTCCAAAAGTGTTGGGATTACAGGCATGAGACATCACACCCAGCCCTACATTTTTTTCATGTAAGTGTTATTTATTTGAAAAGGAAACATTTCATGGAACAAAATTCAAAAAGTCATACATACAGTAAAAATTCTACTGCCTACTCCTGATTCTCAAGTACACAGTTAACCTTTCCCAAGTAACCAGTTTCTTGTGGTCCTTTCAGGCTAAGTGTCGGGGGAACCCGACCCCAATATTTCAACATAGGTTCTTTCTATTTTCCCGAAGTGTCGTCTGGTCTGAGAAATAAAGAGAAAGGGTACAAAGAGAGGAATTTTATAGCTGGGCTGCTGGGGGTGACAGCACATATTGGTAGGTCCGTGATGCCCACCTGAGCTGCAAAACCAGCAGGTTTTTATGAAGGACTTCAAAAGGGGAGGGGATGTACGAACAGGGAGTAGGTCACAAAGATCACATGCTTCAGAGGGCAAAAAGGAAAACAAAGATCACATGCTTCTGAGGCCAATAAAGATCACAAGGCAAAGGGCAAAGCAAGATCACAAGGCAAAGGGCAAAGTCAAAAACTCTTGATAAGGGTCTGTGTTCAGCTGTGCACATACTGTCTTGATAAACATCTTAAACAACAGAAAATGGTTCCAGAGCAGAGAACCGGTCTGATCTCAAATTTACCAGGGTGGGGTTTCTTCCCCACCCTAATCAGCCTGAGGGTACTGCAGGAGACCAGGGCATATTTCAGTCCTTATCTCAACCGTATAAGATAGACACTCCCAGAGCGGCCGTTTATAGACCTCCCCCCAGGCATGATTTCCTTCCTCAGGGTATTATTTCCTTGCTGGGAAAAGAATTCAGTGATATCTTCCCTACTTGCACATCCATTTATAGGCTGTCTGCAAGAAGAAAAATAGGGCTCTATTCTACCTGACCCCACAGGCAGTCAGACCTTATGGTTGTCTTCCCTTTTTCCCTAAAATTGCTGTTATTCTGTTCTTTTTCAAGGTGCACTGATTTCATATTGTTGAAACACACGTTTTACAATCAAGTTGTACAGTTAGCTACAATTATCACAGTGGTCCTGAGGTGACGTACATTCTCAACTTATGAAGATAACAAGATTAAGAGATTAAAGACAGGCATAAGAAATTATTAAAATATTAATTTTAGGAACTGATAAATGTCCATATTAAAATGAAATCTTCACAATTTATGCTCCTCTGCTGTGGTTCCAGCCGGTCCCTCCATTCAGGGTCCCTGACGTCCTGCAATAGCTAAGTATATGTGCATACAAACAAATGTGTACGTTTTCTTTTTTTTAAAAGTTAGTGCTGCGCATGGTGGCTCATGCCTGTAATCCCAGCACTTTGGGAGGCTGAGGTGGGCAGATCACGAGGTCAGGAGTTCAAGACCAGCCTGGCCAAAATGGTGAAACACCATCTCTACTAAAAATACAAAAATTAGCTGGGTGTGGTGGCGGGTGTTTGTAATCCCAGCTTCTTGGGAGGCTGAGGCAGGAGAATCATTTGAACCCAGGAGACAAAGGTTGTAGTGAGCCGAGATTGCGCCATTGCACTCCAGCCTGGGCAACAGTGCGAGACTATGTCTCAACAACAAAAAAAAGTTAGTATATCATAGTCACTCTACATATTCTTGCTTGTTTCATATAAAAATGTATCTTGGAGGTCTTTTCATATCAATCAACAAATAATTTCTGCACTGTTCATGTCTTCTGAAAAACAGATGCCAAGATGGGATTAGACATGAAAGAGATTTATTGGAGGAAATAATGGGGAGGGAGCTGGAGGAACTATCAGATTGTAATGCAGCCTTGACCCTTGTGAAGGAGAGAGGGAAGGTAGGGTTGAGTAGGCAGTGACTCAGACTGTAATACAGTTCTAAGAAAGTTTCAGGGCCAGGTGTGGTGGCTCACACCTATAATCCCAACACTTTGGGAGGCTGAGGTGGGCAGATCACTTGATCCCCAGAGTTTGAGACCAGTCTTGGCAAGACCCTGTCTCTACAAAAAAAAAAAGAAAAAAAGAAGAAGGAGAAGGAGAAGAAGAAGAAGGAGGAGGAGGAGGAGGAGGAGGAGGAGGAGAAGAAAAGAAAAAAGCTTCAGCCAGACCCACCATAAATATTAATTTTTTTTTTGAGATGGAGTCTTGCCCTGTCACCCAGGCTGGAGTGCAGTGGTGCGATCTCGGCTCACTGCAACCTCCACCTCTTAGGTTAAAGTGATTCTCCTGCCTCAGCCTCCCAAGTAGCTGGGATTATAGGCACCCGCCACCACACTCGGCTAATTTTTGTGTTTTTAGTAGAGACGGGGTTTCACTATGTTGGCTAGGCTGGTCTCTTGGCCAGGCTGGTCTTGAACTCCTGGCCTAGTGATCTACTTGCCTTGACCGTCCAAAGTGCTGGGATTACAGGTGTGAGCCACCGTGCCTGGCTTGTCTCAGTGTGTTTATATGTAAAATGGGAAAAATAGAACATGTTGAGTCTCAGAAAACAGAACTCCAAAATATGGCACTTAAGCATGTTGAACTAAAAAAGCAGCCTCCAGCCGCTGCCTCCACACTGCCACCATTTCTCAATCCTCTGTTCCTCCCAAAGCACAGGATGAGGCTGTTCTCTGAAGTTCTCTTATCTACCGAGAAACTGAAACTGCTGTAGAAGAACACAATAACCTTTAATTCTCTCTCTGGAATTTCATTAACCAGAAAATATTAAAACTCATAGCACAAAGGAAGACACTGAAAATGAAATGCCACAGTAGAGACCAGATGAACCGTGTCCCACACTACGGTCTGTTGTCTGGTCTCATTTAGTTTCTTATTTTATTTATTTATTTTCGAGATGGAGTCTTGCTCTGTTGCCCAGGCTGGAGGGCTGTGGCACAGTCTCAGCTAACTGCAACCTATGCCTCCCGGGTTCAAGTGATTTTCCTGCCCCAGCCTCTGAAGTAGCTGGGATTATGGGCACGCACCAACATGCCCTGCTAATTTTTGTATTTTTAGTAAAGATGGGTGTTTCACCGTGTTGGCCAGGCTGGTCTCCAACACTCCACCTCAAGTGATCTGACCACCTTGGCCTCCCAAAGTGCTGGGATTACAGGCATGAGCCACTACGCTTGGCCCATTTAGTTTCTAATGAGAATCATTTACTAATCATTTTGTGAGCATTGGGCTCACTTATTTCCCCTAAAAACAATTTACTACCAGTCAGATGAGGTAGCTCACGCCTGTAATCCCAGCACTTTGGGAGGCCGAGGCGGGCGAATCACCTGAGGTCGGGAGTTGGAGACCAGCCTGATGAACATGGAGAAGCCCCATCTCTACTAAAAATACAAAATTAGGCGGATGTGCTGGTGCATGCCTATAATCCCAGCTACTCGGGAGGCTGAGGCAGGAGAATTGCTTGAACCTGGGAAGAGGAGGTTGGGGTAAGCTGAGATCGCACCACTGCACTCCAGCCTGGGCAACAAAAGCAAAACTCCATCTCAAAAAAAGAAAAAGCAGAAAGAATTTGGGGTGAGTCCACAGAGTAAAGTGAAAGCAAGTTTATTGGAGAAGTAAACAAAAGAATGGCTACTGGATAGGCAGAGCAGAGGTATGGGCTGCTCCACTGAGTATACTTATAGTTATTTCTTGATTACATGATAAACAAGGGGTGGATTATTCACAAGTGTTCTGGGAAGGACGTGGGGATTTCCCAGAAGTAAGGGCTTCTCCCCTTTTTAGACTCTATAGGGTAACTTCTCAAGTTGCCATGGCACTTGTAAACTGTTGGCACTGGTAGGATGTCTTTTAGCATGCTAATGCATTATAACTAGCATATAATGGGCAGCGAGGAGACCAGAGGTCAGTGAGTAGACCAGAGGTCGCCATCCTGGTTTTGGTGGGTTTTGTCTAGCTTCTTCACTGCATCTTATCAGCGGAGTCTTTATGATCTATATCTTGTGCAGGCTTCCTATTTCATCATGTGACTAAAAACGCCTAACTTCCTGGGAATGCAGCCCAGCAGGTCTCAGCCTTATTCTACCCTATTCAAGGTGGAGTCACTGGGGTTCAAATGCCTGACAGTTATTTCTATCTTGATGCCCCCATAGGCACTTCCAATTCGACATGCCCCAACCAAGCTTATCTTTTTCTCAAAAATTGCTCCCATTCCTGTGTTTCCTAACTTTCTGAAATTTCTACCATATTGCTGAAGTCAAAATTCTCAAAGTTATCTTGGATTCTTCCCTCTCCTTTAATCCCACATTTAATTAATTACTAAGTCTTGTTAAATTTTACTCCTAAATAATTCTAGTATGTGCTTTTTTCTCATAGTGCTGCTCTTCCGTGGTTCAGATCCTTGTCTTTTGTTTGTTTTGAGACGGAGTTTCGATCTTGTTGCCCAGGCTGGAGTGCAATGGTGCAGTCTTGGCTCACTGCAACCTCCGCCTCCCGGGTTCAAGTGATTCTCCTGCCTCAGCCTCCCGAGTAGCTGGGATTACAGGCATGCAACACCATGCCCGGCTCACTTTGTATTTTTAGTAGAGACAGGGTTTCTCCATGTTGGTTAGGCTGGTCTCAAACTCCCGAACTCAAGTGATCCGCCCACCTTGGCCTCCCAAAGTGGTGGGATTATAGCTGTGAGCGACTGCACCCGGCCCAGATCTTTGTTTTTACTGTACTATTGCAATAGCTTCTTTGCTAGTCTCACCTTCCTCCAACAGAACCTGAACACTTTTGTCAGAATTTGTTTAATACACAAGGCTGATTATAGTTCTCCTTAGCTCAAAAGTCTGTAATAGCTTCCTATTGCCTACAGAATCGAGAAAAGAAAAAAACTTTCATTTGAGAAATGTGAGGCCTTTTAAATTATAAGGCACAGAGAGACATTAAAATAATACAGGAATTAGGCTTGGTGTGGTGGCTCACGCCTATAATCCCAGCACTTTGGGAGGCCGAGGTGGGTGGATCACTTGATGCCAGGAGTTCAAGACCAGCCTAGCCAACATTGCAAAACCCCGTCTCTACTAAAAATACAATTAGTTGGGCTTGGTGGCGCATGCCTGTAATCCCAGCTACTCGGGAGGCTGAGGGAGGAGACTCACTAGAACCCAGGAGGCGCAGGCTGCAGTGAGGCAAGATCGTGCCACAGCATTCCAGTCTGGGTGACAGAGCAAGACTCTGTCTCTAAATATATAAATAAAAAAGATACTGGAATCAGGTGGTACTTTCCCTTTGAGCTACATATTCATCTCCTGAAACTGCTTGCTATTGCCCCAAGTAGCTACAAATTAATCCAATAATGCTGCACCAGATGCTATAACCCACACCCTATATCTTAACAATGTATAGCCAATCATTAATCAATGTTATTCCTGTAAACCAATGAGAATCCCTCACAAACAACTTTGAGCCCACTTCCTATCCCCCTTTTTTTGCCTTTAAAAATCTATTTGCAATTGCTCCTGATTGGAGTGTACATTCAAGGCAACTTGTATCTGTACTCCTGGGTTGCAATTCTAAAGTTTGGCTCAAATAAACTCTCTACTTACATTAATTTTGCCCCAGCTTTTTCCTTTTAGGTCAACAGAATAATGAAACATAGCTTTCCATAATTTGACCTCTGCTTATCTGTCCACTATTTTCTTATCCATTGCTTTTTCCTGTCTTAATCTGTAATATTCAAACTAGTTGCATTTCTCAGAATATATGATGTTCTCTCATGATTTACGTACATGCTGTTCTACCTGAAATAATTCCTCCTTTCTTGCTCTTCGACTTGTCCTTCATGTAAAGTCCTACTCATGCTTTAAATTTTGGCTCTCACTCAGCAGACGGGGCTGGAGTGAAAAAAAAATTTGCCTCAAACCTACCTATTTCATGAAGTCTACCCTGACTCACTTAGAACCCCGCCTATTCTACCAGTGCTCTTTTAACCACAGTTTATTTTTAATTTGCTTGCATATTTGTTTCTTCAGTAGGTTTAATTTCCCAACGGAAAAAGACCAATTTTTTTTTTCCTGCTATCTCCAGCAGTTATTACAGTGCATGGCAACAAGAGTAACTGATATTTTTCTTGATTAAAGATACCATTCTTTTTTTTTTTGAGACAGGGTCTTGCTCTGTCACCCAGGCTGGAGTGCAGTGGCGTGGTCTCAGCTCACTGCAACTTTCGCCTCCTGGGTTCAAGCGATTCTCCTGCCTCAGCCTCCTGAGTAACCAGGACTACAGGCGCATGCCACCACACCTGGCTAATTTTTGCATTTTTAATAGAGACAGGGTTTCACTATCTTGGCTAGGCTGGTCTCGAACTCCTGATCCATCTGCCTTGGCCTCCTAAAGTGCTGGGATTACAGGCGTGAGCCACTGCACCTGGCCTGAAGATACCCTTAAGGGCTGAGGAAGCTTTCCAGGAGTGAGTAATGTAGTAAATGAGGTAAATAATTCCGCCTCCCTCTAGTTTTCGAAGCTTCTTTCAAAACCTAGCAGGCAGTTCACTATTAACTTTCCTTATCTACCACTTTGGGTAGAACTGACATTTCTCTTCTTTGTCCTCCTAATGAATGTGTTATGTCCTATCCTAGCACCAATCACGTTTAAGTGTGTATTCCCAAGCATTTGAGACATTAGGCTCACCATTACAGGGGAGGAAACCTTTCTAGGTTCTTCAGCTGGTCTATAAACTAAATTGATACCAGTCAGGTTAACACGAGAAAAACAGTTTTAATTACGTATGTATGCACAAGAGTCCCACAAAATATGAGACTCAAAGAAGGGCCAGATATTTGACACTTACATTACATCCTGGCCTCAGAAAGGAAGTGGGACCCGGCATGGTGGCACGAACCTGTAATCCCAGCTACTCAAGAGTCTGCGGCAGGAGGATCCTTGAGCCCAGGAGTTGGACGCCAACCTGGGCAACATAGCAAGGCTAGTCTCTTCAAAATAAAAGTGGGGCTTGGGGCTTCCAGGGGTGGTGGAGACAAGTTAAGGGAGGATAAGAGGAGAAAACGTAAGATGAATAAAGGTTGACGTTTATGCAGATAAAAGTATCTCATCATACTAGTTGACTAGGAGCAGCTCTCTTTCTGGTACAGATTCCTTTAATTATGAAAAATTTCCTTTAGAAATGTACATTTCTCTTTACAAAGGGAGAGTTTTAACCTTTATTTTAGGCAATAGTGGGATAAGTGAAGCATTTTCCTGTGTTGGCTGGATCTTAATTTATTTTTGCTGAAAGACATCAATATGCCAGAGTGGCATATTTTGGGGTGGCATATTCTGGACTCCTTCAGTTATAATTTGGGGTAGTGTGTCCTGAGCCCCAACACAATGAAATCAATCAACGTCCACCCTAACTAAAGGGGCTTTCTTAAATATTCTAGGAGAACCTCACCATCATGCATAGACCGTAAAAAATCCTCTAAAATTCAACCCAAAGGATAGTTTTAAAACGCGGCTTCCTCCAGGCACTTTTAATTGTCCTTAACAGATGGCCAAAGCCTGGTTATGCGAACCGCATATGCTAAGAGAAAACTGACTAGAGCGCCAAGAAAATGATGATTGGCTGCCGGAGTCCAGAAGTTGCATGTTCCCTGGCCAAGGCAGGCACTAAGAAACTGCTGAAGGTTCAGTTTTTGAATTACGGTTTTTGCATCGTAAAGAAAAAAGATCAACCTATCAGAAAGAACCGAGCACATCCAATCGCCAATCAAGAGCGGGAAAGAAGCCAAAGCCTGGGGATACCCACGCACCAACTAGGACGTCATTCTCCAGCCCCCGCCAATGAACAGCGGAACGGGGGGCGGGGCAATAGGCGGACCCGTTGCCCTAGAAAACAAACAAGCTGCGGTACAACTGTCCTCACCAGCCCTCGCCTCCCAAGCTACTGCAGCCAACCCCTCAGCAAGGTGCTGATTTAATGCTTTCCATGCTCTCTGCGTGGGGCAAGTTACAGTGGAGTATCCCCTTCCCACTAAAGTAAGGCACTTCTTTCCAGTGCCTCCCCGAGAACTGCAGAAAGCACACTGGAACTTCCAGCTTTCCACCTTCACAGGAGCCGGGAGCCCCGCGCTACCTGAGGGGGAGGGGCGGCCCTGGTACGCAGGCGCGCATGCTTTGTCGGGGGCGAGGCTGTGGCGGCCCGAGGTAACCTGGGAGCTGTATTTCTTAGGCCTGCGAAACCGCCCTGGCCGCTGGGGCCTTCGGGACTACATTTCCCAGGAGCCTCCGCGACCATGGGGCGGGCCGGTGAGTTCGTTAATGAGCTCGAGGAAGCCACGGTGCGGCCCACCAGGTTCCAAAACAAGGAAATGAAGAGGGGAGGCGGGACTGGGGGTGCCTGTGGGAGCCGCCGCCGCCGTCGCGGAGGAGGAGGAAGAGGTGGAGGAGGTGGCTGCTGCGGCCGCCGAGGAGTCCCTTGCTGAAGGCGGACCGCGGAGCGGCGGGCGGCGCGCGCGCGCGCGCCCGAGAGGCGTCTGTTGGAGAAGTGGAGCGGCGGTCGCGGGGGGAGGAGGAGGAGGGACTGAGCGGCGGCGGCCCCCGCGTCCCGTGCCTCTATGGGGGAAGCAGACAATGGATTATGATTTCAAGGCGAAGCTGGCGGCGGAGCGGGAGCGGGTGGAGGATTTGTTTGAGTACGAAGGGTGCAAAGTGGGACGCGGCACCTACGGGCACGTCTACAAGGCGAGGCGGAAAGATGGGTAAGAGCAGGGGCGGGAGGAGTAGGCTCTCTCGGGTCCTCGCCCTGCCCGCGACCTGGCGGGATGGGTGGGTCGGATCCCAGTCGGGCCGTGCCCGAGGGGCGAGGCGGAGGGGGTCGCGGGGTCGCGTCCCGACACCGACTCCGAGGGGCGCCCATTCCGCCCGCCTCCCCCGCGCGGTCGCCGTCGCGCCCCTCGAACTCCCGCGGCGCACCCCGGTCCGAGGCGTCAGTCCCGTCCCAGAGGGGCGCCCTCCGAGTGCTCGCAGACGGCGGCGGGACTCGAGTTGGGACCGCGGTGGAGGAGGAGTTTTGGGGTCTGGTCTCTTGGGGGAACGCAGCGGGCAGGCAGAGCTCCGCCGCGGAATTGCCGCTCCGGCCCTGTGTAGTGACGGTCGTTGTGGAACTTCCAATCGGCTGAGCGCCTCGCGGGGGCGGCGGTTTGAAACCTCGCCGGGGAGCCCGTCGGGCGAACACGGCCTGGGGTCCTCGCCAGCCCCGCGGCTCTGACCCGCTGGGCACCGCCGCCTCCGGCCGCGATCTCCGCCCCCTGGGGCTGGCCGGCCAGTTGGCCCCTCTATGCAGTACTCCCATCACTGTCGTATGCCCGGCGTCCCGGATTTCTCATTCTCACATTCTGAATTGCGTACCTTACCCCTTCGAAGGAGACCTGATGGGCCAGCTGCGTTTCACAAGCGGTAGCTTAAGAGTTGGCTCAGTTCTCTGCTAACCACCCTTTACCTCGCAGCCCCTTGGCTATCTTGGGTATTATGTCCTCCACTCCATCCTCTGCCCGATGACTGTGGGCTGGGGCTTATCGAGTACCTAGATTATCAAGAAGGGAATACAGAGTGACAAAGCTGGGCCTGAACCTTTGTTTTCCTAGGAGTTGGGGGAGAACTGTAGGAACACCTTGGGAAGCCTTTACTGATTGTCCTCTTAAGATAAGAAGAGCTGGATAAAGTACTGAGAATGCCTATCCTTACTTGGTCCTGGAGGTCAGACAGCAGCTACAGCAGGACTGGTGGAACCAGCTTCCTGGCAGGAATTACCCTCCCCCAAGGTTAGGGACCCAGGAAGATACCCTGTCCAGCATAGACTTTAAAGAGAGTCAAACTCTACGGAAGAGGATTGTAACGGAATATTTCTGAATACACTGATGATCAGCCACAATGACATTAGGAAAATTTGAAGTGCCGCTTATCTTTGTGCGTGCTGTTATAATTTGATGTGGTTGGTATATGAAGTTTAGGACCAAAGTAGGTTGTGTGCGTATGCACTAATTTCATAAAACAAACAACTCTATAGTGTTTTGTCATAAGGTATCGTGAAAATTGCAAAGTAGTATCCAAGTGTAAAGGATTATTATTATTATTGCAGTTTTTTTCCTCTTGTAATAACTTGAACAGGCCTCAAGGTACTCAGTTGTTTCTCATAATTCCTTTAATTACCAGGTGTCCTTGAATGCTTATCATAGAATGTGAGTTACTATAATTAACATATTTTGGTTTTGGAATATCCACTCTACCTGTTATACTAGTGTTCTTGTGGGAATTTTATCAGATATATTTGGGGAAAGCACATCCAGTTTTCCTGTTTGGACACTGTTAATAAATCTGAGGTGGGTTTTTCCCATACTCCTCATGCTAACTTTGTAATATACTTTAGGTTTTAAAAAATGTATTTGTTGTTGTTGTTGTTGTTGTTAAAATAGCTTTCTCTTATTAAGGAACTTTTGAGAAGTTAAAAATTCTGCTTCTGAATTGTATTTGAATAGTATGGGCTTATAACAAAAACCAGATAATTCCTGCTTCTATAGTTTTTGAATATTTTTCCCCTCTAATAAAGTGCTTGATTCGAATACACTTCCTTTTTGAGTGAAATTTGTTAATTAGAATTAATAAAGCTTCTTTACTAGAGTAAGATTAGTTTGGTTGTCTTCAAAATATAATGCTCTTTTTTTCTAAAAAAAAAAAAAGTCTCTTAGGGTCTGAAAGCGTTAGTTTAAATCACTATGTTATGTATAAGAAAAACCATAATAAAGGCTTTTTTCCTGGACGAAATATCTGGTTGAGATTTGCAACTTTACAGTAAACACCCACATCTCTCGTGGGTTGGTAGTGGGATTAGTTTTATGTTCATTGATACCAGCAATTTGAAAGAACATCTGTGTCCTTTGGGTTCATGTTAATTTTTTCTTTTTTTTAACTGTTTTAAACTGTGAGGCAGATTTGCATAGTAAAGGATTTTACACTCTGATCATGGTAGATTACAGTTTGGCTCTTTCCAGATTTTATTTTGGTTAACTCAGAAAATGCATAATGCTGTTTTAGGGAGCCAGAAATCACATAGGTTACATTAAAGAGAAATGATTCTGGTATATATAATGTAGTATATAACCAAAACATTGTTCAGGTCTTTAAAAGAAACATTGAAAGAAGTAACTTAAAATATCATTAGAAAAGTTTAATACTACAGTTTGCAAAATCTTAAGTTATTTCCCTTGAAGTTTGACTTTAGGCAATATTATATCACATAAATTTATAACAAGCTGGAAATGCAGGATTTACATCTGAGTTTTTCACCTTTAATTAAAAATGTTATTTGTTCACCTTTTTGCAAGAAGATTGGCTTTTGACCCAACTCTCCTTTTTATTTAATATTTTTCAGTATTTTTTGTAGAGACAGGGTCTTGCTGTGTTGGCAAGGCTAGTCTTGAACTCCTGGGATCAAGTGATCCTCCTGCCTCACCCTCCCAAAATGCTGGATTACAAGGGTGAGCCACCATGCTGGACCTCCAACTATCTTTTTCTTTAAAAAAAAAAAAAAAAAAAATCTGGCTTAAAAGTCGTTCTTTTTTTGTTTTTTTCGTTTTATAGAGACAGGGTCTTGCTGTGTTGTTCAGGTTGGTCTTGAACTCCTGGCTTCCCAAAGTGCTGGCATTACAGGCTCATGCCACCACACCCAGCCAAATGTTATTCTTGAAGAGAAACAAGTTCAAAATATTTTTGAACTTTTTAATACAAGCAAGAATTCATAAAATAAATTTTCTTCATTATTAAGAAGTCACACATGACAATTTATGGTTACAGATTTCAAGACTGCATTTCTCCAGTTAGAAACATTTAAAAATTTGATCGATAAAGGAATATTGTTAAAAAGTTCTTTTGTTGGCTGGGCGCCATGACTGACGCCTTTAATCCCAGTATTTTGGGAAGCCGAGGCAGGTGGATCACCTGAGACCAGGAGACCAGCCTGGCCAACAAGACGAAACCCTGTCTCTTCTAAAAATACGAAAATTAGCCAGGCGTGGTGGTGTGCATGGCTGACACAGCTTACAGAGTTTCTTTTGTCAGGGTTTCAAATGAGAGGTTGATGACTACATAATGTATGTCATGAAATTCTTCACAATAAGTACATGTAGATGCATATAGCTAATAGGTACAATAGTATTTGCCTGTGTTTGATGGGTTTTTCACAATTGGTTTGTAGTTAAATTATTGTATTTGCATTTTTATTGGATACTTACAGAAGATTAAAGATTTGTCAGTATCATCAGAGGATTAGAACTTTCCAAAGTTTTAGATCATCTAGTTCAATTTCATTTTTTCCAAAGGAGAAATGTAGAGCTTTGAGAGGTTAACTGTCATGCTCATAGTGTCACAGCAGAGATAGCCTGTAATCCACATCTAACTTAGAGTTCTTGCATTTTCCTTCCAAATACCGTGGGTGGAAAAACAACAAAAGGCCATCTTACCTCCGGTCTTGATAACTTGATAACCGTATAAACTTTTTTCCATGCCAAAAGTGCATCTATACACACAAAAAAGGGAAAAGGGAAATTATCATATATAAAGGACATTTACAAAGTAGGAGTGCAGGACTGTAGATTCTACTACATGTAGCTGCTGCTTTTCTTTCTTTTTGAGATGGAGTTTGCTCTTGTTGTACAGGCTGGAGTGCAATGGCGCGATCTCAGCTCACCGCAACCTCTGCCTCTTGGGTTCCAGTGATTCTCCTGCCTCAGCCTCCCGAGCAGCTGGGATTACAGGCATATGCCACCACGCCTGGCTACTTTTGTATTTTTAGTAGAAACATGTTGGTTAGGCTGGTCTCGAACTCCCGACCTCAGGTGATCCACCTGCCTCAGCCTCCCAAAGTGCTGGGATTACAGGTGTGATTACGGGTGTAATCCCAGCCTCCCATAGTGCTGGGATTACACCCGGCCATGCTGCTGCTTTTCATCTGTTTTTTTCTTCATCCTCACTCTCAACACTTTTGGCCATTATTTCTGATTTGGATAGTAGCTGATTGGTCTCTCACTATAGTCCAAGATCCAGATTGCTGTTAGTGTCATTTTCCTATAAAATCAATCATATCATATCTCTTTTTGGAAAACTAAACGTTTACTATGGCTTATACTATCAGATCTGATCTCATCTCTTTCTCTCCTCTCCTTGCATGAATCATGATTGAGACTTAGATCCAATCTTAATTCCTTAGTTTGACATGTAAAGACATTTGCATTGAGACCCTGAAGTCTGTAGTCTTTATTCCTGCCACCATTTCTTTTTTCCAGTTGCATTTGAGCTATATACTTCTGAAGCACTGAACTCATACTTTTGGTACTTAAGGCCTTTCATGTCTCATTTTCTTTGCTCTACATTCACTCTAGAATTGTGGTGGTGTGCCATTCTTCCCTCCCCCTTTTGCCTTACCTTTACAAACCTGTCTGCTCATACTTCAATACCCAACTCAAATTGTTTTCCTCCTTGAAGCCTTCTCTTAATCACTTGGTGTACTCCTCAGCTGTGTTTCTACCCGTTTGTTCTTACGTATGTAAAGTCACTGTAAGTGATACTAATATGCCTCATAAATTACTAGCTGCAAAAGGATCATCATTCTCTGTCCAGTGCCTTGTAGAGTTGGGCATGTAATATGCAAAATTCAATTAAAAATGCCTTTAATTGGTAAAGATGCTTCACTGATCTTAAAAGCAGACCAAATTCCTTTAAAAACACAAGTTTATTTACTTTTCTTAAAAAACAGTGTTTTCAGTAATTGTTTTGAAAGCCTGAAATACAGTAATGTTACATGAAATAGGTGGTTAGATGTAAATATTTCTAGTATATTTTTTCCTAAGAAATATACTGCTTTTCCAAACAGTTGATAAATTTCTTTTTTCATTTTTTTCCCTTGAGAGTGTCTCACTCTGTCACCAAGGCTGGAGTGTAGTCATGCAGTCCTAGCTGACTGTGGCCTTGAACTCCTGGGCTCAAGTGATCCTCCTGCCTCAGCCTGTTGAGTAGCTAGGACCACAGGTGCACATGCTGGTGAATTTTTGTTGTTGGTTTGTAGAGACGAGGTCTCACTGTGCTCACTGTGTTACCCAGGCTGGTCACGAACTCCTGGGCTCCAGTGATCCTTTTGCTTCAGCCTCCCAAAGTGCTGGGATTACAGACATGAGTGCCCAGCCCATTTCTTTGAACAGATATTGCTAAGAAAAATAGGCATATTTTTGAGAAATAAATATTTTCTCTTAGGCCGGCTCTTTTAGAATTGCTAGACTAGTAATCTGTCTTCTGTGCTTTTACTAGCTATTTTATAGAGATGCTTAGAAAATATCAGTATTTACATTTTAGGACATCTTTTGTTTTATGGATTTATGGTAAAAGATTAAGTATCTTTAACACTTAGTAAATGAAGTGGTCATCTGTTTAGGTTTAGCGGGTTTGTCATTTTTGCAATGCAAGCCTTCAAAAACTTTTTGAGGCCTAAGGGAAATTAATGTTTTCTTTTTCAATGAAATTTGATAATCTAGAGTAGTGGTCAGCAAACTTTTTCTGTAAAGAGGCAGATACTAAATATTTTGGGCGTTTTGGGTTACACTGTCTCTGTTGCAATTACTCAACTCTATTGTAGTGCCAAAGCATCCACAGATGATACGTAATCTAATATCGATAAGGATGGCTGTGTTCCAGTAGACCTTTACACAAATAAGTGGTTGGCTGAATTTAGTCTGTAGGCTCTAGTTTGCTGACTCCTGGTGTAGAGCAGTGATGTCCAATATAACTTTCTGCAGTGATCTGAAAATGTTTTGCATCCGTGCTGTCCAGTATGCTAGCCGCAAGCCACACTTAGGTATCGATTACTGGATTGTAGTTAGTGTGATTGAGAAACTAATTAGTAGCTATCACCCTGAACTGTGTAGGTTTAGAGTCTTTGGATGAGTGGCTTAGCAGCAAATAATTCTCTGATCCATCAAGTGACCTTTCAATAAAAATGTTTAAATCAGTGTGTGGATAAATAGGAAAACTGTTATGTCTTCTTTCAAGTTATAGGAGAAATATTAAGGCTGAAATAGCTTGATAAAGCAAATCAATACTTGAACTATCAATTTATGAATGAAATCAAGGATATTGTACTACTTTTTCAGAAAAGTATTTTGTGGCCGGATGAGGTGGGAGGATTGCTTGAACCCAGGAGTTTGAGGCTGTAGTGAGCTATGATGATGCCATTGCACTTCAGTATGGGCAACAGAATGAGACTCTCTTAAAAAAAAAAAAGGTATTATAAAAAAAAGTTTGTAAATAGTATATATGCATAAAAATATACAATGTGGCTGGGCATGGTGGCTCATTCCTGTAATCCCAGCACTTCGGGGAGGCCGAGGTGGGCAGATCACTTGACGTAACGAGATCAAGGCCAGCCTTGCCAACAGTGAAAACTCCGTCTCTACTAAAAATACAAAAAATTAGCCGTGTGTGATAGTAGACATCGTAATCCCAGCTACTTGGGAGGCTAAGGCACAATAATTGCTTGAACCTGGGATGTGGAAGCTGCTAATATTGCACCACTGCACTCCAGCCTGGGGGACAGGGCAAGACTCTGTCTCAAAAAAAAAAAAAATTCCTAGAAGCCGTTTACCTTTGGAAGTAATGGCTTGGAATGGTTCACTAATACAGTGATGTATAAGATAGAAATATTTGAAGACTGGAGATGGGGGTGTTGGCTAAGAATAAGGAAGTGAAATGTTAAGACAATAATAATATATATATATATTTTTTGAGATGGAGTTTTGCTCTTCTTGCCCAGGCTGGAGTGCAATGGCACGATCTTGGCTCACCGCAACCTCTGCCTCCTGGGTTCAAGCGATTCTCTTGCCTCAGCCTCCCAAGTAGCTGGGATTACAGGGAATGTGCCACCATGCCCGGCTAATTTTGTGTTTTTCAGTGGAGACGGGTTTCACCATGTTGGCCAGGCTGGTCTCAAACTCTTGACCTCAGGAGATCTGCCCACCTCGACCTCCCAAAGTGCTGGGATTACAAGTGTGAGAGCCACTGCACCTGGCTGACAGTGATAATTAACACATAAAAATGAGCTATAAATCATTTGTTAAAGGAAGCGCAAGTTACTTTCTTTTTCTTTTTTTGAGACAGAGTTTTGCTTTGTTATCCAGGCTAGGGGGCAGTGGCGCGATCTGGGCTCACTGTACTTCTGCCTCCTGGGTTTAAGCTACTTTCTTACGGCTACTGTTTTAGGAGCATGGGAAAGCCTCCTAAAACAGTCTCTGTGTCTCTGTGTTTTATATAGGAAGAGTAGATCCATGGAAAGGTTTTTAATGCAATCTGTGTCAATGTTGATGAATTAAGTATTTTTATATTTTAAGGTGTATAAAATGTAGTGTCTTATATTTTTGAACTTGATATGCTAGACAAGTTAATATGTGGTGTTATAAGTTGTGTACCGTTGACCGTTGAATAGCAGGAGTTTGAACTGCATGGGTCCACTTACATGCAGGTTTGTGAAACCTGCATATATGAGGGCCAACTTTTTGTATAGGCGGGTTCTCCAGGGCCAACTGCAGGACCTGAGTATGTGTGGATTTTGGTATATACAGGGGTCCCTGAACCAACCCTTCAAGTATAATGAGGGGCATCTATTTGTTTTGAAAAATTATTCTATAGTGCAGGGTTAGATGACAATATAGGAGATTTTACAGCAATACATTACAATTTGCAATTTTCTTGGTGGTAAACTATTAGAGTAAGAATATTTGGATGTTTTGAAACTAATGTGTTCTTTTAAAGATCAACTTGTTAAAATGTGACTAATATTAGTACTACTTTTGGACTCTAAAACAAAGGGACAAGATGAATAACTAGCATGACAATTTCTTTAAAACCAGAGAGTATCTAGAACCATAAAAGAGTAGCAGACAAAGCTATTTAAAGATTTTTGTCCATTTATAAATAGCTGATAGTCCAACACTTCCTGTAATAGCTGTTTTGAACGTGCACTGTACAGGGTAAAAGAGAGTCTCAAGAGAGAAGACAGGATGTAATTCAGGATACAAGTGTGCAGCAGTAGTTATTTATTGAGGGTTTGAGTTCTTATCCAGAAGTGAGTGATCACAGAGAAATAAAAACCTGTAAAGTCCTCAAATAACAGGTGTCTGTTTTTTTCTTTTTTGTGACAGAGTCTTGTTCTGTCGCCCAGGCTGGAGTGCATTGGCGCAATTTCGGCTCACTGCAAGCTCCGCCTGCTGGATTCACGCCATTCTCGTCTCAGCCTCCCCAGCAGCTGGGACTACAGGCACACACTGCCACGCTCGGCTAATTTTTTTTTGTATTTTTAGTAGAGACGGGGTTTCACCGAGTTAGCCAGGATGGTCTCGTTCTACTGACGTTGTGATCTGCCCGCCTGGTCTCCCAAAGTGCTGGGATTGCAGGCGTGAGCCACTGCGCCCGGCAACAAGTGTCTTTATAAAATATCTTTAACTTGGCGGGGTGTGGTGGCTTACGCCTGCTATCCCAGCACTTTGGGAGGCTGAGGTGGGCAGATCACGAGGTCAGGAGTTCGAGACCAGCCTGGTCAATATGGTGAAACCCCATCTCTACTGAAAAATACAAAAATTAGCCGAGCGTGGTAGCGCGCACCTGTAGTCTCAGCTACTCAGGAGGCTGAGGCAGGAGAGTCACTTGAACCCGGGAGGCAGAGGTTTCAGTGAGCCGAGATTGTGCCATTGCATGCCATCCTGGAGTAAGACTCCATCTCAAAAAAAAAAAATCTTTAACTTGAGCTATATAATAAGTCTTGCTAAAGGAAAAATACACTCTTCTTATAGAGGCTTTAAACCTGTTGTGTATTTTCTATTTAAAAACATTTTTTCAGTGAGGGTTTGTAATGGATGATCTCAGTTACTAAGCTGGACGTGATTGGGGAATGGATTTATTTACCAAATAGGCCAGTTAACTTTGTTTTGTTCTGTAGTTATAGAACAAAACCTATTCATGGCAAAGTGTTTTGCAGATGTTTGTAGATATTTAAATTTGGACAGAAAGGTAAGTCCATGGTTTCTGGAAGATCCCTCCCTCCTTCCCTCCCTCTTTCCCTCCCTTTCTCCCTTTCTTTTTCTCTTTTTCTCTTCTTTTCTTTTCTTTTTGTTCTGTATTTTCTTTCTTTCCTCTCTTTCTTTTCTTGAGACAGGGTCTTGCTCTTGTCACCCAGGCTGTAGTGAAAGTGATGCAGTCACAGCTCACTGTAGCCTTGACTTCCTGTGCTCAAATGATCCTCCCATCTCAGCCTCCTGAAGAGCTGGGACTACAGGCATGTACCACCATGCCTGATTAATTCTTGCATTTCTTGTAGAGACAATGGATTTTTCCATGTTGCCCAGGCTGGTCTCGAACTCCTGGGCTCAAGCCATCTACCCACTTTGGCCTCCCAAAGTGCTGGAATTACAGGTGTAAGCCACTGCACCCAGCCTCAATTTAGTTATTGTAATTGCATTTTAAGAATGACTTAAACACTGAGTAAATCCTATTATTTTAGTGTTACGATAAATATACGAGTGCAGGTATCTTTTTGGTAGAATGATTTATTTTCCTCTGGGTAGATACCTAGTAATGGAATTGCTGGGTCAAATGATCATTCTATTTTTGGTTCTTTGAGGAATCTCCAAACTGCTTTCCACAGGGGATGAACTCTTATTTTAGGATTTAGGTGCAAATTTAAAAAAGGACTTTTCTGTCTCCTGAAAGATTTTATGTAATTTGATCTTGTCTTATTTACAAAACCAGAATTGTATTAACTGATTTTTTAGCAATCTGTTGATCTTTGTTGTATATTTGTATCAAAGTGGAAATAATTTTATGCTATTAAAATTATGAAATAACGGTTGCATGTGGTAAAAAACTTAAACAGTATAGTTGTATATAAAATGAAAAGTAAAAGCCTAGGCTGGATGCTGTGGCTCACGCCTGTAATCCCAGCACTTTGGGGGGCTGAGGTGGGCGGATCACAAGGTCAGGAGATTGAGACCATCCTGTAGAAACCTTGTCTTTACTAAAAATACAAAAAATTAGCCAGGCGTGGTGGTGGGCGCCTGTAGTCCTAGCTACCCGGGAGGCTGAGGCAGGAGAATGGCGTAAACTCGGGAGGTGGAGCTTGCAATGAGCCAAAATTGCACCACTGCACTCCATCCTGGGCGACAGAGCAAGACTCTGTCTTAAAAAAAAAAAGTAAAAGCCTTCCTTCTCACTGTCTGTGCCGGAGACTGTCCTTGTCACATCTCAGAGGTAACCAGTGTTAACCATTTCTGTGTAAGTTTTGCTGTTGCTTACTGTTGCTTACCATTATAACTTTAAATAATATACATAAAATTCTGCTTCTTGATTTATCAACTTTAGGCAGTTTTTGTTAAGTTTCCATCAGAGAGGCTGAGCAATTTTGTGAAATCCCACTACCCCTTTTGTTTTCCCTTTTCTCATCCTAACCTTCAAATTTATTACTTCTATTTTAATTTGTTTCTAGTAAATACTTTTTAGTTTTTGAGACAAAGTCTGCCTCTGTTGCCCAGGCTGGAGTGCAGTGGTGTGATCTCGGCTCACTGCAACCTCCGCCTGCCGGATTCACACCATTCTCCTGCCTCAGCCTTCCGGGTAGCTGGGACTACAGGTGCCCACCACCACGCCTGGCTAAGTTTTTGTAATTTTAGTAGAAACGGGGTTTCACCGTGTTCGCCAGGATGGTCTCGATCTCCTGACCTTGTGATCCGCCTGCCTCAGCCTCCCAAAGTACTGGGATTACGGGTGTCAGCCACCGTGCCCGGCCTCTAGTAAATACTTATATGGCTTTAAATTATAAACTTAAATTTCTTTTTCATTATTTATTAATTTAGATATTATCTCTGATCTTTCCAATGTGAATTTTTTTCTTCTTTTAGATTTTAGATTTGGTAATACATGTGCAGGGTTGTTGCATGGGTATATTGCATAATGCTGAATTTGGGCTTCTGTTGAACCCATCACCCAGATAGTGAACTTAGTACCCAGTAAGTAGTTTTTCAACCCATTCCCTTCTGTTTTCCCCCTTTTGGAGTCCCTGGTGTCTGTTATTCACATCTTTATGTCTGTGTGTACCCATTGTTTAGCTCACACTTATAAGTGAGGACATGCAGTATTTAATTTTCTGTTTTCTTATTTCACTTAGGATAATGGCCTCCAGCCCAACCCATGTTGCTGCCAAGGACGTGATTTCATTCTTTTTTATGGCTGCATAGTATTTCATGGTGTATATATACCACATTTTCTTTTTAACTGTTGATAGACACCAAGGAGGATTCCATGACTTTGCTGTTGTGAATAGTGTTATGATAAACATACGAATGCAGGTGTGTTTTTGGTAGAATGATTTCTTTACCTCTGGGTAGATACCTAGTAATGGGATTGCTGGGTCAAATGGTAATTCTATTTTTGGTTCTTTGAGGAATCTCCAAACTGCTTTCCACAGGGGCTGAACTAGTTTATATTCCTGCCAACAGTATATAAGTGTTCCCTTTTCTCCTCAACCTTGCCAGCATCTCTTGTTTTTTATTTTTGATAATAGCCATTCTGACTGGTGTAAGATGGTATCTCACTGTGGTTTTAATTTGTGTTTCTCTGATGACTAGTGATGTTGAACATTTTCTCCCATATTTTTTGGCTACTTGTATGTCTTCTTTTGAGAAGTATCCATTCATGTCCTTCGCCCACTTTTTAATAGGGTTGTCTTTTTCTTATTTTAAAAAATTTAAAATAACTTATTTATTTTATTTTTTTGAGACAGAGTTTCGCTTTGTCACTGAGGCTGGAGTGCAGTGGCGTGATCATGGCTCAGTGCCACCTCAATCTCCTGGGCCTAAGCAATTCCCCCACCTCAGCCTCTTGAGTAGCTGGGACCACAGGTGTACACCACTAAGCCTGGCTAATTTTTAAATTTTTTGTGGAGACAGGGTCTCACTATGTTACCAAGGCTGGTCTTGAACTCCTGGGCTCAAGCAGTTCTCCCACCTTGGCCTCCCAAAGTGCTGCTGATTACAGGTGTGAGCCAGCTCCCTCCCCTAGCCCCCAGCCAAGATTGCATTCTTGGTTTGGTTCTCAGCTTGAATGTTATTGGTGTATAGAAATGCGGTTGATTTTTATATGTTGATATTTTATCGTGAAACTGTACTGAAGTCGTTTATCAGGTCTTGGAGACTTTTGAAGGAATCTTTAGGGTTTTCTAGGTACAGGATCATATTATCAGTAAATAAATAATTTGACTTCCTCTTTTCCTGTTTGGATGCCTTTCATTTTTCTCTCTTGCCTGATTGCTCTGGCTAGGGCTTCCAATACTGTATTGAATAGGGGTGGTGAGAGTGGGCATCCTTGTCTTGTTCCAGTTGTTGGGGGAATGCATCCAACTTTGGCTCTTTCAGTATGATGTTGGCTGTGGGTTTGTCATAGATGGCTCTTATTATTTTGAGCTATGTTCCTTCAGTGCCTAGTTTGTTGAGCGTTTTTGTCATGAAGGGAATGTTAGATTTGTCACATGCTTTTTCTGTGCTTACTGAGATGATCATATGGTTTTTGTTTTTATTTCTGTTTATGTGGTGAATCACATTTCTTCATTTGTATATGTTGAACCATCCTTGCATCCCAGGAATAAAGCCCACTTGATCATAGTGAATTATCTTTTCAATGTGCTGCTGGATTTGGTTTGTATTTTGTTGAGGATTTTTGCATCTACGTTCATCAGGGATATTGGCCTGTACTTTTCTCTGTTTGTTGTATCTTTGCCAGATTTTAGTATCAGGATTATACTGATTTTGTAGAATAAATTAGGGAGGAATCCTCCCTCCTTGATTTTTTGGAATAGTTTCAGTAGGATTGGTACCAGCTCTTCTTTGTATGTCTGGCAGAATTCAACTGTGAATCCATCTGGTCCAGGGCTATTTTTGGTTGGTAGGCTTTTAATTACTGATTCCATTTCATAACTTGATATTGGTCTGTTCAGGGTTTCAAATTCTTCCTGGTTCAATCTTTAGAGATTGTGTCTTTCTAACATGAATGTTAAAGGAGGTAACACATCTTTCCCACTCTTTGTTGCTACTTCCCAATTTTTAAAGTATAATGTTAGTAATAATGTTTATAGTATTTTGGTGTATTCAATGCTCTTTTGTCCATGGGTTAATTCTAAAAAGTGAACATTTAAAGCATTCAACAGCATTGAAATACTATGATTTTAAAATTTATTTACTGCTGAGTAGATTAATATGTTGAGACTCGTGGAGAAGGAAATGTAATCTTTAGTACCATCAGCCCTCTCTATCTATAGGTTCTGCATCCACAGATTCAATCAACTGTGTGTTGAAAATATTCAAGATTGGGCGCTGTGGCTCACACCTGTAATTCCAGCACTTTGGGAGGTCTAGGCGGGTGGATTGCTTGAGCTCAGGAGTTCAAGGCCAGCCTGAGCAATATAGTGAGACTTCGTCTCTACAAAAAAGTAAACAAAAAACTAGCTGGGTATAGTGGTGCATGCCTGTGGTCCCAGCTGACTTGGGGGCTGAGGTGGGAAGATCACTTGAGCTGGGGAGGTTGAGGCTGCAGTGAGCCGAGAAAAAAAAAATTAGAAAAAACTCCAAAAAAAAAAAATTAGAAAAAACTCCCAAACAATAAAAAATAATGCAAATAAACCCAGCATAACTATTTATAAAGTATTTACATTGTATTAAGTATTATAAGTAATATAGGGATGATTTAAAATATACGAGAGGATACATATAGGTTATATGCAAATATGGTGCCGTTTTATATCAGGGACTTGAGCATTCTTGGATTTTGGTTTGGAAGGAACTGAAACCAACCACATGGTCCACATACTCCTCCCCACACCATACTGAGGGATGACTGTATTAAAAAAGTGCAGCTTGAAACAGTGTTCCAGGTATTAAGATCTAATTGTTGATGTTAATTTATTCTGCCTTTTCTTCAAGTCTTCTGGGTCATATTCAGCTAGTAGTTTTTCTTTATATCCTATGTGTGGTTTTTCTTGGAGTCTTGCTTTTGGTTGTTTTTAGATGAGGATGTCTTTTTTTTTTGAAGACAGTTTGGTTTTATTCTTAACACCCAGTTTGGAGTGCCGTGGCATGATCATGGCTCACTGCACCCTGACCTCCTGGCTCAGGTGGTCCTCCCACCTCAGCCCCCTGAGTAGCTGGGCTTAAAGGCACCCACTACCACGCCTGGCTAATTTTCATATTTTTTTGAAGAGACAGGGTTTTGCCATGTTGCCCAGGCTGATCTTAAACTCTTGGGCTCAGGTGATCTGCCTGCCTCGGCCTCCCAAAGTACTAGGATTACAGGCATGAGCCACTGTGCCTAGCTGAGGATGTCTTTTTAAGTAGCATTTTCTTTTTTTTTTTTTTTTTTTTTTTTTTTTTTTTTTTTTGAGACGGAGTCTTGCTCTGCCGCCCAGGCTGGATTGCAGTGGCCGGCTCTCAGCTCACTGCAAGCTCCGCCTCCCGGGTTCAAGCCATTCTCCTGTCTCAGCCTCCCGAGTAGCTGGGACTACAGGCGCCCGCCTCGTCGCCCGGCTAGTTTTTTGTATTTTTTAGTAGAGACGGGGTTTCACCATATTAGCCAGGATGGTCTCGATCTCCTGACCTCGTGATCCGCCCGTCTCGGCCTCCCAAAGTGCTGGGATTACAGGCTTGAGCCACCGCGCCCGGCCTTAAGTAGCATTTTCATATAGGATGTGTAGATGTTCTGAGTTCTTGCATGTCTGATAATGTATTTTGTTCTCATAAGTCTGGCTGAATTAATACTTAAATATTAAGAATAAATTTTTTCTTAACATTCAAAACTATTGCTTCATGTCTTCTAGTATATCTCGTTGTTTCTGGGAAGTTTCTTTTTTTTTTTTTGGAGACAGAGTCTCACTCTTGTCGCCCAGGCTGGAGTACAGTGGTGCGATCTGGGCTCACTGCAACCTCTGCCTCCCAGGTTCAAGTGATGCTTTTGCCTCGGCCTCCCGAGTACCTGGGATTATAGGCACCTGCCACCACGCCGGGGTAATTTTTGTATTTTTAGCAGAGACAGGGTTTCATTATCTTGGCGAGGCTTATCTTGAACTCATGACCCTGTGATCCACCCGCCTCGGCCTCCCAAAGTGGTGGGATTATAGGCGTGAGCCACTGCTCCCAGCCAAAAATCCAATTTCTTGTTTCAATTTATGTGTATTTTTTTCTTTTTCTTTGAGATGGAGTTTTGCTCTGTTGCGTTGGGTGGAGTGCAGTGGCACAATCTTGGCTCACTGCAGCCTCTGCCTCCTGGGTTCAAGCAGTTCTCATGCCTCAGTCTCCTGAGTAGCTGGGATTACAGGTGTGTGCCACCACGCCTGGCTAATTTTTTTTGTATTTTTAGTAGAGACGGGATTTCACCATGTTGGCCAGGCTGGTCTCGAACTCCTGACCTCAAATTATCTGTCCGCCTTGGCCTCCCAAAGTGCTGGGATTACAGGTGTGAGCCACCGCACCTGGCTATTTTTTTCTTCACTCTTCTTTTTTTTTTGTTTTGAGACACGGTCTCACTCTGTTGCTCAGCCTGGAGAGCAGTGATGCAGCCTCGACCTCCCTGGGCTCAGGTGATCCTCCCACCTCAGCCTCCCAAGTAGCTAGGACAACAAGCATGTGCCACTACGCCTGGCTGATTTTTGTGTTTTTTTGTAGAGATGCGGTTTTGCTACGTAGCCCAGGCTGATCTTGAACTATGGAGCTCAAGTAATCCGCCTGACTCCACCTCCCAAAGTGCTGGGATTTTAGGCGTGAGCCACCATGCCCAACCCTCTTCCTCTTTTTGATTTTATACTTTTTTCTGTAAATGTTTTTGTAATTTTAAAATTATTTTTTATTTTATTTTATATTTATTGTTCTATCTATCTGTCTGTCTGTCTGTCTGTCTATCTATCTTTTTTGAGATGGAGTCTTATCCTGTTGCCCAGGCTGATCTCAGCTCACTGCAATCTCTGCCTCCCGGGTTCAAACGATTTCTTGCCTCAGCCTCCCAAGTATCTGGGATTACAGGCACCCACCACCACACACAGCTAATTTTTGTATTTTTTAGTAGAGGCGGGGTTTCACCATGTTGGTCAGGCTGGTCTCAAACTCCTGACCTCGTGATTCTTCCACCTCAGCCTCCAAAGGTGCTGGATTACAGGGGTGAGCCACCATGCCTGGCCATATATGTGCATTTTTTCTCACAGCTGAGGCAAATATCAATTTATGTGTATTTTATTTTTATTTATTTATTCATTTGAAACAGGGTCTCACTATATTGCTCAGGCTGGGGTGCAGTGGTACGGTCTCAGCTCACTGCAACCTCGGCCTCCTGGGCTGAAGCCGTCTTCTGATTTTAGCCTTCCAAGTAGCTGGAAGGTGCATGCCACCATGCCCAGCTAAGTTTTGTAGTTTTTGTAGAGATGGCGGTCACACCATGTTGTGTTGACTGGTCTCAAACTCTCGAGCTCAGTCCAGCCACCTCAGCCTCCCAAAGTGCTAGCATTACAAGCATGTGCCACCACTCCCAGCCTGTATTTTTATTTATTTATTTATTTATTTGTTTGTTTGTTTGTTTGTTTGTTTGACGGAATCTCACTCTGTCGCCAGGCTGGAGTGCAGTGGCACGATCTCGGCGCACTGCAGCCTCCGCCTCATGGGTTCTAGCGATTCTCCTGCCTCAGTCTCCCAAGTAGCTGGGACTACAGGCACGCATTGCCATGCCCAGCTAATTTTTTGTGTTTTTAGTACAGACAGGGTTTCACCATGTTGGCCAGGATGGTCACGATCTCTTGACCTCGTGATCCGCCCGCCTCGGCCTCCCAAAGTACTGGGATTACAAGTGTGAGCCACAGTGCCTGGCAGCCTGTATTTTATTTTTAAATAATTATATGTTGTTTGGACGTAAGTACTTACTAAATTACTTTACCTAATTATGTAATGATTGGAATCATCAGGTATTTCCTTTGACCTAGGGTCCTGTGAACAAACTAAGATACTAAGGGTACTGTGAATGAGTTTGAGATTCTCTAACTTTAGATATGATCAGTGTTTATCTATATTATCGAATTTTTCTTTAAGAACTTGATTTTTAGTGGATGTTTATATCTTTTATTATGTGAATATGCAATGCTTTACTGAGTCCTTTCTGCTTGCTGAACATTTAAGTTTTGCCTAGTATTTTGATAATATATGTAATACTAATAGCTGTTGTTGTGTCTAAATCTTGGTCTTTATATCTAATTCCTTCCTTAAAATAGTGTCTTATCAATTAATTTGCTGTGTTAAAGGGTATTAGTTGTTTAAGGCTCTTAGTATATATAACCTAATTTTTTTCATATATAGTTTTCTCCACTACTACTAACAATATGTAAAAAGTGCCCCCATCCCAACCTCAGTGGCTGTGAATGTTTTTTATCACAGTTTGACAGTTGAAATGGTTTCTGCTTCAGCGTGACAGTAGTTAGAGCTGTTTTCTCCATGATTTTCCTATATCTGAGCTAAAGAGCTGACCAGCCTTACAATTTACATATCTCTTAGCTCCTAGGACCTGTAGTTTGTGGTTGAGGTACCACCCCTCTTCCAGCCTCACTAGTCTTTACCCACTTTATAGTTGGTAAGTATTTTTGACCTATTAAAAAGTCGAAAGTTTTTGCTGGGCATGGTGGCTCCCACCTGTAATCCCAGCACTTTGGGAGGCTGAGGTCTGTGGATTGCTTGAGCCCAGGAGTTCTGTACTAGCCTGGGCAACATGGGGGAACCCTGTCTCTACAAAAAATACAAAAATTAGCCAAGTGTGGTGACATGCACCTGTAGTCCCAGCTACTCAGGAGGCTGAGGTGGGAGAAGCACCTGAGCCAGGGAAAGTTGAGGCTACAGTGAGCTGTGATCACACCACTGCACTCAAGCTTTGGTGACAGACTGAGACCCTGTCACAAAAACAAAACAAAACGAGACAGCAGCAAGTTTTCCTTGGAATATTTAATTTTTATGTAATCTTGTCATCCACATTTTTCTACGTTTATGTTAAAGATATGTTCTACAATATAATTTACCAGGAAGTTTTTTAGTCATCTTAATTTCCTGTTGTTAATTTTTATTGGAATAATGGGTAATTTTTTTCACAGATATATATATTATTTTGAAAAGTAGTGAATAAACAAAGTTTCATGTTGTGTTTTAGTGTAGAAATTATTAAAAGCATTTTGAAAAATATCAGGCCGGGTGTGGTGGCTCACCCCTGTAATCCCAGCACTTTGGGAGGCTGAGGCGGGCGGATCACGAGGTCAGGAGATTGAGACCATCCTGACTAAGATGGTGACACCCCGTCCCTACTAAAATACAAAAAAAATTAGCTGGGCATGGTAGCATACGTCTGTAGTCCCAGCTACTTGGGAGGCTGAGGCAGGAGAATTGCTTGAACCTGGGAGGCAGAGGTTGCAGTGAGCCAAGACAATGCTGCTGCATTCCAGTCTGGCGACAGAGTGAGACCCCCGTCTCAAAAAAAAAAAAAAAAAAAAAAAAAAAGAGAGGAGAATGCAAATCTAGCTGTCATTTAACACTGGGAAGAACAGGCCAGGCGCAGTGGCTCACAGGTAATCCTAGCACTTTGGGAGGCCAAGGCGGGTGGATCACTTGATGTCAGGAGTTCGAGACCAGCCTGATCAAATATGGTGGAACCCCGTCTCTACTAAAAATACAAAAGTTAGCCGGACGTGGTGGCGGGCGCCCTTAGTCCCAGTTACTCGGGAGGCTGAGACAGGAGAATTGCTTGAACTTCGGAGACAGAGGTTGCAGTGAGCTGAGATTGTGCCACTGCACTCCAGCCTGGGTGACAGAGCGAGACTCCATCTCCAAACAAGCAAACAAACAAACAAAAAACCTGGGAATAACACCACTCTGGTGTTTATCGTGTGTGGATTTGTCATTCTGGCTTTGTGCAACAGAAAAACCAATCAATATTATACCAATAAGGTGTTTATTTTCCTCTTGTAAGGAAAGGTCCAGAGATGGGGCATGCTGGGCTGGTGCAATTGTGCTAGGATATTAACAAGTATTCGCCTCCTTTCCTCTGTCTGTTCTGTGGTTTTTATACACGTGGTTCCAAATGATTGTTATGCCTCCAGGTATTTCTTTCACATTCTGGCAGGAAGAAGGGGAAGAGGCAAAGGCTGAAAAGCAAAAGAGACTGTACCAACCAAATGGTAAGCAAATGCCTTCTTTGGATTAGAGGGACACAAGGGAAAACAGGTTGTGAATGGCTGTGGGGAAGCCAGTCAGTAATAGTCTCTGCCACAGTGTAGAACAAAGGGTTCAGTGAAAGGTGGGCAAGAAATCTTTGAGTTAATGTTAAGCAGTTAAAACCCACGTTCTTAATAAGTATAATTTATGAGCTATCACTATCTCCCACACTGTGTAAAGACTTTTCATAATCAACCAGAACACATTTTGTTGACTTTCATGTCCATATAAGTATAAAGGCTTAAAATTTACGATAATTTTTTTTAAGCAAAGCCTTATAACACTAATGTTGTGCTTATCTTTTTAGATAAGTGATAGGAAAACACCACAGAGAAATTTGGTATTTATGATAGTGAAGAGAATGGAGTCATGTTAGAGTTTACCTTTGCTCTAGGACAGTTAGCCAAGGCTCCTTGTTTAATTTACTGTCACAAAGACATTTTCTTTTTCAGCATTTGAATAAACAGTATTTTTTGGGGACTAAAGGATTTGAATAATGTTTATTCCCTCTTAACAAATTACTTGTATTTTCTGTTCTCGGGGAAAGATTTTTGCTCCTGATTCCTAGTAAATATACATACAAAGGAAAAACAAACTGCGATGTACCAAAACCTTTTGAAAACCTATTTCAAATCTCAGCTAATAAATACTGTCTAGCAGTGGGACTTTGGTAGTTAAATAATCTCTCTGTATCTCAGTTTCCCCATCTGTAAGATTTGTTGAATGACAAAGCACCCCTCACTGATTGTTGCGGGGAGTAATTGAATCAAAATGTGTAAAAGTTCCCAGCAAAGCATTAGTTTATTTATTCGCTAAATCTATATAGGGGGTTTCAATGATACATTTCCCTGAAGGTTAAGTTAGTAAATAAAAAGGGTAGATATTGAGTAAAAATTATAGTCAGTTTTTTGAGAGTGAGGATTAAGCTGGTTAGATTCAGCAGGAAGACAGAATTTTATCCACATCTATAATGAATTGTTACAAAAAAGTATTCGCCATGAATGTCCATCCCTCGCCTGTAGCGGCGGGCGGATCACCTGAGGTCAGGAGTTCGAGAACAGCCTGGCAACATGGCGAAACCCTGTCTGTACTAAAAATACCAAAATTAGCTGGGCATGGTGGCATGTGTCTGTAATCCCAGCTACTCGGGAGGCTGAGGCAAGAGAATCGCTTGAACCTGGGAGGCGGAGGTTGCAGTGAGCTGAGATCGTGCCACTGCACTCTAGCCTGGGTGACAGAACAAGACTTTGTCTCAAAAAAAAAAAAAAAAAAAAAATTAGGAAAGAAAAATTGGTTTGATGATGGGCTCTTTTACTTTAGCCTTGAAAATAAAGAGAAAAGAAAAACGGGACGACCTTATCTTTTCTCAGATTAAATTAAAAAAAATAAATAAAGGGCCAGGTGCGGTGACTCACTCCTGTAATCTCAGCACTTTGGGAGGCTGAGGTGGGTGGATCATGAAGTCAAGAGATTGAGTCTGTCCTGGCCAACATGGTGAAACCCCATCTCTACTGAAAATACAAAAACTAGCTGGACATGGTGGCACGCGCCTATGGTCCCAGCTACTTGGGAGGGTGAGTCGGGAGAATCGCTTGAACCCGGGAGGCGGAGGTTGCAGTGAGCTGAGATCGTGCCACTGCACTCCAGCCTGGCAACAGAGTGAGACTCTGTCTCAAAAAAAAAAAAAAAAAAAAAATATATATATATATATATATTTATTTATGTATATATGTATATACATGTGTATATGTTTAAGAAAAAATTAAAAAATTAGAAAACATGCTGGGTGGCTGGGCTTGGTGGCTCACGCCTATAATCCCAGCAATTTGGGAGGCTGAGGTGGGAGGATTGCTTGAGGCCAAGAGTTTAAGATCAGCCTAGACAGCATAGCGAGACCCTATCTCTAAAAATAATAATAGTAATTATTATTATTTAAAAAACCAAGCTGGGCACAGTGTGTGTGCCTATAGTCTCAGCTACTCAGAAGGCTGAGGCAGGAGGATTGCCTGAACCCAGGAGTTTGAATTCAGCCTGGGCAACATAGTGAGTGAGACCTTGTCTCTATAAAAAAAAGAAAAATTAGGGAACAAAGATAAGCAAAACGAAGTAAAGTTATTCATAGATAAACATTATGAATGGTGTGGTATGTTTTTCTACACTTCTTTCTCAGGGAATACCTACTTTTATTTTCTCCAAAATGTGATCATATTCTACATACTTTTTGGTAACCTGTATTTTACATTTTACAATATATAATGAATATTTTTCCATTTTACTAAACCTTCTTTTCCAGTAGTTGTGTTCTGTCCTTCTTTTTTCCTAAAGAAAAATCTATACCATTTGCATCTACAACTCTTCTATCAATATTTTTAATTATATGCAGTTATTCTTATGGGTATGGTTTCTGACCTTGTTTCCTCCCAAAATCACTATTCTACATTTTTCTTTTCTTTTACTTTTAAATTTTAATTCCGTTTTTCTTTTTTTCCATGACAGATCAGAACCAGTGTTCTACATTTTTATTTTATTTTATTTTGTTTTATTTTATTTATTTTTTTGAGACTGAGTCTCGCTCTGTCGCCCAGGCTGGAGTGCAGTGGTGCGATCTCGGCTCACAGCAACCTCCGCCTCCCAGGTTCACACCATTCTTCTACCTCAGCCTCCCGAGTAGCTGGGACTACAGGCATCTGTCACAAAGCCCGGTTCATTTTTTGTGTTTTTAGTAGAGACGGGGTTTCATCGTGTTAGCCAGGATGGTCTTGATCTCCTGACCTCGTGATCCGCCTGGCTCGGCCTCCCAAAGTGCTGGGATTACAGGCGTGAGCCACTGCGCCTGGCCCTTGTTCAACATTTTTAATAACTATAGTCTGTATACGTGTACATTTATTTGTTTAACCAGTTACTCTGTTGATCGATGCTTATTTATAACTTTTTATTATTATAAATAGCACTATGATCAGCAGATGTCCGGTTAAAACTTTGTTTTTCTGAGAGACAGAACTTTCTAAAGTAGAAATATGCAGAGGGATAGGAAAGCATATGTAAATCAAAGTGTACTTAATTTTTGACTTTATCATGACCCTTATTATAAATTTCAAAGTGAATCTAGATCAGTATTTCTTATTACTACATTGATTTACGTAAAGTGGGAGTTTTAATGACCTATATAATTTATTTTTATTTTTTATTTTATTTCATTGTTTTTTGAGACAGAGTCTTGCTCTGTCACCCAGGCTAGAGTAATGGTATGATCTTGGCTCACTGCAACCTCTGCCTCCCAGGTTCAAGTGATTCTCATGCCTCAGCCTCCCCAGTAGCTGGGATTACAGGCACCTGCCACCACACTGGGCTAATTTTTCTATTTTTAGTAGAGACAGGTTTTCTCCATGTTGGCCAGGCTGGTCTTGAACTCCAGACCTCAAGTGGTTTACCTGCCTCCACCTCCCAAAGTGCTGGGATTGCAGGCGTAAGCCACCATGCCCAGCTTAGGAACCTATATAATTAAAAACTTAAAAATATTCTCTTGGATGTACTTATGGGTAGCAGTATAAACACAACGTAAGCTTTTAGAGCTATGTGGAATCTTTATGGTTCAAATTGCTTGCCTCAGAAGCAGTCCAGAAATATATAATGCCTTCCTTAATATCACATAATATGTTTCAGCATCTGATATATTGGTGTTGAGTATATGAATAGCTATATATTGGGTTTTCTAACTCCTATCCCAACATTTAAGTCTGTAACAGAATTTATAAAGATAATGAGAACTACATTTGCCCTTTGAACAAAATTTGAACTGTGCAGGTCCACTTACACATAAAGTTTTTTGGAGATTTGCAACAATTTGAATAAATTTGTAGATGAATTGCATAGCTTAGAAATATGGAAAAAAATAGGAAAAAATTAGGTGTGTCATGAATGTATAAAATGTATGTAGATACTAGTCTGTTTTATCATTTGCTAACATAAAATAGACACAAATCTATTATAAGAAGTTAAAATTTGGCCAGGCTTAGTGGCTCATTCCTGCAATCCCAGCACTTTGGGAGGCCAAGGTGGAAGAATTCCTTAAGCTCAGGAGTTTGAGACCAGCCTGAGCAACATGGTGAGACCCTGTTTAAAAATAAAGTTAGAATTTGGCTGGCGTGGTGGCTCACGCCTGTAATCCCAGCACTTTGGGAGGCTGAGGCAGGTGGATCACAAGGTGAAGAGATCGAGACCATCCTGGCCAACATGCTGAAACCCTGTCTCCACTAAAAATACAAAAATTAGCTGGGTGTGGTGGCGCGTGCCTGTAGTCCCAGCTACTTGGGAGGCTGAGGCAGGAGAATAGCTTGAACCCAGGAGGCAAAGGTTGCAGTGCGCTGAGGTGGCGCCACTGCAGTCCAGCCTGACGACAGAGCAAGACTCCGCCTCAAAGAAAAAAAAAAAAGTTAAAATTTATCTAAACTTATGCACACAAACACTTAAAGACCACACATGATGCCGTTTGCAGTCCAGAGAAATGTAAACAAATGTAAAGGTATAATACTGAATCATAACTGCATAAAATTCACTGTTGTACATACTGTACTACTTACTATGATAATTTTATAGCCATTTCTTGTTGCTATTGCTGTGAGCTCAAGTGTTGCAGATACACACTTAAAATGCAATGTGATGCTAATCATCTCCACCTAAGCAGTTTGTCTTTCTAGTAAGTTAGATATAGCAGTAAAAAGTGATCACTTGTGGTTCTTGTGTATTTTTCATCATGTTAAGTGGAATACTGTAAAGTTTGAATAACACCATGGCACCCGTATGGCGTGCCATTAATGATGCCAGAGGTACTCCCAAGAAGCAGAGAGAACTTATGACATTAGAAAAAAAAAGTTCAATTCCTTGATATGTACTGTAGATCGAAGTCTGCAGCTGCAGTTGCTCACTATTTCAAGATAAATGAATATAGCATAAGGATCATAAAAAAAAAGAAAAGGAAGTTTGTGAAGCTATTTCTCCAGCTATGCCAACAGGTACAAAAATCTTGCACTTTTTGCTAAATAACTTTTTATTTTTTGTTGAAAAGATACAGCTTCTCTGTGGGTGCAGGATTGCTATAAGAGAGGCATACCTATAGATTCTAATGTGATTTGAGAAAAAATTCATATGACACCTTATAGCAAAAGAAAGGTGAAGGATCTAAAGCTGGAGAATTTTATGGCAGTCAAGGATGGTTAGATAATTTTGGAAAGAGATGGCTTTAAAATTGTCAGGATAGGCTGAATGTGGTGGCTCATGCCTGTAATCCCAGCACTTAGGGAGCCTGAGGCAGGAGGATCTCTTGAGACCAGGAGTTTGAGTCCAGCCTAGGCAATGTAGTGAGACCCTATCTCTGAAAAAAAAAAAAAAAAAAATTAGCCAGGCACGGTGATGCAAACCTGTAGTCCTAGATACTTGAGAAGCTGAGGCAGGAGGGTCACTTGAGCCCAGGAGTTTAAGGTTATAGTGAGCTATAATCTTGCACCACTTCACTCCAGCCTGGGCAGCAGATCAAGAGCCTATCTCAAAAAAAAAAAAAAAAAAACCAAAAAAACAAAAAACAGACTGGGTGCAGTGGCTTATGCCTGTAATCCCAGCAATTTGGGAGGCCGAGGTGGGTGGATCACTTGAGGTCAGGAGTTCAAGACCAGCCTGACTAACATGATGAAACCCTGTCTCTACTAAAAATGCAAGAATTAGCCGGGTATGGTGGTGCACGACTGTAATCCCAGCTACTCGGGAGGCTGAGGCAGAATCGTTTGAACCCGGGAGGCAGAGGTTGCGGTGAGCCAAGATCGTGCCACTGTACTCCAGCCTGGGCAACAGAGTGAGACTATGTCTCAAAACAAAACGAAAACAAAAAACCCCGCAAAACCCAGTCAAGATAACAGTAAATGCAGCAGATACGTTCCCAGATGCCATAAGAAAATCATTGGATTATGAAAGCTCAAAACAATATTCCTGCTGGGTGTCATGGCTCACGCCTGTAAATCCCAGCACTTTGGCTGGCCAAAGTAGGAGGATCACTTGAGCCCAGGAATTCGAGACCAGCTTGGGCAACATAGTCAGACTCTGTCTCTACAAAGAAATAAAATAAAATATGGTGGCACGTTACCTAGAGTCTCAGCTACTTGTGAGGCTGAGGTTGGAGAATCACTTAAGCGTAGGAAGTAGAGGCTACACAGTGAGCTGTGATTGTTCTACTGCACTCCAGCCTGGGTGACAGAGTGAGACCTTATTGCAAAAAAAAAAAAAAAAAAAAAAAATCATTGAGGAGAAAGGATATCTGCTGGAATAGGTGTTTGTATGTTTGTTTGTTTTAGATAGAGCCTTGCTCTGTCGCCCAAGCTGGAATGCAGTGGCACAATCTCTGCTCACTGCAAACTCTGCCTCCCGGGTTCAAACGATTCTGCCTCAGCCTCCCGAGTAGCTGGGATTACAAGCATGTACCACCATGCCAGATAATTTTTATATTTTTAGTAGAGACGGAGTTTCACCATGTTGGCCAAGGCTGGTCTCAAACTCCTGACCTCAAGTGATCCGCCCGTCTCGACCTCCCAAAGTACTAGGATTACAGGCGTGAGCCACCGCACCTGGTCCTGAATAGGTTTTTAATGCGGACAAAAGGGCCTTATTCTGGAAAAAATGCCACGAGGAACATTTATTAGTAATGAAGCAAGCCCCAGGATTTAAGGCAAGAAGGGATAGAAGGATAGAATTCTACCATTGTGTGCAAATTCAGTTTGGGTTTATGATTAGGACTGCCTTTATCTATAAAGCTGTGAACCCCTGAGCCTTGGAAGGAAAAGATAAACATCAGCCGCCAGTCTTTTCATTTTACAAAAAGAAAGTCTGGACAATGAGAACCCTTTTTCTTGATTGGTTCCATCAATGCTTTGTTCCCTAAGAAAGTACCTTGCCAATAAGGGACTGCCTTTTAAAGTTCTTTTGATATTAGACAATCCCGTGATCCCCCATAGCCCAATGAGTTCAACACCAAAGGTGTTGAAGTGATCTATTTGCCCCCCACACACATTTCTAATTTAGCCTGTAGATGAGTGGGTCATAAGACCTTTAAGGCTCGTTATACGCAGTACCCTATGGAAAGGATTGTGTACATTATGAAAGAGAACCCCAATACGGAGAACGTCATGAAAGTCTAGAAGGATTGCACCATTTAAGATGCCATTATTACAGCCACAGAAGGCCATCAAGCTCAAAACATTACATTCCTGCTGGAGAAAACAGTGTCCAGATGTTGTGCATGACTTCACAGGGTTTATGGCAGAGCCAGATAAAGAGCCATGAAAGAAATTGTGGGTATGGAAAAAAAGATGGGGGAATGAAGGGTTTTAAAATATAGATCTGAGAGAATTAAAGACCCAATAGATGGCACACCAGAGGAATTAATAGATGACTTGATGGAGATGAGTGCTTCTGAACCAGTACCAGATGATGAGGAAAAAGACACAAAAGAAGCAGTATCGGGAAACAAATTGATGTTAGACAAACTGGCAAAATGGTTCTGATTATTTAGGCTGCTTTGGACTTCTTTTGCAACATCTACTCTTCTATGATACAGACACTGAAACTAAAGCAGATGGTGGAAGAAGGAATGGTACCATACCAAAACATTTCTAGAGAAATGAAAAAGCAAAAAAGGCAGAAATTATGATGTATTTCTTTTTTTTTTTTTTGAGATGGAGTTTCGCTCTTGTTGCCCAGGGTGGAGTGCAATGGCTTGATCTTGACTCACCACAACCTCTGCCTCCCCAGTTCAAGTGATTCTCCTGTCTCAGGCTCCTGAGTAGCTGGGATTATAGGCATGTGCCACCATGCCCGGCTGATACTGTATTTTTAGTAGAGACGGATTTTCTCTGTGTTGGTCAGGCTGGTCGCGAACTCCCAACCTCAGGTGATCTGCCCACCTCAGCCTCCCAAAGTGCTGGGATTACAGGCATGAGCCACCGCGCAAGGCCTATGATGTATTTCTATAAAGTTACACTAAGTTTGCCTGCCTCTTCTGTCTCCCCTTCTACCTCTTCCGCTTCTGCCATCCTTGAAACAGCAAGACCAACTCCCCTCTTTCTTCTCAGTCGACTCAATGTGAAGACAATGAGGATGAAGACTTTTATGATGAAACACTTCTACTAATGAATAGTAAATATATTTTGTCTTTCTTGTGGTTTCCTTAGCATTTTCTTTCTGTAGTTTACTTTATTGTAAGAATACAGTATGTAATTAAAATAACATATAAAATATATGTTAATTGACTGTTTATGTTATTGGTGAGGTTTCCAGTCAACAGTAGGCTATAAGTGGTTAAGTTTGTCGGAGTCAAGTTGTAGGTGGGTTTTGACTGTGTATGGGGTAAGCGCCGCTAAACCCTGTATTGTTCAAGGATCAATTGTATTTGCCTGTGGAGCAAGCAGTGATCTCTAATGAAGGGAGATTGGTGAAGGCAAATTGGTTACCAAAAATTGTCAGAATGTACTTTTCTATAAACATTCTAGTATATTGACTGATTGATGAATTAGTGCATTTTCCATTAGTTAAATGTTTAGGGCCTTCTAGCCGGGGGTTTTTTTTTTTTTGGACAATTCAGTGGTTTTTAGCATATGCATAGTGTTGTATAATTATCGCCATTATCTAATTTTAGAACATTTCATCACCACAAACACTCTGTACACATTAGCATTCACTCCCCATTTCCCTGGTATCCTCTAATCAACTTTTTGTGGCTTGTCTATGGATTTTTCTATTCTGGACATTACGTACAAATGAAATCATACTATATATGTTGATGTGTGTCTTGCTGCTTTTACTCAGCATAATCAAAGTTCACCCATATTGTAGCATGTATGGGTATATCATTCTTTCAAATGACTGTGTGGTTATATCACGTTGTGTTTATCCATTCATCAACTGATGAACATTTGATTGTTTCCACTTTTAGGCCATTATGACTAATGCTGATATAAATATTTTTGTAGAAGTTTTTGTTGGGCCGTATGTTTTCAGTACATATCTAGGAGTGGAATTGCAGCATAATTTGTTAACTGTTAGGATGTTTAACCTTTGGAAGAACTACCAGCGTCTTTCCCAAAGCAGCTGTACCATTTCACATTTCCACCTGAAATGTATGAGGGTTTCAGTTCTCTACATCGTTGTCAGCATATGGTATTGTCTGTCTTTCTGATTTTAGTCATCCTCGTGGGCATGAAGTGGTAGCTCACTGTGGTTTTGATTTGCAGTTCCCTAATAACTTATGATGTTGAGCATTTTTTCCTGTACTTAGCGAACATTGCATATATTCTTTGGAGAAATGCCTACTCAAATTCTTTGCCCATTTTAAAATTGGGTTGTATTTTTATTGTTGTAAGAGTTCTTTTTATATTCTTAATACTATGCTCTTATGTGATGTATAATTTGCAAATATTTCTTGTTTTTTTGAGTTGCCTCTTCACTTTCTTTTCTTTCTTTTTTTTTTGAGATGAAGTCTTGCTCTGTCACTCAGGCTGGAGTGGAGAGGTTCGCTGCAGCCTCTTCTTCCCCGGCTCAAGCAGTTCTCCTGCCTCAGCCTCCCGAGTAGCTGATATTACAGGTGCGCACCATCACGCCGGCTAATTTTTGTATTTTTAGTAGAGATGGGGTTACACCATGTTGGCCAGGCTTTTCTCGAACTCCTGACCTCAGGTGATCCACCTGCCTCAGCCTCCCAAAGTGCTGGGATAGCGGGTGTGAGCCACCGTGCCCAGCCTGCCTCTTTGGTTTTGTGATTCACTTTGAATCAAAAGTTTTTAATTTTGGTAAAGTCCAATCCATCTCTTTTTTTTCTTTTGTTGCTTGTTCTAAGAAACCACTGCGTGATCCAAGGTTGCAAAGATTTACTGCTTTACTGCTTTGTTTTGTTCTTAGAGTTTTGTGGTTTAAGCTCTTATACTTAGGTTTGGAAGTGCCTTTTTTTTTTTTTTTTTTTTTTTTTTTTTTTTTTTTTATGACAGAATCTTACTCTGTCGCCCACACTGAAGAGCCATGGCATGATCTTGCCTCATTGCAACCTCCACCTCCTGGGTTCATGTGATTCTCCTGTCTCAGCCTTTGGAGAAGCTGGGATTACAGGTGTGCACCACCACGCCCGGCTGACTTTTGTATTTTTAGTAGAGATGGGGTTTCACCATGTTAGCCAGGCTGGTCTCGAACTCCTAACCTCAAGTGATCTGCATGCCTCGGCCTCCCAAAGTGCTGAAATTATAGGTGTGAGCCACCGCACCCAGCTCAGATATTCTTAGTATTTTCAAATTTAACTTTATTGTGCTTTTACTTGATGTGGAAATTTCCAACACTTCAAGTAAAGCTATTATACTCTGAAAAGTTGTGCAGCAAATTTAACAAGGGTCCTTGCCCTATATTTGTCTGCTGTTCCTGCCCCTGCCCAAAGTTAGTACTCTGCATTGTGCTGCCTCCTCCCATGTCATCTCTCAGGCTATGGATGCAAAGTGTCATTTTATTTTATTCTTTGAAAAACATCAGTTACGCTGATCAGAAGGAAAGAATTTAGTATGTTGGTGTAATGGTGGGACTGTAGGCCGCAGACTGTAGGAATAATGTGCTGCAGGTGAACAAGTGAAACTTCATTCTTCTTAGATTAATAATTTATGATAGCTATTAGTGGGAGATAGATTGCTATTTGGAACAGACTCAAGATTATTGTTACATCTTTGTAGTCTATGCAGAGGAAGCAAAATGTATAAAATTGTGAAGGAAAGAACAACAGCAAGTCATTCAGGATGTCTAGAGCAAATACTCAGGACGGAGGTTGAAAATGCGTTTGAGAGAGAGCGAGAGCATGGTAATGTGTGCCAGGCTAAAGAATTTGGTGTTAACCTGATGGAGAAAGGGAGTAATAGATTCCAAGTGGAATAAATTGTTTTTGTTCCCAAAATGGAAATAGTGATTTTTTTTTTCTGATTGTAAAGGGAATACATGTTGTAAAATGCAAACAAATAATAAAAAAATAGGTAGTGAAAAGTCCCTGTAATCCCATTCACTAGAGATAACCACTGCTTAACAGTTTGCTGTATAGTTTTACAGAGGAGAATTTTGTGATCAGTTTTGCAGCAGTGTGGATAGTGGAAAGGACAAAAGTTGGATGACATTGGAAGCAGATGGCTGTTAGGTCCAAATAGAAATGATAAGGACCTGTTTCTTAGTGGTAGCTGTGGGGGTAGAAAAGGTGCACAAATGGGGAAAAGTCCAAGGGATTTTTTTTTAGGAGCTAGGATTCAGTGACCAGTTAGGCAACTGGGTTGAAGGACTGATAAGTGGCCAGGAGGAGAGCTGATTGGATTTCCCAGAACCTGGGACCAAACTGTGGTATCATTTGAGCAGGCATAAAAGGGACAAATAGCAGTTTTTACCAGCAGCATGATTTCAGAGTGGAAAGTCTGTCCTTTTGTTCTTATTTTCCTCCTGTGTTTCTAGGTTTATTTAGAAGGGGAGGGTACAAGCAAGAATTCAGTTTTGTTTGGACAGATAAAAGCTGTTATATCATGTCCTTTTCTTTAATTATGTTTCTTTTGTTAGTTGAGGATAGCAGGTTTCTTTGAGAAGTTGCTTCTGTTTTGGTGTGTAATTGTAGCATTAGCTTTTAAACTTCACAAAGTTTATGTTGGAATCTTTACATTTTTATTCTGGGGAGTTGGGATTGAGGTGGGGTGAGGGAGCCACTTTGGCAAGTTATTGACAGAGATTCTTGGACTCTTAAAGTAAGAACTGATTGTATCTCTCAATAGGTTTTTTTTTTTTTTGAGACAGGGTCTCACTTTGTCACCCAGGCAGTGACACGATCTTGGCTTGCCTCAGCTTCCACCTCCTGAGCTCAAACAGTCCTCCCACCTCAGCCTCCTGAGTAGGTGGGACTGTCAGGATATGGCAACATGCCTGGCTAATTTTTATATTTTTTGCAGAGATGGGGTTTCACGATGTTGCCCAGACTGGTGTCGAACTCCTGAGCTTAAGCCATCTGCCTGCGTTGCCCTCCCAAAGTGCTAGGATTAGAGGTGTGAGCCACTGCACCCAGCCCAAATCGGGTCTTGCTTTCACCAAGTTCTTCTGTGTTTCTTATCACTGGGAACAGGCAACTGCCTGATATAGTTTGGATATTTGTCCCCTCCAAATATCAGGTTGGAAATGGACCTTCAGTGTTGGGAGGTAGGGCTAACTGGGAAGTGTGGGGGCAGATCCCTTATGACTGGCTTGCTGCTGTCCTGGGTAATGAGTGAGTTCTTTCTCTGTCAGTTCCCAGGGAGATCTGGTTGTTCAGAAACAATCTGGGATATCCCTCCTCTCTCTCTTACTCCTTCTGTTGCCATGTGACACACTGGCTCCCCTTCCCCTTGTACCATGATTGAAAGCTTCCTGAAGCCCTCATCAGAAGCAGATGCTGGTGCCATGTTTCTTATATAGCCTGCAGAACCATGAGCCAAATAAACTTCGTTTCTTTATAAATTAGCCAGTTTGAGGTATTCTTTATAGCAATGTAAAGTGGACTAACACACTAATATCTCACACATTTTCTTTCTTTGTAACTTTTTGGATGGTTAATCAAGATAATGTGCATAGAGAACTACATAGTGCTATGTAATAGGCACTAAAAGACACTGGCTTCTTCTGTCTTACCTAAGAACAAACTTGAGATTATAAAAAAATGAGAAGTTAAAATCTCTTTCTTGCAAGTTTCATTTTTCCTTTAAAAAAATTTAAAAGTATATCTAAATGTCACCTCCTCTCTGCTTTCTCATCTCTGGAAGATGTGATACTCCTCCTTTGCATTCATAGTACCTTGGAACTTTCTTCTTTCAAGCAGCTCATCATTCACTATTTTAATTGTGCAGTACAATGCTTGGCACATAATTGATCCTCAATAAATATTTGTTAGGCCGGGCGCAGTGGCTCAAGCCTGTAATCCCAGCACTTTGGGAGGCCGAGACGGGCGGATCACGAGGTCAGGAGATCGAGACCATCCTGGCTAACATGGTGAAACCCCGTCTCTACTAAAAAATACAAAAGTCTAGCCGGGCGAGGTGGCGGGCGCCTGTAGTCCCAGCTCCTCGGGAGGCTGAGGCAGGAGAATGGCGTGAACCCGGGAGGCGGAGCTTGCAGTGAGCTGAGATCCAGCCACTGCACTCCAGCCTGGGCGGCAGAGCGAGACTCTGTCTCAAAAAAAAAATTAAAAATAAAAATAAAAATAAAAATAAAATAAATAAATAAATAAATATTTGTTGTAGAGATGTCTTGAAATGAGATAACATGTTCTCTATTGTCTTCTCTTGAACAGCTGAACAACCGTACTGAAAAAAATAGGTTTATACACTCAGGAAGCTTGGTTTGTTTTGGAAGAAAAATGATATTTTGTAGTTAAGGAAATTTAAGTATTACCAACTGTCTTAAAATAAATTCTGATGTCTTCTGATATATACCTTGGTAGGAGATTTTAATTGTGTTGTGATTTGAAATGAAGGCAACAGCGTGATTTTTTTTTTTTTTTTTTGAAACTGAGTGTCACTCTGTTGCCCAAGCTGGAGTGCAGTGGTGCGATGTCAGCTCACTGCAACCTCCACCTCCCATGTTCAAGTGATTCTCCTGCCTCAGTCTCTCAAGCAGCTAGTATTACAGGTGCAAGCCACCATGCCTGGCTAATATTTGTGTGTGTGTGTGTGTGTGTGTATATATATATATATTTTTTTTTTTTTTTTGAGATGGAGTCTCACTCTGTCGCCCAGGCTTGAGTGCAGTGGTACCATCTCAGCTCACTGCAACCTCCACCGCCTGGGTTCAAGTGATTCTTCTGTCTCAGCTTCCCGAGTAGCTGGGATTACAGACATGTGCCACCACACCCAGCTAATTTTTATATTTTTAGTAGAGACAGGGTTTTGCCATGTTGGCCAGGCTGGTCTTGAATCCCTGACCTCAGGCGATCTGCCCACCTTGGCCTCCCAAAGGGCTGGGATTACAGGTGTAAGCCATCGTGCCTGGCCTAATTTTTGTATTTTTGTAGAGACAGGATTTCACCATGTTGACCAGGCTGGTCTCAAACTCCTGACCTCAGGTAATCCGCCCACCTCAGCCTCTCAAAGTGCTGGGATTACAGGTGTGAGCCACAGCGCCCGGCCTCCTTTAAGTGCTTGAGAATATGAGGTTTTAAAAATTTTATTTATTTATTGTAGAGATGGGGTCTCACTATATTGCCCAGGCTGGCTGGCCTCAAACTCCTGAGTTCAAGTGATCCTCTTGCCTCAGCCTTCCACAGTCCTGGGATTACAGACATGAGGCACTGTGCCCAGCCAAGGTTTTTGAAGTACTTAAGAATGACTATTTCTCTGAACTTCATTTATTCATCTAACATTTATTGAGTTCTTCTTTATCCCCTAGTCTAGACCTTGTGCTAAGGGCTATGGAAAGTCAAAGAGTTACAAATGGTTTCCTATCCTCAAGGCCTTTCACTTTAATGACAGAGGTAGACCAAAACATCCCCACATTACATTATAGTTTCATAGAAAGGTAAGCACAAAGGAACATTGTCCATTCATATTTGGTGCATGAGTTTGTTGTTTGTACCTGTGTATAGGGTGAGTGCAGCAGGAAAGCTTTTTGGAGGAGCTGAGGCTTGAAGGATACATGGAGAAAGACTCTTGGGAAGGGCATTTATTCCAAATAGAGTGTATATACCTGTGCAAAGGCGGGGTGGTATTAGAAGCCTGTAATTGGTTCTTTATGGGTGGAGGTAAGGCTGCAGATATAAGCAGAGGTCGAAGGAATAATGAAAGGTCCTGTGTGCCAAGATAAGGATTTTGACGATTCTGATTTGTATTTTAGAAAGATGACTGATACAGCAGTGTAAAGGTGGGTATATTAGATTTAGGTTCACCTACAATACAAAACAGGTGGTCTCAACAAAATAGAAGTATATTTCTCACACTGAAGTCCAGTTTTGGCATGATGACTCTAGGATCATCAAAGACCCGAGTTCCTTCTGTCTGCTTGACTGTCCCTTGGCACAGCTTCCATTACCCTTATTGTCCAGAATGACTGCTGGAGTGCCATCCACCATATCTGAGCTACAGACACACTTCTAGCTAAGTTCCGTTTAAGTAGCTATCTTGGAAGTGTCTCATCCAATGACTTCCACTTCTAGCTTATTGACCAGTCCTAGTAGCAAGGAAGGCTGGGAAATGTACACTTTTACCTGGATACATGCCACCCAGAATAAAACCATGATCTGTTCCTAAGGAAGAAAGGGAGAATGGGTGTATACTAGGCAACCAGTAGTGTTTGCCACAAAGAGGACGGATAATGGAGGTAGGGAGAACAATTTAGTACAATTTACCCAAGTAGTAATACATGTGATTGTTTATACAAGACTGGTTTGGTTAATAATACAAGAATTGAAACTCTGTGGTAACTCTGAGTAAAAGCCATTCTGCTGGGAAACCTAGAGGACTCAAGTGGTTATTTTGATAACAAAGCTGTTTTAGTGGGGCAAAAATTATACTTTAATAATTTTAACCTTTGAATTAAAAGACTTCCAATTAAACTTTTAGTAAAATTAAATCAGTACTAAAGAGGATTAATGTTTGTAAGAAAGACATTGATAGGAATTCCTTTTTAAAAAAGTATAGTATGATTTTTAAAAACTCTATAATAATATACATTAAACGAGTTTACAGCATTTTTTTGGGAGATGAAATAATTTTGTTTTTCTTTTTGCAATTCCCTTTTTAGATTTTCTATACTTAGCACATGTTACTTTTTAAAAAATTGTGATAAAATACACATAAGAAATTTACCATCTTAACTATTTTTAGGTATACAGTTCAGTGGCATTGAGTACATTCATATTGTGCTACCATCACCACCATCCATCCACAGACCTCTTTCATCTTACAAATCTGAAACTCTGGACCTATTAAAGAATAAGTCCCATTCTCCCCTTCGGAAGCCCAGCCCATGGCAACCACATTCTGCTTTCTGTCTCTATGAATTTGACTACTGTACCTACCTCATGTACACGGGATCTATAGTGTTTGTCCTTTTGTGAGGGCTTATTTGACCTAGCATAATGCCTTCAAGCGTGTAGCATGTGTCAGAATTTCCCTCCTTTGTATGGCTAATATTCTGTTATATGTATATGCTACCAATTGTTTATCCACTCATCTGTTAAGGGAAGCTTGGATTGCTTCCACATTTTGGCTACTGTGAATAATCATCCTGCAAACATGGGTATAAAAGTATCTCCTTGAATCCCTGCTTTTCGTTCTTTTGACTCCATACCCAGAAATGGAACTGCCGGATCATATGGTAATTCTGTGTTTACTTTTTTGATGAACCGCTATACTATTTTCCATAGCAACTGCACCATTCTGTGCTCCCACCAACAGTACACAAGGCTTCCAGTTTTTCTGCATCCTAACCAACACTTGTTATTTTATATTTTTTTAGTTTTTCCTTTTTTGGTTTTTTGATAGTAGCCGTCATAAGGTATGAGGTGGTATCTTATTGTATTGAGATTTTAAAGTTTACAAAATGTTTGAGTGAGTTGTGTAACCAAATGGCAGCAAGTTTAAAAAACAAATACTCAGTGTTGCTACTCTTACACCAATATTATTTGTTATTTGGATATATTGATTTAAAATTTTAAGGCCTTGTGTTTTGAAAAAGTTCTAATCTTTCTTTTAGTTTCATATCACACATTTCTCATTTTGTTACGTATCTTATACGACATTTTAATTGGAATTTTCTGAGAAAATGTTGCATATGCTGAGGAATATATAGATGATTGAATACTTAAGAACATGTATAATTGTTTGGCTTCTTACTTATAGATAGATGCCGGTTTGTATGATTTCAATTTCATAGTCTGGATGATGTGGTGACTAAGAACGTGTTTCTGGGAGTGGTCTGGGTTTGACTTGCCACTTCTGGCTGCATGCTTTTGGGCAAGTTTCTTAAATTCCCTTTGTCTCGTTTCTTCATCTTTAAAGTATAATAGTACCTATCTCAGAGTTGTGAAGACCAAATGAGTTAGTGCTTGTACAACTCTTAGAACTGTGCCTGGCACATCAAACATTCTATATAAGCCTTTGCTGCTATTATTGTTTTATTGGATGGGAATTTATCTCTTTGGTTTTCAGGATTATATGTAATATTCAAGTTGTCACTGTGTTTCAACATAGTATGTCAAATGCACTTAACTTAGAATGTCACAAGCACTGCTTTAGAGGAGGGTGCAGTCTAGAAGGCTGTTTTGGGAATTAAGAGAAGATACAGCTGAGGCTGGGCATATTGCTAAATTAGTAATTTGATATAATCATCTCTTGGGGACCGTGCTCTTCTGGCTGCCATTTAGCTTTGACAACTAACTATTCTAGGCTTTTTTGGCCATCTCAAACTTTCGCTGTGCTGCTTCGGGCTTCCTCACACAGCTCCCCAGATTCTTTGGCTGGGCAAGGAATATTTTCTCTGTTGTTGTTTTTTTTTTTTTTGAGACAGAGTTTTGCTCTTGTTGCCCAGGCTGGAGTGCAATGGCACAATCTTGGCTCACTGCAACCTCCACCTCCCAGGTTCAAGAGATTCACCTGTTTCAGCCTCTCAAGCAGCTGGGATTACAGGTGCGTGCCACTGTGCCCAGCTGATTTTTGTATTTTTAGTAGAGATGGGGTTTTTGCCATGTTGGCCAGGCTGCTCTTGAACTCCTGACCTCAGGTGATCCACGCGCCTCAGCCTCCCAAAGTGCTGGGATTACAGGCATGAGCTGCCGTGCCCGGCTATTTTCTCTGGTTCTTAGTTAACAACTTTTGTTAAGTCACTAATTTAAATAGAATGCACTGGCTTAAATTTTTGCATAAAATAGCGTTCTATAATTTATAACATTTTTAAAAACCTTGTTTCACTGATATTCAATATAAATCTGAGAGATGGTGAAGGTGTCCTCATTGAACAACCCAGGTTATACTGAGAGATTAAGTGCCTGATGTCACAAAGCACTTAAATGAGCTACCTTGGATTTGAACTCAAGTCACCTGGCTTTAGGGCCAATGTTTTAAAATACTGTTTTTTGCTTGACATGTCATCAGGTTTTAAGACAATACTTTGTTCCTTCTTTTCTAATTATTTGATGATGCTTTTAAAGATTTCTAAATACTCCATAAAGATAATATGCCCCTCTCTTTTAAATTTAACAGCTGATAAAATTTATCTGATTCATTTTTCTCATATATCAGCTATATTTTGTAGTCTTCTATCCCTATTTCCGGAAAAGAATGAAATAAAATCTGAGATCTAAATATTTTACCTGATTAAATCCTTAATTTTTCTATGCGAATGTTTTCTGAAAAGCCTTTCATATTTCATGATTATTTTTATTTTATGATATTGGAACAAGGTAGTTTCTCCCATGCTGCCTAGCATATGTAATACCTTGCTTATTTCATCATTACGGCCAGAATTAAATTAAATCTTGCCACCAGAATAGCTTTACAGTGCTACTTTCTTCTTTTTTCTTTTACGTTATCCTCTTCTAGGTCTGTTTTTAATTGTTTTTCTCCGATATTCCCAATAATTTCTGGTTCTAAGAAGAGAATGTACCTTGAGCTGTGGGGCCTGCCATACTTTATTTTGTGAAGTATATTTTTCCACCTAATTTATTTTTTCTTTTTCTTTTTTTTTTTTGAGATGGAGTCTCGCCCTGTTGCTAGGCTGGAGTGCAGTGGCGCGATCTTGGCTCACTGCAACCTCTGCCTCCGGAGTTCAGGCAATTTTCCTGCCTCAGTCTCCTGATTAGCTAGGACTACAGGCGCCTGCCACCACACCCAGCTAATTTTTGTATTTTTAGTGGAGACAGGGTTTCACCATGTTGATCAGGATGGTCTCGATCTCTTGACCTTGTGATCTGCCTGCCTCGGCCTCCTGAAGTGCTGGGATTACAGGTGTGAGCCACCACGTCCAGCCTATTTTTTATTTCTTTTGATACAGGGTCTTGCTCTGTCACCCAGGCTGGAGTGTAGCAGTGTGATCAGGACTCACTACAGCCCCAACCTCCTGGGCTCAGGTGATCCTCCCACCTCAGCCTCCCAAGTAGCTGGGACTACAGGTGTGCACTGCCATGTCCAGCTAGTTTTTGTATTTTTAGTAGAGATGGGGTTTCGCCCTGTTGTCCACGCTGGTCTTGAACTCCTGAGTGCAAGCTATCCACCGGCCTTGGCTTCCCAAAGTGATGGAATTATAGGCATGACCCACTGTGCCCAGCCTTTAATTTGTTTTATATTCTTTATATAATAGTCCCTTTATCTGTGGTTTTGCTTTCTGCTGTTTTAGTTACTGACTTGTGGTCTGAAAATATTAAATGGAAAATTCCATAAATAAAGATTTCATGTTTTAAATTGTACCCATTTTGAGTAGTGTGATGAAATCTTGTGCTGTCCAGCACTGTCCTCCTCTGTCCCTTTGGGGACATGAATCATCCCTTTGTCCAGTATATCCATGCTATAGATACTACCTGTCACTTAGTAGTCATTTTAGTTATTAGATAAAAAATCAGTGTATGTAGGGTGTCTGGTACTATCCCAGATTTCCGGCAGCTACTGGGGGTCTTGGAACATATCCTGCATGGATAAGGGGGGACTACTGCATATGGATTGGCTCTCTCACATAATTTAAAAGGTTAAATTGTTACTTTCAGTGTATATAAATTCATACTTTATTGCTGCATTAGTTTTTCCAGTAGTATAAATTGGTTCTTTTGGTAAGGATATAATTAGTTAAGACTCAACTTTTGGTCTTTTCATACAATAAGCTGCATTATATATAATGAATTGTGAATGTTACCTGTATTATTGTTGATATGCTCATTGTCAAATCTAAAATCTGAGTTCCTTGGCAGATATGTAGACTTGTGATAGGCATTTGGCATTTTATGTTTTGGGCAGTGTAACTTTAAATCTACATAAACTTCTCTGCCTTTTGCCTCTGCTGTGTTCATAGATTCCAGGAGGCCTTCGTGTATGGACCTCAAGCGTTGGAGGTAGCAGACTTTTCAGCAGAAGGTAAAGCAGAGTATTGCCTTCTGGTGTCATTGTGTGTGTGTGCTGGGGTGGGTATGTGACAAGTGAGAGCTTTTCATAAGTGTAGTCACTAAGTAATTTATAATGATGCATTATATGATTCACTTTCATAAAATTTAAAACCAAGGTAATACCTGTACAGTTTTATTCAGTATTACTAAAATTCATTAAAAAATAGTAAAATTTAGATAGAACTAAAGACTCTAAATTTCACTTCTTTGCCATTAAGAAATAGGAGTGAGTAGGAAAACAGCATTAATATAATGTATGCTATATACCGTATAATTTTCTCAGACCTAGCTTGACTCTGGTTTCTTCTTGGGAGCTTGTCCAAGTCATTATTCATATGCTGCTCCTTTTACTGAAAAATTGCTTCACAAGAGAGGGGCAGCCTAATCCATGACTCATGATTGGAAGATATGCATTCTTGCTATAGGTCCCATGCACCAGAAATGTTAGTTTCCGATATGCTAGTTACCTGTCTCTTGATGACATTTTTTTCTTTTCCTTTTTTTTTTTTTTTTTTTTTTTGAGACAGAGTCTCCCTCTGTTGCCAGGCTGGAGTGCAGTGGTACGATCTTGGCTCACTGCAACCTCCACCTTCCAGGTTCAAGTGATTCTCCCACCTCAGCCTCCCAAGTAGCTGGAACTACAGACATGCACCATCATGCCAAGCTAATTTTTGTATTTTTAGTAGAGATGGGGTTTCACCATATTGGCCAGAATGGTCTCGATCTCTTGACCTCGTGATCTGCCTGCAGTTAGTTCTCATCCCACACACTTGTAAAATATGTTTTTATAGAGACCTTTTTTTCTTTTTTTAAGAGATGGGGTTTCCCCATGTTGCCCAGGCTGGTCTTGAGCCCCTGGGCTCAAGCAATCTGCCTGCCTTAGCCTCCCAAATTGCTAAGATTATAGGCATCCGCCACCACGCCCTGCTGTGGAGACCTTCTTAATGAGTCTCTCTTTTTTTTTTTGGGGGGTGGGGAGACAGAGACTCAGTTTCCCAGCCTGGAGTGCAGTGGTGCCATCACAACTCATTGTGGCTTTGACCTTCCAGGCCCAAGCAATCCTTCCATTTCAGCCTCCCAAGTAGCTGGGACCACAGGCTCATGCCGCCACACCTGACTGATTTTTTAAGTTATTTGTAGAGACAGGGTCTTGCTTTATTGCTTAGGCTGGTCTGGAACCTGTGGCCTCAAACAGCCCTCCTGCCTCGGCCTCCCAAAATGTTGGGATTACAAGTATGAGCCACTGCCTGGTGGAGTCACTTTTTATGATATGACTAGAGATCAGAAATTCTGACATATATACTTTACCTGGGTAATGCTTCCTTAAAAAAAAACAAAACAACATTTTGTCTTTTATGTGCCAGATATCATAGATGTTACTTTCTGCTTTCTGTAAATTTAACCATTTATGAACTTTCTTCATATGATACTTGAATAGAAGGGGTTTTTTTTTTTTTAAAGAGTTCTACAGCAGCTAACAGTGTACTCTTAGACAAAGTTAGTAATGTGGCTAGTTTTTAGATAGATTCTGAATGGGAATCAGAGGAATGGGCTTCTTATGGCCTTCTGGAAATTATAGTTGTTTAGATATCAAGTAAGTATGATATGGTTTGGCTCTGTGTCCCCACCCATATCTCCTCATCTTGAATTGTACTCCCATAATTCCCACGTGTTGTGGGAGGGACTTGATGGGAGATAATTTGAATCATGGGGGCGATTTCCCCCCTGCTGCTCTCATGGTAGTGAATAAGTCTCATGAGATCTGATGGTTTTATCAGGGGTTTCCGCTTTTGGATCCTGCTCATTTTCTCTTGCTGCCGCCATGTAAGAAGTGCCTTTTGCCTTCCGCTGTAATACTGAGGCCTCCCCAGCCATGTGGAACTGTAAGTCCAATTAAACTTTTTTCTTCGAGTCTCAGATATGTCTTTATCAACAGCGTGAAAACAGACTAATATGGTAAATTTGTAACAGTAGAGTGGGGCACTGCTTAAAAGATACCTGAAAATGTGGAAGTGACTTTGGCAGAGGTTGGAACAGTTTGAAGGGCTCAGAAGAAGACAGGAAAATGTGGGAAAGTTTGGAACTTCCTAGAGACTTGTTGAGTGGCTTTGCCCAAAATGCTGATAGCGATATGGACAAGGTCCAGGCTGAGGTGGTCTCAGATGGAGATGAGGAACTTGTTGGGAACTGGAGCAAAGGTGACTCTTGTTATGTTTTAGCAAAGAGACTGGTGGCATTTTGCCCCTGCCCTAGAGATTTGTGGAACTTTGAACTTGAGAGAGATGATTTAGGGTATCTGACAGAAGAAATTTCTAAGCAGCAAAGCATTCGAGAGGTGACTTGGATGTTGTTAAAGGCATTCAGTTTTACAAGGGAAGCAGAGCATAAAAGGTTGGAAAATTTGCAGCCTGACAATGTTATAGAAAAGAAAAACCCAGAAAATGGGAGCCAACTGTAGAAATTTGCGTAAGTAACGAGGAGCAGAATGTTACTTCCCAAGACAATGGGGAAAATGTCTCCAGGGCATGTCAGATGTCTTAAAGGCAGCCTCTTCCATCACAGGCCTGGATGCGTAGGAGAAAATGGTTTTGTGGGCTGGGCCAAGGGTCCCTGTGCTGTTTGAAGTCTAGGGACTTGGTGCCCTGCATCCCAGCCACTCCAGCTGTGACTAAAAGTGGCCAAGGTACAGTTCAGGCTGTTGCTTCAGAAGGTGGAAGCCCCAAGCCTTGGCAGGTTCCACATGGTGTTGAGCCTGTGGGTGCACAGAAGTCAAGAATTGAGGTTTGGGAACCTCTGCCTAGATTTCAGAAGATGTATGGAAATGCTGGATGCCCAGGCAAAAGTTTGCTGCAGGGGCGAGGCCCTCATGGAGAACCTCTGCTAGGGCAGTGCAGAAGGGAAATGTGGGGTTGGAACCTCCACACAGAGCCTCTAGTGGCACACTGGCTAGTGGAGCTGTGAGAAGACCTCCAGACTCCAGAATGGTAGATCCACTGACAACTTGCACCATGCACCTGGAAAAACTGCAGACACTCAACACCAGCCTGTGAAAGTAGCCAGGAGGGGGGCTATACTCTGCAAAGCCAGAGGGTTGGAGCTGCCCAAGACCATGGGGACCCACCTTTCACATCAGTGTGACCTGGATATGAGACTTGGAGTCAAAGGAGATCATTTTGGAGCTTTAAAATTTGACTGCTCCACTGGATTTCGGATTTGCATGGGCCTGTAACCCCTTTGTTTTGGCCAATGTCTCCCCTTTGGAATGGCCTACAGTTATCCAATTCCTGTACCCCATTGTATCTAGGAAGTGACTAGTTTGCTTTTGATTTTACAGGCTCATAGGTGGAAGGGACTTACCTTGTCTTGGATGAGACTTTGGACTGTGGACTTTTGGGTTAATGCTGAAATGAGTTAAGACTTTGGGGGACTGTTGGGAAGCCATGATTGGTTTTGAAATGTAAGGACATGAGATTTGGAGGGGCCAGGAGTGGAATGATATGGTTTGGCTCTGTGTCCCCACCCAAATCTCATCTTGAATTCTATACCCATAATTCCTACGTGTTGTGGGATGGAGCCAGTGGGAGATAATTTGAATCATGGGAGCAGTTTCCCTCATACTATTCTTGTGGTAGTGCATAAGTCTCATGAGATCTGATGGTTTTATCAGGGGTTTCTGCTTTTGCGTCCTTCTCATTTTCTCTTGCCGCCGCCATGTAAGAAGTGCCTTTTACCTCCTGCTATGATTCTGAGGCCTCCCCAGCCATGTGGAACTGTAAGTCCAATTAAACCTCTTTTTCTTCCCAATCTTGGGTATGTCTTTATCAGCAGCATAAAAACAGACTAATACAAAGTAGCTGCATATTATATCTTCTCTTTAGGCTATACACCTTATGTGAAGTTGGATAGTATGTATTTGTGAAATCTCTACTGTGTGCCCAACACGGGAGCATACCATTTTACAATGAACCAAGTTTCGCTATTCTTTCACTTCCTCCTATTCAGAGAAGCTATTTTTCTTAACTAGAAGAGATAGGTGAATTTCAGGCTGTTTATTGAGGTAAGCTACAATTTTACTTCCCAAACCCTTTTGCCTTTATTTTACTTTTTTCAGTGACTATTTTGAGGATATTTTCTCTTTATCAATAATAGATTGGAAGCAATTTAAAGCCTTTCATACATTTGCAGGCTAGTTGGCTGTTTTCATCACTGTTGAATTATGCATTCTTATATTTGTTTTGCTAATCTGACTGTGGTGTATTTTGTTACCAGTTGAGAATTATTTCTCCCAGTCAATGACTTGTCTTTTTGCCTTCTTAAAAATATCTTTCACAAAGCAAAAGTTTTAGTTTTACTCAAGTCCAACTTCCCAAATTTAAAAAATATTTTTAATTGATGTATAATGATTGTCCATATTTATGGGGTACATGTGATACTCCAGTACATGTATACGATGTGTAATGATCAAATCAGGATAATTAGCATATTCATCTCCTCAAACATTTACCATTTATTTGTGTTGGGAGCATTCAAAAGTCTCTCTTCTTGGCCGGGTGTGGTGGCTCATGCCAGTAATACCAGCACTTTGAGAGGCTGAGGAGGACGGATCATCTGAGGTCAGGAGTTCGAGATCAGCCTGGCCAACTTGGTGAAACCCCATCTCTACTAAAAATACAAAAAATTAGCCAGACATGGTGATGTATGCCTGTCACCCAGGCTGGAGTGCAGTGGTGCAATCTCAGCTCACTGCAACCTCCACCTTCTGGTTCAAGCGATTCTCTTGTCTCAGCCTCCTAACAGTGACTAGAGATGCACACCACCATGCCTGGCTTATTTTTGTATTTTTAGTAGAGACAAGGTTTCACCATGTTGGCCAGGCTGATTTCGAACTCCTGACCTTGGTGATCTGCCCACCTTGACCTCCCAAAGTGCTGTGATTACCGGCGCTAGCCACCATGCCCGGCCTTATTTATTTGTTTTCTTAGAGACAGGGTCTCACTATATTGCCCAGGCTGGTCTGGAACTCCTGGGCTCAAGCAGTCTTCTTGCCTCAGCCTTCCGAAGTGCTGGGATTACAGGCATGAGCCATTGCACTCAGCTAGGATCAACTTTTTGTACTCCTAAACATAAGTGAAAATGTGGTATTTGTCTTTCTATACATTGCATATTTTACTTAAAATAATGCCTTGTAGGGTCAGTGATGCTGCAAATGACAGGATTTCTTTTTTCTTTCTTTTTTTTTTTTTTTTGAGACAGAGTCTCGCTCTGTTGCCCAAGGTGGAGGGCAGTGGTGTGATCTGGGCTCACTGGAACCTCTGCCTCCTGGTTTCAAAGGATTCTCCTGCCTCAGCGTCCTGAGTAGCTGGGATTACAGCGGCCCGCCACCACAACCAGATAATTTCTTTTGTATTTTTAGTAGAGATTGGGTTTCACCAAATTGGCCAGGGTGGTCCTGCACCCCTGATGTCAAGTGATCCGCCTGCCTGGGGCTCCCAAAGTGCTGGCATTACAGGTTTGAGTCAGCATGCCTGGCCTGCAAATGACAGGATTTCATTCATTTGCAGCTGAATAATTTTCCATTAAATATATATGCGCCACATTTTCTTTATCCATTCATCTCTTGAAGGATGTTTAGGTTGATTCCTTATCTTCAGTATTGTGAATAGTGCTGCAGTAAACATAGGAGAGCAGCTATCTCTTTGACATACTGATTCTCTTTACTTTGGATGTATAACAAGTAGTGGGATTGCTGGATCATATGATATTTCTATTTTTAGTTTTTTGAGGAATGTTCATACTGTTTTCCGTAATGGCTGTACTAATTTAAATTCTCACCAACAGTGTATAAGAGTTCCCCTTTCTCTGCATCCTTGCCAATATTTGTTATTTTCTCTTTTTGATAATAGCCATTTTAAACTGGTGTGAGATGATATATATCATTGGAGTTTTGCATTTCTCTGGTAATGAGTGATGTTGAACATTTTTCATATACCTGTTGGTCATTTGTGTATCTTTCCTTGAGAAATGTCTATTCAGATCATTTATCTATTTTTTAATTGGATTTGGGTGTTAAATTGTTCAATTCTCCCCTTCCCTTTCCTCCTCTCCCTTCCCCTCCCCTCCTCGTCTTTTTTTTTTTTTTTTTTGAGATGGAATCTTGCTCTGTCACCAGGCTGGAGTGCAGTGGTGGGATCTTGGCTCACTGCAGCCTCCGCCTCCCAGGTTCACGCCATTCTCCTGTTTCAGCCTCCTGAGTAGCTGGGACTACAGGCACGTGCCACCACGCCCAGCTAAGTTTTTGTATTTTTAGTGGAGACAGGGTTTCACCATGTTGTTGGGCAGGATGGTCTCAGTCTCCTGACCTCATGATCCACCCGCCTTGGCCTCCCAACGTGCTGGAATTACAGGTATGAGCCACTGCGTCTGACCTCTCCTCTTCTTCTTGTTGATATGGAGTCTTACTCTGTCACCCAGGCTGGAGTGCAGTGGCATGATCATAGCTAATTGCAGCCTCAACCTCCAGGGCTCAAGTGATCCTTCTTCCTAAAATGTCAAAATTTTTAAATTTTTTTGTAGAGACATGGTCCTGCTATGTTGCCTAGGCTGGTCTCAAACTCCTAGATTCAAGCAATTCTCCCACCTCAGCCTTCCAAAGTGTTGAGATTATAGGTCTGAGCCACCGTGCCTGGCTCTTTTTATTTTCTTTAAAATGTCTTTCACAGAGCCTAAGGTTTTCATTTTAGTCAAGTCCCACTTCTCAAATTAAAAAAAAATATGAATTGTGTTTTAGTATTATATTTAAAAGGCATTGTAAACCCAAGGTCATCTAGGTTTTCTTCTATTTTATTCCCTAAAATATTTAATTAATTAATTAATTAATTTGTGCATGCAACAGAGTCTTGCTCTGTCGCTCAGTCTGGAGTACGGTGGCACACTTTAGGCTCACTGCAACCACTGACTCCTGAGTTCAAGCAATTCTCCAATTCTCCTCCCTCAGCCTCCCGAGTAGCTGGGATTATAGGTGCCCGCCACCACGCCCAGCAAATTTTTGTATTTTTAGTAGAGATGAGGTTTTGCCATGTCGGCCAGGGTAGTCTTGAACTTCTGACCTCAGGTGATCCACCTGCCTCAGCCTCCCAAAGTACTGGTATTGGAGGCGTGAGCCACCGCACCTGGCCTTCTCTATAAATTTTATAGTTTTCCATTTTCTATTAAGTCAGCAGTCCATTTCGAGTTAATTTTTTTGCAGGGTGTAAGGTCTGTGTCTAGATTCTTTTTTTTTTTTTTTAGCATATACACGTCCAGTTGTTCTATCACAGTATGTTGAAACAACTTCTTTCTCCATTGCTGCTCTTTGTTCCTTTGTCAACGAACACCTGAGTCTATTTGTGTGAGTCTATTTCTGAGCTCTCTATTCTGTTCCATTGATTGATTTGTCTTTTCTGTCACCAGTATCACACTGTCCTGATTACTGTGGCTTTATAATAACTCTCGGAAGTTGGGTAGTATCAGTCTTCCAACTTTGTTTTTCTCCTTCAATATTGCATTGGTATTCTGGGTCTTTTGTCTTTCCACATGAGCTTTAGAACCTGTTTGTCAGTGTCCACAAAGCCATTGGCTGGGATTTTGTTTGGGATTATGTTGTATCTAGAGATTAAGTTAGAAAGAATTGAGCTCTTGACAATATTGAGTCTTCTTAAACTTATATATGGAATATCTCTCCACTTATTTAGATCTTTTTTGATTTCTTTTATCACAGTTTTGTAGTTTAAGTTTTCCTCATATATATCTTATACTTTTGTTAGATTTGTACTTAATATTTCTTTTTTGGGTTGCTAATGTGAATGGTATTGTATTTGTAATTTCCAACTCCAATTTTTTATTGCTGGTGTATAATAAAACAATTGACGTTTTATATTAATCTTGTACCCTGCAATCTTGCTATAATTGTTTATTAGGCCGGGCGCGATGGCTCAAGCCTGTAATCCCAGCACTTTGGGAGGCCGAGACGGGTGGATCACAAGGTCAGGAGATCAAGACCATCCTGGCTAACACGGTGAAACCCCGTCTCTACTAAAAAGTACAAAAAACTAGCCGGGCGAGGTGGCGGGCGCCTGTAGTCCCAGCTACTCCGGAGGCTGAGGCAGGAGAATGGCGTAAACCCGGGAGGTGGAGCTTGCAGTGAGCTGAGATCCGGCCACTGCACTCCAGCCTGGGCCACAGAGCAAGACTCCATCTCAAAAAAAAAAAAAAAAAAAAAAAAAAAAAATTGTTTATTAGTTCCAGGAGTCTTTTTTTGTTGATTCTTTGGGATTTTCTTCACAGACAATTATGTCATCTGTGAACAAAGTTTTATTTTTTCCTTTCCAATCTGTATACCTCTTATTTCCTTTTCTTGTCTTATATTAGCTAAGACTTGCAGTCTATGTTGATTAAGAGCAGTGAGAGCAGCCTGGGCATGGCGGCTTATGCCTGTAATCCCAGCACTTTGGGAGGCTGAGGTGGACGGATCACCTGAGATTGGGAGTTTGAGACCAGCCTGACCAACATGGAGAAACCCCTTCTCTACTAAAAATACAAAATTAGTTGGGTGCAGTGTCTCATGCCTGTAATCCCAGCTACTTGGGAGACTGAGGCAGGAGAATCGCTTGAATTCTGGAGGTGGAGGTTGCAGTAAGCTGAGATTGCGCCATTGCACTCCAGCCTGGGCAACAGGAGCGAAACTCCATCTCAGAAATAAAATAAGAGTGGTGAGAGCAGACATCTTTGCTTTGTTCCTGATGTTAGGGGGAACCATTTAATTTCTCTCCATGAGTTATAATAATCTCAATAGATTATCCTATTTGGTAGTATAAAAAACGTCAGGTACTGCTTATATCAGATCGTAGGAGGACTCCATGCTCCTCCCCTGCATTCCTTCACTTTGCCTTAACTTTCATGAGAAAATGGGATTAAATGGATGGTCATAAAAGTATTTTAGATGATGGGATTCAGGCAGTTTTAATATATAATACCTTCTATTTTCTTTAGTTTCTCTACTCTGAACTTCTGGAGGGCAAAGACTATACCTCAGCATATTGTTGCAAGCTTTGTAGTGCCCAATATGTACCACAGTGCACATAACTATTTGTTGAATGTAAAACCTAATTCTAGACTCTTACTGTAAACCTCTATCTTATTTGAAAAGGCAGATAGCCAGTGAAATCAGTCATCTAATCAGTTAATCAATTCGTCAAATATTTGATTGTTAGCTCCAAGGTATTACATTGGCTAAAAAGATACACATGATAATGATACATCCTCTCTGGAAACTTATTATTCATATAAGAAATGTTAATTTCAAGTGCTGTGTTCCGTTTTTACTGATATGTATTTGCCAGAAACTCATACTTCTGTATCTCTTCCTAAGTATTCTAATTGAAATGTCTGTGTGTGAACTTTTTCCATAGTCCCTAAAAGGTTTACAATTTTGTTGGAGGAATTGACATTTAATGAGCCTATAATAGGTGCTAGACACTGTGCTAGGTACTTTATGTATTCTCCTTTATCTCATTTATCTTCAAAGCTGTTGAATAAGGTAAATATTCTTAATTTACAGATGCAAAAACTGATAATATGAGGGTATAAGTAACCTATTCACTGTGTGACTTCATGGGATAGATATATGAGGTATATGAGTCCATAGCCCAAGTTATTTATATCACACACTATGGAAAAGCTACCATACGAAGTGGTATATGATGAATGCTACTTGTATAGTGCATACACATGCTTGGCGAATGCAGAGAAGAGAGCTTTGATCTCAGGCTTGGGTGTTCACAAAATTTCTGGAAAGCTTAATCTTATCTGATAAGAAGAATAGGAGGAAAGAGAGATCCGGGAGATCAGTCAGTGAGAAGACTGAGGGCCAAAAACAGTGAATATTTTGTGGTTGACAATATACAAATTTCTACGATAGCAATAAAATACACTAGAACAAATTTTGTCTTTTATTTTAAATAAGGACCCTTCTCCATTTTTCTCTTAAACAAAATAATTTTTCCCTAATTTGCTTATGGGGTATTGGGTATTGCCAAGACCACCTTGGTCGGGGACACCCTAACCCAGTGGCGCTAGAGTAATTAAAGACACACACACAGAAATATAGAGGTGTGAAGTGGGAAATCAGGGGTCTCACAGCCTTCAGAGCTGAGAGCCCCGAACAGAGATTTACCTACATGTTTATTAACAGCAAGCCAGTCATTAGCATTGTTTCTACAGATATTAAATTAACTAAAAGTATCCTTTATGAGAAACGAAGGGATGGGCCCAATTAAAGGAATAGGTTGGGTTAGTTAACTGCAGCGGGAGCATGTCCTTAAGGCACAGATCGCTCATGCTATTGTTTGTAGCTTAAGAATGCCTTTAAGCAGTTTTCTGCCCTGGTTGGGCCAGGTGTTCCTTGCCCTCATTCCAGTAAACCCACAACCTTGCAGCGTGGGCATTATGGCCGTCATGAACATGTCATAGTGCTGCAGATATTTTGTTTATGGCCAGTTTTGGGGTCAGTTTATGGCCAGATTTTGGGGGGTTTGTTCCCAACATGTCCCCCTTCTTTGATTAACAAATCAATAAAAGCAAAGGCAGCTTTGTCATGGTGAGCTACTTCTTGCAAGAGTCAGGATCCACATCTGCAAACTATACAAAGACAAATAACACAGATTAAAAGCACAATCATCATTGAAATTACAGAGCTTCCAAGTGTTTTTATCCATTTTAACAGGTTACTAGCTGCTAATTTGTCTGCAGCTCCTTCAAGCACCCCAGTTCCTGGCATTAAGGTCAGGTGTGCCTGGGATGCTTTAAATATTTGTTCTCTAATTTTGCAATATTCAAAGACAAGTTTGTAGAGTGTCCTTATAGATGCTCTTTTATTCTTTCCCAAATTTTGATCTTATTAAGAGCTATTAATAGTTTCCACAAATCCTTGTGTTTAGCCCCTACAGCAGGCCATATCATTTGAGGTTGAGGTGCCACTATACCACCATGGTTCCAGATAACAGGAACTCTTGCCGCACTTCTTATCATTTCTACCATCTGACCATTTCGTTCAGATCATCTGAACATAGTGTGGCTGTGACACACGGACTGAGAGGTGCAATTTAAGCTAAGCATCCCCTTAGGAGACCAGTTAATAATGATTCCATAGGAATCGTTGTGCAGCACCTCTTCCTATTCTGCAGTGCAATCTTCTTAAACAAGTATGTTCATTTTTTTCTGGCCAGGTTCAGTTTTGTTTACAAGTAGGTTTTTGAGGGCTGTATGCCTCAATTATAGGAACAAATTTATTATGGTAAATACTGAGATCAGAAAGCGTATGTAACTGAGTCATGGAGTGATTACATCCAGGCATTATTGCCAACCGAGACTGATAAATATGCCCCGTAAGTATAATTGTTTTCTGTGTCAGCCTTTGTTGAAGGAATACTCACAGCAATGGTGATAACTGCTATCATAGCTACCATTAAATTACTTGTTGTGACTGGTTGTCCCACTTTCCTCAGGTTTTCTTCCGCCATCTGTGACAGCTTCTTGATCTGTCCCCAGGTGGGTGGCTGTGTTCAACGGGTGTTGCTTGTGACAGTTGGAGTCCTCCTCAGTGTCAGTCTCAACATGGCTGCAAGTGGGAATCCTTGGAATCCTCCCGGAATCTCTTACTTGGCATCTGGCTCATGACAAGGTTTCAGGTGTCTTGATGGTATCCAAATCGACTGTTGATTTTGGCCTGGAGAAACACAAGCATAACTTCTACCCCAAGTTATTATTTTACCTATTTCCTAACTTTTTGTTATCGGATCTCTCCACCAAACCAATTGTTCTGCTTCTGTCTTTGCAGCTGGTTTCTGTAGATACTGTTCAGCTGCTGATAACATCTGGCCTTTGGGCAGGCTCAAAAAATTTAAAGTTAATAATGCTAGATTCAGTTGTATCTGTGGTATTCCATATTCTCTCTCTCCCCCTTTCTGCTTTTGCAACTGCTGTTTTAGGGAGAGATTCATTCTTTCCACTATGGCTTGTCCTTGAGAATTGTATGGGATACCAGTAATGTGTTTAATATTTCCACATAGAGAAAAATGTAGCTAGAGCTTGGCTAGCATAGTCTGGGGCATTATCTGTTTTAATAGAAGCTGGAATGCCCATCACCGCAAAACATTGCAAAAGGTGACGTTTAACACAGGCAGAAGACTCGCCTGATTGGCATGTAGCCCAGACAAAGTGAGAAAAGATGTCCACACATACATGTACGTAAGCTAGTCTCCCAAATGAGGGAGTATGTGTGACATCCATTTGCCAAAGAGAGTTAGGTTCCAATCCTCGAGGATTAACTTGATGAGGAATGTACCATTTGGCAAGTTGGGCATCACTGGATAATAGCTTTAACTTCTTTCCAGGTAATGTCGTATCTGCATTGGAGACCAGAGGCATTAACATGGGTTAAATTGTGAATATCTAGCATTAGATATTGCATTAGCAACTAGGTGATCAGCCATTTGATTCCCTTCAGTCAAAGGTCCTGGAAGAGGTGTATGAGCCCTAATGTGAGTGATGTAAAAAGAATGCATTCTACTCCTAACTGCTGTTTGCAGTTGGTTAAATAAAGTCATCAGTTGTTTATCTGTATGAAATCGTAACTGAGCATTTTCAATTAACTGTGCGGAATGAACCACGTATGAAGAATCAGAAATCACATTAATAGGCATATCAAAAGCAGTCAATACCTCATTTACCGCTGCAAGCTCCGCTTTTTGAGCTGAAGTATAGGGCGTCTGGAAAACTTTAGTTTTCAATCCAGAATAAGAAGCTTTACCATTACTAGACCCATCTGTGAAACAGTGAAAACGCTTAGCAGGCTGCAGGTTGTTTACCACAGGAATTATAAATGCAAACCATTCAGTCTTGCTCAGCTAAGGGAATAGTAAAGAAACAGTCTTTTAAATCTATGACTATTAAAGGCCAATGTTTTGGAATTATACCAGGAGAAGGCAATCCTGGCTGTAATGCTCCCATAGGTTGTATAACTGAATTGATGGCTCTTAAGTCAGTTAACATTCTCCATTTACCTAGTTTTTTCTTAATTAGGAAAACTGGAGAATTCCAAGGGAAAATGTTGGAGCTATGTGCCCATTTTCTAATTGTTCAGTCACTAATTTCTCTAAAGCCTCCAGTTTCTCTTTACTTAGCGGTCATTGTTCTGTCCAAATTGGCTGATCTGTCATTTTAAAGGTGTAGGTTCTGGAGGCTTAACAATGGCCGCCATCAAAAATTATTTCCTGATCTTTGGTGGGAACTCTGTCTTTCTGTTTGAAGCAGTGCTTTCAAAGCTTGCAAATTTTTTTCTAGTCCCATACCAGGGACATACCCCATTTCATGCATCATATATTGACTTTGAGGGCTGTATAATTGTTCTGGAATTAGAACTTGTGCTTCCCATTGTTGTAATAAATCTCTTCCCTATAAATTTATAGGTACAGAAGTTATAATTGGTTGGATAGTCCCAGATTGTCCATTGGGCCCCCTCACAATGCAAAATATAGCTACTTTGATATACTTCAGGGGCTTTACCAACTCCAACTATGTTAAATTGAGCAGGTTGAATTGGCCACACAGATGGCCAGTGCTGTAGAGAAATGACTGTAATGTCCACTCCTGTATCTACCAAACCTTTAAATTTCTTTCCCTGAATAGTTATTTCACAGGTAGGACATTTATCCGTAATTTGATATACCCAATAAGCTGCTTTTCCTTGTTTATTTGTGCTTCCAAATCCTCCTGTTCATTTAATTTCACTTTTTCCCATTCCCACATATAGCACAATCAGGAGCTGTGCTATGTACTCTCCTGGCTCTGCTTTCCAGGGAACAGAAGTCGATATAACAATTTGAATTTCCCTATTGTAATCTGAATCAATGACTCCTGTATGTATTTGTACCCCTTTTAAACTTAAAGTAGACCTTCCTAAAAGTAATCCTATTGTCCCCGCTGGCAAGGGTCCACAGACTCCTATTGGTATCTTTTATGGGGGTTCCCCAGGCCAAAGGCTCACAGCTTTTATGCAGCATAAATCTACTGCGGCACTATCGGCTATGGTGGGGGACAGACATTGTACAGGAGTGAGGGAATGACCTGAGCTGGAAATGCCCCGGTTTAGAATGGGGCCCGGGACGAGACCCTCATGGCGTGTCCTGAAATTGGGTTCCCATCTTTATCAAACTTAGAGTGACACTGATTAGCCCAATGTTTTTCTTTTTTACATTTTGGACCTATTTCAGGCTCAGTAGTTTTCTTTTTTCCCCTATCTGGCAGCCTGACTCGCTGATTTTTTTCTACATTCTTTTTTAGTATGACCATGCTTCCCACGGTTAAAACAAGCTCTAGGAAACGGAGTATTTTCTTTATCCATTCTCAGTCCTACCATTGCCTGTGCTAGCAGAGTAGTTTTATGCAGATTACCTCCAATACCATCACAAGCCTTGATATAATCAACTAAATGTGCTTTCCCTCAGATAGGTCACAGAGCAGCCTGGCAATCGGGATTAGCATTGTCAAAAGCTAATAACTGCAACACTATATCCTGAGCAGCCAAATCTACAATCATCTTTTTAAGAGACTCCTGTAACCGAGCTATAAAATCAATGTATGGTTCTTTGGGTCCCTGCTTTACAGCACTAAAGGAAGGGTATTGTTCTCCACTTGAAGCGATTTTTTCCCAAGCTCTAATGCACACTCCTTTAAGCGGTTCTATGGCATCATCCTGCATGACCACTTGTGCATCTAAACCAGCCCAGCCGCCAGCCCCCAAAAGTTGGTCTGCAGTTATATTAATTTGAGGTTGGGCCTGGGCATTGCGAGCAGCCTGAATGGGAGCTTCATCTGCCCACTAAGTTTTAAATTGTAAGAACTGAGCAGGAGTTAGACAAGCTTGAGTAAGAGCGTCCCAGTCAGAAGGAATCATCTGACTGGAAACAGCAATATTCTTTAACAATCCTGTTACAAAAGGAGAACCTGGTCCATACTGATTTATAGCTTGTTTAAATTCTTTGAGTAATTTAAAAGGAAAAGGCTCAAATGTTGCTATAATATTTCCCTGTTGATCTGGGGCGTGTATTCTAACAGGGAACTGCCAAGCTTCTAAATCACCCTCTCATCTAGCTTGCTGAATTCCTGCCTGAATAGAAATAACAGCAGTCGCTTGAGGTGCTGCTCGAACAGTCAGTGGGGCAACTACTTTTCGCCCAGTGTCCTCTGGAAAAGAAAGATCTGGAGGGTCTTTTTCTTCAAAATAATAATGAGGGGGTGCAGAAGGGTAGGGATGAACTTCTCCCTCCTTTGCTGCTTTAGCTTTAGCTGGCAAATAAACCTGGTCTGTAACCTCTTCTGTTACTTCATTACACTCTCCTTCCTCCTCCTCATCAGTGTGAAAAAGTTCCAAGGTGGAATGAACCACAGCCCACACTTGTCCCATTGTTACCCTGACACTTCTGAGCTCCCCTTCTTACTCACCATGGGGATTGCTTTAAGAGTACTTGGGTGTCCTCCAGCTAGTTCCATGTTCTCCATCCGTTGCTCCGGCGACCCTTCGACCTGGATTCAAGCCCCCATGATGGATGCCATTTGCCGAGATCAGCTCGGTTGGGGAGACCCTAACCCAGTGGTGCTAGAGGAATTAAAGACACACACACAGAAATATAGAGGTGTGAAGTGGTAAATCGGGGGTCTCACAACCTTCAGAGCTGAGAGCCCCAAGCAGAGATTTACCTATGTGTTTATTAACAACAAGCCAGTCATTAGCATTGTTTCTACAGATGTTAAATTAACTAAAAGTATCCCTTATGGGAAATGAAGGGATAGGCCGAATTAAAGGAATAGGTTGGGCTAGTTAACTGCAGCAGGGGCATGTCCTTAAGGCACAGATCACTCATGCTGTTGTTTGTGGCTTAAGAATGCCTTTAAGCAGTTTTCTGCTCTGGGTGGGACAGGTGTTTGGCCATCATGAACATGTCATAGTGCTGCAGAGATTTTGTTTATGGCCAGTTTTGGGGTCAGTTTATGGCCAGATTTTGGGGGGCTTGTTCCCAACAGTGTATGAGAAAGTAGATCACAGAACTTTTGCATAACTCCTGAGTTATCAGTCCCCAAATTCATCTTTTTCCATTGGATTAGCACAGTCAGGGCAGCAGTAATTGAGGGAGCAAAGGCCAGGGGGGAAAATGGAAGATCAGAGGAATCCTAAGAAAAGGATTCTCCTAGTGTCAAGTGTATTTTATTTATCCCTTCCCCATATCTCAGTTGGTTAAGTACCTTACAAATACCCATTAATATGTGAAAAGCTGCAGAGTTACAGAGGCTTGTAGGAGGCATCATTGCTTTCAATGAACTTGGCAGTTAGTTGGAAAGACAAAAGTAAAGTAAAATAATTGTTAAACCACTGAGCATCCATCCTTAAATGAAATTTAAATGAAAAACATCCTTAAATGATGTTTTTCAGGGTTCTGTCTTTTCCTAGTCTCACAACTTCAATTTCTAAATACTTTCACATCTCTGTCTCTAGTCCACATCTCCTTTGTAAACCATACGTGTGTCCAGACGCCTTTTGGACTTCTTGGTTTAGACAATACCACAGTCTTCTCAACTTCAACTTATTTAAAACTTGCCCAATCTGCTCTTCTGAACTCAGTGAATGGTACCACCATCACCCATTGCCTGAGCTGGACACTGGGAATCAAGTTCGTGCAGTTCTTTCTCTTGTTTCTTCACCACATGTTCTGTTGACACTGTTTCCTGATTACCTGTGAGATCCATCCACTTCTTTTTATTCCCTCTGCTACTATCCTAATTTAGACGATAGCCACCTCTCATTTAAATTATTGCAAAGGCCTCTTAACTAGTTGCCTGTGCTATCGTCACACCTTCAGACTACAAAAAACACAGATTGTGTGCTGGGCAGGGTGGCATGTATCTGTGGTCCCTGCTACTCTGGAGGCTGAGGCAGGAGGATGACTTGAGCGAAGATATTCGAGATCAGCTTGAGCAACAAAATGAGAACCCCCTTATCAAAAAACAAATGAAAGCACCAACCCAGATTGCTTAAAATACTTACCTGTGTTCCTACTTGTTCTGCTTCATCTGGCCCTTCTTGCTTCTCCAGCTTTAACTTGCTTTCCCCTACTTGAAACCAGCCTTACTGAACTTCAGATGTATCGTGCTGTCTTGCCTGTGAGACTGGATTGGCATATTCCCCTTCTGAGAGGGGAAATAATCACTATAGCAGTTAAAGCACAGACTCTGTAGCCAGACTATTTAAGTGTGAATTGTGGATCTGCCACTTAATGAGCTTTGTGATATAGAGTGAGTTACTTAATCTACTTGCTTTCAGTGTCCTCATCTGTATAATGAGGATGGTTAATAGTACCTGCTTCATAACATGTTGTAGGAATTAGAAGTTTTGTTTGCTTTGAGAAGAGGTCTCGCCCTGTTGCCCAGGCTGGAGTGCAGTGATGTGATCGTGGCTCACTGCAGTCTTGACCTTTTAGTTCAAGCTATTCTCCCACCTCAGCCTCCCGAGTCACTGGGACTACAGGCAAGTGCCACCATGCCCAACTCATTTTTGTATTTTTTTGTAGTGACAGGGTCTCACTATGTTGCCCAGGCTAGTCTTGAACTCTTGGGCCCAAGTAATCCTCCCGCCTCAGCCTCCCAAAGTTTTGGAATTAACAGGTGTGAGCCACTGTGCCCAGCCTAAAAGAGTTAATATATTGAGGCTTTTTTTTTTTTTTTTTTTTTTTTTTTGAGACAGAGCCTTGCTCTGTGGCCCAGGCTGGAATGCAGTAGCACAATCTTGGCTCTCTGCAAACTCCACCTTCCACCTCTCAGGTTCAAGTGATTCTTGTGCCTCAGCTTCCTGAGTAGCTGGGACTATAGGCACGTGCCACCATGCCTGGCTAATTTTTGTATTTTTAGTAGAGAGGGGCTTTTGCTATGTTGGCCAGGCTAGTCTTGAATTTCTGGACTCAAGTGATCTGCCTGCCTCAGCCTCCCAAAGTGCTGAGATTACAAGTGTGATGCACCGCGCCTGGCCTAGTTGAGGCTTTCAATCGGTCCCTGCCATATAGTAAGTACCATATAAGTGTAACTATTACTATAAATCTTATTGTAAATGTGTTGTATTGGACAGTATTACTTTTTGTTTTAAGGTTGATTTAATGATAAATGGAAAAATGCTGTTGCCTTCCATAAGTTCCCAGTTGATTGGTTCATTATTGTTGGTGTTTATTCTGCTTTGGCAGCAGCTTTCTTTTCCTAACTTCTTGTTTTTCAGCTTTTTAGTGACTAGAATTTGGTCTTGGGTTGACATTTCTATGAATTGGATTATTTAATGAGGTCAAATTAACCTGAGCTTTCATACAGACAAATTCAGGTCAATTTATATGGAAACTTGTAAAAGAAAATGATTATTATACAAGTAGTTAATATTCATTATAGAAAAATCAGGAAAGTATAGATAAGCATAAAGAAGGACATAAAATTATTTCCAGTGTTAGTATTTTACTTACTTATTTATTTTTTAGAGATGGGCTTTGCTATAATGCCCAGGTTGGCCTTGAACTCCTGGGCTAGAGTGCAGTGGTATGATCATAGCTCACTGCAACTTTGAACTCCCAGGCTCAAGTGATCCTACTGCTGCAGCCTCCTGAGTAGCTGGGACTACAGGCATGTGCTACTATGCCTGGTTAATTTTTAAAATATTTTTTTAGTTTTTGTAGAGACAGGGTCTTGCTACGTTGACCAGGCTGGTCTCAAACTCCTGGTTGGCTCAAGTGATCCTTCTGCCATGGCCTCCCTAAGTGCTAGGATTACAGGCATGAGCCATTACACCTGACCCCTCATTTTATCATTTTTTTTTGAGTATTTAGTTTTCATTGATATTTATATCTGAGATGATTTCATGAAGACTTAAATCTTAAAATGCACCTAAGGGGAGCAGATTGTTGATTCAGTACTGTCTAATCTGATGATCTAGCTCTATCGAATCTGACAGTGTGGGATTTAAGAATGGCAAAATATTTATATTTTTCTCCTTCCCTCCAGAGGGAGATACTTGCTTTTAGGTGAATTTCTAGATATAATTACTTTTACAATAAAAATACTGATATTTGATCATCACTGTCATTTTAATTTTATTTTTCAGAATATATATATTTTTATCCTTGGAGTATCATTAAAAGACAGTTTTCTGGATTTTCTTATTACAGTGAAAATATTTTTTAAAATGACCAAGACTAATGAACAAGTTTATTTTGGTAACATGTTTAATTCCTACTGTTTGCAAAATACTTAGTTAACTCCTAGAGAATATACAGAAATGAGCAAGATAGTCTCCTTCCTCATTTGGGGATGGGGTAAGGGAAATGAATCAGTTCTAAGTAATTATAATAAAGTATGGTAAGATCTTGAGAGAGTATTAAACAAAGCACTTGCTCTGCTAGTGATGCTCTCACAAATGTCATTAACTGTTAAATTCGATGAGCTCTTTTCCGTCCTCTCCTATTTGACCTTGCTTCTACATTTGACACTTTTGCCCACCTACCCTTTAATGCTTGTTTCTTTGCTTCTGTACACCCTTTTCTTATTGTTTTTCATTGTTTTTCTCTTTAACTCCTTTGTGTTGCGGGGAGGTGGGGGACAGGGTCTTGCTCTGTAGCTCGGGCTGGAGTGTGGTAGCACAAACATGACTCACTGCAGCCTCAGCCTCTTGGGCTCAAGTGGTCCCCCACCTCAACGTCCTGGGTAGCTGAGCCCACAGGCGAGCACCACCATGCGCAGCCAATTTTAAAACTTTTTTAGAGATGGGGTCTTGCCACATTGCCCAGACTGGTCTCAGAACTCCTGGCCTCAAGCAATTCTCCCACCTTGGCCTCCTAAAGTGCTGGGATTACAGATGTGAGCCACCACACTTGGCCTTTTCTTTAACTCTAACTGCTGCTTATTAGTTATTTCTCTCTTCAATTTTTTTATTAAGAAAAGGTTTGTAAAAGCAGAAAAGTTTACTTTAGAACAGTGAACTCCTACATTCAGCGGCCTTGAATGCCTAGATTCAGTTGTTATTATCTTTCTGTAAGTGCTTTATCTCTCTATGTATATATGAATGGTTTTTGATGTATTTGAACAATCTGAAATTAATTTGCAGTTGTCATTACATGTCAACCCCAAATACTTGAACCTATATCTCCTAAGAATAAGAACATTTGCTTGTATTACCATACCATTATCCTATATTTGACAGTTAATAAAAATTAAAAAATAAAATTAGCCATATCATAATAATACTATATAAATTCTGGTTCATATTTAAATTTCCCCAGGTGTCCCACAAGTAAACTTTTATAGCTATTTTTATTTGAACCACAATTTAGTCAAGTATTTTATGCATAGTATTTGATTGTTATATGCTTTGAGTCTCTTTTAATCTAAGTTATCCTTTTTTATGGTGCTCCTTTTCTAAGGGGAGGGGAGTCAACCCAGTTTTCTTAGAGTATCCCACATCCAGATTTGCTTACTATCAGGGAATTTTAATAGTTTACCTTTCTTCAGCCTTTTGTAGGATGGTGTTTACTGAAGAAGGGCTCCTGTGGTATGGGTGCTGTGAATGGGTTGTGGGTCTTGTTAATTAATCCTCTGAATTATATGACAACCAGTGGGTTTAGGGCAGTGGAAGCCCATGGGTCCTTTTCTCTTTGCCCATGAGTAGTTCTGTCTGTCTGTTTCTACCCTGGTGTCCAGGGTAGAAATAATAGCATTATGTGGGTGCCATCATGTGAAAGAGGTTTGGTTGCACTGACCACCATCTTTAGCCCTTGGGTTCTGTGTTCTTTCCCTTTGTGATCACAGTTGCTTTTGTGGTTTTAACAGTCACCTCTATGGAGATGTTCTCTTTTCTGAACTCCAGTTCTGTTACTTTCTTTCGTTCATATTCTACTGCCTCTTCAGTTGCTACTTCAAAACCAACACGTCCAAAATGAATTTATTCTCTGCTTCCAAACTAGCCCATTGTCAGTATTATTCTTTCTTTTTTATAAATGGCCTTAATTTCACTGAGACAACACTTTGGCTAGAAACCTCAGTCACCTTCAGCTGTTCTTTTGGCTATCTGCCCAATAAACATATGTATACATGTACACACACACATATACATACACGTATATACACAAACGTGTACACATATGCATACATATTCATTAAATATTTCTTGAATGCCTACAATGTACCTAAATATATTTGGCCACAGTAGATAACTTTTTTTTAATTTTAAGACAGGGTCTTGCTCAGGCTGGAATGCAGTGGCACAATCTTGGCTCACTGCAACCTCCACTTTCCTGACTCAAGTGATCTTCCTGCCTCAGCCTCCTGAGTAGCTGGGACCAAGGGGTGAGCCACTACACCCAGCTCATTTTTGTCCCTGTCTTTTTGTTTCTTTTTTTGAGACGGAGTCTTGCTCTGTCTCCCAGGCTGGAATACAATGGTGTGATCTCAACTCATTGCAACCTCTGCCTCCCAAGTTCAAGTGATTCTCCTGCCTTAGCCTCCTGAGTAGCGGAGACTACAGATGTATGCCACCATGCCCAGCTAATTTTTGTATTTGTAGTAGAGACGGGGTTTCAGTATGTTGGCCAGGCTGGTCTTGAACCTCTAACCTTAGGTGATGTGCCTGCTTCAGTCTCCTAAAGTACTGGGATTACAGGTGTGCGCCACACCCAACTAATTTTGTATTTTTAGTAGAGACAGTTTCACCATGTGGCCCAGGCTGGTCTTGAACTTCTAATCTCAGTGATCCACCTGCCTTGGTCTCCCAAAGTGTTGGGATTACAGGCATGAGCCACCGCATCTGGCCATAATAGATATTTTTTTCTCTCAAATGCCTCTTGAGTCCATTCGCTCCATTCTGACTACATTTACTCTAATTTTGGCCCTCATCCACCCTCCTCAAACTTCTACATTGGTCCCTCTGCCTCTGGCTTTAAATCTTCTGATCTACCCTGGATAGTATCTACTTACTGAGAATACCTGTTCGATCATGTTTCTCTTGCTGGAAAACCTCTGATGGCTTTCCACAGTACAGGAAAAGTGCCAAGTTTTCAGCATACCATACAAAACTATGCTGATTCTGTCTGTTTTGCTCTTTTCATGTGTTTTTTCACCTCTTGTATTCAAGCTGTATTTGTCTTTGGCTAATTGCTTGGATATAGCATGGATCTTAATCTTTGGACTTTGTCCACACATTTCTGGTGCCTATAAGGCTCTGTTCTTTCCTCTTTTGCTCAGTGAAATCCTGCTTATCTCTTGAGACCCACTCAGATGTTCCTTTGAAAATTATTTACCTGATAGCAGTCCCTGTCTATCCCCTTCACCAGAACCAAGCCCTTCTAGCAGTCCCTGTCTATCCCCCTCACCAGAACCAAGCCCTTCTGTTTACTCATTATCTGATGTTCTTTGCATGGTTTTGTTATAGCACTTATGAGATTGTACCCTTTGCTTGTGTGTCTCTCTGTATAAAGACTCACAAGGGGCTAGGTATGGTGGCTTGTGCCTATAATCCCAGCACTTTGAGAGGTGAGGCAGACGGATCACCTGAGGTCAGGAGTTTGAGACCAGCCTGGCCAACATAGTGAAACCCCTAAATCTCTACTAAAAATACAAAACTTAGCTAAGCATGGTGGTGCATGCCTATAGTCCCAGCTACTTAGGAGGCTGAGGCAGCAGAATAGCTTGAACTTAGAGGCGGAGGTTGCAGTGAGTTGAGATCGTGCCACTGCACTCCAGCCTGGGCAACAAGAGTGAAACTTTATCTCAAAAAAAAAAAAAAAAAAAAAAAAAAAAGATTCACAAGGGAAGGGATCAACTCTTTCTGAAACTCCGTCTCAAAAAAAAAAAAAGATTTACAAGGCAAGGGATCAGCTCTTTCTTCCTCCTGTTCCTGGAATCTAGCACAGTGCTTGACACATCCTGGAATCTAGTGTGTGCTTAGTAAAATATTTCTGAAATAAATGCCTCACATCACTTATTATATTACTGTCTGTAGGAAGTAAGTCTGACTTAAGATTCATGAATTCTCAAAGTAAGATAGTGTTTTCTATAAAAAATTTAGTTTAGGCTGGGCAGGGTGGCTCACGCCTATAATCCCAGCACTTTGGGAAGCCGAGGTGGGTGGATCACGAGGTCAGGAGATCAAGACCATCCTGACCAACATGGTGAAACCCTGTCTCTACTAAAACTGCAAAAAAATTAGCTGGGCATGGTGGCACGTGCCTGTAATCCCAGCTACTCGAGAGACTGAGGCATGAGAATCACTTGAACCCAGGGGGCAGAGGTTGCAGTGAGCTGAGATCGAGCCACTGCACTTCAGCCTGGTGATAGAGACTCCATCTCAAAAAAAAAAATTTAGTTTAACTAAATATTTGCTAATGATTGCAGTCTATTAATCATTAATGTTTTAAGCCTAAGCCTTAAAAGTAATGCCTGAAGTATTAAGCATTACTGCAGATACATTTTTAAAAAAATTCATTTCCCAGCAATAAGAATTTGCCATTTTTAGGCCAGGTGTGATGTCTCACGCCTGTAATCCCAACACTTTGTGAGGCGGAGATGGGAGGATTACTTGAGCCCAGGAGTTTGAGACCAACCTGGGCAACATAGCAAGACCCTGTCTTAAAAAACAAAAAATAAATAATTAACTGGGTGTGATGATGTGTGCCTGTAGTCCCAGCTACTTGGGAGGCTGAGGCGAGAGGATTGCTTGAGCCTGGGAGGTTGAGGCTGCAGTGAGCCATGATTGCACCACTGCACTCTGACCTAGGTGACAGAGCAAGACCCTGTCTTAAAAGAAAAAAAAAAAAAAAGATTTTGCCGATTTGCCAATTTTAGAAACAAATTAAGCATTAAATATTGATGAAATGTAGTAATATATTTACCAGTGCAACGTTGGACTTGGGATTTTAGAAGTGCACTGACAATTCAAGTAGTTGTTGACTAAAAAGTAAAAAGCTTGGGGAAATATTATCAGCATATCCTAATTAATAAGATTTGAAGCGTTAGTGGGCCACTGGTGAAGTATATTGATGTGCAAATTCAGTCCAGTGAATTGTTGTTTTTCGTTAAAACTCTGCAATCAAGATATGGTTGCATAGAAATGTCAACTAAATATGAACACCTTAAAGAAAAGAAATTATACAATTAATTCATCAATGAAAACATTATTCTAAGCCAAGCATGGTGGTTCACCCCTCTAATCCCAGCACTTTTGGAGGCCAAGGCAGGAGGATCTCTTGAGCCTAGGAGTTCGAGACCAGCCTGGGCAACATAGTGAGATCCCATCTCTACAAAAAATAAAAAAAATTATCCAGGTGTGGCGGCGCACACCTATAGTCTCAGCTACTCAGAAGCTAAGGTGAGAGGGTTGTTTGAGTCTGGGAGGTCAAGGCTGTAGGTCAAGCCATGATTGCACCACTGCACTCCAATTTGGGTGAGAGAGACCTTGTCTCAAAAAAAAGAAAAAATTATTCTAGTTGTTTTGAAAGCTTTTTATCTGACTTGGAATTCTAAATGAAGGAAATAGTATATAATGAAGATCATTTTTAAGAGAAAGATAGGTGTGTTGTCTCATGCCTGTAATCCTAAGCACTTTGAGAGGCCAAGGTGGGCAGATTACTTGAGCCCAGGAATTCAAGACCAGCTTGGGCAACATGGCACAACCCTGTCTGTTCAAAAAGTACAAAAAATTACAAAAATGGTGGAGCATGCCTGTAATTCCAGCTAACTGGGAGGCTGAGGTGGAAGGATCATCGGAGCCCAGAAGGTCGAGGCTGCAGTGAGTTGAGGTCGTACCACTGCCTTCCAGCCTGGGTGCCAGTGTGAAGCTCTATCTAAAAAGAAGAAAAAAAAAAAACCGAGATAAACTAGTCAATCAGTTTGTAAGAGAAAGGGCTAGGCTAGGTCAGCAGCGCATACTTGTAATTCCAGTACTTTGGGAGGCCAAGGCAGGAGGATCGCTTGAGGTCAAGAGTTTGGGACCAGCTTGGGCAACATAGTGAGACCCTGTCTCCATACACAAACAAAAACGAGTAAATAAAGGTAGTCTTTCTAAGGAATGAAAGCAAAGACATAAACTGTTGTCACATTTTCATGTTGCGAGGGAATTCTTAAGTTGAATAAAGAAGAATAGTACTATATTTTAGTGATGTTTAGAGATTGAATAGGTGAAATATTTGGTGGATGAAAGCATAATTTCTGAAGCACATTTTTGTCAGAAAAGAAAAGCATAAAGAGGGTACTAGTATTATTTGACATCATTCATTAATAAGAGGAATACAAAATAATAGCAGTACCTTATGTTGGAAGATTTTAAATGTTTCAGAATTACTTTAAAAGACTGTTTTTCAGACTAGGAAAATTACTGATATTAAAGTGTTATGACATTGAACTATTTGTGAATGAAAGAGAAAGATGTCTGGGATTTGTTTCAAAATAATGAAGAAAAGTGGAGGCAGTAGAAATAAGGCTGTCCAAGAGTTGATAATTGTGTGATGGGTACATGCAGCATTACTGCCATTTATTTATTTATTTTTGAAAAATTTCATTATACAACATTTAAATATGTTATTATGTAATAAAGAATACTGTTTCCAAATAACGGATCATGACTACTAGGCTGGCTGAATATTGGGCTCATGATGATACTGAATCATTCAGAATGATACCCATATGAAACAAGATGATCTTTTTTGGTTTTTTTTGTTATTTCGAATTTTTATTCCATATTGTGTTTTAAAATTATTTTTCCATGTTGTGGAAGCCTCCTAGTTGGCTAAGCCAAAGCATCACATAATAAAGGAAAGGGATACAACGTTGATTTATGTCATCATTGTTCTTGAAGAAAAAAATAGTTGGCCCAGATGTCATGATTTGAAGAATGTCTTTTTTTTTTTCTAATCTGACCAATGGTAGCACATCACATAGTTTGAAGAATGTCTTGTAAGTAACACCTAGTTGTAAAAACTGGTAATACTGTCTTATTTTAGATACTGCATTTCTGATGATTTCATGATTTGAATTTGACTCATAAGGTTTAGAAAAAAGCAAACTTCATAGAATTGTTTGTCTTCTATGGCAGTGGTCTCCAACCTTTTTGGGACCAGGGACCGGTTTCGTGGAAGACAGTTTTTCCACAGACCCGGCAGGGTAGGGATGGTTTTGGGATGATTCAAGTCCATAACATTTATTTTGCACTTTATTTGTGTTATTATTACACTGTAGTATATAACGAAATACAACTCACCATAATGTAGAATCAGTGGGAGTCCTGTGCTTGTTTTCCTGCAACTAGATGATCCCCTCTGGGGGTGATGGGAGACAGTGACAGAACATCAGGCATTAGATTCTCATAAGGAACACGCAATCTGTCTCTTGCACGTGCAGTTCACAGTAGGTTTCGCACTCCTATGAGAATCTAATTCTGCCGCTGATCTGACAGGAGGCGGAGCTCAGGTGGTAACGGGTGTGATGGAGAGTAGCTGTAAATACAGATGAAGATTTGCTTGCTTGCCCACCACTCACCTCCAGCTGTTCAGCCCTGTTCCTAACAGGCCACCGAATGGTAGTGATCTGTGGGCCAAGTGTTGAGGACCTTGTTCTAAGGGATATGAAAGAGAAGTATTGGGCTGGGTGTGGTGGCTCATACCTGTAATCGGAGCACTTTGGGAGTTCAAGGTGGGTGGATCACTTGAGGCCGGGAGTCGAGAGCAGCCTGGCCAACATAGTGAAACTCTGTCTCTACCAAAAATACAGAAATTAGCTGGGCGTGGTGTCATGTGCCTGTAATCCCAGCTACTCCAGAGGCTGAGGCAGGAGAATTGCTTGAACCAGGAAGCAGAGGTTGCAGTGAAGCCAAGATTGCGCCACTGCACTCCAGCCTGGGTGACAGAGTAAGACTGTCTCAGAAAAGAAAAAGAGAAGTATCTTCAGAACTGTTTCCTTCCCTTCCTTCCTCCCTCCAGTTCTTTCCTGGGCACTCAAAAGTCTCTTGTCTATGTGCTACTTCCTCTAGGCAATATCATCACATTTATGGACTCAAACCTTTCAGTCTGAAACTCTACTATTGTAGACCCTTAGTAAATAAATATCTTTAGGACATCTCCTTTTTGAACTTCCGAGGTATTTTCATTTTTGGTTGGGGTTTCTTTCTATGTAAATGAATCATTTCTAAAGCTACAGAATCTTCTGAGATCTGATATGAACCTTGTTCTCAGAGGCATCATCCTTGTATCAGCCAAGCTCAAAACGTCAGACTCATCTTTGACCCCTCCTTCTTAATCTTTTCTGTTCATTTGGTACCATCAGTTCCTCCTTTAAAATGACTATCATAGATGTCCCTTCTTTTCTCCTATCTTATTACCCCTCTGTCATGAAGAATTGGAAGAGCTGGTCTTAGCTCTGCCTCTAGCTGCTGGCCTAGTTTCTTCATCACTGAAGTGAAGAGATTATACAGGATTGTCTTAGATCCCTTTCAGAGCTAACATTCTGTTCTGCTAATTCAGGTTTTCACCTGCTCACACTTACATCGCAGTAACTTCCTAATTATTTTTCGTTCCTGTAATTTTAGTCCTCTCTAATAAGATTAACCTTCATATGTAATTTTCATTGCTTTTAGGATAAAATCTTAGGTTTCCAGGTCTTCATTTAGGTCATGTCATCATTTCTGTGGTTAATAGTGTGGTCTTTTGGCCGGGCACAGTGACTCAGGCCTATAATCCCAGCACTTTGGGAGGCCAAGGTGGGCGGATCACCAGGTCAGGAGTTCGAGACCAACCTGGCCAATATGGTGAAACCCCATCTCTACTAAAAATACAAAAAAATAGCTGGGTATGGTGGTGCTCACCTATAGTCCCAGCTACTTGGGAGGCTGAGGCAGAAGAATTGCTTGAACCCAGGAGGCAGAGGTTGCAGTGAGCTGAGATCATGCCACTGCACTCTAGCCTAGGCAACAGAGCAAGACTCTGTCTCAAAAAAAAAACAAAACAAAAAAAAAAAAAAAAAAAAACCAAAAACGTGGTCATTCATACGATGAGGCAGAGTGGAAACTTCATCCATCTTCAGAGTCATCTTCTTCACACAGAATCAAGTGGTTACTAAATTCTGTCAGTTCTGACTCAAATGTGTTTTGGACCTATTATTTCTTCTCCTCTGCTGCTAATCTAGTCCTTCATCTTCTCTTATCTGGACATTTGACTCAACCTACCAAATGTTTACTCTGCCACCTGTTTTTATCTGTAGTTATTATTGTTATCTTTCCGAGCAAGATCTGTTAACCTCTGTTCCAAAAACCTTTGACTCTACACTGTTTACCTATCAAACACAAGCTTCTTTGTAGATCACGTGGTCTCTTTCCTTACTTTTCTAACCTCATCTCTTACCCTAGTCATAATGCACCTAGCTTTCTATTTATACTGGATACCAGCTGTTTCTTCAATATACTTCTGTTGTTTTTCTTATGCCATACTTCTACCTGGAATTCTCTAAACTTTTTTATCCCTCCTCTACGTGGGGAACTCCTCCCTCAAAGGCATGGCTTATTGGGATTACCCCCCCCCTTTTTTTTTTTTTTTTTGAGGCGGAGTTGCCCAGGCTGGAGTGCAGTTGCCCAGGCTGGAGTGCAGTGGCCGGATCTCGGCTCACTGCAAGCTCCGCCTCCCGGGTTTACACCATTCTCCTGCCTCAGCCTCCCAAGTAGCTGGGACTACAGGCGCCCGCCACCTCACCCAGCTAGTTTTTTATATTTTTTAGTAGAGACGGGGTTTCACCGTATTAGCCAGGATGGTCTCGATTTCCTGACCTCGTGATCCACCCGTCTCGGCCTCCCAAAGTGCTGGGATTACAGGCTTGAGCCACCGCGCCCGGCCGGAATTACCTTTCTTAAAGCTCTGAATGAATTAATGGTTGCATTCTCTCTGCACTTATTATGCATATCTTTTGTAGGTGTGGAGCACATCAGGTTACTTGTATATTTTCTGGTCACCCAGAATCTCTTTCCATGTGGATTGTGAACTTCCTGATATCTGTCTCTAATTTGTTTATCCCAAGAGTTGGCAATATTGAGATATATAATATAAACACTGTAGTTGTTAGTTGGTATAAAATAATAAGGCTTTTCTGTTTTTATTAGAAACAAAGAAAAAGGATTTTTATTCTGTTATTTTGAATACTTTAAAATTTTCCTTCAATCTTGCCTCATATTGGGTTTTCTTATCTTTCTTTAAAAGATGCTTCTTCTAAATTTTTTGTCTACTTTGGGATCAACGTGGCCCATGGCTGGTCTGGACATCCAGCAGTATTATTGATAAGAGTCAAAGAATCTTGGGCCAGTCTAATTGTGACTACAACAAATGGAACTTCGGTTTAACTCTGTGTTTTTGCGTGTAGGCTACTGAATTGTGCTTTACCTTGCTACAGTTGAGTGTGGGCTGGTCGCCAAGTTTGGATGTTGTTGAAAGGTATAAGACTATCTTTTCCGTTAAAACAGGTCCTAATATTTAATTTAAGAGATGTTCCTGCTGGGCTTGCTTCTCTAGACTTGAGAAATTCTTCCCTGAATTACATTTAAATTCTACCACTGAGCTTGATTTTCTGTATGGGAGTAAACTTTCATTTTAAGGTAATGATTTCTATTTTTTTGCACAGATATGTGCTTTTTATATTTTCTACTCTCTATAGAATTGTTTGCATCAAGAATTTTCCAGAGCCAGGAGGGCACGGTGGTACAGGCCTGTAATCCCAGAACTTTGGGAGGCCGAGATGGGCAGATCACTTGAGTTCAGGAGTTTGAGACCAGCCTGGCCAATATGGCGAAACCCCATCTTTACAAAAAATACAAAAATTACCTGGCCGTGTGGTGTGTGCCTGCAGTCCCAGCTACTTGGGAGGGTGAAGTGGGAGGATCACCTGAGCCCATGAAGTCGACACTGCAGTGAGCCCAGATCATGCTACTGTACTTCAGCCTGGGGGACACAGTTGTCTCAAAAAAAGAAAAAAAATAAAAAAGGAACATAGTGTCTCAGATGGAGGACCTAATAAAATCAGTCTCTGTCAAATATATTTGTTCTATTTTGTTACATAATGTTCACATCAAACAATTGGTTTTCATTGTGACTGCTGAGAGTGAAGTTTTCATGGTGTTGCTACACGTTATAGATGTATGGAAGAAACATCTTGATATTTAAAAATTCTATATAGCATTTATCCATGTTTATAGTACAAATATATGTATTTTTAATTCTTCTGGATGCATTTAGTAAATTCCTCTGATTAATTTCAATATGCAATTGCTCTAATCATACTATCTAATATACATGAAAATGTAGAAAACAGTTTCTCTGAAGGCTTTGGAATTGCTTTGTCTATCTTTATGTTATTTAGAAATAAAAGTAATTTGGAAATGAAATAATTTTAAGGAGGAACTAAGCTGCCTCTAAAAGCCAGATTATCATAGCAGTGTAGGCTAGGCAGGTTCACCTGCTTTTCAGCCTTTTCATGTAAAATAAAAAATTGTTCTTTTATGATATTTAATATTACATGTGCCTGAAACATCTAAGGTGTGAGGTATGAATTCCTCTACTTGGAGGAACTCCTGGAGAGGGGCACTCACATGAGATGAGAGCAGTAAAGCTTCTCTGTCTCATGTGCCTGATCATTGAAATATTTCTAGACGTTGTGTTAAAGGATGCATATTTAGTCTTCAGACTACAGTGTTGGCATATGCCCAAAGATTAGCATTCACGTAGTACAGTGCCAAGGAGTCCCATATGCCCTCTGGGACCTTGCAGCTTCTTCATATGGTGAACCTCAGAGATTCCACATCATCACTTACCATCTGACAGTTAGTTTACAAAGATAAAAAGTAATGATATATGTACTTTCTTTCATTCTCAATTTAAATGTTGCAAATAAATCTTAAAATTGCAAATGTTTGAGTATTTTATTAATTTAACAGATGGAAGTTATATTTAAACTTATTAAGTGAAATAATTGCTGGGTTTGTTCCTTGTTCCTGTCCATATAATTTAGAGTAAGAGGCCTATGCTCAGTCTCTTCTGTTCAAGCTTTCAAATTCCTTTGACAGACTGGATGTGAAATTCAAAAGCCATTAATTTGATGTGTTAATTTTGCACTTTTTGACTTACTGCAAAGATCTTATAGTTTCCATAGCAACTATAACCTATCCAGATTGTGTAATATTCTTTACAGTATTAAAATAAAACTATGCAATTACATGAGCTTCTGGACTGCTTTGTCTAGGGGAACTGAGGATTGAAATATTTCTGTTGAAAAAATTATAGTTGCATGTGAAAAATTTTTCAGAAAGCTTTTATAATTTTGCTTAAAGAATACATCAAACTTAAGTATTTAGCAATAGATATCTGATAGATAATTTAAATGTATAAAATTTACATTGTAAGCATTGCGTTGAGCTTCTCAGGCACATGTGCTCTCACTCGTGTACCCACAAATACATTTAAGGCACAGAAGGAACACTTGGCTTTGATTACATTCAATCACCTGCAGTTTGTGCTTCTTAGTGGCTTCTGAGTGGTCTGAAAAGTCTAGTTTTATGTTTGGGCAAAAAACAGGATGGAGAAAAAGGAAAAAAATGATCATTTAAGCTTTCCTTATTTTTGACTTTGCTCTTTAAAACGTGCCTGAGCTGTCACTTTGAAAATACTAAAGATTGTTTTAGTAGGTATTTTCAGAGTATCAATTTATTTTGGTTTTTTTCTTTTTACCCCAATTCTAATTTAAAAGGCAGTATAATATTAGCATTAAAGTTAGTCGACATAACTTCCTTCATCTTAATGTAACTGTTTTTAATTTTTTGTATTGCCTTCAACATATTTGTAGATGTATATTTTTATATAGTATAATTTGCATATTTTCTCAGTAGCATATGGTACACATTTTCCACGTTTCTAATGACCTTCTAGCCATCATTTTAAAAATTGTATCATAGTCCATCTTGTTGACACACCTAGTATGTTTTGTTTGTCAAAATACTGTTTAATTATTTCCTGAATGCTATCTGTTGGAAGAAAAATGGATATAATTTTCAAAATGATTGTGAGGGAAAGTAACCATAACTCAATTGTTTGCTTATAGATGATTGTAAAAATCTTCAAAAGGGATGTAAAATGGTGTTTTAAAATGCGAATTTTGAATAACATCCTAAACTGCTCTATCTGCAGGTCAACACAGAATGGGGAAAATGAGGAATAGCTAAGTAGACAGATAAGACACTACTTTGGCGCTATATTTGACAAAAACATCATGACATGGTGGTACTTTGCTGAGGCTGTAATACGATCAAAAGACAAAACTTGAAAGGCATGGATTTAACTCCTCTTATAAGAACAACTCACAATATGAACTTGTGAGTTATGTTATGACATTCAGCGGGGACCTTTGTGTGGCTGGTTCTGATTTCAGCACTCTTGAGAATGCTTACTGTACTTACTGTATTATACTAGCTGCTCATCTCATACTATTAATATTTTAACAGAATGTTTCACTGGTTTTTGAACTGCTGTATTCTCTTGATTAAGCAACTTAGTAACTATTGGGATTTCCCAGAATTCCTAATACTACATGCATTGTTTGAAAAATCCACTTTAGGTACTGGATTTCTCCTAGTGTTCCTGAGAATGACATGTTGGTGGCTAGAGATTTGAAGTCTTTAAAAGACTTTTGATTGAGGTCTCTCTAAAAGGCTTTTGATTGAGGTCCTCGGGCTTTTGAATGTACCCATCCTAAGTGAGATACAGTGTGTTTCAGTGGGTTATCATTCCTATAAATGCTTCTTATACTATGAAATTACTTTAAATGAATCTGGGAGTTTATGTCTGTCAGTTTTTTTGTAGCGAATGTCTGTAACAGAATGCTTTATGTAGACTCCAGATAATTAAGACAGGAGTGGAATTATCTTGCAATATGTTTGAGTTTATATTTATGCTTGTTTACTCTTTGAAACTAGTGCTGTGTTTAGTATCCTGTTCTGTTTCAATTTTGAGTTTTGTGTTTTGGCTCTGTCTGATGTTTTCATTGTGACATGAATTTCTTTTGGTATTTCATATTTCTGTAGTTGAAATATTATCAAAAATAATAAGCAATGCATGGCATAGTGAGAGTGTTTACATATCACCGAGAAATTAAGTGCGTTTCCATTGTTTTTGTAGTTATAATTTTGAATCCGAAAGTGATATATGGAAAAATAATTTTTTTTGTTTATGTGCAGAAAAGATGAAAAGGAATATGCATTGAAGCAAATTGAAGGCACAGGAATATCCATGTCGGCTTGTAGAGAGATTGCAGTAAGTGGATACAAATACAGTTATTTATTATTGATATTGGGTGATGATTTATTTTAATATAAAAGAGTTTCATTAATATATATAACGAATGTTTATTTTACATATGTTTAAGAATATTTTATGTAGAATGAGAAAATCTGCATAAACTTTTAATTTTATTTTTAAATTTTGAGACAGGATCTTATTTTGTTGCCCAGGCTGGAGTGCCCAGGCTGGATCACAGCTCACTACAGCCTGGACCTCCCAGGCTCAAGCAATCTTCCTACCTTAGCCTCCCAAGTAGCTGGGACTACAGGCGTGTGCCACCACACCTGGCTAATTTTTTAATTTTTTTGTAGAGAAGAGGTCTCCTTGTGTTACCTAAGTTGGTCTCAAACTTCTGGGCTCAAATGATGCTCTCTCCTTGGCCTCCCAAAGTGCTGGAATTAAAGGCGTGCGCCACCGCACCTAGCCCGTAAAGTTTTTAGTTAACTTGAAAGTCATCTTTGAATATCCTCTTAATGACATTTAAGATTTGTGATCTCAGTAATACTGAACAAAATGATATAATTTATTAAAATTGTGATGGAATTTTAATTAGTAATTTAATTAATGTCTATTTTTCTGTAGCTTTAGGACTGATAAGATCTTTATAGAGTAAGGGGTCATACATACTATTAAATCTCATTCATTTTAAATACTATTTCTGAAATATATAATATAGTGAGATTTTATTAGTCACCAGAAAATAAGACCATTATAATAATAGGATAATCCCTTAAAGAAAATAGTTCCTTGTTTTAGTCTTTATGTATCATACTAGTACATTTAAGAAATGATTGTCCACAAGAGTACCAAACATTTAATGAGTGTTTACTAGGTACCAGGCTTACTAAGTGCTTTCAAGTATTAATTCACTTAATTTTCACAACAGTCTGTGAAATAAAATTTTAATATCCCCATTTTACAGATCAGAAAACAGAGGCAAAACTATAATTATAGCTCAGAAGGCTTACTATTACATTACCTTATTTTAGTTCTTCAGTAAAGGTTGCTAATTAGGGCTTTACCATAATATCACATCTATTAGAGATGTTTGTCTCTAAATTGTTAGATATTTATTTAAATAATTGTTACTTAATAATTGTTAAATACTTATATTGTACATATCCATTAGGAATTTCTGTCTCCGATTTAATAACTATTACATATATTGCCCAGAGTTCCATGTTTCTGCTTCACCTGCATGGAAACACTCCTTCGTCGCTTTTAGTCATAAGAAATGTGGTGCAAAGAAAACATGGGGTGGGAAATCTCTATACCTGGATGTTTGTCTGCCTTAGTAGCTAAGTAGTGATGAGTTCCAGTTTCATCTGTTAAATAAGGGAACTCTTAGGTCTCTTCTAATCATACCTTCTTTAATTCCAGAATGGGAGCCTCTCCCCGGACTGTGCGTACTTCGAGGGGCAGACCTTGTCTTTTTATCTTTAGTTCCTACCATAGTGTCTGACACAGCAAGTGTGCCATAAATGTTTCTCGAATAATTAAATGAATGAACAGAATAAAAAAATTCTACCAGTGGTCCACAATTCTAAATTTGTTACTTTTACTTTTAATTTTTTTTTTAGAGACAGGGTCTTGCTCTGCCACCCAGGCTAGAGTGCAGTGGCTTAATCATAGCTCACAGTAACCTTGAACCCCTGGCCTCGAGCAATCCTGCCTTGGCCTCCCAAAGTGTGGGATTGCAGGCGTGAGCCACCATGCTTGGCCCTATGTTTGCTTTAGGATGCACATTATTTGAAAAAATTCTAATTTGGTGATTTTCCATTGATTATAAAGTGGTAGTTGTGGCTGGGCGTGGTGGCTCACACTTATAATCCCAGCACTTTGGGAGGCAGAGGGGGTGGATCACCTGAGGTCAGGAGTTCAACACCAGCCTGACCAATATGGCGAAACCCTATCTCTACTAAAAATACAAAAATTAACCGGGTGTGGTAGCATATACCTGTAGTCCTAGTTACTTGGGAGGCTGAGACAGGAGAATTGCTTGAACCTGGGGGGCAGAGATTGCAGTGAGCTGAGATTGTGCCACTGCACTGTAGCCCGGGTGACAAAGCGAGACTGTCTCAAAAAAAAAAAAAAAAAAAAGTTTTGGGGGAGGTATTATTTGTAATGTTTTACCAGATAAGCATTTGGTAAGTGATTTTTCACATTTTAAAATCCTCGCATGTTATCATATCAACCAATATAAATATTATTGGTGTGCTATTTTTCTGTGTTAGAGTACTGTAATTTAGCACAACATTTTCAGCCCTGCCTTCCATGAATTAATTGGGTAAATAGCTGAAATTTTAGGTATTGATTAATAGGAAATGTTAATCTAATTATAAATGTCCTTTTTGAAACAGAGACTTCTATGTGCCAAGGACTCCATGGGCATGTATGTCTTTATATAAATTTGGAATGTGATGGAGAAACTTAACTCTTAAAATCTGTTACAGCCTTCATTCTTTTTTTTTTTTTTAATTTTTTTTAGGGAGACAGAATCTTGCCTTGTCACCCAGGCTGGGTTGCAGTGGCACAATCTTGGCTCAGTGCAATTTCTGCCTTCTGGGTTCAAATGATTCTCCTGCCTCAGCCTCCCAAATAACTGAGATTACAGGCATGCACCACCATGCCCAGCTAATTTTTTGTATTTTTAGTAGAGACAGGGTTCCACCAAGTTGGCCAGGCTGGTCTTGAACACCTGACCTCAAGTGGTCCACCCACCACAACCTCCCAAAGTGCTGCAGTTACAGGCATGAGTCACCACTCTCAGCCATAGCCTTCATATTCTTATTGAGAGTTTGCCTAATAGAACTTTAGAAAGTGTGCAGTTTCTAGATTGAATAGCATTTTATGAGTACCCTAAATACTTAACCCCAACATGATAGGGATTTTCACAACAAGTTCAGCATGGATGGTATTTCATAGTGACTATGCATATATATCTTATACATTAAGCCCACTAACACAGTTTTTTAATTATTGTTTTATGTATTTGTCCTTTACATCATATTGAAGAAAAGAGTTACAGACAAAAATACATTTATGCTTTCTTTTCTCTTTGCCTATGTCATTATTTTTCCTGGTGTTATTAATTTTTTGTGTGGATTTGAGCTACTGTATAGAGTCCTTTCATTTTAGCTGAAAGCCTCCTGTTAGTATTTTTTGTATATCAGGTATACTAGCAATAAATTATTTCAGTTTTTGTGTCTGGGAATGTTATAATTCTTTTTCTGTCTTTACCCAGCTCTCCTTGATTTTTGCAATATTAGTGTTGTTGGATGTAGAATTCTTGGTTGATAGTCTTTTTCTTTCACACTTTGACTGTGTCATCTCTGCATTCTGTCCTCCGTGGTTTCTGATGAGAAATCAATTGTTAATCTTGAGAATCCCTTGTATATGAAGAGGGTTTTTTTTTTTTTTTCCCTCTTGTTGATTTCAAGATTCTGTTTTTGTCTTTGGCTTTGACAGTTTGACTATGATGTGTCTTGGTGTGGATCTCTGAGTTATCTTACTTGGAGTTTGTTGAGCTCCTTGGATGTGTAGATTAATGTTTTTCATCAAATTTGAGAAGTTTTCAGCCATCATTTCTTTTTTTTTTAAATTTAATTTATTTTATTTTGTTTTGTTTGAGACAGGATCTCACTCTGTTGCCCAGGCTGGAGTGCAGTGGCATAATCATGCTTACTGCAGCCTTGACCTGCTGGGCTTAATCAGTCTTACCACTTCAGCCACCCAGGTAGCTGGGACTACAGGTATACACCATCATGCTCAGCTAATTTTTTTTTTTTTTAATTTTTTGTGAAGATGAGGTCTCACTACGTTGCCCAGGCTGGTCTCAAACTTCTAAGCTCGAGTGATCCTCCTGCCTCAGCCTCTGAAAGTGCTAGAATTATGTGTGTGAGCCACTGCACCCCACCACAGTCATAATTTCTTCACATAATTTCTCTTTCCTTTCCTTTCTCTCTCCTATTGCAGCTCTCATTATACATATGTTTATAGGCTTCATGGTGTCCCATGGATCTCTCTCCAAGGCTCTGTTCATTTTTCATCATTCTTTTTGTCGGTCAGGCTGGATACTCTTATTGTCTGTCTTTAAGTTTGCTGATTCTTTCTTCTGTTGTTGAGCCCCTCTGGTGAAATTTTCATTTTAGTTATTATTTGTTTAGTTTTCCTGGTGGTGGAAGGACAGAGTATGTAAGGGAATCGAGAGTCAGAGAGGTTAAGAGGGACTGATAGATTGGGGAGAATGGAGGCAACACCATAAAGAGTAGATAGGGCTTGTTCTCTGTCGTCTTCCTTCTATATACCATTATATTACCTAATACCTAGTATTTTCTAGTTCATATGGGCACACATAGCTGAGAGGATTTTAAAGCAGAAATAATTAGGAATGAACATTTCACTTATTACTTTAAAATGTGAGACTGTGATTGCAGAATAACTCTTGAGGATATAGTTGGATGCTGGGAAAATAAGTTAAAGAGCTTGTAATCATGGAATAAACTTGGAAGAAGTACAAGTGTACAGAAAGGAAAAAAGTTTAAGAATGAGATGTGTTATTACCTCAAGTCTCACTAAAAAAGAATGTCGTGTCACGTTTTAATTTCATTTGAACCTTACTGACCAAAGGCTCATTATAACCTCATACCTTTGTACAGTGCTTTACACTTTACATTATATCACAACAGGGGGTAATTCTGGGTGATTAAAATACCAGGTTCATGTGAACATCAGCATTTTTAGCCTGGGATTACAGGGAAGTTCTAATATAAAGTCTATTACATTTGTAGCCCCTGTGATCTTAAGGTTGGTAGGTTGAAAACGTGGTAAATACTATTAATTCAAATCCTATTCATTTGTTTTGCGATTATGATATTAAAATATGTTTGTCATAAAATTAGCAGACAATATAGAAAAAGGCTGGTAAAAGCACCTGTTATGCCAGCACTCAGAAGTAATCATTTTTTTTCTATATTCTTCTAGACTTTTTTCTTTGCAAAAATACACAGAATTTTCCCCCCACAAGAGCAGAGAGTCCATTAATTTTCATGAAATATAATTTAATCTGGAATAATACAAATGTAAATTTCAAATTTATTAATCATTCTGGGTTTTATAGGATATAAAGATTATAAGATTATTACCCTGGAGTCTAGGTGTGGTGGCCTCCACCTGTGATCCCAGCACTTTGGGAGGCTGAGGTGGGATGATTGCTTGAGGCCAAGAGTTTGAGATCAGTCTGGACAACATTGTGAGACCCTCTCTCATTAATAATAATAATAATAATAATAATTAGCTGGGCATAGTGGCACTCAACCTGTAGTCCTAGCTGCTTGGGAGGCTGAGGTGGGAGGATTGCTTGAGTCCAGGAGTTAGAGGTTACAGTGAGTTACGATTGCACCACTACACTCCAGCCTGAGTGACAGAGCGAGACCCCCATCTCAAAAAAAAAAAAAAAAATATATATATATATATATATATATAAAATACAATAAAATATATTACTCCTGAGTACTTCTAACAACATTGAGATATTTCCAAATGAAGTGAAGAGCAAAATTAGGGAAAATTGGGGGAAAATTAGGGGGAACTAGGGTGAAGGACATAGGTTGAGGAGATGTCTTAGTCTGTTTGAGCTGCCATAACAAAATACCATAGACTCGGTGGCTTATAAACACCTATTCTAACAATTCTGGAGGCTGGGAAGTCCAGGATCAAGGCCCATTCAGTGTCTGCCCATTCAGTGTCTGGTAAGGGTCCTCTTCCTGGTTCACAGATGGACGGCCATCTTCTCCCTATGTCTCCACATGGTGAAAAGGCAACCATTTCTCTCAGATCTCTTGCATAAGGGAACTAATTCCATTCATGAGGGCTCTGTCCTTGTGACCTAGTCACCTCCCAGAGGCCTCATGTCCTGATATCATCACTTTGGTTAGGGGTTAGGATTTCAACATATGAATTTGGGAGGGCAAGGGGTGTAAACATTCAGTTTATTGAGGAGGGAAGAGAAATAGGGAAATACTGACTTTTTGCAGACTGCTGCTTCCCTCAGCTCTGGCTTGGGTTGCTGATTAACTCCACTCCCTCATTTCCTCTGCTCAGTTCTTTCTCAGTGTATATATCCATCAGTATCCCAGCATTGATGCTTCTGTGGTGAGAGGCAGGATCGGCAGAAAGGGGCTGTCACCTGCCGTTCTTCCCCATAATGCCCAGCAGACAGGGTGGTGGGAGCAGCACTTTTCCTTCTTTTCTTTCTTTTCGTCTCTTGCCACCATGGTGGTGTGGCAGGCTGCTTTGTAAACTTCAGTGGAATGCTCGGAACTTTCCTCTTGGTATAAAGGAATAAACCTTTGCCTTGTTAAATTTATAAAGTGGAATTGATAGAATGTATGTTTGCTTAGGATTCCTCTGAGAAAAACTCTAAAATGTCTATGAACCAAGGCTCTAATTCTTATTTATTTAATTTCTACCAAGCTTAAAATTATTTTCTTAAATTTTATATATTGCTAGTTTTATTAAGATTATTTAATTACATCATCTCAGTTGTTTTTATGTTTTATTTGTTTGTTTATTTATTTATTTTTGAGACAGAGTCTCACTCTGTTGCCCAGGCTGGAGTGCAGTGGCACGATCTCCGCTCACTGCAATCTCCACCTCCCAGATTCAAGTGATTTTCCTGCCTCAGCCTCCTGAGTAGCTGGGACTGCAGGCATGTGCCACCATGCCTGGCTAATTGTGTGTGTGTGTGTGTGTGTGTGTGTGTTTAGCAGAGACGGGGTTTCACCTTGTTGACCAGGCTGGTCTCGAACTCCTGACCGCAAGTGATCTGGTCACCTTGGCCTTCCAAAGTGCTGTGATTACAGACGTGAGCCACCACACCTGGCTTGTTTTTATGTTTTACACTGAGTGCAAGTTTCTTTTTCTTTTTAAATATGTGTGCAACTTTATGAAAGTATAGATTAGTGGAAATAGATGTGTGAATCAAGTATTTTACCTTTTCTATGAAAGAGACAAAATCAAAGTTTAGTATTGAGATTTTTAAAAAACACTCAAAGTAGAAAAATAATTTTTTTTTCAGACTTTTAGCATGATGTTCTGTAACAGTTATTTTCTTTAAAAGTTTGGCATGGTTTTTAAGAGATTAGAACTAAGTAAATTATATGTGAAATTTCCCTTGAGCAAGATCTGTTCTTTGGTGTGATCCTTGTGTTTTCCTTAAAAACAAATAAAAATTTTACTTTTGGAGTTGAAGACTTAGCATGGATATTTCCTTATGAAAAATGTGGGTTTTTACCTTGCAATATATGGTGATAGTTAATATTTTTCTCAAATATATATTTAGCCTCCTTGGCAAAATACTTTCTGCCAACTTGTATACTTAAAAATGAAATATTGTAAGAGTTTGGGATTAGAGTTCGCTATTATTTTAGGAGGATTCTGGGAAACTAGTACAAGGTCAGTGCCTAGGGAGGAACTACACTGTAGCATTTTTTAATTTCCTTTTAAGACCTGAAAAGGTACAAGGAGCCAGCCAGCAAATAGAACCTCCAGTCCTATGGTGTATCTGTCTGTTGTCTGCTCTACTATGCCTGTTAAGTCATGAGTCTTTTCAAAGATGTGTGTGTGTATGTATACACCTATTGGACTACTTTTCAAGCTACTGTGTTTCCTAAGTGACATATCTTTATGTTGTCAGAAGGTGATTTAAACACCCATTATTGCTAGTAATAGAAAAGAGGTGGGCCATACAGGTTTCTGAGGTTTTGTTCCTTCTCACTTTTGTGTTGCTCACTTTTGTGAGAAGGAACAGTTTGAAAAAAGATACCAGCTTTGCTCAGCAGTTTCTGATGTGTGTGTGTATTTGTGTGTGTTATGGTAAGGGAAGATGGGATGGTGTGGTAACACAAGTCATAGGTGTAGCTGAAAACTTTTCCATTTCCGCCACCCTAGGGGAATAGACTAGTTAGCTGTTAGCACAACCTTTAGGCTCTTGTGGTAGCTGCAAATGCTTTCCTTCTTTGAAGAATTGGTGGGTTATGATGGAAAAGTTGGCTTTCTGCTGTGTCAGTATCCCTCCCTACTGAGTACATCAGTAGAGTTATTTTAGTTCTCCTAAAAATATAAAAATTATCAATTTAACATTCCTGCTCTAAGCAGTTAGATTTAATTGGCTATTAATTCTGTATTTTTAATGTTTATTTTTCTCTTGAATAATATTGAAGCAAAGTTGTGCTAGTGATATAAATGCAGAGTGAAAGACTGAAAATAAATCTGATACTGGTATGTGAGGGGCTTGGCTCAGAGTCTGAATATAAATGTGCAGTAAATGGTGCTGGTTTTTGTTGTTGGTATTATTATTGGTAATAACTTTTTCCTATTTAAACTCTAAGCAAAGAAAATAGCTTAACTTGTTTTCACTGTGGTCAAAGTAAGTTATTCTTAAGACCATAAATTTCATTTTAGAATGTGTTCTTATAGAAGATACCAAACTATAAAATTTAACATAAACTTAGTAATTCCAGATTAAAAATAGGAGATTGAAGTGATAAAACTAAACAAAATGTATATTTTTAAATATGCCTTTGGCTTCAGATTGTAAGGTGGGAAAGAACTTGGACTTTGGGTTTGGATAGACTTGGGATTGTATCTGGATTCCACTATTATCCTGTAAATCTTTGGCAAGTTACTATTAGTATCTGGACCCATTTGCTAGGTAGCAATAGAGATGAAGTGTTTTTTTTTGTTGTTGTTGTTTTTTGTTCTTTTTTTGAGATGACATTTCGCTCTTGTTGCCCAGGCTGGAGTGCAATGGCACGATCTTGGCTCACTGCAACCTCCGCTTTCCAAGTTCAAGCGATTCTCCTGTCTCAGCCTCTCGAGTAGCTGGCATTACCATGTCCGGCTAATTTTGTATTTTTAGTAGAGACAGGGTTTCTCCATATTGGTCAGGCTGGTCTTGAACTCCCAACCTCAGGTGATCTGCCTGCCTAGGCCTCCCAAAATGCTGGGATTACAGGCGTGAGTCACCGCGCCTGGCCGAGATAAAGATTTTAAAGGGGAATCAGTTATGTTTTGATTTCCTAGTAAGGCTGGCACTGCTGAGAGAGTAGGCCGTGCAGCAGTTCATAGGTTCCTCAGATTCTCAGACTCTCTTTCCTTGCTAAACTTTCAGGTCTTTCTCAGCTCCACCCTATAACCGCAGTATCACCTGAATCTCATGAAATGTTTTGGCAAAGCACTTCTTTTCCAAAGATGTTCAAAAATCTTCTGAGTTACCAGGAGGAAGTGGTTGCCTGTGAGGGCAGAGTCTTACTCTTGCATATGTTTTAGTGATATATACTATATATAAACTCTTGGATTACAATATGGATGAGTTCTACTTTTATTCTAGTTTGTTCTTCAGGCTACTTATTCTACTTAATTTGGGTTTGGAATTAAGTATCTCAGTCTGTACAACCTATTTTTTAGTTTCTTGATTTAAAATAATTATTAATACCATAAGCAACTGTCAAGAGAATTTATCTAATTTCTGTGAGTCTTAGTTTCTTCATGTCTAAAATGGGAGATTTTACTGTGACTTCATGAAATTTAGCTCAGAGTTTGTATCTGATATATTCAGTATTGAATCCTTGGAATCTGTCTATACGGTGCTTGGAACAAAGTGGGCTGTTAATAAATTGTTAAATAAATACAATAATTTACTTGAAATTGTTATTTTAACAATATTAGTAACATCATAAAGGAGTGGTATTCTGATAAAGTTTTTTTTTTTTTTTGGTAGTAGAAGATTTTAAGCTTTGTGTTTAGGCATATTCTTATTTGAAATATAAACTTAAATTGCGTGGTGGCTCATGCCCAGCACTTTGTGAGGCTGAGGCAGGAGGATCGCTTGAGCTCAGAAGTTTGAGACCAGCCTGGGCAACATAACAAGACCTAGTCTCATAAAAAAAAAAAAAAAAAAAAAAAAAGAAGAAGATTAAAAATTAAATTTTGTGGACTATTTATTATCTAAAATTTTTTATCCATTCTGATTTTCCTTTTGATAACCATGTATGATTTAATGAATAAGGGGTGGAAAATGATCATTTGAATATAAATTACTTGAGTAGGAATTTGAGACCATTACTATTCAAGTAATTATTTGAATAATATTTACTATTGTACAAATCACTATTCAAGTAATTTAATTTTTCATTTAATATTTGAGTATTTGTTACAATCTAGGCATTGTGCTAAATGCTGAGGATATAGTAGTGAATATAGTTTTTCCCTTTCCCTCAAGAAGTTTATAGTTTTGGAGGAGACAGACAAGGAAACCATTTTCAACACTGTGTAATCAATACTGTGACAAAGTTAAGCACAGTGTGCTGGAGGAGCACCCAGCTCATACTTGGCAGTCTGGGAAGACTCTTTGGGGATTTTGTGGTAGCATAAATTTGAAAGTCTAATAGGAGCTAGCCAGGTGGAGGAGAAGGGGGAATGTAGAAGGACATTTGGTCTGAAACAGCATGGAGGAAAGCCCAGACATGAGAGAGAGAGAGAGCAGTGCTCACCCTCTTAGTTTTATGAATAGTATTTGAGGAGTTGACTGCTTTAATTTTCAAGCCTCCAAATTGTAGTTATTAAAACAGCAATGTGTAAATTTTTGTTGTGTTCCGCAAGTAAAATTTTGGGGCTTACTTACTGCTGCATCTAGGGTTACCCTCACTAATGTGTGGAGAATAGAGGTACTGTTAAAAGTTGATAAAACGGCTGGGTGTGGTGGCTCATGCCTGTAATCCCAGCACTTTGGGAGGCTGAGGCGGGCGGATCACTTGAGCTCAGGAGTTGGAGACCAGCCTGGGCAACATGGCGAAACCCCATCTCTACTAAAAATACAAAAATTAGCCTGAAGTGGTAGTGGGTGCCTGTAAGCCCAGCTACTTGGGAGGCTGAGGCACGAGAATTGCTTGAACCCGGGAGGCGGAGGTTGCAGTGAGCCAAGATTGCGCCACTGTCCTCCAGCCTGGGTGACAGGGGAGACTCTGTCTAAAAAAAAAAAAAAACAAAAAAACACCAAAGTTGATGAAACAAAAACTTATATGAATAATAATTTTTGAAGTAAACAGTAGATGAACTAAAAATGATCAAAAGGAGAGGAATGATGGAGATGGGAGGTAAATGAGCTACAGTTTCATCTATTATGTCAGAAAATCAACAATGTTTAAAGTTGGTAAGTCAAGAATAGTGGTATAAACACTTGAAGATAGAAAATACTCAAACAAAAACCAGAAAAATTTAAAAAATAGTTGCATATGGGAAAGGTGAAGTATGGATCAGAGGATTATTTATTTGATTATAATCTCTGCTACGTTTTTTGTATTTTAGTGAAGTATGTAATATATATTAAGATAATTTAATAAAAAGTAAACAACTAGATTTTAAAAATACTATACCTCCACCAGAATGGCTAAAATGAAGAATACCGGTAACACCATTGTTAATAAGATTATGGAGTAACTGGTACTGATGGAAGCATGAAATGGTATAGCCACTTGGGCAAAAAGTTTGCAGTTTCTGATGAATTTATACATGCACGTATTGCATGATCCAGCAATTCCATTTTTAAGTAATTTGTATCCAAGAGAAGTTAATGCACATGACTACAAAAAACTTGTACAAGGTTTATTCATAGCAGCTTTATTCATAATAGCCCCAAACAAGGGAAAATCCAAATATTCAGCCATAGGAGAGTAGATAAATAATTTATGGTGTATCCATAGACTGGATTACTATTAAACTCTAAAAAAGAAAATCGATGTACTTAATAACTTGGACGAATCTCAGAAACATTAATTTAAATAAAAGAAGCCAGACACAAAATAACACATATGGGTATGATTTTATTTATATGAAATTTAAGAGCAGACAGAAATACCTATTGTGATAGAAATCGGATAGTGGTTGCCTTGGGTGGGGAGGAGGGTTGAGTGGAAAGGAGTTCACAGAAACTTTACAGGGTAATGTAAATGTTGTATGTCTTCTGTCGCCCAGGCTGGAGTGCAGTGGCATCATCTTAGTCCACTGCAACCTCTACCTTCCTGGGTTCAAGCGATTCTCCCGCCTCAGCCTCCCAAGTAGCTGGGATTACAGGTGTGCACCACCATGCCTGGCTAATTTTTGTGTATTTCATAGAGATAAGGTTTCACCATGTTGGCCATGCTGGTCTCACACTCCTGACCTCAAGCGATCTGCCCACCTCAGCCTCCCACAAAGTGCTGGGATTATAGGTGTGAGCCACCCTGCCTGGCCAAAATGTTGTATATCTTGGTTGGTGGTCACACAGGTGTTTATATTTGTCGAAATTCAAGCTGGTCACTTAAGACTTGTACATAATTTACTGTATGTAAATTATGCCACAATAAAATACTAATAATTAAAAAATGTCTATTACAAGATAAAGACTAGAGAGATTGGTTCTTTAAAGGAATGGAAGAAGTCTAATATGGTTGCAAGGAAGAGTTGAGGGTAGAAAGGTTAAAATGTTAGGCTGGGGCCGTCTTGAATGACTTTTTTTCTTGCTTTGTTGCCTACGCTGGAGTGTGGTGGTGCAATCTCTGCTACTGCAACCTCCGCCTCCCAGATTCAAGCGTTTCTCATGCCTCCCGGGTTCAAGCGATTCTTGTGCTTCTTGTGCCTTAGCTTCCTAAGTAGCTGGGATTACAGGCATGCACCACCATACCCAGGTAAATTTTTTTTGGTATTTTTAGTAGAGACGGGGTTTCGCCATGATGGCCAGGCTGGTCTCAAATTCCTGACCTCAAGTGATCCACCTGCCTCAGTCTCCAAAAGTGCTGGGATTACAGGCATGAGCTACTATGCCCGGCCCTACCTTGAATGACTTTGTAAAAACAGAGGAACTGGAGAGAAGTATTTGAGATTTAAGAGAGAGTTAGGAAACAAAACTTTTAGTGATGATTTCTCTGTTAGCTAGATGGCGCAGTTTACTGAGCAAAAGAGCCAAGGTGGGTGAGATGGGGAGGGTTGGGTAAAGATGGTGACCTGAATTTCACAGATCTGATTGCTTAGTTTTGGGAAAGATATAGAAGATTATATAATAGTAATACTACAACTAGAAATATAATAATACTATCACCTTTCAAGGCATTATTATTGTGTAAATTATGTGTCCCCTTCTGTTCCAACCATTCATTAGCCCTTCTCATTTGTCTTTATGAAGAGATACATGATTTGCCATTCATAGTCTATACAAAATACAGCTATTGAACATTGGGTAGTGTACGCAAATAGGATAGAAAAATAGTTGAATGGTTTTATTCAAGAAAATGACTGTCAGTATGTGTCTCCATATTTAATTTTAATGGCCAGTCATGTAGTATTGAAATAGTCAGTTAGACTCTTTCATGAGAGAGACTGGAAAAGACCCAGTGCTACTATATTTTTCTTTTCTAAAAATTGAGATACAATTCACATACCATAAAATCAGTCCTTTTAAGGTATATAATCCATTGGTTTTTAGTGTTTTCACACATTGTGCAACTATTACCACTGTCTCATTTCAGAACATTTTCACCATCCCACAAAGAAACTCTGTACCCAGTAGTAGTCATTTCCCATTACCCCTTCCCCTCCCCAACTCAGCCCTTGGCAACCACTAATCTAAATCTGCTTTCTGCCTCTATGGATTTGCCTATTTGGTATTCTTTTGCAGTTAGCCTGTCTCCAGCATCATCACAGCCAGTGATCCTACACTAAAGGTTGTGAAGATTGTTTCTCCTTGAGTCATTCTATAATCCAGTGATTTTCAGATTTTATGGCCCTATGTATATCACCTGGGGATCTTGTTAAAATGCTAAAATGCAGATTCTCATTCAGTAGGCCTGGGGAAGAGCCTGATATTCTAAATTTCTTCCATTTGTTTTTTTTTGTTGTTGGTTGAGACAGAGTTTTGCTCTTGTCGCCCAAGCTGGAGTGCAATAGTGCTATCTCAGCTCACTACAACCTCTGCCTCCCAGGTTCAGATGTTTCTCCTGCTTCAGCCTCCCAAGTAGCTGGGATTACAGGCATGCACCACCACGCCCGGCTAATTTTTATATTTTTAGTAGAGATGGGGTAGCACCATGTTGGCCAGGCTGGCCTCGAACTTGTGACCTCAGGTGATAGGCCTGCCTCGGCCTCCCAATGTGCTGGGATTACAGGTGTGAGCCACTGTGCCCAGCGAATATTTCTAATAAGCTCTTAGGTAATGCTGATGCTGCTGGTCCAAAGGTGACATTTTGACTACTGAGGTTCAAAGATGCCTCAGAAGCAGAAGAAATTTAATTGTAAACATACATGAATTTTTGAGTAGTAGCTGGTACTAATCTAGAGGAAATTATCATAATCTATTGAGTTTAATAGTGTTTCTTTGTTAATTGCCTTTTAAAGGGATTACTTCTACCCTACGTCGTAACTATCTACATGTTATGGGACAGTTTATGGGCTTATTTGTATCCGTAATTAGGTTAGTGAAATTAAATAGTAAAGAAAGCTGAGTTAGAACTTATTCCACAAGTGTAACTTTGTTGTTTAAACATCTTCTGATATTCAGCTCTAATTCCTTTTTGAAAGAAACTTTTCTACAGATTTTGTGTTAGTAGATTACTGGTAGTCTCAAATGAGTTCTCTAACCATCCAATTCTGCATGGCTTCCTTGTGTTGTCTTTGGGTTGATTAGGATTGCCAGGAAGTAAAATAGCCACTATAGCTACTTCCTTTTTCAAGTCATTCAAGTTAAGCTTAATGTAGAAAAACTTTGTGAGACTTCATTAAAATTCCTCCCTACTCTCCAATTAGAGTATAATAAATCCAATCAAGACAGACTGTGGATTTGGCTGTTAGTACTTCAATGAAGGCAGAAATGGGGACATAGTTAACTACAGCAAGGCTTATTTTATACAAGTAAAGAGCCTTGCTTCTAACAGTGGAGGTATGAAGCTATTTAGTCTTGGGCCATCTATTGCTCTCAGTCTGAGACCCAGTTGTATAACTCAATGGATTAATATTTCCAAATTAAATAAAACTGAATTGGGTACAGTATTGTGCTCCTGTAGTCCTGGCTACTTGGGAGGCTAAGGCAGGAGGTTTGCTTGAGCCCAGGAGTTTGAGGCTGCAGTGTGCTACATTTGTGCTTGTGAATAGACTCTGCACAGCAGTCTGGGCAACATAGCAAGACCTAGCCTCAAAAAATAAAAATAAAGTCTGGGCGTGGTGGCTCACGCCTGTAATCCCAACACTTTGGGAGTAAGGTGGATCGCTTGAGGTCAGGCGTTTGAGCCAGTCTGGCCAGCATAGTGAAACCCCATCTCTACTAAAAAAAAAAAAAAAATACAAAAATTAGCTGGACCTGGTGGCATGTGCCTGTAGTCCCAGCTACTTGGGAAGCTGAGGCATGAGACTCACTTGAACCCGGGAGGCAGAGGTTGCAGTGAGCTGAGATTGTGCCACTGCACTTCAGCCTGGGTGGCAGAGTGATACTCTGTCTCAAAAATAAATAAATAAATAAACAACAAAATAATATAAAATAAACTCTGGTTAAATTTTTCCATGTTCTTCATCTTAGTGTAAAAGTGTCTTAATATTTATCATAGTATGAATACACAGTTTTTTCAGTAACCTCTTGTCCAATAGAAGGTAGAAATTTTAAGTAATCCATACGTATTTATTTAGTTCTACAAGCACTGGTTTGAGGGAGCAAATTCAATTAAGGGTAAAAAGCATGGGTTTTGTGCCTGACAGATTTAGGTTCCTGTCCTAGCTCTTTTACTTACTGGGTCTGTGATCTTGTATAAATTACTAATCTCTTTGCATCTGTAAAACTAGGGAGAATAATACTTATCTGTGGAAAGCACTTAACATAGTGCCTGGCATATAGGGTTCATTAAATATTAGATTCTATTATTAATCATTCAGTAGGTATACATTGCTTATTCTATGTGCTAGGCACTGTAAGTCTTTCAGAAGAGATTGTTAGTGAGCAAATATTCACACGAATATTTACACAAGATGATAAGAGCTAAGGAAAAGCATAGTATCATGGAAGAATAACAGGAGAAAGATTATCTAACTTTAGGGCATCAAGGAGGATTCCCCCAAGAAAGTAACATTTGTGCAGAGATTTGAAGGATGAGTGGGAGCTGATTAGTCAGAGTAGAGGGAACATTGTGTATAAGCATGAAGCAGCATGCCACATTTGAGAGTGTAGGAGATGCTGGTGTACCTGGAGTGATGAGTGAGGATAAAAGTGACCTGAGAGAGGAAGACCCCCTAACAGGGCCAGGTCACATGCAGCTGTGTGGGCTGTGTTAATGATCTTAGGTTTTAGCACGGAAATGACACAGTCAAATTAGTTTGATTGATACCACTCTGGCTGTGGTATCAATAGATGAGAGTAAAGATGGAGGAGAATATGTAGGGAGAGTAGTTAGAAAACCATTCCTGCAATCAGGCTAGGGAAGATAGACAGAAGGGGAAAAAAACTTAGAGATTCTTCGTGAGGGCAGATGGATAGAAACTGATGAATTGGATATGGGCAGCAAGGGAGAGAGGTGGCAAAGATTTCCATTTTTTCTTGCTTTGGCAACTAATTTGACTGCTAATAGATAGCATGTATATTCTCTCTCTCTCTCTCTCTCTCTTTCTCTTTCTCTCTCTTTCTCTCTCTCCATGGAGTCTTGCTCTATTGTGCAGTGGCACAATCTCAGCTCACTGCAACCTCCGCTTCCCAGGTTCAAGCAATTCTGCTGCCTTAGCCTCCTGAGTACCTAGGATTACAGGTGCACGCCACTGTGCCCGGCTAGTTTTTGTATTTTTAGTAGAGACAGGGTTTCACCATGTTGCTGAGGCTGGTCTTGAACTCCTGACCTTGTGATCCCCCACCTTGGCCTCCCAAAGTGCTGGGATTACAGTTGTGAGCCACCGTGCCTGGCCTTTCTCTTTTTTTTTTTTTTTGAGACAGGGTCATACTTAGTTGCCCAGACTGCAGTTCAGTGGCAGGATAATAGCTCACTACAGCCTCGATTTTCTGGCCTCCAGTGATCCTCTTCAGTTCCCTGAGTAGCTGGGACAATAGGGATTTGCCACTATGCCTGGCTAATTTTCTTTTCCTTCCTTCCTTCCTTCCTTCCTTCCTTCCTTCCTTCCTTCCTTCCTTCCTTCCTTCCTTCCTTCCTTCCTTCCTTCCTTCCTTCCTTCCTTTCCTTCCTTCTCCTTCTCCTTCTCCTTCTTCTTTTCTTTTCTTTCTTTTCTTTTCCTCCTCCTCCTCCTCCTCCTCCTCCTCCTTCTTCTTTCTTCTTCTTCTTCCTTCCGCTTTTTCTTCCTCTTCTTCTTCCTTCTTTCTTCCTCTTCCTCTTCTTCTTCTTCCTTCTTCTTCTTCCTTCTTCTTCTTCTTTTTTTCTTTTTTTTTCCTGTGTTTTAGTAGAGATGAGGCCTCGGTATGTTGTCCAGGCTGGTCTCAAACTTCTGGGCTCAAGTGGTCTGTCCGCCTCAGCCTTCCAAAGTGCTGGGATTACAGATGTGAGCTCCTGCACCTCGCCCAGTCGCTCTTCTTGAGAGAGGAATTCTAGAAGAGAACTAAGATGGAGAGGGCAGACAGAGATTTTCTTTTAAAAAAGACATCTTGAGTTTGAGATTCCATTGAAACATTTAAGAGGAGGAAGAGACGATTATGATCTCAATCATGAAGAGGATTATACAAGAGCAATATATGACATGGTTCTTTCCATCATGAACCTTATATGCTGGTCCAGAAGATAAAACACATTTTTGAATATAATTAATACTACAAGACTGTGATTGAAGGCATTCTGAAAGAGTAGGTACAGTAAGTGGAGTGAGGCCACTTTGGACATGGTGATCTCAGAGTTTCAAAGATAAGGAAATAGTTAAGATGGGCTTTAAAGGATAAGTAGTGTAGGAGGGAGGGAAAAGCACTCTAACAGTAAATGGAAAAAAAGCTAGGTAGTGAAAGGGGTGTGACGAGGATCTGGGTGGTTAGTTCCTAGTTACAGAGCAATTTAGGATTCATCACAGCTCAACCAAGAATCTTTTGTATGTAATAATTTGACTTTTATAATGTGTTTTCATATGTCTCATGAGAAATGGTCTTATATAACCTAATTCTGTCTTATGTCTCTGTCTTTCCTACTTATTGAAAAGTTCATATTATTGAAACCCAGTATTCTATTGTTGACCTATAATAGAACTATAAATATTATTCTCTGACAGAATGTTATGAAGATGTGCCACTGAATAATAGTTGTTCTTTCCAGCTTGATTATCTTAGGGGAAAAATGGCATGTGATTTAATTTATATGAGAGTACCTTGTAGACTTTATGGGATTATGAAAATGCAAAGTATTGTTATTAATCCTTCCATATATTCCATGTTACTCTGCAGAACTTAGAAGTAAATATTTTTTGCTCTGTAGCAAAATGACTGCAATCAGTGGACTTTTTTCCAGCACCTTTGTCTAAGTCTGGAGTCTAAAAAGCCCAGCTCTCTGTAGGCCAGGTTCAATTTTGGAAGTGTGTGGTAATCTTTCTTTCCCACTCAACTGTGGTTTTGTTTGCTATTAACAAAAATATAGTTTTTTATTAACAGATAAAATAAGTGTAAACCACTAGTTCAAAATATTTTTCTAAATTACTCAATTAAGATTTAAGATCCCTCCTACCCCATTCACTTAGGTATCTATAATTGGGGACATTTTCTAAATGGAACATTTTCAGGCATTACTTATGTATCAATTATTACTTAATAATTCTCCCATTTTCTTTATGCTCAAGTTGAAAGAACACTTATATTTGATTCAGAGGGCTTTCTAGGACTATGAATAGAGATAGTGTTTCAGAATTTCAACACACCAGAGTCCTTTCCTTTCTCCTTTCTTGGAACAAGGACCTGGTAACGTCTGTTTATTCTTACTCAAAATGCTTGCATTAATTTACCTTTGCTAATTATCTCCTAAAGTATTCCCTAATACTCTCCTTCTCAAGTACAGAAAAAGTATGTGAAATGCTTAGTTGCTGCCTGATTATAACATGATTATAACAGTTACATCATGAAATACTAGGATTATCTTTTTTCCCAATCAGATAAGAGTAGTTTCCCTTCATTTTTCTTTACCTCATTATTCTTTGAAGCTACTGGTGTTTTAAAAATGGTATTAAAATGTTGTTCCCATAGCAACACCCTACTAGTTGCTTATGGAAAACATGGCATGTTTTACAAGTTGGATTGAAAAAAAAAGAAATGCTTTCTGGAAGAGTTTATTTATAAACTCAAGCCAATAGAACATAACTGTTTATTTCTTTTAGAAGCATTGTTAAGCAGAATGTAACAAAGGATTTTACACTTTGATGTAAATAAAGTGCGCTTCCTATCTTGCTTATGTAAAAGTTTATCTTTGAATTTGTATTAAGTCAACATTTCCCCTCTCATAATTAGACTTGAACAATTTAAATAAAAAACTTAAGTACTGCTAAATTTTAGTGAAGTAATTTCTAGGTTCTATTTAAAGGTGCTTATTATCTGTACCCAGAAGCTGATTGGCTGCTTATGAGACTGTTAGTGCAATGCCCATGTTACCCTTGTGATGATTTCTCAGCCAATTAGGCTGCATGGGGGATGGTGGATTTTGTTCAGGATCTGTTTCTTTCTCTCTCTCTCTCTCTCTCTCTCTCTCTCTCTCTGTCTACTGATTTTCTGAAATCAATGCTAAGATATTTTAAATCTTTTTGCATTTAAATTGTATAAATTATGTTACCCATTTTATGCTGTTTCTGACTATCTGTGTTTAGTAATATTAAGTTTCATCTCAACATTTGAGTTATTATTTTCCTGAGAGGGTTTAGGGAAGATATTATATTTCTAATTAAAATTATTAATCCCATGTTTTCCTCCTCTTAGTTCTGTCTTGCTAAATTTAATTTCTATTACCTCAGTCTTTTGAGATGTTTTAACATCCAAAAGCATGATTTATTCCATATTCTAGTTTGGCTACCGTTGTCTATCCTTTGTTGCTGTGGTTTTTGAAAGCTACAGAGCCATAAGATATCCTTTGAAACTAACATACATTATATTTTATGGAGGTTAGATTTAGTGTACTTCAATTATTTGCTCATTCAGCAAATTCCAGATGCTGGAGCTATAATAGTGAAAAATGCATACAATAATAATTCTGTGCTATTGGAACTCACATAGTACGTATCAGTTGGAGACACTTTGATTTTGCTTACTTGGCTGTATTCATTTCTGTATTCATAGTGCCATTTTGAAAGACTCCAATAACTGGTACCCTTCCTATATCTGTATAATTGAGAATTCTGAGTAATTTTTTATATTTCATTTTCCACCTAGGTGTTCATATGTTAATACTTCTAATATTGCACTGTAGTTTTAGACATACTTAATTCCAGCACAGAAACAATAAAACAAAAGATCTTATCTAGCTATCTAATAAATTTAGAAGAGATCTTTTATGTAATATGTGAAGATTCACCCTACTTGATTGCCAAGTCTTCTATGTTTTTTCTTTCAAAAAGCTTTTCAGGCCAGGCGTGGTGGCTCACGCCTGTAATCCCAGCACTTTGGGAGGCCGAGACGGGCGGATCACGAGGTCAGGAGATCGAGACCATCCTGGCTAACCCGGTGAAACCCTGTCTCTACTAAAAAATACAAAAAAACTAGCCGGGCGAGGTGGCGGGCGCCTGTAGTCCCAGCTACTCGGGAGGCTGAGGCAGGAGAATGGCGTTAACCCGGGAGGCGGAGCTTGCAGTGAGAGCCAAGATCTGGCCACTGCACTCCAGCCTGGGCTACAGAGTGAGACTCCGTCTCAAAAAAAAAAAAAAAAAAAAAAAAGCTTTTCAACTTTAGCTTTTTCATTTTTACTTTTAGTGTTCCGTTATTATCTTGTTGTGCCTAAGCTTTACTGTTCTGTTCTCCTTGCCTCTCTGCCAGCCTATCCTAAACAAAGCCACTGGACTGATCTCAAATTTTAGATACAGTTGTGTCACTCTTCTGCTCCAGAACCTTTCTACGTAGACCCAGGACTATACAGTACAATTTGGGGAGGAAGATTGGACAGCTCACCTTGAAGGATGAGCAGGGCATTGTGGTCAGTCATACTCTCTTACCACATTATGTAGTTGTTTGGTTGATATGTTTTTTTTTTTTTTTTTTTTTTTTTTTTTTTTTTTTTTTTTTAAGACGGAGTTTCACTCTTGTTGCCCAGACTGTAGTGCAATGGTGCGATCTCAGCTCACTGCAACCTCCGTCTCCCAGGTTCAAGTGATTCTCCTGCCTCAGCCTTCCCAAGTAGCTGGGATTACAGGCATGCGCCACCACGCCTGGCTAATTTTTATATTTTTAGTAGAGATGGGGTTTCTCCGTGTTGATCAGACTGGTCTCGAACTCCTGACCTCAGGTGATCCACCCACTTATCCTCCCAAAGTGCTGGGATTAAAGGCGTGAGCCACCACGCCTGGCCTTGTATTTTTTCTTTCTCTGTTTTTCTTTCCAGATATTGAAGAGATAGAAGGGATCTTTCTGAATAGTAAAGCTAGAGAGGTTATTTTGGATCTAGTTTCTATTGCCTTGAGTCAGGGATTGCAATTTGATAAAATTTTATGTACTTTGTTGCATTTATAATGGCTAGTTTTTAAAATTACTTTCTTTTAAACTAGTTTTTTTTTTTTTAAATTACTTTCTTTTAAACTAGTTTTTTTTTTTTTTTAATGGATGTTGGTATGTCTTCCAGTCTTAGCTTGTGCAGTAAATGATTACTATTAATTGTAAACCACATATAAAAGACATATTCAGTGTTATTGGATTTTGTTAATGATTTTTTTCTAGATAACGGAAAGAGAATATTCTAATAGCAAGGGAAGAAACATCACAATTTATATTAACAATTTAGCTAGCTAGCATTTGAGCCTGTGGGCATGGCTTTGTTCACACAATTTCTGTGAGACTTATTTAAGAGCTGAAGTATAAAAAAGGCCTTTAATTGTCATTTGTGAAAATCAGGAGTAATTAGTGTAAGTTTGTTTTATTTAGAACTTTTGGTGGTGGACACAAGAGAAAATCCATATGTAATTTTATTGCATTTAACTTTGTTGGTGTTTTGTAGGTCAGGAGCCTAGCATTGTTTAGACTAAAAAATATCCAATTTAGAGACAGGGTTAATTTTTTTTCCCCTAATATATTTATTATTGTTAATACTGCTGTTTAGCACTCATTCCAAAACTTAGTGGCGTGAAACACTCTTTATATTATGCACATCGATTCTGCAAGTTGTGCCCCTGAAAGGGCACAGTGGGGAGAGGTTTTTCTCAGCCCTGTGGTGCCTGGGATCTCAGTTGGGAAGACTGGAAAGTTGAGATGGACACACTTGACTCCTGGGGACCAAAATAGTTTGATGACTTGTTCACCAACGTGTCTGGTACCTAGACTAGGACTGTTGACTAGACTGCCTTTATGTGGCCTTGCTTGTGTATAACCTGGCGGCCTCAAGTGTTAAAGTGAACAACGACAAATCTGCTTTTTTTTTTTTTTTTTGACAAAGCCTTGAAAGCTGAGCATTGTCATTTCCACAACGTTCTATTGGTTACAAGTGTACACTCAGACAGAGGAGGGGAATTAGACTTTATCTCTCGCTGAGGGAGTTGACAAGGTTTTGGAAGAGCATGTGGTACAGAGATACTGTTGTGACCATCTTTAGAAAAGACATTCTGTCACAATAGTTAAGTCTAATAGTTGCCACTGTTGTTTGTTTCGAATGTGTATTTTATAATAACATTAGAGACAGAAGATCAGGAATCCTTTTTTTTTTTTGAGATAGGATCTCACTCTGTTACCCAAGCTGTAGGGCATTGAAATGATTATGGCTCACTGCCACTGCAACCTCCCCAGACTCAGGTGATCCTCCCACCTCACCCTCCTGACTAGCTGGGACTACAGGCACGTGCCACCATGCCTGGCTAATTTTTGTAGGGACTGGGTCTCCTCATGTTGCCTAGGCTAGGAATTCTTTATCTTACTCTAGGACTTTGAGGAGGGGTCTGTAAACTGAAAGTTGACAATATTTTTTTATAAACTATTTTTAAAATGTATTTTCCTATTAATTTGAAAATTAAATATTTAGAACTTCTTTTTTTTTTTAAACAAAGATGAGATCTCACTATATTACCTAGGCTGGTCTCAAACTCCTGTGTTCAAGTGATCCTCCTGCCTTGACCTCCCAAAGTGCTAGGATTACAGGCATGAGCCCCGTACCCGACTAAAACATTTTTTTTTTAAGTCAAAATTGCTTAGGAATTTGTTTCCCATCTCTTACTTTAAATAAGTATAGGGTGCTCACTTTGGCAGCACTAAAATTGGAACTATACAGACATTAGCATGGCCCCTGTGCAAAGATGACATGCAAATTTGTGAAGAGTTCCATATTTAAAAAAATAAAATTTAAAAAACCCCACAAGTATAGGGTATTGTGGATTGCTAGCATATCCATTTAGATTATGTGCAGTTTTAATTATTGCTATATGTGAAGACTGCATAAAACAGTTTCCCATTGAGAAGAATCATTTAAAATTTACCATGTCAGATGCATTTATTCAGGTTCTAGTTTAAATCTAAAAAAATCCTACACATACACAGATAAGAGAAATTATAAGAAGAGAAGAAAAAGTAGGATAAATGCCCTTTGCTGTTACTCTTTTTTTGTTTTTTTTTTTTTGAGGTGGAGTCTCACTCTGTTGCCCAGGCTGGAGTGCAGTGGCGTGATCTCAGCTCACTGCAACCTCCACCTCCCAGGTTCAAATAATTCTCCTGCCTCGGCCTCCTGAGTTGCTGGGATTACAGGTGTGCACCACCACGCCTGGCTAATTTTTGTAGTTTTTGTAGAGACGAGGTTTCACCATGTTGGTCAGGCTGATGTCAAACCCTTGACTTGTGATCCGCCCGCCTTGGCCTCCAAAAGTGCTGAGATTACAGGTGTGAGCCGCCACACTGGGCCTGATCTTACTCTTAAGAATGAATGTACAAGGAAATACAAGTCATGTTTTTCTTATCTGGCAAGGGTCTTATTAATGGAAGCAAGAGGTCAACAGAGCTGAAGAAAACCCTTATATGTGCCTAGTCAGAAAATATTGGGCGTTGGGAATCCTTTTATCTGATAAGGAGGTGGCTTAATTTGAAAAGGCTGGGGACCTTACCTCAACTTGAATTTGCGCCCCCACAAAAGCCTTATCTTAGAAAATCTTGCAAGCAAAAGAAATGATATGATTGGAGAGGCCTTGGTGAAGTCCTCCAAACTCTGGATGGTTTGTGGTTGGGTGCAGGGGAACAATGAAGACCTCTAACATATGGTATTACTCCCCTAGAATTGACTTTTTTGTTTCCTTGCAGTCTCTCAAATCAAGGTTTTATTAATTTATTTCTATTTTTATTTTTTTGAGACATTCTCACTCTGTCCCCCAGGCTGGAGTGCAGTGGTGCAATCTTGGCTCACTGCAACCTGCACCTCCCGGGTTCAAGCGATTCTCCTGCCTCAACCTCCTGAGTAGCTGGGATTACAGGTGCCTGTTACCACGCCCGGCTAATTTTTTTGTATTTTTAGTAGATACGGGGTTTCACCATGTTGGTCAGGATGGTCTTGAGCTGCTGACTTCAGGTGATCCGCCCACCTTGGCCTCCCAAAGTGCTAGGATTACAGGTGGCTGGGCCACCTCGCCTGGCCCAAAATCAAGGTTTTAAAGGAATTGGCAGCTGTGCCATTTGATGTGTATAGCATGTAACCAAATGAATTTTTTTTTTTTTTGAGTCTTGCTCTGTTGTTCAGGCTGGAGTACAGTGGTATGATCTCAGCTCACTACAGCCTCCGCTTCCAGGGTTCAAGCGATTCTCCTGTCTTAGCCTCCCAAGTAGCTGGGACTACAGGTGTGCACCCCCATGCACTGCTAAGTTTTGTACTTTTAGTAGAGACGGGATTTCACCATGTTGGCCAGACTGGTCTCGAACTCCTGACCGCAGGTAATCTGCCTGCCTTGGCATCCCAAAGCGTCGGGATTACAGGCATGAGCCACCCTTGCCTGGCCCAAATGTAATTCTGATGTATCTTAGTGAAGCTAGCTTCTCTTTTTTGTCATTTGAGAGCATGCTGATGCCATCAAAGAATTATTGTTTCGTGAACACATTTTGGAAACTGGGAAGACCATTGAGACATAAGACAGTGGAAAGTGGCTTGCCAGCAAAACTGATTGAGTACCTGGCAGCACATCTGGTTTTGCTGCTTTGGTGAAGGAAGAAGCTCCATGAGCCGCTATGAATCACTGCTTGTACATTGGCATCAAAGACTCTGCCAAAGATCGTGAAAGAAGTCTTGTCTAAGGTCTCTAAAGTCCCACTTTACCTAGTCAGGGCTTTGAATCACTGCCTTGTCAAGAACTTCTCTTGAGAAATAGGAGAGGATTATGAGATTATTTTCTATTGCAGAGAAGTTCATTGATTCTGTAAAGAACAAGTCTCAAAGCACTGGGAATTCTGGTTCTCTTTGCTGCTACATAACTTCATGAATCAGGGTTTTCAGAACACTTGGGGCAATCAGTTGGATTGTTAAACCTACTGCCATGGCAGGGCACAGTGGCTCATGCCTGTAATCCCAGCATTTTGGGAGGCCGAGTGGTGTGGATCACAAGTTCAGGAGTTCAAGGCCAGCCTGACCAACATGGTGAAACCCCATCTCTACTAAAAATACAAAAATTAGCCAGGCATAGTGGCGCGTGCCTGTAATCCCAGCTACTCAGGAGGCTGAGGCAGGAGAATCGCTTGAACCTGGGAGGCAGAGGTTGCAGTGAACCGAGATTGCGCCACTGCACCCCAGCCCGTGGGACAGAGTGAGACTCTGTCTCAAAACAAAACAAGAAAACCATACTGCTTACTACTGCAGCTTTTTAAGAGAAACAGTAGCAGCTTTCTAATTGAAATAGGATTTTGTGGAATGTGTTTTTATTTTCCTTTAACTTTATTGTCTTTTCTAGTTTAAGCATCTTTTTTACATTGGGAGAGTTTAATCTGTTTACCTGAATGTATTTATTCATATGGTTAGATTTATTTATTTATTTTTTGAGTTGGAGTCTCACCCTGTCACCCAGGCTGGAGTGCAGTGGTAAGATCCTGGCTTACTGCAGCTTCCATCTCCCATGCTAAAGTGCTACCCTCACCTCAGCTTCCCACATAGCTGGGACTGCAGGCATAGGCACAGTGGGACCCTGTCTCTACAAAAAAATTAAAAATTAGCCACCATGCCTGGCTGTTTTTAAAATTTTTTGTAGAGACAGGGTCCCACTGTGTTGCCCAGGCTAGTCTCAAACTCCTGGGCTCAAGTGATCTTCCGACCTCAGCCTCCCAAAGTGTTGTGATTATAGGCATGGGCTACTGCACCTGGCCTAGAATTATTTCTGCTGTCTTCTTGTGTGTTTTTTTTTTCTCATGCTTTTCCCCCACTTGTTTTCTGACTTGTGCAATATTAATTGAATTTTTCTTACTTCTTTTTTCTCCCTGAACCTATGATTTGAAAATGACTTATACTCTTTCTAATTTGGTAGTTACACTTGCATTTTTACATACATATTTGACTTAAATATTCGAGTCCTCCCAGCTTCTGCCAGAGTAGTACAAGGACTTTAGAACTCTTTACCTCAGATCTTTCCCTCCTACTGTTTCTCTCCATTATTTCAGTTCTACCTTGTTTTCACTTAACTGCTCCACACCCTACCCCAACTTTATATATTTTAGTTCCTTTATAGTCAGGGCTTATTTGAATTGACGTATATGATTTTGCTTTTTTGCATATACTCCTTATTTAGGTATATCTTTCAGTGATTCTTTCAGCAACTATCTGTGAATGGCAAATTTTTTCACTTGTTGCCTGAAAATGTCATTATTTTGCCCTCATTTTAGAAAATATAACTTAGCGGCCGGGCGCGGTGGCTCAAGCCTGTAATCCCAGCACTTTGGGAGGCCGAGACGGGCGGATCACGAGGTCAGGAGATCGAGACCATCCTGGCTAACACGGTGAAACCCCGTCTCTACTAAAAAAAATACAAAAAGCTAGCCGGGCGAGGTGGCGGGCGCCTGTAGTCCCAGCTACTCGGGAGGCTGAGGCAGGAGAATGGCATGAACCCGGAAGGCGGAGCGTGCAGTGAGCTGAGATCCGGCCACTGCACTCCAGCCCGGGCGACAGAGCGAGACTCCGTCTCAAAAAAAAAAAAAAAAAAAAAGAAAATATAACTTAGCTTGATATAGAATTAGAAGGTTTTTTTTGTTTTTTGGACTTGGAAGATTTCTCCATGGTTCTCTGGCTTTGGTTATTGCTGATATGATGTCAGCCATCAGTGTAATCGTCTTGCCTTTCTAGGTACATTTTTCTCTCTGTGTGTGATTTTAAGGTTTTTCTGTTTGCTTTTGTTCTGCACACTGTACACAACACAATCCCAGGACATACAACAAGCTTCCTTTTTGCCTCCCCAGGCCAGACCAGTTGATAGTGTTTTCCTAGTCTTGTCTTCACTGACACGGTAGCTCTTCCTAAGCCTCTGGACTCTGCAGGAGGCTAATTCCACACCTCAAATATATACATCTAAGGCGGCATCATCTGTTTTTGAACGACAGTTTAGAACCCCAGCTTCTAGAGCCTATATCCCAATTTCGTATCTTCCTGGGCTTCATACATCAGCCCATTGCATTCTTTTGGCTTTCATTTGTTCCTGGCACTTGGTGTCTTAGTCCATTTGGGCTGTTCCAACAAAACACTTTGGACTGGGTAACTTATAGGCAACAGAAATTTGGGGTCAAGATCAAGGTGCCAGCAGATTGGGTGTCTGATGAGGGCTTGCTCTCTGCATCATAAATGGAGCCTTCTCATGGTGGCCTCATGTGGCGGAAGGGACAAACAGGCTCCTTTAGGCCTCCTTTACAAAGGCACTAATCCTCTGTAATCCCGGCACTTTGGGAGGCTGAGGCGGGCGGATCACCTGAGGTCAGGAGTTCGAGACCAGCCTAACCAAAATGGAGAAACCCCATCTCTACTAAAAATGCAAAATTAGCCTGGCATGGTGGTGCATGCCTGTAATCCTAGCTATTTGGGAGGCTGAGGCAGGAGAATTGCTTGAACCTGGGAGGCAGAGGTTGCGATGAGCTAAGATCACGCCCTTGCACTCTAGCCTGGGCAACAAGAGCAAAACTCCATCTCAAAACAAAACAAACCAAAACAAAAACACAAAGGCACTAATCTCATTCATGAGGATGCGACCCTCCAAACTTAAATCACCCCTGAAAGGCCTCACCTCTTAATACAACTGTAGTACCCAGGAATTTTCCTTTTTGACTTTTCATGGGTACCATTTAAAATGTGTTTAATGAGGGAAATAAAGAAAATGAGACAGTCTTGAAAAGATGAATCATAATGGAGTTAGAGACCTTTGAAACATGGAGAATTTATTTCTCCACCTCATGAGATTTCTAGAGTGTTAGTATAAATGTATATACTACATGTCAGTTGAAATGTAAAATATGTTCACAGCTCTAAGGGCTCATTGATTGACTGATTGTCTGCTTTATTCCATAAAAAGATTTAAAGTGCTATTTTGAGGCATATATATCAAACTATATCAATGTATATACAGGGGCCCAAATATGTCATTCATAAGGGATATATACATATGTGTCTATATATGTGATTTATAGGTATATATCATATAAGCACTCCAGTATAAAAAAATAAAGCAGGTCACAAAACTCATACATTCTATTTATTCATTTATTTATTTATTTATTTATTTATTTTTGAGATAGAGTCTCGCTCTGTTGCCCAGGCTGAAGTGCAGTGGCTCGATCTCGGCTCACCACAACCTCTGCTTCCCAGGTTCAGGAGATTCTCCTGCCTCAGTCTCCAGAGTAGCTGGGACTGCAGGCACATGCCACCATGCCCGGCTAATTTTTATATTTTTAGTAGAGATGAGGTTTCACTATGTTGGCCGGGGTGGTCTCGAACCATGACCTCGTGATCCGTCCACCTTGACCTCCCAAAGTGCTGGGATTGCAGGCGTGAGCCACCACGCCCGGCAACATTCTATTTATGAAAAGTATCAATCACTGGACCACTGGATCACTGGACCAATATATATATTTATCTATATATAGATATACAGAGATCAATATATAGAGAGTAGAGATACACATAGATCTCTTTCTCTCTTTACTCTCTATATATCTATATCTATATATCCCTCATTAAATTACCTGAGCCCCTGTTTCATGTTTAACTTGAGGAATTTATCAAAGCCTGAGACTGTTCTAGGCATGTTCAGATAATGTTTGAATATTCTAGAAAGATTCTTTAATACTTCTATAATCTTTCTGTAGAAAGATTCTTTGCCATGATCTAAGAGTGGTTTTCAAAGTGTGGTTCCCGAGTCCTCAGCACCAGCATCACCTGGAATCATACAGTATGTACTGTTTCTAAGTCATTCGTTAGGTTTTCTTTTTTTTTTTGTTACGATTTTTCAATTAAGGTTTGATAAAATATTTGAACTCATAGGTGGTCCAGTGATTAATACTTTTAATAAATAGAAAGTGTGAGTTTTGTGGCTTGCTTTTTTTTTTTAATGTAAGAGTGCTTATTAATTCTACAGTGTAATATCATGCTAAATACTCTAATAAAAATTATATATGCGTTTGTATATTTATGTTTTCCATACTTGAGCATCCTTCATTTTTAAAGGAACATTTTTTAAAGTTAAATGTTAGATATGGAATTAAAGAAATATGTTATATCTTTAAATTAATTATCTTATTTTAAAAATAATCTACCTACCCTAAGCTCAGAAGATAAATTATAATATTAGTTATGTGATTTCTCTTAATGAGCCTCATGGATATAAAACATAATTAGCATTATTACACTTCCTTCAAGACAGAAAATGCATGCTTTCTTAGTAAATGTAGTATGCTTTTGTTCATGAAGAATGTCATTAAGTAGTGCCATACTATTTTAGGGTGCTAAAATAAAAATATTTACAACTCGAAAATAATTTAAAACTATTCTTATAAAAGAAGGACATTCCATTGTTTTCTATCTGTTACTTAAATCTTATAAAAATGTTTTGAAATGCAAACTGCTTGATGTTTTGGGATTTAGAGACTTTGATGATCATTTACAAAAAGTTTCTGCCAAAGATGGCAGGGTGCGATGGCTCATGCCTGTAATCCCAGCACTTTGGGAGGCTGAGGCAGGTGGATCACGTGAGGTCAGGAGTTTGAGACCAGCCTGGCCAACATGGCAAAACCCCATCCCTACTAAAAATACAAAAATTAGCCAGGTGTGGTGGCACACACCTGTATCTCAACTACTCGGGAGGCTGAGGCAGGAGAATTGCTTGAAGCTGGGAGGCAGAGATTGCAGTGGGCCAAGATTGCCCCACAGCACTACAGCCTGGGCAACGGAGCGACTAGTCTCACAAAAAAAAAGTTTCCGCCTAAGAACTGAATACGCAAAATGAATGATAGAGTAGTTAGTACCATTGTAAAGACATTAAAGGCTCATTTTCTGATTCTTAAGTATTTAAACAAAACCACATACAGCGCCTTGAATATAGGAGTGTTCAGAAAATATTGGTTGAGTTTAAATGACCAAGTTATTTTTGACCCTATTAGTCTATTAGCATAATGTTGTCTTTTTCACTTAATGATTAAGCTACTTTTGGATATGTTAGGTATCATGAGCTGGTCCTCAGTGTCCTAGAGAGCATTATAAGATGTAAATTCAGAGAAGGGTGAGGAAATGTTAAACATTCTACCAAATATGGCTAAAAGCAGTCTACAAACTTGAAGAATTCAAGAAAAGGTGATTGTCTACTAGATTTAAAAATGAATATTCACAAAAAAGAAACCCCATTAAAAACTGGGCAAGGGACTTGAAAAGACAGTTTTTCAGCTGGGCGCGGTGGCTCACGCCTGCAATCCCAGCACTTTGGGAGGCCGAGGCAGGCAGACCACCAGAGGTCAGGAGTTCAAGACCAGCCTGGACAACATGGTGAAACCCCGTTTCTACTAAAAATACAAAAATGAACCGGGCGTGGTGGCACACGCCTGTAATCCCAGCTACTTGGGAGGCTGAGGCAGGGGAATTGCTTGCACCTGGGAGGTGGAGGTTGCAGTGAGCTAAGATTGTGCCACTGCGCTCCAGCCTGGGCGACAGAGTAAGACTCCATCTCAAAAATTAAAAAAAAAAAAAAGAAAGAAAAGACATTTTTCCACAGAAGATACATGAATCACCTTTAAGCACATGAAAAGATGCTCAACATCATTAATTATTAGGGAAAGAAATGCAAATCAAAGCCACAAGATACTACTTCACACCCATTAGAATGATAATAATAATAGCAAAAGGGAAATAACAACTATTGATGAGGATATAGAGAAACTGGACCCCTCATCCGTTGCTGTTGGGAGTGTAAAATGGTACAGCCACTGTGGAAAACATTTTGGTGGTTCCTCAAAAAGTTACCATATAACCCAGCAGTTCCACTGCAGGGGCCATTGAAAATAATATGCTAAGAAGAGATAAGGCTCAAGGACAGTATCTCTAGCTAGTTGCACTTTCAATGAACTCCAGTAGTCAAGGACAGTATCTCTAGTTGAACTTTTAATGAACTCTAGTAGGCGCCAAGAAGGCAGACAAATAAGAAAGAGCTTAGAGACAAGGAACTAAGCAGAAGGTTACATCTGGGTGCAGAAAGTTTGTTTTGCATTGTGTTATTTTTGCTGACGTGGGATTTATGGAGTATAAATAAAGTGAGGCGGAGGCTCTAGGGGCGGCCGCCATGTTCTCTGTTTGTCTTTGTCTCTTGTGTCTGTTCATTCTCCACCACCCCCGGCACGGTCCCCAGTATTCCACTTCTAGGTGTTGTATACCCAAGAGAACTGAAAACAGATGTTGAAACAAAAACTTGTATGTGAATATTTATAGCAGCATTATTCACAATAACAAAAAATTAGAAATAACTGTCATATCTATCAGCTGATGAATGGATAAACAAAATGTGCTATATCCATATAAGGGAATATTATTCAGCCATATAAAGGAGTGAAGTACTGATACTTGCCACACATGGATGAACCTCGGGAACATTATGTGAAGTGAAAGAACCCACACACCAAAAGCTATATATTGTATAGTTTCATTTACATGAAATGTCCGGAATAAGCAAATCCATAGACATAGCAGATTATTGGTTGCCAGGGGCTGGGATGAAGGGAGAATGGGGAGTTGTTGCTTAATGCATATGCAATTTCTTTTTGGGGGTGATAAAAATGTTCTGGAATTATATAATTGTGATTGTTACACAACATTGGGAATATACTGGAAGTCACTGAATTCCATACTTTAAAATGGTGATGTTTATGTTATGTCAATTTTACCTCAATAAAAAGAAGGAATACTCAGTAAGGTTTTCTTTAAAACAAATTTTTTTAAGTTTAAAACATTTTTAAATTTTTTGTAGAGATGGGGTCTTGCCATGTTGCCCAGGATGGTCTTGAACTCCTAGCCTCAAGCAATCCTCCTGCCTCAACCACCCAAATGCTAGGATTACAGGCCTGAGTGCCCAGCCTATAATTCTTTTCTTAGTAAAACATTACCAAAGTAAAAAATTTAAAACCAAAGGGAATTTTATTTCAATAGTATTGTTTCGTGCTTAGAAAAATTACAAAACGTTATGTTTGGTGAAAATATATAGAAGTCAGCCCGGGCAACATAGCTAGACCCCATCTCTACAAGAAATGAAAAAATTAGCTGGATATGGTAGTAGTCCTAGCTACTCAGGAGGCTAAGACAAGAGGATCACTTGAGCCCAGGAATGAATGAATGAATGAATTTATTTATTTATTTATTTTTGAGACGGAGTCTTGCTCTGTCACCCAGGCTGAAGTGCAGTGGCGTGATCTTGGCTCACTGCAAGCTCTGCCTTCCCAGGTTCACGCCATTCTTCTGCCTCAGCCTCCCCAGCAGCTGGGACTACAGGCATATGCCGCCACACCTGGCTAATTTATTTTATTATTATTATTATTATTTTTTTTTTTTTTTTTTTTTTTTTTGAGACGGAGTCTCGCTCTGTCGCCCGGGCTGGAGTGCAGTGGCCGGATCTCAGCTCACTGCAAGCTCCGCCTCCTGGGTTTACGTCATTCTCCTGCCTCAGCCTCCCGAGTAGCTGGGACTACAGGCGCCCGCCACCTCGCCCGGCTATATTAGTATTTTTTTTGAGACGGAGTCTCGCTCTGTCACCTGGGCTGCAGTAAGGTAGCGCGATCTCAGCTCACTGCAAGCTCTGCCTCCCTTGTTCACGCCATTCTCCTGCCTTGGCCTCCACAGGCGTGCAGCATCATACCCAGCTAGGAGTTTTGCTAGTTACAAAGAACCCTAGGATAAATCACCACAAGGCAGTCGCATGCAGGGTATTTTATTGTGCCTAGTATGTTGCTTTTGTTTGTTTGTTTGTTTGTTTTTTGAGATGGGATCTCACTCTGTCACCAGGCTGGAATGCAGTGGCATGATCTTGGCTCACTGCAACCTCCAAGTCCCTGGTTCAAGCCATTCTCCTGTGTCAGCCTCCCGAGTAGCTGGGATTACAGGCACGCGCCACCACGCCCAGCTAATTTTTGTATTTTTAGTAGAGACAAAGTTTCACCATGTTGACTGGGATGGTCTCGATCTCCTGACCTCGTGATCTGCCCACCTCGGCCTCCCAAAGTAGTGGGATTACAGGTGTGAGCCACCACGCCCAGCTGTATGTTGCTTTTTAACTGTGATGAACAGTATGTCTCAAACTGTTTACACTTTCCCTGCCATCTTATTCCGAATCTACTTAACTTCTTACTGTTGTTAGTTTCACACATGCCTCTCTGACCTGAAACTATTCTGTCTGTTCTATTGGCATTAATTTTTGACCCCTTTAGCTAACCTACTCCTTTAATGACATGCTTTCTAGCCACTGTGGATAAACATCCTGTTTATCCTGCTTCCCCACCCTCCTGCTGGCTTCCCTAGATCTGTTTTCATTTCAGCATCTCTGCTTCCTCTGCCTTAGCAAGGAAACCTGCGCAGCAAGAACCCCAAAGACAAGAGTGAAGTGGGATGGGGAATGAGAATGAGAATAAGGCAAAGGCCCAGTCTTCTTTTGTAAAATCTGCTAGAATAGAAATTGTCCATAGCAACTAGTATTATAGTTCCACAGAGGTCTGCTATTTCTAAAGATCAACCATTATTTAGTGCTGATTCAGTATCTTTATCTAGTAAACTGATGTTTCTATCCAACGTAGAACATATAGACTATCTTGAGGGTAGTGTTTCTTTCCCAAATTATGTTCCATAGAGTATTAGCACCTGGAAATGGGAGAAGCAGCTCTGCTTTGGAAGAGATGAGATGATTCTATAGTCAAATATATTTAGCAAAGGTTGCTTACCTGTTCTTGGAGGTCCATAACACCTTAGCCTGTTAAGTGCTGTATTACTCAGTCAAGAAACCTGTTTGAGTCAGCATTTCCCAAACTTATTTGAACTGAGGACTTTTTTTACGGGAGGAATAGCATGTGTGTTAATAGCCTACATAACATCATTTGGGGAGACACTGTCCTAGAGCATTGTAAATTTGTGTCACTGCAGTAAAAAAAAAAAAAAAAGTAGCCAATCTTTTTTTTTTTTTTTTTGGGGAGGGAGTCTCACTCTGTCACCTAGGCTGGAGTGCAGTGGTGTGATCTCGGCTCACTGTGACCTCGGCCCCCCCACCTGGGTTCATGCAATTCTCCTGCCTCAGCCTCCCAAGTAGCTGGGACTACAGGTGCCCGCCACCACGCCCAGCTAATTTTTGTATTTTTAGTAGAGACAGGGTTTGCCATGTTGGCCAGGGGGTCTCAAACTCCTGACCTCGGGTGATTCGCTCGCCTCGGCCTCCCAAAGTGCTGGGATTACAGGTGTGAGCCACTGTGCCCAGCCCATTGTAATCTATTTAATATTCATGCTATGTATATTTAGTTCATATATAAATTCTCCATCAAGGCAGACCTGATATTTTCCTTTTACTTACAAGGGTCATATTGTTGTCTTCCAGTGATTTTTTTTTTTCTTTTTGCTACACAAAAATATTTCTTAAGGTTTGAATAAAGCACTAGGACATTCCTGGTTTTAATTGATAAGGAAATTTGTTTACTTCTTTTAAAGCTGTTGTATGTAAGAGTACATTTGTTGATCCTGGTATAAAATGTAAGACTTGCATAATTCAAATACTCTTTTGAAATCCAAATAATGTCTTCATTTACCAAGGGTATTGTCAAGGCAAGCTCTTCTTTAAGAAAGTAATTAGCTTTAAATGTTGAAGGTATAATTAATAAATAAGCACAATTTATTACTTTGTTAACCCCTCTCTACAGAAAATAGCTGACATTCAGTGTCTAGCCATTCTTAACATAGAAATATGTAGACATTAATATTTTATATCACAATATATTCCTAAGAAACCTATTGTAGGTATCATTCCTATTTTCATTAGGTTTTATTAGTGGAGGATTTTGGCTTTTTCATGTACTTGAATTTTTTTTACTCTGTAAAATAACTCATTTATTACATTGCTTTTCTTGATTTTGAGAACTTTATAGTTTTTAATGGATGTCTCTAATGTTCATAAACGACAGTAAGCTCTTATTATAGACAATATAAGATTAGATCAGTTGTAGCTAACCCCTCTGCCCCTTTTGTTGTTTTTTACATGCAATACATGAATCTAATGCAGAAATGAAGTGTGTAGCCTTGTAGATTAGATTCCCCTTGTGTCTTCCATGGGAGGGGAGATATGGTCTGAATGTTTGTGTCCCTCCAAAATTCATATGTTGATATCTTAGCCTTCAAGGTGTTGATATTAGGAGGTGAAGCCTTTGGGAGATGATTAAGTCACTGCAGCTCCACGCTCATGAATGAGATTGGTGCCCAACAGGAGCACAGAAAGACCCCTTACCCCTTCCACCATGTGAGGTTACAGTGAGAAGATGGTGGTCTCTGAGGAAGTGGCTCTCACCAGACAGAAAATCTCCTGGTGTCTTGATCTTGGACTTCCTGATTTACAGAAATGTGAGAAATAAATTACTTTTGTTTATAAGCCAACCCTTCTATGGTAATTTGCTATAGCAGCCCAAACAGACTGAGACAAGGGGTATTAGTATATTTCCATTTAGGCTTGGTATGTCTTTTGACTGATGATCCCAGGTTCTTTCATAGTTGTTTCTATGTGTTTGGCTCCTGATCCTTTAGACAAGTCAGCCAATTCTGGCAGTGATAGAACATAATGGTTTCAGAGCCTCTCCCACAAAAACAAATGACTCCCCAATGAGTTGCTGAAGAGCCAGAACAGATCTTCTCTTACATGAGTCTTGACTCTTCGACAAAGCATGAAGTGAAGGCTCATATAACAAACCTGTGTTTGGTTGAGTTGGCTTCAAGATTAGTTTTTTATAAATGATTGCTTTTCTATTGCTTTTACTTTTTCTAGTCATAAGCCTTCTTTCTTCTTAAATGGTGTTTAGTACTTTGCATTGTTATATGTGATCTACCAGTTATTTTTTTTTTTTTGAGACGGAGTCTTGCTCTGTCGCCCGGGCTGGAGTGCAGTGGCCGGATCTCAGCTCACTGCAAGCTCCGCCTCCTGGGTTTACGCCATTCTCCTGCCTCAGCCTCTGGAGTAGCTGGGACTACAGGCGCCCGCCACCTCGCCCGGCTAGTTTTTTGTATTTTTAGTAGAGACGGGGTTTCACCGTGTTAGCCAGGATGGTCTCGATCTCCTGACCTCGTGATCCGCCCGTCTCGGCCCCCCAAAGTGCTGGGATTACAGGCTTGAGCCACCGCGCCCGGCCGATCTACCAGTTATATATCATATTTTCAACTCTGTGTATATTTTGTTGACTGAAAAGAGAGAGTTGGAGTATGAAATTATAATTGATACTATAATCTTTTTTGTGATGATAAATTTCTAAAGTCAAACCTATTTATTACCTTGGGACAATAATACATAGTGATATTCAGATGTATCACACATAGATGATTTGTGCATAAAAAGTTTTAATTTTATTAGGTTAGATTCCACCCTTGTATATATATTTTGATGGTGTGTAAACATTTCAAGAATACTGCAGCTTCTTAAAGTGGGGTTTCTAGCATGATTGTGAATTAGAATTAGATTAGAATTTCTTTTTTATTCTTTGTTCATTCTGTAATTGCATGTGGGTTGTTATTTATTATCTTGCAGACGTAATTGGAAAATACATTTTTCCTTTCTACCTCAAGGAAATTGCATTTACATGACTAAACATCCTGTATAAAGTCTATTTGCTGTTTACATAATAAATTTGTAACAGTCTGCTATTTCTTGCTTATTACATTGTGACCCTTAACTAAGGCAAACCTTTTCTTTTTCTTTTTCTTTTTTTTTTTTAATTTAAGTTCTGGGGTGCATGTGCAGAATGTGCAGGTTTGTTACATAGGTATACACGTGCCACGGTGGTTTGCTGCACCCATCAACTCGACATCTACATTAGGTATTTCTCCTAATGCCATCCCTTCCCCAGCCCTGCACCCCTCGACAGGTGTTATTTCTGAGGCCTCTGTTCTATTTCATTGGTCTATATATCATGCTCTGAATAGGAGTGGTGAGAGAGGGCGTACTTGCCTTATGCCGGTTTTCAAAGGGAATCTTTCCAGTTTTTGCCCATTCAGAATGGTATTGACTGTGGGTTTGTCATAAATAGCTCTTATTATTTTGAGATACCATCAATACCTAGTTTATTGAGAGTTTTTAGCATGAAGAGCTGTTAAATTTTGTTGAAGGCCTTTTCTGCATCTACTGAGATAATCATGTGGTTTTTGTCATTGGTTCTGTTTATGTGATGGATTATGTTTATTGATTTGTGTATGTTGAACCAGCCTTGCATCCCAGGAATGAAGCTGACTTGATCGTGGTGGATAAACTTTTTGATGTGCTGCTGGATTCGGTTAGGCAAACTTTTTCTAGGTGCTTATTTCTTAAGCAGATTTCAAATAGAAAAGTCAAGAGAGCCAGTTGAGATATCAAGTTGTTATTTAAAACCATTTGAAATGCCTATAAGCTTTAAAAGCTTTTACTTCTTAGTCCAAGGTGGTGAGTCATCTTTCACCTTCTTACCAGTTTTTTGTTGAAACACCCAAATGGTAGAATGCAGAAGAATTTATATCACCCTTGCAAAATTAAAAACAGTTTTCACTCACAGTGTCATGTTGAAGAGCTTTGGTACCAAACGGTAAAGTAAGAGTAGAGGGAGGATACACATCAGCCTGCCCATTGTTAGCCAGCAGACTTGAGGGAAACTTGCTCAGAGGTTGATCAGAGAGCCTGCCCTTCCATATAAACCTAGTAACGTATGCAGACTGGGAGCTGGGGCTGGAAACAGGAGTAGGAACAATGGTGTCTGCCGGTACAATCTCTGTAGGTAAAAATCTCTATTCTCCTAGCCTGGGTGGAGCTACAGGAGGAGAGAACCAGCTCTCCAGTGCACATCCTATGTGCTACAGCTGCAGGGTTAGCAGAAATCACTGTGGAGAGTGGCCTTCAAAAGTAGGAGGATAGAGAGGGGCTCCAATGTCAGGCCGAAGTGGGAGGCCATGCCCTAAGATTCAGCAATGATCTGCATGGTCTGGCCCAGTGTAGACCAGCACTGTTGAATAGAACTCTTGGCAATGAGGAAAGTATCTGTGCTGTCCAGTGTGGTAGTCACTAGTCACAAGGGCTTTTGAACACTTGAAACGTAGCTAGAAACGGAATCAGTACCAAAAGCCTGAAAAGAGCGCTTTCCTCTTTTGGGTATTTTTATCTTAAGGAGTTAATCATGCAGATGTACAAACTATTTATTATAGCATTGTTTATAATATTAAAACAATACTATAATATTAGAGTAACATAAACATACTATTTATTTATTTTTGAGATGGAGTCTCACTCTGTCGCCCAGGCTGGAGTGCAGTGGCGTGATCTCTGCTCACTGCAACCTCTGCCTCCCGGGTTCAAAAGATTCACCTGCCTCGGCCTCCCAAGTAGCTGGGACTACAGGCGCCCGCCACCACGCCTAGCTAATTTTTGTGTTTTTAATAGACATGGGGTTTCACCATGTTGGCCAGGCTGCTCTCAAACTCCTGACCTCAGGTGATCCACCCACCTCGGCTTCCCAAAGTACTGGGATTACAAGCCTGGCCCAAACCTACTATTTAAAGCAATTTCATACCCAGGCAGTGGAGTACTATGCAGCTGTTAAAACTGCTATTGTAGATAGGTATTTGTTGACAGAAACATTGTTTACAATATGTTAAGTGAAAAAGGGCTGGTTACAAAACTATGTGGTTAGTGTGTTCCCATTTTTTAGCGAAAATATTATACTGTTTGTGTGCATATACAGATAGATGATACGATCTAGAACCAAGGTATCCAAAGATGTGTTTTAATGCCTGTTTTGCCATTTTTTGGCTGTGTACTTAGCCTTTCAGCCTTCTCAGTTTTGTTTTGTTTTGTTTTTGAGACAGAGTCTCCCTCGGTCACCCAGGCTGGAGTGCAGTGGCGCGATCTTGGCTTACTGCAGCCTTTGCCTCCTGGGTTTCAGTGATTCTCTTGCCTTAGCCTCCCAGGTAGCTGAGATTACAGGCATGTGCGACTACGCCTGGCTATTTTTTGTAGTTTTAGTAGAGATGGGGTTTCACCGTTGTCTCTACTAAAAGATTGTCATCGTTTGGCCAGGCTAGTCTCAAACTCCTGACCTCAGGTGATCTGCCCGCCTCAGCCTCCCAAAGTGCTAGGATTACAGGCGTGAGCCACCACACCTGGCCGCCTTCTCATTTTTTTTTTTTTTTTTTTTTTTTGACTGTTAAAGAGAGATTTAAAAATAATGTCTTCTGTCCAGAACTGCCATCTTCCACTTTGCCAAAATGACAAACACAAAGAGAAAGAGGAGTGGCACCGCTGTATTTTCTTTAAAAATATAGTCTTTTAGAAAACGTGGAGTTATTCCTTCGGCCACGTACATGTGAAGCTCCAAGAAAGGTGATACTGTAGACATCAAGGGTATGGGTACTATTCAAAAATTTCAAAAAAGAGTGTCCCACAATGTTACTCAGGCAAAACTGGAAGAGTCTATCACAGTGTTACCCAGCATGCTGTTGACATGGTTGTAAACAACAGGTTGGCTGGGCACGCACGGTAGCTCACGCCTGTAAGCCTAACACTTTGAGAGGCTGAGGTGGGCGGATCACCCGAGGGCAGGAGTTTGAGAGCAGCCTGGCCAACATGGTGAAACCCCGTCTCTCCTAAAAATACAAAAATTAGCTAGGTGTGGTGGCCGGCACCTGTAATCCCAGCTACTTGGGAGGCTGACACAGAAGAATCACATGAACCCAGGAGGCAGAGGTTGCAGTGAGCAGAGATCAAGCCATTGCACTCCAGCCTGGGCGACACAGCAAGACTCCATCTCAAAAACAAACAAAAAAAGAAAACAGGTTAAGGTCCACATTCTTTTTTATTATTGTTATTTTTTATTCTTTTATTATACTTTAAGTTCTGGGATACATGTGCACAATGTGCAGGTTTGTTACATAGGTATACATGTGCCATGGTGGTTTGCTGCACCCCTTAACCTGTCATCTACATTTGGTATTTCTCCTAATGCTATCCCTCCTCCCTCCCCACAACAGGCCCCGGTGTGTGATGTTCCCCTCCCTGTGGCCATATGTTCTCATTGTTCAACTCCCACTTATGAGTGGGAACATGTGGCGTTTGGTTTTTTGTTCCTGTGTTAGTTTGCTGAGATATTTCTCTTAATACCCGAAATTGTTATCTGTTTCCGCTTCTGGGAGGAAGGTAATCTTTCTTGGTTTTCATAACAATATCCTCTCCTGAGAGAAGGAGGCTTCGCTTCTATGAACATACCTTCCGAGTCTGTGTAATCCTATGCCTTAAATGTCTCTTTTTTCAGACCCTTTAATGTTCTTATTTTCCAAAAGAGCTCTCTACTAAATGCCCTTCCCATTTGCTCCCTTACAATGCTTCTGGGCAATGTCTTCTCTATGCTAATGACTCCTAAGTTCTTTACCTGCAGTTGAGCACTCTCGCCTGAGCTTCAGATCAAGGTAACAGGATCACTAACTATATGCCCCATGAACGTCTTGAGTTCATCACATCTGATACTAAAATCTACATTTCTGGCCAGGTGCAGTGGCCCACGCCTGTAATCCCAGCACTTTCGGAGGGCAAGGGAGGCTGATCACCTGAGGTTAGGAGTTCGAGACCAGCCTGACCAACATGGAGAAATCCCATCTCTACTAAAAATACAAAATTAGCCAGGTGTGGTGGTGCATGCCTGTAATCCCAGCTATTGGGGAGGCTGAGGCAGGAGAATTGCTTGAACCTGATAGGCGGAGGCTGCGGTGAGCTGAGATTGCACCGTTCCTCCAGCCTGGGTGACAAGAGTGAAACTCCATCTCCAAAAAAAAAAAAAAAGAAAAAAAAGAAAGAAAAAAAACCTACATTTCTTCACACCTTAAACCTGTAATGCTTTTACTTATCTCTAATTGTACCACCATCTTTTTGGTTGCTTGTACCATCCTGGGTCATTTTCCCTCAGTCTATCAATTACTAAATCCTATTCAGTTTTTCTTACCCTGTTTTTATCTAACCCCTCCTTTCTGTCTTTATTGCCATTGCCCATGCCAGGTCCTATTCTCCCTCCCTTCATCTCCCTCTCATTGCTTCCAGAATTAGCCTTGGCCTATGATCCCACACTCCTGGGGCACGTGTAGATTACCTGAATCTATTTAGTTAATGAACACATGCCCTGAACAACTTTTGACTTCTGGGTTATATGAGAACTTAAAAAGATAACTAAAAATATTTGTTGATATTGACTGCATTCATAACATGGAATGACTTTACACTTTACCAAATAGTTAATACAAGTGTATGTAAAAATAGGATATGTTTAAAAAAGATAAATAATACAGGAGATCATTTGCTGACTTCCAAATGAGTGGTATAGATAATCCCCATAGGGATTTGGAAGCGTGAGACATCATTAAGAGTAATGGATTTAATGAATGGAAAGGAACAAAGGAAATAAAAGCAGACAAGGGTTGGTGGGGAGGAGGGGTGGAGAGTTGGATAAAAGGGAGAAAAAGGTAATGTAAGTAGTAAAGATACATGACATTGGGGTTCATGAAATTAAAAAAAGATAGGGCTTCCCAGGGCTGCTCTGACTGCATAATACACAGTACACGGTTTGGTTGCCATGTTAATGAAAACAAAGTCTTTTGATTTCATACTCCCCTAGTCCTTTAATTTCACTTAATTATTGACTGAACTATGTTCCCAATCCTGGCTAGTCATTTTGGAGTTATCTGTCTTGACCAAACAGGAGACTGGGCAATAGATGGTGTTTGTAATCAGAACAAACACATCCTTTGACACCAAAAACAATAACTTAAAATGCATGCCCTGATTATCGCTGAATGTATATTTGAACTATGTGGTCTTCTGTCAATATTCTGGAATTTTCAGATAGCCTAGCATTTTAAAAATTTATTATTTTGGTGACCTCTTCATAGGTAAACACTCTAACTTTAATTTCAGTCTTATCCATTCCAAAGACATGAATGTGTATAATTTATAATATGGTGCTATTCTAAATATAGGTATTAGGTTCATTTTTAATTTTTATTTTTTAGAAACAGGGTCTTGGTCTGTCACTGAGGCTAGAGTGCAGTGGTATGATCATAGCTCACTGCATCCTTGAACTCCTGGGTTCAAGCAATCCTCCCACTTCAGCCTCCCGAGTTGCTGGGACTACAGGTGCATGCCACCATACCTGGCTAATTTTAAAATTTTTTGTAGAGACAAGGTTTCCCTGTGTTGCCGAGGCTGGTCTTTAACACCTGGGCTCAAGTTGTCCTCCTGCTTTGGCCTCATAAGGTGCTAGAACTAGATGTGTGAACCACTGTGCCTGGCAGTTTGATTTTTTTCGATTTCATTCAAGTCAGTGTATGTTGTATAGCTGTCCTTTTCGTTTTGTCTCTGAATTTTCGGAAATTATATATTTTCTCCATTATCATTTCAATTAATAGCATTTTTTGGAAATTGATCATACTAAGAATTGGCATATAAAAACTCAATTTGACATAAAATGATTCTTGGTTTTGAAATATTAATTATAACATAATTAATATATTTCCCTAAGCACCCTATTCAAAGTACTACTAACATAATATCTTAGAGCAAAGGTTTTCAAACTTTGAGTCAGCTTGCCTGTTCTTGGTCTGGCTCTTTCTTGCTCATAATCTATGATGTGCACTGGTGTTTTCAATTATTTTCTATTTTAGTCCAGTTCAGGTTATTTCACTTGCCGGGAATATGGTGGGGGAAGTGCTGGTTGCAACTCAGTAGACAGATTTCATGATTCACTAATGGGTCATAAGCTGCAGTTTGAAAAACAATACCTTAGAGTAGGCTTTTACAAAAAATAATTTGAAAAATACAGAGCAACATAAAGTAGCAAACCAAATTTGATTCACTAGTTAACTCCTGTTGACATTTCAGAAATAGAAATATATACATAATAAGAATTCAAACAATATCACAATTGCTATTTGTTATATTAAAGTAATACAGAAAGATATAAAATGAAAAATGTTAAACCTTTGTCTTCTTTAACACCTGGTCATTCTGCACAAAAGTAGCTAGTAAAAATGGCTTCTTATAATGACATTTTTTGTGCATGTACCACTACATATGTATCTTTTAAAAATACCAAAGAGATAGATATATATATTCTGTTCCATCTTTATCACTTAATGTTATGTCTTAGTGATCTTTCCATATCGACAATACAGGTATCATTTTTTTAACCCCCAAGTCAAAGGTCATTTTTAAAATTTATTTTTATTTTTGGTCAGAGTCTTCCTCTGTCTCCCAGGCTGAAGTGCAATGATGCGATCAGCCTCAAACTCCTGGGCTCAAGCAATCCTCCCATTTTAGCCTCTCAAGTTAACTAGGACTACAGGTACATGCCAACACACCTGGCTAATATTTTTAATTTTAATTTTTTTTGTAGAGATGGGGTTTTACTATGTTGCCCAGGCTGCAGTGTAGTGGCACAGTCAGAGCTCACTGTAGCCTCAACTACCCACGCTCAAGCAATTGTCCAGCCTCAGCCTCCTGAGCAGCTAAGACTACAGGTGTGAGCCACCGTGCCCAGCTAATTAATTTTTTATATTTTGTAGAGATGAGGTCTCACTATATTGTCCAGTCTGGTCTCAAACTCCTAGGCTCAAGCAGTCCTCCTGCCTTGGTCTCCCAAAGTGCTGGAATTACAGGCATGAGCCACCTGGCCTCTTATTTATTTTTATTTGTATTTTTGACAGACAGAGTCTTGCGCAGTCACCCAGTTTGGAGTATAGTAGAACAATCCCGGCTCACTGCAACCTCCGCCTCCCAGGTGCAAGTGATTCTTCTGCCTCAGCTTCCCCAGTAGCTGGGACTACAGGCGTACACCACCACGCCTGGCTAATTTTTGTATTTTTAGTAGAGATGGGGTTTCACCATGTTAGCCAAACTGGTCTTGAACTCCTGAACTTGTGATCCACCCACCCTGGTCTCCCAAAGTGCTGGGATTACAGGCGTGAGCTACCGCGCCCAGCCCATCCACCTGGCCTCTTATTGCATTCTTTTTAATGGCTATATAATATTCCATTGTAGGGATGGGGTTTAATTTCTTCAACCAGTTCCTTATTGACGCCATCTAGATGCTTTTAAGCTTTAAAATTTTTCCCAGTCTGATCAATGAAAAATATATCTCCACTGCTCCAATTTGCATTCTTAAGTTGAGATAGTCATATTGTTAGATAATTTTTGACTATTTTAATTTATTTTTGTGAAATGTCTGTTCATATTCTCTGCCCATTGGACTCTGAAGGGTTTTCCATTTTTCTTTTTCATTTTTTTTTTTTTCGAGACTGAGTCTCACTCTGTTGCCCAGGCTGGAGTACAGTGGCGCCATCTCGGCTTACTGCAGCCTCCACCTCCCGGGTTCACGCCATTCTCCTGCCTCAGCCTCCCAAGTAGCCGGAACTACTGGTGCCTGCCACCACACCCGGCTATTTTTTTTTTTTTTTTTTTTTTTTTGTATTTTTAGTAGAGAAAGGGTTTCACCATGTTAGCCAGAATGGTCTCGATCTCCTGACCTCGTGATCCACCTGCCTTGGCCTCCCCAAGTGCTGGGATTACAGGTGTGAGCCACCACGCCCGGCTCCATTTTTCTTTGTTTTGTTTTGTTTTTTTAACAACTAGTAATTAATTTATTAAAATAGTTGACTTAAACATCTGCATTGGTGACTTCAGAATCAACTCCTGGCGCAATAGTGATGGAAATAATCTGCTTGACAGTCTTGGAAGGACTGTGCAAGTCAATGAGTCACTTTTGGATTCTCATCTGGAAGCCATCCCAGTGCCTTAGAACTGTCACCACAAGGAGTTTTTCTTGTAGTGATTTTCAGAATCTTGGTAGGCATACAAACTGGTCCATTTGAGATTTTTAAACTTTTTGCCTGTGATCAAGTCAGCACACACCTTCTCCAGGGGTTTTATTCTAATTCCATGAAGCACCACCTCTGGCTCCACAGTGTTTTTCTGGTATCTTTAAAAACCATGGATGTGGCATGGCTTCCTTACTGACCTGTTCCTCAGCAAGAGTGAGCAGCATTGAGTCACGAGCAGGAGTGGCACACCAGAGCTCCCCAGCACCTATGACCACATCTTCCTAAAAAAAGCTGAATTTTATAAGCTCTATAAGCTAGCAGTCCCCAACCTTTTTGGCACCAGGGACTGGTTTTGTGGAGATAACTTTTTCACAGACTGGAGTTGGGGGGATGGTTTCTGGATGATTCAAGCACATTACATTTATTATGCACTTTATTTCTATTATTACTACATTATAATATATAATGAAATAATTATACATCTCACCATAATGTATAATCAGTGGGAACCCTGAACTTGTTTTCCTGCAACAAGATGATTCTATCTGGGGGTGTTGGGAGACCGTGACAGATCATCAAGCATTAGATTCTCATAAGGAGCACGCAATCCAGATCCTTTGCATGTGCAGTTCATAATGGGGTTCGTGGTCCTATGAGAATCTAATGCTGCTGCTTATCTGACAGGAGATAGAGCTCAGGTGGTCATGTGAGCATTGGGGAGCAGCTGTAAATACAGATGAAGCTTTGCTTAATTACCCACTGCCCACCTCCTGCTGTGCAACCTGTTCCTAACAGTCATGAGCCAGTATGGGTCCGTGGCCCAGGGGTTGAGGACCCCTGCTGTAAGTCAAGCAAATTAGCCGTTTATTTTCTTATGACTTGATGATTTCCAAACATTTTGTTAGCTGTTTGACTTTGTTCAGGATGTATTTTCTGTACAAGATAGTTCTGTAGTCAAATTTATTGACCCTTGTGTGTTTTATTTTTAATATTTTAAAAATTTGAATAGCTTGTGGGGTACAAGTAGTTTTTGGTTACATGGATGAATTATATAGTGGTGAATTTTGAGATTTTTAGTGCATCTGGTACCTGAGTAGTGTACATTATAACCAATATGTAATTTTTTAATCTCCTTCCACCTTCCCTCCTTTTGAATCTCTGATATCCATTATACCACTTTGTATACTTTTGTGTATCCATAGCTTAGCTCCCACCATATGGTATTTGGTTTTCCATTCCTGAGTTATTTCACTTAAAATCATGGCCTCCAGCTTCATCCATGCTTTTTGTTTTTGAGACAAAGTCTCACTTCCTTGCCCAGGCTGGAATGCAGTGGCGTGATCTCAGCTCACTGCAACCTCCGTCTCCTGCGTTCAAGCAGTTCTCCTGCCTCAGCCTCCCATGTAGCTGGGATTACAGACATGCACCACCATAACCAGCTAATTTTTGTATTTTTAGTAGAGACGACGTTTCACCATGTTGTCCAGGCTGGTCTCAAACTCCTGACCTCAGGTGACTCCCAGAGTGCTGGGATTACAGGCGTGAGCCCCCGTGCCCAGCCTCGAGTTTCTGAAAAGACGTTATTTCATTCTTTTTTATGACTGAGTAGTAGTTCATGGTGTATATATACCACATTTTTTTTTTTTTTTTTTTTTTTTTTGAGACAGGGTCTCACTTTGTCACCCAGGCTGGAGTGCAGTGGCATGAACATGGCTCACTGCAGCCTTGACCTCCTGGGCCCAAGCAATCCTCCCACCTCAGCCCCCTAACATACAGCGGTGTGTTACTATGCCTGGCTAATTCTTTGTAAAGATGGGGTTTTGTCATCTTCCCCAGGCCAGTCCTGAGCTCCGAAAATCTGCCCACCTCAGCTTCCCAAAGTGCTGGGATTTCAGGTGTGAGCCACTGCGCCTGGCTATCTACATTTTCTTTATCCACTCATTGGTTAGTGAGCACTTAGGTTGGTTCCATATCTTTGCGATTGTGGATTGTGCTGTGATAAACATATGTATGCAGCTGTCTTTGATATAATGACTTCTTTTTCTTTGGGTAGACACCTAGTAGTGGGATTGCTGGATTGAATGGTGGATCTACGCTTAGTTCTTTAAGAATTTTCCATACTGTTTTCCATAGAGGTTGTACTCATTTACATTCCAACCAGCAGTGTTAAGTATTCCCTTTTCACCATATCCACACCAACATCTATTGTTTTTTGGCTTTCTTAATGGCCATTCTTGCAGGAGTAAGGTGGTATCTCATTGTGGTTTTCATTTTCATTTCCCTGATGATTAGTGATGTTGAGCATTTTTTCATATATTTGTTGGCCATTTGTATATCTTCTTTTGAGAAATGTCTATCATTTGCCCACTTTTTGATGGAATTATTATTATTTTTTCTTGCTGATTTGTTTGAGTTCCTTGTAGATTCTGGATATTAGTCCTTTGTTGGATGCATAGTTAGCAAATACTTTCTCCCATTCTGTGGGTTGTTTGTTTATTTATGATCATTTCTTTTGCTGTGCCGGAACTTGTTAGTTTAACTAGGCCCCATTTGTTTATTTTTGCTTTTTTTACATTTGCTTTTGGGCTTTTAGTTATAAATTCTTTGCCTATTCCAATGTCCAGAAGGGTTTTTTAAGTTTATCTTTTATAATTTTTATGGTTTCATGCCTTACAGTTAAGTCTTTGATCCATCTTTAGTTGATTTCTATATAAGGTGAGAGATGAGGATCCAGTTTCATTCTTCTACCTGTGGCTTCTGAATTATCCCAGCACATTTTGTTGAATAGGGCGTCATTTCCCCACTTTATGTTTTTGTTTGCTTTGTCGAAGATCAGTTTACTGTAAGTATTTGGCTTTATTTCTAAAATATTTATTTATTTTTATCTCTATTCTGTTCCGTTGGTCTGTGTGCCTATTTTTATGCCAGTACCATGCTGTTCTGGTAACTATAGCCTTGTAGCATAGTTTGAAATTGGGTAATGTGATCCCTCCAGCTTTGTTCTTTTTGCCTAGTCTTGCTTTGGCTATGTGGGCTCTTTTTTTCATTCCATATTAATTTTAGGATTGCTTTTTTTAGTTCTGTGAAGAATGATGATGGTATTTTCATGGGAATTGCATTGAATTTATGGATTGCTTTTGGCAATGTGGTCATCTACACAACATTGATTCTACCCACCCATAAACATGGGATGTGTTTCCATTTGTTTATATCATCTGTGACTTCTTTCAGCAGTGTTTTGTAGTTTTGCTTGTGGAGATCTTTCATCTCCTTGGTTAGGTATATTTCTCTCCTTGGTTAGCTATATTCCTAAGTATTTTATTTTATTTTTTTTGCAGCTATTATAAAAGGGGTTGAGGTCTTGCTTTCATTCTCAGCTTGGTCACTGTTGGTGCATAGCAGTGCTACTAATTTGTGTACATTGATCTTGTAATTTGAAACTTTATTGAATTTATTTTTTATTTTTATTTATATTTATTTAATTTATTTATTTTGAGACAGAGTTTCACCATTGTTGCCTAGGCTGGAGTGCAATGGCTTGATCTCGGCTCACTGCAACCTCCGCCTCCTGGGTTCAAGCAATTCTCTTGCCTCAGCCTCCTGAGTAGCTGGGATTATACGCGCACACCACCATGCCCAGCTTATTGTTTGCATTCTTGTTTTTTTTTTTTTTTGAGATGGAGTCTCACTCTGTCGCCCAGGCTGGAGTGCAGTGGCGTGATCTCAGCTCACTGCAACCTCCACCTCCTAGATTCAAGCAATTCTCCTGCCTCAGCCTCTGGAGTAGCTGGGATTACAGGTGCTCACCACCACACCTGGCTAATTTTTGTATTTTTAGAAGAGATAGGGTTTTGCCATGTTGGCCAGGCTGGTCTCGAACTCCCAGCCTCAAGTGATCTGCCCCCTCTCAGCCTCCCATAGTGCTGGGATTACAGGCGTGAGCCACTGTGCCCAACAATTTTTTGTATCTTTAGTAGAGGCAAGGTTTTGTCATGTTGGCCAGGCTGGTCTCGAACTCCTGGCCTCAGGTGATCCACTTGCCTCAGCTTCCCAAAGTGCTGGGATTACAGACGTGAGCCACCGCACCCGGCCTGGTGAATTTGTTTATCAGATCTGGGAGCTTTTTGGATGCCTCTTTAGGGTTTTCTAGGTATACAATCATATCATCAGCAAACAGCGACACTTTGACCTCCTCTTTACAATGTGGATGCCCTTTATTTCTTTCTCTTGTCTGATTGCTCTGGCTAGGACTTCCAGTACTGTGTTGAATAGAAGTGGGGAAAGTAGGCATCCTTGTCTTGTTCCAGTTTTCAGTGGAAATGCTTTCAACTTTTCCTCATTCAGTATAATGTTGGCTGTGGGTTTGTCATAGATGCCTTTTATTACCTTAAGGTATGTTCCTTCTATGCTGATTTTGTTGGTGGTTTTAATCCTAAAGGGATACTGGATTTTTTCAAATGCTTTTTCTGCATCTGTTGACATGATCATATCATTTTTGTTTTTAGCTATGGTTATGTGGTGTATCACATTTACTGACTTGCGTATGTTAAACCATCCTTGTATCACTGTTATGAAACCACCTGGGCCGGGCGCGGTGGCTCACACCTGTTGTCCCAGCACTGGGAGGCCGAGGTGGGCGGATCACAAGGGCAGGAGATCCAAGACCATCCTGGCTAACACGGTGAAACCCCGTCTCTACTAAAAATACAAAAAAATTAACAGGGCGTAGTGGCGGGTGCCTGTAGTCCCAGCTATTTGGGAGGCTGAGGCAGGAGAATGGCGTGAACCCGGGAGGCGGAGCTTGCAGTGAGCCGAGATCGCGCCACCGCACTCCAGCCTGGGCGACTGAGCAAGACTCCGTCTCAAGAAAAAAAAAAGAAGAAGAAACCACTTGATCATGGTGTATTATCTTTTTGATATGCTGTTGGATTTGGTTAGCTAGTATTTTGTTGAGGATGTTTACATCTATGTTCATCAGGAATATTGATCTATAGTTCTCTTTTTTCAATATGTCCTTTCCTGGTTTGACATGAGGGTGATACAGGCTTCATAGAATGATTTAGGGATGATTTCCTCTTTATCTTTTGAAATAGTTTCAGTAAGATTGGTACCAATTCTTCATTGAATGTCTGATAGAATTCAGCTGTGAATCCATCTGGTTCTGGACTTTTTTTGTTGGTAGTTTTTTTTTTAATTGCTATTTTAATCTCAGTACTTGTTATTGGTCTATTCAGAGTTTCTATTTCTTCCCAATGTAATCTAGGAGGGATGTATATTTTCAAGAATTTACCCATCTCCTCTAGGTTTTCTACTTTGTGTGCATAAAGGTGTTCATAGTAGCCTTGAATAATCTTTTGTATTTCTGTGGTATCGGTTGTAATATCTCCAGTTTCATTTCTAATTGAGCTTATTTGGATCTTCTCTCTTCTTTTCTTGGTTAATCTTGCTAATGGTCTATCAATTTTGTTTATCTTTTCAAAGAACCAGTTATTTGTTTCATTGATCTATTGTAATTTTTTTGTTTCAATTTTATTTAGTTCTGCTCTAATCTTTATTTGTTTTCTTCTGCTAACTTTGGGTTTAGTTTGTCCTTGTTTCTCTAGCTCCTTGAGGTATGACTTTAGGTTGTCAGTTTGTGATTTTTCAGACATTTTTAGGCATTTAATACTATGAACTTCCCTTTTAGCAGTGCTTTTTCTGTATTCCAGAGGTTTTGCTGGGTTGTGTCACTAGTATCATTCAGTTGAAAGAATTTTTAAATTTTCATCTTGATTTCATTGTTGACCCAAAGGTCATTCAGGAGCAGATTATTTAATTTCCATGTATTTGTATAGTTTTGAGGCTTCCTTTTGGAGTTAATTTCCAATTTTCTTTCTTTTCTTTCTGTCTTGTCCTACTGTCTTGCCCAGACTGGAGTGCAGTGGTGCGATCTCAGTTCACTGCAACCTCTGCATCCTGGGTTAAAGCGATTCTTCTGCCTCAGCCTCCTGAGTAGCTGAGATTACAGGCACCTGCCACCATGCCTGGCTAATTTTTTATTTTTAGTAGAGACCTACCTTTGCCATGTTGGCCAGGCTAGTCTCAAACTCTTGACCTCAGGCGATCTGCCCGCCTCAGCCTCCCAAAGTGCTGGGATTACAGCCGTAAGCCACCATGCCCGGCCAATTTCCAGTTTTGTTTTACTGTGTTCTGAGACAGTGCTTGATATAATTTCGATTTTCTTTAATTTACTGACACTTTTTCTGTGGCCTATCATATGGTCTGTCTTGGAGAATGTTCCATGTGCTAATGAAAAGAATGTATTCTCTGCAGTTGTTGGGTAGAATGTTCTGTAAATATCTGTTAAGTCCATTTGTTCTAGGGTATAGTTTAAGTCCCTTGTTTCTTTGTTGACTTTCTGTCTTAACTTGTCTAGTGCTGTCAGTGGAGTATTGAGGTCCCCCACTATTACTGTGTTGCCATCTGTCTCGTTTCTTAGGTCTAGTAGTAATTTTATAAATTTGGGAGCTCCAGTTTCAGGTGCATGTATCTTTAGGATTGTGATACTCTTCTGTTGGACTGATCCTGTTATCATTATATAATGTCCCTCTTTGTCTTTTTAAACTGTTGTTGCTTTAAAGTCTGTGTTGTCTGATATAAGAATAGCTATTCCTGCTGGCTTCTAGTTTCCTTTTGCATGAAAACATAGTTTCCTTTTGCATATCTTTTTCTACCACTTTACTTTAAGCTTATATGAGGCCTTATGTGTTAGGTGAGTCTCTTGAAGACAGCAGATACTTGGTTGGTGAATTTTTATGCATTCTGTCATCCTGCATCTTTTAAGTGGAGCATTTCAGCCATTTACATTCAACATTAGTATGGAGATGTGAATTACTGTTCCATTCGTCATGCTAGTTGTTGCCTGAACACCTTGTTTTTTTTCCATTGTGGTATTGTTTTATAGGCCCTGTGAGATTTGTACTATAAGGAGGTTCTATTTTGGTGTATTTTGAGATTTTTGTTTCAAAATTTAGAACTCCTATTAATATATTAGCATTTATTGTAGTGCTTGCTTGGTAGTGGCAAATTCACTCGGCAATTGCTTGTCTGAAAAAGACTTTATCTCCCCTTCATTTATGGATAGATATTCAGGTTTCTCAGGCTGTGGGTGGGGCCATTGAGCTCCCAAGCATTTATGTTTTTTGTCTTCAGCTACTTGGGCAGGTAGAGAAAAACCATCAGGTGTGGGCAGAGTTAGGTGGGTCTGAGTTCAGGGCGGGCCTTGCTGTGGCCAATATGGGGGATGGGATGGTTCTCAGGCCAATGGGATTATGTTCCAAGGGGAATGATGACTGCCTCTATTGTGTCATACAGGTTACCAGGGAAGTAGGGGAAAGCCAGCAATGACAGATTTCACCTAGCTCCTACACAGCCAGCAAGGCCAGCCTCACTCCTGTTGTGCCCCACTAACAGCACCAAGTTTATATCCAGGCAGCCAGCCTACAGGGCTGCAGTCTTGCCCCAGGGCATAACTCCACTGAGAAAGTAAGCAGGGCTTTCCAACCTTGCCCCTTCCCACCTGCTGGAGACCGGGAGTGCCTGCAGGGCTCTTCCCACTGCTTCTTCTACTTTTATATTTTGCTTAGCTCACTAAATCCATCTCAGCTCTAGGTAAAGCTAAGTCCTTCTCCCATGATCTGCATTTTCAGGTTCCCCAGTGGGGATATGTATTCAGAGGCAGACTTTTCCCCCTCTTTGGGAAAAGAAGAATGGCGTTAACCCGGGAGGTGGAGCTTGCAGTGAGCCGAGATCGTGCCACTGCACTCCAGCCTGGGCGACAGAGCGAGACTCCATCTCAAAAAAAAAAAAAAAAAAAAGAAAGAAAAATCAATCAGAACTTCTGGAAATGAAAGACACACTGGCCGGGCGCGGTGGCTCATGCCTGTAATCCCAGCACTTCGGGAGGCTGAGGCGGTTTCCCCCCACTTTGGGAAGTGCAGTGGCCAGCTGCTTCTTTCAAAGGGTCTGTGAATTCTTTCAGTTTTCCTGGTATGCTCCTGCAGTGGTTCTTGGAGCAAAAGTTCACAGTGTGAGTCTCCACATGCTGTTCTGTCTGTCCAAGTAGGAGTTCCACATTAGTCCTGTCTCCTGTCTGTCACATTTTAACTATTTTGCTTACTTTTGCTTTACATTTGCGTGGAATATCTTTTTTCACCCCTTTACCTTGGATTTATTATTATTATTATTATTATTTGGAGATGGAGTCTCACTTCGTTGCCCAGGCTGGAATGCAGTGGCACGATCTTGGCTCGTTGCAACCTCTGCTTCCTGGATTCAAGTGATTCTGCTGCCTCATCCTCCCAAGTAGCTGGGATTACAGGTGCCCGCCAACATGTCTGGCTAATGCTTGTATTTTTAGTAGAGACAGGGTTTCGCCATGTTGGCCAGGCTGGTCTCAAACTCTTGACCTCAGGTGATCCACCCACTTTGGCCTCTCAGAGTGCTGGGATTTCAGGAGTGAGCCACTGCACTCAGCCTCATGTTAACTTTAGAGAGCCTGTTGACTGACTATATGCCTTCATGATGACCTTTTTGCAATGAATTTTCCAGGAGTTCTTTGTGCTTCTTATATTTGTGTATCTAAATCTCTAGCCAAAGGCCAGGAAGTTTTCCTCAATTATTCCCTCAAATAAGTTTTCCAAACTTTTTCTTTTCTCCCTTAGGAACACCAATTATTTTTAGCTTTGCCTATTTTACATAATCTCATATTTCTTGGAGACTTTGTTCATTTTTCAAATTCTTTTTTTTTTTTTTTCCTGATTGGGTTAGTTCAAAAGCCTTAGCTTCGAGCCTGAAATTCTTTCTTCTACTTGTTCTAGTCTATTGTTAAAACTTTCCACTATATTACATTTTGTAATTCCCTAAGAGTGTCTCCCCTCCCCTCCCCTCCTTCTCCTCCTCCTCTCCTTTCCTTTCCTTTCTTTCACACAGTCTCACTCTGTCACCAGACTGAAGTGCAGTGGCATGATCTCGGCTCACTGCAACCTCTGCCTCCCGGGTTCAAGCGATTCTCCTGCCTCAGCCTCCTGGGTACCTGGGACTACAGGCGTGCACCACCATGCCTAGCTAATTTTTGTATTTTTGGTAGAGACTGGGTTTCGCCATATTGGCCAGGATGGTCTTGATCTCTTGACCTCGTGATCCGCCTGCCTCAGCCTCCCGAAGTGCTGGGATTACAGGCATGAGCCACCACGCCCGGCCAGTGTGTCTTTCATTTCCAGAAGTTCTGATTGATTTTTCTTTCTTTCTTTTTTTTTTTTTGAGATGGAGTCTCGCTCTGTCGCCCAGGCTGGAGTGCAGTGGCACAATCTCGGCTCACTGCAAGCTCCACCTCCCGGGTTAACGCCATTCTTCTGCCTCAGCCTCCCGAGTAGTGGGGACTAATTTTTTTTGTATTTTTAGTAGAGACGGGGTTTCACTATGTTGGCCAGGCCGGTCTTGAACTCCTGACCTCAAGATCCACCCGCCTCGGCCTCCCAAAGTGCTGGGATTACAAGTGTGAGCTGCCACGTCCAGCCTGGGGTTTTCTTTAAGATGTCTATCTCTTAGAAAATTTTTCATTCATATCCCGGATTTTTTTAAAAAAATTGCTTTATGTTGGTTTTTACATTTCTCTGGAATCTCCTTGAGTGGCTTAATAATCAACCTTTTGGATTCTTTATCTGATATTTCAAGTATTTCAACTTGGTTTGGATCCATTACTGGAGGACGAGTGTAATCTTTTGTGGATGTTGTTGAGCTCTGTTTTATCATATTACCAGAATTATTTTTCTGGTTCCTTCTCATTTGGAAGGAACCAAATTATCTTTCCTAATTATTCTTGAATTTATTTTTTACTTGACTTTTTATAAAATTTCTTTTTCCCTTCTTTAAGGATGTGACTTTAATGTTTATAGTTTATTGCAGCCTAATTTGGTTTTTGGTGTTTTCAGGGGTGATGACTCTATATGAGTTCCTTCGTTATAGAGAGTCTTTGATGACTGTCTCAGATGCTGGTTGTAGTAGCAATGTGCTCAGTGTGTGAGAAAATTCATTGTCTCCTATAGGGTTAGAAGGGCAGAGGTCTCTTGAAGCTTATCTCATTCCTTTGTGGTGTGGACTTATTTATTTATTTTTTTCCCCAGTATTTTATTTACTAGGGTGACTATTTTAAGCTTCAGGCCAGTAGGGGAGGTGTTCTTGGGTAGAAACCTGTTGTGGCTAAAGCAGTTGGGTAAATGCAATAGCCAATGGTGGGCAGAAGTCACAGCCTTGACAGAGCATGGCTGGGAAAGCTGTCAGTGGAATGCACTGAGGTCTTATCAGGATAAAGGTGGGAGCCATCTCAGCTCCCCTGCCAGGTCACCAGGGAAGCTGGCTATCTCCTAGACCCACTTCTGATCCAGTGGTCCAGCTATTTATCAGATGGGCACTTCTTCATCTGCAGGAACGCTGATCTTCTGGGTAGAGAGGAGTTGTGACTCTACATCTTACGCAAGCCTGAACCTGGCGGATACTCCTCCCGTGGGGATGTAGTCACTGTGAAGTGTTCCAGAAAGGCTGTCTATAGGTGCACACATGCTCAGCTCCTGTGGGAGAAGCCCTAACTGTCTGCAGTGGTGAATAAGGAGGAAAAGAAGCCCCCTTCCCCAAGACCCTTTATGAGCACCAGGGCTGCCTGACTGTTGGGGTAGAGCTGCAGACTTTCCCAACTGAGCCCAGCACTGCAACTATGCCTCTGCTGAAAGAAATTTACCACTAGTGGAAAGATCTGGGACTCAAAGCCTGCTGTCCCAAGTATTTTGTCCCATGGGATGTTCCTTTGATATGGTGCACTTCCCCTTCCCCTAGGAGTAGGAGTCCCTGAGAGCCAGATTACTGTGAATGCTGTTGCTCCTCTGGGTCTAGCTGCCCAGTGGGGCTGCCACACTCCAGGCTGGTGCTGCAGAATGTCTGCAAAGAATCCAGTGATGTGACCTGTCCTCAAGTCTTTCAGCAGTGGGTACCAGCACCAGGTCTGATGGGGGTGGCCAGGGAGTGACACAGACTCTGAGATTCCTTAGATATAGATAGCCTTAGTATGTTGGCGTTCTCAAATGCCGATTGTAATAGTAATGAACCTGTCCTGTTGGCAGATTCAGGACCTCCTGGTTAGCCAGAGTGGTACAGACAGTGGTGATGCACAGGTTTTTTCCTTCCTGGGCACAATGTCAATGTTATTCTACCTGGAGATACTTTAATGGACTTGTAATGGACTGTGTTGATTGGCCTGCAGCCAGGAAGTGATGCTTGCAAGAGAGCACCAGCTGTGGTAGTAGTGGTGGGATTTTTACTTGCCTTGTGTTACCCAGGGGAGGTACTCTCATTTCTCAGGTGATGGGTGGGGCCAAAAAGCTCCCAAAAGTTTTTGTCTTTTGTGTTAAGCTACCAGGGTAGGTGGAGGGACAAAGCCAGGTGGGGGGCTCAGTCACATAGGTCTGTGCTCTGATTCCCTACATGCAGGGAAAGCAGCAGCCCCTGTGGGAGTCAGGAGGTGGTTCTCTGGCCTCTGGAGTAATGTTCCAGAGAGGAACGTAGCTGCCTCTGCTGCACAGAAGAGTTCACACAGGGAGTGGGGAGTAGTATGCGGCAGTAAGCCCCACCCAGTTACCATGCACTTGGCAAGGCAGATCTGACACCCACTGTAATCTGCTAGCAGCAATGAGCTAAGTTCCAGGCTGTCTATGCTCAGAACTCAAAACTGCCCCAGGGTGTAAGCCTTCCACCTGGAGATAGCAACTGCCCCTCCCAGTATGCTGGCAAAGGCAGGGCGCCCAGCTCCTGCACTCATGGCTGCAGCACACTTCCCACTCGTTGCCTACTTCTGGCCAAGGGAGTTTGTCCCCACTCGAGGTTATATTGTGAAATTTAGTTGAGGGCTTCTTTCAACCTGCAGCCACTGCTGAGTTAGCTGGCAGCCTTCCGGGAGGTCCCCTGTGAGGTAGAATTGCTTCCCTCAGTCTGCATTGGAGAATGCATGCAAGGCTCTTCCCACTGCTGCTCCTACCTTTGTATTCCTCACCACTCCCTAAATCAGCTCCTGTGCTGGGTGGGGTTAAGGTCCTTCTCTGTGGCTTGGATTTCCAGGTTCCCTGGTGGGGATGTATATCTTGGAGGCAGTCTCTCCCCCTCTCACACTCAGGAGACTTACAGTTTTTTGCTTGGTTCACGGTGTAGGCTGCAGCCTGCTACTTCTTTCAGAGGGTCTGTGGATTTTTTCAGGTTTCCTAAGTTCCTGTGTTGCTTCTTGGAAAAACAGTTCCCAGAGTGAGTCTTTACACGCTATTTTGTCTTTCCTAGTGGGAGAGGTATGCTAACACTGCCTCCAGTCTGCCATCTTGGAAAAAAACCTTCCCTGTATTTTTTATATATATACACATATATATGTATATATATGTGTGCGTGTATATATATAGTTTTTTTTTTTTTTGGGGGGGAATGGAATCTCGCTCCGTTGCCCAGGCTGGAGTGCAGTGTTGTGATCTCGGCTCACTGCAACTTCTGGCTCCCGGGTTGAAGTGATTCATGCCCAGCTAATTTTTGTATTTTTAGTAGAGACAAGGTTTCGCCATGTTAGCCAGGCTGTCTCGGACTCCTGACCTCAAGTGATCTGCCCACCTCAGCCTCCCAAAGTGCTGGGATTACAGGCGTGAGCCACCATGCCTGGCCTTCTCTGTGTATTTTATTTAAAAGAAACTTTCCCTGTAGTGGGTGTTTGAAGTGTATGGAAGTATGTGACCAGAACTTACGTTGGAGAACATTTCAAAGAGGAGAGTCTATGTGAGATTTGACCCCTCCTCCCGCAAAAATATGTATATAATTTATTTTCAAGCATCTTTGAATAGACATTAAATATCAGAGCTTAGAAATTCAAGGCAATACTTTCAGATTAATGTTGTCCTTATGTGCACTGCAAAACACAAAATTATAGAAAGTTATGGTGTGACTTATTCTTCATTATCATAATTTAGTGATTTCTAGGTTCTTTTTCTAGTCATTGTTTAACATTTTCATAAAAGCCACATGTAATAATGTAGCTCTTTAAAAAAATAAAGTTATCACTCTTAGTGGAAATACTATTTTTAGGATTTATTGATTAAAATTAGTAAATACTTAGTATAAAAGAAATCATTTATTTCATTGTGAAAACTCATCCACCTCTGTGTTTTCTCATAACACATACCAAATTTTCTTAGCAGAGTGGGAAGGAAGTGGAATTTTTGTTTAATGGAAACAATACAGTAGCTATTTCCTGGACTGTATTTGGGTCAGATAATTTACCTGCTTTCCTTATTACTACTGTTAAAGTTCCTGTGAGGTCTTCAGGAACTACAAGTGGATAATGTGTCTGAGCCTTGACTTCACTGTGTTAAATCTTCTCTAGAAGCATAGTGATCTAAAATACATTGAATCATTGGTACTGGTAGTTTAGCCATTAATACTTAAAACCCTTGGCTATAATTTGTAAAAGTTAATACAGTTTCTTGTATCTGGGTTGGGGTGTCTGACCACTGATAATGCCCAGTGTCCTGAGAAGTGGAACTTCCAACATGTGTTAGGTAAGTTCCATCAGAAAGCTGACCTCCTCTCCCTTCAGATCCTCAGCCAGTGCCATCTAGGAGGTAGAGAAGGGTATGAATTCTAGGGGGCTTTACCTGTTAGCCTGTTCAGTAAAAGCAGAAAATGCAAACTATATATTTTATTTTTAATTAATTAATTAATTTTAAACATAAATATGAGGCCTCACCATGTTGCTCAAACAATCCTCCTGCCTTGGCCTCCCAAAGTGCTGGGATTACAGGCACAAGCCACCACACCTGGCCAAAACTATGTATTTTAGAAGTATAAGTTATAAAGATATGGGTTAGGTGTAAAACCAAATAGCCTGAGTTTGCACTGACGTAAAACTAAGGTTTACTATGGCCACATAGGATAAAATTACACTTTATTATGCTTAATCAAATGTCAATTTCAGATTATTTTTCAAACCTATGATTATTTTTCAAACCTATGATTATTTCCTTGAGAAATCTGTTTAATGTGTTTTGAATATTTTTGTAGGTGCTTGATAATGGCAGTTTTGAAAATAATGTTTTCTCAATATGGAATAAATTTCATTTAACCAACATGTTTGAAAACCAATTCATGTACTGTTACTTTCATTTACTCATCCAAAATTTGTTGAGTGTCTACTTTGTGTTAGGTCCTGTGCTAGGTGATTTTATTAATATTCATTTGGAAAGATAAGAGATACACCCTATCACATAGTGATGGAAATCTGCTGTAGCAAATTTAGAATAAAGTAGGGATTTTATCTGATATTTGCATCCAGAAGATGAATAGTGAAGGGGTTCTTTTAGCATCTGTGTATTCATGATATAATGAAAATACCTGCCAGCACACATTTTTGCTGGTTAATGCTCAAATTCTCAATTTCCTCTTCTTTCCAATAAGGCACACTTCCTAAGGAACACCTTTTCTGACTTTCTTGACTAGGTTAGGTTTCCTACATATGCACTCTGTATTTTTCCTTAATAATCTCACCGTAATTGTAATTTAAAAATTGTCCGTCTTGTCTCTTCAGTTCCTTTTAGGCTGTAAAGTCCCTAAGGCTCCCAGTGCCTCAAATATGCTTGGCACTCAAATGTTTTCTAATGGTAGTTTTAGACTTTTTTTTCCCATTGCAATCTGCTGAGTATTTTCCATCATGCTTCTGCCTCTTTCCCATGTCCCAGGACAAGGCTTCATGGGAGGTAATGGGCAGAATTCTGTGCAGTGGCGACTTAGAAGCCGATTCATGATGATTGCATATGGAGCATCCTGAAGGTAAAGGCCATACATATGCCAATTATGATACTCCCTCTTGCAGGGGAAAGCCCACTTATCCTTAACTTGGATCTTAGTCACCTGCCATATTTTTGGTTAAAATCTTTACAGTATAGTTTTAGCTTGAGCCTCAGGCCCTCCAAAATAAATTATTTACAGGAAAAATAGTTTTAACCTTTGGGGTGAATAGCTTTGAATGTTCTATTTAGGAGTTTTAACTTTGAAGCCATTTAAAATTTCAAAGTAGGAGAGTTAACAATTTATCAGACTTTTTGTCTTAGGAAGATATTCTGATGTCAATGCATAGAGTATATTAGAAGAGATAGGGGATGGATTATCACTTAGCCAACATTTGTTGAAAATCTACCTGTGTTTGGCTTGTGCAGGACAATGGAAATGTATAGATGGAAGACATAGTCCCTGCATCTCACAGTCAGTTAGGGGGAGACAGACAATTATACTATGTCATAACTTTATTTAATTAGCAGTGTGTTAAGGGTAATTCAGTATGGATGGAAACAGAAGAGACACTTCAGAAGAAGAGTTTCAGGGAAGGCTTCTTAGAAGAAGTGATAAATGAGTTCTTTCTAAAAAGTAGGCGTTTATCAGGCAAAGAAGATAGGAAATATTTTTCTGTACCTTTCTAGGCAGAGGGAAGAGCACCTGTGTATATACTGGTTAAGGATTTTAATTTTAGTTATCAGGGTGAGAATTAATGAATGATATTTAAGAAGCAGAGTATGTAGCACTTGGTGAGTGAACACTGGTTATGAGGTTTTCTTTTCTTTTTTTTTTGAGACAGAGTCTCGCTGTGTTGCCCAGGCTGGAATGCCGTGGCACAATCTTGCCTCACTGCAACCTCTGCCTCCCGAGTTCAAGCGATTCTCCTGCCTCAACCTCTTGGGTAGCTGGGACTACAGGCACAAGCCACCATGCCTGGCTAATTTTTGTATTTTTAGTAGAGATGGGGTTTTCCCATGTTGGCCAGCCTGGTCTCTTAACTCCTGACCTTAGGTGATCCACCTGCCTCAGCCTCCCAAAGTGCTGGGATTACAGGTGTGAGCCACCGTGCCCAGCTGATGATAAGGTTTTCAGCCTGCCTTGATGATTGGGAAATATTGGCATCAGTGCAGGTATAGTGAACACTAGGAGGTAAAGTTGGGCAAGTGATACTCAGTTTTGGATCTGTGGATTTTGAGTTATAGTGGGATATTCTCTTGGTTGTATTATATTACGCATCTTGGGAAATTGATGTCAGTTTAGAAGTGACATTAGGGCTAGAGACTGAGATTTGGGATTCACCATAGAAGGAGCAGCTTAAAGCTCAGGTCCATGGGTAAGATGTTAAGAAAAACTGTGGAATGGAGAAGGACAAGAAAACTAGAGACAGAATTTGGAGAATAAGTCAATACTTTTTTCTTTTAAGCCGGAATCTAAATAAGGAGTTTTAAGTTAGTTTCACCCCCACCCCCCACCCCTTGTTCCCCACCCCCTGCCCCACCATTCTATTTCAAGGGGAGAAAAGCATAAATAAGAAGGACATAAACATTTGTTAGTAGTTGATTATTGAAATCCCAAGGGACTGAAAGACTGCTCAGCATCTTATAGCAATGTAAAATCAACAACAACAACAAAAATAAGTAAAGAAGGCTACATAGCGTCAAATGAAAATTCCATTTTGTTTAAATGTCAGGGCAGGAAGGTTTTTAACAAGGAGGGTTGCAAGCAAGTTTACTTAATGAATCAGTAAATGAGTTAGAATGCCCCTCAGAATTCCAGGTAATTAAGATTTTACTTTGTAAACTCTTTGTTTTAGTTTGTATCTGTTTCATTTTTCATATTTAAATTATGTATATTCAGAGTGCCCTTGATTTATAGGAAGTATATCCAATTTTCTCATGTGGAATATGTTAATAAAAGATTAAGGCTGGGCATGGTGGCTCACGCCTGTAATCTCATGGTGGTTCACTCCTGTAATCTCATGGTGGCTCACTCCTGTAATCTCATGGTGGCTTACTCCTGTTATCTCATGGTGGCTCACTCCTGTAATCTCAGCACTTTGGGAGGCTGAGGCGGGTGGATCACCTGAGGTCAAGAATTTGAGACTAGCCTAGCCAACATGGTGAAACCACATGTCTACTAAAAAAAATAATAATAATAATACAAAAAATTAGCTAGACATAGTGACATGTGTCTGTGATCCCAGCTACTCGGGAGGCTGAGGCAGGAGAATCACTTGAACCCGGGAAGTGGAGGTTGAAGTGAGCTGAGATCACGCCACTGTACTCCAGCCCGGCAACAGAGTGAGACTCTGTCTCCAAAAAAAAAATTATTAAATACTTATACTAAAAAAGAATAGGTATGCTCTCATAGTCAAGGATATGTGAATTTCTTATTTATCACAGAGCTTACTTGGTTTCACATACCTCTCTTAGACCAAGTACATGCAGAATTTAGAAGTCAGAGTAAATGAAACCAGATTGTTGAAAAATGGGAAGGGAAATAACTTTCATATAGCCATTTTATTATTATAGAAACTACCAAGTGGGTGTTTCATGGACTTTGGCAAGGAAATGCTGTGGCATTTTGCAACTCAGCCTCGCTCTCTAAGTATCTCTGATGTCAAAGCGCACTAGAGTGGTTAGCATTGAAATTTTCACTTAAGTACAACGACAGCCACTGTTTATCAAGAACAATACCAGGCATTCTACGTGGATTATCTAATTTACTCTTCATAACATTCTTGCAAATAGTGGTGGTTAAAAATAATAAAAGCTATAATTTGTCAAATGCTTAATTTATTCCAAGCATTGTGCTATGTCCTTTTTTTTTTTTTTTTTTTTTTGGAGACAGAGTGTTGCTCTGTTGCCCAGGTTGGAGTGCAGTGGCACCATCTTGACTCACTGCAACCTCCACCTCCCGGATTCGAGCAATTCTCCTGCCTCAGCCTCCCAAGTAGCTGAGACTACGGGTGCCCACCATCATGCCTGGCTAACTTTTGTATTTTTAGTAGAGATCGGGTTTCACCATATTGGCCAGGCTGGTCTCGAACTCCTGACCTCAGGTGATCCACCCACCTCGGCCTCCCAGAGTGCCAGGATTAGAGGCATGGGCTACCGTGCCTGGCACATTGTGCTATGTATTTAATCTATATTAATTTATTCTTTGTGGAAACTGAGTTTATGTTTGTAAGTAGACATCTTATTCTTCTATGAAATTCAGAAGAGTTAAGCAACTTGCCTTATGTCTTAACTGCTGCCAGTAAGACAGGATACAAACTCAGCCTCTGATTCTAAAACCTGTATTTTTTGCCTTTTACTTACTGCCTCACTGTCATTTCAATTGGGTGGCAATGGGGAATATTGACCTCCCTGGAGCTTATGACTGGTAACCAAGAAGTGTCACTAAAGTAAAATGAAGCAGAAAATTTAGGGCCACCTTGAACCAGAGCTGTGTTAGTCTGTACAGACCCCTTTTCAGAGTATGAGTGCCACCTGCTGGAAGGTTATGATGAATCTGATGTGGTTTATAAAGAGCAGCTTCCAAAAGGCCTGTCATAGGTGTGAAAGTGTCAACTTTCAAATACTAAATCTTAAATTACAGTTTTAGGAGTGCTGGAACATTTTGGAATTAGGCAAATTTCCTATTTGCCATTATACACACCACTTCATTTACCTTCAGTTCTTTGGGAAGGGGGAAGAGGTGTTGATACTCAATGCTTTCTAAAATAAAGTCAGCGATACCGTTCTCACCAAGGGGAAAGATTGATGGTCAAATGAAACACACTGTTACTTAAAAGAGATCAAACAAGAATAGAAAATTGAATTTACTTTGAGATAAGCGAGTTATTGAAGTATAAGAGGACCTTTCCATTCAGAATACCCTTGAAAAAGGAGTCAGGGACCCATGGGGACATCATAGACTTGGAGAACAGAAAGTGAAAAGGGAAGAAAGATGTATAGATAAAAATACGAATGGATTCTCAAATTTTTAGTCTAGTACAGACTCTCTAAATTGAGTCAGGATCTACAGAAAGTTTAGAATTCTAACTGTAGATTATTTTACGTTTAGAACAGTGAAAAGTGGACACTTTAAAAATAGCTACTTACATGCTTTGAAAGGGGCTCAGATAAAATATTAGCATGTTCGTTGAACATTTTTCATTAGGCTCCGGTGGGATCATGTTACTGAGCTGTGAGTATCTGGCATGGAAGATGTTATCAGGTAATACGAGACACAGGAAAATCATGGTCTGCTTAATTGCTATTTAAGTATGATTACGCATATTTGTAGTTGTGTGACATCTTGTTGAACAAATATTTGTTAGACGAGAGATTAAAGTCCGTTGGTAAAATCTGGTTTTGCCAAGAGATGGGGAAAGTACAAGTATGGCCATCTCCTTCTTTCACTGTGTCCCTTCTCAGATAACCACATGAAAAGAAGCTGACACAGTATGATAGTGTCTTATTTTGGTAGGTGGATTTCTGGAAAGGTCTGTCTTTTGGTGTGTGTATGTATTTGTTTTTAAATTATAAGAGTAATGCTCATTGTAGAAAACTGGTAAAATAGAAAAAAATAGAAATATAATTAAATATAAATTATAAAATGTAAAATAGAAAGAATTATAAATTTAATTATAAATTAAATATAAATATATAATAAAATATAAATTTTTATATAAATATAAAAAATATAAATTATATAAAAAATAGAAATAACTATTGTTAATGTTTTGGCATATTTCTGTTGGTTTTTTTGTTTTTTTTTTGAGGCAGTGTCTCACTCTGGCGCTCAGGTTGAAGTACAGTGGTGTGATCTCAGCTCACTGCAACCTCTGCCTCCCCGGTTCAAGTGATTCTCCTGCCTTAGTCTCTCTAGTAGCTGAGACCACAGGCGTGTGGTACCACGCTCGGCTGATTTTTGTATTTTTAGTAGAGATGGGGTTTCATCATGTTGGCCAGGCCGGCCTTGAGCTCCTGACCTCAAGATATCAAGTAATCTGCCTGCTTTGGCCTCCCAGAATGCTGGAATTACAGGTGTGAGCCACCACGCCCAGCTTATTTTCTGTTTTATAAATACAGCTCTTCATATTTTTATTTATTTATTTATTTATTTATTTGGAGACAGTCTCACTCTGTTGCCCAGGCTGGAGTGCAATGGGACGATCTCTGCTCACTGCAACCTCTGCTTCCCAGGTTCAAGCGATTCTCCTGCCTCAGCCTCCCGAGTAGCTGGGATTACAGGCATATGCCACCACACCCAGCTAATTTTTGTATTTTTAGTAGAGATGGGGTTTTGCCATTTTGTCCAGGCTGGCCTCGAACTCCTGGCTTCAAGTGATCTGTCCAACTCGGCCTCCCAAAGTGCTGGGATTACAGGTGTGAGCCACTGCACTCAGCCTGTGGTCCTTTTACATTATATCACAACATTATAGTCTTTCCTTGAGTAATTAATGTATTTTAGTATATATATTTTGAGGCTACAATATGTGGCTATTTACCATAATTTACTTATCAGTTTTCTTATTATTGAACATTTAGGTTGTTTACTGTTGTTCATTTGTTTCTTTCAGTAAACAGCAGTAGAAAAGTTAACTTACTTGTTTTTTTCAGTACATAGAGGTAGTGAATACACTCTTGCGTAATGTTTATCCCTTGGACATAACTACTAAAAAGGTTAATCTCTGCTTCACTTGTGTTTCCCTGTATCCTCTGTTCCTTTGTGTTATTTTCTTTAGGATTTTGTAGCACTTATTGTGCTCATGGCCCTTTCAGGAAACACCCTCATAGCACTCCTTTGTTCTTCGAATTATACACCAGGTTGAAGATCCCATCCTGAGATATTCAGAGCTGTGTTTCTGCTCTTTACCTCAAGCCAGCACTCTTATTCTTCTAGTAGAGTAGGTGCTAATTTAAAGAAGTCTTCCTTTTTAAGCCTAAAGTAAATGGAGCTTGTGGAGGGTTAGCGTCCCTGGAATAATTATTTTAGATATTGTCTATTCAATTTCTTGAAAACAGAATCATTTAAAACACCTTTTGAAAGAGAATAACTTATGAAAGGGTAGCAAAGTTTTATTAGGTTACAGGCCATTACTGGTTATTTTGTGAATAAGAACCAGTTCCGTAGATTTAATTTATTTGACAAATATTTATTGAATGCTTACTATGTGCTAGGTATCATTTTATGCACTGGAGATATAAAATCAACAAAAATCTTTGCCTTCATGGAACTTATATGTTAGTGGAGAGAGACAGACAGTAAATAACATATAAAGAGTTTCATGTCCATTTAGTAGCTTCATGTCAGACAATAAACAACTTTGTGTCAGTTCAAGTGACGTATTTCTGTACGGTGAGTATTAAATGATTGTTTTCAAAAAAGGTAAAATTATGACTGTGATACAGGTATAAGATGAACACATTTTAATGATTTTATTTAACTGTCTTTAAAAAAATTTTTTTTTATGTTTTTAGAGACAGAGTTTCGCTCTTGTTGCCCAGGCTGGAGTACAATGGTGCGATCTTGGCTCACTGCAACCTCCGCCTCCCGGGTTCAAGTGATTCTCCTGCCTCAGCCTCCTGAGTAGCTGGGATTATAGGCACCCACCACCACACCTGGCTAATTTTTGTATTTTTAGTAGAGATAGTGTTTCACCATGTTAGCCAGTCTGGTCTCAAACTCCTGATCTCAGGTGATCTGCCCTCCTTGTCCTCCCAAAGTGCTGCGATTACAGGCATGAGCCATTGTACCTGGCCTCCTTCTTCTTCTTCTCCTTCTTCTCCTTCTCCTTCTCCTTCTTCTTCTTCCTCTTCTTCCTCTTCTTCTTCCTCTTCTTCCTCTTCTTCTCCCTCTTCCTCCTCCTCCTCCTCTTCCTCTTCTTCTTCCTCTTCCTCCTCTTCTTCCTCTTCCTCCTCTTCCTCCTCCTCCTCCTCCTCTTCCTCTTCTTCTTTCTTCCTCCTCTTCTTCTTTCTTCCTCCTCCTCTTCTTCTTCTTCCTCTTCCTCCTCTTCTTCTTTCTTCCTCCTCCTCTTCTTCTTCTTCTTCCTCTTCCTCCTCTTCTTCTTTCTTCCTACTCTTCTTCTTCTTTCTTCCTCCTCTTCTTCTTCTTTCTTCCTCCTCTTCTTCTTCTTTCTTCCTCCTCTTCTTCTTCTTTCTTCCTCCTCTTCTTCTTCTTTCTTCCTCCTCTTCTTCTTCCTCTTCCTCCTCCTCTTCTTCTTTCTTCCTCCTCTTCTTCTTCTTCCTCTTCCTCTTCCTCCTCTTCTTCTTCTTTCTTCCTCCTCTTCTTCTTCCTCCTCTTTTTCCTCCTCCTCCTCCTTCCTCCTTCCTCCTCCTCCTCCTCCTCCTCCTCCTCCTCTTCCTCCTCTTCTTCTTCTTCTTCTTCTTCCCTTTCTTCTCCTCCTCCTCCTTCTTCTTCTTCTTCATTCTTCCTCCTCTTCTTCTTCCTTCTTCTTTCTTTTCTCTTTTCCTCCTCCCCTCTCTTCTTCTTCTCTTCATTCTTGCCTCCTCTTCTTCTCTTCTTCCGCCTCCTCCTCCTCCTCCTCCTTCTTCTTCTTTTTCTGCTTTCTTCTTCTTCTTCTCTTCCTTCCTTATTCTTCTTCTTTCTTCTTTCTTCCTCTCTTCCTCTCCTCCTCCTCCTCCTCCTCCTCTCCTTCTTCTTCTTCTTCTTCCTTCTTCTTTCTTCTTTCTTCCTCCTCCTCCTCCCCTCCTTCTTCTTCTTCTCCTTTCTTCCTCCCCTCCTCCTCCTCCTCCTTCTTCTTCTTCTTCCTTCTTCTTCCTCCTCCTCCTCCCCCTCTTCTTCTTCTTCCTCCTCCTCCTCTTCTCCTTCTTCTTCTTCTTTCTTCCTCCTCTTCTTCTTCTCCTCCTCCTCCTCTTCCTTCTTCTTCTTCTTCTTTCTTCTTCCTTCTTCGTCTTCTCTTCTTCTTCTTTCTTTCTTCTCTCTCTCCTGCCTTCTTCTTTCTTCTTCTTCTTCTTCTTTCTTCCTCTTCTTCTTCTTCCTCCTCCTCCCTCCTCCTCCTCCTCCTTCTCCCTTCTCCTCCTCCTTCTTCTCCCTTCTCCTCCTCCTTATTCTCCCTTCTCCTCCTCCTCCTTCTTCTCCCTCCCTCCTCCTCCTTCTTCTCCCTCCCTCCTCCTCCTTCTTCTCCCTTCCTCCTCCTCCCTCTCCTTCCCTCTTCCTTTTTTTTTTTTTTTTTTTCTTTAGAGACTGGGTCTCACTCTGTCACCCAGCCTGGAGGGCAGTGGTGTGATCATAACTCACTGCAGCCTTGAATTCCTGGGCTCAAGCAGTCCTCGCACCTCAGCCTCCCCAGTAGCTGGGACCACAGGCCTGCACCACCATGCCTGGATAATTTTATTTTATTTATTTTTTTGTTGAGACGGAGCTCTTGCTGTGTGACCAGACTAGTCTCAAACTCCTGGCCTTAAGTGATCCTCCTGCCTTGGCCTCCCAAAATGCTAGAATTACAAGTGTGAGCCACTGCGTCCAGCTTATTTCACTTTTTGAATGAAGGAACCAAGCTGATATTATAGCCCATTCAAAGGAGAAACTTTAAAACACATACATGTACAGATCAGGAATATTGAAATGGATATGCAAATTGAAGCAAAACCGGCTTCTTCCACTATTGGGGAGGGAAGTCAGTGAACCTCTACCGACAGCACAGAATTTGTATGCTTATAGTTGAGAATTATTCTGCATCGTTTTCAATTATGTGTAAGGTACAGAGTTGTAAAATAGCTTCTATAGAATCAGAGTCAGGTAACTGAAAGGATGGGCCCCTAACAATTTTTTTCTATTGAATTACAAATAATTTTTCTACCTGAGTTACTAGAAAGCTTTTGGTTTTCTACAATTTTTTTAGAATTGTAGATAAGGGATATAGAGTTACAGTATGTTTGAAAGTGTTAGCACTTGCAGAAAGGTAAAGTGCAGAATGGTGGTTACGATTTTAAATAGAAAAGCTAGGGAAGACTCACTGAGGAGGAGATATTTGAGAAAAGAGTTAAAAGTAGATGAGGTTTTTGCCTGAGTAACTGCAATGATGGAGTTGCTATTAACTGAGGCTGGGGAAGAGCAGTTGGAATAGAGGCTACTGGAGATACTTGACTAGAGGGTAGTGGAGGTAGAGAGTGCGACCTCAGTTTTGGCTTTTAAGCGTTCAAATGGAGCTGTTGAGGCAACTGGATACACATAGCTGGAGTTCAGGGGAGATGGGTGGACTAGAGATAAACATCTGGGAGTTAATGTGTATGGGTGACATTTAAAGCCCCCAAACTAGATGAGATCACTTAAAGAGCTCTTTCAGTGTGTCAGGCATTGTGCTCGTCACTAGAAATACATTTAAAAATGTCTTTCTGGGCTAGTGTGGTGGCTCACACCTGGAATCCTAACATGTTGGGAGGCTGAGGCAGGAGGATCACTTGAAGCCAGAAGCTCAAGACTAGCCTGGACAACAAAGTAATACCCCATTTCTACAAAAACATTAAAAAATTAGCTGGGCATGGTGGCTCATACCTGTAGTCTCAGCTACTGAGGCTAAGGCAGGAGGATGGCTTGAGCCCAGGAGTTTGAGGCTGCAGTGAGCTGTGATCGTGCCACTGTACTCCAGCCTAGGAGACAAAGTGAGATCTTGTCTCAAAATAAGTAAGTAAGTAAGTAAAATTGTCTTTGTCTTCAAGAACGTTGTGGTCTAATGCAGGAGGAGGGCAGGGGAGAGATGCAAACAGTTAAAACATTGTAAGATACTCTTAATATAATTGAGTGAGGCCAAATCTGAGAGTCATGAAACATGTACGGAAGGTAGTCAAAGGGTGGTACCTTTTCTAATAGCTGGCTTCTCCACTGACCCATTTACCCTAGCATGTTGCCAGTGATACTAGGGAACCTCAGTGGTGACACTTCTGCATAGCTTACAAGACTGCCTTTATATGGTCTTTGCCTCACGTCTTGCTTTGATTCCTTAGACTTGTTCATAGTGACAGATGATCAGTTAAGGATTTTTGAAATATCACTCCTGGCTGCAGAGTGAAAGGTAAATGAGAAGAAGTAACAAAAAAGATACAGGTAACATTGGCTTGCTATTTCTTTGCCTCAGTCTGCCTTCATGTTGATAGTTAGTGACTTACAGAAACCAACCGAGTAGAAAAAGCATAAGAGGTACACAGAAATAGAAAGTGCATATTGATGCTCTAGAAAATGCAAATTTGGGGATTAGGGAAGAATTTCTAGTAAGTGTGTATAGTTGTAAACTTTACACTCTTCCCTCTTATACAGGCAGACCTTAGAGATATTGCAAGTTTGGTTCCAGACCATTGCAGTAAAGCAAATATTGTAATAAAGCAAGTCACTCAAATTTTTTGCTTTCCCAGTAAAGTCATATTTATTATACTGTAGTTTGCAGTATAAGCATACACCGCTATAAGTGTCCAGTAGCATTATGTATAAAAATGTATATATCTTAATTTAAAAATACGTTATTGCTAAAAAGTGCTAATGATTATCTGAGCTTCCCAGGTTCATAATCTTTTTGCTGGTGGATGGTCTTGCCTCAGTGTTGATGGCTTCTAACTGATCAGAGTGGTGGTTACTGAAGGCTGGCATGGCAATTTCTTAAAATAAGACAGCAATACAGTTTGCTGCATCAATGAACTCTTTCTTTCTTGAAAGATTTCTGTGTAACGTGCAATGCTATTTGATAGCATTTTCCCATAGTAGAACTTCCTTCAAAATTTGAGTCAGTCCTCTCAAACCCTGCCAGTACCTTATCAGCTAAGTTTATGTAATATTCCAAATTATTTGTTGTTATTTCAGTGGTGTTCACAGCATCTTCACCAGGAGTAGATTCCATCTTAAGAAATCACTTTCTTTGCCCATCCATAAGAAGCAACTCCTCATCCATTCAGGTTTGATCACGAGATGGCAGCAATTCAGTTAATCCTCGAGGTCTACTTCTTTTTTTTTTTTTTTTTTTTTTTTTTGAGACAGAGTCTCGCTTTGTCGCCCGGGCTGGAGTGCAGTGGCCGGATCTCAGCTCACTGCAAGCTCCACCTCCCGGGTTTACGCCATTCTCCTGCCTCAGCCTCCCGAGTAGCTGGGACTACAGGTGCCCACCACCTCGCCCGGCTAGTTTTTTTTGTATTTTTTTAGTAGAGACAGGGTTTCACCATGTTAGCCAGGATGGTCTCGATCTCCTGACCTCGTGATCCGCCCGTCTCAGCCTCCCAAAGTGCTGGGATTACAGGCTTGAGCCACCGTGCCCGGCCACTCGAGCTCTACTTCTAATTGTTGTTCTCTTGTTATTGCTACCATATCTCATTTCCTTCCTCCACTGATATCTTGAACCGCTCACAATTATCCATGAGGGTTGGAATCAGCTTTTTCCACATTCCTGTTAATGTTGATGACTTGACCTCTTTGAAGGAATCATGAATGTTTTTAATGGCGTCTAGAATGGTGAATCCTCTCCACAAGGTTTTCAATTTACTTTGCTCAGATCCATCCAAGTAATCACAATCTATGGCAGCTATAGCTTTATGAAACGTATTTGTTAAAGAATAAGACTTGGAAGTCAAAATGACTTCCTGATTCATGGGCTGCAGAATGGATGTTATGTTAGCAAACATGAAAACATCATTAATCTCCTTGTACATCTCAGTCAGAGCTTTTCAGTGACTATGTGCATTGTTAATGGACAATAATCTTTTGAAAGGAATCTTTTTTCTAGGTAATCAGTCTCAATAGTGGGCTTAAAATGTTCGGTAAGCCATGCTGTCAACAGATGTGCTGTCATCTAGGCTTTGTTGTTACATTTATGGAGTACAGGTAGAGTAGATTTAGCTTTTTTTTTTTTTTTTTTTTTTTTTTTTTTGTGATGGAGTCTTGCTCTTGTTGCCCAGGCTGGAGTGTGCTCTTGTTGCCCAGGCTGGAGTGCAGTGGCACAATCTCAGCTCACCACAACCTCCACCTCCTAGGTTCAAGCAATTCTCCCGCATCAGCCTCCTGAGTAGCTGGGATTACAGGCATGTGCCATCATGCCTGGCTAGTTTTGTATATTTAGTAGAGACAGGGTTTCTCCATGTTCATCAGGCTGGTCTCGAACTCTCGACCTCAGGTGATTCGCCCACCTCAGCCTCCCAAAGTGTTGGGATTACAGGCATGAGCCAATATGCCCGGCCATTTAGCATAATTCTTAAGGGTCCTAGGATTTTCAGAATGGTAAATGAGTATTGGCTTCAACTTCAAGTCACCAGTTGCATTAATACCTAGTAAGATAAACAGCCTGTCCTTTGAAACTTTGAAACCAGGCGTTGACTTCTCTCTAGCTATGAAAGTCCCACATGGCATCTGTTTTTAATAGAATTCTCTTTTGTCTACATTGAACATCTGTTGTTTAGTGTAGCCACCTTCATCAATGATGCTAACTAGATCTTTTGGATAACTTGCTCCATCACCTTGCACTTTTATGTTATAGAGGCGACTTCTTTCCTTAAGCCTCATGAACCAACCTCTGTTAGCTTCAACCTTTTCTTCTGCAGCTTCCCCACCTCTCTCAGCCTTCACAGATTGAAGATAATTAGGGTCTTGTTCTGGATTAGGCTTTGTCTTTCTTTCTTTTTTTTTTTTTTTTTTTGAGACAGAGTCTCGCTCTGTCGCCCAGGCTGGAATGCAGTGGTGTAATCTTGGCTCACTGCAACATCCGCCTCCTAGGTTCAAGTGATTCTCCTGCCTCAGCCTCCTGAGTAGCTGGGATTACAGGCACCTGCCACTACACCCAGCTAATTTTTTGTATTTTTAGTAGAGACGGGGTTTCACTGTGTTGTTCGGGCTGGTCTTGAACTCCTGACCTCGTGATCCACCTGCTTCGGCCTCCCAGAGTGGTGGGATTACAGGCGTGAGCCACTGCACCCAGCCAGCTTTGTTTTAAGGTAATGTTGCAGCTAGTTTAATCTTCTATCCAGATCACTAGAACTTTCTCCCTATCAGCAATAAGGCTGTTTTGCTTTCTTATCATTTGTGTGTTCAACAGAGTAGAACTTTTAATTTCCTTTGAGAATTTTTTCTTTTTATTCACAACTTGGCTAACTGGTGCAAGAAGCCTAGCTTTCAGCCTGTTTTAACTTTTGGTGTGTGTGCCTTCCTCAATAAGCTCAATCATTCTAGCTTTTGATTTAAAGCAAGAGATATGTGGCCGGGCGCGGTGGCTCAAGCCTGTAATCCCAGCACTTTGGGAGGCTGAGACGGGCGGATCACGAGGTCAGGAGATCGAGACCATCCTGGCTAACACGGTGAAACCCTGTCTCTACTAAAAATACAAAAACTAGCCGGGCGAGGTGGCGGGCGCCTGTAGTCCCAGCTACTCGGGAGGCTGAGGCAGGAGAATGGCGTGAACCCGGGAGGCGGAGCTTGCAGTGAGCTGAGATCCGGCAACTGCACTCCAGTCCAGGCGACAGAGCGAGACTCCGCCTCAAAAAAAAAAAAAAAAAAGAGAGATATGTGAGATTCTTTCTTTCACTTGAACAGTTAGAGGCCATTGTAGTTTTATTAGTTGGCCTGATTTCAATCTTATTGTTTCTCAGACAATAGCGAAGCATGAAGAGAGGGAGAAAGATGGGGAAACAGCTGGTGGGTGAGGCAATCAGAACACACAACACTTATAGATTAAGTTTGCCCTCTTATGTGGGTGCAATTTGTGATGCTTCAAAACAATTACAATAGTAACATCAAAGATCACTGATCACAGATCACTGTAACAGATATAATAATACTGAAAAAGTTTTCAATGTTGCAAGAATTACCAAAATGTGACACAGAGACATTAAGTGAGCTTCATGCTGTTGGAAAAATGGTGCCAGTAGACTTGGTTGATGCAGGGTTGCCTTCTACTTGGGAAAAACACAGTATCTGTGAAGCAATGAAGTGACTATCTGTATGACATATTGAAAGGAGACCTAGGCAAGGTGCAGTGGCTTACACCTGTAGTCCCAGCACTTTGGGAGGCTGAAGTGGGAGGATTGCTGAAGGCCAGGAGTTCGAGATCAGCCTGGACAACATAGTGAGACTCTATCTCTACAAAAAAAGTTCTTTTTACAAAAGTGACCTATATGGTGGTTCCTCAAAAAATTAAACATAGAATTACCATCGGATCTAGCAATTTCACTTCTGGGTATATATCTAAAGGAATTGAAAATGGGGATTCAAATAGTTACTTATACACCAATATTTAGGGAACATTATTCATAATAACCAAAAGGTAGAAACAACCTAAATGTCTATTGAGGGGCAAATGGACAAACGGAATGTGGTCTATACATACAATGTAATAGTAATCAGCTTTATATAGGAATGAAATTCTCATACATGCTACAACACGGATGAACCTTGAAGACATTATATTATGTGAAAAAAGGCAGACACAAATAGGCAGACTCTGTATTGTTCCACTTATATGAGCTGCATACTGACAACAGTCAAATTCATAGAGACATAAATTAGGATACTGATCATCAGGAGCTGGGGGTAGGTGGCAACCTGGAGATAGTTTAATGGTATAGATTTTCATTTTGAGATGATGAAAAAGTTCTGGAAATACACAGTAGTGATGGTGGTTGTGCTTAATCCCACTGAACCAGTATAGGTAGTGGGATTAAGTAAATATACTAAGTATATCTGATATATTTAAAAATGATTGAAATGGTAAATTTTACATTATGTATATATTTTACCCCAATAAAAAAGGTGATCTAGAAATACCATGCTATTGTAAAAAAGAACAAGGAAGATTATTTTTATTTTTTTCTTTTAAAAAATTTTTCTTTTGTCGAATCTCTTCTCACCTGAAGGAAGTATTTCTAATATTGATACTGTCCTAATACTGAGAGATTTCCAAGATAGAGTAAGGGTAAAAAAAAAAAAAAGAAAAAGGTGCAGAGCAGTGTGTATATTATGCTATCTTTTGTGTAAACAATGCAGGATAAAATATATATTCATATTTGTTTTTACTTGCATTAAGAAACATTGCAAGGATAAATAAGCAATTAATAAAAGTTATTACCTCCAGGTAAGCAAGAGGAGTGGTAGTGAGACATTTCAATATATATCCTTGTGTATACTTTGATCTTTGAACCATATAAATGTATTATCTAGTCAAAATAATTTTTCAGCAGAGGACTTAAAATGAATTTAAGGGATCAACAATTGGAAGTCACAGAGAATGTAGTTTTTTAGAAGTGTTGATTAAATATTGCTACTGTGACATCCACTTTCCCAGACAAGCGAGGTCTAGGAATCAGGGATCTGTGCCAATGTTGGGTGTTTCAAGAGCCTGGTTTAGATGCAGAAGTGGAGTTTTACTTTCCCATCTACTTCAGGCTGCAAAGAGAACATATTTTGCATAGGGAGTAAAGGCAAACTCTTTAAGTTCATCAATATCAAGGAGTTAGAAAGAAGGAGACAGTCATTGTGCCTGGGGTGAGGTCTCTTACCAGGGTCTAAGTGCTTCAAGGCTGGCCATGGCAACGGGGTCATTAAAAACAGGGTTTGCCAGAGCCAGAGAACATGAAGTGTTCAAAATGGCAAACTCTCTAGATTTTGGGAGACCAAGGCAGGCAGATCACTTGAGGTCAGCAGTTCGAGACCAGCCTGGCCAACATGGTGAAACCCCGTCTCTACAAAAGATACAAAAATTAGCCAGGTGTGATGGCACACACCGGTAATCCCAGCTACTCAGGAGGGTGAGGCAGGAGAATCGCTTGGAGGCAGAGGTTGCAGTGAGCTGAGATCGTGCCTTTGCACTCCAGTGTAGGCAACAGAGCAAGACTCCGTCTCAAAAAAAACAAAAAGTTACTAAAGTTACTAGAATGGGTAAGCAATTTATTTTTCTCTGCCTCATTGATCTATTTATATGTCTGTGTCCCTTACCACATTGTGGGAACTGAAGACATGAACTTTAGCTGTAGTGGAAAAAGCATGGGCTTTGCAATCAGGCAGATCTATTTAAGTCCAAACGCCTTCTCTTTCTAGCTATTTGACTTTGGTCAAGTTATTTTTATCACACTGAGCCTTGGGTTCTGTGTACATCATAAAATTGTTCTAAAGATTAAGTGAGAGAAAAACATTTGTATATAATCATCTTGCACATAGAAAATATTCAAGGGAAGTTTTCTCTTTCTCTTTTTGCATCTTCCACAGAGCTTTATATTTAAAAGTTATTCAAAATATTTATTAAATTGAATATGTTTCTCTTTACCTATGAAATCTGAACCCTGGTTAAGGACAGCCTGAGGCAGGCATATTTCTAAGGCTTTTACCTTGAGCAATAATGTCATTGTTGCTAAATATTTTATCAAGCAGCTGTCTGTTATGCGCAAAGTGCTGCTTCTGCTTGCAGCTCTGGTTTATCTTTCCTCCATATCATCAGAGTCCAGCTTAAAGCTTTTACTTTGTGAAGTCCTGTTCCTTTTTTTCTGTTTACAGAACCTGTTCTCAACTTCAGTTTTTATAAGTGGGCATGACAGTCCTTCCCTTACACTCACTACTCTTCAAAAAACCCTCAACCACACACTCTAGGGATGGATAAGTATAGGGATTGTTAAATATCTTTCCTTGTTTTGTCACATATTTCTTGAGCACCAGTACTGTGCTAGGGTAGATATAAGCAGTATTAATACATGATTCCTGCCTCCCAAGAACAGTTTCTTTAGTAAAAAAGATATGCATGTACAAAAATATAATTAATTATTTAATGATATGATATTGTTTGCTGTTTTACATTTACCATTTAAAATCATATTTTTAAAAACACATTCCTGCTTGCAGTCTCTGACAAGAAAGAAAGTAAAACAAAACAAAACAAAACACATACACCCATGCACATGGAAAAAGGATTGGAAAGATATGCACCAAGATGTTGACAGACCTTATCTCTGAATAGAGGTATTTTGGGTGGTATTTTTTTTCTTTCATTTTGCTTACCTGGATTTCTAGATTTTCAGAAATTTCGTTTTGAAGTTATAAGACATTCATCATTTCCCCCTCCTTGCTAATACAACAGTGACCCCTCTCTTTCTTTTGCATTCAGCTTTTGCGAGAATTGAAGCACCCTAATGTGATCGCATTGCAGAAGGTGTTCCTCTCTCACAGTGACAGGAAGGTATGGCTGCTGTTTGATTATGCAGAGCATGACTTGTGGGTAAGTATAATCTCACTGTATTTCTAGGATTATTTTATGTAGGTATGGAGCATATTTATATAAAATACATATTGTTAATGCACAGAAAGGAAAACTTGTTCTGTTAGCCATACTTCAAAGTAAATATAAACATAAATGTTGATTTTGAAGAATTTAAGCAATAAACTAACATTTTACTGAGGAGATAGGATTTATAGTATTTAGAAATTTTACTTCAGAAGGATTTTAATGAATGGGAGACTATACTTTTTTCGGGGGGGCGGGTGGTGGCAGGGAGGGAGTTTCGCTCTTGTTGCCCAGTGCAATGGCACGATCTTGGCTCACCGCAATCTCTGCCTCCCAGGTTCAAGCGATTCTCCTGCCTCAGCCTCTTGAGTAGCTAGGATTACAGGCATGCACCACCATGCCCGGCTAATTTTGTATTTTTAGTAGAGACAGGGTTTCTCCATGTTGGTCAGGCTGGTCTCGAACTCCCAGCCTCAGGTAATCTGCTCACCTCAGCCTCCCAAAGTGCTGGGATTACAGGCATGAGCCACCATGCCTGGCGGGAGACTATACTTTTATGCAAGTAATTAATGGCAATTTACTAATATGTATAGTGAAGATTAAAGATGTTTTATCAACGTATGAAAGAAGCAAAAAATTCTAATTCCTATCTTTTCAAATTAGGAATCAGAACATTTAAACACTTTTATCTGAGGAACTGCTAAAAGTAACAAACTTCAAATCTGGCAATAAGTTCAAATTATGGATAATTAATTTAGCACCACTATGCCTGGCTAATTTTTCAAAAATGTTTTATAGAGACAAGGTTTTGCCATCTTGCACAGGCTGGTCTTAAACTCCTGGGCTCAAGTGATTTTCCTACTTGGCCTCTCAAAGTGTTGAGATTACAGGCATGAGCCATCACACCCAGCCTTGTTTGTTTGTTTGTTGGTTGGTTGGTTGGTTGGTTTGAGACAGGGTCTCACTCTGTCACCCAGGCTGGAGTCACTGCAGCTTTGACCTCCTGGGCTCAAGTGATCCTCCTGCCTCAGCCTCCCAACTAGCTGGGACCACAGGTGTATGAGCACACCTGACTAATAAATTTTGATTCAATATAATGTGGTTTATCGTCTGTATAAGTTATAAATCTCTTGAGGAATAACTTTAACAGACTCAGGTCTTAAAGAAACTTTCAGAGTGTATGCTCTTATAGCAGATATGGACAAGAATTTCCAGTGTGTTGTTTTCAATTCTTTTCATGGATATTCACAAACATTGTATTTTCCCCATTTTTCTATATTTCCCTATATGTCAACCAAGGCTTACTTGATAGTGTATGTACTTTACTTTGCACATCAGTGAGGTGATGAAAGAAGATGATGTAGTACATTGGAATAGTCAGGTCCTGTAGAACTGTACTGTCCAATACCATATTTCAAAATAAATATAATCATAAATGTTGATTTTAAAGAATTTAAGCAATAAACTGACATTTTACTGAGAAGATAGTATTTGTAATATTTAGAAAATTCACTTCAGAAGTATCTGAAGTACACACATTGATTTCACCTGTTTCTTTCTTTCTTTTTTTTTTTTTGAGACGGAGTTTCGCTTTTGTTGTCCAGGCTGGAGTGCAGTGGTGTAATCTCGGCTCACTGCAACCTCCACCTCCTGGGTTCAAGCAATTCTCCTGCCTCAGCCTCCTGTGTAGCTGGGATTACAGGCATACGCCACTACACCCAGCTAATTTTGTATTTTTAACAGAGACAGAATTTCACCATGTTGGTCAGGCTGGTCTTGAACTCCTGACCTCAGGTGATCCGCCTGCCTTGGCCTCCCAAAGTGCTGGGATTACAGGTGTGAGCCACCACACCCAGCCTCTTTTTTTTTTTAAATGTAGCTGTTAAAAAGTGGAAAGTTATACATGTGGCTCCCACTATATTTCTACTGGAAATCACTGCTATAGTATAAACTCTAATTTTCTATTATTTCTTAAAATCAAATCAATGTTATTACTGAACAGTTTATAAAAATAAGAAAGCTGTATAAATAGCTTAATAATTTTACATACCATTTGGTCATCTTTTTTTTTTTTTTTTTTTTTTTTTTTTTTTTTTTTGAGACGGAGTCTTGCTCTGTCACCCAGACTGGAGTGCAGTGGCCAGATCTCAGCTCACTGTAAGCTCCGCCTCCCGGGTTCACGCCATTCTCCTGCCTCAGCCTCCCAAGTAGCTGGGACTACAGGCGCCGCCACCTCGCCCGGCTAGTTTTTTGTCTTTTTAGTAGAGACGGGGTTTCACCGTGTTAGCCAGGATGGTCTCGATCTCCTGACCTCGTGATCCGCCCGTCTCGGCCTCCCAAAGTGCTGGGATTACAGGCTTGAGCCACCGCGCCCGGCCTGGTCATCTTAAAGTTACTGGAGCACTATTGACAATTTCATCAGTATTGTTTGCATAGTGTTTTGATGGTCCTCAGTGTCCATTTTATGTTTTGGACAGAGGCAGGAGTGGAGTGGGGATGGAGGTGGAGGTGGGAGCACTGAGGGGGCCGGCAGCATTTTTTCCCTTTCAGTACAATATTTTTATAACCCACAATATTTATGTGGATATAAAAATTTGAATATGATGACCCAGTTTTATTTATTTCAGTGGGATTGAATTTCCTATTTTTTCTCTCTCCTCCTTTTTAGCAATTTCATATTTAACATTAACTCCCAGGAATATATTCTTATTTATTCTGTGCCAAAGATGGAAGTTTTCCAATAATTCAGATATACACCTGATCAGTGATGTTACCCAAATGTACTAAGTGCTAACTGTTTATAGAAAGTGAAGATTTACAGTTTCTCTTTCTTTTTTTAATCTTTCATTCTGTCAGTAGAGAATATAATACTCTTCTTAGGTAGCTGTTTCAATATCAGTCCTTTTTACCTTTTGGTCCTATTTAATGAAAATCGTAATGGTTTCAGTAAATTTAGTCATTATAACCCCTCATTAACAGGGTCACATTCACCCTCAAAATAGATTCAGTTTTGGTTGAACTTATTATTCAAATTATTTTTCTTTGTGTCATTATTGGCCTTTAATAAGTAATTTTAAAATATAGAGCATTTATTACAGCATTGATTGTGTTTTATTGGCATAGATATTAGCAAAGACTATATTATTATGTTTTTTTTTAATTTTTAGCATATTATTAAGTTTCACCGTGCATCAAAAGCAAATAAAAAGCCCATGCAGTTGCCAAGATCTATGGTTAAATCCTTACTTTACCAGATTCTTGATGGTATCCATTACCTCCATGCAAATTGGGTGCTTCACAGAGACTTGGTAAGTATTTTTCTTTTAAATTCATCAATATGTTTTTCCCTCCTCTTTTAAAAAATTTATTTTCTTCTTGGTACCATTATAATAAAACATTAATTATAGAAAAACTTGAAAATACACCTAAGCAAAAAAGAAGATAAAAATCACCCATAAACCTGTAATCAAAAGATTAACACTATTTAACATTTGGTGTATATCATTCCATTGTATTTATGCATAGCTGTAAAATATCAGTGTGATTTTGAACAAATGATTACTGTGCAATTTTAATGGAGTAGTCACATGTGAAACATGCACATTTCAATCCAATTTGTTCTTCATATTATTATTGCTCATTAGTAAAAATGTAATTAATACTGAGTTCTCATTTTTCTTTCCCTTAAAATCTAAACTGAAATAATGACATTGCATCTAGTAAAAAGAATGTTATCAATATTAATAAACAAATGAATAAATCTAACAGGTGGTATATACTTATTAGGCAAATTAGCTGCAATTTCGTGTTTGATTTTACTTTTTTATTCAATATACATGTAACCATCATTTACTGATATCTCATTATATTGCTAGGTATTCATCTTCACACTGTTGTTATTTTAGTTTATGTTGATGCAAGTTTCTTTTGTTTGTTCTTAAGAAGATATGGTTATGGAATAGCTGTAATCCTCATTTGCTCCTCAGTTTATCATCAGAGATCTTATTTTGCCCCCACAAAGTGATTTCATGATCTTTTATTTCTTAGGCTTTTGAAAATTCTTGGGATATGGTAGGGATACATGTAGGTAAATTCCATTTTATTAACTGATGAGAAGTGTTTATTGATGAAAGGATCTAGTTAGTATCCCTTGGGACCTTGTCAGTCAGGGCTACTTATCTGACTTGACCATGTCTTGCTGTAACATTGTATAAATTGGGGTCAAATGATAGTGACCACAAAAGATGCATTTACCATATTAATAGGAGCATTTCTCCTTACGATTTTTTTTTTTTTTTTTTTTTTGAGACAGAGTCTCACTCTGTCGCCCAGGCTGGAGTGCGGTGGTACCATCTCGGCTCACTGCAGCCTCCTCCTCCTGGGTTCAAGCAGTTCTCTGCCTCAGCCTCCTGAGTAGCTGGGATTACAGGCACCCACCACCACTATGCCTGGCTAATTTTTTTTGTGTGTGTGTTTTTTAGTAGAGACTGGGTTTCACCATCTTGGCCAGGCTGGTCTTGAACTCCTGACCTCGTGATCCACCCTCCTTGGCCTCCCAAAGTGCTGGAATTACAGGTGTGAGCCACCAAGCCCGGCCTCTCCTTATAATTTTTAACTGTAAGATTCTTTGAGGCTTTCACATGTCCACTTTACTATTAGCTATGAATCAGCATGCTTTAAAATGATTATTGGGCTGGGTGTGGTGGCTTATGCCTATAGTGTCAGCAATTTGGAAGGCCGAGGTGGGTGGATTACTTGAGCTCAGGACTTCGAGACTGGCCTGGGCAACATGGCAAAACCCCATCTCTAACAAAAAATACAAAAAGTAGCCGGGTGTGGTGGTGCGCTCCTGTGGTCCCCGCTATTCAGAAGGCTGAGGTGGGAGGATGGCTTGAGCCTGGGAGTTGGAGGTTGCAGTGAGCTGAGATCACTGCAAACTCTGCCTGGGCAACTGAGCCAGACCCTATCTCAAAAGAAACAAACAAAAAGATTATTGGGTACATGAGGTTGTTCTAGATCATGAGAAGAACTCTTTCATAAATGGGCTCTTAGATTTTAATCTGCCGTGCACTTAGTGAAACATATGCAGGTTACATATTTGAGGTTATGTTCATCTTTGAATCATTTATCAAAATTTTTTATTGAAGATTAATTTATCTGAGCTCCTCTCTTGTTTCATAAAATTCTATATTTTTTTCTAAACAGCATAGCTTAACATATTTTATTCATGATATGGTCACGTGAATGTCCACTGATAGCAAAATTTAGTATGGCAGGACTCAGTGTCCTCCCAGTTCGGATTTGCTGCTGCTTTAGTGTCCTCTCTTTTGGTTATGGCACCATCTTCATCCTAGCCTAGAAACTTCTTTTACCTCTTTGCAGACCCTTCTTTGCACTCCACATCCAGAACTTGTCAAATTCTTTCAGCGTTGTATCTAAAATATGCCTTGCATTCATCTGTTTTCATCTCTAGTCCTCATTCCTAGTTCAGGCTTTTATTACCTCTTTCTTGCGTTGTGATACTAGCCTCTATACTTTCCCTATACTTTCAACAATCTCTTTCCCTTCCAGTCCACTTTGGACCTTGACTAACTAGTAGTTGGACCTTGACTAACTACTCAGCTCCTGCTCAAGAACTTTGAAATAGCTCCTCATTGCTTACAGACTAAAACTCTACTTCCTCATTTGGCTTTCAGAGTTTTACTAATTATAGCTTTAACTGCCTTTAAAATTGTTCTCTATCCCTGTCATCTTTCATGTATACTTTACTACTGAACTATTGAGTGTTCCCTGTCTCCTTCTGGTATTTCCTGCCTTAATGGCCTTTATTTCCCCTATCTTAAAACCCCTTACCGCATCTCAACATATTCAAATACACTCTGTCTTTCAGGGCCCAACACAAATGTTAATTAAAACTTACCCTCATATCCATGTCTACTTGGAACCAATCTCTTCTTCTTGTCGGTTCCTGTTGTACTGCATCTTTACTTCTCTTATGGAATTTATCTATTAGTATTATAGCAGTTTTAGAGATCTCTTAGAACATCTCCTAGCCTGTGAACTTCTTGAGAGAGCAAGGTCTATGTCTGACTCTTTTTGTTCACTACTGCCCCTGTACACAATAGATGTTGAGGAAGTATTTCCTCAGTGAATGAGTATCAGGGAGAATAGTACTGACATTTTGGGGATCAGGCATTTGAATACACTATCCTCAATGAACATTTTTTTTTCTTGTATGTGTAAAGCACAGAGGGATGGGAACAACACAAATATGACCATGTCAAAGACCTTCTCGAGGAGCCTTGAAGAAATATGACATACACACAATTACACTATAAGATAGATGAGAGAAAATGTGATTGTAGCTACATGAGAAGTACAGACTAAATCTATGCAAGATCAGAAGAGCTTCTGAGTGGGGGATAAGGGTAAGTTTCAAAGAGCAGGTTGCATTTGAGCTGGACTTTGAGGGATGAGTAGAATTTAAATAGAGACTTGGGTGATGAGGGTAACCTAAGGGAGTTTGGAATGTAAAAATTCTGAGGTAAAGAAGCACTTGGATTATCTCAGAAAGGATGTGCAGTTCTGGTTGGCTCAAATATGGATAAACTGAATTGCAGTAGTGTGAGGTTGTGCTCAGAAGGTATAGGTTGGAGCCTGCTTGAGTTAGAGAGTTTTCGGGGTCTTTTTGTTTAAGTACTGACAGTTAGTGCACACAGAATGATTTTTTTCCCCCACTAGAAAAGCCACTACTGATTATTATTACCTCATCAATGGCATGAACACAGTGTTGAAAATGCATTCTGAATCTGGTTCTTACATAGTATAGCACTGGTTTATATTTTACCCACACATTTACTGAATGCCTCCAACTCCTCAAGTGAATAACTCTAATAAGATTTGAAATTTTGAACTGAGTGGGCGTGGTGGCTCATGCTTGTAATTTCAGCACTTTCGGAGGCCAAGGCAGGAGGATTGCTTGAGCCCATGAGTTCAAGAGTAGCCTGAGCAACATAGTGAGAACTTATCTCTACAAAAAATAAAAAATTAACTGGGTGTGGTGGTGCATGCCTGTAGTTTCAGCTACTCAGGAGGCTGAAGTGGGAGAACTACTTTAGCCCAGGAGGTCAAGGCTGCAGTGAGCCGTGATTGTGCCACTGCACTCCACTCCAGCCTTGGGCAACAAATCGAGATCCTGTCTGAATAAAAAGAAAAAGAAACTTTGAACCAACAGGAATCTAGTCTGTGATAGCCTCTTCAATTCTTGATTCACTAATCTTGAGTCCTGATATCTGTGCCATATTGTCATGGTTTTGCCAAAGTACTTTCAGGAGTAGATTTAAACTGTATGCTTGCTTTATAAATATATTCTGTAGTAGATACAGAAATAGAAAGTATATCAAATGTGAATATGGTCTTAAAAAGAGGATGATGGAGACATTTGAAAAATTCTGTTTTGTGAGCTTAAGAGTTGCTGTTGTAGTCAATGACTAGTTTCGTTTTTCTTAATGCTTCATTTTCTATTGCTGTAAGAAATTTGGCTTTACACTATTTGTTAGTCACAACTGAGTGCTCACCATCTCTAAATTTCATTTGATGTGAGAAACCTGGAAAATCCATACAATTAACTGTGTTAGAGTAAATATAAATTTACAATATAATATAAAAAATTTAAAGTAAATAAAAGCCAGTGTTTTGGACATCACACACAGAGGCATTACGTCATCATAAAGGTTGGTGTTTTTCATTATGATGGATTTTATATCTAAATCAGTATTTTAATTATGTCATTTGAATCCTAGAATTTAATACAGAAATAGAGAATGTAAATAAAGTCACCAAAAATAAAATGAGGAATTGCTTTAAAAGGAAAGGAGAAAGAGAGCTAAATACGTTCATCTTGGCTGACAGACAGTGAAATAGAGGCATAAGTCTATAAATATTTGGAACTTGTAAACACCAAGGGAGAAAAGATGTATTTTAATTTTATAGCAGAATATAGCTAAGAGTAAGAAAATGAAATATAGGATGACTCATTTTTATGGGATTACTATTTTGGTAGATTGGAAGAATGCCAAGATATAGTTTATCTCTTTTTCAAAATTATGAGCTTCTTGAGAGCAAGGTTCATAACATCTCACTAATTTTTTGTAGTTCCAGCATTGGCATATTGTTTGTGCTCATAAGTTATTTGAATTGAATTTCAGCAAAGCATCTGGCAATTTCACATTATTCTTCAGCAATGATAGAGAAATGCTGGCTAAATGATAATATTATTAAGTGGATTTATGACTCCTTCATTTCAGAATCTTGCTACTAGATCAGTGATAGAAACTGAACTATCAGTTAGACTATTTCTTTTTCATTATTGTATCCCAGAACCTAGTACACAATAAGCACGAAGTCTTTATTGAATGAAGGATTTTAATGAATGCTTTAGGTCCCCAACCCTAGCTCTGTCTTTTAAAAAATATGTGTGGAGGCCAGGTGCAGTGGCTCACGCATGTAATCCCAGCACTTCAGGAGGCGAAGGCAGGCGGATCACCTGAGGTCAGGAGTTTGAGGCCAGCCTGGCCAACATGTTGAAACCCCATCTCTACTAAAAATACAAAAATTAGCTGGGTGTGGTGGCACATGCCTGTAATCCCAGCTACTTGGGAGGCTGAGGCAGGAGAATCGCTTGAACCCCGGAGGTAGAGATTGCAATGAGCTGAGATCGTGCCACTGCACTCCAGCCTGGGCAATAGAGCGAGACTCAGTCCCAAAAAAATAAAAAATAAAAATAAATAAATAAATATGTGTGGAGTTTCCATCCCAAAGCTCTTTTCACATTAGTGGGTGAATTTGCAGTCTTTCGAAGTCTGTAGGCACAAATAAGTATATGGTCTGCAAACATGGTACAGTGTATCAAAATTTTGTGAGATCCAGTTGAGAGAGAAAATATCTCTCTTGTTTCACTATCAGAGTTGAGGAAGCTTTTAAATGATATTTGGGGCTAGCTGTGATGGCACATGCCTGCAGGCACAGCTGCTCAAGAGGATAAGGTGGGAAGATACCTTGAGCCCAGGCGTTCCAGTCCAATTTGCGCAACATAGACCTTGTCTCTAAAAAACAAAACAAAAATTAAATGATACCTGGATCCTGTTAATTGTCATTTTTTTATTTAGTGGAAATGCAATGAAGAAAATGCAAAAAGTCCCCACCTTTCATATATAATTTTTTCATGTGTAAAAGTTACGTGGATGATATGATCTAGGGGCAGTTCTGGTTGGAAAGAGCTAACAAATAGTTATAATGTACTAGTTATCTCTTCCCTTTTAGAAACATTGTTCAGTGATTTTTCAGAATTCAAAATATGTTTCCGAATTTTCCCCTCCTCTCCTCTCCCCTCCTCTTCTTCCCCTCCCTGCTGTCGAACCACAGGTTTAATCCACTTAAGTTCAGAGGATGTGTTCAATTGAGGTCCAGAATTTATCACTTTGAACATACCTAGACACTTCCATCTTTTTATGCAGTCTGAGGCCTGTGCTTATCACTAGTATTAGTACTTTCTTATTTCTATATTCTGCTCTTTTGTGTAAAGCAGAGGCAAAAATGCAAAGACAATTTTAAATAATGGCAAAACATTGTTTTCCAAGGCTGGTATTTCTGCTGAATTGTAACAGCTAGCCAAAAGACATTGAAAGGACACCATGCAGAAACATGAAAAAGACCCTTAGCTAAAGAGAGTGAAGACATCTCTGTATGAAAGTCTAATACTGTGTATGCAAAAGTCAAAGACCACCCTCTATTTTCACTCAGCTGTAAGAAAAATGCTGTACTATTCATCTTTCTGAACATTTGATTAAAATAAGTGCTTAGAAATCTCTGCATGCAGCATAGCTTCTCTTCGTAAATTGTCTGACAATGAGATACAGCAGATCTTTAATTTTGTCTCTGCTAAATAGGGCCTGATAAGGCAAAACCCTCAAAATCTTACTGTAATCATCATGCCAGCATTTTGCAGGCATTTAATACTGTTCTCTAGGGTTTTAGCCTTACTTAGTCCTTAAGATATAGAAACTTTGAGAACCTACACTTTAAAAAATTATTTCTAAGATTTTGATCCTTAAGCCTCAGTTTACTCATCTGTAAAATGGGGAATACTGAGAAGTAATTTATGTGGTTATTGACCCTCAGTTCCACCAGAGTTCCTGAATGTAGCTCCAGAGTTGCTGAATATCTCCTCATTTCCTTTCTGCAGAAGCTTCTATACATTCTTTCTTGATTCTGCCAGTAATCCAAAGATACCCTTTCTTTAACCTCTTTTTTCCCTGAGAATGTCTGTAGTCTCCTACTCTTCCTTGCCCCTTCAGCTTTACAAAGCAGAGATCTAGTGTAAATACGTGAAACATGCCTCCTGGTGTTAAAACAAAAAAGTAGGCTATGTTTCATCCTGTTTATATTTAAATATTACAAATATTTTTGCCAAGTCTTCATATTTAAAATAAGGAAGTTTTTAAAAAGCTTGATTAAATGAGATCACAATTAGCAACTGCTTCAAATGTACTTTTCATTCTTTCTTCTTGAATGAGATATTACTAAGGCTTTGGAGGTAACAATTCCATGCTAGTCAAATGACTTAATAATTCGTTATTTTTTATTTGATTTATCAGTTAACATTCTACTTAAAGAGGATTATGACAAGAAGTAGTATTTCTTTTAATATGACTTAATCATTCTAATTGCTTTTAAAATGCAGAGTTAGCAATCAAAAAGCAAAGTATGGCCTGGATATCTTCTAACCTGCTATTTTAGGTGATTTTGGACAATTGCAAATCTTCCCATACTGAAGAATCATACTAGTGTTCCTGCCAGTGACCTCTGGTTCCTAACAAGTTCCTTAAAGCTGAGTCCTTGATAGTCTATGGCTCAGCTGTTCATGTCTGCAGTCTGGAGGCCTTTGATGGTAGTGATGCCATCCATGCTCCTGTCTTGCTGCCTCTACACAGGCCTTGTGAAGATCAGACACAATGTTTCTTACAGTGCTCTGGACGTGGTGACACACACCTTACATGTGTAAGAAGGTAATATTGATGTCTTTTCTAGACATGGGCTATGATTTTTCTTTTTGGCATGACAGTTTTTTTATCATCTGGGTTCATAGCCCTGTAGTTGGAGCTTTCAACAGAGTCCTGCACATCTATCTGTCAGTTTGAATTAATGCTCCACCAGTTATTCCATAGTTAGAGGGTACATACCAAGAATCCCTCTTCCAAGAGGGCCAGCTTTCAAGGAGCCATGGTTTGACTCACAGTGACATACAAAGTCTCTTAAGGTTAATTCAGGGACAGGGCTCATTTGATAATCACTGACTTAAGCATAAAATTTTAGTGGCCTGTGCTGACAAATACATGTATTAAGAAGACTGTTTACCAAACTAACTTCAAGGTCACTAGGAGGGTCTAATTAAGATACATCCCACATTGATAGCAATACCAGGAACTAGTTGAGAATGAAAGGCTACAGACAGAGCCCCAGTACTTTGAGGCCTTTGGCTATTACTGAAGAATCAATTTAGGCATGCTATTTTATTAAATTAACTTTATTGAGGTGGAATTTATATACAGTAAGGTACACCCATTTTAATTACAAATTGATGAATGTTGATAAATGTATACCTGGGTAATTAACACAACAGGTATTCTATTAGACTAGCAACATAGGTACCTTATAAGAATAAGGGAATCTTGATTCATTTTACCAAGAGATTACATATGATAGTTACTTTGTGGGATTATATTCTCCACTAAGCACACATCAGGTAGAAGTCTTCTATAGGGAGGGCCATAATCAGTTAAGTACTGCTCATTTTCCCAGGGTGCTGTGGCTCTCACAACTCTGGCGTGGAATGCATCTCTGAGAGAACTGGGTCTTCATCTGGACCTGCTACTCTCCACACAGAGTGAACTTGGTCAAGTTGTAGGTCTTTCACTTCTCTGGCCTCTGTTTCTTCATCAGTAAAACAAGAGGACTCAGTCTGAGAATTTCTATCTCTGACATTCTTAATTTCTCATGATAATGAGACCAAATTATATGATTTGGATGTGGGTATTCCAGATGTAAATAGAAAGCTACTCTCTACCAGTGTTGCTTCTCTAAGGATGAATTGTACTCGTTAATGAACAGGAATAAATCTGAATACCTTTGTAGCATTATTCCTGCCATGGATGTTAATGTGGAATATATCTTGATTATACTCGCATAATGACCTTGAAGTTAGTTAGGTAAATAGCCTGCTACATACACTTATTTGTTTTGCATTGAACGTTTTATAATTGTTGCTTTTTATTGGCTCTTGTTAGAGAAAAGAAAACCTTATCTCTGTTGTTCAGGCCGGTAACTACTCCTGAAAGACAAAGAAATACATTGTTAACTGTTGGCAGTGCTGGGTTGGCAAGCATTGTTTACTGTGAATACCGAAGTTTGATTAACATGGGTGTTACATTACAGATGCTGTTAGACCAGTTTAAGCTAAAATGAAATTAATCATAGCATTTAATACTACAGGTTTCTCCTGATTTACAGATAGCCTACATCTAGTTGTAAATACATAATTTGAAACTGGAAAGGCATTTTCATTAGAAATAACATTTTAAACAGTAGTTAGAGTCTCTGAATAGAAAGACCTATTTAGCCTACAGTGTACCTACAGTTATGACACTAATGTAATTATGGAACCTAATTGTTATTTTAACCATTTATTTATAACTGGATTTCTGTTGGGGGAAGTACTGGTTTACAGACTTAGAATATTTGCATTACCAACATATTTGGCTTCTTAACATGTACCAGACACTATGCTGGGTACTGGGAATACAGAGTTAATAAATACAATCCCTTTCCTCAACGAGTACATGGTGGGGAAGATTCAACAAACATAATCATAAAGCAACAGGGTTTACAAAAGAAATTATGAGGCCGGGCGCGGTGGCTCAAGCCTGTAATCCCAGCACTTTGGGAGAAGGAGACGGGCGGATCACAAGGTCAGGCGATCGAGACCATCCTGGCTAACCCGGTGAAACCCTGTGTCTACTAAAAAATGCAAAAAACTAGCCGGGCGAGGTGGCGGGCGCCTGTAGTCCCAGCTACTCGGGAGGCTGAGGCAGGAGAATGGCATAAACCCGGGAGGTGGAGCTTGCAGTGAGCTGAGATCCGGCCACTGCACTCCAGCCTGGGCGACAGAGCAAGACTCCGTCTCAAAAAAAAAAAAAAAAAAAGAAATTATGAGGTACATGCAAGGATCAGCTAAGCATAAGGTACTGAGTACCTTGGACGATTCATACTGAGCTGAATAGGAAAGGATTCATAGAAATTGGTAAGGTGAAGAGAGGCGGGTCAGGGGAGCATCCCAGGCAGAGGAGTATGAATAAGGGCATAGAGAAGAAAGTACAAGCACTTTATATTACTGGGACAAGGCAAGAAGTAATAAAAGAAGAGGCAGGAGAAAGAGGACCAGATTATGGTGGATCTTAGTTGTCCTGTTTAGAAGTGTGGATTTTTCCTGTGTCCAGTTTCCTGAGCTGGTCAGGTTTTTGTTAAAGATAGACCACTCAGGGCTATGGAGAGCTGGTTTGAGGACTTAGGGATAGCAGCCTTATCAGGTGGTTGAAGTCAGCTGGTGGGGAAATAAAGAAGGCCTGAACTATGACAGAGGTGATCCGAATTGAGAGGAGGGGAGATAGTCGACAAAAATGTAGGATGTAAGTAGTCAGATCTGAGGATTGGTTAGATTTGAGGGAGAAAAGAGAGCGTCAGTGCAAGTTCAGACTTCTGCTGTTGTTGACTTTGTGACTGAGAAAGGATTAACCAAAAAAAGGCAGTTTTGACAGGGAAAAGTAAAAATCTAGTTTGGACAAATTGAGTTTGAGGTGACTGTGGTGATGGTCAACATGCAGTCAACATATCTCTAAGATATATGGAAGGTTAGAGACCTAGAGGTATAGATTTGGGGGCCATTAGCATATAGAGGATTTTAATTTATTTATTTATTTATTTTGAGACAGAGTCTTGCTCTGTTGCCCAGGCTGGAGTGCAGTGACACAAACTCGGCTCACCACAACCTCCGCCTCCTGGATTCAAGCGATTCTCCTGCCTCAACCTCCCAAGTAGCTAGGACTACAGGCACATGCCACCATGCCCAACTGACTTTTGTATTTTTAGTGGAGACAGGGTTTTACTATGTTGGCCAAGCTGGTCTCGAACTCCTGACTTAGTGATCCACCCACCTCGGCCTCCCAAAGTGCTGGGATTACAGGCATGAACCATCGCGTCCAGCCTATAGAGGATTTTTGAAACCCCAGAATAAAGTAAAATAATAACTTTTAAAAACCTTTATTCAAAGTGAGCTTGGCATGTTTTGAGGTATTTATTCTAGTTTCCTTCAACTTCTTTTCTTTTTTCTTTCTTTCTTTTTTTTTTTTCGAAACAGAATTTTGCTCTTATTGCCCAGGGTGGAAAGCAATGGCGTGATCTTGGCTCACCATAACCTACACCTCCCGGGTTAAAGCGATTCTCTTGCCTTAGCCTCCCATGTGACTGGGATTACAGGCATGCACCACCACGCGCGGCTACTTTTTTGTATTTTTAATAGAGGCGGGGTTTCTCCATGTTGGTCAGGCTGGTCTCGAACTCCTGACCTCAGGTGATCTGCCCGCCTTGGCCTCCCAAAGTTCTGGGATTACAGGCATGAGCCACTGCACACAGCCATCTTCTTTTCAAATTGGGAACTTGCCTGTCAGAGGACACTCATACCTTACCGCATAGCTGGATGGATTATGAGTACAAACCATTGGCAATTTAGCTCATTCACTTAATTGTTTACTCATTCAGCAAATATGTAATAAACACAGTATGTACCTAGTTCTCGACAGACATATAAAGTTGTGACAGAATGATTCTCCCTGCCCTCTAGGAAGTTGCAATCACAATGATCAGATTCTCTATATTTTAAATCACCTACTGTCTAATCAGTGAAGTTGTTTTAAGGGGTAAGCAGTTATAATAGACTAATGCTAGTAGCCAATAACTGTTTGCTTAAGAAAAAAAGAAGAAACAGACATAGATTTTACTCTTAGGTAGTTCTTTGCCCTATTTGTTACAGTGCAGAATCTTATTTGTTCAGGGTAAACTATGAAGAACAGTGTAAAGAAAGGAGCATGAACTGAGGGTTTTTTCCTGGGAGTGTACGTTTGTATCGAATGTGAGGAAAGTTGTGTCACCACTAACAATATTTAAATAAAAGTATGGTTGTAGCCATTAATATCAAGCCTGCAGTGTTCATTGTTTCAGAAACTAGTCCGATTGATATTCTGATTGTCTCTGTTCCTGTTACTCAGAATTGTAGACAATTGTGTTTGTCTTTTTCTCCCTTTATTGGTACTGATAAGAGTCATATTATGAGTTTCATATTTTTGTTCCAAATGTCCTGGGGTGGGAGAAAGCAAGTGTAGTAGAAAGATTGTATATCTTTAGGCTGTGCTACTCATAATGTGCCAATTAACTGAAATATATTTAACCCTGTGAAAAAATTGATTCTATAGAAGGAAAAAGCAAATCTGGAGTACATGTAAAGTATAATGAATATAAATTCAAGCATTAACTAAATTCTGCTAAAATGCAGACATTTCAGGAATAGCTTCTGAGTAATCATGTTACTTATCACATTATTTCCCTGACTTTTGCCTTTAAAATACAATTTAACTAAAATGAACCCTGGGCATTGGTTTATCTATCTGATTTTATTGCCGATAACTTAAATGCGAGGCATCCAACTCTTGCCATTTCTACTGTTTCTATGGTAACCAAAGTGTGCAAACCCAGCAGTATCACTTTCTTTCACAGCTGGCATTTTGTGTTCACAGTAAGAAGAGGAGTTTTAGTAAAGCATAGTCTGTGTTAATTGGGATGTAACTAGGTCAGAACAATTTTGGTATCCTTTCTTCATCTTTTTAGGTTTTTTATGTGGGTGAAGGTGTGTATGCATGAACTGTAGTTTTCTTTCTTTTTTAAAAAAAATATATACTTTCACTAAAATTAATCACTGTTTGTCTTTTGAAAATTAAGCATAACATCTGCAAACACAACTTAGTAAAGAATCTTGAGGATTGGATGGAGTTGTCCTGAGACTTGACCCATAGCCTTGTATACCCTTGAATATTTCCATTAAGAAAGATGAAATGATGGAATGTGAAAATTCTTTGAAAAATTAAACACACTGTGATGGTGATTATATTGTTCATTTGTATTTTAAAATATCAAGTTTCATATTTTGAAACATCATTCATATTTTGAAACATCAAGTATCTTGAGACCTTAGCATTTATTTACTTGTTCTAAAGGGAACAGGCAATCCCAGTAAAGAAATGCACATTTAAAAATGACTTCCCTCTGCAATTCCAGGTCTTCACTTGACTACAGGAGCCCTTCTCTGTGGTTACTGCCCAAGCTCTAGGTTCGGTTCTCAAACTACAAAAGAGCTCATAAGCTACTACTCCCCTAAATGATGTCACTGCCTCTGCCCTCACCTCAGACTTTACATGGAGAGTCCACACTTAGAGCTTCCATAGGCTTCAAGTATGTTAAATCAAAGGTATTCTCTATTAACTTCAATACTAGAAAAGAGATATTCCTCTTTTCTCTCTCTTTGTGTCTTCATTCCATTGTGTTACTCATATTCTCTGTTTCGACATAGAGTGACTGCAAGAACTTCTATCAAGAGATAGCTGAGTGATCTAAAACCACCTCCTGTACTACTTGCATTCAGCAGCTTATAATCTGTGTTCATTTACATGAAGCAATTTTTGCTCTCAGATCTCAAAACACTTCGTAGTGTTTTTTTCTTACTATCTTTATTTTTAAAGGGTTTAAGCTCAAACTTAAGGAATGAAAAATAATAAAAAATAAGATAGCTTATTTGATCATTTTACAATTAAAAAAATTGTTATGTCCCCCAGAGATCCCATTCTCACTAAGGCTTTCAAAAGTGTCCTCTAAAATCTGCCTTTACCTTTTCCCCATTTATTTGGATCTCATTTACTGTGTCTGACTTCTGTAAATGCACAGAAATTATTTTTTCAGAATCACTTATGACCCAGTTGTCCATTCCAAAGGCCTCTTCTCAGCTTTCATTATGTTGCACCTGATGGCTACTTCTTCCTTTTTAGGTTCTCTTAGCTTCGAGAACCCTGTGCTGTCTAGGTTTTCTAAGCTTTTGTTTTCTTTTTTATCTTATTCATTTATTTTTTATGTTTTTGGTTTTCTTACCTTGATGTTCCTTCACAGGATCTTTCTCTTTTTTTCTTTATTTGTTTTTTGTTGTTGTTGTTGTTTGTTTGTTTGTTTTTTGAGGCAGGATCTCGCTCTGTTGCCCAGGCTGGAGTGCAGTGGCGTGATCTCAGCTCACTGCAACCTCCACGTCCCAGGTTCAGGCAATTCTCCCTTCACAGAATCTTTCACTGACTCTTATTCCTCCAGCCTCCCTTTATTCTCCTTTGCTTCCTTCTTTTATTTATTATTTCTTTCTTAGACTGAAGAAGCTAAGAAATGCTAAATAAACTAAAACTGTAGTTAAAAATCTTTCTGAGAAAACATCAACCCCAGATGATCTTAGAGGCAGGTTCTCAAAATTTTCAACTGATTGTTTTGATATTATTCAAACATTGTCAAATAATAGAGAAAGGGGCAATGCTCCAAACATATTCTAGAAAGCCAGTATAATCTTGATAGCAAAACCAGACTAAGTATGAAAAAGAAAAATTTCAGGCCAACCTCACCTGTGAGTATAGTTGTAAAAATATTAAAATACTAGTAAACCAAATCCAGGAATACGCGTGTATTTTTTTTAGAGATAGGGTTTTTGCCATGTTGCCCAGGCTGGTTTCAAACTCCTGAGCACAAGCAATCTGCCCTTCTCAGCCTCCCATAGTGCTGGGATTATAGACTTGTGCCATCGTGCCCGGCCTGTTTTTATTATATGTTTTAAAATGCCATTTCTCTAATTATAAGCAATACCAAAATAGACAAAATCAGACATTATATAAATATTTAGTGTACTAGAAGTGATAATCTCTTCAAATCATCTGCCATCAGAAATTGGGCAGAAGGAAAGATAGATAGATAGATAGATAGATAGATAGATAGATAGATAGATAGATAGATAGACAGACAGATAGATAGTACATCGATTTCAACTGTTTAAAAATTATGGGAAGACAAGATAATATAACAAGTGATGCTAATCCTAGTCATGTAAAACCCGAAGTCTCTCCAAGTTGTGTGATTCTGTATAACTGACAACCCCCTTCCCAACCCTTTGCCTGACCTCTCACTTTCTGGTCCTTACTCCTTTTCTCACATTGACCTCTTTGCTCTTTCTCTCATTAGCCAGTCTGCTAGCTCACCCAGGTTTTTCCTAACTGCTCTTAACACCATGACCTTGCCCTTGCCCTTGCCCTCCTGCAAACCTTGTAGCAGTAGCAATCCTCCCCAACTGCCAAAGCAAAGGCCAGAAGGTGCTCAAGAACCTGCCCAATTCTGGTACTAAAATGACTTGGATCAACAGAACCATTTGAAACAGCAAGCAAGCCCTTCCTTGGGTTTCCTCTCTTTATAATTACCATCTCTGTATCACTCTATTTTTCCTGACCCCTCCTATTCTCCTTAGTCTTGTCTCCAGTTCACCAGGTATCCCCTCTTTTGCTTCGGACCTTGCAGCTTGCTCCTCGCTCTGCGAGGACTGTCCTTCCCTTAGACACCCAGCTGACTCAGGTCTTATCCCAAATGTTACCTTCTCAAAGAGGCTTTCTCTGAAGAATCTAAAATAATGCTTAAATAATGCTAACAATTATACCCTCCCAACCCACTCCCAACAATGCCTGTCTCCATGCCTTTATTTTTTGTCTCTGTCATCTTCTTCTTATATGATACATGTACAAGAATATTTGGAATATTTATGGATGTTACAAAGCATAAAAATACAGTAAACTATTGCCTGTCACTTTACCCAGTAAGTGGAAGTTACCAGTAGCAGGCTTATGTTTATGTTTCCCCCATTCTATCCTCCTGCCTCCTCCCAAGAGGTAACATATATCTTGGATTTTGAATCTATTACTCTCTTCTACTTAAAGAGCTATCACATTTTTATAAGTGTCTAGACAGTATATTCTTTAGCTTTGTCTGGTTTTAAGCTTTATGAAATGGCATCCTGTTCTGTATAGTCTTAAATCTTGCTTTTTTTTACCCAACAAAATGCTTCTAAGTTTTGAACATGTTTTTACATTTATTTGTAATTCAGTGATTTTTTTATTGCTATATTAAAATTCATTGTGTGACTCTACCAGAGTTTAAAAAAAAATTACAATCTGGCATTTTTAAAAATGACATTACTGATTCCAAGTCTATATACAGTTGTTCCTTTTGCAAGGTCATGCCAAATTGTTTTCCAAAGAAGTTGTACCAACAACTATTCTGCCACCAGCTATGTACTGGAATTCTGACTGACCTGCTTCCTATTCAGTATTCTAAATTTTGAACCCATCTAGTAGTATAAAATGGTATCTCATTGTGATCTTAATTTATATTTCCCTCATTATTGATGAGGTTGAACATCTTTTTATATGTGTATTGGTTAAACCTGTCTGTGCTTTAGTTAAATGCCTGTTCAGACATTTTGCCCGTTTTTCTATTTTGTCGTTTTTCATATTGACTTGTAGGAGTTCTTTATTTTGGGTATTGAATCTTTGTTGCTTATATGTGTTGTGTATATTTCTGCCAGTTTGTGCTTTGTCATTTATTTGCTTTATCTTTTGATAATTGGAAGTGATTTTAATATAGCCAAATTTATCAGTCTTTTCTTTTATGATTAGGGGGTTTTTTTGTATCTTGTTTAAGAAATTCTTCCCTAAGTTAGGATCAAAAAGATGTTCTATATTTTTCTCCAAAAGTTTTAAAGTTTTGCTTTTCACATTTACCTTTTTAATCTGCCTAAAATTGATGTGTTTATGGTATGAAGTGAAGATTCATTTAATTGATTTTTTCCACATTTGGAAACTTGTTGTACCAACACTGTTTATTGAACAGATCCTCCTTTCTCTGCTGATCTCAGGTTTCCCTTCTCTTGGTATCATGATTCCATTGAGGGTCTCCGCTCTATCCCACTGATCAATTTGTTCCATAGGAACAAAATCCCTGATGGGATTTTGATTGAAATTACTATAAATGGAATTTACAGATAAGTATGGGGAGAATCGATTTTTTTTTTCTGTATTGAATCTTCTTATCTATATACATGGGTTAATTTATTTAAGATTTTTAAAATGTCATTTAAGATTAGGTTTCGGCCAGGCACGGAGGCCCACGCATGTAATCACAGCACTTTGGGAGGCCAAGGGGATCACGAGGTTAGGAGTTCGAGACCAGCCTGACCAACATGGTGAAACCCCATCTCTACTAAAAATACAAAAATTAGCCAGGTGTGGTGGCATGTGCCTGTAATCCCAGCTACTCAGAAGGCTGAGGCAGGAGAATCGCTTGAACCTGGAAGGCAGAGGTTGCAGTCAGCCAAGATAACGCCACTGCAATCCAGCCTGGGCGACAGCAAGACTCCGTCTCAAAAAAGAAGATAAGGTTTCATAGTGTTCTGCATACCAATCTTGTACATTCTTTGATATATTTATTCCTAGGCATTGTATGGTTTTTCTTGCTATAGAAGTGTTACCTTTGAAAAATTATATTCCCTAGCTCTTTTTTTCCTGGTATATAGAAATACAATTGACTCTTTCATTTTATTCAGTTAGCCAGACAGCTTGGTAAGCTCTGTTACTATTGCCAACAATTTGTCTGTAAATACTTCGGTTTTCTATGTAGATAATTATAGCATCTGCAAATAACAATACTTTTGTTTCTGCCCTTCAGTCTATATGCCTTTAATTATTGTTTTATAGTACCAGGTTTATATTACAATGTTGATTTTAGAAGTGGTGATAGTAGGCATTCTTGCATTATTTCTGATTTTAAAGGAAATGCTTCTAATGTTTCCTTCTTAATTTTTTGGTGTGTGCCTGTTGTCAGGTTAAGGTAGATTTTTTCTAGCCTAACTTGCTGAAAATTGATCATGAATGGGTGTTAAATTTTATCACCTGGTTTTTTTCCCCAAGCATCTATCAAGATGATTTTACCATTTTCTTCTTTAGTCTGTTCATATGGTGATAAACTTACATAGATTTTCTCATATTAGGCCATTTGGATGGATTTGGTTTACTAATATTTTGTTAAATACTTTTACAACTATATGCATGAGTAAGGTTGGCCTGAAGTTTTTCTTTTTCATTCTTTGGTTTTGCTACCAACATTATATTGACCTTCTAGAATATGTTTGGAGCATTTCATCTTTTTCTGTTATGTGACAGTGTTTGAATTATATTGAAACAATCCGTTTGTTGAAAATTTTGAGAACTCGCCTTTAAAATCATCTGTGGTTGGTGTTTTCTCAGAAAGATTTTTACCTACAGTTTTAGTTTATTTAGCATTTCTTAGTTTCTTCAGTTTTTGTAATTCATTGTGAATCAATTTGTAAGTTACATTTTTGACTTTATTTACATTTTCAAATTAATAAAGTTATTCTTGGGATTTTTAAAATTTTTCTATTCTCTACTGGATCTAATGTAGTTTATTTGCACTTTTTCTCTTCTTGCTCCAGTTGTCCCAAAGGCTTCATAATTCTCTCTGGTTCATAGATTTCTACCTTTTATCTTCCCCCGCGCCCCCGCCCCTGCCCCTCTTCACCTCTTTTGTAGTTCTAAAACACCAGAGGAAGGAGAGGCTTGGGTTTCGCTGGTTCTGCTTAAAAACATCATGGCTTTCTGTTCCATTGTTGGGGGGAAGGAGTGCGCGGAGGTCCCAGCCCGCCAGGGCGACTTTGGTGATGTCCCTGGTCTCTTGCTGCATAGACGAGGCTGGGGTGCAACCTCGCATGCTTCGAGGTTACTGGCCGGCCGGACCCGAGCCGGACGGTGCGCTACCTCGTATCACCACCAGGGGGCGTTTGTTCCCTCTGGCTTTTCCTTTGGGGGTCTTAGAGGGGAGTGCAGGGGTAGGGAGGCAAGAGAGTGTAGACAGCACAGAAATAGTGTGGGGTCGCGGTGGGTGAAGCAAGATCGTGAAGGCCTGGGGCCATAGGCGGAGACCTTCCTCTTTGTCTGTGGGGAGTCCTTGTGGCCACGAGAATTTCAGGATCCTGGGTTCCCCATGGAAGACTGGAGAATGGCGGTCACACGGACCGAGGCAACAGTTACAGCGGCGGGAGATTTTCCTTCTCTCACCTGCCAGGGAGCTCCTTCCTACCACTTGGGAGGACCAGGAAACACTGCTGCCTTCCAACGTTTGCGCGCCACCCTGCGATGGGTCAGACGCCAGAACTCACCTATGCGCAGTGGAACGGGTGAGGCAGCCGAGGTGGGTTAACTGCATGGATAGGGACGGCTCTGAGCCCCTGTCCCTAAGCCCCGAAATGGACGAGTTTCCAGAAATTCCCAGAGGGGCATCTAGCAAAGCCAAAGGGAAAAGGGAGTAATAAAACTAACTTTGTCTTTCCCGAATCCCCGCTCCCCGCCCCCTCCGCCGTTGGCCCGGGTGCCCCCCTGCAGGCGGCGGTACTCAGCACTACTTCAGCACCTTCAGTGACAGGTGGAGGCGCACGTCGGTTTCCCAGGGCACCACGCTGGCACGGAACCAGCTGGGCTCCGCCTTTTGGGCTTCCTGGATGAGGCGGTGCATGGGGTCGCTGCGGCGCAGGAAGGCCACGTCGCCGCCCGCTAGCAGCCCCATGGGGCAGAAGTCGTTGGCGCCGTCGCTCCTGGGGAAGAGGCGCTCGACGTGCACGCCGTCGTGGGCCCGCTCACGCAGGTAGTAGCTGAGCACCTTGTGCTTGCACATGTTGGCGGGGCAGCGCGCGCAACTGTGTGTATGGAACGGCCGCAGAGCCAGCTGTCCCCGCGGGTCGGACCCGGACTAGTTGCCGAGGATGCGGCGGAACAGGCTGTGGTGGCCGGTGGCGCGCAGCGCGCTCTCCATGCCAAAGGTGTTGGCATCAGAGATGAGAATCACCTCGAAGCAGGTGCCCTGCTTAGCCACAAACTGCAGCGGTCGCCCATGCCTGGCGACAAAGGGGTGGCTTCGTAGATGGCGCGCAGGTCCCGCGACCGCGCACCCTGCTTGCCCAGGTACTGGAAGACGCACTGCATGTACTTGTTGTAGAAGCTCATCGCGGTAGGTGGCTCGCAGGCTCTCCTGCAGCTGCTGGCCTGGCACGGTTCGCACGATTGAGTCGTCACTGTTTTTGTCCACGGTAGTCTCGTCGAAGTCGAAGGTCAGGAGGAAACGCGGCCCGCTATGCGCGGCCATCCCGCGGTCCCTGGATAGGCACTGGAGGCCAGAAACGGGAAAACAGCTGCTCAGTGTCCATGCATCACCGTGGGCACCACCTGTAGGGACTCTGTTGGCCTCCAGCCATCTTCAAGAGTTCGGGAATTGGAGGGGACGCAGTGTCTTATCCACCCCCGGATTTCTGGGCTCCGCCTCACGAGTCCCTCCAGTACCGAGGGACCACGGATCATGTGCGTCTGAACCGACCCCTCACTTGCCGCCGCCCCGCAATCCTACCCTTTATCTTTCTACTTCTACTTTCTTTTGGTTTATTCTGTTGAACTTTTCTCTCTTTCTCTGTTTTTTAAACTTCTTGAGCACATAACTTATTGTTCTCAGCCTTTCTGTCTTACTAACATAAATATTTAAGGCTATACATTTTCCTTGTTTGTACCGTATTAGATGCCTTCTACAAAGTTTTGGTAGATAGTATTTTCATTATTTCAGTTCTGAGTATTTTAAACTTTTTATGGTTTCTCCTTTTACTCTGAATAATTTAGAAATATTTAAAAATTTTCAAATATATAGAGTTTTACATTTATAGTTTTGTAATTGACTTTCACCTTAATTGTATTGTGGTCTGAGAACATCGTCTGTTTGATAAAAAAATTTCTTGAAATTTCTTGAGAGCTGCTAGTATATGATCAGTATTTGTAAATGTTCCATGTGTGCTTGAGAAAAATGTGTACTGTCTAATTATTGGGTAGAAAGTTGTATATATGCTCTCTAGGTCATCCTAGTTAATTGTATCCTTTGGATAGTCTGTATTTTACTAATCTTTTGTCTGTTTGACATATGAATAATTGAGAAAAGTATGTTATCATTGACCTTTTTACTCCCTGAAGTTATATTAATTTTTGCTTCACATTTTTTTTTTTTTTTTTTTTGAGACGGAGTCTTGCTCTGTCGCCCAGGCTGGAGTGCAGTGGCACGATCTCTGCTCACTGCAAGCTCCGCCTGCCGAGTTCACGCCATTCTTCTGCCTCAGCCTCCCGAGTAGCTGGGACTACAGGCGCCCGCCACCTCGCCCGGCTAGTTTTTTGTATTTTTTTTAGTAGAGACGGGGTTTCACCCTGTTAGCCAGGATGGTCTCAATCTCCTGACCTCGTGATCCGCCCGTCTCGGCCTCCCAAAGTGCTGGGATTACAGGCTTGAGCCACCGCGCCCGGCCTCCAATTTCTTTAATGTGGTATTTTATTCCCAAAATAGTTTTCCAATTGCATTTCTACACCAAACATTCACTGCGCTTGTCACATCAAAATATATATAAACTCTCAATATGCCATGTCTGCGTATTTATGTGACTGTGTCCTTACCTGTAGGGTTCCATGAGCCTGAAAACTTTGTTGTTGTTGTTGTTGTTTATGCTTGTCAAAATCTTAGTTATCCTTAGCTATAAACCCAAAATCTTAGTACCCCTTTTTTATTTATTGAACCACTTCACCCAGCCAGTTGTTTTAAATTTTTAGCTCCCACAAATAAATGAGAACATACAAAGTTTGTCTTTCTGTGCCTGGTTTATTTCATATAACGTAATGATCTCCAGTTCTATCCTAATAATGTTTTTGTCTTAAAAGCTATTTTGTCTGATGTTACCATAGTTGACCCAGCTTTCCTTTGGCAGTTTGCTAATATATCTTTTAACATCCTTTTACTTTCAGCTTTTATGGTTCTTACCTTTAGGTGGACCTCGTGTAAATAGCATGGATTTTGTTTTTAATCCAATATGGAAATACCTGTGTCTTTTAGCTGGAAAATGTATTGTTTTACTCATCAGGCCTAAGTTGGTGTTTCCTCCAGAAAGGGTTTGCTTTGGCTTCTACTGGTAGCATCTAGGTTTCCTTTAGTGCTCTTGAAGGTCTTGGTGATTGTGGGGTAGCAGGCTCAGCTTCCTTACCTTGCTGGTGGCCCAAGGCTCAGTGTCCTTGCTGAAGTGCATTATTGGCAGCTGCTCTCAGGCCTACCTTGCCTTTCCCTAACTCTCCAGCCACAAGGATACCTTATTTGGAGTGAGGGTAAAGTTTGTTATCTCTTGTGTGATCCAGGATGCTTCAAGGAATATTTCCTTTCTTTTCCTTTTCCTCTCCTTTCCCTTTCCTCTGCTGTCTCTCTCTCCCTCTTCCCCCTTTCCTTCTCCCTTTTCCTCCTCTCCCCTCCTTTTCCCCTTTCTGCCCCCTCCCCTCCTCTCCTATCAAAAACAGGGTTTCTCCCAGCCTGGCCTCGAAATCCTGGGCTCAGGCAATCCTCCCACCTCAGCTTCTGGAGTAACTGGGATTCCAGGTGTAGACCACCATGCCTGGTTTGTTTCTTATATAGCATATAGCTGTTCTGTTAAGGGCAGGGTCCATCAGAGCACCTAGTCAGCCGTAATAACAGATGTGACAATCTTTTGTATTCGCTTTTTGTTTTCTTTTCCATGGTACTTATCAGTATATGATACGTTGTATACTTTGTATACTTATTTATTTATTGTCTTTCTCTTCTCACTAGACTGTAAGCTCCATGAGGGCAAAAATTTTTCCTGTTTTTGTTTTCTGCTGCTTCTGTAGCATCTAAATCACTGCCTGTTACTTAGTTTGTGATCAAACAATATTTGTTGAATGAATGAGGATTGAGAAGATGGTGTGAAAAGGCAATACCAAGTCTTGAACTCTTTTTTTTTTTTTTTTTTTTTTTGAGACAGAGTCTCACTCTTGTCGCCTAGGCTGGAATGCAATGGTGTAATCTCGGCTCACTGCAACCTCCACTTCCCAGGTTCAAGTGATTCTCCTGCCTCAGCCTCCTGAGTAACTGGGATTACAGGCATACACCATCATGCCTGGCTAATTTTTGTATTTTTAGTAGAGACGAGGTTTCACCTCGGTCTCTACAGTCGGTCAGGCTGGTCTCGAACTCCTGACCTCGTGATCTGCCCACCTCAGCCTCCCAAAGTGCTGGGATTACAGGCATGAGCCACCGTGCCCAGCCAAGTCTTGAACCCTTACCTTGAAATGCTTTTGTATGTTCCTTTATGACCATTTTCACAAGTTAGGGTGCCCTTACTTTTCCCTAAACTATTTTAGCCACTTCAAACTGGTCTGTCTGTCTATTTTGTTGTCCATCCATCCTTTCCAATCCATCCTTCATATGGCTATCAGACTTTCTTCCTAAATATAGATATGATTATCTCACTGTCCTGTCTTGGCTTGCCAAGAATAAATTCCAATTTTTTTATTTTTTAATTTTTATTTATTTATTTGTTTATTTATTTTTGAGACAGAGTTTTGCTCTTGTTGCCCAGGCTGGAGTGCAATGGTGTGATCTTGACTCACTGCAACCTTTGCCTCCTGGGTTCAAGCAATTCTCCTGCCTTTGCCTCCCAAGTAGCTGGGATTACAGGTGTGCACCACCATGCCCGGCGAAATTTTTTTACAATTTTAGTAGAGATGGGGTTTCACCATGTTGTTCAGGCTGGTCTCAAACTCCTGATCTCAAGTGATCCACCCGCCTTGGCCTCCTAAAGTGCTGGGATTACAGGCGTGAGCCACTGTGCCCGGCCTCAAATTTCCTTAATCTGGTATTTTATTCCCAATATAGTTTTCCAGTTGCATTTCTACACCAAACATTCACTGCTCTTGTCACATCAAAATATGTATAGGCTCTCAATATGCCATGTCTGTGTTTTTATGTCCTTACCTGTGGGGTTCCATGAGCCTGAAAAGTTTTTTTTGTTGTTGTTTATGCTTATCCAAATCTTAGTTATCCTCACTTAAAGTCATCCAGAGTCATCTTCCTAAAGACTATACTGATGTCCAATGAAACGAATCATTCATTCCATGCAGTTTTTCTTTCTATATTGTTACTTTTCATAATCTGCCCTCTGCCTCCTCTCTTCTCCTTTCTTTTCTTCTTGTTGGAGTCCACTCTGTTGCCCAGGCTAGAGTACAGTGGTGCAATCTCAGCTCACCTCAACATTCACCTCCAGGATTCAAGCAATTCTCCTGCCTCAGCCTCCCAAGTAGCTGGGACTACAGGCGCACACCACCATGCCCAGCTAATTTTTGCATTTTTAGTAGAAATGGGGTTTCACCATGTTGACCAGGCCGGTCTTGAACTCCTGCCTCAGGTGATCCACATGCTTCCACCTTCCAAAGTGCCTGGGATTACAAGTGTGAGCCACTGTGCCCAGCCTCGGCCTTGTAGTCTTCAAAGCTGTCTGTCTTTTCCTCCTAGATTTAAGCACCTTAAAGTCAAGAACTTCATGTTTTATTTCTTGTTGTTCCTAAAGGCCTGAAGTACAACACTTTATACATAATGGACCTTTGATAAATAGTTTTTTCTTTCTAGTAGGGTGAACCAGTCTCATCTCATGTTTTCAGGTATCACACTCTAGTGATAATAACTTTCAAATCTAAATCTTCCTCTTCTCATTCCTCTGGCTAGTATGACTTAGGCATCTCACATTTCTCAAACTCTTTCGTTTTATTTATTATTTTTTGAGACAGGGTCTCACTGTGTTGCGCAGGCTTGAGTGCAGTGGCACGATCACAGCTCACTGTAGCCTCAACCTCCTGGGCTCAAGCAGTCCTCTCACCTCAGCCTCCCAAGTAGCTGGGACCACAGGCATGTGCCACCATGCCTGGATAATTTTTGTCTCTCCATGTTGCCTAGGCTGGTCTCAAACTCCTGGGCTTAAACGATCCTCCTGCTTCGACTTCCCAAAGTACTGGGATTACAGGTTTGAGCTACCATGCCTAACCATTTTTCAAACTCAATATGTTGTCTCCTCTTTATTGTTCCTTATTTTTAAACCATTTCCTCTTACAACTTTTCTATGTCCATAAAAGGCACCATTATTCTTCCAGTCACATAAACTTAAAACTTTGGTAAAATCTTTACCACCCTTTTTCTTACTCTTTTAACTTAAGCCAGTCACAAAGTCCTGTTAATTTTCTCCTCTAAAATGCTTCTCAGCTCCATACCTCCCTCGCCATTTCTACTGACAAGACATTGGACAGAGCTCTTACCACCTCACACCCAGTTCCACTTCCTCCTCCTCTCCTATAAACTCACTGACTGTAATATAATGGTCCAATTACTTCACTTGGCATTTAAGACTATCCAGAGTCTAGGTTCATCCTACTACTCTTAACATGAGCCCTTTTCAGAATAAATTTTTTTTTTTTTTTTTTTTTTTTTTTTTGGTGACAGGATCTTGCTCTGTTACCCAGGCTGGAGTGCAGTGGCAAATCATGGCTCATGGTAGTACCCTGGTAGCCTCAATCTCCTGGACTCAAGCAGTCCTTCCACCTCAGCCTCCTGAGTAGCTGGGACTCCAGGTGCATGCCACCACACTAGGCTCTTTTTAAAAATTATTTGTAGAAACAGAATCTCACTATTTTGTGTTTTGCCCAGGCTGGCCTTGAACTCCTAGACTCAGGTGATCCTCCTGCCTCGGCCTCCCAAAGTCCTGGGATAACAGGTGTGAGCCACTGCACCTGGCCGAAGTCAGACTTCTGTGTCTTATGCATACCTGGTCATATCCTTTTTCCACTCTCTGTGGTGTCCTTGCCCTTCCTCTGCTCTGCCATGATGGTTCCTGTTCATTTTCATATCCGTCTAATGGACACCATTCCCACTTCCATTCCCAATGAACATTTCCCTTAATGGAATCTTTAATTCATCACTTCCTCCTTTGAATTAGTTTTTTTAGTGCTTTTTGTTTTCATTGAAACATTTTTAACAATCAGCAAATTGAAAGGGATCTTTAAAGTAATTCAGCTTAATCTTGAACCCAAGACCTCAGTCTTCTCTGTAACTCATACGTGGCACTGGCTTCTAATATTATACAATGCTTCTTAGTTTTCTTTCTACTTATGTAGTAAGCATCTGGAGGTTAGGAACTTAGTTTTTACTGTGCTTTTGTTTTCCCTCTTAAAGCTTGGCATGGTTCTTTATCCTTAGAAGATACTGAAAATACATTTGTTGATTGAATAAATGAGTCCAATAAGTTAAAAACACATACATTTTCCTCCGAAGACTTTACAAAGGAGACTCACTCTCTCCCCCTTCCAAAGCCTATCTCAACGGTTTTTCTGTTTCCAAGTGTCTATAGATAAGGGTGACTGAAAATACCCTTTGTAGCCCACTCTTTTCTTTTTATAGTTCTGTATTAGCCTTGGTTTTTATTTTCCTACATCTTGAAATTATATTTGGAACTTCTTTCTTTTGCATGTATGATAGCTGATGCATGAATTTTAATAGAGTTGTTGAATGCTGATCATGTTTTTCTATGGTAGTTTAGAAATATTTAGGAAGGAATATTCCATTTGACTTATTCACATGAAGGCGATTATGTTGTGGTTTGAAATTTTATATAAAATTTTTCAACCACATAAACTCTGTGCAGGTTTAAAAATTATTAGTTTTTTCTATGGGATGAATAGAAATGATAGCTTTAATTGCTTTGTAATTATTTGTATGATATAATTTTGCAAATAAGGTGTGTTTCCATAGCAAGGATGTTTATATAAAGTTAGTGCTGACTTCAATTATGTCAAATGCTTTAACTCTGTAGAGGACGCTTAATATTTGATTTAGTTTTGATGAAAATACAAAAATGATTTTTCATATGATAAGAACTTTTGTCCATTTTAGAGCATGTCAAAAGAATAAACATGGTAATTTGAATGCTCTATTTTTATTTCTAGAAACCAGCAAATATCCTAGTAATGGGAGAAGGTCCTGAGAGGGGGAGAGTCAAAATAGGTAGGTAATTATTCCTAAAATAATTTATTTAAAAACTGAAGTTAACTGCAAAGGTGGTTTCCCCTCTTAATGCCCTTATTTAGGTAGTTAATTTTAAATTTACTTTCTCTTATTATTGTTAGAAAATATATTGGAAAATGTAGAAAGATAGTCTGCAAAATTCCTAGGCTTTTTCCCAAAATAGGATTCTTTAGTTCTAAGTTGAGGCATCACTGGAAATTGACAAGTAAGTTCACAAAAGCATTTGATTCCCATACAATAACCCAAGCATGTGTTTATGTCACCACCACTGTCCTGCACAGCCACCTTAAATACAATCCTCTAAATCTTACCTTTGTTTCAGGTTTACCAAATATTCTCTTCCTGAATATTTTCCTCCTCACCCTGAGCGAATTCATTTTAAACCTTCACAGGTTCTCCCTACGTCACCACACCTGGCCAGCATGTCTTGAGCCAAGTACTAACGTATCTTTGCCAAATGGATATATATGTTTACAGACTCTCTTAGCTGCCTCTTTTCGATTGAGGCACTAGCAGGAATCTTATTTGTATATTAAGATTTCCTTTGTAATCCTGAATGTTCTAAAAAATAATCGGCATCATTTATACCTATTACATATTTGGGGAGAAGATGAGCTAATAAACGCTTTATTCTAATTTCTTTTTTTGAGACAAGAGTCTCTCTCTGTTGCCCAGGCTGGAGTGCAATGGTATGATCTTAGCTCACTGCAACCTCCGCCTCCTGGGTTCAAGCAATTTTCCCTGCCTCAGTCTCCCAAGTAGCTGCGATTCCAGGCTCCCGCCACCATGCCTGGCTGATTTTTTTGTGTATTTAATAGAGATGGGGTTTCACCATGTTGGCCAGGCTGGTCTTCAACTCCCAACCTCAGGTGATCTGCTTGCCTTGGCCTCCCAAAGTGCTGGGATTACAGGCATGAGTCACCACGCCCAGCCTATTCTAATTTCTTTTACTAGAAATTATATTTATTGAAAGTTGAATGCTTTTTAGAAATATGTTAAAATGTATTCATCAGCCTGATTTCTTTGCTATTAGAATATACCATGCTAAAGGTGATGCAGAATTGTGTTCACTTGACCCGCTACAAATTCATGCTGCCCTATTTCAAGCCTGCCCTGCTGTTTGGTTTTCTACTTCTTCAGTTAACTCCCTAGCCCAGTTGCTAAAGAAGCTGTTCTAAACCAACCCTTTTCTTTAAACACTTCTATCCTAAATTTGCTGAGATTATCAGATTCATTCAAAAGTTTGATGTTAATTAAGTAGCTGGTAGCTTTCTTTCTCTTCCCTCCTCCACTTCCACCATACTTTCTCACTTGTCTCTACTTTTATTTTACTCTTGCACACCTTTTCTTAGAGGCATTTATTGAGTTCCTATTTTTTGCCAGATACAGGTGAAAGGGAGGTAAAGGATGGTCTCTTCTGTGAGAGACAGTAAAATGAACAGTTTACTATACATTGCAATAGGTACTTTCATATGTTACCTCATTTATTTTACACAACCACTCTCTGAAGATAAGGAAGACAATATTTAGAGAGGTTGTAGCTTCCTCAGCCTGTCAAAGCTAGAACTTGAATTCCAAGTCCTGAGGCTCTTTCCCTACAAACATCCCTGCGTAGTGATATCAGAGCTGTCTGGTGTGACCTCACTGACCTCTACTCTTTGGCTGTACAGCCCTGCCCTTGAGACAGCCTCTATGAAAGAGAGACTTTCCCTTCCTAAGTCCTATCTACTAGTGCCCTTCGTAGCTTCTAAATGTCTTCCTACCTTAATTAAACTCCTCATAGTACTGCCATTTTCCCCTTCTCAAGTTTCTCTTTTTCACCTTTAAACCTTCATCATCTTCTTCCCAATTTAAAATAAATCTTGTATCTATCTTGTTTTCTTTAGCACTTGTTCTATTCATTTCCCTTTTTGTTCCTCTACTTTTAGAACCCATGATGTTCTACTTACTCTAATTTGTTATAATTTGGCCTCTAATTGCATCCCTCTATCAAAAGTCCTCTCTAAAAGGACACCTGTGACCTCTACCTTACCAAATCAAATGGCCTGTATTAATCACCTTTCTCCTTTACTGCAGTAAACCATTTGTTCTTCTGATGGTCTGGCTTTGAGGGTGTTTTCTCCCTTGGTCTATATGACATACCGTAATTCAATTTTTCTGCCTCCCACTTTTGCTGTGACTTTGCATTTTATTCATTCTTGCCTCTTACTCCTACTAACCTGTTGTTTCCAGGCACTGGCTTAGGACATGGCCTCTCTCTAAAATTACTTCTTTAGGAAATTGATAAGTTGTGGCCTCAGGATCATGGATTTATGAAAATGATTCTAAGATCTTGATACCAGAGTCTAATCTCTCACCCTAGCTGAAGTCTTTATTTCCATTTGGATATCTTGCTGGTAACTTACCCTCCATTGTCCCAAACCAAATTCATCATCATCATCTTGTTTTCCCCTTGTTTATTCCATTCGTCACCTTTCTCCCAGTCACCCAAATCTAATTGCTTCTCTTAGTACTCCTTAACATAAAATTCTGTACTCTGGCCGGCCCACTTAGTTACCTCACTATTAAGAGTTTTAAGATTGTAATTCTACCAAGATTAGGGATAAAACCAGGGTTAAAAATAAGAAATAATTAATGATAAAGATCTAGTGGACAGTCAAGATAGTTTATTAAATGGATTTTAAATTTTGTTTTAGTAGCCACTATTTTTTTTTTAAACATTAGTAATGCTGATGCCTATGCCTAATGGTTTGATACAGTGTTCTTTTTTGGCTTAAAAGAAAAGGATAGTTGGGCTGGGCACGGTGGCTCATGCCTGTAATCCCAGCACTTTGAGAGGCCAAGGCAGGCATATCACGAGATCAAGAGATGGAGACCATCTGGCCAACATGGTGAAACCCCGTCTTTACTGAAAATACAAAAATTAGCTGGGCGTGGTGGTGCGTGCCTGTAATCCCAACTGCTTGGGAGGCTGAGGCAGGAGAATCGCTTGAACCCAGGAGGCGGAGGTTGCAGTGGGCCGAGATAGCACCACTGCACTCCAGCCTGGACAACAGAGCAAGACTCCATATCCAGGGGGCGGTGGTGGGACAAGGGAGTGGGTAAGAAAAGGATAGTTGCATGGAAAACACATTTTGCCCTTTGCTATATCTGAGCCTTCCCATTCTCAGCAACCTAAAAACTTCCCAGGCCTTACCTAAAATGCTTATTGCCTTCCTCCTTTGCTGTTCAAAATAATTCATCCTTCAGGATCCAGCCCAAGTCCCACTTTCAATTTAGTCTGCTTTTACAAATGTTTATTGTACATTGTTCCAGATAACATAATAAAGGAGAAATACACCTTCCCCCAGGGAACTTAGCATCTAGTAGAAACCGGTAACAACTTCCTTTATTCTCACAGTACTTATCACTTTTTTGCTTCTACTCTGTATATTTTGTCATCTCACCTTCATGTAAGTTCCTTAGTGGTAGACCTTGTTTGTTGCTGCGTTTCATCATTTGATGCTAATTAGTACCCACACCAGAATTTTACTACCCTTATCCGTGAACTGGAACAATTTCATCCATGTGTAATTTTAGAAAGTCAACTGTTACAGTAATCTTTAGGCTGATTACCTTTTGTCTAAATTAGTAATTATTTGAAAAGTAGTTTGAAACTCTTTTAAAGTTCATAAAATACATGGGAATTGTTTTTAAAAGTATCTATTTTTTCCTTCTGGCCTTGATTTCATCTGTGAGTGAATATATGAGGCTTAGGTAAAACTTAGGAGGTAGAGAATAACGGGAGAAATACTGGCTTTAGCTAACTTCACTTTAAAATGTTTTTCAGTGGATGAAACAGCATTCCATCATATTACTTTGTCATCAACAACAATTAGCATTTATTAAATATATAAAGCAGTGCCTTGAATATTGTGTAATATTGTAGAATAATAGGTGTAATATTGGTAGAATGAACTTGAATATTTTTGTTTGGTATAGGGACATGTAGTTTAAAAAGAGTAGGCATCAGCACAGGCTTCCTTTGGATAGCTTTAGTTTTTAAGAGCTAGATACTCCAAAGCATTCTCAAAACAGTCTTACAAATTATTCAAAATCCAAAGAAACAGAATCACTACAGGCTGGGCGCAGTGGCTCATGCCTGTAATCCCAGCCCTTTGGGAGGCTGAGGCAGGCAGATCACTTGAGGTCAGGAGTTCATGACCAGCCTGGCCAACATGGTGAAACCCCATCTCTGCTAAAATACAAAAATTAGTCAGGTGTGGTAGCACGTGCCTGTAATCCCAGCTACTAGAGAGGCCGAGGCAGGAGAATCACTTGAACCTAGGAGGTAGAGGTTGTAGTGAGCTGATATGCCGCCACAGCACTCCAGCCTGGGCAACAGAGTGAGACCCCATCTCAAAACAGAAACACAACAAAACAAAAACCCAAACTTTCTATAAATTAAAAAGATGTTTTGCCTATTCTGCTATGTAAATGTAAATTACAATTTTAATGTATGTTATACCATAGCACATTAGTTTTAGATTAAATGACACTCTGTGGTTGAAAATTTTATGTGCATTTATGCATTTTATAGTACACTGGGGCCCCTTATACTATCAAAATTTGTTATATATATTATGTATTGAAATTACAGAGGCTTATTCTTGTGACTTTGCCTTTGTGACTTGCAATTATCATGTGTATAATTTGTTGGATGTCAGATTTAGTAGTTAAGAAGGTAACTCCTAAATTATAAAATGGTTTTTGTTTGAGTACTGGCATCTTTATTGACTATCCCTGTAACCATAGACAAGTCATTTAACTGCTTTGGGCCTTAGATTCTTCATCTCTGAAATAGGGAGCAAAATACTGATTAAACCAGTATTCTTATGAGGATTCAATGAGGTGAAATATGATGTATATGAAAGCCATTTGTAAACTGCAAAGGACTTTGTAGATAAAAGGTATTTGTTATTTATGATATCTTAAGAAAATTAGTTTCCAGGATCTTATTGCAGTAGTAATTTTTTTTTACTACTTTTATATACCCCTAATATTTCAACTGATTAGCTTTGGTTTAGAGCTTTGTTAAATGCTGAATTACAACAAATTATCTTTTATGTGTTCTGTGTATATTCTTGAAAACATGCATGTGATGTGCTGATTACCATTCAGCAACTGGCTCTCTGGAGCAAAAAATGTCCCAATTTGTAGCATTTGCTGTTTTCCATGTTGTAGATACTTCTACCATAGCCAATTCCAAATCACCAGTATGCTGTCATTGAATGCAGAATTGGGAAAAGATGTGTATATATCAGCTCTTGTGAGTTTGTTGGATCTGGCTGCAGCACACACTGAACTAAGACATAGTCAGGTTTTGTTTGTCTGTTTGTTTGTTTCGAGACAGAGTCTTGCTCTGTCTCTTGTTTGTTTTGAGACAGTCTTGCTCTGTCACCCAGGCTGAAGTGCAGTGGCACAGTCTCAGCTCACTGCAACCTCTGCCTCCTGGGTTCACGTGATTTTCCTGCCTCAGCCTCCTGAGTTGCTGGGACTACAGGTGCACGCCACCACACCCAGCTGATTTTTGTATTTTTAGTAGAGATGGAGTTTCACCATGTTGGCCAGATGGTCTTGATTTCTTGACCTCATGATCCTCCCGCCTCAGCCTCCCAAAGTGGTGGAATTAGAGGCGTGAGCCACTGTACCTGGCCACAGTCCGTTTTTAGATGTATAAGCATACAGAAGTCATCATTAATCAGGGAGACTTTTGAATTGTTTTATATTTGAGAAACACTTAAGAACGTTTTTATAACTGTCTGTGAAAGCCAGGAATCTGAAGTCAGACCTGGATTCTAATTCTGCCTCTGCACTTACTAGCTGTGTGACCTTAGGCAAATCAGAATATCTTTTTTGGGGGGGCGGGGGATGGAGTCTCACTCTGTCACCCCGGCTGGAGTACAGTGGTGTGATCTCGGCTCACTGCAACCTCCGCCTCCTGGGTTCAAGCAGTTCTCCTGCCTCAGCCTCCCAAGTAGCTGGGATTACAGGCGTGCACCACCATGCCCAGCTAATTTTTGTATTTTTAGTAGAGATGGTGTTTCGCCATGTTGTGCAGGTGGTCCCTAACTCCTGACCTCAGGTGATCCGCCCGCCTCGGCCTCCCAAAGTGCTGGGATTATAGGCATGAGCCACCACGCCAGCCCAGAATATCTTTAAGCTTCAATTTCTTCATCAGTAAAACAGGCACAATAATAGTATCTACTTCTGATGGTAGATAATAAAGGTAAATGAAGTAATTCCTTTCTGGTACTTGGTGTAGACCTCTGGTTAAAAAGGGAGGAAAAGGATTGCTTTATAAGGTCAGCAGCTATTGTCAACCTTGCATGGTTCTAATAATGCATGTCAAACTGAATTTTACACTTGATCTTAGCCAAAAGGGTGAGAAACAATCAAACTGAATTTTATGTTAATTTATTTTATTTTTTTAGCTGACATGGGTTTTGCCAGATTATTCAATTCTCCTCTAAAGCCACTAGCAGATTTGGATCCAGTAGTTGTGACATTTTGGTATCGGGCTCCAGAACTTTTGCTTGGTGCAAGGCATTATACAAAGGCCATTGGTAAGTTGGTCTAAAATGATTTACTATCTTGGCATCTAACGATCATAAATATAAAATGGTATAATAATAAAGCTACTTGATAAAAACCATTTTATACATTTTTGTAAAAGTCCTATTCTATATTCCTAGATTTCTGGTAGATTTGGATTCTTAACTGTATAGGAGAATATGGTTATTTTAAAAGAAGAAAGCATTTTCTTTCAGAGAATAGAAGTATCAGTATCTGATCCTGTTGAGTTGCTATGGAAACAATAACATGCATATTTTATTTTGTACTTAGTAGCTGCTGATCAGAAGAACTGGAGAGAAGTTTAGAATTGTTTTCTTCACAAAATGAAAAACAAAAACAGGAGTAGTGCAGTATTGGAAAGAACCCCTTCTATTTGGGGAAAAGTTAATCACATCGTTTAAGCACGAAGCAATATAACTAATCTTTCTGTCTTGCCATTACAGTTATGAGAATGGCAGTTTCTCCATTAAGGTAGGAAATAGAGTCTGGGTAGATTAGCTGTGCTCAGCATCTTGCCATCTCATCAAGTTAAAAAAAACTGAGTAAGAAAATCTGTTGTAAACACACTCTCTGTAGGATTTAAAGTCTGCCTCGGAACGGTGGCTTCAGAGATTTGCTACCTGGTGACTGCAGTATCCTCAGCCGCCCCGCTGCGAATGGAGGGAGTCATTAGGAGCTGACCCTCCTCAAACCTAGAGATTTCTTTAAAGGAAGGAAAAGAAGAGAGTAGGGCAGAGTACATTGTAGCTGTTAGAAGGGCTAGTTCTACAAGGTATCCAAATTTCCTAAGTATATTTCTTTAAATTTTCCTTATTGAATTTTCTGTTTACTGGCATTAGTCGCATATCAGTTTTGGCTACCTTTAGCTGCTTTTGTTGAATTCTATTTAATAAAGGCACTGCAAGTATAAAGTTATTAAAAATAGACAAGCACAATCCTTTCTCTGCTAAACAAGCTTATGAAAAACCTGGTGACATCCAAAGAGCTGCAAAGGAAATTCTCACATTTGGAAAGATTAGACCGATAATTAGCCTCATGGGTTAAAGAAAGAAAACAAAAATTAAAATATAGTAAGTCCTCATTCATCAAGACGTCTGATTTCTGCAAAACTCGGACACCAGAGCTCATTTAGATTTTGTCCAGAGACAGAGACTCTAGTACAGTGCTGGGACATTGTAAATTACTGATAAATACTGCTGTGAATAGTTTTGTTAAAATAGTGAAAAATCCTCTGAGTAGACTGGTATGTGTTTGACAGTAGAGGAATGTGAGAGTGACAGCAGACCCTTACCTGTGCAGCTGGGCCTCTGGTAAGGCAGCAGAGCAGAGGCTACCAAGGCCGGGTGTCATCAGTGGGCAATGGCAGCTGTCTGCAAAAGGTGAGGAAAGAACTACGGACAGCAATGGAAGGGATGGAATAGCCCTGAGAGTGAGGAGCTAACACCAGAGCCTGCCTGTGTACGTTCTAACCAGTGATTTTTACTATGGAGCTGTATTTTTGAGACTTTTAGAATTGTAAGTTTGTTTTTTCTGTCATTTAGGTCTCTCCTTACCCACTGTTGAAAACAGTCAAATCCCTTAGACAACCTCAGAAGGAACCAGAGGATAGGAAGAGACTGAAAGTAAGCCAGGGAAGGAAAGAGTGTTAGTTGAAAGTAACAGGTGATGCCTTAAAACAGGTTAATGACAGATAACCCAGGGCACGAGGAAGGGAGAAGAGGATGCAGTCTCCGCAGAAATCCATATGCCTTAGGCTTAATCCAAACACTAGGACAGTCTATATCTAGAAGGGAGATTTCCATTAGGAAAAGGCACATTCAGTCAAAACCTTCTGTTAAGCTAAATGACTCCCCACCAATGTCTGTCCCACTCTCAGAGAATCTAACACAGCAGGTCCATGCCCTTAGGTAGGTGATTCTGTTGTGCGTGACCCATATACTTTGCGAGCCCACACTCTGAGAAGCACAGTTTTATGAATATTTTCTGATTTACTTTTCTCTTGTTGAAATGAAAATAGATGCTTTTTAAAAATAAATGTATTAGATATGAATTGAAAACCAATTATACTTCTTATTCCTCAGGGTAAGGAAAAATGAAATTGAATTTTAACTGGCTTGTAACTTACTTGCTCAGTAAATGAAATTTACCGCTTAAAGATAAAAACATAATCACTAATTTCTAATTTTAGTCAGTTCCTGATTACCCATTCTGGATAGAAGGTAGGAGAAAGTTAAGACAGAAAGAAAGAATAATACCCAAATCAGTTATCTTAGGGCTTCAAATATGTTAATAGACATTTATAGGTACATACTTACTCACTTTTTCATACTCTTCTCCTTACATGGTCCATGTTAGAAATGAGTACTTAGGGCCAGGCAAGGTGCCTCATGCCTGTAATCCCAGCACTTTGGGAGACCGAGGCAGATGGATCACTTGAGGTCAGGAGTTCAAGACCAGCCTGGCCAATGTGGTGAATTCCTGTCTCTACCAAAAATACAAAAATTAGCCGGCCGTGGTGGCACACACCTGTAATCCCAGCTACTCAGGAGGCTGAGGTGAGAGAACTGCTTGAATCCAGGAGGCAGAGGTTGCAGTGAGCCGATAGCACACCACTGCCCACCTGCCTGGGCGACAGGGCAAGTCTCTGTCGAAAAAAGAAAAAAGAAATGAGTGCTTTGATTCAGGGCATAGAAAAAAGAGAGTTTGATTATTTGATATCAGTGGAGGTTTATGGAGTGACATTTAGTGAGGGAGGGGAGTGGCAGTGATGGTGGCAGCAGTGTTGGGGTGGGTGTGTGTATGTGTGTGTCAGGAGAACAAGTCATTGATAGAGGAAAGAAACCTGAAAAGTAGCTACAGATGGTGCAGGAGCCAGATGGCCTTTTGAAATTATAGGCTAATAGGAGGCAGAAACCCTTTGAATTTATTGCCATCTGCTATCTGAGGTTTCTTATCTTAGCAGTTCACTGGGAACTCAAGACCCTGGCTCTTGTCCTTTGGATGGAGGACAAACCAGGAATTGGCGTGACCAGGCATATGCAGTAGTAGTCCTGGTAGACTGCATAGTAGAGGCAGTAATGAGGAAGAGAGATGGGACCATCAGAGGCAGCCATATCAGGGGGAAGAGTGACAACCAATATGACATGAGAAAGAGAAAAGAATTCAGAAATGGACACTGAGCAGTATTATTATTCTACTCTGTAGTGATGGATGTTCATCATGATGATGACCTTGCTGCATCATTAAGGAGGATTACATTGTGTTTTATAGCCTCTTATGGTGGCAGGCAATGGTGTAATTAAAAAATGGTTGTTGAAGGAATATGTTTCCATTATCCTTAAGGCTAAATTATGTGGAAGGAAACTGTACCTGAATGCAGTCAAATAAGACATTACTGTATGGATTTTTCCATTTGGCAGTTCATTTCAGGAGAGAGCATTCTGATATGTCTTCTAGCTAATGGATATACAGTAGTCCTCACTTATCAGGTGGGAATATGTTCCAAGACCCCCCCAGGGGATGCCTGAAACTGCAGATAGCACCAAACCCTGTATATACTGTTTCTTTGATCTGATAACCCAGACGACCACTAAGTGACTAACCAGCAGGTAGTGAGTATACAGTGTGGATGAACAGAGGGATGATTCACATCCCGGGAAGATGGAAAGCATCGCATGAAATTTCATCACACTGCTCAGAATGGTACACAATTTAAAACTTATAAATTGTTTATTTCTGGAATTTTCCATTTAGTATTTTCGAACTGCAGTGGTTGACTGCAGGTAACTGAAACCGGAGGGCAAAAACTTGGATGAGGAAGGAATAGTGTAATTAACCTTTTTCCTTGTTTAGCTCATCGCAGAATGTGATTCCCATATTTAATAGGCTACTAAACACAGTACCTTTTTATCCCTATACCATAGTTTTTTGTTTTTTCTGAGATGGTGTTTTGCTCTGTCACCCAGGCTGGAGTGCAGTGGTGTGATCTTGAGTCACTGCAACCTCCGCCCCCTGGGTTCAAGGGATTCTCTTGCTTCAACCTCCCAAGTAGCTGAGACTACAGGCGTACATCACCACACCTGGCTAATTTTTGTATTTTTAGTAGAGATGGGGTTTCATCGTGTTGGCCAGGATGGCCTCGAACTCCTGGCCTCAAGCGATCCACCTGCCTTGGCCTCCCAAAGTGCTGGGATTACAAGTGTGAGCCACCGTGCCCGGCCTATACCATAGTTTTTGAATTTTTATCTTTTATTTTATTTATTTATTTATTTATTTGAGATGGAGTTTCTCTCTTGTTGCCCAGGCTGGAGTGCAGTGGCGCGATCTCCACTCACTACAACTTCCACCTCCCAGGTTCAAACAATTCTCCTGCCTCAGCCTTCCAAGTAGCTGGGATTACAGGCATGGGCCACCACACCCAGCTAATTTTGTGTTTCTAGTAGAGGCAAGGTTTTACCGTGTTGGTCAGAACTCCTTACCTCAGGTTATCCGCCTGCCTCAGCCTCCCAAAGTGCTGGGATTACAGGTGTGAGCCACCACACAGAGACTGTCTTCTTTTTAAAAAATATTTACTAAATGGCATTTAAGTGGTCAAGTCTCACAAAAGTTAATTCACTTATACGTTTGTCAAAGCATTGTGAATATAATATTGTAGTCTCAGAATATAAGCTGCAGTCTTTCAGTGTGTAAATTTTAATAGAATAATCTATAACTGGTGATTTTAGATAGTTAATAAAACTTCTAAAGATGCCTAACTTTATCCGGAGGGGTGGGGTGGATGTGGGGTAGCATGTAAGTGAATATATTTAAGTAAGATCTATGTCATGCAGTACTATATATAGTATTATTTATGAGCTTCTAGAGCAATTTGTTGAAAAAGCTGAAGCTAGTAGTCTTTGAGACAAAAGTTTTTTCCCCAGTTCTTTTATTTTATTTTTTGAGACAGAGGCTTGCTCTGTTGCCCAGGGTGGAGTGTAGTGATGCAATCTCAGCTCACTGCAACCTCTGCCTCCTGGATTCAAGCGATTCTTCTGCATCTACCTCCTGTGTACTGGGACTACAGGCGCGTGCCACCACACCCGGCTAAGTTTTTTTTTTTTTTTTTTTTGAGACGGAGTCTCGCTCTGTCACCCAGGCTGGAGTGCAGTGGCCGGATCTCAGCTCACTGCAAGCTCTGCCTCCCGGGTTTATGCCATTCTCCTGCCTCAGCCTTCCGAGTAGCTGGGACTACAGGCGCCCGCCACCTCGCCCGGCTAGTTTTTTGTATTTTTTAGTAGAGACGGGGTTTCACCACGTTAGCCAGGATGGTCTCAATCTCCTGACCTCGTGATCCACCCGTCTCGGCCTCCCAAAGTGCTGGGATTACAGGCTTGAGCCACCGCGCCCGGCCTAGTTTTTGTATTTTTAATAGAGACAGGGTTTCGCCATGTTGGTCAGGATGGTCTCAATCTCCTGACCTCAAGTGATCCACTCACTTCGGCCTCCCAAAGTGCTGGGATTACAGGCATGAGCCACCGCGCCCATCCTCCCCAGTTCTTTTATGTGGTCTATACAGTCTGTCTAGACTCAAAACTTGTAAATTCTGCTCTATCATTATACATTGGATGGCTTTAAAAGAATTACATCACCATGTCTGATGATGATATTGTTTCAGTATATCAGATCTGAGTATTATGCCTGGTATTAGATTATCAATTGAATACTTTAATGATCAAATTATTCACAGTGGTTAGATATGGTGAGACCTTGTCTCTATAAAACAATTAAAAACTTAGCCAAGTACAGTGGCACACACTCATAGTCTCAACTACTCTGGAGGCTAAGGCAGGAGGATTGCTTGAGCCCAGGAGTTTAAGGCTTCAGGGAGCCATGATTACAGCACTGTACTCCAGCCTGGGTGACAGAGACCCCAAAAACAACAACAAAAAAAGTGGTTAGAAAGACCTTTGCCTAAATCTAAAGACTTTGTTTTTTGCTAAATTGACTTAACCTGTTTATTGTCATCAGAAAATTTACAAGTAAATGTTTTTTATTATTTGACTTTCAATCTGTTACATGATGATATAGCTATTTCATGTCATATATATATATACACACACACATATGTATACATACATATATACACACACATACCCACACATATGTTAAAATACAAAGTACAATAATGTTTTCTTAATGCACTTATTGTACTTTGTATATTGATTTACTGAAAAGTATTTTTATAAGTAGGCTGGGATTATATCTAGGAATTATAACCAAGGAAATATATACAAAAACTTATGTTTCTTCCTTCCTAGATATATGGGCAATAGGTTGTATATTTGCTGAATTGTTGACTTCAGAACCTATATTTCACTGTCGTCAGGAAGATATAAAAACAAGCAATCCATTTCATCATGATCAACTGGATCGGATATTTAGTGTCATGGGGTTTCCTGCAGGTAATTTATTTTCCTTTTTAAAGTCATATTTTGAGTCATATTTCAAAATCATTTCTTCTCAAAAGCAAAATTTAATGTATATTTATAAACTGACATAATTAGGAGATTTTAAATTAACACATTATTTTCTATAACAATATTTAATTTTTTTGTAAGATAAAGACTGGGAAGATATTAGAAAGATGCCAGAATATCCCACACTTCAAAAAGACTTTAGAAGAACAACGTAAGTAATTCCACACAGTCCTAGTCTTTTTGTGCTGATGTAAAAAAATACCTTAGACTGGGTAATTTATAAACAACAGAAATTTGTTTTCTCCCAGGCCTTGAGGCTGGAAAGTCCAAGGTCAAGGCACTGGCATGTTTGGAGTCCCATGAAGGTTGTTTTCTGCTTCCAAGGTGGTGCCTTGTTGCTGTGTCCTCACATAGGTAGAAGGGCAAAAAGGGGCAGATGCTGTGTGATGCCTCTTTTACAAGGCATTAATCCCACTCCTGAAAGCAAAGCCCTCAATTCTGGAAGACCTTATCTTCTAATACTGTTGCATTGGGAATTAAGTTTCAACAACAGGAATTTTGGAGGGGACATAAACATTCAAACCATAGTGCACATTAATTGTAGGTAGTAATTTCAATGAGAATAGTTAATATTTTTAAAAAACATATGTAGATTGTTATTTAAACTAGAAACTGAGATTTTAGCATACTAATTATGCCTGTGATTTAAAAAAGGTATTCCAGATACCATTAACATATATAGTTCAGGTTTAGGCTGCAGTATTAAAAACTTTTAAGACTGTAAGGGTCAATAGGTAGTTTATGTCTGTTATGTTTTAGCATGAATAAAGGTCTCCGTTCAAGACCACAGCTGTGGTTTTATTTTTATCTGAGTAATGACTGGTAACTGATATGCTGGACTAGGAAACCTAGAAGGCTGGCAGAAGGAAGAACATGTGGCTTGGAATATGAGTAAAACAAACTGATGAAGGCATTTACTTTGAGCAGAAATGAGATTAAGGGTGATGGCATGTGAAGTGTTTGTTATAAATATGCACACCTACCGAAAATTGTGGAAGAGCTTCTCTATTGGCAACTTACCAGGAAAATTTTAGGACAGGATGGCTTATAGGAACAAAAGCAGACATCATTAAGAGCAATAGAGAATGGCATTGATCATTTCTGACCCCTTTTTCTCACAATCCTTGGTGGGGTCCTTTGCCTGTATCCATCTCTTAAGGACAGTGCTAATATCAAGGTTCTATCCTGGGCTCTCTTCTCACTCTGGATACTTTCCCAGTCAGATATCATGATTTTGATGGCCACAATTTACCATCAATTATGTGGATAACTCCCAATATGTATCTTACTCAGTTCACTTTTCCAAGTTTCAAAATCATTCATCTGATTGCCTTATGGAATCCCAACCTGAATGTTCTGTAAATTCTTTAAACACCCAAAACTAAACTAGTAATTTTCATTTAACATTGTATGGTACCTTGTTGGCAAGGGTACAATAAAATGGACATTCTGGCCAGGCACAGTGGCTCACTCATGCCTTTAATCCCCACACTTTGGGAGGCTGAGTCGGGAAGATCTTGAGCCCAGGAGTTTGAAACTAGCCTGGGCAACATAGTTAGACCCTATCTCTATTTTTATTTTTATTTTTATTTTTTTATTTTTATTATTTTTTTAATTATATTTTAAGTTCTAGGGTACATGTCCATAACGTGCAGGTTTGTTACATATGTAAACTTATGCCATGTTGGTGTGCTGCACCCATCAACTCGTCAGCACCCATCAATTCATCATTTATATCATGTATAACTCCCCAATGCACTCCCTCCCTCCTCCCCCCTCCCCATAATAGGCCCCAGTGCGTGATGTTCCCCTTCCCGAGTCCAAGTGATCTCATTGTTCAGTTCCCACCTATGAGTGAGAACATGCGGTGTTTGGTTTTCTCTTCTTGTGATAGTTTGCTAAGAATGATGGTTTCCAGCTGCATCCATGTCCCTACAAAGGACGCAAACTCATCCTTTTTTATGGCTGCATAGTATTCCATGGTGTATATGTGCCACATTTTCTTAATCCAGTCTGTCACAGATGGACATTTGGGTTGATTCCAAGTCTTTGCTATTGTGAATAGTGCCGCAATAAACATACGTGTGCATGTGTCTTTGTAGTAGAATAATTTATAATCCTTTGGGTATATACCCAGTAGTGGGATGGCTGGGTCATATGGTACATCTAGTTCTAGATCCTTGAGGAATTGCCATACTGTTTTCCATAATGGTTGAACTAGTTTACAATCCCACCAACAGTGTAAAAGTGTTCCTATTTCTCCACATCCTCTCCAACACCTGTTGCTTCCTGACTTCTTAATGATTGCCATTCTAACTGGTGTGAGATGGTATCTCATTGTGGTTTTGATTTGCATTTCTCTGATGGCGAGTGATGATGAGCATTTTTTCATGTGTCTGTTGGCTGTATGAATATCTTCTTTTGAGAAATGTCTGTTCATATCCTTTCCCCACTTTTTGATGGGGTTGTTTGTTTTTTTCTCGTATATTTGTTTGAGTTCTTTGTAGATTCTGGATATTAGCCCTTTGTCAGATGAGTAGGTTGCAAAAATTTTCTCCCATTCTGTAGGTTGCCTGTTCACTCTGATGGTAGTTTCTTTTGCTGTGCAAAAGCTCTTTAGTTTAATTAGATCCCATTTGTCAATTTTGGCTTTTGTTGCCGTTGCTTTTGGTGTTTTAGACATGAAGTCCTTGCCCATGCCTATGTCCTGAATGGTACTACCTAGATTTTCTTCTAGGGTTTTTATGGTATTAGGTCTAACATTTAAGTCTCTAATCCATCTTGAATTAATCTTCGTATAAGGGGTAAGGAAAGGATCCAGTTTCAGCTTTCTACTTATGGCTAGCCAGTTGTCCCAGCACCATTTATTAAATAGGGAATCCTTTCCCCATTTCTTGTTTCTCTCAGGTTTGTCAAAGATCAGATGGCTGTAGATGTGCGGTATTTTTTCTGAGGACTCTGTTCTGTTCCATTGGTCTATAGCTCTGTTTTGGTACCAGTACCATGCTGTTTTGGTTACTGTAGCCTTGTAGTATAGTTTGAAGTCAGGTAGCGTGACGCCTCCAGCTTTGTCCTTTTGACTTAGGATTGTCTTGGCAATGCGGGCTCTTTTTTGGTTCCATATGAACTTTAAAGCAGTTTTTTCCAATTCTGTGAAGAAACTCATTGGTAGCTTGATGGGGATGGCATTGAATCTATAAATAACCTTGGGCAGTATGGCCATTTTCACGATATTGATTCTTCCTATCCATGAGCATGGTATGTTCTTCCATTTGTTTGTGTCCTCTTTTATTTCACTGAGCAGTGGTTTGTAGTTCTCCTTGAAGAGGTCCTTTACATCCCTTGTAAGCTGGATTCCTAGGTATTTTATTCTCTTTGAAGCAATTGTGAATGGAATTTCATTCCTGATTTGGCTCTCTGCTTGTCTGTTACTGGTGTATAAGAATGCTTGTGATTTTTGCACATTAATTTTGTATCCTGAGACTTTGCTGAAGTTGCTTATCAGCTTAAGGAGATTTTGGGCTGAGACGATGGGGTTTTCTAAATATACAATCATGTCATCTGCAAACAGGGACAATTTGACTTCTTCTTTTCCTAACTGGATACCCTTGATTTCTTTCTCTTGCCTGATTGCCCTAGCCAGAACTTCCAACACTATGTTGAATAGGAGTGGTGAGAGAGGGCATCCCTGTCTTGTGCCAGTTTTCAAAGGGAATTTTTCCAGTTTTTGCCCATTCAGTATGATATTAGCTGTGGGTTTGTCATAAATAGCTCTTTAAAAAAGACTTTAAAATGTGCATGCCCTTTGACCTGATAATTCCTGGAATTTATCCTGTGGAAGTAATCAGAGCTACTACAAATAGACGAGTACTTCTTATATACCAGGGTGGTGCTAAACCCTTTACCGACATTTTTTCATAAGATCTTCCTAGCAAATCTATAGGGTAGGTATAATTACAGTTTCCACTTTTCAGATTCGGAACCTAAGGCTTTCATAGAGGTTAACTAACTTGCCCAAGGTCACACAATTGGTGAATGACTGAATCAGGATCTAGTAGGGATCTCTGAGTCTCATCTGCTAGGCAGTATCGGCTCCCTGCCATGCATATCAGATTTAGCTATAACGACTTGTATGCCACAGTTATTATGAAACGAGTAATACCCGTACCAGTAGGAGATAGGCAGACACTCAAAATAATAAGTTTGAAGAGTATTTGACAAGGGAAAATGTTTATGGAACAATATTAAAAAGCTAAGATAATTTTTATAGTAGGATTCCAATTTTATAAAATCAAAGCAAAAATTCCTGTGTTTATACCATGTATGTATATGCCACACACACACAAAACGCCAAAGGGACATTATAAACATTTTGTCAGTGGTTTTTTGGTCACTGAGTGGCTTGATTATGAGTGATTTTAATGTTCTTCCTTATACTTTCTATATTCTGTAATTCTTTTTATCGTGAACATATATTACCTATTTTTAGACCTTTTTAATTTGAAATATTTCATATGTAGGAAAGAATATATAATGAAAACATATATAGTATATTTAGAATAATAAAATGAATACCCCTTTGCTCACCTCTGAACCTAAGAATTAGAACATCACTAAGATTACTACAGCACTCTGTATGCCCCATCTCCCTATCCACCTCCCTCCCAGAGGATAGACTCTGAGTGTTCTGCATCTGAGTTTATCATCCCACAGTTTTTATTATAGTTCTAGTCCACATGTTTATGTATCTCTAAAAATTATTGTTCAATTTATTGTCTTTCAACTTTTTATAAATGGTAATATATTATGTATTTTCTTCTGCAACTTGCTTTTTCTCCTCACTTAACCTCGCATATTCATTTTTACTGTTGTATAACATTCCATTCTGTGAATATATAAAAACATACCCATTTTTCAGTTGATGGACATTTGGGTTGTCTATATTTATATATGGCCATTACTAAAAGGCTGCTAAGAACATTTTTATCCACGTATCCTGATATACATGTGCAAAAGCATCCTTTGACTCAGGTTTGTGCCTAGAAATGGAGTTGCTAGGTCATAGGCTATACACATTTTCAACACTAATGGTTAATGCATAACTGTTTCCCAAAGGGATTGTAACAGTATAAACTCTCATGTTGTGTGTGACAGTTCCTATTTCTTCACACATTTGCTAATATTTGGTAATGTGTTCCTTCTTAATCAGAAAAAACAATGTCTTCAACACATACCTTATAGGAAAGCCAATCTTGGAGCTTGTCGTTAAAAATATCAATTGGATGAGTGTTCCCAGTGATGTGTGACTGTGCGTGTCCTTGCAGGTATGCCAACAGTAGCCTCATAAAGTACATGGAGAAACACAAGGTCAAGCCTGACAGCAAAGTGTTCCTCTTGGTAGGTGCTTCTCTCCCAGACTGATATCTGATTCTCAGCACAACTCTCGCCTTCTGTTTACTCAGCTGTTCCTCCTCTTTAGAAACAAAAGAAATTGGTGGATGCTGGGGCAAAATTAAATATTTTTTGTGGAGATGTCACCCTTGTCTTTCAGCCTTCACTTTAAATGATTTATCAGCAGAAAATGAACTTTAAAAGGGCTTTAATGCTGATGATTTCTGCCAGTTTCACATAAAAGTATGTAGAATGCTTAATCTGCAGTGAGCTATACAAAATGTATTTTATATTAATCCTGTTACACAGGAATACAAAAGGCAAGGTGTTGACTTGTAAACAACCTTTTCATGTGCTCTGCATTTCCTGTGTGTCACTCTAGCTTCAGAAACTCCTGACCATGGATCCAACCAAGAGAATTACCTCGGAGCAAGCTCTGCAGGATCCCTATTTTCAGGAGGACCCTTTGCCAACATTAGAGTATGTGTCCTGTCTTTTCTGTGTCCTTTGCTCCAGGCTGAGGAGGTGGCGTGGTGTTTGAAAGCAAGGGAAGCACTTGCTACTGAAGTATTTAACTTTTTCAGCGATGCCACCTAAAGACTGCTCAAGAGAAAGCTTCCACATTTTGAAACAGGCAAAGCTGTAGAGAGGTATGAATGAAAACAAGTATTTTAGGAACGACCATTTGTCAGTTTTACGATGAAAACTAAAGCTGAGAACAGGTAAGACCTTTACAGACCAATTGGCCGGATCAGAAATTCAGCCAAACCAGCAGGTAACAGAAGTTAATCTGTCTTCCAGAGCATGTCCACTGCACTACAAAACCCCTCTACTCCTCCATCCTTTTTACCCCCAAGTATAGACTTTGTGTTTTCATCTATAAGAGGTGCAGTTTTTCTTAAGGCAAATACAAATTAAGTTATTTTTGGTGCTAATGAAGTTAGTATAGAGAAACTTCTATGTCCTGTATGTCAGCTAGCTAGCAGCAGTCAAGATTTGAACACTAGCCACAGATGAAGAGTAGGAAATAAGTGAAGAAAAACAAATTGGAATTTTAAATTAACAAGGTAAGGATATTACAGATTTTAGATCATGATATGTTTTTTCTTTTTAATGATTTTTAGTGTATTTGCCGGCTGCCAGATTCCATACCCCAAACGAGAATTCCTTAATGAAGATGATCCTGAAGAAAAAGGTGACAAGGTATAAACTGCATTGTATACTTTCACTTCCAAAGAGTGAGGGAGGCAAAAAGATAGCTTAGGTATCATTCCATAATTCCTATATATTTAACCACCTTTTCTAATATTTAATTAAATTTGAATGTGTCTTATTTTCTGTGGAAGTTTGGGGATTGTAAAGGTACCTTGAAGTTTGAAGTATGACCAGCTCACAGACACCTGAGCTTCCGGTGTATGTCACAGCCAGTTCTACTCCCGGATTCCTACTTCTTGCTCTTTCTGTTTGTTTGGTGTCACTGCCACCCCTTTATGCAGGCTGGCTTTTGCTAGCATCACTCTGTTCTTTCCTCTTAACTGGATATATTGGCTTACTCTCCAGACTGCTCTGCCTTTCCAGAATCATGATTGCAAAGATTTCTTATAGTTGTTTTAATGAGCTATAAGAAAGGTATTTCTGATGTGCCTGTGGCCTTCAGTGAGATGTCTGTGACTGATTTGGAGGATCACTGTGGAATCTAAATGAACTTCATTGACAGTCCTGTTTGGGGCTTGGTGCCTTACCCTTTGGGAACACTGTGTTCCCTGGCTGCTCCATTCTCCGGTCCTCCCCATGACTCTAGTGTCCCACATAGATTGCTCCCCCAGGTTGGTCAGCAGCCGCATGTGCATATCAAATAATTAAAGAAAGTTCCTGTTAATTTGGTTTCATACCAAGCTTGCTTTTTTCCCCTTAAAAGAATCAGCAACAGCAGCAGAACCAGCATCAGCAGCCCACAGCCCCTCCACAGCAGGCAGCAGCCCCTCCACAGGCGCCCCCGCCACAGCAGAACAGCACCCAGACCAACGGGACCGCAGGTGGGGCTGGGGCCGGGGTCGGAGGCACCGGAGCAGGATTGCAGCATAGCCAGGACTCCGGCCTGAACCAGGTGCCCCCAAACAAGAAGCCACGGCTAGGGCCTTCAGGCGCAAACTCAGGCGGACCTGTGATGCCCTCGGATTATCAGGTACTCCCTGAATGTCTAATGTTCATATGCTTTATGAAGTGGGGAAAAGATTTATCCTAGATCCTTTTAGAGTTAGGTAACACTTAACTCTTACATTTGTGCAACCTGTACAATCCTGTTTCTAAGGCATTCTATGAAGAGGAAGATTTTCATCATATTTCATGTAATTGTAAAATATCTCATATTCTGATTTGTTTATCCTGACACCCTGAGGAGAGGAAGGTAGGAAGGCCAGTGCCCCCATCCTTAAAAGAAAATTTCATCATTTTACCCTTAACAGCTGCCTTAGCAGTTTTGGCATATCTGAAAAAGATACATAGATAACGCAATTGAAAAGGGGAAGGGAGTGGTGTCTTACTTTGGACAAAATTAATTGCATTCTTCAGAAAGATATGCTCTTCCTGGGAGGAAGTAGCTACACAGATAAAGAAGAGAAGGGGGCGAAGACTGAGGCTTTTCCGAAATAACTGTTAAGTCTCATTAGAAATAATTTTGAGACTAAAAAATACCTTTGTTATTCAGATAAAAAGAGAACACCAATTGCAGTACTAATTCAGGAAATTAAAGGAGCTAAGTCTAAGGATTGGTATTTGGAGAGAGGTGAAAATACCCATTGTTATAACCATAGGAAATTTTGTAAAAAACATTATTTTCAAGGTAGTAACAAGTTAAGAAAACATCTAGGAAGAAGGGAAAACTTAAGTTGTTTTTTTTGTTGTTGGTGTTTTTGTTTGTTGGTTTTAAGTTTGGAACCACAGTCCCTCTGGGAACTCTGGAGATGATTGCATAGGATAGAGATAATAGAAAACAAAACCTCTGGCAAGGGAACCATAAACTCACTGATAAGGAACTGCAATAAAGAGAAACTTTAACAAGAAAGACATAACAAATAGCTGCATAAACTGCCTTTACATTTTGAATAGCTCAACAAACTAATGTGTTTCCACACAACTACTTCTCTGAAAAACTTCTCTTCAGAATATCCCTGCAAGCAGAAGAGTACATAATACTTCCACTTGGTTCCAATTAAACAAATTGAGGCTTCAGTTTGATCTACTAAAAACAGCTTGCCAGCTGGGTAGTAGCACGAGCATATTTGAATTTTGTTATAAAATCTGTCTCCCCTGCCCCGCCAGTTATATGAGCAACAAATACTATATACTGGTTCATCTTTGTGTCTCTGATTGAATTATACTAACCTGTGTTAAAAAATAATAATGTGCCTAAACACTTGTTAAAGTTGGTAAGGCAGACTTTATTCAAGGCGGGGCCATGGCAGTGCATAAAGGGACCACTGCAAGAGGGGCTGGCAGTTGGGGAGGAAGACTGGACTCAATTCAGACTCCCACATGACAAGTGGAGATGTATAACCAAAGAGTAGGGTGGGGATCAGTGGAGGGAAAGTTACTGATCCCCACCCTGCTCTGAAGGGAGGCCTGGGTGATAAGCTCTTAAAGGTGGGGGATTTTTGCCAAGCCAACTTAGCAAGATTCTTGCTCTAACAGGATTCTCCAAAGACAGAGGAAGGCCCAAGGTCAGGCCTAGTCAAGCAGAAGACTCACCTAGCTCCATCCAATACTGCCCTGTAAAACTTCCCCACAGCCTCTTTGCAGACAGCCCCTCCTCTAGTGAGCCGCCCCAGGCAACAATATGTTTTCATACCTTCTGTAATAAACCTGCCTTTCTTTACCCAAAATCCTCTTGGTAAAAACCTTGACCTCCCAGAGGAGCCTGACTACAGCTTTTGTCAAAGGAAAGAGTCTTTGTCACCCAATTATAGTCAATTATAGACAGATTACTGTATTTCTTTTTTTTTTTTCCAAATTCAAAAATTCTTTGAAATGCTTTTCTATGTCCATATTGTTCTGTTTACTTAAAAATAAACCTTTCATAGCTGGGTCCTGATGTCTGTGGAAAAAATTAATAAATCTTCCAACATATCTATTAAATGAATAGATATCTCAACTATTTAATTGGAGAGGCTGGCATGAGGAGCAGCCAGGTGTCCCATTACACAGAACTTGCAACTCATACTACCATCTAGGAGCCACGGGAAAAACTTTCTTTTCACCCTCTGCAAGTTCGCTGAAAAATCACCTCACAAAAGGCAGGTTAATTGGAGAAAATGTCATGAGTGCGACTAGCTAGGGCCAGTGTCTCAGGCAGTCAAGGTTTTTTACCAAGACAGTTCTGGGTAAAGAAAGGCAGATTTATTACAGAAGGTATGAAAATATGTTGTTGCAACAGACAGCACAGCAGAGGAGGGGCTGTCTGCAAAGAGCAGGGGCTGGAAGGAAGTTTACAGGGTCTTGCGGGAGGGAGCTGTGCGCCAAATGAGGTCATCGTGCCCACCAGTTGTTTGTGACTAGCAGTGTCTCAGAACAATTGTTCATTGTTTTTCCCCACCTGGAGCCCCGTCCTCCTTACTGCTTACTTACCAGGACAGAAAGGCATACAAATTTGATACCAGCGGGCTGAGGGAGGTCCCCAAATGCTGGTGGGACCTCGACCCCACCCTGTGTCCAGCAGGCTCCTAACACCATCGGGAGAAGGAATTAAAGGATGAGTCAAAAATAGCAAAAGTATGGAGATTTATTGCAGAGAGAAAAGTACACGACTCAAGAAAGGGGAGTGTGGGTATACTCAAGAGAGAATCTGGCAAGGGACAGTGGCTCATGCCTGTAATCCCAACACTTTGGGAGGCTGAGGTGGGTGGATCACCTGAGGTCAGGAATTCAAGACCATCCTGGCCAACATGGCAAAACCTCGTCTCTCCTAAAATATAAAAATTAGCTGGTTGTGGTGGTGCAAGCCTGTAATCCCGGCTACTTGGGAGGCTGAAGCAGGAGAATTGCTTGAACCTGGAAGGCAGAGGTTGCAGTGAGCCAAGATCGCACCACTGCACTCCAGCCTGGGTGACAGAGTGAGACTCCATCTCAAAAAAATAAATAAATAGAGAGTCATGCAGTCTGGTTTGGGTTTCTATCTTTATGGGTTTCTTTAACCAAAGGGTGGAATATTCATGAAAATTTCTGGAAAAAGGTGGAGATTTCTTGGAACTGTGGTGCCACCCATTTTTATGCCAAATATGGGTGTTCTCGAAACTGTCATGGTGCTGGTGAGTGTGTGATTTAGTATGTTAATGGGCATATAATGATGTCCTAGGTTTTGAAGCAGAAATTCAAAGTGTGTTTCGTGTAGTCGTTTTTTTTTTGTTTTGTTTTGTTTTGTTTTTGAGACACAGTCTCACTGTGTCGCCCAGGCTGGAGTACAGTTACATGATTTTGGCTCACTACAACCCGCATCTCCCGAGTTCAAGTGATTCTCATGCCTTAGCCTCCCGAGTAGCTGAGACTACAGGCACTCACCATCACTCCTGGCTAATTTGTGTGCGTGTGTGTGTGTGTTTATGTTTGTGTATATTTTTTAAAAGTATTTGCCATGTTGATCAGGCTGGTCTCAAACTCCTGACCTAAAGTCATCCACCTTTCTTGGCCTCCTAAAGTGTTGGGATTACAGACGTGAGCCACTGCGCCCGGCCAGAAATTGTCCATTTTTTTGTGGTTTAGGGTCAACAAAGTGTGGACAGCCATGTAGAAACATGATTGGACAGAAAGGGTATGATCTGATACTAATAGACTGAGCAGGGAAACCCAGCACGGCCTGTCTAGATTCCTGTTGGCCTCACTGAGCACCCATTCCTGCCTCTGGGTGTGGGGCAGGACCCCCTCTGGAACAGGAGTCTCATGACCTATAGTCAGACAAGGTATGCCAGATCATTTTTTATGGCCAGTTTTTACACAGAAAGGTGGGGGGAAGTTAGAGTAATGTTTTTAGGTTTCTAGGTTTCACAGCTGGTGTTGGGGAAGTGGGGTTCTGGTTTCTATGGCCTGCTTTAGGGAAGGGGAATTCTAATTTCTATGTCTGGCTCTGGGGAGAATGGGACTATGAGACAAGAGGGCACAAAAAGATCAGAGAAAAACTTTTGCTCCTGAGGCCTTCACTTTGGGGTATTGTTTTCTGTACCCCAACAGTTCCATTAGTAGAGTTTCAAGGCTTTTGGGCTGCTTCATCAATGTATTGTAAGCAAGTACAGTTAGCACTTTGAAAAGCAGGACATTGGCTTATTTTCTGTCTAAAAAACCCCTTGTCATTAAAAAAGCCATGTTATAGCACATTAGGTTCTTACATGTTTACATTATATTTTATGGCAAAATTGCCCCATAATAAACTTCAAAATAAAACATGTAATTAAAATTTGGAATTTTTAAAGACCTCTGTAACCAACATAACTATTCAGTTGTGTAACTTAGGAAGGAGCAAAACTAAGGTGTTTTTTTTGTTGGTTTGGTTTGGTTTTTTTTTTTTTTTGAGATGGAGTCTCCCTCTGGCAGCCAGGCTGGAGTGCAGTGGCGCCAATCTTGACTCACTACAACCTCTGCCTCCTGGGTTCAAGCGATTCTCCTGTCTCAGCCTCCAGAGTAGCTAGAACTATAGGGACCCACCACCACGCCCGGCTAATTTTTATATTTTTAGTAGAGATGGGGTTTCACCATGTTAGCCAGACTGGTCTTGAACTCCTGACCTCAGGTGATATGCCCAGCTCAGCCTCCCAAAGTGCTGGGATTACAGGTGTTGAGCCACTGTGGACAGCCAAAACTGAGTTGTTTTTAACCAAAACTACCTTAGTGCCCTGTTATTTTGGACCAGATGTTCCAAGTCCAGTTTGGCAGACTTTGAGCACTGAACAGGAGGACCTTGCTGATCTGTTCTTTCCTAAACCCCAGTGCCACCTCAAGATCATTTACATTTTTAACTCAAAGTGTAACTGCCCAACAGGTTCTTCTTGCCCGCTGCCCAGATAGAGCCAATTTATCAAGACGGGAATTTCAATAGAGAAAGAGTTTAATACACATAGGGCCAGCTAAATGGGACATCAGAGTTTTATTATCAGCCTCCTCAAAAATTTGGAGGCTAGGATCTTTCAAAGATACTTTGGTGGGCAGGGGTCTAGGGAATGAATACTGCTGCTTGGTTGGGGATGCAATCAAAGGGGTATGAAAAACGGCCTTCCTGTGCTGAGTCCACTTCTGGGTGGGGGCCACAGGATTGGTAGAGTCAGGAGTCTCAGTCTGGGTGGAGTCATCTGAAATGCAAAAGTCTGAAAAAACATCTGAAAAGGCTGACAATAGTGATGTTATTTACAGGAGTAATTGGGGAGTAGCCAGTTGACCTCCAGAACAATGACTGGTAATTGTTTAACTACACCTACATCTTAGCAGAATTCAGGCCTTTCTCATAATCCTAAACTTGTGGCCTTTTAGTAGTTTTATAAAGGCAGTTTAGTTTTGGGATGGGCTATTGTCATTTAAACTATAAACTAAATTTCTCCCAAAGTTAGCTTGGCCCATGCCCAGGAATGACCAAGAACAGTTTGGAGGTTAAAGGCAAGATGGAGTTGGTTAGATCAGATCTCTTTCACTGTCATAATTTTCTCGCTGTTTCATTTTTGCTAAGGAAGTTTCAATTACATATATTATTTATTACATATATTCTTTCCCACTTTGCTCACAAGAAAAACCAGCCTTCTGAATATAGCCAAAGATACTACTTCCAGCTTTGCTTATCTCTTACATACTGTTCTTACTCTATAGATGATTTTTCCTTTTACACATTTTTTTTTTTTTTATATTTGCCTTAGGTACTATGAAGATGAAGGTTTCATTTAATGTAATAAAAATACATTGAATTGAAATGCATTTTTTGTCTTCTCTTGAGGACAATCATATATGACAATTGCTCTATTCTAAATGTTACCTGAAGTTTATAAAACCCACGTTGCTGCCACACCCCAGCTAACCTTGCCTTACTTTGTCTTGTAGGTAGAACTCCTGATGCCCCTAGCTTCTACCTCTGAAAACCCTTTGCTTTAAAATAATGGTTTCTTAATTGCAGCTTTGTTGTTTATAATGGGAAAAATAATAGCATGTCAGTATACATTGTGAATACTGTTGATTTCAGTTCGCCAAATTGATTATTCTTGTTTGCACATCTCAGTTATTAACTAACACCCCAGAATTGGAATAAAGAGAAATGGGTCCGCTGAAATTTCCCCTCTTCCTTTCTTTCCAGTGTAGCTTATCTCCCACAGAAATCCAGCCAAACTTCATGCCTGCTAGAATGTGTGGTTACAGTGGTGGCAGGCTGTCATTTCAGATAACCAAAATGTGTTAACAACTTAAGTTAGCTGTCAGCTATGTGGGTCTGAACCAGGAGCCTAATGATGAAAACGGCTTATATCTCTATCCTACTGTGATTAGCATCTTGAGTTATCCTCTTCCTCCATTAGTAATTCCCTTTTCCTGTTTCCTTCTCCTAGCACTCCAGTTCTCGCCTGAATTACCAAAGCAACGTTCAGGGATCCTCTCAGTCCCAGAGCACACTTGGCTACTCTTCCTCGTCTCAGCAGAGCTCACAGTACCACCCATCTCACCAGGCCCACCGGTACTGACAAGCTCCCCTTGGGCCAGGCCAGCCCAGCCCAGAGCACAGACTCCAGCAATATGTCTGCATTGAAAAGAACCAAAAAGATGCAAACTATGATGCCATTTAAAACTCACACACGTGGGAGGAAAACCTTATATACTGAGCATTTTGCAGGACTGATATCTCTTCTTTATTGACTTAAAGAAGATTCTTGTGAAGTTTCCCCAGCACCCCTTCCCTGCATGTGTTCCATTGTGACTTCTCTGATAAAGCGTCTGATCTAATCCCAGCACTTCTGTAACCTTCAGCATTTTTTTGAAGGATTTCCTGGTGCACCTTTCTCATGCTGTAGCAATCACTATGGTTTATCTTTTCAAAGCTCTTTTAATAGGATTTTAATGTTTTAGAAACAGGATTCCAGTGGTGTATAGTTTTATACTTCATGAACTGATTTAGCAACACAGGTAAAAATGCACCTTTTAAAGCACTACGTTTTCACAGACAATAACTGTTCTGCTCATGGAAGTCTTAAACAGAAACCGTTACTGTCCCAAAGTACTTTACTGTTACGTTCTTATTTATCTAGTTTCAGAGAAGGTCTAATAAAAAGACAAGTGGTGGGACAGAGGAAACCTACAACCAAAAACTGCCTAAGATCTTTGCAGTTACTATGCTTTATGCTATGAAGAACTGAAGTATGTGGTAATTTTTATATAATCATTCATATGGAACTTAGTTCCCAGCATCATCTTATTCTGAATAGCATTCAGTAATTGAGGATTATAATTTTACCCTTCATGTAGCTAAGTCTACCTTAAAAAGGGTTTCAAGAGCTTTGATGAAATAGTCTCGATGGCCCACACCAAAACGCTGAAGAGAGTATCAACTGCACTAGGATTTCTTTAAGGAGTAATTTTGATCAAAAGACGTGTTACTTCCCTTTGAAGGAAAAGTTTTTAGTGTGTATTGTACATAAAGTCGGCTTCTCTAAAGAACCATTGGTTTCTTCACATCTGGGTCTGCGTGAGCAACTTCCCTACATAATCAAGGGTACTCAAGTAGAAGCCTGCAAATTAATCTGCTTTTAAAATAAAGAGCAGTGTTCTCCATTCGTATTTGCATTAGACATAGAGTGACTATTTTTAAAGCATGTTAAAAATTTAGGTTTTATTCATGTTTAAAGTATGTATTATGTATGCATAATTTTGCTGTTGTTACTGAAACTTAATTCTATCAAGAATCTTTTCATTGCACTGAATGATTTCTTTTGCCCCTAGGAGAAAACGTAATAATTGTGCCTAAAAACTATGGGCAGATAGTGTAAGACTCTCTACTAGACAACGTGAATTATTTGCATTTCCATGTTCTATGAATTAGTGGCTGAGTTCTTTCTTAGCTGCTTTAAGGTGCCCCTCACTCCCCAGAGTCAAAAGGAAATGTAAAGACTTAGAGCTCCCATTGTAATGTAAGGGGCAAGAAATTTGTGTTCTTCTGAATGCTACTAGCAGCACCAGCCTTGTTTTAAATGTTTTCTTGAGCTAGAAGAAATAGCTGATTATTGTATATGCAAATTATATGCATTTTTAAAAACTATTCTTTGTGAACTTATCTACCTGGTTATGATACTCTGGGTCCATACACAAGTAAAATAAGATTAGACAGAAGCCAGTATACATTTTGCACTATTGATGTGATACTGTAGCCAGCCAGGACCTTACTGATCTCAGCATAATAATGCTCACTAATAATAATGAAGTCTGCATAGTGACACTCATCAAGACTGAAGATTAAGCAGGTTACATGCTCCATTGGAAGGAGTTTCTGACAGTCTCCTGCTGTTTTACCCCTTCCATTTTTTAAAATAAGAAATTAGCAGCCCTCTGCATAATGTAGCTGCCTATATGCAGTTTTATCATGTGCCCTAAAACCTCACTGTCCAGAGCTGTTGGTCATCAGATGCTCACTGCACCCTCACTGTGTGCCCGGTGCCCTGCTGGGTGGAGAACACAGAGGACAAGGCATACTTCTGTCCTTAAGGAGCTTGTGATCTGTTCTGTGACAGTAAGCCCTCCTGGGATGTCTGTGCCATGTGATTGACTTATAAGTGAAACTGTCTTATAATATGAAGGTCTTTTTGTTTACTTCTAAACCCACTTGGGTAGTTACTATCCCCAAATCTGTTCTGTAAATAATATTATGGAAGGGTTTCTATGTCAGTCTACCTTAGAGAAAGCCAGTGATTAAATATCACAAAAGGCATCGATGTATCTTTGAAATGTTCACATCAGCCTGTTAACAACAATTGGGTGGTCCTTGTAGGCAGAACATACTCTCCTAAGTGGTTGTAGGAAATTGCAAGGAAAATAGAAGCTCTGTTCCTGCTCTCAAGGGAGATTACCTTTAATAAAAGAAGACAAACCCAAATAGATATGTTAACCAAAATACTATGCCCCTTAATACTTTATAAGCAGCATTGTTATAGTTCTTATGCTTATACATTCGCAGAACTACCCTGCTTTCCTTGTGTATAATGACTTTTACTGGCAGAACTGAAATATAAACTATAAGGGGATTTCATCAGTTGCTCCCAGTATACAATATCCTCCAGGACATAGCCAGAAATCTCCATTCCACACATGACTGGGTTCCTATCCCTGCACTGGTACTGGCTCTTTTCTCCTCTTTCCTTGCCTCAGGGTTAGTGCTACCCACTGATTCCTTTTACCCTTAGGAATAATTTTGGATCATTTTCTTTCTCTTTAAAGGGGAACAAAGCCTTTTTTTTTAAAACGGAGTGTCAGTCTGTCACCCAGGCTGGAGTGCAGTGGTGCAATCTTGGCTCACTCCAACCTCTGCCTTCCAGGTTCAAGTGATTCTCCTCCCTTAGTCTCCCGAGTAGCTGGGACTACAGGCATCCACCAACACGTCTGACTAATTTTTGTATTTTTAGTAGAGACGGGGTTTCACCCTCTTGGTCAGGCTCGTCTTGAACTCCTGACCTCAGGTGATCCACCTGCCTCGGCCTCCCAAAGTGCTGGGATTACAGGCGTGAGCCACTGCACCCAGCCGGGAACAAAGCCTTTTTAACACACGTAAGGGCCCTCAAACCATGGGACCTCTAAGAAGACCTGTGAAGCTTTTTGAGGGCAAACTTTACCTTTGTGGTCCCCAAATGACTGCATTTCTCTTTGAAATTTATTAGATATTGTTATGTCCCCCAAGGGTACAGGAGGGGCATCCCTCAGCCTATGGGAACACCCAAAATAGGAGGGGTTATTGACGGGAAGGAATGAATCCAAGTGAAGGCTTTCTGCTCTCCATGTTACAAACCAGTTTCAGAGTTAGCTTTCTGGGGAGGTGTGTGTTTGTGAAAGGAATTCAAGTGTTGCAGGACAGAGGAGCTGAAGATAAGGTAGCTTTGGCAGCAGGGCTGATACTATGAGGCTGAAACAATCCTTGTGATGAAGTAGATCATGCAGTGACATACAAAGACCAAGGATTTATGTATATTTTTGTATCTGTGTGGTTTTGAAACTTTAGTACTTAGAATTTTGGCCTTCTGCACTACTCTTTTGCTCTTACGAACATAATGGACTCTTAAGAATGGAAAGGGATGACATTTACCTATGTGTGCTGCCTCATTCCTGGTAAAGCAACTGTCACTTGTTCTCTATGCCTCTAAAATGATGCTGTTTTCTCTGCTAAAGGTAAAAGAAAGGAAAAAAATAGTTGGAGAATAAGACATGCAACTTGATGTGCTTTTGAGTAAATTTATGCAGCAGAAACTATACAATGAAGGAATAATTAGATGGAAATTACAAATCCAAAACTCTGTGGTGATGTCTTCCTAGAGAGTAGAGAAAGGCAGTGAAATGGCAGTTAGACCAACAGAGGCTTGAAGGATTCAAGTACAAGTAATATTTTATATAAAACATAGCAGTTTAGGTCCCCATAATCCTCAAGAATAGTCACAAATACAACAAAGTTCATTGTTTTAGGATTTTTTAAAAATGTGTTGTACCTAAGGCCATACTTACTCTTCTATGCTATCACTGCAAAGGGGTGATATGTATGTATTATATGAAAAAAAAAAAAAAACCCTTAATGCACTGTTATCTCCTAAATATTTAGTAAATTAATACTATTTAATTTTTTTAAAGATTTGTCTGTGTAGACACTAAAAGTATTACACAAAATCTGGACTGAAGGTGTCCTTTTTAACAACAATTTAAAGTACTTTTTATATATGTTATGTAGTATATCCTTTCTAAACTGCCTAGTTTGTATATTCCTATAATTCCTATTTGTGAAGTGTACCTGTTCTTGTCTCTTTTTTCAGTCATTTTCTGCACGCATCCCCCTTTATATGATTATAGAGATGACTGTAGCTTTTCGTGCTCCACTGCAAGGTTTGTGCTTAGAGCCGCTGCGCCCCAGCAAGGCCTGCTCCATGGAGTGCAAGACGAGCTACTGCTTTGGAGCCAGGGTTTCCTGCTTTTGAGTTGACCTGACTTCCTTTTTGAAATGACTGTTAAAACTAAAATAAATTACATTGCATTTATTTTATATTCTTGGTTGAAATAAAATTTAATTGACTTTGCTTCCGTGTGGATTTTTTAAATGTAAAAAACTCTTATAATAAGGTTTAGTAGCTGGGTGCAGTGGCTTATGCCTGTAATCCCAGCACTTTGGGAGGCTGAGGTGGAAGGGTTGCCCCAGGCCAGGAGTTTGAGACCTGACTGGGCAACATAGTGAGACCCCATCTAGTGTTAAAATTTTATCTGTGTGCCTAGAAGCTTTTATAATCACACTTCTCCTGCAGAGATAACGAAGTCCTTCTGTGAATTCCAATATGTTATTTTGTTCAGGATGCTATGATGTCATAATACTGCAAAGTGGCCGGGCGCGGTGGCTCAAGCCTGTAATCCCAGCACTTTGGGAGGCCGAGACGGGCGGATCACGAGGTCAGGAGATCGAGACCATCCTGGCTAACACGGTGAAACCCCGTCTCTACTAAAAAAAAATACAAAAACTAGCCGGGCGAGGTGGCGGGCGCCTGTAGTCCCAGCTCCTCGGGAGGCTGAGGCAGGAGAATGGCGTAAACCCGGAAGGCGGAGCTTGCAGTGAGCTTAGATCCGGCCACTGCACTCCAGTCCGGGCGACAGAGCGAGACTCTGCCTCAAAAAAAAAAAAAAAAAAAAAAAAAAAAAAAAAAAAATACTGCAAAGCAAGCAAGGCTTACAGATACCTCATAAGTAAAATTGCAGGTTTTTTACATCTTCAGGAGAAACATCTTTTTTAAAAAAAGCAAATTAGAATTATTTTTAGAAAAAGACTAATAAGCATTTGTGGATGGGGTTGGATTGGGAGTTTTTTGTTTTATAAGAGCACTCTGTGGTACCTGGCTGCTCCTTCTATCATTCGTTTGATGAGTCTTCTATGGTTGTTACTCCACTATCCAAAGGCATCACAGAGTGAATTGAACAATGTTTAAGTGGCATAAGTACAGAGCTTTCATTTCTATTTAAAATAATCACATCCCACTTGGCTGCTTCTCTTTTTGGCACGAATTTTATACTCAGTGCTGTGCTATTTGTAGGATAGATCTTCTCCTGGAAAACTGTTCTTTGGCCTCAGCTGCCTTTCTCACCAGCCATCTGGGTAAGAGAAAGCAGACGACTGGACAAACCCTTTACCACTCCTGGGAGAACTGGAAAGGTCACATCCATCACCTTAGCAGACTGTAAATTCTTGTCGATAGGGCCTGAGTTTTATTCCCCTCTTTCCCAGCAGCTGTCAAGATACCCAACACAGAGCAGATGCTTAATATGGTAAGTCATAGCATCACTGTACACTTGCATAGAATTCCTGGGTCATATAATATTTGTATATGGATAAGGATGAACATAATGTTGTTCTGTGAATAATAAAAATACTAGAAACAGGCATCACTTTTTTTTTTTTCTTTTGGATAGACAGGGTCTGTATTGTCCAGGCTGAAGTGCAGTGGCTATTCACGGGTGTGATCATAACACTCTGTGGCCTCAAACTCCTGGCCTCGCTGGATCCTCCTTCGTCAGCCTCTCAGGTGCAGGCCACTATGCCTGGCTTGCTTGCTTTTTTTTTTCCTTTTTTTTTTTTTTTTTTTGAGATAGAGTCTCACTCTGTGGCCTAGGCTGGAGTGGAGTGGTGCAACCTTGGCTCACTGCAACCTCTGCCTCCTGGGTTCAAGCAATTCTCCTGCCTCAGCCTCCCAAGTAGCTGGGACTACAGGCATGCACCACCAAGCCCGGCTAATTTTTTTGTATTTTAGTAGAGACAGGGTTTCACCACGTTGCCTCCAGGGTGGTCTCCAACTCCTGAGCTCAGGCAATCTGCCCACCTCGGCCTTTCAAAGTGCTATGATTACACGTCTGAGCCACCGCACTCAGCCAGAAGCCATCTTTCTTTTGGCTACCTAAAGGTAAGCATTTTAAAGCCTTGCATAGCATCATTTTATTTAGTAGGCAATAGGAAACCAGCTTGGACAAGCAACATACAAACCTAAAAGGAAATTTCATTTCTCTAAATGAGAGAATATAGTATTGGGGAAAGAAATGAAAATGTTGACTTAAAACATCAAAATGTATCTCTTCAGCACATTCTTTGCGGTACACGTTTTTTCAAAAAGTGCTACTGTGCCTTATTAAAAAATCAATTGACTGTATGTGTTTGAATCTATTTGCGGACTTCTTATTCGGTTCCATTTAACTGTTGTCTATTCTAAGCCACTATTATTATTATTATTGAGACAAGTTCTTACTCTGTTGCCCGGGCTGGAGTGCAGTGGCGTGATCACAGCTCACTGCAGCCTCAACCTCCCAGGCTCAAGTGATCCTCTCACCTCAGCCTCCCAAGTAGCTGGGACTACAGGCATATGCCACCACACCCAGCTAATTTTATTTTATTTTTTTTGTAGAGATGAAGTCTTGCCATCAGTTGCTCAGCCTGATTTGAAACTCCTGGGCTCAAGTGAACCTTCTGCCTCGGCCTCCCAAAGTGCTGGGATTACAACCATGAACCACCACGTCTGGCCTCACTATTTTAAGTATTGGAATTTTAAAATAAGTCTTAAAACAAGGTAGGGGAAGCCTTACAACTTTGTTTTTCTTTGCAGGATTATTTTGGTTACTCTAGATTCTACACATTTCCATATACATTTTAAAATCAGCTTGTCAGTTTCTATAAATAAAACCTATGTTTTGATTGGAATTTCCTTGAATCTATAAATCAACTTGGAGAAAACTGGTATCTTAATAATACAGAGTTTCGTGGTCCATGAACATGATGTATCTCTCTCTTTATTTAGGTCTTCTTCAATGTTTCTCAGCAATGTTTTGCAAATTTCAGTGTAGAGGTCTGCAGATCTTTTGTTTAATTTATTCCTAGATGTCGATGCTACTAGAAATAGTATTTTTAAAATTTCATTTTCTATTTATTTGTTGCCAGTAAATAGAAATACAATCATTTTTTGCATTTTGCCTTTATAGCCTGCAACCTTGCTAAATTCACTGTTCTAGAAGTGTTTATGTGTGTGTGAGGAAGGATTCCTTTAGTTTTCTACATACACAAACACGTCATCTGTGAAAAAAGACACTTGTACTTCTCCCTTTCCAATCTGTATAACTTTTGTTTTTTATTATTATTATTATTTGCCTAAATGCATGGACTAGTACTCCTAATATAATATCAAAAGAATTGGTGTGAGTGAATACCTTGTAATGTTCTGAATATTGGAGGGAAAGTGTTTCATATTTCACCATTAGGTATGGTGTTAGATAAAAGTTTTCTGGCCAGGCGCAGTGGCTCACACGTGTAATCCCAGCACTTCAGGAGGCCAAGGCGGGTGGATCACAAGGTCAGGAGTTTGAGACCAGCCTGGCCAGCATGGTGAAACCCCGTCTCTACTAAAAATACAAAAATTGGCTGGGTGTGGTGGCAGGTGCCTGTAATCCCAGGTACTCGGGAGGCTGAGGCAGGAAAATTGTTTGAACCCAGGAGGTGGAGGTTGCAGTGAGCCGAGACTGTGCCATTGCACTCCAGCCTGGGTGACAGGGTAAGACTCCATCTCAAAAAAAAAAAAAAGCTTTTCATAGATGTCCTTTTTCTATTCCTATTTTGATAAGAGTTTTCATCATGAACTGATGCTGACTTTTGTTAAATGTCTTTTCTGCATATGAAATGGTCATGACTTTTTTCTCCTCTATGATGTTAATGTAATGAGTCACATTGATTTTTGAATGCTAGAAGAACCTTGCACTCATTCCTGGGATAAACATGGAGGATAAGGCAATGGTAAGGTGGAGGCAGAGATTGGAATGATGAGGCCACAACGCAAGGAACGCCTTCATCTACGTTGTAATATAAATATTTTTCATAAGATATATACTAAGATACGAAATTACCAACTGAAAGGCAATGAGCACCATTAATTATGATAACATTTATGGAGCTAACATTTATTGAGCACTTTTGACATGCACTTTATTAATTCATTTCATTCTCACAAGTGTGTGAAGTAGACACTATTATTATCCCCATTTCTTAGAATTTTAATTCAATTATTTTTTGTTTTTAGAGATGGAGTTCTTGCTATTGACCAGGTTGTCCCCATTTTAAAATTTTTAAATTATTATTATTATTATTATTATTATTATTATTATTATTATTATTTTTAGAGATGGGGGTCTTGCCCCTGTTGCCCAGACTGGAGTGCAGTGGGATGATCACGGTTCACTACAACTTTGAACTCCTGGGCTCAAGTTATCCTCCTATCTCAGTCTCCAAAGTAGCTGGGACTGCAGATGTGTGCCACTATGCCTGGCTAATTTTTAAAATGTTTGTAGAAATAGTACTCACTTTGTTGCCCAGGGTGGTCTTCAACTCCCGGACTCAAGCAATCCTCCTGCCTCAGCCTCCCAAACTCTTGGGATTACAAGCATGAGTCACTGTGTCCAACCTGTCCCCATTTTTAACAAATAAAAAAAAAAAAACTGAGACAGGTTAAATAGCTTGTATAAGTCACACAGCTGAAAAGCATCAGAGCCAGCCTCCTAACCATTTCTACCAGTGGTTCACAACGTGTTCTCCCTGGACCAGCAGCATCAGTATCACCTGGGAACTTTTTAGAAATACATCTTCTCAGGCCCCACTCTAAACCGCTGAATCTGAAACTCTGGAGGGGGCACTCAGCAATCTGCTTTAATGAGCCTCCAGGTGATTCTGATACATGCTGGAGTTTAAGAACCACTGACTTACGTGTACTCTTCTCACATATTCTCCCAAATTACTTTCCAAAGTGACTGTACTAATTACACCCCCAATGACAGTGTATGAGAATGCCCGTATCCTTTGGCTTTGCCAAAACTCACTGTGAGCAATCTTTAAATTATGAATTGATCTGACTGGCAAAAAGTAGTGTCTTGTGCCTTAAAAAAAAATGTGGTCTTCCTTCTAATGAGAGGGTCAGGTTCCGTCCCTTCTCCTGCCTCTGCTTGGGCCTCCTTCCCTTCCTAGTCTCTGGCTCCACTGAGGATTCTCAATTTTAAACTACTAACCTTGACAGGCAACTATGGGTGCTTGAGCACTCAATCTTAGCCTTTGGGAGTAGGGAGAAGCCAAATAGGTTATCTTACGTAAATACAACAATCTCATTTTGTTTACTGAGCATAAAATACAACATCTTTTTTAGTTCAACTTTTGTCAATGAAAATCTTTTTCTAAATTATACATTTTTCTTAGCTCTTTGTATACTTAATTGGTGCCAGCTACTGAACATGAATGAGGATGATAGGTAGAGGAGCAGAGGAGTTTTGTAGTCATCTGAAGTGTCTTAGTCCATTTTATGCTGCTATAACAGAATATCACAGACTATGTAATTTATAAAGGAAAGAAATTTATTTCTCACAGTCTGGAGGCTGGGAAGTCCAAGATCAAGGTGCTGGCATCTGACAAGGGCCTTCTTGCTGCATCATCCCATGGCATACTGCAGAAAGGCCAGAGAGTGCGAGAGGGCAAGAGGGAACAGAATTTGCTTTGATAACAAACCCAGTCTTGTGGTAACAAACCCAGGCCACAATAAAGACATTAGTGCATTCGTTCGTGAGAGCAGAGACTTCATAACCTAATCACCTCTTATTTCACCTCTCAACACTGTTGCATTGGAGATTAAGTTTCAACACATGAAATTTGAGGGACACATTCCACCAAAGTACCAAGGGATAACCTCTCAAGTATTTGGGGAAAACTACTGCCTGATCCCAACATTTTTTTTCAGGGTGGTTACATTTCTTATGACCAAGAACAGAAAAAAGTTGATTTACCCAGGGCTCCTATCAGTTGATTTCATGGCATTTCCCATTGTATTTTTCCCACATTGCAGAAAAGACCATAAACATTGAGCTGCTTAAATCTCACAGGGATGGTTTCTACTTATACTTTCTAGTAATGATTGAGTTGTGATAGTCACCTCTGCCTCAGCTGTATCAACACAGCATGACAAAAATTATACGGGTTTTGGAGACAAGGCAAACTTAGGCTTGATGCCAGCCCTTCTATACACAGGGCTCTGAGCTGTGTGACCTTAGATAAGCTACTGAACCTCTGTGATCTTATTTTAGTTTTTGTCAAATGCCAAAAATATTATTTACCTCACAGAGTTTAAAGAATAAATGAGATGAGTGCTGACCAGAGTGCCTGCCCCAAAGTAGATTCTCAATAAATGTGATTTCCTTTGGTTTGCAGTTTCCTCTCCAACTTATGCATTTGAATCTGTGATTCTGGTAGAAATATGAAGTTTAATGTTCGTTATCTCCTTCATTTGATGATCAGTCTTTTGACAGAGGATGACATCTGTATCTGTACAGATGACTGGGTTAGCCATTTTTCATGAGTGAATGCCAAGAAGGGCACCACTCCTCGTGCCTGGAGGCATTCCCACACGTGGCAGTCTATCTAACAAGCACCGGGCTGTCCAACAAGCACCAGGGCCTGGCTTCGTTAACAAAACTCTTGAAAAAATGAGGCACTCTTTCGTTGTGTTTTGGTGACATCGCCCATCACCTCCTTTTGTTCCTCCTACATCAGCAAGGAAAAGTTCACTAAATTGTATTTCTATACCATTTATAGCTGTGGTTCTACCAATAAGCAACTATTTTTTCTGGACATTCAATTGCAACATTAAAAAGAAGCCACCCAGCTAGTCTGGATCCACCTGCATCTGAGATTCTAAAGGGAACATAATTCCTCTATTTCTACACTGTGGTTCTCAAATTACCATCTGTACTTCCAACTCTTAAGTGATCATATCTTATAAGGCATGGCCTAGAGATTCACAAAACTTCTTAGTTGCAATACTTTTATACCATTTATATGAGAAAGACAGCCAGGAACAAAAATAACTTGTGAATTTTGAGAGAAAAAGAGATCATCCATCTGCAAGTAGATAGCAAGAGGAGTCCCTCTGATTACAGCAGCCCTAGTGCATGAGTGGATGGGAGTAGGAGCTCTCAGATTCCAGTTAGCTGGTAAGCACCACTCGGTGAGGCCTGATGGAGTTGGAGCAGTCAAGGTCTATAAGCTCCAAACCAATAAGACAGGGCTCCCTTCCAAAGTCCTGCCCTTAGGAGAAACTGCTGGGAAGCATCATCCCAATTGAGCAGGGCAAAGGAAAGAGAAGGTTCAAATGCAAGTGGAAAAGGGAGAAGAGGTGGATCCAGAAAACCCAAAGGCATATTTCTCCCTAGAGAATCTGTAGAAACTTTCTAAGTTTTTCTAACCACGGGCATTTCAATTCTACCCACATATCTAAACATCTTCTAAAAAGCACTTTCTCAATTTTCCAATGGCTTAAAAAAATCCACACATACTTTCATATAGGCAAGAAGTAGATTTGTATTTGCTTTTCTGCTCATACTATATATATAAAAGCTTTTTTGAGCTGAACAAGGAGCTTAGCATTAATTGTAATATATGCATATACATATTTTCATATATAATTACTTATTTGCTTAATAGGAACTTGAACAAGATGATTCAAAAAATAATTATAGGCCAAGTGGAGGCTTCTACCAACTAAATTGTATGAAAAATTCTCCTACGACTGTTTGTAACATTTTTTTTTTCTAGCAAGTTCTCAATGAGGAAACATAGGTTTTGAAGCAGAAATTCTTGTGTGTTTCATGTAGTCTTTTTTTTTTTTTTAAGACAGAGTCTCGCTCTGTCACCCAGGCTGGAGTGCGGTGACACAATCTTGACTCAGCAGTGATACAATCTGGGCTCACTGCAACCTCCACCCCCCCAGGTTCAAATGATTCTCATGTCTCAGGCTCCCCAGTAGCTGGGATTACAGGCGCCCACCACCAGGCCTGGCTAATTTTTATATTTTTGGTAGAGATGGAATTTCACTATATTGGTCAGGCTGGTTTCAAACTCCTGACCTCAAGGGATCTGCCCACCTCAGCCTCCCAAAGTGCTGAGATGACAGATGTGAGCCACTACACCCAGCCTCATGTAGTCTTAAAACTGCCTAGTGACTTTTCTCATAAGATTGCCCTGCATTATTTAGTTGTTCTGTTATCATTTAACATTTAGGCTTGTATCTTGACGTGAACTAAATAGTGTACTTGTTAGAGCAAGTACCATATTTCTGTTTTTGTTCATCTTTGAATCTCCCCAGGGCGTGGTACATATAATGAATGTCCAATTACATTGTTTAAGTGAGCTGTAGAAAATTAAGATTGGGCATATGGAATAACTTCCTAAATTGAAATTTTTCTAATTGGTTACTAATCTACACAGGCCATGTAACCTCACTGTTGGAAACCATCAACCGTTCCATTGCCCTGAGGGTGGTTTACATACTACGTGGCTTTTGACAGGCTCTTTGTATTGTTCCTGTCCCTATGTTCTGTGGGAAAAAAATAATGGAAAGGCTGAACATCTTATCTGGAACTTGCCCTGGCCAACAGAATGAACTTTTGTTTACTCCCAAGGCTAAGGAATAAAAACAATGGATCTATAATCTAGATCTTTTCACCAGATCTAGTTTCAGCAAACAAGCCTATCTCCAGCCTGCCACGGCCACCACACCCTTTCTAATTCAGAGAAAGCAGCAAATGGATTCTGCAACATTTTACACTGTTTTAAAAAATCAGCAAAACATTTCAAGTTAAAACTACCTAAAATCCTCCTTATCAATGCATCTGCACATAAAACTTATTAACGTGTAAATCCAACTTAAAATATTGTTCAGAAAGCCAAACAAATATTCTATCCATCCTAGTGTGTCACAAATGAATGTTTCATGAAACACTACTTTTATTGTCTTGTTCATAGATTTTTCACAAACAAAAGATTACATGGCCAAATACATCTGGAAAATTGTGGGTTAACACCACTAAAAAGAACAGGATCAGGCCAGCACGGTGGCTCATGCCTGTAATCCCAATACTTTAGGAGGCTGACCTGGGAGGATTGCTTGAACCCAGGAGTTTGAGACCAGCCTGACCAAAGCAAGACCCCATTTTTACAAAAAGTTAAAAAAAAAATTAGCCAGGCATGGTGGCTCATGCCTGTAGTCCCAGCTACTCTGAAGGCTGAGGCAGGAGGATCCTTTGAGCCTAGAAGTCAAGGCTGCAGTGAGTTGTGATGGCACCACTGCACACTAGCCTAGGTAACAGAGCAAGACCCATTTCAAAAGAAATAAAAAGAACAGAACTTCATCAGAGCCTTTTTTTTTTTTTTTTTTTTTGGAGACAGAGTCTTGCTCTGTTATTTAGGCTGGAGTATACTGATATGATCTTGGCTCCCTGCAACCTCTGCCCACCAGGCTCAAGTGATCCCCCCGCCTCAGCTTCCCAAGTAGCTGTGACTACAGGCGCATGCCACCACACCCGGCTAATTTTTATTTTTTTTGTAGAGACGGGATTTCACCACGTTGCCCAGCCTGGTCTCGAACTCCTGAGGTCAAGTGATCCACCCGTTTCAGCCTCCCAAAATCCTGGGATTACAGGCATGAGCCATGGTGCCCGGCCAAGCCTTTAATATGCTGATAACGTTGTGAATTTCCGGGAAGGTGATACAGTGCAACCTTTCCAAGCTTACCTCGCCAAAGAACTGTTTTTTTCTTGTACCTCCAAAGAATGCTCTGATGAAACAATTTGGAAATCCCTGGTTGCAACAGATGCTATTGTTGCCTCCTGCCCAGCCATCCTTTGCTTCCTCCTTGCTGTCAGAAGCTTGATTTGTTCACTCTGCCCAGAGTGGCCATGTCCTTCTGAGGAGGGTGGGCCCCTTCCTCAGCTCCAGATAAATACTGATTGGACCTAACCAAATACACTGAACTCTGTCATGGTCCATTTTCTGTGCTATGGTAAAATAGCACAGTCTGGGTAATTTACTTGGCTCATGGTTCTAAAGGATAGGAAGTTCACAATCAAATGGCCATGTTTGGTGAGGGCCTTCTTGCTATATCATGACATCGTAGAAGGCATCACATGGCCAAATAGGGGAAGAGTGCGTGAAACAGAGGAAACAGGGTGAACTCATCCTTTTATCAAGAGCCCACTCCTGCCATAACTAACCCACTCCTGTGAAGATGGCATTAGTCCATTCATGAAGTCAGAGCCCTCATAATCTGATCACCCCTTAAAGGTCCTATCTCATTTTTTTTTTTTTTTTTTTTTTTTGAGACGGAGTCTCGCTCTGTCACGCAGGCTGGAGTGCAGTGGTGCAATCTCAGTTCACTGCAAGCTCCACCTCCCAGGTTCACGCCATTCTCCTGCCTCAGCCTCCTGAGTAGCTGGGACTACAGGCACCTGCCACCATGCCCGGCTAATTTTTTTGTATTTTTAATAGAGACGGGTTTCACTGTGTTAGCCAGGATGGTCTCAATCTCCTGACCTCTTGATCCACCTGCCTCAGTCTCCCAAAGTGCTGGGATTATAGATGTGAGCCACCACGCCCAGCCAACCCATCTCTTAATATTATCACAATGGCAATTAAATGTCAGCATGAGTTTTGGAGAGGACATTCAAACTGTAGCATCTTGTTTGCCAAGCTATTGGTTTAAGCACGGTGTGTTAGTCCATTTGCATTGCTATTAGAAAATACCTGAGACTGGTTAATTTATAAAGAAAAGAGGTTTATTTTGGCTCACTGTATTAGTCCATTTTCACACTGCTATAAAGACACTATCTGAGACTGGGTAATTTATAAACAAAAGAGGTTTAACTGACTTATAGTTCTGCATGACTGGGGAGGCCTCAGGAAACTTACAATCATGGTGGAAGGGGAAGCAGTTGCCTTCTTTACAAGGCAGCAGGAGAGAGAGAGAGTACAGGGGAAAATGCCACATTTAAACCCTGAGATCTCATGAGAACTCCCTCACTATCATGAGAACAGCATAGGGGAAACCGCCCCCATGACCCAATCACCTCCTACCAGGTCCTCCCTCAACACATAGGGATTACAATTTGATATGAGATTTGGGTGGGGACACAGAGCCAAACTATATCTCTCACGGTTCTGCAGGCTGTACAAGAAGCATAGCACTGGCATCCACTTCTGGTGAGGTCTCAGGAAGCTTTCAATCATGGCAGAAGGTGAAGGGGGAGCAGTTGTGTCACATGACTAGGGAGAGAGAGGGAGAGAAAGAAGGAGGTGTCCAAGGCTCTTTAAACAACCAGCTCTTGTGTGAACTAATTTCCATGGGGAGCGCACTAAGCCATTCATGATGGATCCACCCCCATCACCCAAACACTTCCCACTAGGCTCCCCCATCTCCAACATTGAGGGTCACTTCAACATGAGATTTACAGGGGGCAAGCCTCCTAACCGTATCACAGGGAATGTAATATAATTCTGGCCAATAAAATTGGAGGGAAAATCTTCTGGGGGGGGATTCTAGTAGGATTTGTTTCAGCTTAAAAAGATAACCAAGACACCAAAATTCCCTTTTCTACCTGTGGACATTTGTAAATGATCTAGGAACTGTGGGAGCCATGTCAGGGCCATGAAGGGAGCTAGCCTCAAAGGCCAAGCTGAAACACAAGAACCAATAAGAACAAAGGTGGAAAGAGCTGGGATTCTTAAGAACAGCATCGAATTCATGATATAATCAGCCCTGGAACTGCCCTATCTCTGGATTTCTTTTCTGTGAGATTATAAATGACCTTAGTTTAAAAATACATTTTATTTAGATTTTCTGATATTAGCAGTCAAAATCATTCAGATATGGGGAGTTTAACCAGTCAGAGACTTATTTAATGCCATTAGCATGATTACAGAACATTCAAAACATTTTGTTTGGAAATCTTTATTGCTACAAAGCAGTGACTGATTACAAACTGAATGTCTCCTACTATTATTACTAGGGGCTGCAATCTTTATGTTTAGATGAATGACTCTAATATTACTATTTCTAGTGCCTCTGAATTAGGAAATTAAACATTTATTCCTTAGCAGCAGTGATGGGCTATAATGATAAACAATTCTCAAAGCACTGTAACAATGAAATCCATAACTAAGTGCTGAATTCCCTTGGAGCCTCTTAGGAGGCAGAACACGTTTAGCAGCCCTGTGCCTCTGCATGGCTGTCTGTTCGCGTGCTGCAGTGCCTAGGCTAAGACTATTCTCCCTTTTATCTTCAACAAATTTTCAATGAATCCTTCCTATATGCAAGGCACTAGAAGAGGTTCCTATCTTCTGTCCTCCAAACCTTAATCCCCCACCCCAAAAGTCCTACTTAGGCCTTGTCTCCATGAAGCCTCCCTAATTACTCCAGCCCCCATTGAGCAACCTCTTTGAAGAATTCATCCTAGATACCCAGGCTGAACCATGTGGTTTGGCATTTAATTGTATACATCTATATTTTTCTCATATTAGCTCATGTTTTCTTTACCCTACCCCACTGAAAGAAAGTAGTAAAGAGATGGTGGAAATGATAAGAGTACTGTTTAGGTTAGTGGTTCTCTGTCAGACCTACATCCCCTTTTTACAAGGAATATTTTTGTCATGCCCTTTATCTATCATGAATCATAGATAATATAATTGACCTCCACATGCAATTTCCAAATACATGGATACAACACCCTAGGTGTATTATAAGAGAGAATAAAAGGAAAGTAACTTACGATAAAGTGCAGATACTCCTCAGCTTATGACAGGGTTTCATCTGGTTCGGATGTAACCCATCACGCATCTAGGAGCTACTGAGTAAATATCACTTTTGCAGCATCACATAGTTGAAAAATTGTAAGTCAAACTGTCATAAGTTGGAGACCATCTACAATGTGTATTTCATTGTATAGATGTTTGGCATGACTGTATTAGAAGCCACTGCAAACTAGTCAGAAAGTGCAGATTGATATGAGGTGTTGTATTGGCAACTCAGATGCCACAAGCCATGGTGCTATCAGTGATGTGACTTTATTATTTATTATTATTTTTCTGTAGATCTCTTTTGTGGTCATGGTGCAACTTTCTGAAATGATGAACAACTTTTGGTGATTTTTTTTTTTTTTTTTTTTTTTTTTTTTGAGATGGAGTCTCGCTCTGTCACAGCCCAGGCTGGAGCGCAGTGGCCCGATCTCAGCTCACTGCAAGCTCCGCCTCCTGGGTTTACGCCATTCTTCTGCCTCAGCCTCCCGAGTAGCTGGGACTACAGGCACCGCCACCTCGCCCGGCTAGTTTTTTGTATTTTTTTTTAGTAGAGATGGGGTTTCACCGTGTTAGCCAGGATGGTCTTGATCTCTTGACCTCGTGATCCGCCCGTCTCGGCCTCCCAAAGTGCTGGGATTACAGGCTTGAGCCACCGCGCCCGGCCTGGTGATGTTAAAGAAAAAAAAAAAGAAGCCAATCAGCTTAGCTTGATTTACACGGTATTCTTTTTTTTTTTTTTTTTTTTTTTTTTTTTGAGACAGAGTCTCGCTCTGCCGCCCAGGCTGGAGTGCAATGGCCGGATCTCAGCTCACTGCAAGCTCCGCCTCCCAGGTTTACACCATTCTCCTGCCTCAGCCTCCCGAGTAGCTAGGACTACAGGCGCCCGCCACATTGCCCAGGTAGTTTTTTGTATTTTTTGGTAGAGACAGGGTTTCACCGTGTTAGCCAGGATGGTCTCGATCTCCTGACCTCGTGATCCACCCGTCTCGGCCTCCCAAAGTGCTGGGATTACAGGCTTAAGCCACCGCGCCCGGCCTCTTACATGGTATTCTTATTTCTATCAATTCAGCATATATTAAAACTATGCAAAAAGTATATTTTGTTTATATGAAAAGTGAGTTAGGTTCACTTTTATTAGTTTATATAATTATAAACAGATTTCAGGACATTCAAAAGTTGTAAAGGCTGCAGGATAATTCATTGTGGAGCACGGTCTGGCATATTTTGGCACACCCAGCAACTCTGGCCCTCACCCCATACAGGCCACACTAACCCCCTGTTTTTAGATAACCTCAAAAGTCCCTACAGATTTCTAGAAAGGCTCCTGGGATGTAATGGTTATAGTAAGATCCACTGACCTAAACCAAGACCCCCTGGAGATAGGATTATTACCATATAATTCAACCTTACCCTGAGGGCCTGATGTGAACCGCCAAATGCCAGCTTACTGGTTCACTGCCCTGGTTCTCAAGGGGGTGCTGAGACCCATCAAAGGAGACAGCAGGTCAAACTAGGGGAGAAGGATGGTCTGTTTCCCCCTCAGGTTTCCATTTGTTCCATGCACCAGTTGAGTTTCCATGCATACTTCTGTTTGAGCAAAAGGGTTCCTCCATTTTAAGAAGTGTTACATATGTTTTGGCAGTTGTGTTCAGCTTTATAATTGCCTTTCTGGGAGGGGACATGTTTATCTTCTCACCCGATCATGCCAGAAGTGAATGTTCCATTCAGTTCTTGTTTATAGTTTCCACCTCTTTATTGAGACTCCCTGTCTATTGAGTCATTGTCTTTATAGTTTTCTTTAATTCTTTGAACATATATGTAACAGCTGCTTTGAAGTCTTTGCTGAAACTAATTTCTTGGCCCATGCAGGGTCAATGAGTGCTGCTGGTCCCTCATCTGAACCTCACATCTCAGGATTCAGTCAGCACATTCACTTACTGTGGTCAAAACTTCATGGGAAACCACATCATTGTTCATAACGACTTTTAAAATTCATCTTGAGAAATCCCTGTTCAAGGAGAGAAAACGCTGATGATGGAAAAGCTAAGGAGAGATGACTCTGGGCTGAGAAAGAAGTATTAAACCGGGCTGGGTGGCCTGGCTTCAAGCTCCGGGCCTTCTGGAGGCACTGCAATGCTGGGCATCTCCAGGAAGAAAGAAGACCCCTCCCACTACCACTTCTTCCTCTTGCCAGCAGAGAGAGGACACAGCGGGCCTGGATTCAGAACACAGGAGCTGGAAAAACACAAGACTCTCTGGCTTCAAGCTCAAGAGCTGATGAATTCATCCCACAGTCAGGATGCCCTGGGAACCTGGGATGGGTTAGACATACCCAAGTCCTTGGCCAACTTCTGGTCCCCTGATTGTGCTTGTGTCCACCTTGTCTACATCTGCCTCAGTCTTTCCTTTCCTGCCCTTTCATGGCTGACCCCCACCGCCCCCCCATCTAACAACTCTATTTAGTTAGACACTGCCTGTATTCTATCTGTTTACAGTAGAGGCCCTGAGCCTGGGAGTTACTTGTGAATATCTTCTCTTTGATCTATTGACAGCATAATCCTCAGAGAGTCATGTTATTTCCCACATTTCCAGCTCCCGCGGTCCTGTGTTTGCATATCTAGGTACAGAGAAATTCCCCATCTTGATGGCGAGCTCTGGAGGGCATAGCACAGCTCTGGTCAGGAAGATCTGGGTCCCAGCCCTCCCTGGTGCATGGTGTGTGTGCCCCTCGGTGAGCTCTTTGGAGCCCAGTGTATTTAACTGTGCAAGGAGGACCACGGGGCTCATGCCAGGGCAAAATGAGCTAAGGAGCATCCAGCATCTGGCTAAGATGTTATTGACAAACATGATCACCTTTTCCTGTCTTTTCATGGCAGGGGCCTTATTTCCCATGCACCCCCTTCATCATCTAACCCAGTTTCTGGTTCTCAGTTGCTGCTCAGTAAATATTTGTTAGGGGAATTACCTGATGCTGGTCTCTTCTGATTTTTTAATTGGTGGCTTTCACATTGTGTTCAGTGCAGTTTTAGGAGTTCTGACGAGGTGCTTGAGGGCCCAGGTGGGCCAGGGCAGGTGGAGCCAGCAAGGGTAGGTGAGAGCTGATAAGAGTTGAACAGTGGAGGGGTGGGGTGAGTTGGGCTCTAGGCGTGCCCCTGTGTTCTCACTGCTAGTTTGCATTTAAATTGGTATGGGAATATTTTCTTCCTTGAAGAAGGGATTCTGTGATTTAAAGTTTGAAAACGGGCTGGACATGGTGACTCATGCCTGTAATTCCAGCACTCTGGGAGGCCGAGGTGGGTGGATCACCTGAGGTCAGGAGTTCGAGACCAGCCTGATCATTATGGTGAAACCGTGTCTCTACTAAAGATACACACAAAAAATTAGCTGGGCATGGTGGCGCACACCTGTGATCCCAACTACCCAAGAGGCTGAGACAGGAGAATCACTTGAACCCAGGAGGCTGAGGGTGCGGTGAACCGAGATCACGCCACTGCACTCCAGCCTGGGTGACAGCAAGACTCTGTCTCAAAAAAAAAAAAAGGTTTGAAAGTAGCTGCTTATGCTTTGAATAGTTTAGGGGAGTAATTTAATTTTACAAATGATGCAAATGTCTATCTCCAACTTCATTGTCCCAAACATTAGCCATTACAATTAAATTAAAAACTCAGTTCTAAGTTCTTCAGCCACACTGGTCATATTTCAAGTACTCAGCAGCCACATGTGGCTACTGGCTACCACTTTGGGCAGCACAGATATGAACATTCTCATCATTAGGTAACTGCTCAATGTGTTCATCTTGCCTGCTGCCCAGATAGAGCAGATTTTTCAGGACAGAGAAATGGCAAAAGAGAAGGCATTTAATACACAGGGAGCTGGCTAACGGGAAAATGGGAGTTTTATTATTATTCAAATCATCCTCCTCAAAAATGTGGAGGCTAGGGTTTTGCAAGGATAGTTTGGCAGACAGAGGACTAGGGAATTGGTGCTGCTGACTGGTTGGCTGGTCCTGGTGCACTGAGTCTGCTTCCACAGAAGAGTTGCTGGTCCCAGTGGGGCCATCTGGTCAGAAAGGCAAAAGCTTGAAAAGACATCTCTAAAGGTCAATCTTAGGTTCTACAATAGTGGTGTTGAGGAGTGGAAAAATACTGAATATCAGAGGTCAGAAAAGTCAGGAAACTCCCCTTAATGCTAAAACAACAAGGTTATCTGGAAAGTCCCTAGCAGGGCAAGCGGCCGTTTGTGGTTTGGTCAAAGGGCGGGAACCAATGAACAACTGACTAATGTTTAACTTTAAATGTCAGCCAATTGTAAACCTACAACTGTAAAAATCCCCAGTGACTCTCTAACTTGCTGTAACTTGTTTGTGTCTGACTATAAGACGGCTGAACACCGAGCTCGGGGTCTCTCCCTAGGATCTGATACCTAGCTGGAGGGAACCGAGTTCGAACTCGAAATAAAGTGATCCCTGCTGCTTGGCTTTGTCTCTGGACTCTGGTGGTTGCTTTCAGGTCATCACGGGTCTGGGCATTACATCTTGGGGGCTCGTCCGGGATTGCCCCTAAGCCCACCAGACCCCGGGCCAACGGGTCATCGCAAAAGTGAGTAAGCCGGCTCTGTTTATATGTTGTCTGTCTGCCTCTGAATAATCCCGCAGGGTCTGTATATGAGACTGATCTAGTCCTGGCGGACGCGCTATAGGACAGTTAGTGGAGGCCGGTGGGAGACGTCCTCCGGTACTCATCTGGGGCTCTGTATTCTGTGGCCCATCTGCTTCTGGTCGGGTCCTAAGCCCGAGACGCGCTAGCGATCAATATATCTTGGTTGTTGGAAGTTATCTGTTGTATGCCCCTTACTAATTTACCTTGATTTACAGGAGCTTCGGAGCCAGTCCTGTACCAGGCACTAATATCCCTTACCACCCATCTTCTATCAACAGGACTTCCTCGGAATGGGCAACTCCCAGACCACACCACTTTCTCTCCTTGTCAATAATTTTAAAGATGTGAGAGCAAGGGGACATGATCTCAGTATAGAACTTAAAAAGGGAAAATTAATAACCCTCTGCCGCTCTGAGTGGCCCACCTTTGGCGTAGGCTGGCCAGCCGAGGGAACTCTTTGCCTCCCCATGATCCTCCAGGTAAAATCAAGGGTTTTCCTGCCAGGTCATTCGGGACACCCAGATCAGATCCCCTACATTTTAGTCTGGCAAGATCTGGTGGAAAATCCGCCCCCGTGGCTAGCTCCCTTTCTGCTGACCTCTGAACCCTGTAAAACCCTAGTTGCGCAACCAACTGGGACTACCAAAAGACCAAAAACTCCAACTGCCCCCTTGCCCCCTGTGTTGCCTGACAGCCAGGACCTCGCATCCTTGAACCCTGCCTTATCCTCCCCCTCCCGGACCCCATGCCCAAGCCCAACCGGCCGCACTCCCAGGAAGCCATGAGGGCCGAGAAGCGGCCGCGGCGCCAGGAGAAACTGAAAGTGAACATGGCTCGGGAGGGCCGGCAGGGCGAATGCGCAGGCGTGTCCAGCGTGAGGAAACTCCGTGAGTTCCCGATTCCACTGTAGCGCTCCCCTTAAGGGAAATAGGACACGTAACCCTAGACTCCAGTATTGGCCATTCTCTACCAGTGACCTGTACAACTGGAAGACTCAGAATGCCCGGTTCTCTGATAACCCCAAGGACCTAACAGCCCTTCTAGATAGTGTCATGTTCACTCATCAGCCCACCTGGGATGACTGCCAACAGCTCCTCCACATTCTGTTCACAACGGAGGAACGGGAGAGAATCCAGGTAGAGGCTAGAAAGTTGGTTCCTGGAGATGACGGTCAACCAACTGCAAACCCTGACCTCATTAATGCAGCATTTCCCTTGACCAGGCCAACGTGGGACTACAATACAGCAGAAGGTAGGGGAAAGCTACTCGTTTATCGCCAGACTCTAATGGCGGGTCTCCGGGCTGCAGCTCACAAGCCCACTAATTTGGCTAAGGTATATTCTGTTTTACAGGGAAAGACAGAAAGCCCCACTGTTTATCTAGAAAGACTAATGGAAGCCTTTAGACAGTATACACCTATAGATGCAGAGGCATCTGAAAATCAGGCAGCAGTCGTTATGTCCTTTGTCAACCAGGCGGCCCCAGATATTTTTAAAAAAGCTACAAAAATTAGAAGATTTGGAGGGAAAACAGATCCAGGACCTCCTTCGCATAGCACAGAGAGTTTACAACAACAGAGATGCTCCAGAGGAAAGACAAATTAGGGCCATTGAGAAAATGACCAAAGTCCTGGCGGTGGTCATCCAAAAAGAACAACCACCGCCAGGAAGCACCCAATCAACGCGTGACCCTAGGCGCAATCTGAGTAAAGACCAATGTGCATACTGTAAAGAAATTGGTCACTGGATAAAAGACTGCCCCAAAAAGAAACAGTGCCAGCCAGGCCAAGGACAATGGCAGCCCAAATCTATGCCAATACTAGTTACCCAAGATACAGACTAGGGGAGACAGGGTTTGGATCCCCTCCCTGAACCTAGGGTAACTTTACAAGTGGAGGGGTCCCCGGTCCTGTTCCTGGTCGATACCGGGGCACAACATTCGGTCTTAGTCAAGCCCTGTGGAAAGTTATCTTCCAACTCCTCCTGGGTTCAAGGGGCCACAGGAACCAAGAAATATCCATGGACAACCCAGAGAGCAGTAAACTTGGGAACCGGGAAAGTGTCCCATAGCTTCCTGGTCATCCCTGACAGCCCTTGTCCCCTGTTGGGGAGAGATCTGTTGACAAAAATGGGGGCACAAATCCATTTTCAACCAGAAGGGCCCAAAGTGACTGACTCCCAAAACAGGCCACTATCTGTTCTTACCATAACTCTAGAGGATGAGTACCGGCTTTACCAGGAGTTAACGCCTCCTAACCAAAATATAGACTCCTGGCTCCAGAACTTCCCGGAGGCTTGGGCAGAAACAGGAGGGCTAGGGCTAGCAAAGCACCGTCCCGCCATTTTTGTTGAGCTTAAGCCCGGGATGGACCCTGTTCACGTGCGCCAATACCCAATGGCCCTGGAAGCCAAAGAGGGAATTATACCACACATCTGCCGACTCCTAGATCATGGAGTCCTACACCCCTGCCACTCACCATGGAACACTCCACTGCTACCAATACAAAAACCCAACAGTAAAGAATACAGGCCGGTACAAGACTTAAGAGAAGTCAATAAAAGGGTAATGGACATACACCCGACGGTGCCAAATCCATACACCCTCCTGAGTACCTTGAGTCCTGAAAATCAATGGTATACTGTTCTAGACCTAAAAGATGCTTTTTTTAGCCTGCCTTTAGCCCCTAAAAGCCAGGAAATTTTTGCCTTTGAGTGGACAGACTCTGAGAGAGGCATAAGTGGCCAACTGACATGGACCAGACTGCCACAAGGATTCAAAAACCCCCCAACTCTGTTTGATGAAGCCCTCCACGAAGACTTGGGTGAGTACCAACGCCAACACCCCAGTATAACTCTTGCAGTATGTTGATGATCTCTTAATAGCGGCAACGTCCCCAGAGTCCTGCATCCAAGGAACCAAAGACCTCCTGAAAACCTTGGGAAACCTGGGTTATCGAGCCTCAGCTAAAAAGACCCAGATCTGCAGGCCAGAGGTAACTTACTTGGGGTATCTACTTAGAGGGGGACAGCGTTGGCTAACAAATGCTCGAAAAGAAACTGTCCTACAGAGATCCCCAGACCGCAGTCAACACGACAGGTAAGAGAGTTCCTGGGATCTGCAGGGTTCTGCAGACTCTGGATACCTGGCTTTGCTGAACTGGCAAAACCCCTCTATCAGGCTACCAAAGAGCAGCAGCCCTTCAATTGGACTGAAGAGGCTGAGCAAGCTTTCCAGCAAATCAAAACTGCTCTGCTCTCGGCCCCCGCGCTGGGTCTTCCGGATGTCTCTAAGCCTTTCCACTTATACGTGGATGAAAGCCGGGGCATAGTGAAAGCAGTATTAACTCAAAATTTAGGTCCCTGGCACAGACCGGTTGCATACCTCTCAAAGAGACTGGACCCGGTAGCTGCAGGATGGCCTCCTTGCCTCCGGATGATTGCTGCAACGGCCCTGATGGTCAAAGATGCTAACAAGCTGGCCATGGGCCAAGAATTACAAGTCACCACCCCTCATGCTGTCGAAGGCATCCTCCGACAACCCCCTGACCGATGGCTCAGCAATGCTCGGCTTACCCATTATTAAGGGCTGTTACTAAACCCCCTCAGAATAACATTTAAGCCTCCGACAACCCTAAACCCAGCATCATTGCTGCCAGACCCAGACTTAAGTAAGCTGCTCCACAACTGTGCTGAAATACTAGCCCAGGTACATGGAGTCAGAGAAGACCTCCAGGACCGACCGCTACCAGATGCAGACCTCACCTGGTTCACTGACGGAAGCAGCTTCGTTCACCAAGGACAGAAGTATGCGGGGGCGGCGGTGACCTCAGAGACTGAGATAGTTTGGGCTGAGCCTTTACCTCCAGGAACATCGGCTCAAAAGGCTGAGTTAATAGCCTTGGCACAAGCCCTGAAACTAGGCAAAGACCGTAAACTGACAGTATATACTGACAGCCAGTGTGCATTTGCCACTGCCCACATACATGGGGCTATATACAGAGAGAGGGGGCTTCTCACAGCTGAAGGAAAAGACATTAAAAATAAAGAAGAAATCTTAAATCTTCTGGCTGCCCTTTGGGAACCCAAAAAGCTGGCTATCGTCCACTGTCCGAACATCAAAAAGCCACTAACCCAGTCACTCGAGGAAACAACCTGGCTGACCAGACTGCAAAAGACGTGGCTAAAACCACTCCTCAGCTGCTGGCCCTCCAGCTGCCTGATCCCGGGCCCAGAGAATTGCCCCTTCACCCAGAATACTCAGAAGAAGACCTCCAGTGGATAAGTAAACTCCCCGGAACACAGGTCAGTAATCAGTGGTGGAAAGATTCTAACAACAATACCATTCTCCCGGACAGGTTGGGGCAGCGAGTAATAGCACAAATCCACCGAAGCACTCCTCCGGGCCCGCGGCGGATGTTAGATTTGATTCAACACGCTGGACTAAAAATTAAAAACGCCCCTGAAAAAGTAGATGCCACGGTTAAAAACTGTGTAGTATGTCAACTCAATAATGCCAGTCACGGGACCCAGACCACGGGAGAAAGACACAGGGGAGATAGACCTGGTATATATTGGGAAATTGACTTTACTGAAATAAAGCCAGGAAAATATGGATACAAATATTTACTAGTTTTTATAGATACATTCTCAGGATGGGCAGAAGCTTTTCCGACAAAAAAAGAAACTGCACAGATTGTGGCCAAAAAGATCCTAGAAGAAATCCTGCCCAGGTACGGCTTTCCAGTCATGATAGGGTCAGATAATGGGCCGGCCTTCACCGCAAAGGTAAGTCAGGGACTGGCTTCCATCCTTGGGGCTAATTGGAAACTACATTGTGCTTATCGACCCCAAAGCTCAGGTCAGGTAGAAAGAATGAATAGAACATTAAAAGAGACCCTAACTAAATTGACCATGGAGACTGGCGCTAACTGGGTAGTCCTCCTCCCCTACGCTCTGTTCCGGGCACGTAACTCTCCTTATAGACTAGGACTTACCCCTTATGAAATAATGTATGGCAAACCACCCCCTATCCTCCCTAACCTTAAAGACAATCTCCTCAAAGCTGACACAGATAATGGTCTTGAATTTTTGTTCTCCTTACAAGCCCTACAGAGAGTTCATGAGGAAGTCTGGCCCAAGCTAAAAGAACTATATGAAGCTGGGCCTCCACCCATTCCACATCAATACAAACCGGGAGACTGGGTCCTCATCAAGCGCCACCGACAAGAAACCCTAGAACCCCGGTGGAAAGGACCATTCCAGGTGATCCTGACTATGCCTACGGCCCTCAAAGTGGAAGGCATCGCCGCCTGGATTCATCACACCCACACCAAGCCTATAGACCCGCTCTCGGACCTTGTTTGTTACATCCTCGACGGGAGAGGCAGCAACCTGGACAGTTGACCGGACCAAAGAAAACCCTCTAAAACTTGTTCTACACCGTCAGCAACCTAAACTGTAACTATGACACCTACCTCCTTTATAACTCTTCTACTCTTATGGATCCCTTGTGGGGAGACCCAGGCGAACCCGGCAACATCCCCTTTCACTTGGCGTTTCTTCCTGACTGAGAACTGGACCAATTATGCTCAGACAGAACAAAAGGGGCTATGTACTTGACTTCAGGAACTACCTGGCCTAGTAGCCCTCTCTTTCTCTGGCGTTCTCTTGTTCAGATCCAGACCACCCTACACGCGGCTATACAGAACCAGGAAAGGGAATTAAATGTCCAGCTTTCAACTTTAACTCCTACCCGCCCCTTTTCCTGGTTATCCCTATTAAGAGAAGGGTTAGAAATCGCAAACACCACTGGCCTAGGCAATCTCTCTGCATGCTTCTTCTGCGCGGCTCTAGGGCGACCGCCGTTAACCGCAGTTCCACTTCCAGGCCCGTCTAACGCTTCTCTCAGCCTAAACCCTAACAATAGCCACATACCACCCCCAATCCCTGACGTCCCCTTGTTCCTAAACCCTGGACAGACACAAGTTTCCTTTTGTTATTCAAATGCCGGCACTACCCTCTGTAATACAACTTCCATTCCCAACTCAACCCTCTTTGCCCCTCCCGTTTCTTTCTTCTGGTGCAATGGGACCCTATATAAGAACCTTTCCACTCAGGCCACTATAACCCTACTGTGTCTCCCTGTCACGCTAGTCCCCCAACTAACCTTGTGCACCCCTGCAGAATTTTCCAGGTGGGACTCCGCCCCTTTCCCTAGACCAAAACGAGCTATATTCCTCCCCCTAGTAGCTGGAGTCTCACTCACCACGTCCTTAGTTGCTGCAGGACTAGCCAGGGGAGCTTTAGGTCACTCCCTTATCAGCACTGCAAAACTCTCTCATCAATTCTCCATAGCTACGGAAGCTTCCGCCGAATCTCTTGCCTCATTACAGAGACAATTGACTTCCCTTGCCCAAGTTACTTTACAAAACCGCCGTGCACTAGACCTGTTAACGGCCAAAAAAGGAGGGACCTGTCTTTTCCTCAGAGAAGATTGTTGTTTCTACATAAATGAATCTGGACTCGTAGAAACGCGAGTTCAACAACTACATAAACTCAGCCTAGAATTGCAGAAACAACAATTCACCTCTGCTGCCAACAGCTGGTGGAATTCCTCCATGTACTCCCTTCTAGTGCCCCTCATAGGACCATTCATAAGTATACTTCTCTTACTCACTATAGGACCATGTATAATAAACAGATTAACAAACTTTGTAAAAGAAAGACTCAATACTGTCCAGCTTATGGTCCTGAGAGCCCAGTACCAACCTGTACTCACCGAGACTTCCGAGTCAGACATATAAGATCCAAGATTGGCTCTCAAGATACTAGAGAGAGGGGGGAATGAGGAGTGGAAAGATACTGAATATCAGAGGTCAGAAAAGTCAGGAAACTCCCCTTAATGCTAAAACAACAAGGTTATCTGGAAAGTCCCTAGCAGGGCAAGCGGCCGTTTGTGGTTTGGTCAAAGGGCGGGAACCAATGAACAACTGACTAATGTTTAACTTTAAATGTCAGCCAATTGTAAACCTACAACTGTAAAAATCCCCAGTGACTCTCTAACTTGCTGTAACTTGTTTGTGTCTGACTATAAAAGATGGCTGAACACCAAGCTCGGGGTCTCTCCCTAGGATCTGATACCTAGCTGGAGGGAACCGAGTTCGAACTCAAAATAAAGTGATCCCTGCCGCTTGGCTTTGTCTCTGGACTCTGGTGGTTGCTTTCGGGTCATCGCGGGTCTGGGCATTACAGTGTTATTTACAGGAGTAAGTGGGGAAGCTGCAAATCTTGTAACCTCTAGAATAATGGCTGGTAATCATTTAGCTATGCCTACATGGTAGCAGAGTTCAGGGCCCTCTCATTCTCCTAACCTGGTGAGCTTCCATTAGTTTTACAAAGGTGGTTTAGTTTCGAGGACTATTATCATTTAAACTATAAATTTCTCCCAAAGTTAGCTTACCCCACACCCAGGAATGACCAAGGGCAGTTTGGAGATTAAAGGTAAGATGGAATTGGTTAGGTCAGATCTCTTTCACTGTCATAATTTTCTGTTATAATTTTTGCAAAGGTAATTTCAGTTACAGAAAGTTCTGTAAGACATTGTTGGTCTGTATTTTCTATTGTTTAAGTCATAGGACTTAGTAGACAGACAGTGGCTGTATCCCCTGTGCTATAATATGTTTGTGGGCTTAAAGGGTAAGTTGAGTTGTCCATAGATGTAGGTTTGGATCCTATTTATTAACTTGCTATTGCCCTACCTTACTGGCTTTACATTCCGTCCTCTGTACCAGGGAGGTTCAGTCATATCAGAGGTTTTCATCTACTTTATCTCCAAGGGTCCCTGTGATTGTGTCTTTGTTCTCTTGGACCCACACCCATGATGAAAATGAACTGCTTTATTAGGTAATGACTGGCTTACCCTCCCACTTTTGTTAACAAAGGTTATTTATAACTACCAACAAAAACCCTTGATCAGCATACGATTATCAGAATTCTTATAGTGAATGGAAGTAATTCCAACCCAAACTTAGAAACAGGACATGATGGTTAGCTTAGCACCTTATCTCTAGTAATTGTACGGTTTCCGTGTGGCGTCTTTCAAATATTGAAAATAACTTATTAGTGTTATTCCCTGTCTCTGTTACTACCTTCTCCCACCCTTAGGTCTTGTTAGGATTACTTAAAGTTTTTTTTCAGGTTTTTAAAGAGATTCTAGGTCCAGGGAATGAAAAACTTTCGACAAAATAAAGTTAACAGAGTTTATTTGAGTGAAGAATGATGTATGAATCAGGCGGCACTCACAACCAGAAGAGGTCCACTGTAACATGGGCAGTGAGTATTTAAGACAGGAAAAGCCTTGAAGAAAGCAGAAACAAGGAACAAAAAGTGCATTGGTTGTTTCAGAGTTACTTTCCTTGTAAAGGTTAAAGCAGAGGGGACTTCCTTATCATGCTGGCTAAAGCTGGCCAGCTTGGAGATTTGGCATTAATTATGTTTCTCTTCTGATTTCTTGTTTCAGTTTGGTGATATGAAACTTTAGCATGAGTGACTCCATTTTGGTTTGATCTGATGGGGCCTAGTGCAGGAGCTCAGTCCAAATCAATGGCCTCCTATAAATTTTATGTAACAATATTCTCCCATTTTGGTCAGGCTGTCACCTAGGTGTGACCAAAACTTAGGGCATCAGTGTTACTCTTATTCACCACCATTCCCAGTTGTTGGCCTCAACGTGTCACTCATAGGTCCTGGTGACCTTGATATCATGCTTTTCTTTGATTTTTAAAAATCATTCCAGTCATATAGAGATCATTTGCCATTCAACTAACGCTGCATGCAAACGTTTCAGACCTTTTGAGAGGGAGACTACTATTATGACTGTCAGGAAGATAATACCAAGAGCGTGGTGTATGCTCCTTAGCCAGGGCTCCCATGCACCAAACCAACTAAAACAGACAAAGTAAAAACAAAGGTTAACGGCTAGAAGCATGGTCTCTGAGTCCAGAGGGCAATCAGTCAAGAAGATTACCAGATATTGGATTTGAAGCATCTTATATTTTTTAACCTTTTTTTTTTTTTTTCAGAGACAGGATCTCGTTATGTTGCCCAGGCTGGTCTTGAACTTCTAGGCTCAAGGGATCCTCCTGCCTCAACTTTCTGACTAGCTGGGACTACAGGCACATGCCACCATGCCTAGCTATTTATTTATTATTATTATTATTATTATTATTATTATTATTATTATTATTAGTTTTGGATATGGGGTTTCACTATGTTACCCAGGCTGGTCTTGAATTTCTGGCCTCAAGTGATTCTCCTACCTCAGCATCCCGAGTACCTGGGACTATAGGCATGAGCCATCATACCTGACTTTGAAACATCTTTTGCAGTTTGAATGTTTCCAGTGATGTCTGAGCAGCTCACAGCAACAGGCACAAAAGTTGTCCATACATAAGCTGGTGAGCTGTGGTGGTGAGTTCTCTTTAAGTCTAGATTAAGTTGTCCAGTTTCAGCTTGCAGGAAAAGGGCAGTTTTTGTTCTTAGTGATTCCAAGTCAGAAAGATAGGAGAAAATTGGAAATCTTAGTTTGAAGAGTTACAACCAGATATTGAAGGAAACTAAAAGAATCCAGGATCCAGTCCAGTTTACAAGTAAAAGCTTTACAAAATGAACAGAGCTAGAATCTAATAATGGGTGCACAATAGTTTTTCTCCTGAAGCATAATTTTTCTCTCAATCATCCCCATCCCCACCATAGTCAATCACGGCAAGATCAATCAGCCAGCAAAACAAGTCTACTCTCATTAACATGGGCCGATCACCTATGCAAGTGTAACAAGAATAGTGATTGACCACACAAGCTCTTTTTACACCTACTTTACTGAAACATTTTGTCAGGAATCTCAGATTAGACTTTTAAAAGCCTTTTGTCTAGTCTGTTTTGCATTGCTCTAAAGGAATACGTGAGGCTGGGTAATTTACACAGAAAAGAGATTTCTTTGGCTCACAGTTCTGCAGGGTATACAAAAATCATGGTGCAAGCATCTGCTTGGCTTCTGGTGAGGGCCTCAGGAAGCTTTAATTTATGGTGAAAGGCAAGGAGAACTGATGTGTTGCACAGCAGGAGAGGGAGCTAGAGAAAAGAGAGAGGAGGTGGTGCCAGGCTCTTTTAAACAACCAGCTCTTGTATGAACTAATAGAATGAGACTCACTCACTACTTCAGGGAGGGCATCAAGCCATTCATGAGAGATCCACTCCTATAAACCAAACACCTCCCACTAGGCCCCACCTCCAACACTGGGGATCATATTTCAACATAAGGTGTGGAAGGGACAAATATCCAAACTATATCACCTTTCCAGACTAGGAAGCCAAGCCAGGGACTCACTCTCTGATGCCATCATACCTGTAATGCCAATAGGTTTGGGTGAATTCTTCTCTTCTTCAGATCTTTAAAATATATTTAAAGTTTCTGAGCCTTCTTTTCATAAGGCTAAAAAACCCAGTCTATGCATATTTTCAAATATGATGCTCCCAAAATAACCAATGTTTCCAATTGTATTCTGTTATAAAGAGAACAAATTCTTATTGAACTTACACAGATAACTATATTGTCATAAAATAAGAATATTCAGCCAGGTATGGTGGCTCATACCTATAACCCCAGCACTTTGGGAGGCTGAGGTGGGAGGATTTCTTTTTTTAATGAAATTAATCAATTAATTAATTATTATAATACTTTAAGTTCTAGGGTACATGTGCACAATGTGCAGGTTTGTTACATACGTATACATGTGCCATGTTGGTTTGCTGCACCTATCAACTCATCATTTACATTACGTATTTCTCCTAATGCTATCACTCCCCCAGTCCCCCACCCATGACAGGCCCTGGTGTGTGATATTCCCCACCCTATGTCCATGTGTTCTCATTGTTCAATTCCTACCTATGAGTGAGAACATGCGGTGTTTGGTTTTCTGTCCTTGCCATAGTTTGCTGAGAATGATGGTTTTCAGCTTCATCCATGTCCCTGAAAAGGACATGAACTCATCCTTTTTTATGGCTACATAGTATTCCAAGGTGTATATGTACCACATTTTCTTAATCCAGTCTATCATTGATGGACATTTGGGTTGATTCCAAGTGTTTGCTATTGTGAATAGTGCCACAATAAACATACGTGTATGTGTGTCTTTATAGTAGCATGATTTATAATCCTTTGGGTATACACCCAGTAATGGGATCACTGGTCAAATGGTATTTCTAGTTCTAGATCCTTGAGGAATCGCCACACTGTCTTCCACAATGGTTGAACTGGTTTACACTCAGTGGGAGGATTTCTTGAGACCAGCCTGGGCAACATAGTGAGACCTTGTCTCTACAAAAAACAAACAAACAGGCATATCATGTTATATGCCTGTAGTCCCATCTACCCAGGGCTGAGGTGAGAGGATCGCTTGAGCCTGAGAGGTCGAGGCTACAGGAGGCCATGACGATGGCACTGTACTCTGGCCTGGGCAGAGTGTGACCCTTTCTCACTAACAGTTTCTGAATTATGGAGAGATCAAGTAGGGAGAAAAAAGGAACTGTTTCAATTATGTTACAAAGGTATAATTTACCAAATTCTTGTAAGCTATAGATAGATTTTTTAAATCCCTTAAATCTGAAATACAAATATGAAAAAGATAATTTAAAAAAATTATTGCTGGATGTGGTGGCATATGCCTGTAGTCCCAGCTACTCAGGAGGCTGAGATGGAAGGACTGTTTGAGCCAAGGAGTTTGCGTCTAGCCAGCCTGGACAACATGTCTCTAAAACAAAAACAAAACAAAACAAAAACTGAATTCTCTCTCTCTCTCTCTCTCTCTCTCTCTCTGACAGTCTTGCTCTGTCACCCAGCCTGGAGCGCAGTGGCGCAATTGTGGCTCACTGCAACCTCCGCCTTTGCGATTTAAGTGGTTCTTATGCCTCAGCCTCCCGAGTAGCTGGGATTACAGGCATGCACTAGCATTCCCAGCTAATTTTTTGTATTTTCAGTAGAGACAGGGTTTTGCTGTGTTGGCCAGGCTGGTCTCGATCTCCTGGGCTCAAGTGATCTGCCTGCCTCAGCCTCCCAAAATGCTGGGATTACAGGCATGAGCCACTGCGCCAAGCCTGATTCTTTTTCATCAGTTCATTTAGTTCCACATAATTAATTCTCATTTTGCTTGATGTTGGGCTAGCAACTTATGAACCAATTTGTTTCTTCATTAGAGTTCTGGAAGTTCTTACACAGTCCAGTAGTATATTCCTGTGTTACCAGAAACCTGTACTTGTCAGAGTTCTTTCCATAAATTTCCTTGGGAGATACACTATTTTAGGATTATAGTTGCTTGCAAAACATTTCAGGAGAGCATCAGAGTAAAACAATTTACTGTCTATGGATCACAAGACTTAAAATGGTCATGGTCGTAGTGACTCACGCCTGTAATCCCAGCACTTTGGGAGGCCGAGGTGGGCGGATCACGAGGTCAGGAGATAGAGACCATCCTGGCTAACACGGTGAAACCCCGTCTCTACTAAAAATGCAAAAAATTAGCCGGGTATGGTGGCGGGTGCCTGTAGTCCCAGCTACTGCAGTGAGCTGAGGATCACGCCACTGCACTCCAGCCTGGGAGACAGAGTGAGACTCCATCTCAAAAAAAAAAACAAAAAGGTCATGGTTAAAGATCTGATGAGAGTTTATTATGATAATGACACAATTGACATGTTAAATCATTATTTCTGAGACATACAACATTTTTTCATAATAACCAGAATTATAACTGATGACGTTATGCCAAGACATATCAGATTTCTTGGAATTTCACAAAATTTCTGGAACACGCAAACACTCAATCATCATTGCTTATTTGACAAATGCTTATTCTGCAAATTTAACATATCAATTAAGCCTAATTAGCTTAACATTTCTGTTTTATAAGACCTTCCAGGACCCCTGGAAGGTTCCAAAGTCAGTGTGGGATAAAAAAGGCCTAATTTAGAATTTGATTTTGGAAAGTTTGTCAAAAATACCAAAATGTTTGTCAATATTAATATCAATATTAAAGGTTTGATTTTTATCAATATCAAAGGCTTGGTTTGGAAAATTTGTCAAAAATATCAAAACACTTGATTAACTTGGATCACAGATTATGAGACAGTATCAGAATGACAAAGGATTTTAAAGACAAATACAGAAAAGTTACATAGTAGAAAAAAAAATTTTAACATTGAGAATATTCTGTTTTCTTAATTAAAAGATCTAATAAAAGACAACATGGGCAATACAAAATATCTTCTAAAACTTCCTCATTATGTTCATAAACTTTGTTACTGGGTGGCTTGATGAAATTCAGATATTCAAAAAATACCTCTCCAGCAGATACATTCTCAGCCTCTTGAGTAATGGTGATGGTATTTAATTATAAAGCATTATTCAGATGTTAATGAAACACTTTCACTGCATACTCATTTACTTCTAACAAGAACTCTGTCTTGTAGCTAAAAGCAGTTAAGCTAACATTAGAACTAAAAAAATTTTAGTTCTTTCTATTGAAACACACTATTTACAAATAGAAATTGTTACTTCCTGAGACATAAGTGTATCATATAGTGAACATATATGCTATTTTTTGTCTAAGCAGTATATATTTTCCTTTCTTTCAGTTAATGCTATTAATAATTTTAACTTCTAGGAGAACCACCGTAAATGCTTCAACTAGACTTAACTCTATCCCTGAGTCCAGGGATGAACATGTGACTTAGACTGGCCAATCAGAGATGTCATTCCCCTGGCCTGTTACCCAATATAGACCAATGAGAGTCAGGTACAGAACTTTTATAGAAGAAAATATAAGAAACTGTGATGTGGGCAGCCATCTTGCTAAACATATGGAGTCTAAGAAAGAAGCCAACAGAGCTGATATATCAGATACTTGGATCTGAGAACATAATTTAAGTTCTTTAACATAAGTTAAGTTTAAGTTGTCAAGCCAGAAGTCAAATTTACTTGTGGGCTTTTTGCAGAATTTCCCCTTTTGCTTCAACTAGTTCATGTTAGATTTTCCTCATCAATTGTGAAATAGTGAATTTTATCTCATATGGATAGATAATTATTTAAACAAGAAAAGTTAAATACTGGAGAAGAGCTATGTCATTTTTAATCACTTCTAGTTTCGGACGTTAGTCAGAAGCTTGAGGGACACTTATGTAGCTACTCTGGCCCCAGGCACAGGATCTGAAAATATCCTACTCAGGATTTTGTGTCCTTCCTCATGAGGTCTACTGGACCCCAACATATGTAGAAGCTCAGTAGAAAACTTATTGAATATTGAATAAATCTGGGGTAGTGTGGACCTCCATGAAGCTGCAATATATGTGCATGCCTTATTCCTGAAATAAACTATTCATACATATGCAAAAAAAGACAACATAAAGCACAGGAAATCATTTTGATAAAACACCAATTCTTTGTTTTCTAGGCAGAGCACTTAAGAAAATGTTTTTCCAATAAAACTTTGTTTGTTTGTTTTTTAACTTAGAGAAAGCAGCTTCAAGTTTTGTACCAATGAACTTTTGATATTCAGGTTCATTTTTAAAACCCTTAAATAATTTTATTCAATTTTGACCATCTTGACCACACATAAAATTTCTCTTTCAAAAGCCTTCTAAAACTTAAAAAAAAAGTTTTAAATTTTAAGTTCCGGGATGCATGTGCAGGACGTGTAGGTTTGTTACGTAGGTAAACATGTGCCGTGGTGGTTTGCTGCACCTATCAACCCATCACTTAGGCATTAAGCCCTGCACGCATTAGCTATTTATCCTGATGCTCTCCCTCCCCCGACTCTCCCCACCAACAGGCCCCAATGTGTGTTGTTCCCCTCCCTGTGCCCATGTGTTCTTATCATTTAGCTCCCACTTATATAAGTGAGAATATGCGATGTTTGGTTTTCTGTTCCTGCATTAGCTTGCTGAGGATAATGGCTTCCAGCTCCATCCATGTCCCTGTAAAGGACATGATCTTATTCCTTTTTTTATGACTGCATAGTATTCCATGGTGTATATGAACCACATTTTCTTTATCCAATTTATCATTGATGGGCAATTTGGATTGATCCCATGTATTTGCTATTGTGACTAGTGCTGTAGTGAACGTATGTATGCATGTATCTTTGTAATATGTATATTTATATATTAATTATAATGTATTATATGTTATATAATTACATATTATATAATTATATATAATATATTTATATATAAATATATATAATATAAATATATGTATTTATATATGTATAATTATTTATATTCCTTTGGATATATACCCAGTAATGGGATTGCTGGGTCAAATGGTATTTCTGGTTCTAGGTTTTTGAGGAATCACCACACTATCTTCCAAAATGGTTGAACTAATTTACATTCCCACCAACGATGTATAAGGTTCCTTTTTCTCCACAGCCTCACCAGCATCTGTTGTTTCTTGACTTTTTACTAATCATCATTCTGACTGGCGTGAGGTGGTATCTCACTGTGGTTTTGATTTGCACTTCTCTAATGATCAGTGATGTTGAGTTTTTTTCATGTGTTTATTGGCTGCATAAATGTCTTCTTTTGAGAAGTGCCTGTTCATGTCCTTTGCCCACTTTTTAATGGGGTTCTTTGGTTTTTTCTTGTAAATTTGTGTAAATTCCTTGTAGATTCTGGAGATTAGAACTTTGTCAGATGAATAGATTGCAAAAATTTTCTCCCATTCTGTAGGTTGTCTGTTCACTCTAATGATGGTTTCTTTTGCTGTGCAGAAGCTCTTTAGTTTAATTAGATCCCATTTGGCAATTTTTGCTTCTGTTGCAATTGCTTTTGATGTCTTCGTCATGAAATCTTTGCCTGTGCCTATGTCCTGAGTGGTATTGCCTAGATTTTCTTCTAGGGTTTTTATAGTTTTGGGTTTTACATTTAAGTCTTTAATTCATCTTGAGTTAATTTTTGTATAAAGTATAAGGAAGGGGTCCAGTTTCAATTTTCTGCATATGGCTAGTCAGTTTTCCCAGCACCAATTTATTAAATAGGGAATCCTTTTCCCATTGCTTGTTTTTCTCAGGTTTGTAAAAGATCAGATACTTGTAGATATGTGGTCTTATTTCTGGGATCTCTATTCTGTTCCATTGGTCTATGTGTCTATTTTTGTACTAGTACCATGCTGTTTTGGTTACTGTAGCCTTGTAGTATAGTTTGATTGAAGTCAGGTAGTGTGATGCCTCCAGCTTTGTTCTCTTTGCTTAAGACTGTCTTGGCTGTATGGGCTCTTTTTTTGTTCCATATAAATTTTAAAGTAGTGTTTTTTTTGTTTTTTTTTTTTTTTTTTTAATTTTGTGAAGAATGTCAATGGTAGTTTAATGGAAATAGCATTGAATCTATAAATTACTTTGGGCAGTATGGCCATTTTCATGATATTGATTCTTCCTATCCATGAGCATAGAATGTTTTTCCATTTGTTTGTGTCCTGTCTTATTTCCTTGAGCAGTGGTTTGTAGTTCTCCTTGAAGAGGTCCTTTGCTTCCCTTGTTAGCTGTATTCCTAGGTATTTTATTATCTTTGTAGCAATTGTGAATGGGAGTTCATTTATGATTTGCCTCTCTGCTTGTCTATCATAGGTGTGCAGGAATGTTTGTGATTTTTGCCCTTGATTTTGTATCCTGAGTCTTTGCTGAAGTTGCTTATTAGTTTAAGAAGCTTTTGGGCTGAGACAATGGAGTTTTCTAGATATAGGATCATGTCATCTGCAAACAGAGACAGTTTGACTTCCTCTCTTCCTATTTGAATATCCTTTATTTCTTTCTCTTGCCTGATTGCCCTGGCCAGTACTTCCAATAGTATGTTGAATAGGAATAGTGAGAGAGGGCATCCTTGTCTTGTGTGGGTTTTCAAGGGGAATGCTTCCAGATTTTGCCCATTCAGTATGACATTGGCTGTTGGTTTGTCATAAACCCCCTTATTATTTTGAGGTATGTCGAGAGTTTTTAACATGAAAGGATGTTGAATTTTATTGAAGGCCTTTTCTGCATTTATTGAGATAATCATGTGGTTTTTGTCTTTAGTTCTGTTTAAGTGATGAATTACGTTTATTGGTTTGCATATGTGGAACCAGCTTTGCATCCCCGGTATGAAGCCGACTTGATCATGGTGGATAAACTTTTTGATGTGCTGCTGAATTCGGTTAGCCAGTATTTTATTGAGGATTTTTGCATCAGTGATATTGGCCTGAAGTTTTCTTTTTATTGTTGTGTCTCTGCCAGGTTTTGGTATCAAAATGATGCTGGCCTCTTAACATGAGTTAGGGAGAAATGCCTCTTTTTCAATTGTTTGGAATAGTTTCGGAAGGAATGGTACCAGCTCCTCTTTGTATCTTTGGTAGAATTCAGCTGTAAATCCATCTGGTCCTGGGTCTTTTTTTGGTTAGTAGGCTAGTTATTACTGCCTCAGTTTCAGAACATGCTATTGGTCTATTCAGGGATTCAACGTTTTCCTGGTTCAGTCTTGGGAGGGTGTATGTGTCCAGGAATTTATCCCTTTCTTCTAGATTTTCTAGTTTATTTGCATAAAGGTGTTTATAATATTCTCTGATGATTGTTTGTATTTCTGTGGGGTCAGTGGTGATATCCCCTTTATCATTTTTTATTGTGTCTATTTGATTCTCCTCTCTTTTCTTCATTAGTCTAGCTAGTAGTCTATCTATTTTATTACTTTTTTCAAAAAACTAGCTCCTGGATTCATTGATTTTTTTTTTTTTTTTGAAGTGTTTTGAAGGGTTTTTTGTGTCTCTATTTCCTTCAGTTCTGCTCTGATTTTGGTTATTTCTTGTCTTCTGCAAGCTTTGGGGTTTGTTTCCTCTTGGTTCTCTAGTTCTTTTAGTTGTGATGTTAGGGTGTCAATTTTCTAACAAAAGCTAGAAAGTGAGATCTTTCTAGCTTTTTGATGTGGGCACTTAGTGCTATAAGTTTCCCTCTTAACACTGCTTTAGCTGTGTCCCAGAGATTCTGGTATGTTGTCTCTTTGTTCTCGTTGGTTGAAAAGAACTTCTTGATTTCTGCCTTAATTTCATTATGTACTCAGGAGTCATTCAGGAGCAGGTTGTTCAATTTCTATGTAGTTGTTTGGTTTTGAGTGAGTTTCTTAATCTTCAGTTCTAATTTGATTGCTCTGTGGTCTGAGAGACTGTTTGTTTGTTATGATTTCAGTTCTTCTGCATTTGTTGAGGAGTGTTTTACTTCCAATTAAGTGACCAGTTTCAGAGTAAGTGCCATGTGTTGCTGAGAAGAATATATTCTATTGTTTTTGGGTGGAGAGTTCTGTAGATATGTATCAAGGTCCACTTGATCCAGAGCTGAGTTCAAGTCCTGAAAATCCTTGTTAATTTTCTGTTTTGATGATGTAATATTGACAGTGTGGTGTTAAAGTCTCCCACTATTATTGTGTGGGAGTCTAAGTCTCTTTGTTGGTCTCTAAGAACTTGTTTTATGAATCTGGGTGCTCCAGTATTGGGTGCATATATTTTTAAGATAGCTCCTCTTATTGAATTGAACCCTTTACCATTATGTAATGCCCTTTTTTGTCTTTTTTGGTTTGTGTTGGTTTAAAGTTTCTTTGGCCAGAAACTAGGATTGTAACCCCTGCATTTTTCTGCTTTCCATTTGCTTGGTAAATTTTCCTCCATCCCTTTATAATGAGCCTACGTGTGTCTGTGCTGAGATGGGTCTCTTCAATATAGCACAACAATGGGTCTTGACTCTTTATCCAGCTTGCCATTCTGTGTCTTTTTACTGGGGCACTTGGCCCATTTACATTTAAGGTTAATATTGTTGTGTGTGAATTTGATCTTGTCATCATGATGCTGGCTGGTTATTTTGCAGACTTGTTGATGCAGTTGCTTCATAGTGTCATTGGTCTTTGCACTTCAGTGTGTTTTTGCAGTGGCTGGTAACAGTTTTTCCTTTCCATATTTAGTGCTTCCTTCAGGAGTTCTTGCAAGGCAGGCCTAGTGGTGATGAATTCCCTCAGCATTTGCTTGTCTGAAAAGGATTTTATTTCTCCTCCGGCCTATGAAACTTAGTTTGGCCAGAATCTGGGTTGGAAATTATTTTCTTTCTTTCTTTCTTTCTTTTTTTTTTTTTTTTTGAGACAGAGTCTCACTCTGTTGCCCAGGCTGGAGCGCAGTGGCTGGATCTCAGCTCACTGCAAGCTCCACCTCCCGGGTTTTATGCCATTCTCCTGCCTCAGCCTCTGGAGTAGCTGGGACTACAGGCGCCCGCCACCTTGCCCGGCTAGTTTTTTGTATTTTTAGTAGAGACGGGCTTTCACCGTGTTAGCCAGGATGGTCTCGATCTCCTGACCTCATGATCTGCCCGTCTTGGCCTCCCAAAGTGCTGGGATTACAGGCTTGAGCCACCGCACCCGGCTGGAAATTATTTTCTTTAAGAACGTTGAATATTGACCCCTAATCTCTTCTGGCTTGTAGGGTTTCTGCTGAGAAGTCTACTGTTAGTCTGATGGGTTTCTCTTTGTGGGTGACCCAGCCTTTCTCTCTGGCTGCCCTCAACATTTTTTTCCTTGTTTTGACCTTGGAGGATCTGATGATTACGTGTCTTTGGGTTGATCTGCTCATGGAGTATCTTACTGGGGTTTTCTGGATTTCTTGAATTTGAATGTTGGCCTGTCTTGTTAGGTTGGGGAACTTCCCCTAGATAATATCCTGAAGTATGTTTCCCAACTTGGTTCTTTTTTCCCCGTATTTAAACATAAACTAATATTTAGTCATTAATGCTTCAGTATTTTAACTTTTTTTTTTTTTTTTGAAGACCAAGTCTCGCTCTTTCATCCAGGCTGGAGTGCAGTGGTGTGATCTTGGTTCACTGCAATTTCCACCTCCCAGGCTCAAGCAATTCTCATGCGTCAGCCTTCCAAGTAGCTGGGATTGCAGACATGCACCACCACACCCTGTTAATATTTGTATTTTTAGTAGAGATGGGGTTTCACCATGTTGGCCAGGCTGGTCTTGAACTCGTGGCCTCAAGTGATCTGCCTGCCTTGGCCTCCCAAATTACTGAGATTACAGGTGTGACCCACTTTGCCTGGCCTATTTAAACTTAATTAGAAATTACCTAGGCATATAATGAATATCTATTACCTAATTTAACTTACCATAACTTTAAAGCTTTTGAGCTACCAGAGAGATTTTTGAAACCATGAAAAGTTTACTTATAAACTTTTATCTCACTTACATTCACCTAATTCCCTTGTTCTCAACAATTATGCTTGAATTACTCATGAAAATTTTCACAGGACATTAAACAAAACTAGTCATTACCAGGCTGGGCACAGTGGCTCACACCTGTAATCCCAGCACTTTGGGAGGCTGAGGCAGGTGGATCACTTGAGGTCAGGAGTTTGAGACCAGCCTGGCCAACATGATGAAACCCCATCTCTACTAAAAATACAAAAATTAGTAGGGCATGGTGGCATGCGCTTATAGTCCCAGTCACTCAGGAGGTGGAGGCAGGAGAATCTCTTGAACCCAGGAACTGGAGGTTGCAGTGAGCTGAGATGGCACCACTGCATGCCAGCCTGGGTGACAGAGCAAGACTCTGTCTCAAAAACAAACAAACAACTAGCCATTATCTTAAGTCATTTCCCTGTTAACTATTTTTACAGCATGTGCATGTTAGGCAGTCATCATCAAAGCAAGAAACTAAAAGTTATATACAATTTTTTAATGTGTAAGTCAAGAGAGGAGACACAACTGTTATCATTAATCCAAAAATATTTTTTAAAATTCTCTTTATTTTTACAACAATTATCTTAGAAAAATCGACAATATTAAACAAATCTTATTGACCAAAGGTTTCCCTGAGTCATGTAAACTCTGAAAGCATTCTGTACTTCCAAAGGGTTTAAGGAATACTGAATTCATAAGAGCACATATTTTCCTTTAAGCCAATCAAATGGACCTTCTTTAAGAGATTTTATAATTTGGAAATAGTATCTGAGGTAGGAAAATACGATATACATAACATATAAACAGACATACATAAATATACATGTTGGGGCTCAGAAAACAATACCCCAAAATGAAGGCAGCAGAAACAGCCTCAGAAATGAAAGTTTTCTTCTGAACTTTTTCTGCCCTCTTGCCTTAGTCCTTTTTTCCCCCAAGGGTAGCTATAGAAACTAGAATCGCTCTTCCCCAAGGCAGGTCATAAAAACCACAACCCCTTTCCTTCAAAGCCAGCTGTGAAAACGAAACATATTACTCTGCCTTTCCCTCCACCTTTCTGTGTAAAAACTGGCTGTAAAGAAATGATCTGATCCATCTTGTCTGACTGTAGGTCATGAGACCCTCAATCCAGAGGGGGTCCTGCCCCACACCTATAGGCAGGAATGCGTGCTCAGAGAGGCCAACAGGAATCTAGACAGGCCGTGCTGGTTTCCCCCTCAGTCTACTAGCATCAGATCATACCCTTTCTGTCCAATCATATTTCTACATAGCTGTTCCTACTTTGTTGAACCTAAGCATAAAACTTCACAATTTCCCTTGTATCTTTGAATCTTCATTCTGAAGGCTCCCATGTATACCTGTTAAATAAATTTGTTTGCCTTTTCTCCAATTAATCTACCTTCTGTGAGTTGATTTTTCAGCAAACCTTCAGGAGCCAAAGGAAACTTTTCTCTTGCCCCTACAGAGTCCCAGACTCCCTGCATTTAAATGAACTCATTATTTTCTGTCTTCCTGAAACCTTTCCTACTAGAGGTCTTTTACCAAACCCAGTTCAGTTTTTGTCTAACCTGGTCGGATCCCTAAAGCCTTCCTGTAGAACCTAATCCAGTTTCTCTTGTGACTTCCACAGATAGTCTGGATTGAAACTGTTCATATAAATTTGGACACACGTAATGGAGCTCATATCCAAGGGGGCCTTACCATTGACACCCTCCAAATGTGCAAAGAGAAGCAGTGAGCACAAGGGGCTCAGCAGAGTAGCCAGTCTGTTTGCTTATTAATCCTGGAGTTCATCAATGAGGATCTCCTTTGAACCCTTGCTTTTGACCCTATGTCTAATAAAATAAAACCTTAGACAAAATAAATTTAACAGAGTTTATTTGAGCAAATAATAATTCAAGAATCAGGTAGCCCTCAGAACCTGAAGAGGTTCAGAGAGCTCTGCTCTGCAATGTGGCCAGTGAATATTTATAAACAAGAAAAGGCTGAAGAATGCAGAATCAAAGAATAAAAGACGGATTGATCATTTCAAAGTTGTTTTCCTTCAAAGGGTTAAAGCAGGGGGGCTTTCCTTGTTATGCCAGCTAAAACTGGCCTGTCCGAGGATTTGGCTATTATCTCTCTCCTGATTTCTCTGGAAGGTTAGATAAACAACTTAGTTTCAGTTTGGTGACATGAAACTTTAGCATGAGTGACTCCATTTTCGTTTGGTCTGGTGGGGTCTGGTGCAGGAACCTAGTCCAAATCAATGGCCTCCTACAAATTTTATTTAATAGGAGGTAATGATCCCAAAAGTTTAATGTGAGAATTTAGAAAATCAACTAAAAAAAGCCTAGTTATCAAATCTGTAAATCAAACAAAATCTAGAATATATAGATTTTTAGTGTAGAAAACAGGATGTATTGTGTGGTTGCATTTTTAAAATACATATAGGGTGAGACTTCTGGCTATTGCAGAGTGAAGAGGTTGGCAAATTCTCACCCCCACAAAACTGGGCAACATTGTGAAAAACAATTTCAGGACTATGGAAATCAACCAAAAGGAAACAAGGAATTAAGAAGTTTTTAGTCTGAAAATGTACTGGCCAGGTGCGGTGGCTCACACCTGTAATCCCAACACTTTGGGAGGCCGAGGTGGGCGGATCACTTGAGGTCAGGAGTTTGAGACTGGTCTGGCCAACATGGTGAAACCCCGTCTCCACTAAAAATACAAAAATCAGCCAGGCGTCGTGGCACACGCCTGTAATCCAGCTACTCGGGAGGCTGAGGCAGAAGAATTGCTTGAACCCGGAAGCGGAGGTTGCAGTGAGCCAGGATCACTCTCTGTGCACTTCAGCCTGGATGACAGAGCAAGACTTCATTTAAAAAAAAAAAAAAAAAAAGTTGTATGTAAAAATGATTGATGAGCATCTAGGGTTTTCATGCCTGGAGCTTCACCCTTCCCTGTGCCCTGAGGACATGCTGCCTAGCAGTTTTACCAGGGCAGTACTGGCTGTGAAAACCATCAGCCTCACTATCAGAGGGATATAGATTTGATTTGGAGGGGGAAATGTAACCCCACACCCAATAGTGTTGTCAGTAAAAGCTGTAAACTCAGTAGAAATTGGAAAGGAAAACTCACAGCTCGGCTAGTCTGCAAACACAGTCCTGGTTGGTGTGAGCAGCTGACCAGCTAGAAATTTAATGGAGAAAGCCTAGAAACAAGAAAGCCATAGAAATGCTATGTCATCTCTCCACAGACCCCGATTGACCAGGAAACTATGCATATGCACAGGGGAAAGCCATGAGGGCCTTGACAAAAGTAAAAGTTAGGCAGACTTGAAAATAGAGTGAACTTTAAATGTACTTCATCCCACACACAGATCCATCAGCAGAAGATGGATCTTGTAGGCCTAAGGTGTTCGAGCAGAACCTGTGCCCAATCATTGGCTGACCACTAAGCTAAGCTACAGGGACTACTCTTAGAAGGCCAGGCTAAATATTAAACACAAGACTTAAAAACAAAAGGCTGAACAGAGACATTAGTGGCCATGTGCTGCAGGAGGCAAAGATGCCGCTGATTACTTCTGGGAAAGCAAATAAAGACAATAATAACTGCCTCAGGAAAAGAAATCAGAGTCCAGAGTTGCTAGAGTATATTATCTAAAATGTCAAGTTTTCAAAAAACATTATGAGACATGAAGAAACAAAATCTGACCCATACTCAGAAAAAAAAAAAAAAAGCAAATATAAACTATGAGTGGTTCCAGAAATTAGATTATTGGACAAAGATTTCAAAGCAGCTATTATAAATATGTTCAAAGAACTAAAGAAAACCATGCTTAAGAATGAGTAAATCAGTGTAATGACAATGATTCAACAAATAGATGATCTCACTTAAAATGCAGAAATTAGTTTTTAAAAAAGAACCCAGTGGAAATTCTGAGTTGCAATAAATAATAACAAAAATAAAAATACTAGAGGAGGTCACAGAAGAGTCAGTGAAATTGAAGATAGATCATTAGAAATTACTCAGTGGGGAAAAAAAGAGGAAAAGATAGAAGAAAAAATACACAGTGCCTCAGAGACTGGTGGGATAACATGAAGCATACCAACATACATGTAATTGGAATCCCAGAAGGAGACTCCAGAGAAATGACAGAAAAATGTTTAATGACATAATGCATGAAAATTCCCCAAATTTGACTTAAAAAAAACATTTCACAGACTCCAGAAGCTCGAGAAACTCTAAGTAGAATAAATACAAAGAGATTCGCACCTGGGCACATCATGGACAAACCACTGGAAGCCACACCAAAAACAAGAGACAATCTTAAAACTAGCAAGAAAAAAACAAATCACCATATACAAGGGGACAATATGATTAATGGTCAACTTCTTGTCTTTAAACCATGAAGACCAAAAGACAGTATAATTATATATTCAAATTGCTGAAAGAGAAAAAACTGGCCAGGCACTGTGGCTCACGCCTGTAATCTCAGCACTTTAGGAGGCTGAGGCGGGTGGATCACTTGAGGTCGAGGGTTCGAGACCAGCCTGACCAACATGGAGAACCCCCGTCTCTCCTAAAAAATACAAAAGTAGCTGGGCATGGTGGCACATGGCTGTAATCCCAGCTACTTGGGAGGCTGAGGCAGGAAAATCACTTGAACCTGGGAGGCAGAGGTTGCAGTGAGCCGAGATTGTGCCATTGCACTTCAGCCTGGGCAACAAGAGTGAAACTCCATCTCAAAAAAAAAAAAAAAAAAAAAAGAAAAGAAAGAAAAAACTGTGGACCAAGAATTCAAAATCTAGAAAAACTAATCTTTAATAATGAAGGTAAACTATATTCCCAGATAAAGAAAGAATGAGATAATTTGTTGCTAACTGACCTGTTTACAAAAAATAAAGAAATAAAAAATGCAGGAAATGGTAAATATGTGGACAAATAAAGACATATAATCATTGATCTTTTCTTATGATTACTTTGAAAAACATTCTGTAAAACTATCATTATAACTCAATTCTAAACTTGTAACACATACATGTGTAACATCTAAATACTAATCACATAAAGGAAAGTGGAAATAAACTTATAGTGGAGAAAAGTTGTTATATTTTACTGGAACTAAGTCAGTATCAACTTGAAGTAGATTGTGACAAGGTAAGGTGTATATATTCATCTGTCGAGCAACCATTACTAAAATAAAATGTTTAAATAGCTGCGAGGCATGGTGGCTTACATTTGTAATCCCAGCACTTTGGGAGGCCAAGGCAGGCAGATTGCTTGAGTCGGGGAACTCAAGACTAGCCTAGGCAACGTGGTGAAACCTCATTTCTATAAAAAACACAAAAATTAGTCAGGCATGGTGGGACTAAAAACGGGCACCAGGAGGTTGAGTCTTCAGTGAGCTGCAGTCATGCCACTACACTCCAGCCTGGGCAACAGAGCAAAACCCTGTCTCAATAAATAAATAAATAAATGAATAAAATAAAGTAAATAAAAATGTTACACAATACATTTGTTTAACACAAGACAGTAAAAGAGTAACAAAAGAACAAAAAAACTGCAACATATAGGAACTAAATAGCAAAATGATAGATATCCAGTCCTATCAAGTACATTAAAAGTATATTACTTCCTGAACATCTAATGAAAAGGTAGACGTTCTCAGGCTGGATACAAAACAATATCTGATAGTATGCTGTCTACAAGAGACAAACTTGAAATTCAAAGATAAATAAAGATTGACAAAGAATAGGGAAAGTTTTACTCTGTAAACAGTAACAGTAAGATAGCTGGTATGGTCATACAGACATCAGACAAATAGACTGTAAGACAAAAAATAAGCTAGAAATGAGGAGAGATATTTCATAATGACAAAAATGTCAGTACATCAGGAAGATGTAAGTGTATACACACCTAAAAACAGAGCCCCCAAATATATAAGACAAAAATTGACAGAATCAAAAAAAGAAATTGACAACTCCACAACTTTTGATATTGATAGAACAACTGGACAGAAGATGAGTAATGCTGGAAAAAAGCATGATGGAAGATCATACATTCTTTTCTTCTTTTTTTTTTTATGGGGTCTTATATTTCACTATGTTGCCTAGGCTGGCCTTGATTTCCTGGACTTAAGCAATCCTTCCACCTCAGCCTACTGAGTAGCTGAGAGTACAGACACTCACCACTGGGCCTGGCTACTGAATACACCTTCTTTTTCAGTGTACATGAAACATTCTCTGGGTTAGACCATGTGCTAGGCCATTAAACAAATATAAACAAATTTGAAATAATTTGAATTATTCAAAACATGTTCTCTGAATACAATGGAGTTAAGAAATTTGAGACATCCCCAAATATTTGGAAGTTAAACAATGCATTTCTAAGTAACCCATGCACCAAAAAATAAATAAATAAGGAAACTAAAAAACGTTAAGAGGCTGGGAGCGGTGGCTCACACTTATAATCCCAGCACTTTGGGAGGCTGAGACAGGAGATTTGCTTAAAATCAGGAGTTCCAGACCAGCCTGGGCAGCATGATGAAACTCCATTTCTACCAAAAGTTAAAAAAATTTTAAAGTAAACAAAATGTAACATGTTAAAATTTATGAGCTATGCCAAACCAACGTTTAGCACAGCTCATAAATACAGACCACCTATATTAAAAAAGAAAAAAAGTGCTAAAATATTACAAATCAGTTTTCACTTTAAGCAAATAAATAAAGAAAAACAAATGAAACTCTAAGCAGAAGAAAAGAAAGAATAAAAATTATAGTAGAAATTAGTAAAATAAAAACAGAAAAATAATACAGAAAATCAATTTAATTGAATGAAAAGTATGAAAATATTTTTAAAGGATAACCATTTAGCTAGACTGAATAAGAAAAAAAAAAGAAAAGGCACAAATGATCAAAATCAATAATGATAAGGGGCCATCACTACTAATTTGAAACAAATTAAAAGGATTTTAGGGGACTATTATGCAAGACATGAATTACCAAAACTAACTCAAGAAGAAACAGAAATTCTGTATTCATCTATGACAAGTAAAATAATTGAATCTGTAGCTAAAAACCTTCCAACAAAATAAACTCTAGGCCCAAATGTTTTCACTGGTAAGTTCTACCAACATTTAAGGAAAAAATAATGCTAATTCTACAATCTTTCCCAGAATATAGAAGCAGAAGAAACACATCTTGACTCAATTAAGTAGGGCAATGATACCCTAACACCAAAACTACAAAAAGATTTTACCAAAAAAAAAAAAAAAAACCCTCAAATTACAGGCCCAGATTCTTCATGAACATAAATGCAGAAATCCTTAACAAAACATTAGCAAGTCAAATTCAGCAATATAAATAAAAAGATAATACATCACAACCTAGAGGGGTTTATCTTGGTAATCTAAATTATGAATAATTTGTCTCTGGATGATGAAATTATGGGGAGTTCTTTTCCTCCAAATTTTCAAAAGTGAACATGGTTTAATTCTTTAATAAGAATTTAAATATTGCAGTTTAAAAGAAATACAATGAATTTTCTTCCAATATTTTCTGGAGTAGACAGTGAGTGGAAATGCTGATTTGGGTAAAAGAGAACACATTTCTCTCTCTCTCTCTCTCTCTCTCTCTCTTTTGTTTTTGAGATGAAGTCTTGCTCTGTCACCAGGCTGGAGTGCAGTGGCACGATCTCAGCTCACTGCAGTCTCCGCCTCCTGGATTCAAGCGATTCTCCTGCCTCAGCCTCCCAAGTAGCTGGAACTACAGGTGCCTGCCACCACACCCAGTCAATTTTTGTATTTTTAGTAGAGACGGAGTTTCACCATGTTGGCCAGGATGGTCTTGATCTCTTGACCTACTGATCCAAAAGGAAAAGATGAAAGCATGAAATTAAAAACAGCAAATGTAGCGGGATGCCCCCTCATCTGTCCCATGACCAAGCGGGGGTCCAGCAGAGTCCTCAGTGACAAGCAGCGGCCTCTGAGGCCCCAACCACACAGAGGAACCACCTCCCCTGCATAACAGGGACATTTGCACGAGGACACAATCAGGTTTTGTCATTTGCCAGGTATATTATAATAACTCCTTTTTCAAGGGCAAAACAGTGAGGAAGTCATCAAAGTGGCCATGTTTGTAAATGGCATGGCATGTGCAGAAAAAAGAAATTTCTAAGTATTCCTTCATTCTTTGTTCTTAGCTGGGACCTTGGACTTTATTATAAATAGTTACTCTACTACCAAAAGCTGAATGAGACTATTGTGCCGTGGAGAAAGGTAATCTCTGCTGGCAGGAAACCAGAACTGGTCTACCTCCAAAATCACCAAGAGGGATATTTTATTTAATTTTCTATTCTATTCCTATTTTATTTCACAATTTGAAAAAGGAAATGATGGGTGATATAAATTAAGTAATTTCTTTCCTTACCAATCTGCTATCTTTCCCAAAATTCTGACTCAGAGCTCTAGTGACACAACTTCTTCCCCCGTTTCAGTCTGGAACAGAGTGGGCAGGTGTGGAGACTTAGTGATGGGACAGCTGAGGCTGAACTCACTGAGCTGATGCTGGTGAGAACCCGCAGTCACAGGCTTGGGTATCCCCGGGCCTGAGCAATGTGGGGTCCCTCCCTCCCTGGGCCCTATGCACCTCCTCATGTATTTGATGATGCCCCAAATTCCTTTAACAAAAAGCATTTACTTACATTAGAGACAGAAAGTCTAAAATGCTAATTGCAGGAGAGGAGAACCGTAGGCTGGGGTTCAAACTAAAATGCAGCGATTGATGCAGAGCCAGTTCAGGGAGCAGCCTGCTGAGAGTTCTAGATGTCTGAATGGAGGCCTCCTGCCTACATGATTCTGCCTGTGTTTGGATGCCATCTTTCATCAGACCTAAAAACTGTGTCTATATTTCTGCCAAAGAACAAGTTAAGGTTCCCGGGGACTCTGGGCAGTGTAAGCAATGCCCAAGAATTCTATGAGGTGATATGGCTGACTTCATGCACAAGGTACCACACTGCAGGGCTCCTTCAGCACCACACGAGTAGTGAGCTTCCCCCTCATAGGTGAGAAGGTATCAGGCCTGATTCAGCAGGAGGAACAGTAACGTGAAGGATGTCCCTCGGACAAAAGTCAGAATGAGGCCAGGTATAGTTGACTCACAGCTATAATCCCAGCGCTTTAGGAGGCTGAGGCAAGAGGATTGCTTGAGCTCAGGAATTCCAGACTAGCCTGGCCAACATAGTGAGACCTGGTCTCTACTAAAAATAATAAACAAAAATTAGGCCAGGTGCAGTGGCTCACGCCAGTCATCCCAGCACTTTGAGATACTGAGGCAAAAGGATTGCTTGAGCCCAGGAGTTTGAGACCAGCCTGGCCAACATAGTGAGGCTCTGTCTCTATAAAAAATTAAAGAAAAATTGTCCAGGTGTGTTGATGCGCACCTATAGTGCTAGTTACTTGGGAGGCTAAGGTGGGAGGATCACTTGAGCCCAGGCGGTCAAGCCTGCAGTGAGCTGTGATCATGCCACTGCTCTCCAACCTAGGTGACAGAGTGAAATGACAGAGCAAGACCCTGTCTCTAAAAAATAAAAATAAAATAAAAAGTCAGAGAGGTGAGACGCACCGGGCAGGAGGAAGCAGGCAGGGAGACTGAGAGCTGCCTTGGGACAGCAGATGACAACGTGACAAGGTGCCGCAAGGAGGATGTGGAAGCCGCTGAGGGCAGGGCCTGGAGTCACTAGTGTGCCTGTGTGTCAACAGTTTCCCTGAGCCCAACTGTGGTGGTAGAGAAGGCCCTGACTCCCTTGGGGCTGCCTGCCTTCCTTCCGGCCTCTCCTTGCAAGTCCTAAATATCGCTCTCCACTCCTTGTCACCTCAGAATCTCTTCAGCTAGGGTTTGCCATGGCCAGGACACACATGAGGAATCTGAGATGGCTTGAAGGGCAAGTCTTCCTATTCCAACATCTGTGTCCTTGTTCACAGAGCCAAGACTGGTCCACCTGCTTCTTCGCTCTGCTTTCGTGTCCTTGGTCTTGCACATGTTTCTGTCTTCTGGGCTCTGCAAGCGCATGTTACTTTATTTGCCACCTAAGCCTCACTCTTCAGGCAGCTGTCTAAATTCATTGTCTAAAGGCAATGAATCATGTAGCAGTTAAGAAGATAGGCTCTGGTACCAGGCATTTATTAGCTATGCAATCATGGGCAAGTTACTTATGTTCCTTCTGCCTTAGTTTCCTTCTATGTGAAAGGGAAAATAATACCACCTGTTTTCATAAGCTTATAAGAATAGAAAGAGTAAATATTTATAAATGGTTTTTTGAGACATGGTTTCACTCTGTTGCCCAGGCTGGAGTACAGTAGCATGATCACAGCCCACTGCAGCCTTGACCTCCTGGGCTCAGGAGATCCTCCCACCTCAGCCTCCCAGGTGGCTGGTACTACAGGTGTGTACCACCGCACTCAGCTAATTTTTTGTGTTTTTGTAGAGACAGGATTTTGCCGTGTTTCCCAGGGTGGTCTCCAACTCCTGGGCTCAAGTGATCCGCTTACCTTGGCCTCCCAAAGTGCTAGGATTACAGGCATGAGCCACTGCGCCCGGCCCATATTAACAATTGAATAATGACTGGCATATGGCATAAGGCTTGGCTCTTGTGCATGTATTTATTTATTCAACACATGTTTATTGAACACCCACGTGCTACGTGCTGCATCAAGTGATGGAGATGCAATGGTGAATACAAAGAAGCTCTCAGGAAGCCTCTAGTCTAAATGAGGGACATGTAGACTTTCATCAATAATTGTACTGTAAATAACAGTACACAGTGCTTAAAGGGGAGGTGCTGTTGTAGGACCACCAGGTTCAACTGCCCATCGGACAGTAACAGACCAATACACAGAAACGGTGGGAGTTGTAGCAGAGAAACAGTGTAATAATCGTATGGCAGCCAAACAAGGGGGTGGGAGGGAACCTCAAATCTGCCTCCCCAAGGAGTTTTAGACTGGAGTTTTTAAGGGAATTTTGGTGGGTAGGGGGCTGAAGAGCTAGGGGTTGCTGATTGGTCGAAAAGTGATGAGTGAAGTTATGGGACAAGGAGATGAAGGAACCACATTTCTGTGCTGGATTGGCACCTTGGGGCTGGGGTTCTGCAGACTCGTTGACGTCAGGCATTCTACTGGAATGCAGGATCTGAAAAATATCTTAAGCAATTTTTTGGTGAAAAGGTCCAGTGTCAGAGATTCTATCTATAGGAACAATGAGGGAGCAGGTGGTCCATGTGCTACGTGACTCTCGGTTAGTGAGCAACTGGCAGGGAAGTGGGTCAAAGTGCACCAGCACACCCTGGTCAGTGCCTAGCTATAACTCTGCCTAGAGCCTGGCTTGAAATTCTTGTTAACCCTGTGAGAGTGCTTTCAGTGCAGTGCTGAGAGAGTGTAATATTAATAGATCTCACCCAGGGTGGGGTGAAATGTCTGAGGCCAGTCATTCATTTCCCATCTTCTCACTGGCATCTTGAGATAACCACTGGCTACCCTTTGGACTCTGGTCCCTGAAAAGAAGCCAGTTTGCTTCCTGAATTAAACCAGTGCCCTGAGATGGAAGCATGATATTATATAAACCACCACAACCAAACCACATACCAGGAAAACACAACTCAGATCTTCTTGGCTCTTCCACCAGCTGTGAGACATGGGGCAAGGTTCCAGATTCAGCTGGGCCTTTATTAACCAGCCCTGGAGTTAAATCACCAACCCAGAGGTCTTTCCCAACCCTGGAGCCCAAGGAGACCCCTGATTTATGCAGCAAACAGGGTGAGTGTTGATGGATTTGTCCTTCCCAGTTAGAGAGTGTTTCAGAGCCAGCAAGGTCAAAGTGCCAAACTACACCAGAAATGACAAGGACATGGTAAAAATCCAGTGAGCCTATTAGATAATTAAAACTGTTCAGACTCTCAACTTTGTTTTAAGGATTTTTTTTTTTTTTAAGATATGATTTTGCACTATGGCCCACCCTGGAGCGCAGTGGCACAATCACCGCTCACTGCATCCTTGCCCTCCCAGACTCAAGCGATCCTCCCACCTCAGCCCCCTGAATAGCTGGGACTACAGGTGCGTGCCACCATGCCTGGCTAATTTTTTATTTTTTTACTTTTTGTAGAGTCAGGATCTCACTATATTGCTCAGGCTGGTCTCCAACTCCTAGACTCAAGCGATCCTTCTGCCTCGAAGTCCCAAAGTGCTGGAATTACAGGCCCGAGCCACCACACCCAGCAGGGATATTTTTAAGGCAGAAAAAGTGGTAAATATGTGACCAGTGGGTAGGGATTTGTTAATTCTTTTAACCCAAGTCAGGGCCACTGTCCAGGCGATACGCCAAACCTGGCCTGGCTTCCATCCCAAAGTGGACTTTGATGCCTCATCACTCAATGTGCTGGCCTTTGGGCCAGCAACATCACCATCTCCCGGGAGCTTGTTAGAAATGCAGAGCCTTGGCTGGGTGCAGTGGCTCATTCCTGTAATCCCAGCACTTTGGGATGCCAAGGTGGGTGGATCACCTGAGGTCAGGCGTTCAAGGCCAGCCTGGTTAACATGGTGAAACCCCGTCTCTACTAAAATTATAAAAATTAGCCAGGCGTGGTGTGGGGGTGCTTGTAAATCCCAGCTAATTAGGAGGCTGAGGCCGCAGAATTGCTTGAACCCGGGAAGCAGAGGTTGCAGTGAGCCGAGATCACGCCATTGCGCTCCAGCCTCGATGGCAGAGTGAGACTCTGTCTCCAGAAAAAAAAAGAAAAAAAGAAATGCAGAACCTCAGGCTCTCCCTCAGACCTACCGCATTAGACTCTGCATGTGAACAAGCTCCCCTGGTGCGTGGCGTGTGCATCAGTGTTTGAGAAGCACTTGCCTGAGGGGTGTTGGGAGGCTGCCAACCTATTTCAGGTGTGCTTTAAATATGGCACCTGTATCTGCACTGTACAAACTCAAAGGACTCAACAAGTCATCTCCCTCTGAGTCTTCCGTTAACATAAATATCCTAAACTGGGGGTGGAAAGTGGGTGTCTGAATATTCCTGGTTTAGCTGTAAGAATTCTTCAGCAATGAAGAAAATCTAATTTGCACTCCTAAATGGCACAAAGCCTGTTTCCTTTATGGCTTTGTCTTTGTTTCATCAAATTTACTCGCCATGGTCCATATCCGAGACCAGTCAGCTCTGTGCACCAACAGTTAAGGCCTGCCTCGCTCCTCCAGCCAACCAGCAAGTGTGGGTGCCACACTGGGTGCCAGGGGATGGAGATGGACAGCATATGATCCCTAACCTTGAGTGTGCCTTTGTTTTGCTTTGAGTTTTGGAATTTCCTAGACTGGAACTCAGAGTCAAGTTCAGCTGAAACAGCTGAACGTTCCCTAGCTTCCTGCAGAAACTCCCAAACCATGAACTTTGCCTGTGGTTCTGAGTCAAAGCCATAATCTAGCCAAGTCTCACCTTCATCTGAATCAAAGAGCATGTTTGAAGTGATAGTTTTAACTTCCTATTCTGATGGTAGGGAGGATGGTAGGAGAGATGAGGGTGTGGGTGCTTTGTCCTTATGGATTTCTGATTAAAAAACAAATTTATTTTTTATAGAGACGGGGTCTCCCTATGTTGCCCAGGCTAGTCTTAAACTCTTGGGCTCAAGTGATCCTCCCAGCTTGGCATCCCAAAGTGCTGGGATTACAGGCACCAGCCACTGCACCTGGCCTGTTGTTGTTTTTTATTTTTGTTTGTTTGTGTTGAGACAATGTCTTGTGCTGTCACTCAGGCTGGAGTGCAGTGGTGCAGTCATGGCTCACTGCAGCCTCGACCTCCTGGGCTCAAGTAATCCTCCCGTCTCAGCCTCCCAAGAAGCTAGGACTACAGGCAAGCACCATTATGCCTGGCTAATTTTTTATTTCTGTTTGTTTATTTATTTATTTTTGGTAGAGATGGGGTCTCCCTGTGTTGCCCAGGCTGGTCGCAAACTCCTGGACTCAAGTGATCCTCCTGCCTCGGCCTCCCAAAGTGCTGGCATTATAGGCATGAGCCACTGTGCATGGCTGGATTTTTGATTCTTAATCTTCGCTGTACCCAGGAAACTAAAAATGTTTATGCCTAAACTGCAACCCAGGTCAGTGCAAGAACATTTGCATAACAAAAAAGTAAACTGTTCTAAGTGCTTTTCATTTTGTTGAATCTCCACAGCAACCCTATGGAGTAGGTACTCTTATTACCTTCATGTTTGGATGAAGTCACTTAACTCCCCAGAGCCCCATCATCTTCATCCAAACATGAAGGTAATAAGGTCCCTCAGTCTGTGAGGGGTAGAGCCGGGTAGTCTGTCAGTTTCTGCACTAGACCATTGTGCTAAAGTGCTTCAGACTGGCCCCCAAGTGCCCTTACACATCTCCCCAGGTGTCCATGGAGGGTTAAGCACCTCTGCTATAGACTCAGCAGGAGCCTGACCTGCTCTTGACTCCAGTCTCATAGAATCTATGCTCCCCCAGGTAGGAGGCGGCTGCCAGGCCTGGGGTGGGGATGGCACCTCAGTTGTGCAGCCTCAAATCAGCGCAATGCCCCTGGTTTTGTTCCTGCTGTCTAGCTTCAGGTGCTCACATCTCAATGAAGGCAAATCACTCCAAAGTCATTTTGCCCCAGCCCCAGATCTCTTTTTCCACCTTCTTATCCTCTCCATCTTCTTTCCATCTCACTCCCTACCTTTAATCTCGTCGATCTGAATAGGTTCACAGCACTGTTTATATCCACCCAATTTATAACCCAGGGAGGCTGAGGCTGGAGAACTGCTTGAACCCAGGAGATGGAGGTTGCAGTGAATTCTGCAACCTCTGCCTCCTGGGTTCTTCCACCAAGCTTTCAAGGCCCTCTACATCTTGAGCTGGCCCTGGCTTTGTTTCGCTAAACCAAACTCTGCTCTCAGCCCCTCTGCTTGCCTAGGCACTACCCTTCTTCCCTTGCCTGTGTTGGACTGACCCAGGCCCCAGCTTCTCCCTGCTCCCCACCTCCAGCCCACATGGAGCTCTCCAACCTCTCACTTAACACTTTCTGTCAACCCCACAAGCCTTTGATGAACTCTTCTGCACTGTCTTCTGATTGCTTCAGAGACATTAGTCTCTACTACCAGCACCACCAAGGACAGGGACTATAATAAATAGTTCTTGTGTTTTCCCGGCAGCATGAAACACTAAGCTAAACACATCACAAATTTGCAATAAATGCTTGCAGAATTAGATTTATGGACAGACTTAGAAACCAGGCTGATTTAACCTTTTTCCTGGAGGTGATTGAGAAATATGGGGTGGGGGATGGTCTTTGAGTTGGCTGGGACAGTGTCACAGTTGAATTCTGGGCAGGGTAGATGCTGCAGTTGAGTACTGGGCAGGCTAGATGCTGGAGACGACATAGGAGGCAAGGAGGTCTGGATTGCAGGGTGCAGTGAGATCGATGTGTAAGGGCTATCTACTGTGTATTGGTTATCTAGTGCTGTGTAACAAACAACCTCCAACCTTAGTGGCTTAAAATAACAAGTGTTTACTATTTTGTAAGTTCTGTGGATCATGAATTTGAGAACAGCTGTTCCCCTGGCTGGCAGTACAGAGGTGTCATGATTCCTGGAGTTACTGTAGAAGACATGAATCAGCAGGAGTTCATCAGAGCTCTGGTAGCCTTCCTTAAAAAGTCCAGGAAGCTGAAAGTCCCTGAATGGGTGGATACCACCAAACTGGCCAAGCACAAAGAGATGAGAACTGGTTCTACAAAACAGCTGCTTCCACAACGTAGCACCTATACCGCCAAGGTGGTGCTGGGGTTGGCTCCATGACCAAGATCTACGGGGGATGCCAGATAAATGGTGTCCTGCCCAGCCACGTCAGCCGAGTCTCCAAGAGTGTGGCCCACTGGGTCCTCCAAGCCCTGGAGGGACTGAAAATGGTGGAAAAAGACCAAGATAGGGGCCACAAACTGACACCTCAGTGTCAGAAAGATCTGGACAGAATCGCTGGATAGGTGGCAGCTGTCACAAGAAGCGTTAAAACAAATGATCCTGGGTTAATAAATTGCCTCAGTCATTAAAGAAAAAAAAAAAAAGAGAATATGAGAGCAGCTTAGTTGGATGGTTCTGAATGAGGGAATCTCATGAGGTTGTAGTCATGATGTCCGTTGGGGCTTCAGTTATCTGAAGGCTTGACTGGGGCTGCAGAATCTGCTTCCAAGCTCACCCATGTGCATGGCTCTTGGCAGGAGGCCTCAGTTCCTTGCCATGTGGTTGTTTATAACATAGCAGCTCACTTCCCCCAGAGCAAGCAACCTGAGAGAGGGAGAGAGAGAGGGCAGGGCAGGGGAGCATGAGTCTCTGATGACTTAGCCTTGGGAGTGACAACCATCACTTCTACTGTGTTCTGTTGGCTACACAGACCAACCCTGAGACAATGTGGAAAGAGACTACTCAAGGGCATGGACACCAAGAAGGAAGCTCATTAGGGGCTATTTTGGAGGCTGTTTCCACCAGGAAGCATAAGACTCCGGCTCAAACTCACTTGAGGGATGGAAGAGAAGGGGAGAGAGTCTCAAAGGACTCCAGCCTGGAGTCTGGAAATTGAGGGGTCTCCTTTTCAAAAAGGCCTTTCTTGACTACTCTGGCCAAACACTGCCCCCCACCCTCAAGTCTCTCTCAGGTTATCCCATATACGTTCTTTGCACTTTTCACTCTGAAATTGCCTTTCTTGCAGATTTGTTGTATCTTTCCCATTAGGAAATGAGCTCCTCGTCACACACCAATGTGGCACGTGTATATAAATGTAACAAACCTGCACATTGTACACATGTACCCTAGAACTTAAAGTATGATTTAAAAATTTAAAAATAAGCTTAAAGTATAATAAAAAAAAATAAAAAACTAAGCTCCTCATGAGCTGGGAACCTGTCTTGTTCATGCTGTGTTCCCAGTACCTAGTACGGTGCATGACATGTAGTGGGTATCAATACATATATATCTAATGAACAAATGAATGACACCTGGGGGAAGGGACACGCCCCTTTGCCTAGGGGTGAGAGTTTGCACTTTGCACAAGGATGGGGCCAGTAGGGCTGAAATCCAGCTGGCGCCCTGCATTGAAGTCTCATCCTGGGGCAAAGCCTTCCTCCACTGAATACCTGAGTCCTCTCAGCTGAGTCTGCCTCAATCCTACAAAAGGGCCATATGTGCTAGCAGAGGTAGGGGGCTCCTGCCAAAATGTTGGGGTGGAGGCTGCAGTCCATAGTGCTATCCCAGAGATCTTTTTATTCTTATATTTTATTTTTAAAGACAGGGTGTTGCTCTGTCACCCAGGCTAGAGTACAGTGGAGTGATCATAGCTTGCTGCAGCCTCGAACTCCTGGGCTCCAGAGATCCTCCTGCCTCAGCCTCCCCAGTGGCTGGGACTCTAGGCGCATGCCACCGCAGCCAGCTCAGAGATCTTTCTGAAGCTCACTCTACTTTTCCTGTGGTTCTAGCCCTTTCCTTCCTGTTTGAGGCTCCCTTAGGCTATATAAGTCGCTCTGCAGCCTCTCCTCTAGAGTAAATAAACCATTCCCTCGAGGTCCTTTTCTGCCCCAACCAGTCCTGTGACTTTATGAGCTTGACTTAACAGGAAGTTCACCTTCTGGCTTCTGTTTGTTAAATAGCATTGTCTGGACTGACAGCCCCCTCTTTGCTGAGCCTGGAACCCAGAGGAAGAAGTGGATACTCTAGTTTGAGTTTGGCCGTTAAAACAGAAGGAATATTGATCAACACAGGACCTACTTCATTCCACAGCAGCTACACACAGTCATGACAATTTCTTACCTTTCTATGGTGGCTTATGTTTATAAACAGCTTTTCCATACTTCAATTTTCAACAGGAAACTGTCATTACCACGAGCTAAAAAGCATTTACTGAGCACCTGTTGCATGCAGAGGGTGCTGTGATAGGAAATATAGTTGTGACAAGAGAGATGATAAGTTATTTATCTCCCAAATTTAATGTTAGGTAAGAAATGTGAAGTGCAGAACACTGGGTATGGTAAATTTCTATTTGCATAAAAAAGGTATTATACAAGGAATCATGCTCTCACCCGCCCAACAGAAAGGTGACTGTTTCTTGAGAGGCCTAACAGGATAGTGTTATCGGTGAAACAACCACAGCACAGGGATTGGCCTTCATAAAAAATAAAACAATAGATGTATATATATTTTTATATGGCTTGGGGTCTTCGGGAGAATACACAAGAAACTGACTACTCTGGTTACCTTTGGGTGGCTGGGATGAAAAGAAAACTTACTTTTCATTGTATTCTTTTGTACCTTTTGAATTGTGTACCACATACCTATATGAAAACATAATAATGTATAATTAAAGCAAATTATGAGATTTTAAAATAGAGCATTGTTAAAAGCCACATAATCTGTAAAGTAGAATATGTAATGTAGATATTTTTGTCTCTAAAAATGTTGTGGGCTGGGCTCAGTGGCTCATGCCTGTAATCCCAGCACTTTGGGAGGCTGAGGCGGGTGGATCACAAGGTCAGGAGTTTGAGACCAGCCTGGCCAACATGGTGAAACCCCTTCTCTACTAAAAATACAAAAATTAGCCGGGCGTGGTGGCGGGCGCCTGTAGTCCCAGCTACTCAGGAGGCTGAGGCAGGAGAATCGTTTGAACCCAGGAGACAGAGGTTGCAGTGAGGTGACATCGCGCCACTGCACTCCAACTCTGGGTGACAGAGCAAGACTCCGTCTCAGAAAGAAAACAAAAATGTTGTGGTTTGTGTCTTTTAGTAACTTTACTGGAGTGATTAACCAAAGCAAAACATGTAGGTATTTGCTTCCTCTCTCTCTGGGCCTCTGCCTTGGCCACTTGGACTTCCTAACAGCATGGCAGCTGGGTTCCAAGAGTAAGTGTTCCAAGAGGCCTGGAAAGGAAGCTGCCGGGCTTCCTGTAATCTAGTTTCAGAAGACCTACATGGTCATGTGTACCACATTTTATTAGTCAAGTAAGTCACTAAGGCCAGCCCAGATTTAACAGAAGGCAAATTATGTGTACCTTTCAGTCTGAAAAGTTTCAAAGAGTTTGTGTCCATCCCTAATCCACCACCCACAGAAGCAAAAGCAAGCATGCAAACAAACAAAACGAGGACTAACATAGCGTTGCCAGGTTTTATTTTGACAAATAGAAATATTAAAAAGCAACACCAAAAAATGTTGTCATCCCCTACCACATTGTCACATCTGTTTCTTAAAAGTAAGTACTTTTCTTCCACCAAAAAAAGTAGAAAGGACATAGTTCCAAAACAAACGGCAGTTCTTTAAATAGAACAAATTTAGCTTAATGAAAAACTTGCTATGCTGTACTTATGTTTCTCATTTCAGACCAGGTAGAAAACTAGGTCATGGAGAAATTGTCCATTGGCAAACCACCAGGCGCAAGGCATGAGCACCTCCGTGGTGCAGAGCAGCAGTCCCCTACTGCTGGTTTGCATCCAGGCTCTCCATGAAACCTGTGTCCTGCTGGCTTCCGGGATTTACCTCCCTACTCAGCTCTCAGTTACCAGGGAGGTGCCAATGGGCTTGTAGGCAGAAAGATCTGCCTGCTGTCTAGGTTTCCATGGCACCACACTGATGGGGATTTTTTTCTGGCGTCGTCAGGCTTTCTGGCCCAGGTTGGGCTTCTTACACTGTGGCTTCTGCTCTGTGTAAGCCCAGAAGGCTGGGCTATTCTGGCTCTGCAGGTCTGGACAAGAATTAGTGATACCATGGGCCTGACACAATGGGAAGCCTGCCCAAGACCACCACCATCACCTGCTCTGAGTGTATCAGAATCACGGGGGGAGGCTTTCCAGCACCAGCCTCCACCTTCCTTGAATTCCTGGCACCTCTTCAGTATGAAGCCTAACAGGTCCCACAGTGGGAATGTCGTACTAGACCAACCAGCAACCTTCACTTGGTCCTCTGGGACCAAGTGTCGGGAGACCTCTAAGCCAAGCCATACTGTATTTCTATGCATCGCCCAACGTAGCTGACTGAAGTTTTACCAGTGGAAGGGAATTGCCTGCTGACAATCAGCTACTCAGATGGCTGAGGATTAATTTTCTAAGTGTGTCTGACCTAGGAACATGTCAGACATCGGGAGCAGGAGTGGGTGCCAGCCGGGGAGACTCATACCCTCTGGGTCACGTCCTCTCTGCAAAGCCTCAGCATCTTGGGGAAGCAGAGTCCTACTCCACTTTCCCTAAACATTTCTAAAATTCTTTTAAAATTTATTTATTTATTTATTTTGAGATGGAGTATCGCTTCATCGCCCAGGCTAGAGTGCAGTGGCACTATCTTGGCTCACCGCAACCTCCGCCTTCCGAGTTCAAATGATTCTCCTGCCTCAGCCTCCTGGGTAGCTGGGATTACAGGCATGTACCACCACACTCAACTAATTTCTGTATTTTTAGTAGAGATGGGGTTTCACCATGTTGACCAGGCTGGTCTTGAACTCCTGATCTCAAGAGATCTGCCCATCTTGGCCTCCCAAAGTGCTGGGAGTACAGGTGTGAGCTACTGTGCCCAGCCCATTTCTTACATTCTTGATGCAGAGGGAGGAACTAGTGTCTACTGCTCACCCTACAACTTTTAGGTAAATAGTTGTCTCTTAGAGAAATGACCTCAAAATGGACTTTTGTTTATTATAGGTATAATTGAATAGAAGGGCCAACTAGAAACAAGAGTTATGCATCTAGAAACCAGAGTCATGTATCTATTCACTCCAAGGGTGAGAGCATATCTCTTGGGTGTTTTCCCAACAGCCCTGATACCAGACATCAGGAAGCAGGACAGGGTCACCTTCCCCATCTAGTGATGCATCTAAGAAGCAGGTCAGCCCAAGCAAGGGCAGGTGTAAAGCCCTAGATTTACGGTGAGCACAGAATCACCTCAAAAGCCCACAGAGCTCATCCTCTGTAACAGTCCTAATTAGAAACATTATACATAAGGAGAGGAAACAATTTACACAGACTCCAGCATGAGCTCATGGCAGTAGCTTGTTTGTTTTCCAGCTCCAGCCGCGAGGCTATAGACACACACCTCTGAAAAAATAATGCATATGTATTTTCAAGACTGATATTTTCAGATACTCCAGAAAAACATGGCAGTAGCAATGTGCTGTAGCAAAACCATCTCCATTGTGACTCCGTCTCTCCTTCGCCTTTTACCGCCCCTGTTGTCTGTCTTGAAGTTAGGATTTTGTTAGTAGCTTAATATTTCAAAAAATAATTTACAACATGTTCCTTCTTTTCTGTTCTCACGTAACCTTGAGATTTAAACATTTTTCCGTCTGCCTTTTGTTCCTTTCCACCGGGCAGCCCCTGGTGATGTTTCCTGTGCCTCAGGGAGCAGAAATTAGCATGCATTTCTGTTTACCAGGGATGGAACAGTCACGCCGGCGTGTTACTGAGCATTTACATTCATATTACTTAACTGTTGCTAGGGGAGCCAGATAGAAAAAGACAAAGGGCATAAATCACAGCGTCTTGCTGATATTTTACCGTCAACACTCTTTCTCTTCTCTCTCATTTGGAGCAGGAGTTTTCTCTCTCTCTGTAGTCTCTTGGTCTGGAATTCTTCATCCTGGTTTCAGGAGATTCATAGAAGATGTCAACTGGCCTTCCTTATAACCCACACCTTACTTATAACCCCCATATATCTCCTCCTTTTTTCTGCCCTCCTGCTCTGGTTTCCCTGTGTACTTACAACAGTTGGTGGGTAAGTTGTGGTCTGTGGTTCCACATCGCCTGGGTTTGAATCCCCACTCTAGTTGTGTGATCTTGGGTTAGTTCCTTAGCTCCTGTGAGTGGGCTTCTTCCTCTGTAAGGTCGGGGGTATGCTTGTACCAGCCTCATGAGATTGTTACGAGCATTAAATGAGGTTCTGCATGTGAAGAGTCTAGTAAACAGTAGGGATTCAATAAGCCACGTTTATTCTTGTCATCAGTAGTCTCGTGACTGTCTTCAAGCTTGTCCAACCCATGGCCCATGGGCCACATGTGGCCCAAGGCAGCTTTGAAAGCAGCCCAACACACATTTGTAAATTTTCTTAAAGCATTGAGATATTTCTGCAATTTTCTTTCTTAGCTCATCAGCTATCATTAGTGCTAGTGTATTTTATGTGTGGTGCAAGACAATTCTTCTTCCAATGTGGCCCAGGGAAGCCAAAAGATTGGACACCCCGTGAGATCTTCTAGGCGACTGGCCCCAGTGAAATTACGATCATGGAGGATAGTAGAGTCCCCGTGGTACACACAGGAGATGTTCCACAAACTCCATATGATCAGCACCATTTTCGGGAGGCCCCATGCTGTGCCGAGCATCATGAATCAGTAAGGGTTTAGGAAGCACATTGACCTCCCAGTGTTTGGGAGCTGCTGTTTTAAGACGGCCCCATTTACCATTCTACTGCCTACATGAAGAGTGAAGACTAATCCGTGGACAGGATGCCTCTCCAGTCTAGCTGTGCCCCGCTCCCTCTTTCTCATCTAAATCGAATCCTTTTCCTGTGGATTGAGATGAAGAGTCCTTGAAGGCACCACCTTGTGCTGCTGGGTCAGTCTGGACAATATTAAGTCACATCCATTAAGTTTTCCTTAAAGAAAATGTTTGAAATATTTCTTCCTTCAGTTTGATACTAAGGGTATTTTGCCACAAGACACTTTCTGATGACTCAATTTCAGGTCTCCGTTCTTTTATCTATGTGAGAATTCTCCACTTTCAGACTCTGCTTAATTTAACTCTCTCTGAAAATGTGCAAGTTCATAAAAGAAGGTAAAATAATTACCACAGTGCATACAAAGAGGTGAACATTGCTTTATATGCACAAATTGTGTGTTACCCCAAGTGGACTTTCCTGGGCCCGCCTCCTCCTTCTGTCCCAGGAGCCTGGCCCAGCTCTGGTCCCCAATGAACTGCAGAGGTAGAGGGGTAAAGAAGAGCAGTTGAGTGGCTCAGATTGCTGCCTGAACTCCGGACCGAGGAGCAATCACGAGTAACCCCAGAAACTGTCCATGGCATGAAAAGAAGTTCCGTTCTTTTGTGCTGTCCTGGAACATCAGCCAGCTCTTAAGTCACGTTGCCCGGATTCATGTGCTCCTGCAATGAAAGGCCCTATTGTCAACAAGGCTGGTCAACAAGGCAAAGCAAAGTTTGCCCCATGCATTAAAACCTGGAACATCCTGACTTGTTACGTGCTGAGAAATGTGTGCTTGGTATTGTATTAAAGTAAATGGGGAGGGGCAGTGTCTTTAAAAATACCCAAAGCAAAGAAAAATAGATACTATCTGCTCAATGTCCCAGAGTAGAGGCTTTTAAAATGACCTGAGAAATAGGTTTATTGCTTTCATTGCTTCCTTCCTTCTTCTTCCTCCTTCTCTGACATTTGCCCTCCTCTCTAAAAACTTCCCCTCATGGTGACCCCAGGCTCCTGTCAGGAAGTCTCACCCACTGTGTGGTTGAACAAGCAAAGCGACTGTTAAAAGGTTTCAGATAACATGGACGAAAAACACATGGAAAAGCTGATACCGAATTCCATTGAATTTGGAGTGGTTCTTGTGGGCAACGGATGCAGTGAGCTGAAACATACATTAAAAATACAAACCCTTAAGATCTGACTGGGTAAGCCTTAAACCCAGTATCTTTCAGAGATGGATGGCTAGGTGCAGCACCCAGATCTTAGCTCTGCCTGAGTGTACCAGTGACCCTGCCCAGGTTTTAGTTTCCTTTTCTTTAAAATGAGAGCTTGGTTCTGATGATCTTCAGGCTCCCTTGGGAGGTCCTTGAGGCTTCAGCTCAAACCCTGGCTCTGATATCTGCCTCTTCTTGGTGCTGAGATTCCATAATATCCTTCAGTTACTGTGGGACTGACTTAGTAGCAGGCCTCAGAGGGAATGGAAGCCTCTACATTATCAATGCAGAAATTGAGGCAAGAGGCCAACATTATTGCACAAAACATGGCAGATGTTGGAATGATGAAGATGGTGAGACACAGGCAGCAACAGAGCCTCCTTAATCTCTGACACAAAAGAGTCTTGACTTGAAGTTCCCCCAAGCCCCTTCTTTTCTCCCAGGAGCTCAATGCTTTCAAAGCGACTTCAATCTCAAGTTGAGACATGTGGCCCAGTTCAGGGTCTGCCACAGACTCAGGCACCATCCCTTCTCCCATCTCAGTTTCTTCACTGGCAAATGGAAGGTATGAAATTAGATGATTTTTAAAGCCCAGCTCAGAGCTAACATCCACAATTCCAGGAATTCCAGGAAATGCACAGTAAAACTAAGATTCTGAAACAAGTGAAAAAACAGACTAAATACTCAAACCAACGATTTTCAGACATTGGAGCACAGGTGGCACAGGACAATGATTCCCAAATGGAAACAAGTGAGGTGAGTCCTATGATTGCCCCAGCTTGCTGCCTGGAGAGACTTTCCAGGCCATGGCACAGGGACACAGAGTACAGGTGGAGCACAGCCATATCCCTGTGTAGAGGGATGGGGCTGGGGTCCCAGGGACACTCGTGCACCTAGAACTCACAGGAGAGAAAACTGGAGAGAAGAAAGCTGCACACGGAGATAACTCTGGAGCTCTGCAGAGTGTCATCTTTGGGTCTTCAGCCAAGTATTGATCAGCACATGCATGTGAGGAAAAGAAATGAGGCCAGAAAAAGAATCACCCAAAAAGATTAGAGGGAACAATTCCTAGAGCTCCCATCAGCCAGAGAACAGCCCCTGTGGCCGCCAGCCACAGTTGAAAACTTTCTAATTCATGGGGCACTGAGTAGAACACTCTGAGTATTGTCTCAGGAATGCAGCCCAATTCAGCTTACTCTAAAGGCTCCTGTGGCCCCCTCCTAACAAGGCTTAAAAGCAAGTCTTGGCTGGCACGGTGGTGCGTGCCTGTAGTGCCAGCTACCCAGGAGCATGAGGGCTGGGGCAGGATGATTGTTCAAGCCAGGTGCTCAAGACCAGCCTGGGCAATATAGTGAGACTCTATATCTTTCTTTCTTTTTTTTTTAACAAAAAGGCTGGGCACGGTGGCTCAACCCTGTAATCCCAGCACTTTGGGAGGCTGGGGTGGGTGAGGTCAGGAGTTCGAGACAAGCCTGACCAACATGGAGAAATCCCACCTCTACTAAAAATACAAAATTAACCAGGAGTGGTGGCACATGCCAGTAATCCCAGCTACTCAGGAGGCTGAGGCAGGAGAATCACTTGAACCCAAGAGGCACAGGCTGCAGTGAACAGAGATTGCGCATTGCTCTCCAGCCTGGGCAACAAGAGCGAAACTCCATCAAAACAAACAAACAAATAAACAAAAAACAAGCCATGAAAGGATCAAACTGTTTTCAAGTAAATTAACTGTGTAACTGTGTCCTGGAACAACACTCAAAAGTTTTTTTGTGTGTTTGTTTGTTTTGTAAAGAATATCCAGGCCAGGCACGGTGGCTCACACCTAGAATCCCAGCACTTTGGGAGACTGAGGAAGGTGGGTCACTTGAGGTCAGGAGTTTGAGACCAGCCTGGCCTCAAACATGGTGAAACTCTGTCTCTTCTAAAAATACAAAAATTAGCCGGGTGTTGTCAGGGGGTGCCTGTAGTCCCAGCTACTCAGGAGGCTGAGGCAGGAGAATCATTTGAACCTGGGAGGTGGAGGTTATAGTGAGCTGAGACTGCGCCACTGCACTCCAGGCTGGGCGACAAAGTGAGACTCCATCTCAAAAAAATAAAAGTAAAAAGAATATCCAGCACTCAGCAAGGTAAAATTCAAGCAAGAGAAACATGAAGAAAATTATACCAAGGCATATCATAATCAAATTGCTCAATACCAGTGATAAAGAGAAAATCTTAAAATTAACCACAGAAAAAAATTATGTTAGAAACAGGAGAACAAAGATAAGGATGGTAGCAGAGCTCATGTCAGAAGCAAAGCAAGTGAGAAGACAGAGGAACAATAATCTTTAAAGTAATCAGAGAAATATATTGTCAACCTAGAATTCTACTTTTTTTTTTTTTTTTTTTTTGGTCTTTCACATGAAATGGCCACTAACCTAAAATTCTATACCCAGCAAAAATGTCTTTCAAAAACAAATGCAAAAGACTGTTTCAAACATACAAAAGCAAAAAAATAAATAAATAAATAAAGACCCCCCCCGAGGACCTATACGTTAAGAAATGTTAAGGGGTGTCCTTCAAGCAGAAGGACAATGATACCAGATAAAAATCTGGCTCTACACAAAGAATGAAGAGCTCTGGAAGTGGAACTTCGACTACTCTAAACATGCAACAAGCTATGAATGGGGACTCTTTCTGTGGAGGCTTCCAGGACTCAAGAGTGAGGACAGAGAAGTAGTCTGCCTGAGCTGACACCCACCAGAGCGGAGAACCAAGGATTCCTAAGAGGTGACATATCTGGCTGTGTTACTGCCAACTCCACCTTCTACCCAGTAAGACTGGGGAGGAGGGAGAGAGAGAAATAAGTCTAAGGGTCACCAGAGCGCAGGACGTGTGAGGAGTGGAGACTTGCTGCCCTTCCTGCGGTTATGGGTAATGGGGTGGCTGTGCTTTCTCCCTAGTAAGGTTCTAAGAAAATGATTCCACAAATATTGGGATGTAAAGTAGCTGCCCATTGGACATTTGATTAGGAAAAGGATTTTCTGGCTTATTCATACATCATTAGCGATAGAGGAGGGTTTTGGAGAAAGAAGAAAGGGCGGAAAGAAGAGCTGCAGGGGCAGTCTGAACTCAGCCAGTTGGTCAGGGCCAGAAAATGCATTTCCTGCGGTTCAAGTGGATACTACTTAGAAGGTGGCTGGATTTGTTCTATCCCTACCCCAACAGGGTTCTCTCTCTATTTACCAGGGAGCTTGAGCTGAAAGAGTCTGCAGAGTGCATATTCAGTCATGGGAGTTGAGGGGCATGGAGGTGGTTGAGCCTGGATTTACCATATCCCTGCCCTGCAAGTCTCTCTGAAAGAACCCAGATGTGTCTTCCAGAGAAAGCTAGCATGTTGATGCCTGCCTCACAGCCAGTCCCAGTGGGCCACCACTAGAGAGAAGGCTACCGCTGACCTGTTAGTTTACAACCGTCTGCTCTTTCTTTGTCCTACCTCTCAGCCCAGTGCACTAGAGGAACTAGTTCCCAAAAGGGAAAGCGAGAGTAGGGGAGTGTCCCAGAAATAGAACTCCCTCATTCAGGGTCCAGGTCCAAGCTTGCACTGGACTAGGGGAGAACAGTGGCGCCGGGAGATGAGGTGAGAGTAGAATCAAGTTTGGAATTGATGTTTTAAAGTGGACTGAGGGTTAATGTCTGAAAACAACAGTAAAATTTTGGACCCGCCCAAGATGTAATTAAGAGATCTGCTACCCGCTGGAGAAGGTTGAGCACATTTGAAAGGGTTTCAGAAAATGAAAAAGCCTTTTCTGTCTTTAAGAAAACAAACAAAGAAACAAAACAAAAGAACAAAAAATACTGTTTTTCCCCAACAGGCAAAATTACATTTGTAAAGATGGTTCCCAGCAGATGGTGAGGTGCTAATGAGTCCCGTGAGGCGCTCAGGAGAAAACTCACCTTCACCACCTTGCTCCTGGTGACTCCCAGCACACCTGGTCCAGCTTTTCCTCTGCAGCTGTTCTTTAGTGTATGGCTTGTCCGCCTGGAAGGAAAACTGGAGAGGGTGACCTGATCCAGGGAGCAAAGGCTTCATGTCCCCTCTGGCCTTTTTCAGCAGGGTTAGCGGGGTGGGGCTCTGGGCCCACTCTCAGGTTTGTGGCCATCACTAGGTCCTGGCAGCTGCAGTCCAGTCTGGCCCCGCAGGAGGCCACAGGTGGTGGCTAGGCCTGAGGAGAAGGTGGAATGTGGGTACCCCACATGGCTCTCCCGGGAAGGGCCCTTGGCAACATCCGCAGCAGCTGGGCTCCACCCCAGTTGCAGCCTTGACATTTGTTTATTTTCTATTCTTTTTACTCTTCAAATAATACATGTTCTTTATAGAATCAGTTAGAATGCACAAATAAGCAAATAAATAAACAAATACCTCTCATAATCTCAGCACCAAACAGCCACTGTTAATAACACTTTTGTGAATTTTCTCTGAGATTGGGTGAGTGTATGAAATATACACACATACACACACACACACACACACACGCAAAATGGATTAATATTTCATACACATACGTGGGACATTAATATTGCTTACAACTTTCTGTTATCCTAAATAAGGTGTGATGAACACCTTTACTCATAATTTTTTGTGCATATACCTTATAATTCCTTTGAATAACTTCCCAAAAGGAAGCTATACCAGGGAAGTTGTTTTTAAAGTCTAGTAGCTGAATTTCTAGCAAGTACTGGTGGAGGAGGAGGACCTTGAGAAGGCGGTGGGGGCATGGGGGGAGCTGGGCCTCAGGGGAGGCTCAGGAAGCTGCCCCTCTCCTTTGCCTCCTTCGGTTTCCCTGTTTAATCCTTCCCTCCTTCCTCAGGCTCCTCTTCCCCTGGTCTTCTCTTTCATCCTTTAATTCCTTCACCCTTTGCCCCTTCTGCCATATCAGCTCTGGATTTTTCCTCCAGTGCTCAAACCTCATTCTGTTCCAGGGATTTGAATGTCCCTCACTGCTTGGTCTGCCTTCCTACCCCCATCGCCACCAGGTTCCCTGTGGAGACCATGTGCTGGCAGCGTGGGCTTCCTGCCCTCTCAGGTTTGTGACCTGCAGGGAAGAGGGAGGGTGTTTTCTAGTAGCTCCCGCAATGCCCTAAGGACTCTCTGATTGGCTTGGCGTGAATCACACGCCCACCTCTGAACCAGTGACTATGCCCGATGTTCACTGCGGCCTCATCTGGGCCACCTGCTGGAGCCCTGGAGTTGGGGTGAAGCCTCACCCAGCCCACTGGAACTAAAAGTGGGGCAGAGGAGGGTCCTTGGATGAAGGTCAAGCTCTGTTCTGGGAATAGTGGAAATATCCTTGGGACATTAATCTCCCATAGACAGTGAAACGCTCCTTGCCTATAGGAGGATATGATAAACGTGAAGATTTTGCTTTTAAATGTAAGAATTGTCAGTGTCATGCGTAAGAAATGATGGAAAATAATATTAAATATTTAAGAGTGTTAAAATAGATCAACTGCAAACGTGTGTTCCCAGGACACAAATCTGAAGGGCATACATTAACTAATAGGTTATTTTTCTTTAAAGAAATATCCCTCATGTATCTTACATATACAAAAGGGATTCATAAGGAAGGACTACCTAGTCTCCCTTTTCACCCCAGATTTACAGTGTTAAAAATAATTTTACGGCCGGGCATGGTGGCTCACACCTGTAATCCCAGCACTTTGGGAGGCCGAGGCGGGAGGATCACTTGAGGTCAGGAGTTTGAGACCAGCCCGGCCAACATGGTGAAACCCCATTTCTACTAAAAATGCAAAAATTAACTGGGCTTGGTGGAGCACGCCCGTAATCCCAGCTACTCAGGAAGCTGAGGCAGGAGAATCACTTGAAACTGGGAGGCAGAGGTTACAGTGAGCCAAGATTGTGCCACTGCAGTCCAGCATGGGCGACAGAGTGAGTGAGACTCCATCTCAAAAAAATAAAATAAATAGATAAATAAATAAATAAGTTTACTATTAACTGAAAATCTTTTCAGTGCCAGATCCTGAGTGAGGCTCTTGATGTGTTGTTATTTTTAATCCTTACAACAACTCTACAAAGCAATCTTAGTACTCTCCATTTACAAAGGAGGAAGAAGAGGCTGAGAGATTATATAACCTTGCAACAGTGACAGCACTAGTAATACCCACCAAGTGGTCAAGCCCAGGCTGTATGTACCAGAATGCCCTTCTTGGCTAAGAAAACCTAAAATTCCCTAACTTGTGTTTGGCTGAATTTCTGAGGGCTTTGAGTGCCCACAGTGCTCCTGCTGCTTCAAAAGCTGCAGCTTCAGCTGCTTTTGAACATCTTAGTGACTGCAGGGACAGAAATAGCACTAAGTGGAAAAAGGATCCAAAAGAAGAATCTAAAACTTCAGCTATTATATAGACACAAAGATATACTACTTAGGTCTTTCCAAATGGACGAAAGGATGCCACACCTAGGTTTTCCAAAGAATTCATTCCTTTTGGTATGGCTGAACTGGTGAGGATTCTTAAGGAAGGACTCCCTTTTCACCCCAAATTTACAGTGTTAAAAATAATTTTACGGCCGGGTATGGTGGCTCACACCTGTAATCCCAGCACTTTGGGATGCCGAGGAGGGAGGATCACTTGAGGTCAGGAGTCTGAGACCAGCCTGGCCAACATGGTGGGGGCTTCTTAAAAGCATTCTGATGCCATCTCCTGGTAAAGCCAAGGGATTGGGAACTGAAATGTACAAGAAATAAACATGCAGTGAAACACCTGAGAGTCTATCCTCTTTGTGCCTCCCGTCATCTATGCAGGCTGAAGTTTCCGTTTAATTTTTGCATCACATCTTTAGCACTATTGGACATCCTGGAAATCTCATTCACAAGATTTCAAGTTTGAAGTGATAGTGTTCGCTATCAGAGCCACTTTTATGTCAAAGAAATTAGAAGCAGGAAGGTTGATGCGTTCCCCCACAGGTGAGTCACCAAGAAGATGTTTGAGTCTTCAAAAGGCGATGGTTCCACTCTTAGGCAGTGAATTCCATGAGCATACAAAGCTCTGTTTGTAACCCTGTCAGATAAGAAGAATCTGGGGTGTGTTTTTTATTTGGTACAGGAAATAAGAGGTGGATGATTCCAGTTTGTGGAATTTGACAGTCTTCTGTTCAGTCAGTATCTCTTATTTTGTTACACTTATTTTAACAGAAAGAAAAGAGGTCTTTTAGAATAGTATGAAACTCACACTCTGCATGGGGACAGGTAAGGAGGGAAGCGTGGGATGTGTGCAGAGAAAAAGCAGCATGTCTGTTTGACTGGAGCAAAGGAAATGTGGCATGGGGGTGGAGGGACAAGGCCACCTCAGGGAGCATTGAAAGCTCAGCTACGGAGTTCAGGCTTTATTCTCAAATGAGTGGGAGTTAATGAAGGTTTTTGACTAGATGTATCAGAATTGTGTTTTCTGTCTGTTTATTTGAGACAGAGTCTCTCTCAGTTGCCCAGGCTGGAGTGCGGTGGTACGATCTCAGCTTCCTGGGCTCAAGTCATCCATCCTCCCACCCCAGCCTCCTGAGTAGCTGGGGTCACAGGTGCATGCCACCAAGCCTGGCTTATTTTTGTGTATATATATATATATATATTTGTAGAAAAGGGGGTTTCTCCATGTTGCCCAGGCTGGTCTCGAGCTCACGGACTCCAGTAATTCATCCACCTCAGCCTCCCGAAGTGCTGGGATAATAGGCGTGAGCCACTGTGCCTGGCCAGAACTGTGTTTTAGGGAGAATAATTTATTAACAATACAGGAAATACAACAGAAACAGAGGGTAGAGGGAGGCAAGCCTGTGAGATGTCTACTATAGAGTCCCAGGCTGACACTGGAAGGCAGGCGTTAGCATCAAGGGTCAGAATGGAAAAGACGTCAGGAGGGAGAAGCTATTGTAGAGATGGAAGTTACGGGTCAGAATGGATAATGAAGGGAAAGATGGTGCTGCACTGGGTGATTGCATGGGTGGTGGTGCTATGTACAGATTGGGATGAATATGGAGGAAGCACAAGTGTTGAAAGAAGGGATCATGGGTCCACTTTTGAACATACTGAGTTTGAGGTGTCAATAGGACACCGGTGTAGGGATGTGAAGAATACAGTTGGAAATACGGATGTGGATACAGAGACAAGTCCAGGCTTCAGTGGGACTCAGACAAGTCCAGGCAGATGAGAAGGAAGGGGGCTAGAGGAAGGGGGCTAGAGAAATAGTAGAGAAAGGAGAGAACAGAGATCTGGGAAGCTGAGGGAGGAGTTTTAAGAAAAAGGTGGGCCAGGCGCAGTGGCTGTAATCTCAACACTTTGGGAGACCAAGGCAGGAGGATCACTTGAGGCCAGGAGTTCAAGATGAGCCTGAGCAAGATACTGAGTCCCCATTTCTCCAAAAAAAAAAAAAAAAAAAAAAAAGAAGTTAGCTGGGGCGGTGGTGTGTGCCTGTAGTCCCAGCTACTCAGGAGACTGAAGCAAGAGAGGTTTGCTTGAGCCCAGGAGGTCAAGGCTGCAGTGAGCCATCACACCACTGCACTCCAGCTTGGGTGACAGAATGAGACTTTGTCTCAGGAAAAAAAAAAAAAAAAAAAAAGAGTGGTGTGGTTAGCAGTATCTGATTTGGTAGAGGGCTGAGAAGGTTGAGGATAGACGCTGGTAGACTTTGGCTTTTACCCTCATCCCTGTCCAGTAAGAGTTCTCAAATTGCAAAGCATTTAAAAGTGAGTGGAAATCATTAAGGGAACCACACATTTCAAAATGATTAAAATGGAAAATTTTATGTTATATTTTGCTATAAAAGAGTAAATGAGAGAAAAATGTTAACATCTAAAAAAATCATATTGTTCTCTACATGTTTCTCTCTGCTTGAAACATTATAATAAATTGCCTTGAAAAGTAAGTGGTAGGTCAAAAACAGAAGTATTGATACAAACCACACTTTGGAGAAATGTGATAGCTAAGTGAGGGAGGGAAAGCATGAGTGACTCAGCTTAATGGGTAACAGGAAAGAAAGAACTTGTTTGTTTTGATGAGGCAACTTGTTTATCTTTCTGGGGGCCATCACTTACCCACCACCGGCCCCCATCTTTGTTTCCACCTTCATTGTGGAGTCCCACGCTCAACCTGGAGACAACTCAACCTAGAAACAACACAGTGAAGGTGAGAATGAAGATGGGGGCCAGGTGGTGGGTAAGTGATGGCCCCCAAAAAGATACATCCACATCCTAGCTCCTGGAATTGTGGATGTGACCTTATTTAAAAAGAGGATCTTTGCAGAGGTACTTCATAAGGATCTTAAGATGAGCTCATCTGGATTATCCAGGTGGGTCCTGAATCCAATGACAAGTGTCCTTATAAAAGGCAGAAAAGGAGAAGACAGAGAGAATAGGAGGAGCCCGTGTGAAGATAAAGGCAGAGTTGGCAGCAATGCAGCCACAAGCCAAGGAACACTGGGTATCACCAAAAGCTGGGACAGGAAGGATTCTCCCCTAAAGCCTTTGGAGGGAGCATGGCACAGCTGACACCTTGATTTCAGACCTCTGCTCTCTCAGAACCGTGGGAGAGTGTATTTCTGTGGTCTGCAGCCACCATATTTGTTGTGGTGATTTGTGAAAGCAGCCCTAGGAATCTAAGAGGGGTGGGGAGCTTGGCCCCAGTCTGGGGTCCTGAGTAGTGGGGCTGTGTCTCAGGCTTCTCATCTTCCGTGCCCCACCCGGGGCCAACACAATCAGTTATTATGAGTTTATTCACTTTGGGCTCAAATTCACGAGATAGTATTTCACTCAAAGAGATAACTTTGTCTTCATTTTTTTTCCTTTCTCATTCCCAGTGGATTTTAGAAAATCAACAAATATTTTATTTCTTTTTAAAATTTTTTTTCTCACACTTTTACCCCAGAGAATAGAAAGTCAACAAATATTTTAGTACTGATATCTTTCTCTTTCACTTCAGTTTTTAAAGCTGGGACGCTGGCGCCAGCGGGGCCCAGGGCTTGCAAGGGGAGCTCCTCCCTGGAGTCCCACTCCTGCCCTGGCACACAGACCAGGTGACGGGGGGCCTGTGACTGAGCGGGGCAGCACGTGGCAAAGGGCAGGGGGCCAGGGAGGCCTCCCTCTGATAACTGCTGTGCATTCGAGTTGCTGATGGGAATGTCCCAACCCTTCTGAGGGTCATGAGGTGTCAGCTCTCAGCAAGCAGGGAGACTGGACTGTGCAGGAGACCTCAGGGCCAGGCACCTGAGGAACAGTGATCCCTGTCTTCCCCCTGTCTCTGCCTGGGTGGAGCTAGGTGCTGCTCTGGCTGAGATCCTCCTCCAAGCCAGACCTGAGGTTCTATTTTTGAGAACCAAAGGAGGAGAGGGATCTTGGTCGAGGGAGAGCTGGCATAGCTGCCCTCCCTCCTGTGCCCGGGAAACATTTTTCCTTGGGGACTTTCAAGGCATAAGGACCTCCAGGAGCCGCTCCAGTCCTCTTGTGTGCTGCTGTCTGGCAGCCCTAGGGGTGACTGCTGGGCAGGGTGGCCCTGGGAGAGACTGCAGCAGGGCTCTGCACTGCCAACACTGTCACTTCCCAGCCACCCAGACCCAGCCTCACTGGTCCTGGTGCCTGCCTTTCTCTTCCATCTTCCCTGGGCCAGCGAGCCACCGAGTCCTTTGCTTCTTTCTCGCTTCAAGCACCCTGCCCTTCTTTCTTGAGCTGGCTTGTGCAGGAGTCCTTACCTGGAACCTCTGGTCTTTGTACCTCCTGGCCTGCCCTCAGCTGCTCCATTGTCTGGGTCCCAGTGCTTGCCCACCATATACAGGGGACATCCCGGACTCCTTGGCCACCACCCAGACCATTCTCTATTCTGCTCCCCCTAACAGCTCCCAGTCTCTGCATGAACCTCCCACTCTGACCACACTGCACTATTGTTTCCTGGACACACGGTGCGCACTCCTGCCTCCACACTCCTGCTTCCTCCTCCTGGAATACCCTCTCTGCTGACCTACCACCACGCACTCCTTTAAGAGCGAGCTTTCCCCCTTCCTCCATAAAGCCACTTCCACGTGCTCCAGGCCACAGAGTTCTCTCTCCCATGAGTTTCCTTCCTGTACAATTGTATCGCCTCTGGAGCTTCCTCACCTTCCACCTGGTGCTGCTACATTTCCACGTGTATGTGTATGCTCTCATTCATTCATTCTTTCTTTTTTTTTTTTTTTTTTTTTTTTTTTTTTGAGGCGGAGTCTCGCTCTGTCGCCCGGACTGGAGTGCAGTGGCCCGATCTCAGCTCACTGCAAGCTCCGCCTCCCGGGTTTGCGCCATTCTCCCGCCTCAGCCTCCCGAGTAGCTGGGACTACAGGCGCCCGCCACCTCGCCCGGCTAGTTTTTGTATTTTTAGTAGAGACGGGGTTTCACTGTGTTAGCCAGGATGGTCTCGATCTCCTGACCTCGTGATCCGCCCGTCTCGGCCTCCCAAAGTGCTGGGATTACAGGCTTGAGCCACCGCGCCCGGCCTCATTCATTCTTTCTAACATTTGTTCCGAAAAAAATACATCATGTGCTTATTATGCATCAGGCTCTAGAATATAAAGATGAGTAAAACCTGGTCCCTGAATTCTAGAGGTCTCCAGGTGTGGTGTGGGTGCTGCGTGCCTCCCTCTGGCTCTTCCAGATCCAGCCTCTGCTCTGCTCATGCCCTGGGCAAAATGGCCCAAAGCCAAAACAAGCAAACTGGCTCCCCTATAACCAAACCAGACAGCTTGGGGCCTGGCAGTGCCAGGGGAGAGCTGGCATGAGCAGGGCAGAGGCTGACTTGTATGGTGCCATCCACAGGCCCCATTGCCCTCTGGCTTCCGGTGGGCTATGGCTGGGCAGCCCCCCAGGAGAGCAGAAGTTGCAGCTGCAGGGGTTGGATTCCCCTGCCCCTGGCTGTGGGGTCGCCCTGTCGGCTGTGTCACGATTCCTGTTAGTTCCCACTCTGCTGTCTCTGGATCTAGTGACTGTTCCCTTCACCCTCAGGCCAGGGGTGCTGCCCTTGCCCCAGCCCCCAACCCTATACCCTGCTCACACCTTTGCAAATAGTGTCTTACTAAACTCTCCCAAGTGTCTATGTGTGCCATTTCCTTCCTGCCCAGCACCCTGAGTGAAAACGTTTTGAAACCAGGGAGAAGCTGGAGGACAGAGGCACATAAGGTGCCGAGGACAGGAGAGACAGCACACACTTTGTCGCTTCCACACGACCAGAGTCCAGTGCACAGAGGGCATGCTCATGTCTGCAAAAGAAACTTCCACTCTTCTTAATTCAACCCGTATCCCACTCTACTGCCCACGTGGATCATTTTATCATTGCAGGGTGACCAAAGTCATTAAAAATTTGTAAAATGCCTGCTTTAGTGAAGAGCTTCTGGCGAAGGCCTTTGAATCTGTGCCCCTGAGGGCTCCAGGGCAGGACTCCAACTGGTAGTGTAAGACTTGATGTCCTGATGTGGGTGGCAGTTGCTAGAACAGGGACTGTTTCATTTCATTAGCAGTGAAGTGTGCTGTCAGCCATCAGTGTTAGCCACGGGACAAGATGCAACCTAATCTGACTCTGAAACATCCTGTCCTAGCCACCGCAGAGCTCTTCCCCCTTAGGAGGTCGCCAGAAGAGTGTTGACTGGACAAGGAGAGAGAGCCCTCTTGAAGAGGAATGGTGCTAAAGTCAACCTGAAGCCTTCTGAAAATTCAGCGGCCCTAGAACGATCCCAAATGCTATTTACTGCAAAGCAGAATTCTGTATCCAGAGGGGTTGTCCTGGACTCCACTCAAGAGGTTTAGCTTTTAAAAAGCCTAAAGGATCCCTGGCTTATCTGCTGGGTGAGCGTAAGAGTCAGATCCCAAAGGATTATATGACATGATGGATGCTTCAGCACACTGCTTCGCAGGAATTTAACAGAAGTATAAGATTGCTCAGCTGGCGCAGAGAGTGTAAGAGATAAAACTTTTTAAAACCCCACTAATGTACAACCTCAAGCCACAACTGGATTCAATTACTGCGTGGAAAGAAAAGCATTTTCTTATAAAGTCACTCTGTTTCCGTGCCTGGCTGCGAGCTGGGTCAGCCATGACAAAGACAAGCCTGTGTGTTGTTTTTGGTTGTTTTTCCTTTCAAGCTTTTCCCCTGGCACTGCCAGGCCCCAGGCTGTTTGGATCGGTTGTGTGGAGGCCAGTTTACTTGTTTTGGCTTTCAGCCATTCTGTTCAGCATTGATGATAGAAGAGTGGGCCTGTGTCCTGCATGGCCAGTGATGGGCTATCAGCATGGCTCAGTGGTGGCACCATGCCCAGGTGCCCCTCAGGAGGCACACAGTGTTTAGGAGGCACACAGTTTGTGAGGAAGATGAACATTCTATGGAAGGAGCCCGGCAGAGATTGTAGGGGACTCCAGATGGATCTGGGCACACGTGGGTTTGGGTGTTGCCATTCTTAAATATTAATACAAGTACCTAACATGTGGAGTGCTTACTCTCTCTAGGCCCTGTCCTAAGAGCTTTACATATTTACTTCATTTAAGCCTCCCAACAATTATGTGAAGTAAATGTTACTATTATACCCACTTTACAGATGAGGAAATTGAGGAACAGAAGGGTACATAGTTTGCCCAAGGTCACACAGTAAGTAGCTGAGGGCCCACGTGCTTGATCACTCCATTGTCAAAGAGTATGGTACAGAAACTTTAAAACCATGACATGTGCATTTATGCAGTCACTAAGTATTTTTTACAGTGTTCTTTATTCATTATTTTCCTTAATATAGCATATTATATTAATACCTGAAAGGCATATTTGTATTGTTATATAACATGTTTGAAATCACAAGAATGGAAAGACCCATTTGGTTCAGCCTGCCTTGGGGAAGATAAGAACATATGTATAGAAAGACCTAGCTCGTGCAATAAGGCAAGAGAAAGAAATAAAAGGCATCCAAACAGGAAAGCAAGTCAAACTATCTCTCTTCGCTGACTATGTGATTCTATACTTAGACAACCCTAAAGACTCTGCCAAGAGGCTGCTAGAACTGATCAATGATTCTAGTATGATTTCAGGATACAAAATTAATGTATAAAAATCAGTAGTATTTCTATACACTATAAAAATATCTAGACTGAGAATCAAATAAAAAACACAGTCCTATTTACAATAGCCATGAACAAAATGAAATACCTAGGAATACAGCTAACCAAGGAGGTGAAAGATCTCTACAAGGAGAACTACAAAACACTGCTGACACAACTCAGAGATGACACCACTAAATGGAAAAACATTTCATGCAAATAGGTTGGAAGAATCAGTATCATTAAAATACCCCTACTGCCCAAAGCAGATTTTACAGAATTTACAGATTCAAAGCTATTCCTATCAAACTACTATGTTATTCTTCACAGAGTTAGAAAAAACTATTCTAAAATTCGTATGGAACCCAAATAGCCAAAGCAATCCTAAGTAAAAAGAACAAAGCCAGAGGCATTACTCTACCTGACTTCAAACTATACTATAAGGCTTGAGTAACCAAAACAGCAGGATACCAGTACAAAAACAGACACATAGACCAATGGAACAGAATAGAAAGCTCAGAAACAAAACTGTACCCCTACAACCATCTGATCAACAAGGCTGACCAAAAAAAGGAATAAAGGACTTTCTATTCAATAAATGATGCTGGGATAGCTGGCTAGCCATATGCAGAAGAATAAAACTAGACCCTTACCTTTCACCATAAACAAAAGTTATCTCAAGATAGATTAAATATAAGACCTCAAGTTACAAAAATCCTAGAAGAAAACCTAGGAAATACCCTTCTCAACATTGACCTTGGCAAAGAATTTTTGGCTAAGCCCTTAAAAGCAATTGCAACAAAAAACAAAAATTGGCAAGTGGGACCTAATGAAATGAAAGAGCTTCTGCACAGCAAAAGAAACCATCAACAGAGTAAGCAGACAAACTACAGAATGGGTTGCAAAATATTCTCAGACTATGCATCTGACAAAGATCTAATATCCAGAATCTATAAAGAACTTAACAAGTAAAAACCAAATAACTCCATTAAAAATGGGCAAAGTACATGAACAAGTACTTCTCAAAAGAAGACATACAAGCAGCCAAGAAATACATGAAAAAAGTTCATCACCACTGATCATCAGAGAAATGCAAATCAAAACCACAATGAAATACCATCTCTTAACAGTCAGAATGGCTAATATTAAATAGTAAAAAACAACAGATGTTGGTGAGGCCGTGGAGAAAAGAGAGTGCTTATACAGTGTTGATGAGAATGTAAACTAGTTCAGCCACTATGGAAAGCAGTTTGGAGATTTCTCAAAGAACTTAAAACAGAGCTACCATTTGACCCAGTGATCCCATTATTGGGTATCTACCCAAAGGAAAATAGATCATTATACCAAAAAGACACATGCACCTGTATGTTCATCACAGCAAAGACATGGAAACAATGTAGGTGCCCATCAGAGGCGGATTGGATAAAGAAAATGTGGTGTATATACACCATGGAATACTATACTGCCATAAAAAAGAATGAAACATGTCCTTTGCAGCAACATGGGTGGAGCTGGAGGCCATAATCCTAAATGAATTAATGCTGGAACAGAAAACCAAATACCCATGTCCTCATTTACAAGTGGGAGCTAAACATTGAGCACACATGGTCATAAACATGCAGACAACAGACACTGTGGACTACTAGAGGGAGGAGCAAAGAAGCAAGATGTGGGTTGAAAAACTACCTATTGGGCACTATGCTCACTAACTAGGTGCAGTGTGCCCATGTAACAAACTGGCACGTGTACCCCCGTATCTGAAATAATGGTTGATATTTTTAAAAAACAATATATATAATCTTACATATATTGTATGTAAAATATATATATGTTTTAGGGCCTGGCACATGATAGTAATGACTCATATGGAAAGCCAACAAGCTTTCATAAGATATTGCACACAAGGAAAGTTAAGAACCAGCTTGCTGGGCTGTCTGATCATCAACTCAGGCTTTCTGCATGAGCTTGGCTTTCTGATAGGAAAATCCAGGGCTCTGAGCCTGGAATGAACATATGCATGGCCCAAGCTCCACCAGCAGCTTAATTCACTGTGACAGTTATCAGTTAGTTGCCTCCCAGCTCCAAATTCGCCCTTCATTACTCGCTCTGCAAGAATGGTGAGGGTTAGGCTTTGTCAGTAGGGAGTCCTGGAGGGACATTGTGAGAGAAAATGGCTGCTCTTCCTAGTTCCAGGGGGCTTGCTGTCTTAGGCTCTTGCAGCCTGCACAGCTTTCTCTGCAGCCCCAGGCAGCCAGCAGCCTGAGATGCCTTCCTGCGGACAGCTTCCCTGGGCACCTGCCTGTGAATGACCTCTGCCAGATCCCCCTCAGGAAGCTTTGCAGTAGGGTGCAAAAAATGGGGTACTGCCCCTTGGATGGCTTCCTTGGAACCCGCTGGGGCATCTTTGCAGTGGATGCCTTCCTCAGTACTCCAGAGACAGGTTTCTGGAGAGCCTCAACAGTGAGGCCCCTCATGAACTTTTCCCCCATCCTGAAAGCCCTGGCCAGACCCTCTCCCATGAGGCCCGGATCTCAGCTCTTCCTTCAGTGCTCCATCTCAGTCCTAGGGGAGAAAGCTGCTGTCTGTATCTGCTATTCCTATATTCTTTAGAACTCTCTTTACCAGTTACTAGCCAATCTTTCACCACTCCAATCCCCTGTTACTAATTTGTTATAGTTAACTTTTCTTGTAGAAATTACTGATTTGTCTCCTGATCAGAGTTTAGTACATTCACCATTGTTTTTTCCGTCCACCATTTAAAATAAAAACGTAGCTCCCTACATGAAAAAACCTGCAAGAATCATGGGAGCAACAAAAACAATATGGAAACACTTTCACCGTTAATTTACTAAGTTAGAAGTTTCCATATTCTCTTTCAGTTCTTGGCTCTCTGTTTGATTTTTCTGTATTTGTAACCTGTGTGCATAATTGAGCCTGCACTCTAAGTTTATGAGTTGACCTTAGTTTACGTAAGCAGTTTGATAGCCCGATAGTCCCCAAGTAGCCACTGGTCACATAGTCCTTGCATTTGTCATCAGGCATGGCAATACAATATTCCATTTTCTTCCCATGCTGAAATTTGCTAAGTAGTTCCTGATTGTTGCATACATGGGTTGGTTCATGCTTTTCCATATTACAAAAAGCACAGATCAAAATATTTTTGTTCAAGTTGCATCAACCTCACCTAATTTTTTCTCTTGTTTCTTCCTTTCTCGGTTCTCTAGCAGCTGGGCTCACATATTTTCCCACTGGTAGACAAGAGATTATAGGAAAAGGGGTGAGGAATCCAGAGAGAATGTCTGCATGAGAAGGAGGGTGGAGATTTCTTACTGAACTAAAGGCTTCAAGAATCGGCAAATACCTGCTCAGTAAGTATCTCCTGCCAGGAAAAGAACCAGTCTCAGAGGTGGAGGCAGAGAGGAATCATTGGTTGGAGAGGAGGAATTTAGAGTCGGGAAGCAAGGTGGTTCTGGAGTTCAAGACTGTCTTTTCTTGAGTCTCTCATAGTGTAACCTGTGACTAACGCATTAGTCATACAGAGCACGTGGAAACTACACAATATACACTAGAAAAACATTTTAGTTCTTAAGAATAGCCTCAAAATCAGACAATGCCTGAAGTAATTGAGAGTGGGAAGCACATTGTACGAGTGATTACTGCTCTCTGACATTTTAAACCACCAATAACTCAATTGTTTCCTGAATTCCCAGAGAGTCAGGGAACATGAAAAAACCTTCTTTGTCACTCAGTGGAGTAAATGTTAACTCATACTTAAATCTTTTTCTTTTTCACATAAAAGTGTTCCTGGTATGAAGCCCAGAAAGAAGCTTAAGCATAGCACCCCCTGAATTGTTCATTTTCTTGTTCGTACATAATGCTTACCTGGAAATTCTTTATTTCACACTCATTCTTAAAAGGAATTTTGCTGAGTCTCCAAATGACTGTTCTCAAAATTTTCTTCCATTTTTCTGACTTGAAATCACTAGAAATTGAAACTGTGCTTTTCTTAAAGCTCTGTAAACTGAAGCTAGCAACTTAAACTTCGGGAGAAACAATAGCAACATATGTATGTATATGTGTGTGTCTCTCTCTCTCTATATGTACAACTTTTGTGCCTGCCTGCTGACGTATGGACTTCTCAGAAAGTCCACTTGAATACCCGATTCAAGTCACAATCCAGAAAAATCTGGATTGCAGTGGCAACCTGAAGATGCTTGAGAGACTCTAGAAAAACTAGTCTATTGACTGCTCCGGGACATTCACCTTTGCTTTCCTTCTGTTTCCGTAGAAATGCCTCCTATTAAAGATCTGTTTGCCTGCATCATATATAGTGGCCCACCCCGTCTACAATGCCACCGCCTAGAATGAGACACAGCTGTTTAACTGAACTGATCTATTCTCAGGACTAAGAGACTGACTAAAGAAGATATGAGGATGATATATTTAAATTTGCTCTTTTCTGTTCATTCCAATTTGTCTTTCCATTTCTTTGTCTATCTCTAACAACCTCTAAACCAAATTTCTCCAAAGCTATTTGCTTGGCTTTTAATACGTGAATTTTTTTAAGTTTCAAAGTGATGACTGAAATATTTCACCCCAAAATATGGCTCCCCGGTATAGTGAGTATGTGGAATTCAACACCCTTAGAGATCAACAAGCACTGGAAGAGACTTTTCCCCGTAAAGATAGGACTGACCCACCGAGGAGAACAGTTGCTCTTGTTAGCCTCCGTTATCTCATTATCCATTACAGGAAAGAAGACCAAGAATGTAACACTAGTTCCTATACAACCCTTGGTATGCACACCTGTTCCTATACAACCCTTGATGCGCACGCCTGAACAGAACCTTTTTTGAGATAACGACTGTCTCCAAGGATCATTTAAATTCCAAGAAATTTCTGCTCCCTGATCCAACCATTTTCCTTGGTGATCATTTATTGCCCCTCAATACAATTCTTCTCCTCCCCATTCACATAACGCATTCTAGCCAGATTCAAGGCCCCATTCTTTCTGTAACCTCAAGACGGCATGTAATCTGCTGTACCACATTGAGAAGATGAGTCTTCATTCTGAAGGTTCCCATGTGTACACATTAAATAAGTTTGTATACCTTTTCCCCTATTTATTATTATTACTATTATTTTTGAGATGGAGACTCCCTCTGTCACCTAGGCTGGAGTGCAATGGTGTGATCTCGGCTCACTGCAGCCTCCACCTCCCAGGTTCAAGCAATTCTCCTGCCTCAGCCTCCTGGGTAGCTGGGATTACAGGTGCACACCACACCTGGCAAATTTGTTTATTTTTAGTAGAGATGGGGTTTCACCATGTTGGCCAGGCTGGTCTTAAACTCCTTACCTCAAATGATCCACCTGCCTCAAACTCCCAAAGTGCTGGGATTACCGGTGTGTGCCACTGTGCCTGGCCATCTGTTCCCCTATTTTTTTTTTAAAGTAGTTTTGCTGCACATGCAATTCTCAGTTATTTTCTCTTATCACTTTGAAGATATTGTTCCACAATTGTCTAGTTTCTGTTGCTGTATAAAGGTATGTTGCAATAATCTAATTGTTTCTTTGTAGATGATCTATCGTTTTTCTGCTTTAAGATCTTTTTGAGTGTAGCATTCTGCAGTTTTATTACTGCTTTTTGCAGACTGGGTGTAGACTTTTAAAAATTTATCCTGCATAGTATATGGTGTGCATCTGTAACTGCCTAGTAAGTTCTTCTTGCCTGCTGCCCAGATAGAGCCAATTTATCAAGACAGGAGAATTGCAATGGAGAAAGAGTTTAATTCATGCAGAGTTGGCCAAATGGAAGAGTTTAATACACGTAGAGCAGGATAAATGGAAGACTGAAGTTTTATCATAACTCACATTAGCCTCCCTGAAACACAGTCTTGCAGGCAGGGGGCTAGGGAATGGGGAGGGATGATTGGTTGGGTTGAGGATGAAATCACAGGGAGTCCAGGCTGTCCGCTTGCTCTGAGTCAGCTCCTGGATGGTGGCCACAAGACCAGAGGAGCCAGTTTACCAGTCTGGGTGGCGCCACTGGATCCATCAGAGTGCAGAGTCTGAAAAATATACCAAACACCAATCTTAGGTTTCACAGTATTAATGTTATTCACAAAAGCAATTAAGGTTAGGAATCTTGTGCCCTCTGGCTGTGTAACTCCTGAGCCATAATTTCTAATCTTGTGGTTAATTTGTTAGTTTTACAAAGGCAGTCTGGTCCCCACGCAAGGAGGGGGTGTGTTGCCGGGAGGATTTGTTATCATCTTTGTTTCGAACTATAAACTAAATTCCTCCCAAAATTAGTTCAGCCTATAACCAGGGAGGAAGAGGGGCAGGTTGGAGGTTAAATGCAGGATGGAGTCAGGTCAGATCTCTTTCATGGTCATAATTTTCTCACTGTTGTAATTTTTGCAAGGGTGGTTTAACTTTCTGTATCTGGGAACCCATCTCTTATCAGTTCTGGAAATTCTCATTTATTATCTTCTTCATCTATTTTGTCTAGTCTTTTCTGCCACTCCTATTATATTAAATCTTATTCTATCCTCTATGTCTTAACCCGTCTTTTATGTTCTATGTTTCTGTCTCTTTGTGTTATATTCCAGGTAATTTCTTCAGCTACATTAGTTACATAATTCTCTTTTCAGTTGTTTCTTATATACCATTTAATTTGGTTATTGAGTTTTTAATGTCAACAATTATGTTTTTCATTTATAAATGTTTTACTTGGCTCTTTTTCAAGTCTGCCTGGTCATATTTCATGTATCTGGGTTACTTCCACACATTTATGACCTCATCTTGGATTTCTTTAAATATTTCCTATACAACCCTTGGTATGCACAATTTTGCATTTAAAATGCACTATTTTGCATTTAATAATTCTAATACCAAAGTCTTGGGCGTGTACATTTATTGTTTATTATTTTTGCTTTCTCTTTCATATGCTGGCTTATTCTCTTGCTGTTTGGTGGTGGTCTTTGATCCTGAACACACTGTGCTTGATCACTGGGAGTCTTGGGGGCCTAAATTGAAGTTATTTACTCCAGAAGAGATTGTCACTTGCTTCTTCCATGGCCCAGAGGACCGGTTGAGCCTCCTTCAAGGGTCATGGTTTATAGTGGGAGACTTGGAAGTTGGCTTTTACACCTTGCAATGGGCTTGGGGCTTAGCGTCAGATTTTATCCCACACTTACCTTTTAGCTCTTTCCTGGATTTCAGCTCACTGCCATTGTTTCTTTGTTTGGAGAGTTTGTTTGCCATTGCTGTAAGCCCAGCAGTGCATTAAAAATATGTTGTATCCAGAATGTGGTAGAATTATAGCAGGAGGCCTTCAGAGGGTCAGTTTTGTCAGAAAAGTGAGAATGGATGGCATGTGTTCGTAATGTTCAAGGCATATGAACACAACAGCAAGAATTAGACCGGCACAAGTAGGTGTAGCCCACACTTCGAAACTTTAGGAACAATAAGACATAGACATAGGAAAGAACTAGAGCACATTTCAAAGCTCTCTCTGTCTCTCTTTCTCTGTCTACATCTGTCTATCTATGTCTGTATCTACAGCTGTATCATCTAAATGTCCTCATATGTAACACAAAGGTAGAGATGGGTGAAGAACTGATACCCAGAGTAAGCATAGGATTTCCTTTAAAGGCCTGAAGCTGGTACTCAGGGTGGAGGAAACAGCATGAACAGAGGTGCTGGGAGGGAATAAGTATGGGATCATCTCTGTGTCTCTGTTTATAACAAGGGCCTTGCCTCACTGTTATCCTTCTGGCTTCATAATTGCAGAATTTAACTAGTAATTTTGTATACAAATATCCCTTTTGAGAGTCTCCTATAATTTCCTTATTTACAATATGGATGCCCATTAGAGACCTCATAGTCTTATCAGGTGGCTTTTACATGTGGACAATGTATGGACTGTATTATTTACTCCTGTGATGATCATTGTAGCTAGGGGTGCTGCAATCAATCAAGCAACAGCGTCTCAGAGAGATGCACCTTGTTTCCTACTTTTGCATGCAAAATTGCTGTTTTTTCCTTTCGTTGTCCACTTATTGAGGTGAGGTTTGAGAGTTCTGGTTTCTGTTTTTTAACACTGAAATCACCGCTGACTTGTCCATCAAGTCAGCAAAGTCTTTCCTTGGTACAGCAAAGTCTGTCTGGCTTAACCTCCATCTGGACCTGTGGCATTCTACTGAACTTTGTAGTTTTCTCTATTCTTCAAAGCAAACAGGGTCTACTTCTGGGTTGTAAATTAGTTGTAGAAAATCTGGGCTCTGAACAAAAACCACATTTGAAAGCACATGTCTTCTTTTTTATTGGCTTTTGCTCTAAAAAGCAAAGGCTGAAAAACAGCTGTTAGCTGTTTATACAGTTTTTTTTTTTTTAAGTGTTAGACAATAGCTGTTTTCTTCTCCACTTACAATGGCACATTTTTTCTCAGGCCATTTAAGTCCTCTCTCCGTGTGGCCGTGGGTATTGGTATGCACCTCCTCCCTTTCCCTAGGTTTCTGAGGAGACTAAGGGTTGTTGTTTTTTCCTTCCTTTCTTCAGTTTCTGGTTTTTGGTTTTGAATTCAGACTTTGGCCTCTCAGGATAGATGGCCGAATTTGGTCCCAGGCCAGAATCCTTCTGGGCCAACTTGACCCAGGTATTTACACAGGACGCTCTAGAGGAAGCTTCTATAGGTGCAAAGTGTTGATGGTTTGTGGCTAGATGACATGGGCAAAATTAGATATCGACGTAGTAGTTATTGCTGTCTATTCTGCAGCCCTGCACATCGATTGTTTGCTTTCCTCTCTTAGGAATTCAGAAGACAATGCTTTCTAATCCCCTCGTCCTTGGATGTGCTCTGAGGACGCTGCCATTTCTCATTAGCCTCATGGTCCCAAGCAAGCAAGATCAGCAGGGCTCAGGGACATATTGCACATGAGTTTTGAAAAACACTCCCTAGCCTGCAAAAGGAACCAGCCAAAATGTTTTTCAGCACTCTTGTGCTGTGTGTTACCATAGCAATTCCTACTGTTTAAGACAGTGGTAACACCATCAAGTTACATGTTATACCAGGTTTTACTGGAATTTTATTTGCCTACAATCTGCCTCCTTTTAATCAATTTCTGTTCTTTCAGGTCATCAACTTGTATTGATTTTACTTATGGGGGAGTAGTCTAGCCTCTGTCTTCTGGAAAAGATAACTTCTTATACCTCACTAAGAAGACACAGGGGCTGGGTATATCTCCCTGAGATCTCAGACATTCAAATCCCGCCTAACGAACATGAGCCTCTCCCTTCATTTACCCATCCATCACACCATGGGCTGGGCCACCTCTAAACCAGTTTCTAGGACTTGGGATTTTTTTTTTTTTTTTGAGACAAGGTCTCACTCCGCCAGCCAGGCTGAAGTGCAGTGGCATGATCACAGCTCACAGCTCACTGCAGCCTCTTGCTCCCCAGGCTCAGGTGATTCTCCCACATCAGCTTCCCAATAGCTCAGGTGACAGGAATGCACCACCACACCCAGGTAATTTTTGTATTTTTAGTAGAGATGGGGTTTTGCCATGTTACCCAAGCTTGTCTTAAACTCTTGGGTTCACGCAATCCTCCCACCTCAGCCTCCCAAAGTGCTGGAATTACAGGCCTGAGCCACCACACCTGACAAACTTGGGAATTCTTACAAAGTGACGCCAGGGAAGCACTGCAAGCTTGTTAGAAACTGCCTTTGCAAAACTTATAACAGTTAGAAAATTATGACAGTGAAAAAGATCTGACCTGACCAACTTCATCTTACCTTTAACCTCCAAACTGCCCCAGTCATTCCTGGGCATGGGCCAAGCTAACTCTGGGAGAATTTTATAGTTTAAATGATAATAACTCTTCCCAAAATGAAACTGCCTTTATAAAACGAATAAAAGGCCACAAGTTTAGGATTATGAGAGGGGCTTGAATTCTGCTCAGATGTAGGCACAAAGGATTATCAGCCATTGTTCCAGAGGTCACAAGATTTGTAACTTCCCCAATTACTCCTATAAATAACATCACTATTGTAGAACTTTTAAGATGTTTTTCCAAACTTTTGCATTTCTGATGACCGGATGACTCCACCTGGACCCGAGATTCATGACTCACCCTGCCCTGTGGCCCCACCCAGAAGTGGACTCAGAGCAAAAGGACCATTTTCCACACCCCAGTGAGCGCGTCCCCAACCAATTAGCAGCGCCCATTCCCTAGCCCCTGACTGCCAAACTCTCCTTGAGAAACCATAGCCTCCACATTTTCTGGGAGGCTGATTTGAGTAATAATAAAACTTTGGTCTCCTATGTAGCTGACTCTATGTATATTAAACTCTTCCTCTATTGCAATTCCCCTGCCTTGGTAAGTCAGCTTTATCTGGGCAGTGGGCAAGAAGAATTCACTGGGTGGTTACATGTTGAAATAAAGATATACCTGGATAGCAGACAAGCTTTGTACCCTTCACAGAGACTCTAGGCATTTGTAAATCTATAGTGACAATGCCGCCTCCAATCCCCCAACAACCCTCCCCAAAGTACTCCTCCGTCTTATTCTTCATCACACATGACTAAACACATTTTGCTCTTATTTAGTAAGGGAACAGCACATTGTGATTGTTGCTTTTAGAACAATTGGTCCAAATTAGATAATTAGAAAAATAGTTCCCATAGACGTAACTCAAAACAGTAGGTTTGTATGACACTATTTCAAAAACAAGTTTTGTGGTTAAAATAATACCTCCCTTTGGGAGATAAGAGTTTTGGCATATTAAAGGCTCCAAGAAGTCCTGTGACAAAGACATTTTGTGGAACTCTGTTTTCACAGGACATCTATTAACCTCTCCAGTACAGCCATGGGGAAAACATTTCCTGAAATCTGTCTTGAAGTTCAAGTTGTCAGCATCCTCGGGCACATTTGCCCCCTGGGAATCCTGGTTTCAGCTGCCCCACCCTGCTGCTGCCCTCTCTCCACTGATCCTCACCGACTTCCTTTGTTTATGGGACAGGGCTCAATAATGGGGCAGATCAGGGTCCCACACACTTCCTCAGAGTTTAAACTAAGAGGGGAGGGGAGCTGATGGTGGAGGGAAAAGCTGCCTCTTCTCCGCTGTTGTCCTCACCCACCCTCTTGCTCACAGGGGGCTGCTTCTCTTGTGTGGCACATTTGCTTTCACCATTAATAACTGTATAGTTCATTTGCCATCCTGTTCTAATTGTGGCTCAGTTGGAGGGGGGCATAGACATAATGTGTGAAGAAGGATGCTGACCCACAGCTGTTCTTCCAGAAAAAGGCAGGCACCCCCAAAGTATAAGGGGAAGGGCACTTCCCCTTAGTCAGGTAGAGGCTGGCATGGAACACAAAGTCTAAGTTGAAATGGATATGGCCACTGCAAGGAAACATGTGACTTTGCAAAAAGAGACAGATGGACAGTGACTTGGACAACGGTACCATATCAGAAGCACACCAGCTTCCTGAGCACAGAAACATCCATCTCCAGCCCAGAGACAGAAATGTTTGTAAAACAGTGTAACAAGGTTCTGCCCAGTCTCCCACTAGGTGTCCGGGGAATGGGTGGGGGGATAAGGAGGAGGAGGAGGAGGAGGAGGAGCAGGAGGAGGAGGAGGAGGAAACAGGCGTGTTCTGGCGAGTAATTCTCTTAAACAGGGGATGAGTATTGTTGCCAGCAGGACTTTTCAAAGGAAGGTATCTTAGTTCAGGCTGTCATAACAAAATACCATAGACTAGGGGGCTTACAAACAACAGAAATTTATTTCTCACAGTTCTGGAGGCTGGTACTCTCAAGATCAAGGTGCCAGCAGGTTCAGTGTCTGGTTACGGCCCTAATCCTCATAGATGGCCACATTCTCACTGTAACCTCCCAAGGCAGAAGGGGTGAGGGGTCTCTTGGAGCCTGTTTTATGGGGACACTAATCCCATTCAGGAGGGCTCTTTATTACCTAACAGCCTCCCAAAAGCTCTACCTCCTAATACCGTCATTTTGAGGGTTAGGATTTCAAAATATGAATTTGAGGGGGGACACAAATATTCAGGTCATAGCAGAGGGTGACTTCCATTTGTCAAGGAAACCAGACTGTGTATGTATCACTCTTGCCATCCATGCCATGGTTTGCATGTGATGTTGGGCAACAGGTTTATTTGGCCACATTCATGCCCACACCCACTAGACATGCACACTCTTCCCAAGGAGAAGGGGGAACAAAAACTAGAAACTGGTTGTGTAACAATCGTTAGTTTTATAACTGAGTAAGTTATGAATAATAGTGCTTTCAGCGATTTCATTACCAATCTGCCCCCAGGAGCAAGATGAAGCTGATAAAATATTTATGGGCTAGTAAATATTTTCTACTAATTTGCAAGGCTGTAATAAAATCCATGAACCTGATGGCCTGCAGGAAACATAACAAGAACTAGGAATGTAGAGTAATTTGGAGCTAGAAAGCCTCTTAAGGCCCTACAGGAAATGACTCCCAGAAAGCAGATGAATCACAGTATTTTAAACAGAAAATAATGATGTTACGTTTGTACTTAACCAGTTATAGCCTGAGGACAATTTTCCACAAGGAAATTGTGGAAATTTCCTGCTCTCCATTATTCTTGCCTTAAGAAATAAAATTAATTTAAGTATATAGAAAACAATATTCAAATAGATAAAAACAGTTACTGGAACACAGTGTATCCTGTAATGAATATGAACTTTTAGGATTGTAATTTTTAAGAAACTACAGTATGCACAGTCACATTGTGCCCTCTTGTGGCAGAAATATTGTTGTGATCCGAGGACACGCCCTGGTGTATTTTATTCAGTAATTAATCAGGTTTGTTTGGGGGAAGTCTGTTCAAGTGAAAAGACGGTTTGCAGAAGGTAGTTGGCAAAGCGTTGTTTCTGGGGCACTCTAGAGGGTGCACACCTGGAAGGGGCTGTTCTTAGCCAGGGGAGCAGCTGTCAAAAGGATTCCTGATGTTTTAACACGTTAAGAAATATCCATCACAGAACGCTGCTTCAATTGTCGTCTAATGTTAAGCTTGCTCATTTAAAATATTTCATTACTAGTTATCCTCATCTAGAAATAACAGTAATTGCTATTATTTAGTGAAACAGGCAGCTGATACACAGTATCTCATTTAATCTCAAAACTATGAGGTAATATAAGGAAACTGAAGATCACAGATATTAAGTAATGCTCTAGTTTACTTAACTAGTAAATGGAAGAGCTGGGATTTGAATTTAACTTCCTCTGATTCCATAAGCCTATGCACTTTCCATTCTGCCAAGCTGACTCTCTAGCCAAGTATTTCTTGTACTGAATACATATGAGATGCTGCTGCAGGGTTCCCTGGAACTGACGAGGTGTAAGTAATATACTCCCATCCTTCAGGAACTTATGGCCTAAATAGGGATATAAAAACATACACGGAAAAGAAACTGCCATACGAGGCAGCATACAAGGAATATCCATGTAGAACTATTTTTTAAACAAACACACAAAAGATCGGTATAGTCATATACATTTCTCCCCATCAGTGCAGTAGAGCTATATACTTTCTGAAGTTACTCTCCTATTGCTTTTGGCTTTGAGTGTGAGCAGGGCTTGTGGCTTGCTTCTAAGCTGTAGAATATGGCAAAGCTGTTGGAATGTATGTGATTATGTGTGACTACATGATTATGTTACATAAGATATTAGCACCCATCTTGCTGGGGTCTCTTTCTCTCTGGCTTTGAGGAAGCAAGTGATTGCATTGGGGAACACATGGCAAACGTGTGGGTGGTGTCTAGGAGCTGAGGGCAATAACTGAAGTCTTCAGTCCCAAAACCATGAGAAACTGAATTCTGCCAATGAGTGCCTCCAGTTGAGCAGTAACATTGTTACTCAACAATAGATAACTAGTACATTTATCTTTTAAAGTGTTATAATTTTAAATCTTGCATTTAGGTCTTTGATCCATTTCAAAAAAAAAACCTGATTTTTGCTTTTTTTTTTTTTTTTTTTGAGACAGAGTCTTGCTCTGTCACTCAGGCTGGAGTGTAGTGGTGGGATCTCAGCTCACTGTGACCTGCACCTCCAAGGTTGAACTGATTCTTGTGCTTCAGCCTCCTGAGTAGCTGGGATTACAGGCGTGCACCACCACGTCCAGCTAATTTTTGTATTGTTAGTAGAGATGTGGTTTCACCATGTTGGCCAGGCTGGTCTCCAACTCCTGGACTCAAGGAATCCACCCACCTTGGGCTTCCAAAGTGCTGGGATTACAGGCATGAGCCACTGTGCCTGACTGCATTTCAAGTTAATTTTTATAGATGGTGCAAGCTTCCCATTGTAAGGTACAGGCTGACATTCTCTCTCTCTCTTTTTTTTTTTTCACTTTTTTCTCTTTTTGGCATCTGGCTATTCGAATGTTCCAATAACCAATGTTGCAAATATATCTTTTATCCATTGAACTGTCGCGGCATCTGTATTAGTCTGTTTTCACACTGCTAGTAAAGACATAGGGAAGAAAATAGGTTTAGTGGACTCACAGTTCCATGTGGCTGGGGAGGCCTCACAGTCATGGCAGAAGGCGAAAGGCACTTCTTACATGGTGGTGGAAAGAGAGAATGAGAGAGAAGCGAAAGTGGAAGCCCCTTAAAAAACCATGAGATCTCATGAGACTTATTCACTACCACGAAAACACTGTGGGAGAAACTACCCCCATAATTCAATTCTCTCCCACCGGGTCCCTCCCACAGCACGTGGAAATTTATGGGAGTACAATTCATGACGAGATTTGGGTGGGGACACGGAGACAAACAATTATCAAAATCTTTGTCAAAAGACAATTGGCCATATATGTGTCTATTTCACTTCAACCTGCACCTCTGAGGTTGAAGTGATTGTTGTGCCTCAGCCTCCTGAGTAGCTGGGATTACAGGCGTGCACCACCATGTCTAGCTAATTTTTGTATTTTTAATAGCAATGTGGTTTCAACATGTTGGCCAGGCTGGTCTCCAACTCCTGGACTCAAGCAATCCACCCACCTTGGGCTTCCAAAGTGCTGGGATTACAGGCATGGGCCACTGTCCCTGGCCTCATATTTCTAGACTTTCTGCTCAGTTGATCTATGTATCTGCCTTTACGCCAATGCACACTGTTTTACTTACTGCAGCTTTTTAATAATTCTTGAAATCAGATAGAATAAGTCTTCCCACTTCATCTGTTTTATTCATCAAAGATATTTGGCTATTTCAGATGCTTTACATTTTCATAAAATATTAGAATGGAAGTTCATCACAGTGCCAGAGCATCCCCCTTTTCTGCCCTGTTGTCCCAGGCCAAGAGCCTTAGCCTCTTTGCTTTAGTTTCCTCAACCCTGGGTAACCTGTCCTGTGGCTCACAATTTCAGGGGACCTGTGTCAAGCTCTCTGAGAGGTTTCCTTGAAGCTCCTCTTCGGACTTATGGTGAGAAAGTGTCATCACCTCTCATAGGGTAGCAGCAGCTCTCACCAGGAACTCTTTCTGTAAACCCACTCCCAGTGGAGTTCCAAGGGGAGAGTCACCAGACTGTTTTGTGCCTTCTATGTGGCCTGTATTCTTGGCCACTTGCATTGAATGTCTTCATCTTGGTCTGTCTCAAAATTTGCTTTGTGTCCAATATTTATCATGTCTTGGTGTTTCACTCTACACTTCCAATTCAATGTTTTGTCACCCATCTAAATTTAAATGTTACACATTTAGATAATTTCATCTAGAATTTTTAGTTGTTTTATAGAGGGAGGGATGTCCAGGGAACTGAGCTTACAATAGTCCCGGAAACAGAAGTTTGCAATTGTTTGCTTACCCATTATTGCTGCTATTTTCTTCCTGTTACCATTATAGTTATAGATCAATCATATGGAATGTACAAATTGTTTCTCTGTAGTGCAATCTCATCACAGAACACAGAACTATCCTATTTGGGGAGGCAGAAGAAATAGAGTAATACTTTGCCTTTTGAATACATTGGGAAGAAGAAAAGTGCTCAAATCTCAGTAAAATCTGAACATTTCCAGGTCCTTTTCAATATTTAGATGTAGCTCTTGTGAGTACTAAGCCCACCTCCCAGCTGGGGAATGTTACATAGCAGCATTTAAATGGGAGATGAACAATCTTAACCACTTGCTGGTTCTGAGGCACTTTCCTGCAGAATGACTATATAAATCCAGGTGAGTGCTTGTAAAACACACAATTACACCCCCACAGAGTGGACTGAAAGCACGTAGTCAGGCAATGAGCACAGTTTCTCAAGGTTAATAATAGGGCTATAAAAGAAATACAGGATCTCCTTCACTTTTTTTTTTTTTAAGCAAAAGGCCAATATTTATGCTTGAATGTCTTTATAGTTTGAGACACATTTTTTATTAAAATAAATTAATGCATAATTGATGATGTGTATATACATATGTACCTTGGTTTGGGGTTGATTTTTTTAATAACCTTGTAATTTAAAACCAAGGGAAAAATTTTTTAAACTGGTAATTTACTTGAGTTTTAAAAACCTGATGATGAGGGTAATAATTAAAATAGTAGCAATAGCAATGTAGTATATGATAAAGGCAGCGTTTGAATCAATGGAGAAAAAATGGGTTAGTGTCACTCCACAGTCTTGGGACAATTGGCAGTTATTTGGAAGAATGTATCTATGTATCTGTACCTTTTTCTTTCCTTTTCCCTTTTTTTTTTTTTTTTTTTTGAGTCGGATCTCACTCTGTTGCCCAGGCTGGAGTGAAGTGGCACAGTCATAGTTTGCTGCAGCCTTGACCTCCTGGGCTCAAGTGATCCTCCTGCCTCAGTCTCCCAAAGTGCTGGAATTATAGGTGCGAGCTACTGTTCCTTGTGACCTTACTCTTTCTACCAATAAAAATTCCAGATTGTATTAGTCTGTTCTCACACTGCTATAAAGAACTACTTGAGATTGAGTAATTTATAAAGAAAAGAGGTTTAATTGACTCATAGTTCCACAGGCTTAACAGGAAGCATGACTAGAAGGCTTCAGGAAACTTACAATCATGGCAGAAGGTCAAGGGAAGGGTGCACATATTTACAATGGCAGAGCAGGAGAGAGAGAGACAGCAAAGGGGGAGATGCCACACACTTTTACACAACCGGATCTCGTGAGAACTCACTCACTAGCATGAGAACAGTAAGGGAAAGTCTGCCCCATGATTTGATCACCTCCCACCAGGCCCCTCCCCTGACATGTGGGGATTACAATTCAAGATGAGTTTTGGGCAGGGACACAGAACAAAACCATATCACAGATGAAGTTTTATAGGTAAAACACAAAGAAACACAAACCTTAGAGCAACAGAATAAACCCATATATATGTATGTGTACATATGTGCGTGTGCACACATACATATATACACGTACTCATGTAAAAAATTTTGTAGCACTCAAGGGTGTAAAGTAAAAAATAAATATCCCCTTCTTCACCCAACCTTCCTTTTCTATTCCCTGGGAGAAAACAAGTTATCAGTTTCTTGCATGTCCTTCCAGAGATACTCTGTATATATTTAAGCATATATGTGCATACTTTTATTAAAAGACATTCTATTGGATAGAAAAGATTATTCTATTCACTTTTTGGTAAAATATTAATATCTTGAACATCTTTCCACTTAGTACGTATTGTTCTACCAACTCATTATTACTGATTGCCTAGTATCTCACTGTATAGAGGCACCATATTTATTTAAACACTTCCCTAAATTGCTTTTCTCATATGGAAATGTTTCATGGTCTTCCCCTATAGCCCATATGGATCTCATTATGGGAGATATCTCTATTTTATTTTCCCCTATTGCATAGTATTCCACTCTAGGAATATACCACAGTGTATTAATCCATTGACAGGTTGTTTCTAACTTTTCTCTATTACAAACAATAGTTTCTAGTACCTGTCCTCTTATGAGAATTTCTCTAAGACAGCAGTTCTCATACAGTCAAAGGATCACCCTGGCTATTATGTTGAGAATAGACATGGCGTCAGGGATCAAGAACAAAAGCAGTGACAGTGGCAGGCCATTGCAAATAATCCAGATAAGTGACTGAGTGGCTTTTACTAGAGAGTGGTGGCAAGGATAGTGGTGACAAGTAGTTGGAATGGGGCACATTTTGGAGGTAAGGTAACATGACTTCTTGACCCTTAGGTGTAGAGTGTGAGCAGAAAAGAGACATCAATGAAGATTCCAAAGTTTGGGGCCTAAACATCCAAGAAAATAAAGTTACCAATTACCAAGATATGGGACACTGGGAGATGAGCAGCTTTGGGGACAGGATCAATGTCACAAAATCTGTTTTGGACATATTAAGGTTGAGTGCCCATCATACTTCCCAGTGAGATGTCAAGAAACTAAGAGAGAAGGAAAAGATCCAGGAACAGACATTGACAAAAAGCAGCCAGTGAGACAGGAGGAAATCAAGGAAGCACCGAGTTCCTTTCCAGGGAAAGGAAGTGATCTAATTTCTTAAATGCTGCTGACAGGTAAACCATGAGAAGATGCACAGCGCACTACAGGAATCGGCAAACTGGAGTTCACTGATGTGGGCACAAGCCTGACTGGTGTAGGTTCAAGGGAACATGGAAGAAGAAGAATTAGACACAGTGATTAGAATTACAACTCTTTGGAGAGTTTTGCTTTAAAAGGGAACAGGAGGCTGGGCGTGGTGGCTCACACCTGTAATCCCAGCACTTTGGGAGGCTGAGGCGGGTGCATCACGAAGTCAGGAGTTCAAGACCAGCCTGACCAATGTGGTGAAACCCTTTCTCTACTAAAAATACAAAAATTAGCCATGCGTGGTGGCACTTGCCTGTAGTTCCAGTTACTTGGGAGACTGAGGCAGGAGAATCGTTTGAACTTGGGAGGCGGAGATTGCAGTGAGCTGAGATCACGTCACTGCACACCAGCCTGGGCGACAGAGCGAGACTCTGTCTCAAAAAAAAAATTTTTAAAAAAGGAAACAGGAAAAAAGGGACAGTAGCTTGAAGGGATGTGGAATCAAGTGAGGATGCTAAGATCACAACATTCTTGTAGGCTGCTGGGAGATCCCAAGTCGAGAGGAGGAAAGTGCAGGGAAGAAAGGCACTAAGGATTCAATTGAGGATTGACGTCCTTGAGTATGTGAGAGGAGCTGGGGACCCAGTGCACAGGTTGTGTGGCTGGCCTTAGGTAGGAGCACAGGAGTTTGTCCTTCATAGCAATGGGAAAATGAAATACACGAGCATAAACTCAGGAAAGGGGTTAGATGTAGAGCTGGGAATGTGTAGAATTTCTCTACTAACTGCTTATTTTCATGGTGCATTAGGAAGTTAGGATCAGCTGAGACCGACTGGCTAGGTGATGAAGGGCAGTCATGCAAGGGATGAATGCGAAGTTTTGCCTATGACGAAGGACAGGTGGTCACAGCTGTGCCATAAAAGACAACTGAATTGGCAAGTGAAGACCATCATGTCCCCTGGCAAGGCAAGCTGGTAAGCTGCCCTAGCAAACCAAAAACCAAGGAAGCGTAAGGCCAGCTGGGCAGTGTGGTTCTGGGGAGGGCCCCTTTACTGAGCAACTCCCGTAAACACTGGCTGAGAGCCGGCACTAGGCTAGGATGGTGAGGTGTGATTGTGGGTGAGACAGGCCACCCCTTCTTCGACTGTATAATCTACAGAGATATGTTTTTCTGCAAGAATAAACCTGATTTTTATAATCGAAATAATTGGGGGGAAACAGATGATATCCTCAGGTATCTGGTGAGAGCAGGTAGAAGAGGGAAGGGAGGTTGGGAGAACTGAAGAATGAATTTGCAGGGAAATGGGAGGCACAATTTTTACAGCTTGGAACAGACATGCACTTTTCTCGTTAGGCTCAACTCTCCTTTTTACTTGACTTATGCAGAGCTAGCTGCCACACACTGTGCTACCAGGTGACTGGGTGGACTTTGACAAGTCCCTTTACGTGCAAAGCACGTCCTGAGAAGAGGTGCTTTCTGAGGCCCCAGCCCACAGCCCAGCGATTCTGCCACAGGACCTATTTTCCCTGAGCAATAATGGGAGAAGTTGGTTTTTAAAACAGACATAAAGAAAATCCATCCCAAATATTAACGGTTTTTACAATTAAGTCATTCTGTCCCTTTCCTCTTTTATGGTTCCAAGTAAATCCAAGAAGGTCATCATTAAATAAGCCCCAATTATAAAAGACATGCTAAGACTTAGTGTGCTTGGCCGCCTCAGCTCTTTAGCCGGCAGTAATAAAACAATGAACCCCAGCAGGACTCCGTTCCAAACCATATTCTGCAGTTATTGTTTTGACTCATTTCTTTCATTATTGCAAAAAGAATCCCACTGAGTTCACACACTTTCAAAATGACTATTTCCCCACACTGCAGAAAGTCATGCAGCATTTTCTAAGAGCCGCTGTTGTTTTCTCATGGCACATTTATATCTCAAACCTACATTACCTAATGCTTGCTGCACGTTATGATTTTCATTTGCTTCTTATTAATGCCCTTCCTTAATGAATTTTTAGAAAATACAGTTTTGTGTCAAATTTTTTTCTACCTTTTTTTTTTCATCTTTGATTATTTCTTTGTTCCCACTGGACACAAAGCAGTACTCGGCAATAATCAATTCTAGGCAATCACATCAAAGAAGCTGTATTAGCATTTTCTATTAAGGTCTCATTACTAAATAGTTGGTAAAGGCAATAATATTGTTTTTGTTTTCTTGTTCTGGCCTTACAAATATTCTTATTTTCCCATGTATTCTTGTATAGTTCAATGATATTTAATCACACAGTGCTAAAAATTAAGTGATTCTAAGTTTTTTCTGCTGTTGGAAGAAACTGGTATGTGACTGCACAAATCATTCTGTATTTTGTAAGCTGGGATAAAAATTGAAGTGCTTTTCTTCATGACGTAGGTCTATCTATCTTTAAAGCTTAGTATGAATTCTTCATATATCTGTGCATGAATAGCTCAAAGTAGTTCAAACAACAAAGAACATATTGGTTTCTATAACAGAAAATTCACAGGTGGTTGAACTCAGATAAGGTCTGATCCAGAAAACAATGTTATGTAGGAGAAAAATATTATAGAGGGGACCAGGACATTCATTAATAGAAATATTAGGCTAGTTTTTGAGATTTTGTGATTTCTAAATAATAATTGTCAGCATTTTTTTTGCTGCGGGTGGGCACGTGTCCACATGTGTGCATCTGAATTGGTTTGCAGGTTCTGTGTGCCTCTACTTTCATGTTGTGTTCTTTTTTAAATTTTTAACATTATGTATATTTTTTTAATGAATTAATTTTTTTTTTTGAGACAGGGTCTCACTCTGTTGCCCAGGCTGGAATGCTGTGGCGCCATCAAAGCTCACTGGAGCCTTAATCTCCCTGGGCTCAGGTGATCCTCCCACCTCAGCCTCCCAAGTAGGTGGGACCACAAGCGCATGCCACCATGCCCAGCTCATATTTGTAGTTTTTGTAGAGATGGGGTTTTGCCATGTTGGCCAGGCTGGTCTCAAACTCCTGGGTTCGAGTGATTTGCCCACCTCGGCTTTCCAAAGTACTGGGATTACAGGCATTAGTGATGCTCCTTTCCCTATTAATTTTTTAAGCTGACAAAAGATAACTGCATATATTTATCGTGTACATGCTGTTTTGAAATATGTACATATGGCTGGGCATGGTGGCTCAAGCCTGTAATCCCAGCACTTTGGGAGGCTGAGGCAGGCAGATTGCCTAAGCTTAGGAGTTTGAGACCACCCTGGACAACATGGTGAAACCCCGTCTCTACTAAAATGCAAAAAAATTCGCTGGGCTTGGTGGCATGGGCCTGTAGTCCCAGCTACTCGGGAGGCTAAGGCAAGAGAATTGCTTGAGTCCCAGAGGCGGAAGTTGCAGTAAGCCGAGATCGTACCACTGCACTCCAGCCTGGGCTACAGAGTAAGACTCCGTCTAAATAAAAAAAGAAAAGAAAAAGAAATATGTGCATATTGTGGAATGGCTGAATTGAGCTAATTAACATATGCATTATTTCACATATGTATTTGTCAGCTTTTTAAAATGTGTAAAATATTGTGATTTCTTTTCTTATTCTAAATGACTTTGTATTTATAATTTTTAATCTTCTAAAATGGTTCCCCCAAGTTGTATAAACTTTAAATCTCACAAAACCTGGATCTGTCTCTGCTGAGCAAAGGGTGAGGTTGCTCCCAGAGGAAAAGATCTTGTGCACACGCAGGAGAAAGGACACCTAATGGCAAAAACAGGGCATGACCGGTAAAGTTTTAAACTTGCTCTGCCGCCCAGGCTGGAGTGCAGTGGCCAGCTCTCAGCTCACTGCAAGCTCCGCCTCCCGGGTTCACGCCATTCTCCTGTCTCAGCCTCCCCAGTAGCTGGGACTACAGGCGCCCGCCTCGTCGCCCGGCTAGTTTTTTGTATTTTTTAGTAGAGACGGGGTTTCACCATATTAGCCAGGATGGTCTCGATCTCCTGACCTCGTGATCCGCCCGTCTCGGCCTCCCAAAGTGCTGGGATTACAGGCTTGAGCCACCGCGCCCGGACCGGTAAAGTTTTAAATCTTTTCTGAACTTTCTTTGCTTTGAATTCTGCCTCTATGAGGCTGATAAATGTTTTTATTGGCAATGAAGATATTTTAAGGCAGGGATTATGTGTTAAACCTCTCTGGTTGTGCACCCAGTAATCAGCGAACTAACTTGTGTGGAAGAACATATTGATGTATTAACACTTCTTTCCAGTAGTGATTCCAAAGTGATTATACAGTCGTCCCTTGGTATACCCACGGGATTGGTTCCAGGACCTCTCCGCCTCACCCGCCCCCTCACCTATATACCAAATCCATGCATGCTCAAGGCAAGTCCCACAGTCAGCCGTGCCGAACCCGCACATAGGAGAACTCAGCTGTCTGTACAGGTGGGTTTCATATCCCTCAAGTACTGTATTTTCAATCCACATTTAGCTGAAAAAAATCCACGTATAGGTGGATCTGTGCCATTCACACCTGGGGTGTTCAAGGGTCAACTGTACTTTTTTTTGCTTGAACACATAAAATTTTCATGGAGGAGTCCAAATTCCATAAAGGAGTTACATCATAAACTCAAAAGGCTCTATAGAGAAAGATGATTACAATAGCAAAACATGCTTGCGGAACAAAACAATGACTCAAGTCTTGGACGTGGACCCACTTATTTCAAATAATCATCCATTGGCTGTGTCTCTAGTATTTGTTGAACAGCACTTCAGCTACAGTAAGAAATCTTGCCTGATGAAAGATTATGATTAAGAATTACTAAATGTAACTCAGTGTTTTCTAACATCCTTGAGGAGCATATACTTGTTTTAAAGGTAAATCCGGAAAATGAGTTTTAGGAACAAGTTAATATGCATTTACTTGGGAGGTAAATAGTTAAATTAGATTCTTCCCCTTGGCCTTTCCAAGGAGGTTTGGGTTTCATGTTGAGTTTTGTTGTAAACTGAAATTCATTTGCAGTGAGAAAGCGTGTTGAGAATGGATTTTGTCAGGTTTGTCCAGAGACTGTTGTCATTGGTCTGGAGAGAGAAGGATCTTACTCCCATAGAATCTTTGGCTTCTTCCAGAATGTCCTCATTTGGCAGTTCTGGGTGAAACACGTTGGTACATTATTAAGTAACTGTAGTTTGATGTCTTGGAGTTCGTTGGGAACAAATCCAAATAAACCGGCATCTGTCTTCTGTTTGCCTTGTCTGTGCTTTGCTGTTGGCCAAATCACCTCTCTCAGCAGAGTGTCCTCTTTTTTTTTTTTTTTTAACAGTGTCCCCTGGTAAAAACCAAGGGGTTGTTTCCGAATGAACTGCGAGGTCCAGTTAGCTGCAACATTCTCTTATTCTAGGATTCTATTTTCAGGAACACAGATACTTTCAGACAAATGTTAAAAGGCTTAGTTAACATTGGAAATAGTTCCTCAAAACTTAGAGGTTAAAGTACTGTATTGTTAAAGAAGTTAAAGTACTGATTTTAAACTTTTCCAGAAATTTTCTGGGAACAAGCAGTGTTTTCAAGATTTCCTAGAAGGAAGAGACCTTTCTTCCCTACCAGCAGTCTGTCCATCTTTTCAGACAATCATTTTAGATTAAGGGTATTTATGTAAGTGGTTAATATGCTTCAGAATGCCTGGGGTTTATGGAACACAGGTGTATGCATTGTCATATATTGTGAACATCTTTCCACCTTAATAAATATGCAACTAGGCCATCATCTTTACTTTCATTTTAAAATTACATATTATTGGCCAAGCTCAGTGCCTCACGCCCATCATCTCAGCACTTTGGGAGGCCGAGGCCAGTGGTTCACTTGAGACTAGGAGTTCAAGACCAGCCTGGCCAACATGGTGAAACTCTGTCTCTACTAAAAATACAAAAATCAGCTAGCTGCGGTGGCACATGCCTGTAGTTCCAGCTACTCAGGAGGCTGAGGCATGAGAATTGCTTGAACCTGGGAGGTAGACGCTGCAGTGAGCCAAGATTGCACCACTGCACTCCAGTCTGGGCAACAGAGACTCTGTCTCAAAAGAAAAAAAAAGAAAAAATTATATATTATTTATTACAAAAGTAATAACATCCTAGTATGAAAACCTCATACGATTCAAGATTGTATATTCCCCTATGCCAATATATAAATTTCAACAGCTGCATAGTACTTTCTTATATAGAAAACACCATAATTTACTTAACCAGTCCCCTGTGAACATTTGGCCCCTAAGTTGCTTCCTTTTTGCTTTTCTTATAAATAATGCTATACTGAAAATGTTGTGCATAGACAATTGTGCATTTCTCTGATTATTTCCTTATTTTAATACCCTTGTGATTATAAGGGTAATATACTGTATACAGTATTTATTATAGAAAATATAAAAATAATAAAAATACTTTTATCTGAGGCAGTTAGGACCAGTAGATAGTCGATTAACTGAAAAAGTTGGTAAAGCAAAGACTCATAGGAAAAGAAATTTTATGAAAGATCCAGATGACTTCAATGCTATTTGCATTGTTTCAGAGTATAAAAAGAGAAAGTACCCAAGTTATTTTATATGAAGCCAACACAACATTGGAAACAGTGTGCAGCAATGATTGCACAGGAAAATTCTAGACCAATCTCATTTATGAATATCAATACAATTCAACATAAAATATTAGCAACCAGACTTCAGCAGCACATGAAAAGGATAATAAAATTAACAATTAGAGTTTATTACAGGAATGCAATGACCATTCTTTTTTTTTTTTTTTTTTTGAGATGGAGTCTCGCTCTTGTTGCCCAGGCTGGAGTACAATGGCACAATCTCAGCTCATTGCAACCTCTGTCTCCTGGGTTCAAGCAATTCTCCTGCCTCAGCCTCCCGAGTAGCTGAGAGTACAGGCGCCCACAACCACGCCTGGCTATTTTTTTGTATTTTTGGTAGAGATGGGGGTTTCACTATGCTGGCGAGTCTGGTCTCAAACTCCTGACCTCATGATACGCCCGCCTTAACCTCCCAAAGTGCTGGGATTACAGATGTGAGCCACTGTGCCCAGCCAATGACCATTCTTTATTTTGAACTCTTATTATGACATGAGAAAATTAATATTATCTTTTCAATAGGTACTGAGAAGGCATTTGATACAATCCAGTATTCATTCCTGGTGACGATTTCGTAAACCAGCAATAGATGGATACTTTCAGCATGAGTAAATATATCTATCTTGGTCTAAAACCTAGCATTGAGCATAATGGAGAATGGAGGAACACCATATGTTTCCATTAAAGTCAGAAACAAGGCAAAGGTGTCCAGGCACACTGCAATTATTTAACATTATTCTGCAGGTACTAGCTAATTCAATTAGATACAAGAAACTAGGCATCAATTGACAAAAGAGGAGGTGGCCACGCATGGTGGTTCATGCCTGTAATCTTAGCACTAGTTGAGGTGGGTGTATCACTTGAGCCCAGGAATTCAAGACCAGCTTGAGCAACATGGCAAAACCCATCTCTACTAAACATACGAAAACTGAGATGGGAGGATCACCTTAGCCTGAGGAGATTGAGGCTACAGTAAGCCATGATCCTGCCACTGCACTCCAAAGAGACACCATCTCAAACAAACAACAATAAAAAAAGTAACATAACCATCATTTGCAGATGATATCATGATATATCTGGAAAATTTAAAAAGAGTCATTTGAAAAATTATGTCAAACAATATGGGAAGCAATTTGGCTTGGTAAAAATAAATAAATACAGAGAAATAGTCCTTTGTTTTTTTGACAGAGTCTCACTCTGCCACCCAGGCTGGAGTGCAGGGGTGTGATCTTGGCTCACTGCAACCACTGCCTCCCAGGTTCAAGCAATTCTTATGCCTCAACTTTCCAAGTAGCTGGGATTACAGACAAGTGCCACCACACCTGGCTAATTTTTGTATTTTTAGTAGACATCAGGTTTCACCATGTTGGCCAGGCTGGTCTCAAACTCCCGGCCTCAAGTGATTCGCCCGCCTCGGCCTCACAAGTTGCTGAGATTACAGGCGTGAACCACCACACTCGGCCCAGAAATAGCCTTTTAAGTATGAAAACAATAATCAATGAGAAGATATAATAGAAGATCCTACTTACATTGTAGCTGAAAAAGTAGATTAAGCTTAAAGGAAATATAGAAGTTCCAGTTCAAAAAAATTTAAACCCTACTGAGAAATACAGGAGAGAATGTGAACAATTGGAAAGGCATGTTCTGCTTTTGAGTAGAAAGACTCATCATAATCATGTCAACTGTCTTTATTTTAATGCAATCTCAGTAAAAACGCTGTAAGGAATTTTTTTTTTTGAAACCAATTAAGGTGCCTCTCAAGTTAATATGAAAAATAAATGGGCAGGAAGAGTTGGAACGATTATAAAAAGAAGGGGTGGAGAACAACCCAGATATTAAAGCATATTATTATATAAAACCAGAATAATCTATGTAGCACAGTGCTGGCATGTTACAGGCAGCTTGATGGAACAGGGTATAAAGTCCTGAAATGCATATCGGACATCATTTATGATACATACTGTTGTTTTGTGCATTTCAAATATAGAAGGAAAAAATGGATTACTTAGTTAATGGAAGTGAGACAAACCAGATACTCTCTGGAAACAAGTTGAATTCATATTTCACATCTTATCGCCAAATACATTTCAGATGGATCCAATATTTAAATATAGGAAGTAAAGAGAAGTAAAAGAAAATACGGAATGTTTTCATCATGAAATGGGGAAGAAATTTCTGAGTATAATATGAAACCCAGAAGAAAAGTTTGATCAATTGGACTGTATAATGATAATATAATTCAATATGACAAAAATAACCATAAGGAAAGTGAAAATTCAAACAACAGACTGCGGGGAAGTATACAATTTCCATCATATGTAAAGGTTTTATATTCCCGTTATATAAAAAACTCCTACAAACAATGAAAAATACCAATAACCAACAGAAAAATGAAAAAAAAAAAAAAAAAGAGATGTGAACTGTAGAAGAAAAACACAACAGGGTCTTAAGCATATGAAAAGATGCTCAACTATATACATAATAAGAAAGTATGAGAAAATGCTAACTATAAAATAGTAACATTTTACATGCCAATCTGGCAAATCTCAAAAGTTTGCTAACATAGTGTGTAGGTGAAAGTGAGAGAAAAATAAACAGTATTACAACATACTGAATGGAGTGTAAATTGGCACCATGACTATGTAGAATAATTTTGCAATATCCTTCAAGATGATTGATATAAATATACTTTCACCCAGCAATTCACCTCTGGGAATTTAGCCAACAAATAGCTCTCATATGTGCAAATAGCACATATTATTAGGGCAAAATTATTCATGGTAGCTTTATTTGTAATTGTGAGAGACTGGAAACAATCCAAATGTTCAACAATAGAAGTTTGGTTACAATGTTTTTGGTTACTGTTTCTTTTTTTAAATAATGGAAAAATATTGTAGAGCTATTTAGAAAGAGAAATACAGTGGCTTGAACTGTCCTCTATGATAGAGTAGAGCAAGTTGCAGAACCATTTGTGTAAAAAAAAAAGGAAGGAAACAAATATATTGATTTTTGTTTTACTGCTTGTTTATGCATAAAATATTTTTGAAAGGATACCCAAATACCTTAGTTAGCTGGGGTTGCCATAACAAAGTACCATAGCCTAGGTGTTTTAAACAACAAAAATTTATCTTTTCAAAATCAAGGTGCCAGCATGTCGGGTTCTGTTGAGGGAGAGAGAGTATGAAAGCTCTTCAGTGTCTCTCTCTTTTTTTTTTTTTATGAGATGGAGTCTAGGTCTGTCACCCAGGCTGGAGTGCAGTGGCACGATCGTGGCTCACTGCAACCTCCGTCTCTAGGGTTCAAGCAATTCTCCTGCCTCAGCCTCCTGAGTAGCTGGGATTACAGGTGTGTGCCACCACACCCGGCCATTCTTTTGGTATTTTTATTAGAGTCGGGGTTTTGCCATGTTGGCCAGGCTAGTCTGGAACTCCTGACCTCAGTGATCCACCTGCCTCGGCCTCCCAAAGTGCTGGGATTATAGGCGTGAGCCACCGTGCCTGGCCCAGTGTCCCTTCTTCCAAGGGTACTAATCCCATCATGAGGGTCTCACCCTCATCAACTCATCCAAACCTAATTACCACCCGAAGCCTTCATCTCCAAACACCATCACATTGTGAATTAGGGCTTCAACATATTAATTTGATGAGGACACAATTTAGTCCACAGTACCAAGTATTTAATCATAGTAGTTGCTGCTGGGCCCAGGGAGGAAAGCAAGATGTAGGAGAATAGGATTGGAAAGGTGATTTTTCATTGCTTGCTCTTTGTACTTTTGTAATTCTCTGTTTATCTGATATCAACCAAGTGTCCAACAATTCAAATCAGTTCTGACCCTCTGTGTTACCGACCACATGTTCTTGGACTCTCAATAGAAAGTGACATGAGTCTGAAAGAGTTTTTACAGATAAGACATCACTGGAGGTTATGGCCAGACACGAAGGCAGCATGAGAGGGAGAGACATCGGGGTAGGCTATGCAGGTTGAGGGGTAGGGTATGCAGGTCAGCACTATCTGCTCAGGATGGTTTTCTTGAGTAATGGACCACCTGGTGGTCTGACCGGCAGCAACAAGGCTGTAATCAATTGTCCAGCATTCCTTCCCAGGTGGGACGCTCCACAACCTTGGTTTGATATGTAGATTTCCTAAGGGCAATTCCTAATTCTTTAAGTAAAAGGCATAGTTAAACATTATGAAGGAGGAGCCACGTCTCATTCCTATTCTATCTCATATATACTTAGGGTTAGTGTCAGATTCTCTAAGTTAAAGAACTCAGCCCCACAAAACCGCCCCCACTTCAGATGCTGGTCTTAAGTCATGGGCCACTCATACTTTTTTTTTTTTTTTTTTTTGAGACAGCGTCTCTCTCTGTCACCCAGGCTGAAATGCAGTGGCACGATCTCGGCTCACTGCAACCTCTGCTTCCCAAGTTCAAGCGATTTGTCTGCCTCAGACTCCCGAGTAGCTGGAATTACAGGCGCGCACCACCATGCCTGGCTAATTTTTGCATTTTTAGTAGAGACAGCGTTTCACCATATTAGCCAGGCTGGCCTTGACCTTCTGACCTTGTGATCCACCCATCTCAGCCTCCCAAAGCGCTGGTATTACAGGTGTAAGCCACCGTGCCCAGCCCCATATTTCTGACTAGCTATAGATTGGTGATTGCCATGGATCCCTCCTCAGTTTGAGTATTTTGCTAGAATGTGCCCCAGAACTCAAGAAATCATTTTACTTATGTTTATCAGTTTATTATAAAGGACACAAGTGAACAGCCAGAGGAAGAGGTACAGAGGGTAGGACCCAGAAGAGTCCCAAGAACAGAGACTTCTGTCCTGTGAAGTTGGAGCCAGCCACCCTCCCAGCAAGGGCTGGATGTGTTCACCAGCCCAGGAGCTCTCCAAACCCTGTTGTTAAGGGGTTTATATGGAGTTTCTTACATAGGCATGATTGATAAAATCACTGGCCAATGGTGATCCGATTCAATTTCCAGCTCCTTTTCCCTTTTCAGAGGTTGGAGCATGAAGGTTCCAATAATCTAATCAAGGCTTGGTCTTTCAGGAGAAGAACCTCTATCCTCAAGCTATCTAGAGGTCCTCCAGGAGTCGCTTTATTAGCATAAACTCAGGTACAGTTGAAAGGGGCTTGTTATGAACAGTAAAAGATGCTCCTATTTTCCCTGTCATGCAGGAAACTCCAAGGGTTTTAGGAGCTCTGTGTCATGAACCAGGGACAAAGACTCAGTATATATTTTCTATTATATTTTACCACAGTGTTAATGAAAAGGGGTCCTGATCCAGACCCAAGGAGAGGGTTCTTGAATCTCATGAAAGAAAGAATTCAAGGTGAATCCATAGAGTGAAGTAAAAGCAAGCTTATTAAGATAGTAAAGGAATAAAAGAATGGCTGCTCCATAGGCAGAGCAACTCTTGTGGATGCTGGTTGCCCATTTTAATGGTTATTTCTTGATTATATGCTAAATAAGGGATGAATTATTCATGAGTTTTTGGGGAAAGGTGAGCAATTCCTAGAACTGAGGATTCTTCTCCCTTTTGGACCATATATGGTAACTTCCTGATATTGCTATGGCATTTATAAACTGTTATGACATTAGTGGGAGTGTCTCTTAGCTTGCTAATACATTATAATTAGTGTGTAATGAGCAGTGAGGATAACTAGAGGTCACTTTCATTGCCATCTTGGTTTTGGTGGGATGTGGCCGGCTTCTTTACCACATTATTTTATCAGCAGGGTCTTTGTGACCTGTACCTTGTGCCGACGTTCTATCTCACCCTGTGACTAAGAATGACTAACCTCCTGGGAATGCAGCCCAGTAGGTCTCAGCTTTATTTTAACCAGCCCCTATTTGAGATGGTGTTGCTCTGGTTCGTATACCTCTGACAATAGTACCTTTTGAATTTTGACCTATGTATACAAACACACACACACACACAGAAGTATTAATACTGAGTAATAGTGAGGGTCGGGGGAATGCTCAGACAGACTGAGTTACCCAAGTTCGCATAATTTGCCATGGTGAGAGTTGGACCTCAGGTTTCCTTACTTCTGTTTGAACTTTTTTTTCCAATATGCTGTGATTACTCTCTCATCTCTTTGAAGACGTTTACTGCTTTCATGACTGAGTATTCTGGTTTTTAATATTTGAAGGTGAATCCTTTAGATTTAGGGGCATGGGGGCCACTTGTAGGAGGTCAATGATGTTTCCTCACACATTATTGCAATTTTTCTCCAATATTCAATGCAAGATATAGTATATAGAGAGGCAACCATGTGTATCATGCAAATTGAGAAAGACTTGGAAACTGTCCCATCCAAAAGTACTCATCTATTAATCTGCTCAAAGAAATGTGAAAGAAAACTTAGAATAAATCCTACTACTGTGTAGCATCTCTTAAGTAAAATGCAAATATTTCTAGGAGAGGTACTCTTGAAATGGGAGAATTCCCTGACTACCCTTACAGGACATGCAACAGGGCTACTGCTCATGTGTTGGGTCACCCCTAACACTCAAACCCCTAACAGGAGGGAGAGCACACAGAGGGGCAGGCACAGGAGCTGGGGCAAGTGCTTTGAGGCTCCGGCCCCATGGCAGCATCTGGGGTGGGTGCCTGTGACTCCCAAAGCCCAAGTGGGCACGGCATGTGTTACAGTGTGCTCTTTTAGCTTTGCTGTCCACAGATTGCTTAAGTGTTAACCAGTTCAGTGGATCTTCTGCCTTTTTGCAAGGGCAGAGGGCTAGTGTGACAGCTTTCTGTATCCCAAGCTCTTGTCCAACGTCCCAGAAGAATCAGGTCACACACAGACTTGAAGGGTAGTGAATGTGGGGGTTTTACTGGGTGGTGGAGGTGGCTCTCAGTGGGATGGATGGGGAGCTAGAAGGGGGATGGAGTGGGAAGATGATCTTCCCTTGGAGTTCAGATACTCTTTCTCTTCTCTGCCACACCATTCTGCTGTTCTTCTACTCTTCTGTTCATCTTCTCATCTCCTTGTCTGTTCATCTGCTTCTGGAGCCTGAGGTCTGTGGTTTATATGGGTACAGGATAGGGGGGTCAAAAGACAACTTTTGGGGCATGAAAACAGGAATGCCTGTTCCCATTTAGGGTCTCGAGTAGCTAGGCTTGAGGATGGAGCCTTTGCTGGGAAACCATCCTCTTCTACCTAGTATTTCTCCGTCTCCTGACCATATCACTCTTACACTGTCAACAACTCTTATTAACTCCTGAAAAAATGAATTTAACAGATTCCTGCTTCCAGGTCAGATTCTAAGAGCAGGCTTCTACAGAAATGGGACAAGCGGTTGATGAAGAGTCAAATTCTGTAAAATATTTTAAGAGATTTATTTTGAGCCAACTTTGAGTGACCATAGCCTATGAAAGAGCCCTCAGGAGGGCCTGAGAACATGTGCCCGAGATGATTAGGCTGCAGCTTGGTTTTATACATTTTAAGGAGATATGAGACTTCAATCAAATTCATTTAAGAAATACATTGGAGGCTGGATGCTGTGGTTCATGCCTGTAATCCCAGAACTTTGGGAGGCCGAGGTGGGTGGATCACCTGAGGTCAGGAGTTCGAGACCAGCCTGGCCAAACGGTGAAACCCTCTCTACTAAAAATACAAAAATTAGCTGGGTGTGGTGGTGTGTGCCTGTAATCCTCGTTCCTCGGGAGGCTGAAGCACAAGAATCGCTTGAACCCAGGAGGCAGAGGTTGCAGTGAGCCGAGATTGCACCACTGCACACTCCAGCCTGGGTGACAACATGAGACTCTGTCTCAAAAAAAAAAAAAAAAAAAAAAGAAAAGAAAAGAAAAGAAAAGAAAAGAAAGAAAGAAATACATTGGTTTGGTCCTGAAAGGTAAGACAACTTAAAGCAGGTGAAGCAGGGGTTTCCAGCTTATAAGGAGATTTTAAAATTTTCTGGTTGGCAATTGGTTGAGTGTATCTAAAGACCTGAGATCAATAGAAAGGAATGTTTGGATTAAGATAACAGGTTGTGGAGGCCAAATTTCTTATTGGCAGAGGAAGCCTTCAGGTAGTAGGCTTCAGAGAGAATAGCTTGTAAAATGTTTCTTATGAGACTTAAAGTCTGTGTTGATGTTAATGCTGGAAGTATAATGAGACATGTCCAACCACCACTTCCCATCATGGCCTGAAACAGTCGCTCAGGTTAAATTTTAAAAGAGCCCAGGCTGAGGAGGAAGTGCATTCAGGTCATCGGGGCGTCTTGGAATTTTATTTTTGGTTTACAAAGGGATAATAAATTTTGATTTAAAAAACAAAACACCTGAGCGTGGGCTCAGTGGCTGAATCCTATAATCTCAGCATCTTGGGAGGCCAAGGTGGCAGGATCACTTGAGGTCAGCAGTTTGAGACCAGCCTGTGCAACATAGGGAGATCTTGTCTCTACACACACACACACACACACACACACACACACACACACAATCTGAGGATCTTCATTGTTTTTTTCTTCAAAGACAGGCTCTTACTATGTTACCCAGGTTGGATTTGAACTTCTGGACTCAAGGGATCATCCCATTTCAGCCTTCCAAGTAGATGAGACTACAGGCATGCACCACCACAAGCATTCTCTCGGTTTTGTCATCTGTAAAATGAGTGAGCTGGACCAGTGTGTCCTCAGATTTCCTTCCTTCCGAGCTCTGTTCTGGCTAAATGATTTTTCAAATTCCTTATCTCACTTGCACCCCGTGGAAAACCTGGGGAGGGCGGAAGGGCAGGGGAGATTATTTTTCTTACTTGTCAGATGAGGAAGCCAAGATTCAAGAGGTCCATGATCACCAGCTATCTTAATCCATTTGAGCTGTTATGACAAAATGCCACAGACTGAGTAACTCATAAAAAATCAATTTATTTCTCACAGTTCTTGAAGCTAAGAATTCAAAGATCAAGGTGGCAGCTGAAGAGGTCTCAGTTCCCCTGCTTCCAAAAGGGGCCTTGGGGCAGCATCCTACAGAGGGGATGAATGCTGTCCCCTCACATGGTGGAAGGGAGAACAACAAAAAAGGACTGAGTGCTATATGGAAGCCTCAGGGCTTTAATCCCATTCACAAAAAATCATCACCTCTTAAATGTCACACTTCTTAATACTATCACATGAACCATTACGTTTCAACACCTGAATTTTGGAGGAAATCACTCAAACCATAGCACCAGGCAAGGAGCCTGTTTAGCACGGGCACTGAACTCCAAGTTTAGTGGCCTTTCCACTGTATCATACTCATTCATTCATCTTTTGACTACAAGGTGCTGGGGATGCAAAACCAAAAAGATAAGACTCCTGCCCTCGGGGGGCTGACAGCGGCTGGAGAAAATGAATGCTTAGAGAACCTCATGGTCAGCTCCCTGCTGGAAAGAGAGATGGAGGAAGGACGACAAAGAGTATCGGGGACAGAGCAAGTTTCCTGGGAGAGGCCCATCACTGAAGCTGAACGAGGAAGGATGAATAGGTGTTTGGTATAAAGGAAGGGAGCGCCTGTGCTCTCAGGAGACAATACTTCATCCTTAAGTGGGATACTTAGGGTGCCATGTCAGTCGTCTGTGGTGGACTGTGAGACAGAAACTTTTGGGTAGAGGGGTCTTTCAACCCTTTTCGGATAAGATTGTTTGTCACTACCCTATTAACATCTGTGTCAGATTTTCAGGGTCATAGGCGCCTTCTAACTTGCTGTTCTGCCATCCCCTATGCGGTCTTTATACAAGAGGCTACATTGTGAAAGACTGAAGCTGGCAGACAAATAACAGGCCATGCCATAACTACTTCTTTGGGTGGTTTATAGTTGGTTTTACTTCCCAGATTATGAAGGGGGATTAACATTCCTCTTGAGATTGTCAAAAGACTCAGTAACTCACCCAAGTTTCAAAGGCAAAACACAAAAGCAAATTTTCATCACCACTTTAAAAAAAAATGTATTGTGGCTACTGCCTGGGCTGAGGGCTCCCTGGAGGGGGACAGGTTGCTTCCAGGTAGCATCAGTGCACCACATTCTGCAACTCTCTGCGTCAAACCCCAGCCCCTTAAGAAATACACTTTGGAAGCACAGCTGGAAAAATTTCTCTGTTGCCTTTCTCATCCCTGCTCCTTATTTTTTGATAACTTTGGTCAGTGTCACTGTGAGAAGCAGCTAGCTGTCTGGAAGATGTTAGTTGTTATTCTTCAGCTCACACACAGACCTGTAAACACACACACACACACCTTGCACCTCCCTGCTGATGCTGGCAGAACCCATCTTCTGCTACATTCTTTGTATTTCTAACACCAACATGTTATAACATTCAAGGTTCCTAGGCCAAAATTGTATCCATTTCTTCTTCTTTGAAAGAGACTGATAGTAGCTATTCCAGGTCTTATGCACATTCTACAGATCTCCTGTTTCTTTTTCTTTCATGCTAAGAGGGAAAACATTTCATTCACTGGGACCTTTCTTAATTTACTACATTTGTTTAGGAACCAATCCTTTCAAAACTGCTCCAGGTAGAGCCCTCAGCAGGAGTGCACATGAAACGCATCAGAGAAAGACTGTGCTGTCCAGGATAAAAGGGAAACATGCATCATTTTGAAAGAGTGGGGAAGAAGGAAAAAAGGGAGGAGGAAAGAGAAAAGCTGGAAAGGTCAGACTTAGTCCGGAATTGGTGGGTTCTTGGTCTCGCTGACTTCAAGAATAAAGCCGCGGACACTTGCAGTAAGTGTTACAGTTCTTAAACACGGTGTGTCCGGAGTTTGTTCCTTTTGATGTTCGGATGTGTTTCCAGTTTATTCCTTCTGGTGGGTTTGTGGTCTCCCTGGCTTCACGAGCGAAGCCACAGGCCTTCACAGTGTTACAACTCTTAAGGTGTGGCACGTCTGGAGTTGGTTGTTCCTGTTCCTCCTGTCCAGAGTTGTTCATTCCCACTCATTCCTCCAGGTGGGTTTGTGGTCTCTCTGGCCTTGGGAGTGAAGCTGCAGACCTTCCTGGTGAGTGTCACAGCTCATACAGTCGGCGTAGACCCCAAGACGAAAAGAACAAAGAACCCATGTTGCCTAATGGGACCCCAGCGGGTTGCCACTGCTTAGTTTGGGCAGCCTGCTTTTATTCCCTTATCTGGCCCTACCCACATCTTGCTGATTGGTCTGCTTTACAGAGAGCTGATTGGTCTGTTTTACAGAGAGCTGATTGGTCCATTTTGACAGAGTGCTGACTGGTGCATTTACAATCCCTGAGCTAGACAGAGTGTGCTGATTGGTGCATTTACAATCCTCTATCTAGACATAAAAGCTCTCCAAGTCCCCACTAGATTAGCTAGACACAGAGCACTGATTGGTGCATTTACAAACCTTGAGCTAGACACAGGGTGCTGATTGGTGTATTTACAATGCCTTAGCTAGACATAAAGGTTCTCTAAGTCTCCACTAGACTCAGGAGCCCAGCTGGCTTCACCTAGTGGATCCCCACCAGGGCCATGGGTTGAGCTGTCTGCCAGTCCCGGACTGCTGCCAGCACTCTTCAGTCCTTGGGTGGTAGATGGGACTGGGAGCTACAGTTCAGGGGATGGCGCTCGTCGGGGAGGCTTGGGCTGCTTAGGAGCCCACAGCGGGGGGGGGAGGCTCGGGCATGGCGGGCTGCAGGTCCCCAGCCATGCCCTGCAGGGAGGCAGCTGAGGCCCCGTGAGAATTTGAGCTCAGTGCTAGCAGGCCGGCACTGCTGGGGGACCCAGTGCACCCTCTGCAGCTGCTGGCCCTGGTGCTAAGCCCCTCGCTGCACAGGGCCGGTGGCACCGGCCGGCCGCTGCGAGTGTGGGGCCCGCAGAGCCCACGCCCACCCCGAGGTAGCACTGGCCCTTGAGCGCTGGCGCACAGCCCAGGTTCCTGACTGCGCCTCTCCCTTCACACCTCCCTGCAAATAGAGGGAGCCGGCTCGGTCTCGGCCAGCCTAGAGAGGGGCTCCCACAGTGCTGTGGTGGGTTGAAGGGCTCCTCAGCCACTGCCAGAGTGGATGCCAAGGCTGAGGAGGTGCCAAGAGTGAGGGCTGCTAGCATGTTGTCACCTCTCAAGACCACCATCCTCGCAGACACTCAGGCTTGTAACCTCCTCTCCCCTCCTCGCATTTATTTGCCCACCCCAAGGAGTAGGTTCCCAAAGCCTGTCGTTCTCCATCATTGAGTGAAGCCCTGTATTCTGTGTCTACTATCATCTCTTTAACCTAGATGCTGAATACTAAGCTCCCAGAGGATCTTTCTGCCATCAGCTTCTCCACCCTCTGCCACACCCCCATTATCAGACCAGTCTTCTGACAGCACCACTCTGGACAAAACCTTCAGTAGCTCCCCAGTGCTCAATAGTCTTGGCCTAGAATTCAAGGCTCCCCTCGTTGTGGCTCCAACTTTATTGAGCACTTATCACAAGCCAGGTACTCTGTTAAAAGCATTTAAATGTAATTTGTCCATCCAAAATCCCTTTCCAGGAATGTGCTTTCTCCCCCACTTCCTCTCCCACTCTCTGAAGTGTTGTGCTGCTACTGATGAGAGATGAGCATATGATGCAGGCCACCCAGTCAGAGCATTTCACAGCCTGGCCACAGGCCAGCCAATCTGAGCATTCTACCCTCTGCCACCCCACCGCCACTCTCAGCTTGCTTTCTTTCTTTCTCTCGCTCTTTCTTTTTTTTTCTTTTTCTTTTTTTTTTGGGGGGGGATGGAGTCTCGCTCTGTCGCCCAGGTTGGAGTGCAGTGGTACTATCTTGGTTCACTGAAACCTCTGCTTCCCGGGTTCAAGCTAGTCTCCTGTCCCAGCCTCCCAGGGAGCTGAGATTACAGTCACGTGCCACCACGTCCAGTTAATTTTTGTATTTTTAATGGAGACGGGGTTTCGCCATGTTGGTCAGGCTGGCCTCGAACTACTTACCTCAGGTGATCTGCCTGCCTCAGCCTCTCAAAGTGCTGGGATTACAGGCGTGAGCCACTGCGCCCGGCCCCATCCTTAGCTTTCTGAAATATGTGTAGGTGTGGTGGAGGGGGGCTTCTCTCTTTTGGGTTTGAAATCTACACAGAGAAGCAGAGAGGAGAAGTGAGGGAGAATGAGAGAGAAAGGGAGACCTGATCACATTGTCTCTCTGGATCCCATGGCGCGTGGGGCTTGCTCTACCTCTGGACTTTTCCCAGAGTAAGTCAAAAACATCCCTTGTTTTCTTCAGCCTGTTTGAGTTAGGTTTGCTGTTACTTGCAACTGAAGCCATGAAAAAAGTGTCAGGGGTGAGCGACGACTATCTCGCCGGTGGCAGGGAAGTAAAAGAATTTACTAAGACAGGCCAGGCGTGGTGGCTCACGCCTGTAATCCCAACACTTTAGGAGGCTGAGGCGGGCAGATCACCTGAGGTCGGGAGTTCATGACCAGCCTGACCAACATGGAGAAACCCTGTCTCTTCTAAAAATACAAAATTAGCCAGACGTAGTGGCGCATGCCTGTAATCACAGCTACTCAGGAGGCTGAGGCAGGAGAATTGCTTGAACCCGGGAGGTGGAGGTTGCTGTGAGCCGAGATCGCAGCATTGCACTCCAGCCTGGGCAACAAGAGTGAAACTCCGTCTCAAGACAGTTGTAGGTAGAAAAAGGCAGATTTATTAGAGAAAGTATGAAAATACCTTTCTGTCTGGACGGAGGGAGGGAGGGAACAAAAGAACAAAGGGACTAAAATGGCACATTTCCGGGTTCTTCATTGTCAACTTTCCCGCGCCCCGGAAAGACACAGGTCCACTGGGCAGGTGCAGTCTGAGGTCTGACGAAGAAAATCGAAACCTACCTAGCGGCGCCTACCACCCCGCCCCCAACCCGCCTATGTCCCGCCCACTGCCCTCCCACTCCCAGGCCCAGGACATAAAAGCCGCTCCCCGCGGGCGCGCAGCGCGAACTTCCTCGGCCCCTCCTCCTACGCGGGACCCAGGAAGCTCGTCGGAGAGCGCCGGAGCGACTTCCTTGGCCTCCACCACCGGAGACTGGTGAACCTCGCCCCTCCTTCACATTGGCAAGTTAATAAAGTTTTTTACCCTGCCTACTTGCCTGTTCTCTGGCACTTACTCTGTTGGTCGTCTGGAGCAAATCACTTTCAAGGAAGCAACGGGCAGGCTCAGCAGAAGAGGCATTGACTGCAAGGAAACAAAGGCTTGCCGGAGGTTTTATAGGATGGTTCTGGGTCTACAGAGTGCCACACTCAGTACTGATTAACGCCAAGGTTGCAGGGAGCTAACCTGGATTTTTTCGAATCAGTTGAAGATCTGGTGATAGCTGGGTGTAGGAAGATTGTGAGTTAGTTGTGCAGCAGGGCTGTGTGTCCTGGAGCATATACAAAGGCAGACTTGTAGCTTATCTGCTTCCTTTTGCTTTCCCCTGCTCCCACCAGCCTGACTCCCTTTCCCTAATTAGGACGCCAGAGAGAGCACTTAAGAGGGCCTATGTCATTTGATCCTCATGACCACTGTGAGGCAAGACTGTTAGTTCACCATTTAGCTGGGGAAGTGACCCCTGAGCGATAAGCCAGTGCCCCAGGTCTCACAGTTTTTAAGTGGTAGAGACAGAATTTACAGCCAGGCCTATGACTCTGAGGCTACTCTCTTAATGATGAGTTCCAAGGCCTTCCAGGAAAATGTACCCAGTATTTCCTGTGTGCCGGGCACTAGGCTAAGTGCCACACACTTGTCCTCTCCTCATCTGCTGCTGTTCCCAGAGTGTTCCACACGCCCCTCAAACAGGCCCTAGGTTTTCCCACATCTGCATCTTTACCTGGAACATGCTCTTTGCCCCACCTCTGCCTGGCAATATTTACTTATCTTTCCAATCTTGGATCAAATGTCGAGTCTTTCTGGAAGTCTTCAATACCACCCTCAGAAGCAAGTACTTCCTCCCTGGAGTCTTAAGGCTTTTGATTTGACCCCCAGGCCAGTTGGCTGCCTTTGAGCGCTGATGGCACAGGAACTTGTAGGCATTTCTTAGGGAGAGTGGGGAACTGATAGTCTGAAGTTACCAGATTTAGGTTCTAGTTATTTTGATGGCATCTTGGCAAAACACCAAGCTTTTCGATAACAAGAAATGCCACTGTCATGGAATGGGCAGTGGCTTTGGAGTAAGACAGGGCTGGGTTTGAATCTGACTCTGCAACTCTAGAGCTTGGGTGACATTAAAAAGATTACCCATTCTCTCTGAGTCTCATTTTTCTTGTCTGAATATGAGGATGAGAGCAGTGTTGATCTTAGAGAGTTGAGAGAAGTAAGTGGGATAATGAATGCTAAGGGCTTAGCACAGTGTCTGGTGCCATGTATATACGTTTTTATATAAGGGATTACATCTTAAACTCATTTTTGCCCCTGCATGCAGAGCAGATGCAGGTAACACACATACTTACTAAATGAAGGACCAAATCTTATGAATATCCCTCCTTTAAACCTTCTCCTAGTCTTTGATAGCAACAGGCCACCTGTAGTTGCTTAAAGAAGCTAAAGAGAATTGGAAGCAGCAGGATGGAAGAGAGGTAGAGGGAAATGGGAGTCAGAAAATAAACATCCTTTTAAGAAAGGCCATCATGCCGGGCGCGGTGGCTCACCCCTGTAATCCCAGCACTTTGGGAGGCCGAGGCAGGCAGATCACGAGGTCAGGAGATCAAGACCATCCTGGCTAACATGGTGAAACCCTGTCTCTACTAAAAATACAAAAAAATTAGCCAGGCGTGGTGGCGGGCGCCTGTAGTCCCAGCTACTCGGGAGGCTGAGGCAGGAGAACGGTGTGAACCTGGGAGGCGGAGCTTGCAGTGAGCTGAGTTTGCACCACTGCACTCTAGCCTGGGTGACAGAGCGAGACTCCGTCTCAAAAAAAAAAAAAAAAAAAAAGGCCATTATAAGAGCAGTTGCAGGTGTTCCAGCAAGGTAAAAACCAGGATTAACTTTGTTCCTTAGATGACCCACGCTTCATTCCTTACTTTGTCTTTTCTCGGAGGACACTGGGTGAGATGACCAATGACATAGGCTGCATTGTTCCTCTTGGAATTGTGCAGGGTTCTCAGTTCAATCTTCCTCATAAGCGGGCGTGAGGCAGTGGTGCAGTGGTGGTGCTGCCATGGTGGTAACAGCAGCTGCCCAGCAGCCTCCTGACCTCTGGGTTGAAACTCTGGAGGTGTGACCTTGAAACCAATACTCATGTTATGACCCCTGACTTCTCCTCCAGCCCTTCCAACAATGTTGAAAGCATACAGTTATCTTTCTTATATCTGTCTCTGCTTGAAATACTTAGAGGGGTTTCTGTTTCCACCACTTAGCTCTGATTTATACACATAGCATATAAAAACTAGCATATTAAACATTAGTTTTAAATTGGGCATGGTCACACTCCTATATTCCCAGCTACTCAGGAGGCTGATGTGGGAGGATTGCTTGAGGCCAGGAGTTTGAGGCTGCAGCAAGCTATGATTACACTGTTACCAGTGGAAGATATCAGAGTTGTGGGGAAAAGAAAGAGAGATCAGCCTGTTACTGTGTCTATATAGAAGGAAGCAGACATAAGAGACTCCATTTGGTTCTGTATTTGAGATGCTGTTAATCTGTGACCTTACCCCCAACCTTGTCCTTGCAAGAGACATGTGCTGTGGTGACTCAGGGCTTAATGGATATTGGGCTGTGCAGGATGTGTCTTTGTTAAACAAGTACCTGAAGGCAGCTTGCTGGTTAAAAATCCTGCCCGTCCCTGGGCAATGGAACATCTCGGTGTAAAACCCATTGTGTGCTTTGTTTACTGAGCAAGGAGAAAACCGCCTTTAGGAATAAGGTGGGACTTGCTGGAGCAATGCTGCTAAAAGGTTTAAGAAGAGTTTGCATATGCATCTCAAGGCACAGCATTTTCCTTTAAACTTATTCATGTTGCAGGGATTTTTGTTCATATGTCTTACTGCTGATTTCCTCCCTACAATGATCCTATTGTCCAGCCACTCCCTTATGTTTAAGATGGTAAAGATAATTATCAATAAATACTAAGGCAACTCAGAGACTGGTGCCGGCGTGGGTCCTCTGTAAGTTGAGCGCCGGTCCCCTGGGCCCCGCTTTTCTTTCTCTATACTTTGTCTCTGTGTCTTATTTCTTTTCTCAAGTCTCTCGTTCCACCTAACGAGAAACACCCACAGGTGTGGAGGGGCAGGCCACCCCTTCACAGAGTTACTGGTGGTGAATCTGTACAGGTCTGCAGCAACCTCAGTTCTTGCTTTTTCAGAAGAAAGAATTCAACCGAGGAGCATAAGGCAGAAAAAGAAACTGAGGCAAGTTTCAGAGCAGTTTATTAAAAAAGGCTTATTTTTTTAAAAGACTTTAGAACAGGAAAGAAAGGAAAATTCACTTAGATCCAAGCAGGCACCTGAAGGTCAAGTGCAGTACTGAACCTTAATCCTAGGACTTTATAGGCTGGCCCCTTTCCCATGATTCTTTCCTCAGAGTGGGCTGCCCGCATGCACAATGCTCTCCTTATCCTTGGGAGGCGAGCATTCGCGGTGTTTAGGAAGTTGTACACATGCCCATCTGAAGCTTTCTTCCCTTTTCTGGTGGAGTGCCCTCAGAAGGTCTTCCTTTGCCATTTTGTCTCTCTCCTTTTTGTGTGTGTGTGTGAGACAGAGTTTCACTCTTGTTGCCCAGGCTGGAGTACAGGGCGTGCTCTCGGCTCACCATAACCTCTGCCTCCCGGGTTCAAGTGGTTCTCCTGCCTCAGCCTCCCGAGTAGCTGGGATTACAAGCATGCGCCACCATGCCCGGCTAATGCTAATTTTGTATTCTTTTTTGGTAGAGGTGGGTTTTCTCCATGTTGGTCAGGCTGGTCTTGAACTCACAACCTCAGGTGATCCACCCACCTTGGCCTCCCAAAGTGCTGAGATTACAGGTGTGAGCCACCCTGCCTGGCCTCCATTTTGTCTCTTAATGCACATGCCCAGGAAGTTGTGTCTCCCTGGTGCCTGCATTCAATGAACACTTCAGTGCAACAGGTGTGGGCCATCAGGAAATGCCTTCTCCCTGGTGCGGGCTGCCAGTGTATCACTTTTAGGGAGGCAATGTGATCATTGCCAAAACATCACCTGACATTCCTAGCGGGTGGGGGAAGAGCCCTCTCCAGCACCACTCATGCTTGTCTAACTACCTGTAACAGCGCTACTTGCACTCCAGCAGCCCGAGTGACAGAGTGAGACTCCATCTTTTTTAAAAAAAGAATTTTTACAATGTGAGTCAATTTATTTAGAAAATTACAGAGATATGACAGTTACGAAGATGGTCATCAGTGGTGGGATGCTGAAGTGTGGGAAACACTGGTCTTATTTCATAATCATAACCAGGTAGGCATTATCGTTACCTTCAAGAGAAAGCGAGGTTAAATGAATCCCTCAGGATGACATAGCTGTTAGGTAGTGTTTCTGACTCCACAGCTCACTTTCTGAAGCTGGAGAAAGGAGTTGGAACTTTATTTGGTTGTCATCAGAGACCAAACATCAAGTGGCACTGTAACTGCATCCTGAAGAATGAATAGGACTTATCAAGTGAGGTGGGGAGGGATTTCCAGGCTGACATGGACAAAGGTGTGGTGGTGTGAGTGGGCACCCCGCGTCTTGGGAACTGATGGAGCCCTCTAATTCTAGAGCAGAGGAGTTGCATGGAAACGTGACTGGAGGTGATACCTGAAAGGTGAGCAGGAATCTAGTCCTGGGAGTCCTTCAAAGCTATGATGAGGAGATGACACTATTCTGAAAGCCAAAGAGCCATGGAAGAATGTTAGACAGGGTGACCTATTTGCATGGGAATCTTAGAGAGGTTACTTCATCCAGTGGAGAGCTAGGGCTTAGAATCTAAGCTGATGAGGGAGGGGTGGACTGAGGAGGCTGTAGGTGTGTGATAAGAACTGAAACTATTTCCCTCCACACAGCTGGCTTTCTACATTGACATCATTTCACTACTGTGCTGTCTTCATTAACATGATTTTACTATTCCAGGAAACTCTTGCCCAGAAAGATATAAGTTACAAATACCTTGTGGTTCATTTCAAGAACTTCCCAAACTCATTTAGATGAATATCAAATGGTTAAGCTTTTCAGTGTAAAACAACAGTTTACTCCCCAGAATCTTTTGAACCCCTTGCCTCAAAATCCCCGCCTCACTATGTCCTCCAATCCTAAACTCATATCAAGATCCGTATCAAACCCCATTCCAGCCCCTCCGTTGAAATACCTGCCGGGAACCAGACTCCAAAACCTCATCTCCCTTCGTCCTCTGCTTTCTGAACCCTATTAAGACTCTGGCAAGGTTGCTTTCCCTTACTGCTGTGAGGCTTGGCTTTATCAAGTAGTAGTGAAACCGCCTTTGCAAAAATTATGACAGTGAGAGAAATCTGATACAGCTGGCGTCATCTTGCTTCTAAAGCCTCACAAGCTGATCCCCTTTGTTAACTTTAAAACAAAGAGGATAACAACCTCTTCCCAAAACTAATCTTCTCCTTGCCCAGGAACTGAAACTGTCTTTGTAAGACTCCTGAAAGTCCCCAGGGTTAGGATTATGGGAGGGGCCTGAATTCTGCTAAAATGTAGGCGTAAATGATTACCAGCTATTGTTTCTTAGCTTGCTTTTCTATAAACCCTTACAGCTCAAGGTCACGTAGCTGGAGGGCACAAGATTTGTAACTTCCCCAATCCCAATTGCTCCTACAGATAACATCATTATTGTCAAAACCTAAAATTGATCTTTGAGATATTTTTCAGACTTTTGTATTCTGGCAACCAACTGACTCCACCTGGACCCATGACTCATACCAAGGAACATGACACCCACATAGAAACTCCCATCCAGAAATTAACTCAGCCTGCGAAGACACTTTGGACACTTCTATATTTCATTCCCAATCAATCAGCAGTACCCATTTCTTAGCCCCTTACCTGCCAAATTATACCTACAAGCCCTAGCCTCCAAGCTTTTGGGGAGGTGAATTTGGGAAATGTTTCCTGTCCTTCTGCTCGGTTGGTGATAATTAACTTTTTTTTTTTTTTTTTTTTTTTAGACAGGCCTCACTCTGTTGCCCAGGCTGGAGTGCAGTGGTGCAGTCCTGGCTCACTGCAGCCTCAATCTTCTGGCCTCGAGTGATCCTCCTTCTTTAGCCTCCCTACTAGCTGAGACTACAGGTGCATGACCACCATACCTGCTTAATTTTGTTACCAGAAAGGGGTCTTAATCCAGCCCCAAGAGAGGGTTCTTGGATCTTGCACAAGAAAGAATTTGAGGTGAATCCATAGAGTAAAATGAAAGCAAGTTTATCAAGAAGGTAAAGGAATAGAGAATGGCTACTCCATAGACAGAGCAGCCCTGAGGGCTGCTGATGGCCCATTTTAATCATTATTTCTTGATTATATGCCAAACAAAGGGTGGATTATTCATACCATCCCTTTTTAGACCACATAGGGTAACTTCCTGACATTGCCACAGTATTCATAAACTGTCATGACACTGGTGGGAGTGTAGCAGTGAGGATGACCAAAGGTCACTCCCATTGCCATCTTGGTTTTGGTGGGTTTTAGCTGGCTTCTTTACTGTTTTATAAGCAAAGTCTTTATGACTTGTATCTTGTGCTGACTTCCTGTCTCATCCTGTGACTTAGAATGCCTAACTGACTGGGAATCCATCCCAGCAGTTCTCAGCCTTATTTTACCCAGCCCCTACTCAAGATGGAGTTGCTCTGGTTCAAACATTTCTAATATTTTCCCACTTCCTTTTATAAGAGAACCCTTAGTCCTAAGGGTTACAGAGGGATGAAGATCCATCTTCTGTAACTTCATGCTGAATAGGTGCGATGATATTTCTGCCTAACTATTATTAGGGTCTATTGTATTTGGGGTAGAGAGGAGCTCAGTCAGAAAGGATTGGTATGGCGAGGGTCATTTATAGCCTTTAAGTTCTGACAAAAGGTGATATCCAGAAGATTAATAAGTGTTCAGTTTAAGAGAACATTGTGTAAACTTATCCTGCATTCCTACACATAAGATACAACAGCAATATATTCCACAAGAGTAAAGCTAAATAAGCAATATTATACCAAGTAAATGAAATAAGAAGCCCTTCCATGAACTGGGCAACTGTTGAAACCAAGCTGATATGATATGGGGTTGCTAGATGATTCCAGTATGTGTCCAGAATTAGAATATTGTTCAAGAATTTTACATTACTCATCCTTCTTGTTTCTTCTGAGCAGCAGCCAGAGATCACTAGTTGGTTCACAGAAATAAGTAGAGTTAATCTAGATTGCAGAAAGAAAAAAAAAAAACCCTCAAAAACAACTGATGGGTCTAGAATCTAATAACAGGTGTACCATAGTTCTTGAAACGTATTTTTTTCTCACTCCAGTCTCTCACTTTTACTAAAGGCAAATCATGGTATGACTGATTTACTTTATTATACTTGGCCTGATTATTTGTATAAAGTATAGCAAGAATAATTATTTTTCACATAGGCTTTTAAAGTTGGCTTTGTTCTATAAGGAATCTCACATAAGATTTCTTTTTAAAGCTGAGTCCAGCCATGGGTTTGTACCTTCAAATACCTATGAGTTGGGTAAATTCCTCTCCTCTTGAGGTCCCAAGATAACCTGGGGCTCTGAGGCCTGTCAGAAAGTGACATTCTTTACTTACCACAGATCAGGAACCCTATACAGGGGCTGTGTAGACAAGGTATGAAGTCAGTTTTCCCAAGGGGCTTTTATTGACTCTGTAATTCAAGTTTGATTCCTTAAAGAAAAGCATGCCATTCCAGTCAAAACTCAGTAAAATAAACAGTTTCTCTAATTGTGCCCTGTTACAAATGACAATAGATGTTTATTGCACTTCTGCAAATAACTATATTAGCATAAACTAAGAATACTTACAATCTTCAAATTCTAGAGAAATCAGGTAGAAAGAAACAAATATGCTCCAAATTTTGTTCACAGGAGTATACTCAATTGTTAAAAGCTGTAAATAGCTCAAAGGAAAAGTTTTCTTGACTCAGAAACACAAAACAAAGAATCAGCAATTTTTAAAGCAAAAAGTCAAAAATAATTCCAGTCTTCTATTAGTTCATTCTATTCAGTTAACTCCTGTTCTGCTTGATATTCATGAACATTTCAGCTTCTCATGGGTTTTTTTCCTCTATTCTAATGTCACATTCTCCAAAGTTACCAGAAAACCTACATTTAAGAACATCTTTTAGAATTCTATAGTTGATTATAAACCACCTTCTGAAGAGATTAAAACAAGACAGCAGTTGTCTATGAATGACAAAAAGTCTTAGGACAGCCACAGTCATAAACACAATTGAGGCCAGGCACGGTGGCTCATGCCTGTAATCCCAGCAGTTTGGGAGGCCGAGGTGGGTGGATCAGTTGAGGTCAGGATTTTGAGACCAGCTTGGCCAACCTGGTGAAATCCTATCTCTATTAAAAATATGGAATTAGCCGGATGTGGTGGCATGTGCCTGTAATCCCAGTTATTCAGGAGGCTGAGGCAGGAGAATCACTGGAACCTGGGAGGCAGAGGTTGCAGTGCCAAGATCACACCATTGCATTCGAGCCTGGGCAACAGAGCAAGACTCTGTCTCCAAAAAACAAAACAAAACAAAAACAAAAAAAAAAAAAAACCATGATTGACAAAGAAATTTGTTACCTCTGTGACACACAATAATTTAACATAACAGTTATTACTGATAATGTACACTAAGTTCTACCAGAATTATAGGAGTTTCACATAACTTTTGAACACATACCAGTAAGATATTTATACAAATACAGCCCAAAGAAAGTCAAACATTATTTCATATTTGACAATGCTTCCTGTATACTTTTTATGCCAAATAAGCCAAATTATGTTATTTTTGGACTTTAGGAAACCTAGTATCTTAAAATTAATTAGGTCAGAAAAAGACATAATTTATAATTTTTGTTAAAGAGCAGATCAGTGCTCTAAGAAAAACCTGTTGTGCTTTTATTCCAATATTCAATTTATGGAAAAACTAAAGATTATTCATTTAACTTTAGCCAATATGTTCACACACATAATTTCTTTTGCAAGACCAATTTTTCACAAATGTTCCAAAAAGTCAAAGAAGCAGTTCATTACCTTAAAGCATTTAGCAAACCTAGTATCTGACCTGCCTAATTTAGTCCAAATGTCTACATTTTTGAAGATATTTTTATTTTACCAATAGTCTTCAAAACCATTTTTATTTCTCAAAGATTCCTCAAGTCATGTGAACTAAAACGCATCACGCTTTTTACTTTTCTGACAAAATGTTTGCTACCTAGTTATTATACACCAAAGTTCTCTCATAATGGGAAGTAATTTTTAATACCCCCAAAAGTAAAAGATGCAATGCAAAACAGTACAAAGCCTTAGGTTTTGAGAGGAATCTATCCACTTTTTAATTCCAGAGTTTCCATGAGGAAAACAGAGGTTTTTCCCAAAACGGGATCTGTGGCTCCTCCTATGTTTCTCCCAAGGATTTCCAGGCTGTTAGAGCTTGAATAAGCTGACTTAACCACAGTGCTCTTTTAAAAAGTCTTTTTAGGCCGGGCGCGGTGGCTCAAGCCTGTAATCCCAGCACTTTGGGAGGCCGAGACGGGCGGATCACGAGGTCAGGAGATCGAGACCATCCTGGCTAACACTGTGAAACCCCGTCTCTACTAAAAAATACAAAAAACTAGCCGGGCGAGGTGGCGGGCGCCTGTAGTCCCAGCTACTCGGGAGGCTGAGGCAGGAGAATGGCGTGAACCCGGGAGGCGGAGCTTGCAGTGAGCTGAGATCCGGCCACTGCACTCCAGCCTGGGCGACAGAGTGAGACTCCGTCTCAAAAAAAAAAAAAAAAAAAAAAAAAAAAAAAAGTCTTTTTAAATCTCGTATTACCAGACTTTAGCCAGGCCAAATGGCCAAGATTCCTGGCTTTCGAATTTTACCACAAGCAACCTCACGGGTGAAACCAACAAGTCTTAACTAAAGTTATGGCTTAATCACGAGTCTATGAGGTATTTTCAAAGAGGTGGTAAGCAGTTTTTACAAGATCTGGAATCTCCAATGGTAGCTAAAAGAAAGGAAGATTCAAGAAGGGAAACCAGAAGTTGTACATGGAGGGGAAGAGAATCAACACATGTTAAAGGTCATGCAGAAATCAAACCAGAAAGGAGTCATCCCCTAAGCTGGAACTGAACCCAGGCCATCATTGTAAAATAGCAGAGACCAAGAGAAAGTACTGCCACATGGTTACAAGGTCACGCTCCCAAGGACATGAAACAAGATGAAAGGGAAACTTTATCCAGTTTTTTTTTTTTGTTTCAGAGACCTGCAGCAAAATTTGTAACTGACCAGTTTGCTGGGTCATCTTGAATAGTGGGTTTATAGGGGTCCTAGGCTTGCATTCTATCCTAGGGTACCCATCTTTATGACAGAACAATACAGAAAGACACACAAAGCACACCAGATTTGCTACAGTGTAAGATTACCTCACAAATCCTTTCTCCCATTAATCAAAACTTTAGAGAAGATAAACAGAGATTTTCACTATTCATTCAATCAGTTTGCACAGCAAGAGAGAGAGGTCAGAAGTCCGACTGGTAAGAAATTCTTACCGTTTTGCCAGCATGCCTGGCTTCTGGGTTCCCTTTCCCTGAGTGGCCCTAGTGACCTGGCTTGCTGCACCATAGCCCTGGGGGCCAAACCTCAACACAAAGGAAAATTATCTTTTTCCATTCTGGCTGGAGCAAAAGACATGTGACAAAACACAGACATCAGCCCCTCTGCTTAGCACCCAATATCAAACTGGCAAGCCTCAGACTTTACCCCAGTTGGCCCCGTAATTGTTAATCCAACCTCCAACAAGGAGTTTCAACTTGTGGTCTCTGGGGGTAAGATGGTAGTCCTGGGTAATAGAAAAGATAAGAAAGAGAAAGAAGAGAAAAGGAGTAAAGCATAGTCTGCGGTAGGATGGGGAAGGTGAAGAGCTCAGAGAGGTCAGAGAAAAACCCACCCATCCCAGCGATGCTGAATCAAAAGTTCAGGTGGCTGTTTGTCAGTCACAACAGGATCTTTTCCAGCAGTTTCACCACCTCTCAAGTTTCCCCCTTTAGGGAGGAAAAAGCTCCCCATGTCCCATGATCCTGTACATGACTAATTCTGTCACCCATAGCCATAAGCCAAGAGTGCAAGGTACACTAATCCAAAGAAATAGCAGTTAACATCCTGCAATGCCAAACCTGTTCTTAGCAGAGAGGGACTTTGCCAAGACAGGCCTCTAACCCCCTAAATTTTAGGAAGGACTCTAATCTTCCTGTGTTGGGCCTTGAACCCAGGTTTGGTCAAGCATCCTTGCCTTTTATTAAGGGGGCCTTTAAACCTCTCTGTCTTAGGAGAGACTCTAACTCCTATAAGTTGGGCCTCTAACTCAATCCCATCATTTACCCGGGTACTCCACCACTTACCCATAGTTAACCAGTCAGTGCCAGTCTATTTCCTTTGGGTAGAGGGTCTCCTCAGTAGAGTCTCTTCATGGCTCTCCAGAAAGATGTTACTGGAAAATGGTCCTGATTCCGACTCCAAGAGAGGGTTATTGGATCTTGTGCAAGAAAGAATTCAAGGTGAGTCTATAGAGTAAAGTGAAAGTAAGTATATAAAGAAAGTAAAGGAATAAAAGAATGGCTACTCCATTGGCAGAACAGCCTCAAGGGTTGCTGGTTGCCCATTTTTATGGTTATTTCTTGATTATAAGCTAAACAAGGGGTGGATTTTTCCTGCCTCCCCCTTTTAGACCATATAGGGTAACTTCCTGACATCACCATAGCATTTGTAAACTGTCATGCCGCTGGTGGGAGTGTAGCAGTGAGGATAACCAGAGGTCACACTCATTGCCATCTTGGTTTTGGTGGGTTTTAGCTGGCTTCTTTATTGCAATCTGTTTTATCAGGAAGGTCTTTATGACTTGTATCTTGTGCCAACTTCCTGTCTCATCCTGCAAATTAGAATGCCTAACCAGCTGGGAATGCAGCCCAGCAGGTCTCAGCCTTCTTTTGCCCAGCTCCTATTCAAAATGGAGTTGCTCTGTTTCAAACACCTCAGACAATTTTGTTTATTTTTTGCAGAGATGGGGTCTCACTATGCTGCCCAGGCTGGTCTCAAACTCCCAGGCTCAAGTGATCCTCCTGCCTTGGTCTCCCAAAGTGCTGAGATTACTGGTGTGAACCACCATGCCCAGCTAATTAAACTGTTTATTTGCTGCAACATCTCATGTTCGTAGTGCATTAGCTTTTCTGGACAGTGAGCGAGACGAACACATTAGGTTGTTACAGTTTGGGTGGTATTTTCTGGGATCTGGACCTGGAGAATATACTCAGTCAGAAGAGGGAGCCAGTCGTGGTGGCACCAGCACCTGTAAGTCCCAGCTACTTAGAAGGCTGAGGCAGGAGGATCACTTGAACCCACGAGTTTGAGTCCAGCCTGGACAACATAGTGAGACCCTGTCTCTAATTTTATGAAAAGAGAGAGAGGAAATAGGGGAAGAAGAGCCAGGGATAAGAAATGCAGGTGATGGCTGGATGTGGTGGCTCACTCCCGTAATCCCAGCACTTTGGGAGGCTGAGGTGGGCGGATCAGGAGGTCAGGAGGTTGAGACCAGCCTAGCCAGCATGATTAAACCCCGTCTCTACTAAAGACACACAAAAAATTAGCCGGGTGTGGCGCATGCCTGTAATCCCAGCTACTTGGGAGGATGAAGCAGGAGAATTGCTTGAACCCAGGAGGCGGAGGTTGCAGTGAGCCAGGATTGTGCCATTGCACTCTGGCGACAAAAAAAAAAAAAAAAAAAAACAGAAAAGAAATGCAGGGGACATCAACATTCAAAGGCAGTGGGGGAGCCAAGGTAATTTTTCGACAGAGAATCCAACGTTAGCCTAAATTTCATGTAGATTCACAGGCCCTGAAAAGCAGGACCTTGAGAGATGGAGAGGAGGTAATTTGGAACCAGGAGCCCTCAGCTGGGTAGAACACAGTGGGTGCTAGGTAGGGGTGAGGGTGGCAATTAGAAACCAACCCCAGCCTGGCGCATGGTGGGACAGAGGTGATGGGGTGTCTGGAATTGGAGAGAAGTGTGGGAAGCAGAGAGAGAGGGTGCGGAGACAAACTTGACTCTGGAATTTCCCCAGGCAGGCTCTGACTGGGCTGTCCTGAGGAGGGACTTCAGCTTGGTAGCTGGAGCAGGCTCCCTGGGCCGAGGGGAGGACAGGGTGGGGCAGAGCCTATGAGAATGGCTGCAAGACTCTTACTGCAAGAACTCAGTGAGCTGCCATCCTCCCCCTCCCCAACCACACAAACTCCCCTTCCCACTTTGTTGGTGATTTCTTAGCTCTGGACGCTTCGGGTGCATTTATAGCTAACCTTATAATCGGATGCATACTTGTCATTTTATAAGTATAGCTCTGGGTTACTCTTTGCCCATCAATTAACTCAATTATGGTATTTGCTGTCTGTCCTCTTCTACTTTCTGGATACCTTGTATGGATCTAGATGTGGTTCCCGGGACACTTTGAATAGAAAGGCCAGGCTGAGATGAGGGTTGGGCCTGGAGGCCCCTTGGACGACAGGACATCAGAACATTTACTCACATGCCAGGGAGTCTAAGTCACCCAACTGAACAACTACACCTTCTAGATTTAGAAGAACGCACATACATAGTTTCCTCTCAGGCCCCTGCTTTTTCCCCTCCCTCTCCCCCCACCTCCCTTCCACTCACTGGCAGAAATATGTCCACCCTGTATTGTGTTAAGATGACTGTATTGTATTTCTAAAGAGCAAGTGTGTTGTTGATAGGCCTCCCTTTAGGAAGCCGAAAGGCTTGCCTGAGTGGTGGGTGGGGTTAGAGCCAGGTGCCCAGTCTTCTTCCATTCATGTGTGGAGAAACTGCTTTTAGGAAATTGCTTACATTTTGTTTTATTATTTCCTATGCTTGGATTATGTCCATTCATTCATTTATTCAACATGTATTTATTGAGCACCTACTATATGTCAAAATGCCTACTCTCGTGGAACTTGTATTTGAGAGTAATGATATCAGAATGTACATATTATATATGTATTATATATGCATGTATTACATATATATATAAAAAAAATTAGGTCGAAGAAAAACAAAACCAGGTGGCATGGTAAGGGGCTAGAAAGTGATGAGGACTGATATTTTAGGAGGAGCAGAGAACAGTGACCTGACTGAAGTGAGGAAATAAGCCATGTAGCTCTCCAGGACTAGAAGTTTCAGGCAGAGGAATAGCACATGTAAAATTCAGAGACTAGAGAGGAGGGTGTTTACTGTGTTTGCTGTCTTTGAGGATGGGCAAGGATGCCAGTGTGGCTGGAGTGGAGCAGGAGTTGAGAAAGAGTGGTAGGGAGGTGGGTCAGAGAAGCAGCCAGAGCCGTGGCCGGACTTTGCATTTTGTTCTGAGCATGATAGGAAGCAGCTGAGCAAGGCAGGGACTTGATCTGGATTCTATTTCTGCTGAGCACTTTCCTGCTATGTGGGGTGAGGGAGGAAGCAAGGAGAGGAGCTGGGAGAGACAGAGTGTAATAGAATCAGGGTCTATTATAAAGGAAGAGCAACCAGAATTTTCTAATGGAAAAGGATATGGAGTGTGAAAGCAAAAGAGGAGTAGTAAAAGACACCAAGGGTTTTGACCTGAGCAACTCAGGGACAGGGATGTCATTTACTTCGATGGGAAGTGCTGAAGATGTGTGGTGGAGATGTGGAGAAGGTGGAAGTGTTAACAAGTCTAGAGTGCTGGGATGAGGTCAGGTTGGACATGTAAATCTGGGGGTCATCAATGTATGTTTTGAAAGCCATTAAGATTGTCTGTAAAGAACCAGACGGTACGTGTTTTAGGCATTGTCCCAACCATTCAACTCTGCCATTATAATACGAAAGCAGCCATTGACCATATGTGAATGAATGATCATGACCATGTTCCAATAAAACTTTATTTTAGAAAGCAGATAGTGGGCCAGATTTGGCCCATAGGCTATAGTTTGCCAACTCTTAGACAAGGTGGAATTACCTAGGTGAATTTTAAAAAGAAAAGAGAAGAACTCAGAGCCTTGGGGCACCCAACACTTAGAAATTGGGAAGAGGAGAGGGATCTAAGGGAATGAGATATAGCAAGCAGCAAGGGAACAGGCAAATTAAGAGATTGGGGTGGCATGGGAGATGTAAGATGTTTCAAGAAGGATAAACCAATATTATGGTGTCAATAAACATTGTGAAATACATTGAAATGGACAAAAAGATTGAGTGTTCTGTCTAGTATACCCTTCAGGGTTATATTCATCTTTCATTGCTTTTGAGCTATTTTACAGCTTTGTAAGTTATAGAAAACTGACAATAATGCAAATGATTCTTGTCTATGAAAACAATTACATCCGGTTGAATGCAATTACTTGCACTGGTAGAATTGGTAGAATGCAATTGCCCTGTGAATAAACCAGTTTTGCATCTGTAATCATGTGATGCTTAACCACAAGGATATGTTCTAAGACGTGTGGTATTGTTAGGCAATTTTGTTGTTGTGCAAACATCATACGGTGTGCTTACACAAACCCAGATGGTATAGCCCACTACACACCAGGCTGTAGGATAGCGCCTATTGCTTCAAGGCTACAAACCTGAACAGCATGTTACTGAACTGAATACTGTAGGCAATTGGAACACAATGGTGAGTATTTCTGCATCTAAACATATCTAAATATTAAAAAGGCACAGTAAAAATACAGTAAAAAAGATTTGAAATGCCACAAGTATGGAGTGCACTTACTTTGAATGGAGCTTACAGGACTGAAAGTTGCCCTGGGGGAGCCAGTGAGTGAGTGATAGTAAATGTGAAGGCTTAGGACATTATTGTACCTGATGGTAGATTTTATAAATACTGTACACCTATGCTACACTAAATATATTTAACACATTTTTCTTTCTTTAATAATAAATTAACCTTAGATTACTGTAACATTTTAATCCCATGAACTTTTAAATTTTAACAATCTTGTTGACTCTTTTCTAATAATATTTAGCTTAACACACAAATGCATTGTACAGCTGTACAAAAAATTTTTGTTTATATCCTTAGTCTATAAACTTTAAAAAATTTTAAATTACATTTTTTTTTTACTTTTTAAACTTTTTTGTTAAAGATGAAGACAGAAACACATACATTAGCCTAGGCTACACAGGGTGAGGAATATTAATATAACTGCCTTCCACCTCTACTCCTTGTCCCACTGGAAGGTCTTCAGGGGCAATAAGAGCCATGGGGCTGTCATTTCCTATGACAACAATGCCATCTTCTGGAGCACCTCCTGAAGCACTTGTCTTAGGCTGTTTTACAGCTAACTTATTTTTTTCTTTTTTTTTTGAGGCGGAGTTTCACTCTTGTTGCCCAGGCTGGAGTGCAATGGCATGATCTTGGCTCACCGCAACCTCTGCCTCCCGGTTTCAAGCGATTCTCCTGCCTCAGCCTCCCGAGTAGCTGGGATTACAGGCACCCGCCACCATGCCGGCTAGTTTTGTATTTTTTGTAGAGACGGGATTTCTCCATGTTGGTTAGGCTGGTCTCGAACTCCCAACCTCAGGTGATCCACCTGCCTCAGCCTCCCAAAGTGTTGGGGTTATAGGCACGAGCCACCGTGTCTGGCCTACAGATAACTTTTTACACTCTAAAATAATGATAAAGGTACAGTATAGTAAATACGTAAACTAGTAATACAGTTGTTTATGATCATTATCAAGTCCTATGCACTGTACATAACTGTATGTGCTATGCTTTTATACAACTGTCAGTACAGTAGATTTGTTTACACCAGCATCACCACAAATGCATTGCGTAATGCATTGCGCTATGATGTTAGGACAGCTATGATGTTACGAGGCAACAGGAATTTTTCAGCTCCATGATACCCTATGAGAATACCAACATATATGGGGTCCGTTGTTGACCGAAATGTTGTTTTGCAATGTGTAACTGTATTAGTAAATTTATAATAGCTTTCCTTATTGCTTTTGTATGTGAGGTTCATGAACTTCTTTAAACTGGTTGTAACATCTTACTGGTTCCCTCATTAGCAAGTAAAATAAAATCATTTACATGTGTTCATTTTATATTTGTATGTAAGTCATGATTTTCCTTTTTGAAATAATTATTATTTGACAGTAGAGATTGAGTAAAATAAATATTAAGAATTAACAATTAAAATTGGCAACATGTAGATCATGGTGACTTTGATAAGAGCTATTTTGGAGTAGGAAGTGAAAGACTGATTGGAACAAATTGTATAAAGCTATAATAATAAAGACACATGGGCACAGGGGTAAATAAATAGACCAATGGAACAGAGTTAGAGATCCCAGAATAAACCCACACATAAATAGAAACTTTATAGATGGCAGAGGTGGTAATGCAGGAAAAGGATGGAGTAGTCAATAAATGGTGCTGGTGCAATTTGTCATCTATATGAGAAAAAAAACAAAATTGAATCTCTACCTTGAACAAATCAATCTGTTCCAGTGAATTTAAGACTTTGATATGGTTTGAATCCGTGTCCTCGCCCAAATCTCATGTCGAATTGTAATCCCCAATGTTGGAGGTGGGAGCTGGTGGAGATGACTGATCATGGAGGGAGATTTCTCATGAACAGTTTAGCACCAACCTCTTGCTGCCGTTCTCCATGATAGCGAGTTGTTGTGAGATCTGGGCATGTAAAAGTGTGTAGCACCTCTTTACCTCTCTTGCTTCACTCTGGACATGTGACATGCCTGCTTCCCCTTTGCCTTCTGCCATGATTATATGTTTCCTGAGGCCTCCCTAGAAGCTGAGCAGATGTCAGCACCATGCTTCCTGTACAACCTACAGAACAGTGAACCGATTAAAATTCTTTTCTTTGTAAATTACCCCATCTCACGTATTTCTTTATAGCAACGTGAAAAGGAACTAATACAGACTTTTAGAAGAAAATAGAAGAGAATATTTTTATGTCCTCATGATAATGAAAAAATGTTAAAATAAGACACAAAATCACAAACTTTAAAGGAAAATATTCATGAATTTGACACCAATAAAATTTTAAAAACACGTTTGGTTGTCAAAAGACACATTAAAGAGATTGAAAATACAATTACTCATTAACACTTAACTGACAAAAGATAGGTATCCAGATTCTGCAAAGAACACTTACAAATCAATATAAATAAAAATAACCTAATAGAAAAATGTTCAAAAAATATGAATAAGCAATTTTCAGAAGCGAAAATTCAAATGATCAATTAACATATGAAAAGATGTAAAACCTCACTGCTAATTAGGGAAATGCAAATTTAAACCCCAACATAATACTATTTTACATCCCCTAAACAGACTAATCTTTAAGAGTCTGATGATACAAGTATTGGCAAAGATGTGGGGAAATTAGAACTTTCATACTCTCCTGATTGGAAGATAAATTGGTATAATCACTTTAGAGAGCAATTTGGCTTTTAAGTTTTTCTAAGGTCTATCTCCAGGAGTTGTTGCGGTATAGGATATGCATATAACACAGCAACTCCTGGAGATATGCCTTAGAAAAACTCACAAATATGTACAGAGGGACAGTTTATAGCAGTGTTGCTGTAGTAAAATTTTGGCTATAACCTGCCTATCCATTAATAAGAAAATGGTGAAGTGAATTGTGGTTTACTGGGACAATGGAATATTATGTAGTAATGAAAAACAAAGGATTAGAGCTGCATGTATCAATATGGATGAATTTCACAAACAGATGTTCAAGAGAAAGAGCAAGTTGCACAATACATGTTCACACCTAGTTTTCAGTGTGCAGATCTCGCATATTTTTGTCAGATTTATCCCTAAATATATTTTTAGTGCTATTGAAAATGGTATTGTAGGCTGGGCCTGGTGGCTCATGCCTGTAATTCCAGCATGGCTGTGGGAGGCTGAGACAGGAAGATTGCTTGAGCCTAGGAGTTCAAGATCTGCCTAGGCAGCATAGCGAGACCTCCTCTCTACAAAAAAATAAAAACAAAAATAGCCAGGCACAGTGGATCATGTCTATAATCCTATCATTTAGGGAGGCAGAGGTGGGGGTACAGCTTAAGCCCAGGAGTTTGAGACCTGCTTGGGCAATATAGCGAGACCATGTTCTCTACAAAAAGGGGGAAAAAAAGACAAAATACATAAAAATTTACAAAATTAACTGGGCATGGTGGTGCATGCCTGAAGTCACAGATAATCAGGAGGCTGAGGTGGGAGGATCACTTGAGTCCAGGAAGTTGAGGCTGCAGTAGGCTATGATCATTCCACTGCAGTCCAGACTGGACAACACAGTAAGACCCTATCTCAAAAAAAAAGAAGAAAACAGTGTTTAAAAAATTCCAATTTCTAATTGTTCCTTAATAGTATATTGAAATACGGCATACTGTTGTATATTAATCTTATATCCTGCAACTTTGCTAAAATCACTTATTCTAGTAGCTATTAAAAATAGATTCCATCAGATTTTCTCTATATATGACCATGTCATCTGTGAATAAATACAGTTTTATTTCTTCCTTTTCAATTTGAATGCCTTTTTTCTCACCTAATGCTCTGGTTAGAACCCCCATACAAAGCTGAATAGAAGTTTGAGAACAGACATCCTTGTCTAATTCCCAAACTTAGGGAGAAAACATACAGTCTTTCACATGAAGTATACTGTTAGCTGTGGGTTGTTTTTTGGAGATGCCCCTTATGAGATGGATATAATTCCCTTATATTCTTAGTTTGTTCAGTGTTTTTATTATGAAAAGGTGTTGGCTTCTCTCAAATGTGTTTTTTGCATTGATTGGGATGATCATGTTTTTTCATATGGTCTGTTAGTATGATAAATTATATTGCTTGATTTTCGGATATTAAATCACTCATTCTTGTGATAAATCTCATGTGTTCATGATGTACTGTCCTTTTAAAATGTAAAGAGACATCCAATTTGCTAAAATTTCATTAAGAATTATTATATCTGTGTTCATATAGGTATACTGGTGTATAGTTTTCTTGCCTTGTAAGGTCTTTACCTGGTTTTGATATCAGAGTAATGCTGGACCGTTCAGTGATTTGGGAGGTATCCCCTCCTGTTCAATTTCCTTGAACAGTTTGTGCAGAATCAATATTATTTCTACCTTAAATGTCTGACTCTGGAGTTTTCTTTCTTTTCTTTTTCTTTTTTCTTTTTATTGAGGCAGGGTCTCACTCTGTCATGCAGGCTGGAGTGCAGTGGCCCAATCATGGCTCACTGAAGCCTCAACCTTCCAGGCTCAAGCAATCCTCCCACCTCCGCCTCCCAAGTAGGTAGGATAACAGGCATGCACCACGATGCCTGGCAAAATGTTTTGTATTTTTTATAGAAATGAGGTTTTACCATGTTGCCCAGGCTGGTCTCAAACTCCTTGGCTCAAGCGATCCTCCTGCCTCAGCCTCGTAAAGTGTGAGCCACTGCACGTGGCCAATCCTGGGGTTTTCTTTGTGGAAACATGTGTTAGTTTGTTTGCATTGCTATAAAGGAATACCTGAGACTGGATAATTTATAAAGTAAGGAGATTTATTTGGCTCATGGTTCTGCAGGCTGTACATGAAGCATAGTGGCAGCATCTGCTTCTGGTGAGGGCCTCAGGAAGCTTCCAGTCATGGCAGAAGATGAAGCGATGCCTGAATCACATGGTGAGAGAAGGAACAAGAGAGAAAGAGGAGGAAGTTCCAGACTCTTTCAAACAACCAGATCTTGTGTGAACTCATAACTGAGAATTCACTCATTACTGGGGAGGATGGCACCAAGACATTCATGAAGGATCTATGATCCAAACACCTCCCACCAGGCCCCACCTCCAACATTGGGGGCTACATTTCAACACGAGATTTGGAAAGGACAAACATCCAAACCATATCATAAAGTTTTTAATTGCATATTCAATTTCTTTAATAGATGTAGGCCTATTCGGGTTATCTATTTCTTCCTGAGTGTTGTTAGATTGTATTTTTCAAGGGATTTGTCCATTTTATCCATATCGTGCCATTTCTATCTGGTGTAATTAGAATAGTGTTCATATCAAAATTCAGTTTCTCCATATCTTTTCCAGGTAACTCTCCCTTTGGTGCTTTGAAGCAATAGGGCATCTTGACTGGCTGCCATGGCCCCCACCTTTCCTCCTAGGCTCAGCCCTTGACAAAAGTACTCCTCACTACTCTCTCATCTTCCCCCCACCTTGTATCCCTCTAGCATTCCTCACCTGAAGAACTTAGGCTTTCTTAAGTCTCTTTAGTTAGCAGGAAACTATCTAATTTAAAAACCTGGTCAGGCGTGGTGGCTCACACTTGTAATCCCAGCACTTTGGGAGGCCAAGGCGGGTGGATCACCTGAGGTCAGGAGTTTGGGACTAGCCTGACCGACATGGATAATCCCCGTCTCTACTAAAAAAATACAAAATGAGCCGGGAGTTTTGGGGCATGACTGTAATCCCAGCTACTTGGGAGGCTGAGGCAGGAGAATCACTTGAACCCAGGGGGCGGAGGTTGCGGTGAGCCGAGATCGCGCCATTGCACACCAGCCTAGGCAACAACAGCGAAACTCCGTCAAGCAAGCAAACAAACAAACAAACAAACAAAACACTGTCCAAGCTGTTTATTACTTAAGGGTTTAGTCCTTCCAAGAGTATTTATGTTTCAGAAGAGAATGTCTAGATAGGATTGTGCATAACAAAAGTAAGTCAATTTTTAATGGTGTTATTATAGGCTCTGTGACAAGTAGGGGAGGGAAGCACTTTGGGAGATGGACCCTCCTCTTTTTCAAATACTATTCAAGTACAAGTTTGCTCTTATTACTCTTCTGCTTTAAGACTGTCTACAGGGAGTTCCCTTTGTCCTTTGGTCAAAATAAAATGTTTGACACAGCCTTGCAAGATCCTGCCACTTCTCGAGCCATCAGACCCAGTCTTGCTGCTCTGCTCTGGTGGAGCTCTGTCCTGGACCTCAAACTGTTGGATTTCTCTGAGAAAGCGATAGTGTGCTCAGATTTTAAGATAGTGTGCTCAGATGAGGTGGAGAAGTTCAAAGAGAGGGCATTTGCTATGGAACTGAGGCTATCAAAGTGACGAAGAAAATGCATCCCTGTTCTCTAGGAGCTCAAGGTCTAGTGGCCTTATAGAGTGGAGTAGCACACTGACAGTGTGACTGCCAGGCTGACTAGAGAAGGCAACTTTCGCTGTGGATATAGTTGGAAACTGGCTTTTCTGCTTCAGCGCTGTGGACCAGCCATTGGCCTTTCTTCCCTAAAGTTCATTCAGCTGATACCTTCCAGAAGGAAGGCCACCCCCTGCCTGGGTTGGCCATGTGCCAAACCCCTGCCCACTCCAAAGTGTGGCTTGGAATGATATGGTCTGCTTATTAAAAATCAGATTCCAGGAGGCCAAGGTGGTCGGATCACGAGGTCAGGAGATCGAGACCATCCTGGCTAACACGGTGAAACCCATTTCTACTAAAAATATAAAAAAATTAGCCAGGCATGGTGGCGGGTGCCTGTAGTCCCAGCTACTTGGGAGGCTGAGGCAAGAGAATGGCATGAACCTGGGAGGTAGAGCTTGCAGTGAACTGAGATCGCACCATTGCACTCCAGCCTGGGAGACAGAGCAAGACTCCTTCTCAAAAAAAAAAAAAGAAAAGAAAAGAAAAGAAAAGAAAGAAAAATCAGATTCCTGTGCCCCAGGCAGACTGACTCATCAGAGGTGCAGTCTAGAAATAAATTTACATTTATTTATTTTTTATTTTTGTATATACTAGGTGTCACTATATGATGGTCTCAAACTCCTTGGCTCCAGCAATCCTCCCCCTTCGGCCTCCCAAAGCACTGGGATTACAGGCCTGAGCCACTGCGCCAGCCTAATTGTACTTTTTTTTTTTTTTTTTTTTTGAGACGGAGTTTCGCTCTTGTTGCCCAGGCTGGAGTGCAATGGCAAGATCCTGGCTTACTGCAACCTCCGCCTCCCGGGTTCAAGCGATTCTCCTGCCTTAGCCTCCCGAGTAGCAGGGATTACAGGCATGCGCCACCATGCCCGGCTAATTTTGTATTTTTAGTAGAGAAGGGCTTTCTCCATGGGGGTCAGGCTGGTCTTGAACTCCCGACCTCAGGTGATCCGCCCGCCTCGGCCTCCCAAAGTGCTGGGATTACAGGTGTGAACCAGTGCGCCAGGCCTTAAATGTACCTTTTAAACCAAGTTCTGCGGTAGATTCTCGGGCATGAAAATCTGAGAACCATGTTTGTGAGGGGCGTCATGCGGAAGGCCATATATTTTTGCGGCCCCCAGACTGAACCTGGACCTTGCATCCCCACCCTGGGCTCTCTCTCAGTGACAACTTTCCCAGGCCTCGGGGCTTCCCTCGAGCATGACGACCCCACGGATACGATGCCAAGAGCCAGGCTGGCGGCGGGGCGGGCGGGAGAGCAGCGGGGCTGGGGGCGCGGGCACGATGCGACCGCGGGTTCCGGGACCACAGCGCGCCGGGGAGGAGGCCGAGGCGGCGGGAAAAAGACGAAGATACTTGAGGGGACGGAGGGGCCAAGCGACGGAGGGAGGAACAGAGTACTGCCTCGCGCTCGTACCGAGCACTGGGACGCGCGGGGAGCGCAGGAGGCCAGGCGGGGAGGTTCGGGGCGGGGCGTGCTACCCGCAGCCCCCGGAGCTCGGCTAACTCTGCGCCCGGTGCACGGCAGCACCATGGGGTCCCGCCACTTCGAGTGGATTTATGACCACGTGGGGCACTTCGGCAGGTAGGGGGCGGGGTGGGGAGGGGGCGCCACGCGGGAGGCGGCGCCAAGGGGTCTGTTTCTTTCGGTTGCGGCAGGGTTCTCGCGCGACGCTCGCGATCCGAAAACATCTCCACTCCCTCCTTTCCCCGCGCAGTCCGGACACAGGCGTCCAGACATCAGCCCCGAGCTGGGCTTGTCCCCTAGGACTCTGGCAGCGGGGCCTGGCATGGTGATCAGAGGCGCCGGGCTCGCTCGGGGTGCGCCTGTTGCCGGGCAGGTGGGACCTGGGTGCTCTCCGCGGCAGCCGATGCTGGAAGCCCCCCAGGGCCAGATCGCACGCTTAGGGGGTGCCTGTGCCTGGCCGCCCCTTTCTCTAATCCCGCTAATCCCTTTTCTCACTTCCCTGGACGGCTGCTGCCCCGTTCTGCCCCGCGCCGCCGTAGGGCCTCCCTCTGTGCCTGGCAGGTATTCACCAGCGACAACCGTTAGAGTTAGTTGCCGTTTATTAAAACCTAATATGTGCCAGGTACACTGTACCGAGAGCTTACACACAGTTCTTCATTTGATGTTCACCGGGACCTGCAAAGGAGGTGTTCAAATCCCTATTTTAGTGATTGGGAAACTGAAGCTGGCGGGGTCAAGGACTCATAGCCAACGCATGGTGGAACCACGTTTTACCTCCGTACACTCTCTTTTCATTTGTCAAATGGATTTAAAATTTTTTAAATTATTCATTCGTTCGTTCATTTATGGACAGAGCTCCTTTATCTAACTCAAGAGTGCTTTGAGAAGAGAGGTAGCGGGGTGAGGGGCCATGCAGCGTGATGGCAGGAGATTTGGAGCTGCGTCTGAATCCTGGGCTGCTACTTACCTCTGATATGATTCTGGAGGTACTTTGTGTCTCAGTTTCCTATCCAGAAAATGGGAATTAGGCTTAGCGAAGAGATGATGTAGTGCTGTACTTCAAGGTGGAAGGTTGTATGCGTTTTGGTTTTGATTCCCAGTGTCTGCAAAAAAGAGCTGTTAGGACAGGGGAAAGGGGCAAGAAGCCCCAGCTGCTTCCTTCTGATTGCATCATTGAACGCTGTCTTGTGCCTGGCTTGGTCATAAGCCGTTGGTACGTGTTACTTCCTTTAATCTTCACTATAGCCTGATAAGGTTGGTAGTATCACCCTCTTTTCACAGATGAGAAAAACAAGGTTTCTGCCTAAGCATAAATCTAATACTAGCAGGGCAGAATTGGATGCCATTGGATGCCCATCACCTCCACAGCCCACACTCTCAACCATGATGCACTCCTGAGCATGGTTAGGTGATGGCCCCTCGGCTGGGCCAAGCTCTTTATGTATGATCTCATTTCATCCTTTTGGAAGCAGAATAGCACAGAGGTTAAAAGATCAGTTTTAAGGCTGGATGTCTGAATTCCCATTCTGGCACTACCACACATTAACTATATGGTCTTGAGCATATTATTTACCACTTTCTTATCCGTAAAATGGGGCTAATAATAGCAGTACAAATGTTTTCAAATAGGAGTAGTGAAAATGTGTATATGAGGACTCCGCATGCAGTTTCTCATCCTCACAGTAACTCAATGAGGTAGGTGGTACTAACACCTTAGGTCCCCTGTGTTTTTTAGGGATCAGCTGAGGTAATTATATTAGCTGGTGTTTGACTAAGGTACCCTATCAAACAGATTCCTCAACTGGAAGTTTATAACTCTCCAGTTGAACTGCCCACAGCAGGATCTGTGCCACAAGGCCATTCAGGGGCCCTGGCAGGTGGGGCAGCTCTGCCATCCATGGCATGGGGCTCCCTGTCTGTGCCTGGAGCAGCTGCTCATCCATGGTGACAGCTCACTATGGTGAAGAGGGGGCAAATGGGTTTGAGGAGACAGCTCTTAGCTGGCCACCATAATGTGTGCAAAAGTCTTAGTATTCAGTAAGTTCTCAATAAGTCATGGCTATTATTGCTACCTGAGTTCCCATACTGGTGGTCAGGGTTGACTTGTGAAAGCAGCTTACAGGAGGGAAAAGGGTGACAAACCAATGCTTATACAGTAGAAGGTGAAAACAGTGTGACTGTAACACAGTACCCCATTTTTCTCAGATATTTGTTCTAATTGGTCTCTATTCTTTATAAACAGAAAAGAAAGTTACTGTGATGATTATTTAGTCCTCTTTTTAAGGGAACCTAGTGAAAGTGTTAAGTAGAGTAGTGGCCCCCAATCTTTTTAGCACCAGAGACCCGTTTTGTGGAAGACATTTTTTCCACAGACCTGTGGTGGGATCGGGGGCATGGTTTCAGGATGAAACTGCTTCACCTCAGATCATCAGGCATTAGATTCTCACAAGGAGCTCTCAACCTAGATCCCTTGCATGGGCAGTTCACAATGGGGTTCACACTCCTGTGAGAATCTAATGCTGTGGCTGATCTGACAGGAGGTGGAACTTAGGAGATAATGCTCCCTGGTCACTGCTCACCTCCTACTGTGTGGCCCAATTTCTGCATGGACCAGTACTGGTCTATGGCCTGGGGCTTGGGGACCCCTAAAGTAGACAACCCTGATTACCTCTCATTTCTCATTGATCATTTCTCAAATAAGGAAGCACTATTCTAGTCACCTTGAAAAGGGGGAAAACAGGCCAGGTGCGGTGGCTCACGCCTGTAATCCCAGCACTTTGGGAGGCCAAGGTGGGCAGATTACGAGGTCAGGAGATTGAGACCATCCTGGCTAACACGGTGAAACCCCATCTCTACTAAAAATACAAAAAATTAGCTGAGCGTGGTGGCGGGTGACTGTAGCCCCAGCTACTTGGGAGGCTGAGGCAGGAGAATGGCGTGAACCCCGGAGGCAGAGCTTGCAGTGAGCCGAGATCGCGCCACTACACTCCAGCCTGGGCAACAGAGCGAGACTCTGTCTCAAATAAATAAATAAATAAATAAATAAATAAATAAATAAAAGGGGGAAACAGGATACCTGAGAAGAACTAAAATACTATTCCAGGATTTCTCCTGAAACCATATCATAGTTCCATAAACTTCACAGCTGAAGCTCCATATGAAAAGAAATTGAGGAGACTGAGATTTAGGCATCTGTGTTGGGAGGACCTGAACCTGAATCCCTGAGTTAGTTGTCCTGGGATAAGAGGAGAGATGGTTTAAAAGTTTAGAGTTGGAATGTGGAGCCTGTGGCAGACCTTCATGGATGGACAGAGGTAGAGTTTTGTCTTTTTTTTTTTTTTTTTCAATATGTAGTTTTTCTGGCTCTTTTTGGACGTCAGCATATGAGCATCATAACATCTACCATTTATATACAGCTATGGTGTGCCATACGGTGCTTTCCAGGTGTTAACTCATTTCATTCCCACAAAACCCATTGTTCAAATGAGGAAACTGAGGCACAGACAGGATAAGGATCTTGCTCATGGTCCCTGGTGGTAAGTAACAGGGCCAAGATCAAACCTTGGCAGTCTGGCTCCAGAATCCATGCTCTTAACCACGATGGGCTCCACCAGTTATGCTGTTATGCGGAATGATATAATCTAGGACCGAAAGCAGTTTTCTTCATCTGTCACCCAGATTGCATGGGCCCATTGCCTGGGGCTTCTGGCCGCCCTTGCTTTCCCTCGCCTCTGGGTTTTCGTGTTTGTGTGATTCTTTTTTTTTTTTTTTTTTTTTTTTTTTTGAGACGGAGTCTTGCTCTGCCGCCCAGGCTGGAGTGCAGTGGCCGGCTCTCAGCTCACTGCAAGCTCCGCCTCCCGGGTTGACGCCATTCTCCTGTCTCAGCCTCCCGAGTAGCTGGGACTACAGGCGCCCGCCTCGTCGCCCGGCTGGTTTTATGTATGTTTTAGTAGAGACGGGGTTTCACCGTATTAGCCAGGATGGTCTCGATCTCCTGACCTCGTGATCCGCCCGTCTCGGCCTCCCAAAGTGCTGGGATTACAGGCTTGAGCCACCGCGCCCGGCCTGTGTGATTCTTTTTCCATTCATATGTCGTATCTATAAGCCTGTTGTCCTGGTGGACCCCTAGGTTGGGTACATGCATGATACCTCTGAGGGCCAAGAACCTTTGTAAAGGAGAGAGTGATATGTTAGAATGCTAGACACCTAAGGACATGGGGTTTGCTTTTTCAAGAAGTTATTCTTGCAACAGGGAAAGGGAAATTTGAATTGAAGGAGTGCTTAGGACCTTTCTAGCACATGGAAAGTGTGTTTATGTGAACTAGCATGGCTTGATTGGGGGCCACTTAGTGGTTAATTATTTTGGGGGTATAAAATATGAGAGTGAGAGAGGCAGGAGGTAAGCTTACAGGCATCTCCACGAGTGTTTTTGTATGTCATGCTGCAGAGTTTGGGTATCAGAAGATTACTTTGCAGTGCAGAGGGTGGATTGGAGGGGCAGCAAGTGGGGCAAGGGGGCCAGTGAAGACCTAGATAAGAGCCCAGGTGAGAGAGAAAGAGGGTCTGGACAGGGGGAGTGTGGGCAGGGAGAACCAGACAGTTTTAGCAGGTGGAGTTGATGGGACCTCTTGGCCCTAAGGCATGAAGAAGTGAAAGGGACCACATGCCCCTCCTAGCCCACCCCATGTCCCATGCCCAGGATTTCTAGTTTGTGTGGGTGATGGTACCCTAAACTCAGAAAGTCACCCTCCAGGTGGGGCAGGCCTAGATATCGAGCTCAGTTTGAGATTGGTTTACCTTGAGTTCCTTGTGGGAATTCCAGGCAGACACATCCAGTGGGAAGTTGGGTAGATAATCTGTTGCTCAGGGAAAATGCCCACTTGTCAATATGGATCAGGTGGCCATCCAGGGCTGCAGTCCAGCTGGCCAGTGCCTTGTGGACAGATTAGGCATGCCTTGGCACCTGTTCCAGCTGTGCCTCAGCAGGGGCGTTGCTGAATACTTTTCCCTCTCCCTGGGTCCTGTAGATAGAAAACTTTTAAATTGATATATTGCATATATGCAGAAAAGTGTGCACCATAATCTACAACCTGATGAGCTGTCATACAGTAAACACACCCATGTTACCCCCGCCCAAATATCTTCTCTTATGCCTTCTCCCAAGCTGTATGTACTCCATCCCTGTCCCCCAAGCTCACTACTGTCCTTACATCAACGGTACTAAATGTTACATAACTGGGGTGAAAAGCACGTGCCCTTTGGCTTCTTTTGTTCCACACTGTGTTTGTGAGATCCACCCATATTGTGTGTCACAGTAGTTAGTCAATTTTCATAGCTACCTAGTATTTAATGGCACGAATATTTCACGGTTCATTCATTTACTGTCAACAGACGTTTAGACTGTCTCCAGGTTGGGCTTATTATGAGTTGCCTTTCTCGTATTTGTCTTTTAGGGTATGGTTATGTGTCGCTTAACGACAGAGATACTTCTGAGAAGTTCATCATTAGGTGATTTTGTTGCTCTGCAAACATCACAGACTATATTTACACAAACCTAGATGGTACAGCCTGCTACACACTTAGGCTCTATGGTGCCCACTGCTCCTAGACTACAAACCTGTACAGCATGTTATTGTACTGAATACTGTAGGCAATTGTAACATGATGGGAAGTATTTGTGTACCTAAACATGGAAAGGGTATAGTAAAAATATGGTATTAAAATTATAATCTTGTGGGACCACTATTGTATATGTGGTTCATCACTGACTGAAACGTTGTTTTGTGGTGTGGGGGCTCTACTTGTGTGTGCATTTCGCTGGGTATACACCTAGGAGATGATGTCACAGGTGGTGCATGTGGTCAGCTGCCAGATAATTTTGCAAAGTGGTTATAAGAAATGTCATCCTCATAGGCTATTTATTGGTTTTTCAGTTGCTCCACAACAATTATCCAGTATTTTGAATGTCAAACCTTGTATCAGTACATAGTTTAACCAGAAAAGTAGATATCCTGGGGCAATGTTTTCACCCCTATCAGCATCTCCTAGGAAGCTTCTTAAGCTTATGGAGGCTTTGACCCCACCGTAGACCTCCTGAATCACAATTGCTAAGAGGGGGGCAGAAAAGACAAATCCTAGCTTCAGAGGCCTGCCAGGGTGGGTGCTGTGTTGGTGTGTGTGTGTGTGTGTGTGTGTACGTGTGTGTGCAGAAGAGAAAAAGAGACAAAGAGAGGAGAGGGGAAGAGAAAGAGAATAGTTCTGGTGATGACTGTGGGGGTCAGCTAGCTGAGGAAGAAAAAACTGAGGCCAGAAAGGTAGCAACAAACTGAAGAAGCTGGTAGGATCTGAAGACTGGACGTCTGAATGGTGCTGGAAATGGGGTCATTGGGAAGGACGGGGGAAGTAAGAGGGTGGGAGGTCATAGTCAGAACATGAGCTTTTCAGTGGTGGAGCTGCTCCTGGTAGTGAGACTAGTTAGGGAATAAACCCAAATGCCTCAGGTAAACTTTAGGCAAATTAAACATGCTGCTGTTTGCAGGGCTGTGTTGTCATTTGCTGAGTTGAAATTTCAGGGAGGGGAGTCAAAGAATATAAATATGTGTGTCATACATACATGATTTATGTTCTGTTTCCAGTCATATTCATATGGGATTGTTATTATAGAATGCTTCTTAGGCCCTCAACAAAATTTAGTTTCAAGAGGATCTGATTTTTCATGCCTGTTATTGCCATGGTGTCTAGTGGGTAGATGGTGGTCCATGACAAGCCACACTGTAATGATCTGGATGGGGTGATTCTCAGACTAGGAATGCTCCTTTAGTTAAAAACTACATGCTACCCTTTCCCTCTGGGGTCTCCTAGGAGTATCTATACTTTTATCATACTTTCACCATAATTTCTTTAACCGGTCTCCCACCAATGGACATTTCAGTTTTCTATGTTTTCAGTTATAGACAGTGCTGAAAATGAAATTTATAAATTCACTTTGGGATAGTTGATATCTTTGTGATGTTGACTACTGGTTACTTTTAGGGAAGTCAAGTTTTATTATTATCGAAAGCAGACAGTAACACCCATTAGTGTAATGTCTTTTAGCAAAGCAGAGACACCTAGGTGCTTGATTTTACAAAAAATTAGTGCATATGAACTGTTTTCTTAGGCAAGATTAGTTTTCCATTTTATTTACATCAGCGATTCACTAAGCAAAGATTTTTTTTTGTACAGTTCAGCTAACTCACAAACTCTGATGTATGTTGAGATGATTAAATGAGATAATGAGTGTGAACATGCTTTAAAGTATGATCCAATGTAAGGTGTTAGTATTTATTTATTTATTTTCGAGACAGGGTCTCTCTCTGTTGCCCAGGCTAGAGTGCAGTGACGTGATCCTGACTCACTGCAACCTATGCTTCCAGGTTCCAGTGATTCTCCTGCGTTAGCCTCCTGAGTAGCTGGGACTGCAGTCGTCCACCACCATGCCTGGCTAATTTTTGTATTTATAGCAGAGATGGGGTTTCACCATGTTGGCCAGGCTGGTCTTGAAATCCTGACCTCAAGTGATCCGCCCTCCTCAGCCTCCCAAAGTGCTGGGATTATAAGCATGAGCTTATAACTGTGCCCGGCCTAAGAGGTTAGTATTATAGAATATGCACAGTGACCAGGACAATGCTGAATAAGCTGCTATGTACAGCACAGGCAGGTGTGAACAGAGTAGAGTGGAGAGGGGAGAATTGGCTTCTGCTGTGTAAGATGAGGCCCATCTACAATCTGTGCAATAGCAGCAGACTGGACTGCACTGTAGGGTCAAGGAGTCTCTTAAGAGAGCCGTTTTTATTGACTGGAAGATTCTTCCTGAGAAAATGCCAGGGAAGGAAGAAACACCTCCTGAATGGACAAGCCTGCTTCCCAAGGGCAGGTGACCCATCAGCCATGCCAGGTGCTCACTCCCTTGAGGCCACAGGCAATATAACAACCCCAAGGCTCTGTGGTGACATGGCAACCAGTGCAGGGGCTGGGGACGAGGGATTCTGGCCTGGAGGTGTGAGGGTCAGCACCACTCATCTTCAAGCCAAGATGTTAGCCTGTGGGGTCTTTTGAGCAAGAGCAACACAAGCCTGTCTTCTTAGCCTACTCTTCCTGCCCAACCCCTCTGTCTAGGATGGACTGAGGCTGATTTCTTTTTTTTTTTTTCTTTATTTTTTATTTTTATTTTTACTTTTTTGAGACAGAGCCTTGCTCGCTCACCCAGGCTGGAGTGCAAAGGTGCGATCTTGGCTCACTGAAACCTCTGCCTCCCAGATTCAAGCAATCCTCTTGTCTCAGCCTCCTGAGTAGCTGGGACTATAGGCACGTGCCACTATGCCTGGCTAGTTTTTGGTGTTTTTAGTGGAGACAGGGTTTCACCATGTTGGCCAGGCTTGTCTCAAACTCCTGACTTCAGGTGATCCACCTGCCTTGGCCTCCCAAAGTGCTGGGATTACAGGCATGAACCACCATGCCCAGCCTGATTTCTGATCATTTTACTGCTGGCAGGGACATGTTAATATTTCCTGGAAAAAACAGAGCTAGCTCCCATTAGCCTATCAAGCACTGGGGCTCCAAGCTCTTCTCTTGGCTGCTCATCCCAAAGAGACCCTAAGAATAGGAATTAGTGTGTTCTCTCTCATCCTGGAGCTAGAAGAACACTATTTACTTCCCACCTGCATTTTGCTTTGTATTTTTCTTTTGTGGACTAGCTAGCTACCAGGGCCAGTGCCACAGATAGAGTTCAGTTTTGAAACTGTGGCCAGCATGACCAGCCTGTGGTGTCCTGATAGCCACAAGACTTGAAATTAATTCCATTCACCTATTATTTATCTACATGAGGTTCTGTGATAAGTGAGGAGTGGTGGCTGTTCATGCCAGCCTGGCAGTTATCTGTGAGGACTTGGAGAGGTCACTAGGTTGCGATAGTCTCCAAAGTGGGGTGTGTTCACCAGTGGAGGGTAGAGATGATCCCTTGGAGTGCCACCAAAAAAACACCCATTTTATATATGAATGTGTGTATAAAAGTCAATACGTATAAATGGAAGTTTATATTTACATATACATAATATGTTAATTTAGCATTATATGAATATGTGTGTGTAGATACGTTCACTTTATGCACATCTGTGCACACACACACTTTTAAAAATTTAACTGATGGGAGACCCGGGCTAAATTTTTGGATACACTGGCCTATTGAACATCTCTCTTTACCAGGGTACTGAGCATGAGTAAATTTCAGCGCTGTTCATTTGCAGCCCAAGGTATTCTCTAGCATTCTGTAGCCACTGCACTACACACTGTGCTGGGTGCTATAGGAGATACGAAAGTGGCTGAACCACAGTTTCTGCTCTGATGAGACTTTAACTCAACTTTTTATAGGACTTCTGTTGTTGGTTTGGTAGAGAAATAGAAAACATTCACCTGGTGTTCTTTAAAAAAATCAGCATAAATAACAGAACGGTACTTCAGCTGCATATTGTGTTCATAGAAGAGAAGGAAAAACGGGGACTAGAAAATGCATAAATGAGTGAGCATGGGAAAAGGGGAAGCAAGTAAAAAGACAGGACTGAGAGAAGCTGACAGTGAAGAATAAAGAGACTGAAAATCGGTATTTAGGTTGGAGGGGAAAAAAAAAACGTGGAGAGAGAGGAGTGTGAGAGGAATAGGCTAGACCAGTAGGTCTCAAAACGTGAGAGTTCTTGTAGGTCTTTGAAGTCTGCAAGGGCAAATCTTTTTCCTAGCAATACTAAGATATTAGCTGTCTTTTAAAAAACTCTCATTCTCTCATGAAAGTACAGCAGAGTTTTCCAGAGACTAGATGCTGTGTAATAACACATCAGATTGAATGCAGACACAGACATGAGAAACCAGCTGTCTTCTATTAATGCAAGTATTAACTGTGGAACAGTGCCACTCTTCTTACTAATTTTGTTTCATTTTGTTTGGAACACTATAACTATATGTTATTTAATGTTAATATCTAATGAATTTATTAAATTTAATGGATTACTGAGCATTTAAACATTTCTCCATTTCCAACCCTTTTTCTTTTGCCTTAGGAATTGCATTTATTTTTATTTTTGTTATTTTATTTCATTTTAGATTCAAGGGTACATGTGTGGGTTTGTTAAATGGGTATATTGTGTAATGGTGTGGTCTGGGCTTCTAGTGAACCCATCATCCAAATAGTGAGCATTGTACCCAATAGGTAATTTTTCAACCCTCATCCCTATTCCCTCTCTTTCTTCTTTTGGAGTCCCCAATATCTATCATTTCCATCTTTATGTCTATGTGTACCTATGGTTTAGCTCCCACTTATAAGTGAGAACATGTGGTATTTAGTTTTCTGTTTCTGAGTTATTTCACTTAGGATAATCGTTTCCAGCTCCATCCATGTTACTGCAAAGGATGTGATTTCATTCTTTTTTATGGCTGCATAGTGTTCCATGGTGTGTATATGCCACGTTTTCTTTATCCAGTTAACCATTGATGGATACTTAGGTTGATTCTTTGACTTTGCAATTGTGAATAATGCTGTGATAAACAGACAAGGGCAGGGATCTTTTTGATATAATGATTTCTTTTCCTTTGGGTAAATAACCAGTAGTGGGATTGCTGTATCAAATGGTATCTCATTGTGGCTTTAATTTGCATTTCTCTCATGATTAGTGATACTGAGCAATTTTTTCCTGTTTGTTGGCTGCTTGTATGTCTTCTTTTGGAAAATGTCTGTTTATGTCCTTTGCCCACTTTTTAATGGGGTTATTATTATTTTTTGTATTAATTTGTTTGAGTTCCTTATGGATTCTGGATATTAGCTCTTTGTTGGATGCATAGTTTGGTTTGCAAATATTTTTCCCATTCTGTAGGTTATGTACTCTATCGATTGTTTCTTTTGCTGTGCAGAAGCTTTTTAGTTGAACTAATTCCCATTTGTCTATTTTTGGTTTTGTTGCATTTGCCTTTGAGGACTTGGTCATAAATTCTTTGCCTAGGCTAATGTCCAGAAGAGTTTTTCCTAGGTTTTCTTCTAGTGCTTTTAGAGTGTCAGGTCTTACATTTAGGCCTTTAATTCAACCTTAGTTAATTTTTGTATATGGTGAGAGATAGGTATCCAGTTTCATTCTTCTGCATGTAGCTAGCCAGTTTTCCTAGCACCATTTATTGAATAGGGAGTCCTTCTCCCATTGCTTATTTTTGTTGATTGTGTTGATGGTCAGTTGCTTATAGGTATGTGGCTCTATTTATGGATTCTCTATTTTGTTTCATCTGCCTGTGCGTCTATTTGTGAACCAGTTCCATGCTGGTTTGGTTACTATAGCCTTGTAGTATAGTTTGAAGTCAGGTAATGTGATGCCTCTGGCCTTGCTCTTTTTGCTTAGGATTGCTTTGGCTATTTGGGCTCTTTTGTGGTTCCACGTGAATTTTAGAATAGTTTTTTCTAATTCTGTTAAAAACAATGCTGATTCTATAGGAATTGCATTGAATTTGTAGATTGCCTTGGGCAGTATGGTCATTTAAATGATATCGATTCTTCTAATCCATGAGCATGGGATGTTTTTCCATTTTTTGTGTCACTTCTGATTTCTTTCGTTAGTGTTTTGTAGTTCTCCTTTTAGAGGTCTTTCACCTCTTTGATTAAGTGTATTCCTAGGTATTTTGTGTGTTTGTGTGGCTATAATAAATGGGATTGACTTTTTGATTTAGTTTGCAGCTTGAGTGTTGTGTAGAAATGCAACTGATTTTTGTACATTAATTTTGTTTGTTGAAACTTTACTGAAGTTGTTTATCAAGTCTAGGAGTCTTTTGGAGGAATCTTTAGGATTTTTCTAGATATAAGATCATGTTATCAGGGAACAGAGATAATTTCACTTTTTTTTTTTTAATTTAGATACCTTTTGTTTCTTTCTCTTACCTAATTGCTATGTTTAGGATTTCTAGTGCTATGCTATTTAGGAGCTGTGAGAGCGAAATCCTTCTCTTGTTCTAGTTCTTAAGAGGAATGCATTTTACTTTTCCCCATTCAGTATGATGTTGGCTATGGGTTTGTTATATACGGCTGTTATTATTTGGAGGTATGTTCCTTTGATGCCTAGTTTGTTGAGTTTTTTTGTTTTTTATCATGAAGTGATGTTGGATTTTATCAAATGCTGTTTCTGCATCTATTGAGATGACCTTATGTCTTTTGTTTTTAATTTTGTTTATGTGGTGAATCACATTTATTGACTTGCATATGTTGAACCATCTTGGCATCCCTAAAATAAAACCCACCTGATTGTGATGGATTATCTTTTTGATGTGCTGTTGGATTAGTTTGTTAGTATTTTGTTGAGGATTTTTGTATCTATGTTCATCAGAGATATTGGCCTGTAGTTTTCTTCTTTTTGTTGTGTTCTTATCAGATTTTGGTATCATTATGATACTGGTTTCATAGAATGATTTATGGAGGAATTCCTTTTCCTTAATTTTCTGGAGTGGTTTCAATAACATTGGTTTCATCACTTCTTTGTACATCTGATAAAATTCAGCTGTGAATCCATCTGGTCCTGGGCTCTTTTCTTGTCGTAGTTGTTATATTGTTTTTGTTACTGATTCAGTTTCATTACTCGTTATTGGTCTGTTCAGAATTTCTATTTCTCTTGAGGGGTTGTATGCTTCCAGGAATTTATTCATGTACTCTGGGTTTTCTAGTGTGTGCACTTAGAGATGTTCATAGCAGTCTCTGATGATCCTTTGTGTTTCTGTGTTATCAGTTGTAATGTTTCTTTTATCATTTCTGATTGTGCTTATCTGAATCTTCTCTTTTTCTTTGTTAATCTAGCTAGCCATCTAACAGTTCTATCTTTTCAGAGAACCAACTTTGTGTTTTGTTGATCCTTTGTATGATTTTTTTGTTTCAATTTAACTGAGATCAAATCTGCTCTGATCTTTGTTATTATTCTTTTCTTCTGCTAGTTTCGTGTTTGGTTTGTTCTTGATTTTCTAGTTCCTTGAGGTGTGGCATTAGATTGTTAATTTGAGATCTGTCTTTTTGATTTAAGCAATTAATGCTATAAGCTTTCCTCTTAGCACTGCTTTTGCTGTATCCCAGAGGTTTTGGTTTGTTGTGTCTGTTTTCATTAATTTCAAAACATCTTTTTAATTTCTGCCTTAATTTTATGGTTAACCCAAAAGTCATTCAGGAGTGAGTTGTTTAATTTCCATGTACTTCTGTGGTTTTGAGAGTTCCTCTTGGTATTGATTTCTAATTTTATTCCACTGTGGTCCAGGAAGATCCTAATATGATTTTGACCTTTTCTTTTTCTTTTCTTTTTTTTTTTTTGCATTTATTGAGACTTGCTTTGTGGGCAAGCATATGGTGAAGTTTAGAGAATGTTTTATGCACAGATGAGAAAAATGTATATTCTGTGGTTGTTGGATGGAATGTTCTGTAGGTGTCTCTTAGTCCATTTGGTCAAGTTTGCATAATCAAAGCAACAGATCAAGCTCAATGATCTGTCATCATTGACAGCTTATTCGTGTCAATATGGTATTGAAGTTCCTTTTATATGACTCTTTTATATGACTGTCTATCTCTTTTTGTAAGTCTAGTAGTATTTGTTTTATAAATCTGGGTGCTCTGATACTGGGTGCATATATATTTAGGATAGTTAAATCCTTGAATTAGACCCTGTATCATTAGATAATGCTATTCTTTGTCTTTTGAACTGTTGTTACTTTAGAGACTGTTTTATCTCATATAAAAAGAGCAACTCCTGCTCCTTCTTTTCCATTTGCATGGCGTATCTTTTTACACCCCTTTACTTTAGGCTATGGGTATCTTTACATGTTAGGTGGTCTCTTGTAGGTAGCAGATTGTTGGGTCTTTTTTAAAAAAAAAAATCCATTTTGCTAAACTATATCCTCTAAGTGGAACATTGAGGCTGTTTACATTTAAGGTTAATAATAATATGTGAGGTTTTGTTCCTGTCAGAGTTCTGTTAGCTAGTTACCTTGTAGTCTCAATTGTGTAATTGCTTTATGGGATCTGTGAACTTTGTACTTATATGTGATTTTCTGGTGGCAAGTAGTGTCCTTTCATTTCCATGGTTATAACTTCTTTAAGCATTTCTTATAGAACTGGTCAAGTGGTGATTAATTCCCTTAGAGTTTGCTTGTCTGGGAAATACTTTATTTCTCCTTCCTTTATGAGGCTTATTTGGCAGGATAAAACATTCTTGGCAGGCTTTTTTTTTTTTTCTTTAAGAAAGCTAAAAATAGGCCCCCTAGGCCCCCAATCTGTTCTGGCTTGTAAGATTTCCACTGAGAAGTCTCATTAGTCTGGTAGGATTTCTTTTATGGGTGATCTGACACTTCCCTCCAGATGCCTTTGAGATTTTTTTCTTTAGCATTAAACTTGGATAGTGTGATGACTATATGCCTTGGTGACATTCATCTTTTATAGTATCTCCCAGATATTCTCTGAATTTCTTGCATCTGAATGTCTACCTCTATAGCAAGATCAGGGAAATTTTCCTGAATTATTCTCTTAAATATAATTGCTTACTTTTTCTTCTTCTCTCTCAGGATTACATATAAGTCATACATTTGGTCCCTTTACATAATTGCATATTTCTCAAAGACTTTGTTCATTAAAAGAATTCTTTTTTCTGTATTTTTGTTTTACTTGTTTAAATAGAAAGAGTGGTCTTCAAGCTCTGAAATTCTCTTTTCTGCTTGGTCTAGTCTTTTACTATAGTTAAAGTTTAATATATCTATTTTATCTTTCATATCCTAAGTTTTTGGGGGTTGATTTTCAACTTTCTTTTACATCTCAGTGAGCTTTCTTACAATCCATATTTTGAATCCTTTATCTGTCATTTCAGAATTTTCATTTTAGTCGGGATCCATTGCTAGAGAGCTAGTGTGATCCTTTGGAGGTGTCAAAACACTTTGTCTTTTTGGATAGCCAGAGTTTTTATGCTGATTCCTTCTCATCTGAAGGAGCTTGATATAGTTTGGTTCTGTGTCCCACCTAAATCTCATCTTTTAACTCCCATAATTCCCACGTGTTGTGGGAGGCACATGATGGGAGATGACTGAATCATGGGGGCAGGTATTTCCCATGCTGTTCTCATGATAGTAAATGTGTCTCACAAGATCTGATAGTTTTAAAAATGGAAGTTTCTCTGCACAAGCTCTCTCTTTGCCTGCTGTCATCCACATAAGATGTGACTTGCTCCTCCTTGCCTTCTGCCATGATTGTGAGACCTCCCCAGCCTTGTGGAACTGTAAGTCAAATAAACCTCTTTCTTTCGTAAATTGCCCAGTCTTGATATGTCTTTATCAGCAGTGTGAAAATGGACAAATACTGAGCTGTTGCTTCCTATTTTTTAATTTGCCAACATTTGAATGAGACTTTTAAAGTCTGTATTCTTTTTTCCCTTGAGGGTGTGGCTGTAATATATATTGTATATGATTGTTTGGCTTTGTTTCTGGGGGCTTTCAGGGGACCAAGGGTCTCTATGGGTTCTTTGGTTATGGATATCATTTGTGTGGTTGCTTTCCCAGATACTGCTTGTTGTAGTGATGTATAGGGTGTATGAGCTGACACAGTATTTTCTGTAGGGCTAGGAGTGTGGAGGTCTCAAGAAGCTTATCTCATATACTAGCACTGCACTCTTCTGACAGCAGGTTTTTTGTTTGATGATGCAGTTCAGTCTCTAGTCCAGTAAGTGTCGCTTAAGGGTAAGAAGAGCTAGCTCACCCTCAGGTCATCTGATGGTGAGTGGAAACCCCTGCCTTGACGGGTGTGCTGAAGTCTCAGGGGTAGGGGCCAGCAGGGGGCTGCACCAGTTCCTCATCCTGGGCAGGCAGAAGCATGATCCACTACCTATCATGTCCCTTTCGCAGCACTTGTAACCCTCAGTTCATATAAACACTGTCCTTTGGCTCCTGGCCACTCCTGAGGTCTGTGAGAATGTTTCCATTGTGGCTACCACCAAAATGGCCTTGGGTCAGAGCCTCTTTCCCCAGTCCAGAACAGTCAGCTCTGTGACTTGTCTGTCCTCTATTGCAGGGACATTGCTACTTTGTGTAGGGAGCAGGAGATGGGCCCTGCTTTTTCTGAAAGACGAGGCAGTACACCTTACTTTCAGTGGGGATGCAGCCACTGTGAAAAGTGCTAGAAAGCCTTTCTTCAATTGCATGAGTGCCAGCTCCCAGCAGGGAAGGCTTCTGCTGCATCTGCAACAGTGAATGGGTGGAGTAGGAAATAGTCCCCTCTCCATGTCCCTTCCTAGCTACTACTACTGCCCCTTTCAGAAATTGGTGCTGTGCCTGCATTTCCTTTGTCCCAAGGAGCACTTTGGTGGCCTGTGCTCCCTGCTCCCCTATAAGCAACTTGCACTGAGGGCTAAATTTCTGGGGTTCCTGCAGCTCCCCAGGGTCCTGCCAGTCCCCCATGGTTGCCAAAGTCAGAGTGATTGTGGGGTATGTTTCTGGGGTATCTGGTGCTACAACATCACAAAGGCTGAGGTTGCTTGGGCAGGACAGTGGCTCAGAACAGGTGCACAACCAGTATGGTGCCCACCATCTCAGTTCAGGCCTGAGGGGAGTGCCAGCACACCTGCCTGAGTTGGTCACCTGGTATTCTATTCTCAGGAAGTTCCCGAATTACCACTGACAGCATAGCCAAGGGTCACGAAGGCAGAGGGGGCTCTCCCACAATTTGGTATTCAGCAGTTTGTTATGGGGGTGAGGGAAGGGATGCACACCTATCTACCCTTTCTCTAAGACTCCAGGCTCCTCAGGGGTCAGTCTGTGCCAGATTCTTTCTGTTTTCCTTTTCTCTGCCCCAGCTTCTAACTTTGGGCTCCCTGGAAGACCCTGGCTCTTTTTCCTCCTCTCCTTCTCCATTTTAATTTCTAATACATAAATGGAGATAAATATGATCCACATAAAGAAAGGCATTTTGGAATCTTCAAAATTTGTAAAAATATAGAGGCTCCTGAGACCAAAAAGTGTGGGAACTGCTGAGCTGAGGGATGGTCAGAAGCATCTTCCAGTGAGAGGGAGCATCAGGATGCAGTGGGGTGGGCAGGTCTGCAAAGGAAGAAGGGTGATGGGGATTGCATGTGTCAGTGGTGCAATTTGACCTCAGTTTGATCTGACAGGACCTATCTCTTGCCTTCTATTTTAATGGTTTTATAGGAATGTTGGTGATTGCCTGAACTGATTCCGTTTTCAATCTAAATAATTAAGTTACCTGTTCAAAGTTCTGCTATGCTTCTTAATTTCAGGGGTTGGAATTTTGTGAGGTAATCCAAATTTTATCTGTTCTATCCTGTTGTCCTGTGGGCATAATTGTCCTTATGAGGCAATTTTTTATTTCAGAAAATATGTCGCTGTAGGTTTGAGTCTATAAATTTGGAGACTGTATTTTTAAAAATTTTAAATAAACTTTTTATTTTTTGATCATTTTAGATTTATGGAAAAGTTACACAGATAGTACAGCATCCCCATATGACCCTCACCCAGTTTCCCCTATTGTTAACATCTTACATTACCATAACATATTTGTCAAAACTAAGAAACTAATATTAATACATTACTATTAACTAACTATATACTTCATTTGAATTTCACCAGTTTTTCCAAGTGTCCTCTTCCTGTTCCAGGATCCAGTCCCAGAGCATCACACTACATTTAATTGTCTATAGCAGTTTCTCAATCTTTCTTTATTTTTTATGACCTTGACAGTCTGTAGGTATATTGGCCAGGTAACCTATAGATGACCCCCAATCTGGGGTCTTTTTTAAATTATTAAACTAGGGTTATGGTTTTTGGAAAGAAAACAACAGAGATGAAGTGCCCTTCTCATCAGATCACAGGAGGGATACAGCATATCCACATGACGTCACTGGGGATGTTAACCTTCAACACTTAGTGACATTAGTGTTTGCCAAGTTTCTAGGTTCCCCCACTGTAAAGTTACTATTTTTCCTATTTTTCCTCTTTTCCTGCTTTGTTTTTTAGAAACAAGTCACTAAGCCTAGCCCACGCTCTAGGAGTAAATTGAGGGAATTAAACTCTACTTCCTGGAAAGAAGGAATGTCTATAGATAGTAATTGAATTCTAATGTAAGAAAGATTGGTCTCCTCTCCCCCTTTTTATTTTTTCATTCATTTATTTATATGAGTATGGTGTATTGTATTTGTCAGGCTTCTCCAGAGGAAGAGAACCAATAGGATACACACACACACACACACACACACACACACACACACACACAAACACCACACATACGTACATATATATGAGATTTATTACAGGAATTGGCTCACATGGTTATAAAGGCTAAGAAGTCTCATGACCTGCTGTCTGCAAGCTGGAGAACTAGGAAACCTAGTGGTGTAATTCAGTCCCAGACTGAAGGCCTGGTGTAAGCCTTGGTCTAATTCCAAAAGTCCAAGAACCAGGAGCTTTGATGTTTGAGAGCTGGAGAATATGGATGTCCCAGCTCAAGCAGAGAACAAATTTGCTCTTCCTTCACCTTTTTGTTCTATTGAAGCCCTCAAGTGATTGGAGGATGCCCACCTCAATTGGTGAGGGTGATATTCTCTACTCAGTCTACTAGTCTGCTAATCTCTTCCAGAGATACTCTCGCAGACACACCTAGAAATAATGTTTTGCCAGCTATCTGGGCTTCCCTTAACCCAGTCAAGTTAACACAAAAAATTAACCACACAGTATGGATTCATGTATATTTATTTCATGGTTTGGGATATACTATGCCATTTATTTTGTTGCTCAAATTGTTTCAGCTTCCAACTGACCATTGGAAACTTTTTCAGGTTGCTACCTGGGGCCCTTTCATATGCCCTTATCCTTTTGTTTTTTTGAGTATTTCCTTACTTTCTGGTATTATAAGATATTCCAGGCTTATTTGGTATTCTTCTTGTCCTGGCTTTAGAATCAGCCACTTTTTCTGGCTCCTCTTACTGGAGAATGGTATTTAGAAACTAAGATCTGGGCAATGGGTGTGCTTGTTGCTATTGTGATGTCATTGCTTCTAGGCCTTCTCAGTAGATGGAGCTAGGTAATATATGTATATATACTAACTCATAGATATAAATATATCTATAATTATTTCTATATTTATCCATTTGCATATATGTTAAGATAAACATGGTGGAGACCCTTTGAATTTGCTTATGTTCCTTTTCAGCCTATAGACCAGATATAATAATTAGTTTTTCTTCTCTTGCAGATTCCAGAGAGTCCTCTATTTCATATGTGCCTTCCAGAACATCTCTTGTGGTATTCACTACTTGGCTTCTGTGTTCATGGGAGTCACCCCTCGTCATGTCTGCAGGCCCCCAGGCAATGTGAGTCTGGTTGTTTTCCACAATCACTCTAATTGGAGTTTGGAGGACACTGGGGCCCTGTTGTCTTTAGGCCAGAAAGATTATGTTATGGTGCAGTTGCAGAATGGTGAGATCTGGGAGCTCTCAAGGTGTAGCAGGAACAAGAGGGAGAACACATCAAGTTTGGACTATGAATACACTGGCAGTAAGAAAGAGTTTCCTTGTGTGGATGGCTACATATATGACCAGAACACGTGGAAAAGCACTGCAGTGACCCAGTGGAATCTGGTCTGTGACCGAAAATGGCTCGCAATGCTGATCCAGCCCCTATTTATGTTTGGAGTCCTACTGGGATCGGTGACTTTTGGCTACTTTTCTGACAGGTAAAATCAAATATTTAGGATTGTTGCATTAGTGTAGGGTTTATTTTCCTATCTGGTTTTCTTGGGAGACAAGGAATTATGTTTAAAACTTGTCATTTTTATACTTCCTGTCTAAATACCTACCTCTATGCTGATCCATTATTTAGGGATGTATAATGATAAGGATAGGCTCTGAAGACAGTATACCTGGATCCAAATGCTGGTTCTACCACTTATTAACTGTGAACCCTAGGCAAATTGCCTAACTTACCTGCATTTCAGAATCTTTGTCTATTAGTTGGTGATAAAAAATAGTATCACTTACTTCAAAGGATTATTGCAAAGTTAATACAGAACAAAAGTACCCTGGGCATATAACCACTCAATAGATACTTTGAATATTTTCTTCTCTTTAAATAGACTTGCTTTTTAATAGGAGTAGCCTGATTCTTAGCAGTGTATCTGTAAAATTATGGGCTTGATATAACAGCCTCTTTTAGTCTTTTTGTGCTGCTGTAACAAAATACCACAGACTGGGTAATTTACAAACAATAGAAATTTATTTCTCATAGTTCTGGCAGTTGGGAAGCCCAAGATAAGGTGCCAGCAGTATTGCTGTCTGCGAAGGCTGTTGTTTGCTTTCAAGACGATGCCTTATTGTTGCATCCTCTGGAGGGATAAATGCAGTGTCCTCACATGGAAGAAAGGATGGAAGGGCAAGAGAGTGCTCCCTTCAACCTTGAGCCCTTTAGTAAAGGTGCTAAGGGCTCTGCTGTCGTGACTTTATCACCTCCCAAGGCTACCCCTCTTAATACTGTTGTACTGGAGATTAAGTTTCAACATGAATTTTGGAGGGAATACTATCATTCAAAGCATAACCTGGCCATATATTTTTTTTTTTTTAATTTACATTACAATGAATATGTAATTCTTAAAATAAACAAAGTTTTTATCGCTGTATGAACATGGACTACACCAAAGCACAGAGATGAACTTATTGGGTCTCCATAGTTGTGGATTTTACAGGCATGTGGTGGGCATTGAGGACCTAAAGACAACAGCTTAGATCGGAAATCCCTGCCCTTGAGATATACCAGTCTGATGGGGCTGATAAACATGTCAAAAGAAAAATCATAGGGCTTTGTCATGGTCAGGGCCATACTGCTCATAGTATGTTCAAAGGTGCTAGGTATTAGTGTTTTCATTCAGCAAGCTGTTATACAAATTATCACTTGGGCCTTTTCTGTAGAAATGTGTTCACTGCTTGACTCTTGAAACTCAAAATATTTGCAACTACATGTATGAAATGTACTAAAATACATTTGCTGTATGACAAAAATGGAATATAAATAATGCTTATAACAAGGTCAGAGTACAAAATGCATTAACTGAAAATAAATTTAGTTCCTTTGTCTGAACTTGGTATAGTTATATAGACATATATTGAACACTTACAGTCACTTTGATAGATGCAGAGATGTATATATGTATAATAATATATAAATAAGTATAACAAGGTCAGAGTACAAAATGCATTAACTGAAAATAAATTTAGTTCCTTTGTCTGAACTTGGTATAGTTATATAGACATATATTGAACACTTACAGTCACTTTGATAGATACAGAGATGTATATATGTATAATAATATATAAATAAGTAAAAATAAAGTAAAGGAATAAAGAAGGGCCACTCCATAGGCAGAGCAGCCATGACGTATATTTTTTAAAGTCCTTGAGAATTTGCAAACCGTTAACTGGTATTCATTTGGACGTGTAGCTTGAATTCAAATGACTTGGGAGCTCCAGAAAAACCGTAAGCTAAAAGATTGGTTTGACATGGTCCATGACTCCCAGTGTCTGTATTCTCTCAGCGGAACTTGTTGAAAGAGACAGCCTCCTTGCATCTCTTGTAGTCTTCTACACTTCTTGCTGGATATGCCAAGATGGCAAGTCCCTGACCACTTTTTTCTATGGGTCATTTCTCAGAGCTGTCTATGCAGCCAGTACCTTAAAAGATGAGTGCTATGGTTTAGATATGATTTGTCTGTTCCCACCAAGGCTCATGTTGAAATTTGATCCCCAGTGTGGCGGTATTGGGAGGTGAGGCCTAGTGGGAGGTGGTTGGGCTATGGGGCGAATCCCTCATGAATGAATTGGTGCTGTTCTCATGGCAGTGAGTGAATGAGTTCTGGCTGTCACAAGACTGGATTAATTCTCACAGGCATTGATTAGTTCCTGCAAGAGTGGATTGTTTTAAAGTGAGGACGCCCCTCAGGTTTCTCCCTGTTTACATGTGTCTGCTTTACCTTTGACCTTCTCTGCCATGTTGTGATGTAGCATGAAAGCCCTTGCAGGAAGCCAGTACCCTTGATCTTCCCAGCCTGCAGAACTATGAGCTAAATAAACCTCTTTTCTTTATAAATTATCCAATATCAGGTGTTCTTTTACAGCAACATAAAATTGACTGATATGATGAGATAATGTCCCCTCTCTGCCCCAAAGAGTAGGCTTCCTAACTGCTTGCTACAAACCAGTGAATTCCCCACATGCAATGTTCCCCCTCTCTAATTCAACCCACTATCTGTGAAGTGTCATCTGGGCTTATTGTGGGACTTGGGGATTAGAGGAACTGAGACAAAGATGCTGCTGCCCTGCTGCTTGCTAATGAAGTAAGTAATGAAGTTCTTTGTTTCTGACCCAACCATCTTGTGTTTTTGCCAGCAGCCCTTAAACAGTACAGATTAATGTATTAACTTAGAGTAAAATAAAATTTAATACTCTTTGTTTACCCTCATCTTGGGCTTGAGAGGATTCTCATAAATTATTTTTCAAGGTAAATAAGTAGCTCAGTGAAAACCAAAACACATGGTTAAAAGGGACCATGAGTGAGAATCAGCAGAAACAATTGGCAGCAGAAGCAGACTTCTGCACAAAGGCTTCAAATACTAGAATTATCAGGCATAAATAATAAAATAACCACACTTACTATTTTTAAAGAAATAGAAGACAAGCTTAAAAATATTGATAAAAACTAGACATTGTATTAAAACTGACATAAAATTGAAGAATACCTAGGACATCTACAAATAAAAAGTGAAATAGGTGAATAATAAATCACCTGGATAGTTTTAACAACCTGTCATGCACAGCTACAAAAAAATTCATGAAATGGATGATAACTCAGAAAAAGTTATCAATATTAAAGCTCAGAGAGACAAAGAGGTGGGAAATATGAGAGATTAAAATTCATGGAGGCTGTAAAGGGAAAAGATCTGAAATTTATTTAATATTAGAAACTAATCAATGGTGTTTACCACATTAATATATTAGAGAACAAAATTCATATGATCAACTCAATACTTATAGGAAAAGCATTTGATGAATTTCAAAGTCCATTCATGATAAAAACTGAAAGTAGAAGAATGCCTTTAACCTGATAAAAGGTTTCTGCAATAAGGTTTACCATGAATATCCTAATTGTGAAGTGTAAAATATTAATTAATTTCTTTTTTCTTTCTTTCTTTCTTTTTTTTTTTTTTAGAGACAGGGTTTTGCTATGTTGCCAAGGCTGTTCTTGAGCTCCTGGGCTCAAACAGTTCTCCTGCCTCAGCCCTCCCAAGTAGATGGGATTACAGGCATGCACCACTGCACCCAGCTCTTAATTCTGAAATGTTAAAAAGTTTTCCTTTGAAATTAGGAACAGACAAGGATGTATGAAATACATCTTCTACTTAGCATTGTACTGGATAGTCTAGCCAGTGCTATAAGGAAAAAGAGAGAGAAAGAGGGAGAAGAAAAGGAAGCAAGGAAGGAATAATGATTGGGAAGGAGAAATAAAAAGTCATTATTTGTAGTCATTACAATTTTGTATGAAAAAGTCCTACATATGAGTTGTTAGAATTAATGAGCATTTAAAATTAATTATATTTCTATATACCAGTAACAAATAAAAAAAATTTTTAATGTCATTGCAGAAGCCTAAAAATATGAAATATAAATGGTTAAATATAATAAAAAGTGAGGAGGGCCCTCTGTGGAGAAAATTATAAACTTTAAGAATCAAATCATTGAAGTAAATAGATATATCACTAGACAGACTGAGGCTCCTTCAGAGGCTCCTGGAATAGACTTGTGCATTCATAAACCTAAGTATAGACACATAAGGCATTGTATATTAGCAGGAAAAGGATCAATTAGTAAGTGGTGCTGGGACAGATGTCTAGCCAAAGAGAAGGAAATACAATTGGATTCATTTTCTAACATTTACAGTACAATAGCAGTTCCAGAAGGACTAAACGTGCATATGTGAAAAAGCAAAACTATACGACTTTAGGAAAATAGTTTAGGAGAATATTTTCAGAACGTAATGGAAGGAAGGATGATTTTTTAAAACACAAAAAGCATTGACTATGAAAGAAAAGATGGATAAATTTGACTTCATTACAAGAATTTTTGCCCACCAAAAGACACCATTAAAAGAGGCAAGATATGAATGTGCGCACACAAGAGAGAGAAAATATTTGCTTTACATATAACTAAATTATTAGTGTCCAGAATAATCAAAGGATTGTTGCTTACATCAATGGGAAAAAGACAACCCAATAGAAAAATGGGAAAAAGATTTTAAGTCACTTCATAGAAAAGAAAATCCAAATGGCTAATGAAAAGATCAACTCTCAGTGATATATAATCACACCATTTACTTTTGACCAGTTGTCAGAAGTCAAAAGTCTTGTAATGCTAAATGTTGGCGAGAACATGGAGTAATAGGATCTCTCATCCTGCTGGTGTGAATGCAAATTAAGAATCTAAGTTGGGTTAACCTTGAAGACTGATTTGGTATCATATAGAGTTGGTGACGTGCACAGGCACATGCTCTGGGGCACATACCCTGAGCATGCTCTTGCACAGGTCCACAGAGGTACATGCATAAAAGTGCTCCCACAGCATTGTTTCTAACAGCCCTGCACTCTGAACAACCCAGATGTCCTTCAGTCATCTCGTGGACACATGTATTATAATATATTCTTACAGCAGGATATGTAGGCATAAAAATGAATGAGCCACAGCTACATGAAACAACATAGATGAATCTCCTATATATAATGTTTGGTAAAGGAAGCAAGTCACAAAATAATACATGTGGTATTATCCTGTTATAGAAAATTTAAAATCATAATAGCAAAACTAACCTACACTGTTTATAAACAGTAACCTGTATTGTTTAGCATTGCTTATAAAAGTTGTAAAATGAAACAAAAAACAAGAGATTGTCACCAAAATTAGAAAAATGTTTCCTCCTAGAAAGGGGAAGGGGATTTGTAGTCACAAGAGAGTTGCAAGAAGCTATCAGGAGGCTGGCAATCATCTCTTTCTTGCCTTAGGTTGTGATTTCTAGACATTTGACTTTTTATTATTCTTGAAGTTGTATATATTTTATGCCTTGTTATATATGTATAAAATATTATAATAAAGCAAAGAAATAAGGTCTGATCCCATCCTTAAGGCGCTAACAGTGGAGAATATAGACTCTTAAACAGATAATTTCAATGAAATGTGGTAAATGCTTTTCCTTTTTCTTTTCTTTTTGAGAAGGAGTCTAGCTCTTTTGCCCAGGCTGGTGTGCAGTGGTGTGATCTTGGATTACTGCAATCTCTGCCTTTCATATTCAAGTGATTCTCCTGCCCCAGCCTCCTGAGTAGCTGGGACTACAGGCATGTGCCACCACGCCTGGCTAATTTTTGTAATTTTAGTAGAATAGGGGTTTCACCATGTTGGCCAGGCTGGTCTTGAACTCCTGACCTCAAGTGATCTGCCTACCTTGGCCTCCCAGCATTCTAAATGTCTTATATATCATCTCATTTAATTATTTAAAGAAGTCTGAGAGATAGACACTATTGTCCCCCTCCCTTTTTTTAACCAATAAGGAAAAGGAAGCACAGAAAGTTCACATGGAAATTAAGGGATGGAGCTGGGATTTGAGCTCAGGCCGGCATCCCCAACTACTGCATCACACTGTTTCTGAATTTCTGCTATGAGACTCCAAGGGATGATCAATGGAAGTTGTCAGATAGAGAAGGCCCCCAAGGGAAAGGAATAGCTTTGTGTCATGAAACAACCTGGCATGTTCAGAGAATTGTGGGAAAGTCAGTGTGGCAGAAGTAGAGAAGGGCAGATTGTTAAAGGAAATGACAAGAGACAAAACCACAATGGGGATTATTTCATTTCTAGGAAGTGTGGGAGGTGTACTGGTGTGAGGTTAGGAAGACCAGCTGGGAAGCTGTTGGGATGAATTATGTAAGAAATGGTGAAGACTTGAGTGAAAATGGGAAAAACAGGGAGGAAAAGATGAAGACATATTTGGGAGGCATTTCTAAACTGACAAAATTTCATGACCAATATGCAGGAGGGTGCGGAGGAATATATTAAGGTTTAGAAGCCTGATGGAAGGGGATTTTGCTAACCAGTTCAGGAAATACTAAGGAGAGAGCAGCTTTACAAGAGAAGGGAACACGTTTGGATATATTCCAATGAGCTTGTCCTATCCTATCCCTATATTAAGAAAAACAAAGTGAAGATGTATTCAAAGTTAATACCAATTACAACAGCAATAAGAGATTGCAGCTCTGCAGGACATTAAAGTGGAGAAGAGCAACTGGGGCCAGATGGTGGGTGGGGAGTTAATAGCCCATACTTAGGAATCCAAGCCAGGGAAGTGGATGAAATTGCAAGGGCAGAGTGTGCAGCAGAGGACTTTAGGGAGTGCCAGCATGGAGGCAGGCGGGTCATCAAGGAGGTACAAGCGGAACCAGATGAGCGGGATATTTCGCAAACCAAGGGTAGGCACAGTCAGTGGCACTACAGAGGACAGCCAGAAAGGATCAGGAGAGGCAATGTGCAGGTCCCTGGTGACTGCAAAGTGAGCTCAGAAAAGCTGGTTGCACCTGGTCATCATTGGCTGAGGAAACAAGTAGGAGTTGAGGAAAGAAATATTCCCTTCCGATAAATCTGTCAAGGGAGGAAATGCAAGGTGGCTAAAGGAGCAATGGGGTCAAGAGAAGATTCTTGTCTTTGGTTGGAGGAGATGAAAACTGAACGGAAGAAGTCAAAGGAGAGGGAAAAACAAAGGAAAAAGAAGTGATGGGTTTCAGAGGAAGTGGGAAGAGGCACAATCCAATACAGAGATTGCAAAATGATATTTGGAGAGAAAGGGGCACGTGTCTTCAGAGAGGCAGGAAGAGAAGGCTGAATGCAAATGCAGGTCGTGTTGGTAAGTGGACAGAGCAGGAAGTTGTGGGGCTTCCTCTCTGATGGTTTCTGTTCTCTGCAGGAGATGGCCATTCATCTACTGAGAGAGAAGACATTGGAGGGGGGAGAGAAGGTCAAGCAGTGATAGGTAAAAATAGTTGTAGGTGGCATTCAGGGCTAAAATTGGATTGGGGAACATTCACATATAGGGCGAAAAATCCCCACTAATGTGCAAAGGAGCAAAGAAGCCTGAAGTGTGAAGAAGATGACGGTTTCTTGTTTATTTGCATATCTTCTGCTGCACCAAGCAAATCTGTTGGTTGTAATCTCCAGACAATATCCTTTTGCCTTAAACTATTTGTCAGAGAGAACTCATAGGTGGAAAATATTCACAAATTATATATCTGATAAGGGCCTAGTATCCAGAATATATAAAGAGCCTTACAACTCAATATTAAAAAAGCAATAGACTAATTCAAAAATGGGCAAAGAATTTGGATAAACATTTCTCTAAAGAATATATGCAAATAGCCAATACGCACTTGAAAAGATGCTCAACATCATTAATCATTAGGGAATTGTAAATAAAAACCACAATCAGATACTACTTCACAGCCACTGGGATGGCTATAATAAAAAAGGCAGACAATAACAAGTAGTGGGGAGAATGCAGAGAGATCGAAATGCTCATACATTGCTGGTGGGAATGGAAAAATGGGGTGACCATCTTGGAAACCAGTTTGGCAGTTCCTCAAAATGTTACATATAGAGTTACCATATGACTACCATATAGAGTAGTAGGAATTTAACTACTGGGTACATACCCAAGAGAATTGAAAACATAAGTTCAAACAAAATCTTGTTCATAGATGTTCGGAGCAGCATTATTCGTAATAGCCAAGAAGAGGAAAATGAGTGATCAACTGATGAATAGATAAATGTGGCATATCCGTAGAATGGTGCTACTCGGAGAGAAAAAAGGAATGAAGTGCTGATACATGCTACAATGCAGATGAAGCTGGAAAACCTAATGCTAGGGAAAAGAAGCCAGACACAAAAAGCCACATATTGTTTGACTCCATTTATGGGAAATGTCCAGAACAGACAAATCTATGGAGACAGAAGGTAGATGAGTGGTGGTCAGGGACTGGAGGGAGAACGGAATAGGGAGTGGCAGCTCCTGGGCACAGAGTTTCTTTTGGGAGAGATGAATGTATCCTGGAATTAAAGAGTGATGATGATTGCACAACCTTGCAAATATACTAAAAACCACCAAGTTGTCTACTTTAAAAGGTTGAATTTTATGGCATTTGAATTATATCACAATTTTAAAATCTGTCAGAAATAGTATTTGTTTTTTAAACAAAGAGATGCCTCTATCAATTATGAAAAGATAGGACAAGTAAGCACATTATTCTAGAAGCAGAAGGTAGGAAGGCCTCTGTTTATAGAGGGACTTGGCAAGAGCTGTTATAGCCTTGGTGGACAGGGCCAGCCTGGCAGGGAAGATGATCCCACAGACAGCCAAAGTCCTGGAAGGGAGAGGACAAATTCTCCTCTCTCTTCACCCAATCCCAGGTTAAGGGGTCGTCAGAGTCACTCCGGGGATGACTCAGAGTGATCAGGTATGTATATTAGCAACTCAGGTAGAGGTCTCTCCACTGAACAGCTGGTTTTTTAAAGAAGCCATAGAACTTATGTTTTGCTCAAAATAAATAAAAGAAAAACAATCAATACATAAGCTATTCAAGGTATATGGGTAACGCCTATCTTTTATGAATTGGAGTGGATGTTTAAACTGTTACAACTCTACCTTGCCTCTTCCACTGTGTGACTCTTATTTTTCAGGCTAGGACGCCGGGTGGTCTTATGGGCCACAAGCAGTGGCATGTTTTTGTTTGGAATAGCAGCGGCGTTTGCAGTTGATTATTACACCTTCATGGCTGCACGCTTTTTTCTTGCCATGGTGAGTTGTGTTTTTTACCTCTTTAATTCCGCTGCAGTATTTTCATAGGAAACCTTAACTCCCTTCATTTTGCTCATTTAAGAGCTAGTGAGCGAGATCAAGGACTAATCTTTGTCCACTCCACTGCAGAGATCTGTCTACAGTATACCAATGCCTTATGTTTAGAATGGAACTCATTAAAGTGAAAAATTGTTGCTGGCTAGGCGGAAGTGTGTTTGCCTCTGTGTCGGGCATGTGGTCCACATCTCACAATTACTGAGGCATTATTTTATTTCTGAGTAATTACATTGGTCTAGTCAGGGCCTGTTCACTTGAGCAAACAGACACTTAAGGTGTGTAGTTAAAGTCACTTGTATAATGTACAGGAAGAATGAAAATAGGAAGGCATTAGGTCCTTATGTTACCAAGAACAGGAGTTTAGTGGAAAGGGCATGAGATTGAATACCAGCTTTGTCATATATTGGCTTGTTATGACTTTGAGCACACTCATTATCGTCTTTGAACCTTAGGTTGTAGTCTGTAAACTGTCCATGTTATTATTATTATTCTTAGGATTCAGAGAGATTAATTATAAACAACCACAGTACAGCACCTGGTTACAATGGTAACTGTTACTAGAAATGGACTGGCCAGCATGGAAGCTGTTTCCATGCTCAGTGAGGCTTCCAGATAGATTTCTTTCTTTTTTTTTTTATTATTATAATTTAAGTTCTAGGGTACATGTGCATAACGTGCAGGTTTGTTACATATGTATACTTGTGCCATGTTGGTGTGCTGCACCCATCAACTCGTCAGCACCCATCAATTTGTAATTTATATCAGGTATAACTCCCAATGCAATCCCTCCCCCCTCCCCCCTCCCCATGATAGGCCCCAATGTCTGATGTTCCCCTTCCCGAGTCCAAGTGATCTCATTGTTCAGTTCCCACCTATGAGTGAGAACATGCAGTGTTTGGTTTTCTGTTCTTGGGATAGTTTGCTAAGAATGATGGTTTCCAGCTGCATCCATGTCCCTACAAAGGACATGAACTCATCCTTTTTTATGGCTGCATAGTATTCCATGGTGTATATGTGCCACATTTTCTTAATCCAGTCTGTCACAGATGAACATTTGGGTTGATTCCAAGTCTTTGCTATTGTGAATAGTGCCGCAATAAACACACGTGTGCATGTGTCTTTATAGCAGCATGATTTATAATCCTTTGGGTATATACCCAGTAGTGGGATGGCTGGGTCATATGGTACATCTAGATCTAGATCCTTGAGGAATTGCCATACTGTTTTCCATAATGGTTGAACTAGTTTACAATCCCACCAACAGTGTAAAAGTGTTCCTATTTCTCCACATCCTCTCCAGCACCTGTTGTTTCCTGACTTTTTAATGATTGCCATTCTAACTGGTGTGAGATGGTATCTCACTGTGGTTTTGATTTGCATTTCTCTGATGGCCAGTGATGATGAGCATTTTTTCATGTGTCTGTTGGCTGTATGAATGTCTTCTTTTGAGAAATGTCTGTTCATATCCTTTGCCCACTTTTTGATGAGGTTGTTTGTTTTTTTCTTGTAAATTTGTTTGAGTTCTTTGTAGATTCTGGATATTAGCCCTTTGTCAGATGAGTAGATTGCAAAAATTTTCTCCCATTCTGTAGGTTGCCTGTTCACTCTGATGGTAGTTTCTTTTGCTGTGCAGAAGCTTTTTAGTTTAATCATATCCCATTTGTCAATTTTGGCTTTTGTTGCCGTTGCTTTTGGTGTTTTAGACATGAAGTCCTTGCCCATGCCTATGTCCTCAATGGTACTACCTAGGTTTTCTTATAGGGTTTTTATGGTATTAGGTCTAACATTTAAGTCTCTAATCCATCTTGAATTAATTTTCGTATAAGGAGTAAGGAAAGGATCCAGTTTCAGCTTTCTACTTATGGCTAGCCAATTTTCCCAGCACCATTTATTAAATAGGGAGTCCTTTCCCCATTTCTTGTTTCTCTCAGGTTTGTCAAAGATCAGATGGCTGTAGATGTGTGGTATTATTTCTGAGGACTCTGTTCTGTTCCATTGGTCTATATCTCTGTTTTGGTACCAGTACCATGCTGTTTTGGTTACTGTAGCCTTGTAGTATAGTTTGAAGTCAGGTAGCGTGGTGCCTCCAGCTTTGTTCTTTTGACTTAGGATTGTCTTGGCAATGCGGGCTCTTTTTTGGTTCCATATGAACTTTAAAGCCGTTTTTTCCAATTCTGTGAAGAAACTCATTGGTAGCTTGATGGGGATGGCATTGAATCTATAAATAACCTTGGGCAGTACAGCCATTTTCATGATATTGATTCTTCCTATCCATGAGCATGGTATGTTCCTCCATTTGTTGTGTCCTCTTTTATTTCACTGAGCAGTGGTTTGTAGTTCTCCTTGAAGAGGTCCTTTACATCCCTTGTAAGTTGGATTCCTAGGTATTTTATTCTCTTTGAAGCAATTGTGAATGGAAGTTCATTCATGATTTGGCTCTCTGTTTGTCTGTTACTGGTGTATAAGAATGCTTGTGATTTTTGCACATTATTTTTGTATCCTGAGACTTTGCTGAAGTTGCTTATCAGCTTAAGGAGATTTTGGGCTGAGACAATGGGGTTTTCTAAATATACAATCATGTCATCTGCAAACAGGGACAATTTGACTTCTTCTTTTCCTAACTGGATACCCTTTATTTCTTTCTCTTGCCTGATTGCCCTTGCCAGAACTTCCAACACTATGTTGAATAGGAGTGGTGAAAGAGGGCATCCCTGTCTTGTGCCAGTTTTCAAAGGGAATTTTTCCAGTTTTTGCCCATTCAGTATGATATTGGCTGTGGGTTTGTCATAAATAGCTCTTATTATTTTGAGGCACTTTCCATCAATACCAAATTTATTGAGCATTTTTAGCATGAAGGGCTGTTGAATTTTGTCAAAGGCCTTTTCTGCATCTATTGAGATAATCATGTGGTTCTTGTCTTTGGTTCTGTTTATATGCTGGATTACGTTTATTGATTTGCGAATGTTGAACCAGCCTTGCATCCCAGGGATGAAGCCCACTTGATCATGGTGGATAAGCTTTTTGATGTGCTGCTGAATCCGGTTTGCCAGTATTTTATTGAGGATTTTTGCATCGATGTTCATCAGGGATATTGGTCTAAAATTTTCTTTTTTTGTTGTGTCTCTGCCAGGCTTTGGTATCAGGATGATGTTGGCCTCATAAAATGAGTTAGGGAGGATTCCCTCTTTTTCAATTGATTGGAGTAGTTTCAGAAGGAATGGTACCAGCTCCTCTTTGTACCTCTGGTAGAATTCAGCTGTGAATCCATCTGGTCCTGGACTTTTTTTGGTTGGTAGGCTATTAATTATTGCCTCAATTTCAGAGCCTGCTATTGGTCTATTCAGGGATTCAACTTCTTCCTGGTTTAGTCTTGGAAGAGTGTAAGCGTCCAGGAAATCATCCATTACTTCTAGATTTTCTAGTTTATTTGCATAGAGGTGTTTATAGTATTCTCTGATGGTAGTTTGTATTTCTGTGGGGTCTGTGGTGATATCCCCTTTATCATTTTTTATTGCATCTATTTGATTCTTCTCTCTTTTCTTCTTTATTAGTCTTGCTAGCGGTCTGTCAATTTTGTTGATTTTTTCAAAAAACCAACTCCTGGATTCATTGATTTTTTGGAGGGTTTTTTGTGGCTCTATCTCCTTCAGTTCTGCTCTGATCTTAGTTATTTCTTGCCTTCTGCTAGCTTTTGAATGTGTTTGCTCTTGCTTCTCCAGTTCTTTTAATTGTGATGTTAGAGTGTCAATTTTAGATCTTTCCAGCTTTCTCTTGTGAGCATTTAGTGCTATAAATTTCCCTCTACACACTGCTTTAAATGTGTCCCAGAGATTCTGGTATGTTGTATCTTTGTTCTCATTGGTTTCAAAGAACATCTTTATTTCTGCCTTCATTTCGTTATGTACCCAGTAGTCATTCAGGAGCAGGTTGTTCAGTTTCCATGTAGTTGAGCGGTTTTAATTGAGTTTCTTAGTCCTGAGTTCTAGTTTGATTGCACTGTGGTCTGAGAGACAGTTTGTTATAATTTCTGTTCTTTTACATTTGCTGAGGAGTGCTTTACTTCCAATTATGTGGTCAATTTTGGAATAAGTGCGATGTGGTGCTGAGAAGAATGTATATTCTGTTGATTTGGGGTGGAGAGTTCTACAGATGTCTATTAGGTCCACTTGGTGCAGAGATGAGTTCAATTCCTGGATATCCTTGTTAACTTTCTGTCTCGTTGATCTGTCTAATGTTGACAGTGGAGTGTTGAAGTCTCCCATTATTATTGTATGGGAGTCTAAGTCTCTTTGTAAGTCTCTAAGGACTTGCTTTATGAATTTGGGTGCTCCTGTATTGGGATAGTTAGCTCTTCCTGTTGAATTGATCCCTTTACCATTATGTAATGGCCTTCTTTGTCTCTTTTGATCTTTGATGGTTTAAAGTCTGTTTTATCAGAGACTAGGATTGCAACCCCTGCTTTTTTTTGTTCTCCATTTGCTTGGTAGATCTTCCTCCATCCCTTTATTTTGAGCCTATGTATGTCTCTGCATGTGAGAAGGGTCTCCTGAATACAGCAGACTGAGGGGTCTTGACTCTTAATCCAGTTTGCCAGTCTGTGTCTTTTCATTGGAGCATTTAGTCCATTAACATTTAAGGTTAAAATTGTTATGTGTGAACTTGATCCTGCCTTTATGATATTAACTGGTTATTTTGCTCGTTAGTTGATGCAGTTTCTTCCTAGCCTCGATGGTCTTTACATTTTGGCGTGTTTTTGCAATGGCTGGTACCGGTTGTTCCTTTCCATGTTTAGGGCTTCCTTCAGGGTCTCTTGTAAGGCAGGCCTGGTGGTGACAAAATCTCTAAGCATTTGCTTATCTGTAAAGGATTTTATTTCTCCTTCACTGATGAAACTTAGTTTGGCTGGATATGAAATTCTGGGTTTAAAATTCTTTTCTTTAAGAATGTTGAATATTGGCCCCCACTCTCTTCTGGCTTGGAGAGTTTCTGCCGAGAGGTCTGCTGTTAGTCTGATGGGCTTCCCTTTGTGGGTAACCCGACCTTTCTCTCTGGCTGCCCTTAAGATTTTTTCCTTCATTTCAACTTTGGTGAATCTGGCAATTATGTGTCTTGGAGTTGCTCTTCTCGAGGAGTATCTTTGTGGTGTTCTCTGTATTTCCTGAATTTGAATGTTGGTCTGCCCTACTAGGTTGGGGAAGTTCTCCTGGATGATATCCTGAAGAGTGTTTTCCAACTTGGTTCCATTTTCCCCCTCACTTTCAGGCATCCCAATCAGATGTAGATTTGGTCTTTTTACATAATCCCATACTTCTTGCAGGCTTTGTTCATTTCTTTTTCTTCTTTTTTCTTTTGGTTTCTCTTCTCGCTTCATTTCATTCATTTGATCCTCAATCGCTGATACTCTTTCTTCCAGTTGATTGGGTCGGTTACTGAAGCTTGTGGATTTGTCACATATTTCTCGTGTCATGGTTTTCATCTCTGTCATTTCATTTATGACCTTCTCTGCATTAATTATTCTAGCTGTCAATTCTTCCACTCTTTTTTCAAGATTTTTAGTTTCTTTGCGCTGGGTACGTAATTCCTCCTTTAGCTCTGAGAAGTTTGATGGACTGAAGTCTTCTTCTCTCATCTCGTCAAAGTCATTCTCTGACCAGCTTTGATCCGTTGCTGGCGATGAGCTGCACTCCTTTGCAGGGGGAGATGCGCTCTTATTTTTTGAATTTCCAGCTTTTCTGCCCTGCTTCTTCCCCATCTTTGTGGTTTTATCTGTCTCTGGTCTTTGATGATGGTGACATACTGATGGGGTTTTGGTATAGGTGTTCTTCCTGTTTGATAGTTTTCCTTCTAATAGTCAGGACCCTCAGCTGTAGGTCTGTTGGAGATTGCTTGAGGTCCACTCCAGACCCTGTTTGCCTGGGTATCAGCAGCAGAGGTTGCAGAAGATAGAATATTGCTGAACAGCGAGTGTACCTGTCTGATTCTTACTTTGGAAGCTTCCTCTCAGGGGTGTACTCCACCCTGTGAGGTGTGGGGTGTCAGACTGCCCCTAGTGGGGGATGTCTCCCAGTTAGGCTACTCAGGGGTCAGGGACCCACTTGAGCAGGCAGTCTGTCCGTTCTCAGATCTCAACCTCCGTGTTGGGAGATCCACTGCTCTCTTCAAAGCTGTCAGACAGAGTCGTTCGTGTCTGCACAGGCCTCTGCTGCTTCCCCTGTTGTTTTTTAGCTGTGCCCTGTCCCCAGAGATGGAGTCTACAGAGACAGGCAGGTTTCCTTGAGCTGCTGTGAGCTCCACCCAGTTGGAGCTTCCCAGCGGCTTTGTTTACCTACTTAAGCCTCAGCAATGGCGGGCGCCCCTCCCCCAGCCTCGCTGCTGCCGTTTGGGTTAGATCGCAGACTGCTGTGCTAGCAATGAGGGAGGCTCCATGGCCATGGGACCCTCCTGGCCCGGTGTGGGTATAATCTCCTGGTGTGCCCGTTTGCTTAAAGCGCAGTATTGGGGTGGGAATTACCCGATTTTCCAGGTGTTGTGTGTCTCAGTTCGCCTGGCTAGGAAAAGGGATTCCCTTCCCCCTTGCGCTTCCCAGGTGAGGCAATGCCTCGCCCTGCTTCAGCTCTCGCTGGTCGGGCTGCTGCAGCTGACCAGCACCGATTGTCTGGCACTCCCCAGTGAGATGACCCCAGTACCTCAGTTGAAAATGCAGAAATCACCGGTCTTCTGTGTCGCTCGCGCCGGGAGTTGGAGACTGGAGCTGTTCCTATTCGGCCATCTTGCTCCGCCCTCCCCAGATAGATTTCTAATTATCAAACAACAGCAGCATGATTTTCGTTTGGAAATCACTGATCTAGGATAATAGAGGGAAGTTTCCATCTGGAGGAGGAGCTTGTGATCTTGCTAAACGCAGAGCAGCAGTTTGGATGGTCTGAGGGTCCAGAGAGAAGCAAAGGGCTTCAATCTCTCTGCACCCCCTCAGATAACAAGATGGGGTGTCAGTTTTGGAGTCTTTTTTGATGGATAGAAAGGGTTTCTAGCAAACCATACAGATGGCCAAGGATAAGGAAAATGCATAAAAATAAATCTAGGAGACTAGAAGGTGTTGTACCTCATCAAAAAATAAATACATATATTTAGGAATGTAAAGAGTTTTAAATACAAGATAGCAACCAGTAGTTCTGTTTCCACAGAGGACATAACTCTGTGACTATACAGTGAGATTTCATGAGAGAAACCTTCTGGTGGGACTGAAGGTTCCACAAAGGCACGGGTACTGAGAAAGTATAAAGGTCATCTTTTGGAAGACTTAAGAGGATATTTCTGAAAATATCTGTTTCAGTCTTGCAAAATACCATGTGTTGGTTTCTAGACCCAAGGAAACAAGGCCACACCCACAGAATACATCTGTGAAATGTGGCCTTAATTTTCTGTGACTATTTCCTTTGATGTTCATGGGAAGTGGATTTGTGGTAGAATTCTGAGGATTGGAGATGCAGGCAGATTCAATTACTTAACGCATTTACTGATCTGTCTACGGAGTGTAATGCTAAGTAAACCAGACTCAGCTGTCTCAGTAAGTCTAGTAGGAAAGGCAAGACATTGATCAGCCATCTTCAAAAATAAATAAAATGTTGACAGTGAGGGCATAACAGCAGTGGGTCTGGAGGGTTCACCAGGGTCTGGAGGGTCAACGGCTTCCTTGTTGTGAGAGATGGGTGAGAGAAGAACATTCCAGCAAAGATAGAAGCAGATGAAAGGGCCCTGAGATTCGAAAGAAAAGCCAGAATGTCTGGAGAATAGAGAAGAGGAGAGACGCATTGATGAGGCTGAAGGGGTCAAGGCGGTTAGGTGGGGCTTTGTAGGATTGTCAGGATTTTGCTCTATCTCCTAAAGGCAATGGCAATCCACAAAGGGGATTCTGGGAATTCTGGCTGCTATGATGGGGTGGAGTCTGAGAAGATGTGAGGGGTAGAGTATTATCGGTGGAAGGGATGGGCGTGAGTGGATTCACAGTGTTTCAGAGTTAGTTGTATATGGATTTTCTGAATCCAATGACAGAGGAAGTTGTAGCTGACTCATGAGAAAAAATTAGCCTTGAAAAACCTGACAGGGACAAATATTACAGCTTAATTTAACTGGGAAATTTATAGTATTTGAAAGTTATCATAATCTTTGTTTAGTGTAACAGCAGCACTTACCAAAAGCGACTTCTGGATTCTTGGATATAGGGTCCCGATGATCTGAGTCTTGCCATTACAAAGTTGCACAGAGAAATAAAAGCTGTTGTCACAAAAATGTTAAACTGATTATGAATACAGTAGTACTCATCGAGCATCTCCCTGCCTCCTGCTAGTGTCAACCCTTTCTGACAGTAGGAATATTCTTGTAGGTCGCCTCTTTGTGACTGTCTGATGCAAGGCGAAATTGCAATTATTACAAGGGATATGTGTTTACAAAAAGTCTTTAAAAGCAATGAGGGAATATGGGAACACTGCCTGAATCTTGCCCACAAGATTTGGCCAGTTGGGATTTGGCAGAGAGAGACCTGTTAACTTTTGAAGAAATTAACATCTGCAAGGATAATCACATAGTGAGCCTTTGAAAGAGTATGATTCAAATATCTAATGATTAAGAGAGGCCTTTGGGAAAATCAGTGGTGCTCTCGAATAATTTTACAAAAATTAACTTTATGATTTGTGCTGTAGAAGTCAAATATGAAATAATTTTGTAGAAAAAATTCTTAGCCCCCTCCTCCCAAATAAACCATCATTGGACTCATTCTTTGTTTATTCCAAGAATGGTCACATATTATATTCTAATCACATATTATAATCTAATTTTTATTAAAGATAGGCATATTTTCAAAATAAAGTTTTTCCCCAGTGTTCCTTCTTGTGGTAAAGTACACATAACACAAAATTTACCATCGTAACCATTTTTAAGTGTACAGTTCAGTGATATTAAGTGCATTCATTCTGTTGTGCAATTATCACCACCGTGCATCTTCAGAACTCTTTTCATCTTGCAAACCTAAAACTCTGTCCATTAAATAATAACTCTCTGTTCCCTGTCTCCCTAGCCCCTGACAACCACCATTCTACATTCTTTCTCTATGAGTTTGGCCACTCTGATACCTCATGACAGTGGACTCATACGATATTTGTCTTTTTGTGACTAGCTTATTTCACTTAGCGTAATATTCATTGTATGCATAGACTACATTTTTCTTATATATTCATCTCTGGACAGACACTTGGGGGGTGGCTTCCACGCTTTAGCTGTTGTGAATAATGCTATGAGCAGGTGTGTACAAGTATCTCTTCCAGACCCCACTTTCAACTCCTTTGGATATATACTCAAAGGTGGAATTGCTGGATCATGCTGTAATTGTTTTTTAAGCAATCGTCGTATTGTTTTTCCTAGAGGCTGTACCATTATACATTTCTATCACACATTACACATGTGTTCCAGTTTCTCTACATTCCCGCTAAAACGTGTTATTTTGGTTGTTGTTGTTTTTTTTAATTAGCCACCCTAATGGGTATGAGGGGGTATCTCTTTGTAGCTTTGATTTGCGTTTCTCAATGATTGGTAAACATTTGTATTTCTTCTATTTGAAATATCTATTCAAAGCCTTTGCCCATTTTTGAATTGCATTGTTTGTGTTTTTGTTGTTATTGTTGGGTTTTAGGAGTTCTCCATAAAATCCCTTATCAGATATTTGATTTGCAAGTATTTTATCCAGTTCTGTAGGTTGCCTTTTCACTCCATTGATAGTGTTATTTGATACACAGTTTTAATTTTCATGAAGTCTAATTTGTCTACTTTTCTTTGTCTGTCAAAATAAAATTTTGATTAAATCTGTTTTTCTTACCACTAGTTAGCGTAAATTTTTTGTCTCCATTTAGCAATTAGGATTTAACAATAAGGACCTCCTGGATACAGATAACTTGATGTGTGCATTTACAAGGAACTGAGAAATACATTCACATTATGATGGAATATTTTGATGAAGAAAAAGGCAATGTCTAACATTTATATCATAAATAATCTCTAAAGTTTTTGCCATTTTGGGCAGGTATGATGAGGGAAGATGAAAGGACCTATAAGAAAAAAAAAAAGATAGATAGGATTGAATGTCATTTTATACATCTGATAGGGGTTTCAGAAAGCAAGTCTTTGTCATTTTCCTTTTTGCCTATATGTGATTTGCAATGGGGTCAGACTCCTCAATAGTTATAAATGTGATCTTGAATATGATCCCTACTATTTGTTTTTCAGGTTGCAAGTGGCTATCTCGTGGTGGGGTTTGTCTATGTAATGGAATTCATTGGCATGAAGTCTCGGACATGGGCATCTGTCCATTTGCATTCTTTTTTTGCAGTTGGAACTCTTCTGGTAGCTTTGACAGGATACTTGGTCAGGACCTGGTGGCTTTACCAGATGATCCTCTCCACAGTGACTGTCCCCTTTATTTTGTGCTGTTGGGTGCTCCCAGAGACACCTTTTTGGCTTCTCTCAGAGGGACGATATGAAGAAGCACAAAAAATAGTTGACATCATGGCCAAGTGGAACAGGACAAGCTCCTGTAAACTGTCGGAGCTTTTATCACTGGACCTACAAGGTCCTGTTGGTAATAGCCCCACTGAAGTTCAGAAGCACAGCCTATCACATCTGTTTTATAACTGGAACATTGCGACAAGGACGCTTACCATTTGGCTAATTTGGTTCACAGGAAGTTTGGGATTCTACTCCTTTTCCTTGAATTCTGTTAATTTAGGAGGCAATGAATACTTAAACCTCTTCCTCCTGGGTAAGTAGTTAAAGTATATTTAAATTTGGCAGTGAAGTGAGATTTCTAACGTGTGTGTGTGTGCGTGTGTGTGTGTGTGTGTGTGTGTTTCTGTGTGAATTTGAGAAAAAGAGTGTGTTTTTAATAGGCCTTTTAAAACCAGGAACAATACTGCCAACCATATTATTATGATATCTCTTAGCGTTATGTTGTAACACGTGTACATATGAGGGGATTTCAACCAGTTCATGGAAAAATGGAATTAAAAGATAAAAATTTAAAACATAAACTTTCTCAACATGATTGCCATCAAGGTCAAGACATTTTTGTAAGACATCAGCCATTTAGTCCATCCCTGAAGAACTGAGGGTCCTGAGAATGTACCCATGTCAATGCGATCTTATTTACACTATTAACTGAAGAAAAATGGGTGCCGCGTACAGATTTTTTAAGATTAGGAAACAGAAAGAAGTCAGAAGGAGCCACCATGAGAACTGTAAGGTGGCTGCCTAGTGATTTCTCATCAAAATTCTTGCAAAATTGCCCTTGTTTAATGAGAGGAATGAGCGGGCACATTGTCATGGAGGAGAAGGACTCTCTGGTGATGTTTCCCAGGCATTTTTCTACAAAAGCTTTGGCTAACTCTCTCAAAACACTCTCATCATAAGCAGATATTTTCATTCTTTGGCCCTCTAGAAAGTTAACAAGCAAAATGCCTTGAGCATCCCCAACAAACATTGCCATGACCTTTGCTCTCAACTGGTCCACTTTTGCTCTGACTGGACCACAGCCCTTCTTGGTAGCCATTGCTTTGGTTGGGCTTTGTCTTCAGGATCACAGTGGTAAAACCATGTTTCATCTCGTGTTAAAATTCTCCAAAGAAATCCTTCAGGATATTGATCCCACTAGTTTAAAATTTCCATGGGCAGTTCTACCCTTCTCTGCAGCTGATCTGGGCACAACTGTTTTGGCACCCATTGAGTGGAAAGTTTGCTCAACTTTAATTTTTCAGTCAGAATTCTGTAAGCCAGACTAATTGAGATATCTGTGGTATTGGCTATTGCTTCTGCTGTTAATCTTAGTCCTTGTCAATTAGGGCTTAAACAAGATGTATTTTTTTTCCTCAGTGTGGATGCTCTGCCCCTGTGGTCTTCATCTTCAATATTGTCTTGTCCTTTTCATAAGGCATCAGTGATTTCACCATTCTTCCACCCAAGCTTCACCTTAAATTTGATGTTTGTTCTTGCTTCAATTTTAGCAGAATTCATGTTGCTCTAGTGGGAGCTCTTTTCAAAGTGTTATCTTATTCTTCTTAGTGCCTCAAACTAGCTCCTCTTCAGACATGTTCTAAGAAGTTAGTACAAATTTCTTTGAGTGCAGAAAAAAATCTGAAGACACATGCATAGTTTTTTCATAATATGCACTTTCCATCAACTTTTTTTCTTTTTTTTTTTGAAACGGAGTCTTGCTCTGTCGCCCAGGCTAGAGTGCAGTGGTGTGATCTCAGCTCACTGCAATATCCGCCTCCTGGGTTCAAGCGATTCTCCTGTTTCAGCCTCCTGAATAGCTGGGATCATAGGCACGTGCCACCATGCCCAGCTAACTTTTGTTTTTTAGTAGAGACGGGGTTTCACCATGTTGACCTGGCTGGTCTCGAACTCCTGACCTCAGGTGATCCGCCCGCCTTGGCCTCCCAAAGTGCTGGGATTACAGGCATGAGCCACAGTACCCTGCCATCCTACCTTTTTGAAAACTCCTTGTATTTTCCATTTGAAAAAAAATGCATCTGAAGAATTTAGTTCCTCCCTTTCTGCCTTCTCTCCTTGCTCATCTTTTTCACACCAGTTCCTAACCCAGAGTTCTTACCAGGGGTAACTTCTATAATGTTTGGGTTGTACCCTTTCAGATCTATTTCTATGCATTTTGTACATGAAGCATGTGCCTGTAGTTCCAGCTACTTGGGAGGCTGAGGTGGGAGGATTGCTTGAGCCCAGGAGTTCTAGGCTGCAATACGCTATGCTAATCAGGTGTCCACACTAAGTTCAGCATCAGTATGGTGACCTCCTGGGAGCAGGGAACCACCAGGTTGCCTAAGGAGGGGTGAACTGGCCCAGGTCGAAAATGGAGCAGGTCAAAAGTCCTGTGCTGATCAGATCTGTTTCTATGCATTTCCGTACATTTGTGCATATAAATGTTTTATATTTTAATATAAATGAGATCACTCACCATATATTATTCTTTGTAAGTTGCTTCCCTTTTAAAATTTAATATGCCTTGGCTATCTGGCATCTCTCAACCTTCAGGTGTCCTTAATTTATAAATTTTAGTTGGTAAAATAACTTTTAAATACATGCAACTATAATTTATGTTGTCATACTTGTTTCATTTTAATGGCAGGTTAAATCACTTTAGATAGCTTGAGATGTGACTCCTAGCATAAACCAAATTTGAACTAAAACGTGAGAGAAATATTAGAAACCTCTTTTTATCCATCTAGTCTTAACTCCTGGTTATTTCTTTGTAGGCTGCCTGTATTTTATATTATCCTCAAAACATCTTACTTCTAAATTTTTATGCGTAAACATCGTGCCATCTCATTAAAGTGCTCTGATGACACATCTGTTTTTTTTTTTTTTTCCGATTTTCTCAGCAGACACATCTGTTTTTGTTTATTATAGCTCAGCAGGAATTATGAGAGAAGTCGTTTTAAAAAAAAAAAAAGATTTACTCTTTTTTTTTTTTGAAGCAAACTAACAAGTTTATAGAAAGAACTTGTCTTGACTTCAAACTCATTCTCTATGACAGTTTGAGATGGTGCAGTATCCCTAGAACAGAGTGGCCAATGGTAGGTGTGTGGACTGTGGATGCGGAAGCTTAGGAAGGCTAGAAGTTTAGATCTTCGTGACATAGTTTTTTACTTTTGCCAAAGACATAAATTCTCAGAAAACTGGGCAATCTCATAAATACAAAAGTGTTCCCCAAGACAAACACACATGGTTTTATATTATCTACCATTTTGGAATTTTCATGTCAGTACCCTTCCCACTAGTACTGTTGCAGATGGGTGCTTCTGCTCAATAGTTCTCTGCTGTGAAATTTTTGAACAAGTTTTTATCTCCTGAGATGATTTGGGGCTGGTGGGAATTTGGGCTCTGGTTTTGTGCCATTTGCAGGTGCCAGAAGGATTATGAACATTAGAGCATTTCACAGGAAATGCTCATCTTCACTGCAGTGAGTTTAAAAGTGGCAGGGCTAACTGCCTCGCAGGAATCCTTACAGAGTTTCTAAAGGCCCTGGAAGTGAGGAGAGGGCTGCTCATGCCTTTTGGGTAGTGGGTTAGAAGGCGGGGTCCCCTCATGCAGTCAGGTGCCTAACCTCATAGAGGGCTGCTTGCTCAATGACAGGTGTAGTGGAAATTCCCGCCTACACCTTCGTGTGCATCGCCATGGACAAGGTCGGGAGGAGAACAGTCCTGGCCTACTCTCTTTTCTGCAGTGCACTGACCTGTGGTGTCATTATGGTGATCCCCCACGTGAGTTATCTTATGTTTTATTTAGGGAATTGTTAGTTATACCGTGACAGTTTGATGGGAAGAATTTAGCTTGTTACAGTTAAGTATGAAGGTCAATTCAGAGTATGATTTGGACAGAGTATATAATTAAAAACATGTTTTCTTTAAAACAGTCTCTTTCTGTTATATAAGTAATATATGTTCATTTTAGAAAATTTAAGGAGAAAAACATGAAAAAAAAAAAAAGCCTAACCTGGGTGCAATTACTCACACTTATAATCCCAACAACTCAAGAGGTTGAGGGTAGGAGGATGGCTTGAGTTCAGGAATTCAAGGCTGCAATGAGCTCTGATCATACCACTGTACTCCAGCCTGGATGACAGAGTGAGACCTCATCTCAAAAAAAAAAAAAAAAAAAAAAAAAGTTCATAATCCCAATTCCCAGAGATGACCAGTGTTGTATTTTGTAAACGCAATAATCTTGTGTGAGGAAAGTCGATCACACTTTCCAGCATCATCATACTGAACATTCACTCATTTATTCATTCAACAAACATTTATCCACCATCTTTTATGTGCCAGGTGCTGGGAACACACAGTGCATCAAGTTTCCATAAGTGTAACAAGAGGGCATATGGCACCCGTGTGTACTCTTTTGTCTAGGGTGGTCGAGGATGGTGTGCCTCTCAGAGGAGGTGACATGTGATCAGAAACCTCAATGAGGGAGGCAGCCATGGAGACATCTGAAGGATATGAGTCAGATATTCAAGACTGTTGGAGTTTCAATACACTGTTTTTCATTGCAGGAGATTAGTAGTTTCCAATGTCTGGTATGCATACACACCCCGAGGAGCTTGCTTTTAAAAACAGTTTCTTAGTGAGAAACACTACCAAGAAATTCCTGAAATGACGTTCACATTCCTATATTTTGGCAAACTGCATCCCCGCAAAATACCTCTTGCATCCAGAAGTGCTTCCCCTCTTCCCAAAAAAGATGTTTTCAGACCTGTATTTTAATTCTTGATTTGCAAAATGTCACTATAACAGTACTTAAAATATTTTATTTAATGTTCTCCTGTGATTATATAATCATTAAGCAATAGTATATCAACATTTAGAGCAAAGCATTTTAAGTTTTGCATATCGTTTGAAATTTCATTTAAGCTAACGAGTGACTTCCTTTTATAGTAGCACTTTACTTAACGATTAGGATCAGTGAGCCAAATATTTTATGTAACGAAATTTCCAGGTGATTGATACCAACTAACTGAATGCAACAAAACTACTCAGGACAAGGCGGTCTCTGCTAATTCGAGGGAACTTCATCCACACCTTTAAAAAAGTAGTTTGCAGTTAATGGTAGTTGAGTAGATGACAGCTGCCTTTAAGTTGGTGAAGAGTTGGGGAACACCAGAACCTTTGAGTTCTACAGTAATAGGGAAGATGAGAAAGAGGAGATTTCTAGAAATAGAGCATTAACCTACAACCACAAATATCTCCCCGCCAATAAATTTTTCCCCAAATGATAAGGTCAACACAATACAAATATTAATTTAATTAATAATTGTTAATTAATTTAATTTACAATTGTAATTAAGGTGACATTAGCTCTTTAATAGAGGCATCCCAGAATCTCAGTGACTTAACATGAAGGATGTTTGTTACCTGCTCATAGAAAGTGCCATGTATTTGTACCTAGTTGGCCAAAGGGGGAGTGGTGAGTGGGTGTTTGGGTCCATGGAGTCATTCAGGGATGCAGACTGACAGAAGCACTGCCGTCCTTAACACATCAGCCCCAAGGCCACCCTGGGTCTCAGCGTCCAGCTGGCAGATGCGGGAGGAGATTTCAGAATACAAGGTGTATTTGTTAGTTACCTTTGGAAGTGGAACACATTAGGGAGAATAAAAACCCAGGTGGAGATAAAGGTTTTGCTGTTGAGGAATGAATCAGCCACAAAGAAACAAATGAACAAAAAGTCTGTACTAATAGTTCAGTTACCACTTTCAAATTATTTTCTGAAGAGAATTTATAAGCCAGGGATTACTGCCACAAAGGACACAATTTGTTTTGTTTGTTTGTTTATTTCTAAAATAAATAGATTAAATAGGGACAAGATCTCAGTCTGTTACCCAAGCTGAAGTGCAGTGTTGTGATTATAGCTCTCTGTAATCTCGAACTCCTGGGCTCAAATGATCCTCCTGCCTTAGCTTCTCCAGTAGCTGGGACCATAGGCATGTACCATCACACACAGCTAATTTTTTGTTTTTCTGTAGAAATGGGGTCTTGCTATGTTGCCCTGGCTGGCCTAAAACTCTTGGCCTCAAGTGATTCTCCTGCCTTAGCCTCCTAGTGCTGGGATTACAGATGTGAGCCACTGGGCCCAGCCCACAATTTGTTTGTATGGCTCCTTGATTCATTCTGCTGGATCAGTTCCAGAAGGAGTGGGGAAATTCTTGGTGCCACCAGCACTATCTGGTCGTGTCTCCTTCCAAAACAGTCTTCCCAACTGGCTTTTATCACAGTTCAAACCCTCCAAAGTGGATGGGGAGGAGAGACACTAAAACTTTCCTCTACATTTCATAAAGATGAAAAGCTTTCTCAGACTGTGAATAGAGTTTAATATATTCAAACAGAAAAATCAGGCTCTTCATTGTTCTGAAAAAATACTGAAGGATTAGAATGTTTTAAGTAGTGATTTTAAAGATTTTATATTTTCCTTTAAAAATATTACTTGTGATGATCTATTCTGCTAAATTTTTTTTCAGAAACATTATATTTTGGGTGTGGTGGCAGCTATGGTTGGAAAATTTGCCATTGGGGCAGCGTTTGGCCTCATTTATCTTTATACAGCTGAGCTGTATCCAACCATTGTAAGGTAAGGATGAATTATTTTCTGGTTGTTTTCCTGTTGTCTTTCACTTGTGTGTCATTTCATTGTATTTGGCCTTTAAATGTAAATGCTTCTTTTTCATAGACGTTACCTGGATCTCTGAGATGGGAAAATGGCATGCTGATACTAATTTTTAGTCTGAGGCTTTGTACCATATTAGCGAGGATATTAAACAAATTATTTTGAAATACCACTCTATTATTCCAAAAACATTTTAAGTTTCAAGTACCATAGACTTCCACTGAGTCTCTGTATTGACTCAAAACTAATTTCTCAGGATGTGTCTCTCCATGTTCTGATGCCAATTGTGTTAGTCTGCGTAGGCTACTGTAACAAAATACCACAGGCTGGGTGGCTTAAACAATAGAAATTTATTTTCTCACAGTACTGGAGGCTGGAAGTCCAAGAACAAGATGTCGGCAGGTTTGGATTCTCCTGAGGCCTCTCTCCATGGTCTTCAGGTGGCACCCTCTTGCTATGTCCCTAAGGGGTCTTACCTCTGTGTGCACCACTGATGTCCCTCCCTCTTCGTATAAGACACCAGCCATATTGGATTAGGGCCCCACCCTAACAGGCTTATTTTAACTTAATCACCTCTTTAAAGACCTTATCTACAAATGCCATAAAGTACAAGGGGTTGAGACTTCAACACTTGAACTTTGGGAGGGACAACTCAGCCCATAACATCAGTAATCATTGGCTCCCTGAGATTACCTCATCTGGAGGTTCTCAAAGCTGGCAGCTCATCAGAGTCACTGAGGCATTTCATAAAAAATACCAGTCTTGGGTCGTTACACCAGACCTGCTGGATCAATCCAAGAATGAGACTCGGGATTTTTTTTTCTTTCTTTTTTCGAGACGGAGTCTCCTTCTGTCATCCAGGCTGGAGTGCAGTGGTGTGATCTCGGCTAACTGCAAGCTCTGCCTTCTGGGTTCAAGCAATTCTCTTGCCTCAGCCTCCAGAGTAGCTGGGATTACAGGTGCACGCCACTACACCTGGCTAATTTTTGTATTTTCAGTAGGGACGGGGTTTCACCATGTTAGTCAGGTTGGTCTCGAACTCCTGACCAGCCTTGACCTCCCAAAGTGTTGGAATTACAGGCGTGATCCACCGCGCCTGGCCGAGACTCAGGATTTTTAACAAGTCTGCAGGTGACTTAGAGTTGCCACCCCACCTCTTTGGGAATGTCTGATGTGATTCCCACTGATCTGGGAACCTCAGGAACTTTCAGGCTTTTAAAAAGCTTTTCCAAACACATTTTACTTGGAAACTCTTTATGTGGTAAAGAGGACAGAGGTCCTTTATGGAAGCTCTGTTGGGTACCTGGAATCCCCCCAGTTCTCCTGCCTTCTTGCTCCAGGGGGCTGCAGCAGAACTTCCAGGCCTTAACAGTGCATCCTTTGTAAACCACAGTTCTTGTTGCAGCCCTATGTCCAGATAAGACAGCTGAGACCAGGGAGATCAAGTACCTGGTGCAAGACACACAGCTGGGACCCCAGCTATAAAGAGAAGGGATCCTTTCTCTGATTCTCCATTGGATTTTTTTTTGAGACAGAGTCTCACTCTGTTGCCCAGGCTGGAGTGCAATGGTGTGATCTTGGCTCACTGCAACGTCTACCTCCCAGGTTCAAGTGATTCTCCTTCCTCATCCTCCTGAATAGCTGGGATTACGGGTGTACACCACCATGCCCGGCTAATTTTTGTATTTTTAGTAGAGACAGAGTTTCACCATGTTGGCCAGGCTGGTCTCGAACTCCTGACCTCAAGTGATCCACCCTCCTTGGCCTCCCAAAGTGCTAGGATTATAGGTGTGAGCCACTGCGCCTGGCCCATCAGACTTTTTGACTCTTTTTTTCAAAATGATCCTGTATTTTAAAGTGTAAATAGTGATTAGGGTCACACTGCTGCCAAGAGATGCTTGTCCCACAGATCTCCCTCTGTGAAATTCCATAATAGTTTCCTATCTGCAGTCCTCCCTTAAATCCTCCAAGTTGCATTTTCCTAACACCTGCTTTATCAATAGAAGTTTTCATTTTCTAAGGGAAAAAATTTGTTAGTGAGCTTGGATAATTTCTTAGCCTGTTAAAGACCCAATCTTAATGGCAACAAATAAACAAACAAGATATTAAGGTTTTTCACAGGAAACTTTTAAAAAAATCTAACTGCTCAGCTAGTGGGTTCATCCCTTTTAGGAGTATATTATTTGTCATGTGTTACAAGTGTGAAAGGCAAGTGACTTTCTGTAGAGATAAGTCCATATAACACCAGCCCAGAGATGCCTCCTCCTTGTCTCCACAAGCAGGAGGGATGTAGGACCTGGAAAATCCATTAGTCAAGAGATAGCATAAATCCTTCCCTAGGAATTTTCCATGCCCACACACCTGCCTGCTGAAATGCTAGGGCAGGCAGCCCTGTGGACAAGGATGGGTAAGTACATTTATGTTGGCTGTAGATAGATTAATGGATATCTAGTTGGATGGATGGATGGATGGATGGATGGATGGATGGATGGATGGATGGACGGATGGATGGACAGATGGATGGATGGGTGGATGGAAGAATGGATAGATAGAGTAGGTACACACATATATCTAAGAAAAAAGTTTATCAGACTAATATGTGACCGGGGTATAGAATAGCAGAGGAATAACTCCCTATGTAATTGTCTATTAGCCCAGTTGTCTGAGAGTAGAGTTTTTCTTCTTCCTCCCTACTTCCCCTCTAGGTCACCCAGAGTGCTTGGGAGAGCAGTCTAATAATAAATACATCTTCTGTCCATTTTACAGGTTGTGGAACTGGGATTCACACAAGATTAGGGTCATGGTCAAAGGCACTTGGCTAGTCAGCGACCCATCAGAACTCAGATCCACATCTTCTGGCCCTTTCAGATACCCAGTGAAATACATGAGAATTTTTATGGGAGACAGTGCTTAACATTAGCAAGGGATGAGTTGCTGGCGGTAGAGCTTTAGTAGCAGAGGGGAAGAAGGTATTTTGGGGTAAGGGCTGTGTGGGCTCTTCTCAGATCATATTGTGAAAGTGGCAGCCCTGTGCAGATGTACAGTAGCAGACAGGCAGAATAACAGATTACATTCTAGCGCTTACAGGTTGACAATGGTGGAGACCAGTTGAATGCAATAGAGAGTGAAGTTGCATAATTGCAAACTTACGTTGTGGCTTTGGCTCCCTTGTGGCTGACCCAGGGAAGAAGTCGCTCTAAATCAGGGAGAAGATCTTTGGCATGTCCTATGGGACGCTTCTGGCCTCTCAGGTGGATTTCTGCGCAGCCAGGAAAAGCTGCAGATTTTCCCAGTTCAAAATTCAGATTGGACCAGATCCATGCAGTGCCTAGCACATGTTAGACTCTCGACACACATGTGCTGAGTGAATGCATGTTATACGCTAAAATGGTGACAATCTAATCAAATAATGTCAATGTGCATTGCAATTATGAATGTTGTAGTATTTTTTAAGATCTTTTTTTTGTTGGCTTGGTTGTTGGTTTACAACCTCAGGTACATGACCTCAAAAAAATCCTATATGTAAATATTTAATACAGGAAATCTTTAACCAACTCTATGAGCTCCCTGAACACCCTAACACTGCATGCAAAACTTTACTTATGTATGATTTCTTTCTCAGAAGAATGCCATACTTTTTATCAGTTCTTTATAAATATGTGTGACCCAGAAAAGATGAGGCACCATTAATTTGTAGAGGTACTTACTCACATAAAAGGACAGTCTTTCCTTACTAACATTCTATACATTTTCCCTAAGTAACCTTTAAAGAAAAGCACATTAAGATATTCCTTGACTCTAAAAAATTGAAATAGAATAGTCCACAGGTATACAGATACTTTGTTCTCTCAAATTCCCACTCCCTACCTGAAACAAATTCCTGCTGTAGAAGACCTTATTATTCTCAATGTTAGGCTGGATCAATACACATAAGGGCCTCACCTGCACAGCAGATGAAGAATGGCTTGCCTCCGCACTCTTACCTTTTTATCTTGAATTGTCTTGAATTATGCGCACGCTTGTATACACCACTGTTTCACACAATGTAGGTGTTGTGATTTTTGAAAAATTTAAGTAAAATTATTTTCAAGCTTACTTTTTTTATGGTCATATGTTGCTTAATGATGGGCATACATTCTGAGAAATGCATCCTTTGGTGATTTCGTGGTTGTCAGAACATCATAGAGTGAACTTACACAAACCTTGATGGCCCAGCCTGCTACACACCCAGGCTGTGTGGCACAGCTTATTCCTCCTCAGCTGTGACCCTCCACAGCATGTTACTGTACTGAATACTGCAGGCAGTCTAACACAGTGGTAAGTATTTGTGTATCTAAACGTATTGAAAGATAGAAAAAGTCGAGTTAAAATGTGCTATTATAATCTCATGGGGCTGCTGAGGTTGACCAAAACGTTGTAATGCGGTGCCTGACCGCCCTTATCCTCGTTGGGGAGGGTGGGAAAGGAGCTGCAGAAAGCAGGTCCCTCAATCCTGGGTCACTTGCACCTTACTTGTCTCGGCCTCTCTCCTCTGTTTCCAGGTCGCTGGCTGTGGGAAGCGGCAGCATGGTATGTCGCCTGGCCAGCATCCTGGCGCCGTTCTCCGTGGACCTCAGCAGCGTTTGGATCTTCATACCACAGGTGTGCTTCAGTTTGCAGACCTTTTCCGAGGTGGCATGGAGGCAGTTTCTAATTGCCTATTAGCGACTTCTCTGTTGTTATTTATTGCAAGCCAGTACATCATTTCCTAACGGGGTTTGTAAAAACAACCCCCTTACCAACAGCTCGCCAGTCTGTGGGTAGGGTGATGGCTGCTTTGCGACTGGCTGTTGGTGGCCTTCCACCACTGCTGAGCTGTTCATTACAACTCTGCCTGCCACAAAAGGGTGTGTCTTCACCCTTCCCTGGAAGCCAGGCCTGTCCCCACCCCCTGGCCTGGCCTTGCCTCTGTGTTTCCACTGAGTTCCTGCTGGGCAAGGTGAATTCTGGGGGCTGCCTGCTCCAAAAAGATTCTGTGGTGCCTAATGGAGAGGGTTAGGAACCCATGGTTCTCAGTTGACCTGAACCTGAGGGGCTCCGTTTCTGGCTCCAGCAGTGTGAGCCATTTGCCTGGCTTCAAAGAGTAAGAGCAGGGACACTTAGTTTGCAGATCCTCCGGTAGGGGCTGAGAGGCCGGGAAGGCACATGAGCACTGCTGCACCTGGTGGACTCTTCTGCTCAGGAAGAAGATGCGGGATGGGTGGAGGGCAGGTGTTTCTTGCCAGCCCACAGACCCTCCCTCTCCCTCCCCTCCAGTGCCTCCTTTCTCTTTTCTGATTGCCCCTTAGATAGACTCAGGCTGCAGGATTTCCTCCCGGCCTCCTCCCTGCCCCCTCTCCTCCGGGCTGCAGGCACGGGGTTCCTCCGGCCTCATGGACATTCTCCCTGGATGTCTCACCACAAACTCAATGTCTCCCAAGCAGAACTGGCCAGTGACACCTGTCTCCCACTTTTGGTTAAGGATAGGCCAGTGGCTTCAAGCATGACACTGTGGCATCGGCTTCTTATTCATCCTGTTCGTTCATCACCAAATCCTCACGTTCTCCTTCAAAACCACCCCTGCATGCCTGGCTCCAGTGCCTCCCAGTCTTCTCCTTGCTCTTTATCCCCTACCCCGTCTGGGTAGCATAGAAGGCACCACGGCCATGACCCAGTGCCCCTGTCAGCGTCAAAATAAAAGTCCAAACTAAGCTGCTATCCAGGTCCTTTCCTGACTGACCCCCTGCCCAGCTCCCCTATTCTGTTCCTCATGCAGCTTCCCCTCCTCTCCACACTCACCCACACTGCAAGAGTTCCTCTCTCCTCCCTGTCCTCACCCCGCCTCCTCCCCTTCCATGCCACTGCCCAAACGGCCCCTCCAAAGAGAGCAGCTTCTCTCTCATATTATCTGTTAAGTAGCCTTCCAGGTATCCTCTTTCCAGGAGGCCACCCAGATCTAGTGACCTCGCCTCTCCTTTTCTCAAGTGTGTCCGTACAACATTTAGTGGGTGCCTCTTTCACAGTTGCTGTTGCAGTGTGACTTTATCATTTGCACGGGTGTCTTCATCACCCCAGTCAGGCTGTTGTGCTTTGCAGAGCAGGACATTTTGCATCCCCACAGCTGGCCCTAGCCGAGTGTTTCCCTCAGCTTGTGAGCCACCCATGCTGTTATTCACCTACTATTTTAGATCAAATAGATTGACTTTTGGAAATCAGGTTTGTCCTAAACAATAATATCAGTTAGGTCATGGGTGTTATACTAAGTATGTGTTTTCTGAAAGACATCAACATAATCTCACAAGTAATAAAACAGTGCTTGGCATCCCCTGGAGTTGCCTTGTACACACAGCAGGTACACATACTGCTCTTCCGGAATCGCTGACTTGGCATGACTGTCTCCCGTGTCCCTGGAGCTGGCGCTCAGTAAAGCGCTTGGATGTGCCATTGGGGTGTTAGAGCCCAGCCTCTTTCTCAGGCTGACTCTGAGGTTAAGAAACCATATGGGCTGTGTGGGAGGTGTTTTGGGAGAGTCTACTACCCTTTTTAGGTCATGAACTTTTCTAGAAGAATCTCCTTTGTGCTAGCACTTGTTTTCCTTATTTTTTTTAAAAGATAAAATGGAAAGGTGTTTATTAAAATAATAAGTTGAAACATGCAAATATAAAATAGATAAATTTATAAAAGCTAATTACCAAAAATAAAACCAAATAAATATTTTTTAATGGATATCTGTAAGGCTCAATTAAGGACTACGGACTTAGAAGGGATCTCTAATTTTATTTAACAGATATTTAAACAAGCTCCTTTTATTTTTATTATTTTTCTGAGACAGAGTCTTGCTCTGTCGACCAGGCAGGAGTACAGTGGTCTGATCTTGGCTCACTGCAACCTCTACCTCCCGGGTCAGGTGGCAAGTACCCAGGCAATGTGCATATGGAGATTATAAATGGGTCAAGCAATTCTCCTGCCTCAGCCTCCCAAGAAGGTGGGATTATAGGCATGTGCCACCAAGGCTGGCTAATTTTTAAAATATTTTTTAGTAGAGACGGGGGTTTCACTATGTTGGCCAAGCTGGTCTCGAACTCCTGACCTCAGGTGATCTGCCCATCTCGGCCTCCCAAAGTGCTGGAATTACAGTCATAAACCACCATGCCCTGCCTACACAAGCTCTTTTTTAAAGTGCTTTACAAAAATTAGTCTTCATGTAATGCAGATACTGTTGTTCTCTTCATTTTACAGATGAGGAGACTGATGGACAGAAAGTAATTATTAGCCCAGAGTCACACACCTTAAAGGTGAGAGAGCTGGGATTTGAACCCAAATACCATGCTCCCTTGCCTTTTACACAAGGTCCAACAAACAATCTATACAAAAACGAGCACAGAGCAGTCAGCTCCTTGTCCAGCCTGGCCCTGAGTAGCCCGTTCCTCCTCTAAGACGGTCTCTGGCCGCAAGGTGTGGTGTATATTTGTGGGAGTAGTCTGTGGATGTGCTTCCTTTGGGTCTAACAAGTATTGCCTATTGTTTGTAATGAGTCAAAAAAAAAAATCAAATTTCCCATTAAACTTGTTTATGGATGTCAAACTGCCTGGGGAGCCAGTGTTTTCATTTTGAGAAATCCATTTTGAGAAATGAAAACTCTCATCTGGAAGATGTTTATATTTTCTCTTTTGAAAAGAGACACATGACAAATCACTCGCTCTGATGCTTTTATTATCAAGCATTATTTTCTAGTAATCTAAAAAAGGTGGACACGTTAATTAGCTTTTTGTGTGTTCATTAACTCATTTGGCAAATGTTGACTGAGTGTTGGTTTTGAACTAGCCACCCTGCTAGGTGCTAAGGAGCAGATGAAAGAAATAGCCTGTCTTGAGGGACGTCCAGTCTGGTGGGAAGGGCAGGAGAGCAAACAATCACCAGCCCCGAAGAGAAGGGCTGGAGTGGGGAAATGCCAGGTGTGGTGATTTAAAAGATACAACAGTGGTAATCATGGAACATTAAGAAACATCTTGTTTTTCAATATATAATAGCAGTAAGGCAGGAGCGGTGGCTCACACCTGTAATCCCAGCACTTTGGGAGGCTGAGGCGGGCAGATCACAAGGTCAGGAGTTCGAGACCAGCCTGGCCAATATGGTGACCCCCCCCCCCTCCCCCCCCAATCTCAACTAAAAATACAACAATTAGCCAGGTGTGGTAGTATGTGCCTGTAGTCCCAGCTACTCGGGAGGCTGAGGCAGAAGCATCACTTGAACCTGACTGCCTGATTAGTCCTACTACCAAGCTAAGAATATACACACTGCGTATATATATATATACACACACACACACACTGCATATATATATATATGCTGCATATATATATATATATATATACACACACACACAGTAATGAGAGCTTACATTTAATTTCATCCTCTCAACAGTCGTTTGCAACAGATACTATCCTTTCATCCATTTTACAGAAAAGGACTCTGAGGAACAGAGAGGTTAAGTAACTTGTCCAAGGCCACACAGGTAGCAGGTGGCAAGTACCCAGGCAATGTGCATATGGAGATTATAAATGGGTCAAGAACATTTCTTTTTCCTTACTTTTTTATTTTTATTTTTATTTTTTTGAGACCAGGTCTCTGTCACTGAGGTTGGAGTGCAGTGGCACAATCTTAGCTCACTGCAACCTCTGCCTCCTGGGCTCAAGTGATTCTCCCACCTCAGCCTCCCAAGTAGCTAGGACCACAGGCACGTGCCACCACTCCTGGCTAATTTTTATATTTTTCGTAGAGAGTTTCACCATATTGCCCAGGCTGGTCTCGAACTCCTGACTTCAAGAGATCCACCAGACTTAGCCTCCCAAAGTGCTGGGATTACAAGTGTAAACTACTGCACCCAGCCTTTGAGAACTGTTTTTTTTTTGTTTGTTTGTTTGTTTTGTTTTTTTTTGTTTTTTTGTTTTTTTTGTTTTTTTTTTTGAGACGGAGTTTCGCTCTTGTCGCCCAGGCTGGAGTATAGTGGCAGGATCTTGGATCACGGCAACCTCTGCCTCCTGGGTTCTAGCGATTCTTGTGCCTCAGCCTCCCAAGTAGCTGGGATTACAGGCATGGGCCACCTCACTCAGCTAATCTTGTAATTTTAGTAGAGACGGAGTTTCACCATGTTGGCCAGGCTGGTCTCGAACTCCTGACCTCAGGTGATCCACCACCTCAAGCCTCCCGAAATGCTGGGATTATAGGCATGAGCCACCATGCCTGGCCCTTTGAGAACTTTTTGTTGAGGGAAAATAGCCAGCAGAAAGGAAAAGGTCAAAAATATGTGAGAAGGAGGTTGGACCATGGATGGAGGGAGATCTCTGAGGAGGAGGTGAGAGGCGATAGGGTCTGGAGAGCGTGAAAGGATCCGCCTGGACAGAGGAGGGAGGGGTGGGAAAGGGGGGACTTATTTCGATGCTTGGTTTGGGGTTTGTGGGCTTGTGGGGAGCTGTCAGGGGAGCAGGAGTGAGGAGGAGGTGGAGAGGTATGATTTGTTTACTGCCTGACTAGTCTTACTACCAAGCTAAGAAGAAAAATTCCATTCTGTTCTGGATCTTCCATTTGATTCTATTTTGCTTTTAGACTGATTCAGTGTTTTTCAGACCCTGACTTAGGGCTCTTCTGGGGTTTCTAGATCACTGGATATAATTCCCATGTCTTGAGAGACCAGAAAACGTCTTTGAAATTCCTTGGAATGTCACTTGTAATTCCGCTACTGCTTCTGGGTTAAGCTTACTCATATATTTCTAAGAATTAGGTTATCAGTGCTCTGCAAAACAAATAAAAAACTGCCTTCCCAAGTCTCGTCTGTTATGGATGTGATCTGGCATCGCTTCACACTTGCTGTATGTATTTTATGATTCTCATTCTCAGATGCTATAAACATACCAAGTGTGTAGATTTATGAGAAAAGCCATACCTTAATTTATTTTTGTAGGGTCTTTCCAGCAAATATATTTTCCTAAAGGATTTTAAATTAAGTAAGGATGGATTGTGTTTTTACAGATTGCATAGAGATTTAGCTCTGTTAATAAAAACCACCCAGCTTCTTCATGATGATAAACAGAGAATAGATATGCAGACTTTAATTTTTAATGTGACCTGCATTTTTAAAAGCAAATACCTTGGCGCTAGTCTAAAAGGCTGCCTTTTATGTGTCAAAATCTGGAAAACAAAGAAATCATACCGAACTGTATAGGAAATTATATGGATCCCTCCCCCATAAAGTGACAATTTGTTTTCACTGCCTTTGGTTAGCTTCCCCCAAATTCCATAGATTCCGGTTGATTGAAACCTATTTTCATTCATTCATTCCCTATCATTTACTGAACTCTGATAGTGTACTGATTATTGGGGCAGGGACAGGGTTGACTAAGACACGCGTGGCATGTCCTAACCCAGGGCTCAGTTGCTTGTCTCCTCCGCAAGACTCGGGGGTCTGGAAAGATGGGGCAAGGGTCTTTTTTTCGTTGTGACCGCAGCTCCTAGGACAGCGCCTTCAGGAGTAATAAGGCAGACAGTAGCTGGCGGCTGAGTAGACGCTCCACAGTGGCTCATGAATGAATGAATGAGTGAGTGATGAGATTAAGCCTCATTGGTGAGGAAAAGAACTCGAAGTCCAGCACAAGTAACCAAAGGTCTCACTGAGTAATCACAGTGACAACTGTTATGTCAAATTCAATTGCATTACCCTCTGAAAACAGTTACGAAATTCTATTCTCCAAAGGGTGCATTCCTTTCTTGATGTGTCACTTATCATTATTTTTAATTCTTTCTAGTTGTTTGTTGGGACTATGGCCTTCCTGAGTGGAGTGTTAACACTAAAGCTTCCAGAAACCCTTGGGAAACAGCTGGCAACTACTTGGGAGGAGGCTGCAAAACTGGAGTCAGAGAATGAAAGCAATTCAAGCAAATTACTTCCCACAACTAATAATAGTGGGCTGGAAAAAACAGAAGCGATTACCCCCAGGGATTCTGGTCTTGGTGAATAAATGTGCCACGCGTGCTGTCTAGCACCTGAAATATTATTTACCCTCATGCCTTTGTATTAGAGGAAGCTTATTCTCATCTCCCATATGTTGTTTGTATGTCTTTTTAATAAATTTTGTAAGAAAATTTTAAAGCAAATATGTTATAAAAGAAATAAAAACTAAGAGGAAAATTCTCATTTTTAAAAACTGCTTTCTTATTGCTGCAAAAATATTTTTCCGCATTTGCTTTTCTAGGTCGTTGATTCTCAACCTTTCCCCACCACCCCCCTACCATGCATGCCGGAGGGAGTTCACCTATTTCTATCCGTGCCAGTGCCACCCCTCCACGGCTTCCCAAAAGAAGGGGGCATGTGAGAATGCTTTTCTTTTGACACAGCTCCTTGCAGATTCTATTTCTGATATTTTTTTCCCCTCTTATGAAAATCATAGCTCTAAAAACAAGTGCAATTCAGAAATGCCCTCTCAAAAAATGCTTGCCTTCACAATTAAACCATAAAAAAATCAGAGCTACGAAAATGATATCTTGCTTCCCAGAACCTTGAGCCAAGAAGGCTTGAATGTGCAGACAGTCGTGCTTGTGTTTGGTCCAGATAAGGGACACATACCTGCCAGTGTCCAAGAGTGAGCTTTCTAGTCTGGTGTCCTTATTGTCCCAAAGTTACCAAATTCTCCCTATAAGTCTCCTTTACAGCCCAGAGAGACTGTGACTTTTTAACCCACTGCAACCTTTTTCAGTTGTCAGATCATCCAGGAAACTGACTTTAAGTACCATCTGGATTTGTTGCCAGTGTAAAAATGTTTGTAAGTATTCTCGCCTTTAAAAAAATAATTCACATGAAGACTTTACTCTTTTGTTTTTTTACTATACATTTTTTCCCAACTCTACTTTAAACCATGGTCTTTCAAAAACATTATTATCTTGGACACTTCAAATGCAAATTATGTCATCATCTTATCTGTGGAAGAATGCATTTCAGATTTACAGTCAGTTTCCCGTAGGTTTTGGGTTTTTCCTTACTGTGGTTTCATCCTAAGTTCATTATTTTTTTCGTTGCTCTTGAGATTTTGCTATAGGGTAGTATGTCTTATATCCTGCATTTGAACTGGTGAAATACTAGCATTACCTGCAGAGGCAAGTAAAAGAAGGCAGTTATATAGATGTTGTGAGTTTAAAAAGCTTTGCCAAGGGGAAAAAAAAGGAGGGATTTAACCTGAATTATTGACTTTTTATATGAGTTTAGTTCCCTGGGTAATTGCTTAGTTCTTCACTTGGTCTTTCCATTAACAAGGAAAAATAAAGCCAAAAACTTTTCTCCCTTTATAAAAGAAAATAACATATGTAGGAGTTTATGGAGAAAAAGGAGGAAGACATTTCTTGAGCCTTTCTCTCATTTCTTATTTTGTCTCTTTTTTCTTTTCCCTCGGCCTATTTTTCTACTGCCATTAAAGTTTTTCCTCTCAGTTAATATTTGATACTTTCTTTCCTTTTTTTGAGACAAGGTCTGGCTCTATCCCCAGGCTGTAATGCAGTGGGCTTACTGCAACTTCCGCCTCCTGAACTCAAGCAATCCTCCCACCTCAACGTCGCGAGTAGCTGGGACTGCAGGCACCTGCCATCATGTCCAGCTGATTTTTGTATTTCTTTGTAGGATTTGTATTTTTTGACAGGATTTCACCATGTTGCTCAGGCTAGTCTCAAACTCCTGAGCTCAGGTAATCCACCCGTCTCGGGCTCCCAAAGTGCTGGGATTACACAGGTGTGAGACACCAGGCCTGGCAACACTTTCTTGACTTTACTTTCATATTCTGTTAGTTTGCTGAGGTGATCATAGCAAAATACCACAGACTGAGTGGCTTAAACAAGAGAAATTATTTCTTCATAGTTCTGAAGGCTAGAAATTCCAGATCATGGTGCTGGCATGGTTAGTTTCCTCCAACACCTCTCTGGCTAACAGCTGGTTGCCCTCCTGCTGTCTTTTAACATGGTCATCTGTTTGTGTATACACATGCCTGGCTGGTATCTTTCCCTCTTCTTTTAAGACCATCTGTCATCTTGGATTAGGGCTCCTCTCTAATGACCTCATTTTAACTTAATCACCATTTGAAGATCTCAACTCCATATATGATTGCATTCTGAGGGTTGAGATTTCAACATATTAATGTTGAGGCATTTCTTTACATTTTTATTGCCCACTGTCTTTGTCAGTTTGGGCTGCTATTCAAAAAATACCACAAACTGGTCAGCTTAAACAACAGAAATGTATTTCTTACAGCTCTGGAGGCTGGGAAGTCCAACATTAATGTGGCAGAAAAGTAGGTTTTATTCTAGGGCTTTTTCTCTTGACTTTTAGTTGGCTGCTATCTCACTGTGTGCTCACGGGACCATTTCTTTGTGTGCACAGATGTGGAGAGAGAGCAAGCTCTCTAGTGTGTCTCTTATCATAAAGGCACTAATCCTGTACAAGGGCCCCACCCTCAGGACCTCATCTAACTCTAATTACCTCCCCAAAGCCCCATCTTCCAATACCATCACATTGATGGGGGGTAGGGCTTCAACATATGAATTTTCAGATCATGATATCTACATATGTGTGACTGTATCAGTCAGCGTCTAGTCAGGAAAACAGAAACCACTGGAAATAATTCAAACAGGAATTTCATGCATAGTTAGTTACAAAAGTGTAGGAAAAACTGGTGGAACAAAATGGAGAAGTTACCTAGGGATCAGGAAGCCACTACCACGGCTGGGTTGGGAGCCCACAAGCCTACACTTTCTGCTTTCACTGCTCAGGCTGAAACCACATTTCTGCTGCTGACCAGAAACCTAGGAGCCCACATCCCCCACTGATTCTACTGAAACTGCCTATTATGCTTTCAACTGGAAGGGGCTGAATTTTTAGATTAAGTTGGGGAAAATTCACTCTTTTTTCTGGTATTGACTCTTCTGTTATCATGGGTTATCTCTCTCCATGTACTTGGGTCATCATTAACATCTTTTAATGAAGTATAATTTTCTCCATAAAGGTTGTACCTGTTTTTTGTTATATTCTTCCATGTAAATTTCCATTATAATTAGAAATGAGAAGTTTCTAATAATTATATTTTCTGACTGTATATTGCTGGATAAAAGAGATTGATTTTACATGTTGATTTTGCATCCATCAACCTTGATTAAAGTATTTTTAATTCAAAAGGAAAAAATTTTCTTTACTGGGGCAGGGTGCAGTGGCTCATGCCTGTAATTCCAGCACTTTGGGAGGCTGAGGCAGGTGGATCACCTGAGGCCAGGAATTTAAGACCAGCCTGGCCAACATGGTGAAACCCCATCTCTACTAAAAATACAAAAAAATTAGCCAGGCATGGTGGTGTACACTGTAAGCCCAGCTACTCAAGAGGCTGAGGCAGGAGACTTCCTTGAACCTGGGAGGCAGATGTTGTAGTGAGCCAAGATCTCACCATTGCACTCCAGCCTGGGTGACTCTGTCTTAAAAAAAAAAAAAAAAAAAAAAAAAGTTTTTTTTTTTTTTCTTTACTGGAAGAAAAATTAGGCTTTTTGTTGTAAAAGTTCACAAATGTGTATCATGCAGGAAGCCAAACATACTTCGTTCCTTCAGCATTTCTTAATATGTGCAGCCTTCTGGTTTTATACTTGGAAAATAGTGATGATCTATAATAGTTGGAACCTAGCCGTAACACATCCGATCTGTCTCTGATTGCAAATATTTCAAGGAGTACTTCACCATAGCATTGGAATGATCGGAGAACAAACCACATACAAGTAGGTAAACTTCAAATAGGTGACCTTGTTTCTCAGTTCTGTGTCACTGAGGTTCATGCACTAACTTGACTTTGACAGGCCACAAAGTGTGAGAGGCAATGGAAGCCTGGAAATAAAAAAGCTCTGGCTATAAGCTTCCAACTTAAGCAAACCAACCTCTCTTTACCTCAATCTTCTCATTTGGAAATTCAGGATTATCATACAAGGTCCCTCTGGGAATGGGAAGATTAAATGAAATAATATATCAACATCATTTAATGCCCCTCTGCACAGCCCCGATATTTTACAAGGCTATTTCTCCATTCACTGTATGTGATTCCAACCTCATTAGGTGGCCTGTCCAGTCTTGGTCTTGGCCAGTGGGCAAGGGGGCCCCGTCTGTCAGTGCTCCACATGCTGTCGCTGTCCTGACTGTGCCCTACCACACGCTGTTATCCTCCCTCATGGACTCTGCAGTTTAGCTACCTGGAGATACCTCTGCAGTTTCCTTTGTGCTCTGGTGGTTAGTTTCCGTCCATGATAGCTGCAGGGAAGACTGTGAAGCTAATGACGCATAAACTTCAGGCCCCTTCAGTTGGACAGGCTCCTGTGATGGAGCTTAGTAATAGCTCCACTTGGACATAAGCTTTCACAGAATTTTGTAAATTTTGCAAAAGTAAGATCTAGTCACTACAATCAGCTGAGACCACTGTCTTTTTCCACTTGGTTTTCCCTTCTAGTACATTCCTCCTCTTCACATGGCATCAAAGTGGTCACAGGCATTCTTTTCTTTTGTGACTTTGTATTTTTTTCCTCTAAAGAGGGCTCTTGAAACTGTACAAACTTCAGACCCCATAAAAGCTGAATCCGTCCCCTGAATCACTGTTAAAAGGTGTGTTGTTAGGGAGGTTCACACTCAAAATATGCTCTGAATATACTCAATTAAATGCTCTGTTCTGAGGGGCCCACCTGTGTCCTTTCTCCCACTCCTATCAAATATGTAATGAAAACATACTAAATGCAAAACGGTATAGGCAAGGGGGTACTTAACAAATTCTTGTACATGGTGTAGAGGAACATTTTCTCATTGAAGATGGTAAAGTTGACTATGGCAGCCAACGTCTTTGGCAACTTCCCCCAACTGAATATCTGGAAGTTTGGATGTTTGTTGTTTTACTTGAATTTGCCAGAAGTTAGTGATGGCTGCTGTTTTTATGTCTGAAGTCTACAGTGCAGCAGCGTTTCACTGACAACTGCTTGTTCTCTAAGTAAGTTAATTTTTTAAAAAATTCCCGGCGTCTCTCTGGGTTCACCCATGCCAGTTGGTGTTAGCCATTCTGCTGGAATTGAGGATCTGAAGAACACCTTAAGCAATTCTTGGGAAAAAGATCCACTGTCAGAGATTTTATCTGTAGCAACAAATTGGGGGAGCAGGTGGTCAGCATCAGCATGCTACCTGATTCTTGATTAGTTAGCAGTTTCAGGGAAGCAGTTCAAAAGTACACCAACCCACTCTGGTCAATGTCTAACTAGAATTCTCCCTAAAGCCTGGTGTATAATCTCATTAACCCTGTGAGGATGATTTCACTGTCCTACTTCCCTGCCCCAAACTGCTGTACACATGGGAATCCCTGGCCCCTGAACCTGGTATCTTCAATAGTCTTCCGAAGAAAACAGGCTTAGGTCCTGCATTTACTGGCCACGGACACACCAGCAAGGCTAACACCCTGCAAGCCAAGAACACCCATGGGGAGCACCGCAGGAGGGGGAGAGTGGCTAGGGAAACCCTAAATGTGCTCCAGAGGTGAGACCCTGGGGACCTCTGCAGCCCAAGTTTAAAAGTCTCTGAAGAAGCGTTGGGAAGATGATGAAGCCCAGCTGCCCTGCAGTCTCAGGGAGATCATGTCAATTCTTTGGACCCCAACCACTCACCTGGATAGCAATAACACTAGATTCTCCCCAGGTGGTTCCTGAGGTTCCTTTTAAAAGTCATCCTCAATGATACCTAAATCAATTTTCCCATCCATTTTCTGAAGGACCCTTCACTCAAGTCATAGTGCTACACCTCTGTGTTAAAAAAAAAAAAAAGGTTTTTTAGTCCTATCTGTATAGACTCTGCACTACTACAGATAAGCTTTCTTTCTGGGTTTCATTTCTGAGTATGTTCTTTTGTTGCTTTTCAGGAAAACATAGAATCCTAACATGGGCCAGGGGAAGAAAGAGCCTTCTCAGATCTCTTCCATGGCTGCCATTGCTTTTTGAACAGTCTTGCATCCTAGCCAGATTTCCAGCACTTTCACACCCTGGTCTTGCACAAGCCTCCACATGAACCCCCCACTCTTTCCTCAGCTCACTTTGAACTTTCTGCCTCTGGGGCTTTGTCTCTCCAGAGATTTTTCTCCCTCCTCTTCTTTGTCCATCCAAATCCCACTGATTGTTTGGGGCCTTCCTCACTTCCCATTTATGCTCCTGGACTGGCCGCTGGAGTCCACCATACTCCTCTCTCTCCTGATCCTTCACAGCACCTGCAGTATGTGCTGTTGGTTAGAGGACAGTCTTATTCTGCCTTGTTTCCTTTCTTGAGGGAGAAAACATCTCAGAAGTTCTTAAATCTTTCATAGCCCTTGCAGTATGTCTTGGACAAAGTGACTGCTCTGTAAACATTTGTTGATTGATTTTTATAGTAGGTGCTCAATAAAATATGTACACCACCTGTGATACTGGGAAATATGTATTTGGTCTTCATTCCCGTTTCCTTACATATGACTCCTAAAACCGTTGGAATCTCCAGAGTGATAAGATTGTCTTTTGTATGCTAACGAGATATCTGGTGGCTGGGGCCCCCTAGTAAGCTTCAGGATGGGAGCTGGTCATCTGGAAACAACAAGACATGATTAGAGCGTGGAGACTTTCAGCCTTATCCCCAACCTCTGGGGAGAAGGAATTGAAGGTTAAGTTGGCCACTAGTGGCCAATGTTTTAACCATTGTGCCTACATAATAAAGCTTTTGTAAAAAAAAGAAAAACACGACAGTGTTTGGGGAGCTTCCAGATGGCTGAATATGCAGAGGTTCCTGGAGGTGGTGCCCCCAGAGAGGACATGGGAGCTTCTTGTTCCTTCCCACGTGCCTAACCCTGGCCCTCTCTTCCACATGGCTCTTCATCTGTATCCTTTGTAATATCCATATTAATAAATGGGTAAAGGTAAGCAAAGTGTTCTCCTGAGTTCTGGAGCCACTCTAGCAAATTGAACCATTGTTAATTGAACCTGAAAAGGGGCCTGTAGGGACCCTGATTTTCAGCCCATCAGTCAGAAATCTACAACATGGGGCTTGTGACTGGCATCCGAAGTAGGGTAAGTCTTGTGGGACTGAGCCCTCAACCTGTGGGATCTCACACTATCTCCAGATAGCTGGTGTTAGAATTGAATTGAATTAGAGGACATGCAGCTGGAGTGTCTGCTAGGCAATCTGCAGAATGGGATGCTTAGTGTGTAGGGAGACAACACACCCAGTCACAGGAAGTGTTCTGTATTCAGTGACTGTGACAGTATTGAGCATAGCCGGAGAAAAAGCTGCTTTCCCGCACCACCCCTGCTCCGGCCCTCAGACCACTTTACAAAGAATTGTACGTATCTCAACTTATCAGAGACCTACAACAGCTTGCAAGGGATTCTTAGTTCATTCTCGGTTTTCAGGTGGGCAATCAAACCCAGAAGTCAGGTGATTTGCTCAAGGTAAAAATGCAGGTCTCCTCACACCAAAGTTTGTGCTTTGGTTAAAAGATTGAGCTTTGGCCAGGCGCGGTGGCTCTACGCCTGTAAATCCCAGCACTTTGGGAGGCCGAGGTGGGCAGATCACCAGGTCAGGAGATCGAGACCATCCTGGCTAACATGGTGAAACCCCGTCTCTACTAAGAATACAAAAAATTAGCAGGACATGGTGGCGGGCACCTGTAGTCCCAGCTACTCAGGAGGCTAAGAAAGGAGAATGGTGTGAACTCAGGAGGCAGAGTTTGCAGTGAGCAGAGATTGCGCCACTGCACTCTAGCCTGGGAACGGAGCGAGACACCGTCTCAAAAAAAAAAAAAAAAAAAAAAAAAAAAAAGAGCTTGAACCTTGACGTCAGATACCCAGACTGATTTTACCATTTAAGAGACCCTGGGCCCCTTTCTTACTGTCTTAGAGCCTCAATGTACTCATCTATAGAATGGGGATAGTGATAATAGTACCTGCTTCATAGAGTGGTTGTGATACTTGATGTCATACATGTGTCTAGCACGTGGTTAATGCTAAATATACGTTATTGAAAATATTATTGTCACTATTTTGACACATGACACTGCCTCCCTGTAAACAAACTTGTTAACTGATGCCTAGAGCTAAAGCTCATGCCTAGAGCTCAGTAGACACTCATCAAATATTGAATCCCTTCTTTGAATATGTGGGCTAAAGCAGGGATCCCAAATCCCCAACTGGCCTCACAGCAGGAGGTGAGCCGTGGGGGAGCAAGTGAAGTTTCATCTTCATGTACAGCCCCATCATTTGCATTACGGCCTGAGCTCTGCCTCTTGTCAGTTCAGCTGAGGCACTAGATTCAATAGGAGCACAAATCCTACTGTAAACTGCACACACAAGGGATCTAGTTTGCATGCTCTTTATGAGAATCTAATGCCTGATGATCTGTCACTGTCTCCCATTACTTCTAGAGAAAACCATCTAGTTGCAGGAAAACAAGCTCAGGGCTCCCACTAATTCTACATTATGTTGAGTTTTATAATTATTTCATTGTTTATTACAACGTAATAATAACAAAAATAAAGTGCACAATAAATGTAATGCACTTGGATCATCCTGAAACCATATTCCCATCCCCAGTCTGTGGAAAAATTGTCTTCCACGAAACTAACCCCTGGTGCCTAAAAGGCTGGGGACTCCTGGGCTAAAGAATCATGTGGTTCCATCCTAGATTATCTCCTGAATAGTGCTTCCAGCTCCAATCAATCAACAACGTTACTCAGCCCTCACCCCCTCCTTATTGCTTCGTCACCAGCTGACCCAGCAGAGCCAGGCACCCGGCTAACTGTGGGCAGCCAAATGAGGTTGGAAGTTGGACAGGCTCACCTATTATTCACCATACCTACAAACCAGCTGGAGAAAGCCCAGGCTGGCGGCCAGATGGAGGGCTCGCGGGCCAGAAAGGGAAGGGCTTGGCTGAGACAGCACCATGGAGATGACAGGTTGAGGTCACTTGCTCCTTTCTCCAGGGCAATGTGTGACAGAGACAGCTGTGCAAGCCAATGGAAAGGAAGACCAGGGGGAATGTCCTGAATCAAGTCACCAATGGGAAGCAGTTTCGCTTTCCCTCTGTCTCTCAGGGCACGAGGCCAGCCAGGCACTGCAAAACAAGTTTTGGTGCCAGAGACTTTGGTGGCTTCCAAGACTGCTTTTTCAGAGACAGGTACTTGAATTCTTGCTTTCAGCTGAGGGGTCGTTCCATCCGTGCTCTGGGAGTTTGGGGGTGTGAATAAGGTCAGGGGACAGTGATGGACAGGCCACTGTGCCAGGACATACCACATTGCTGGCTCACTCCTCCTCCCTGGCAGCTGGTTATTCTTAGCCACAGATTGCTTGCCCTTTCAACTTAGTTGATTAGAGCTGTTTTGAGAGAGTTTCTGGACATGGGAGGCCAGTAAGGGCATCGGTGGCTGCAGGGCTGCGCTCCTCAAGCCAGCCCCCACCAGGCTGCTGCAGCCTGGGCCCCTTCCCTTCTCTTCCCTCAGCCCTGGCAGGCCCGCTCGCTCTCAGCTGACCAGCCCACTGTACAGCAATCAAATTAATGAATCAAATTAACACAGAAATTCATAGACTGCTCGAGGAATAGGAAGAACACACTAAACTTCATTGGAGGGTTTTAAAGTCTCATAACGTGAGAATCTTCAGAACTGGAAGAGAAAGCAGAGGCCACTAACAACCAAGCCCATATTTCTCCTGCCAAGAGCCCGTGCGGAGGAAGCTGCCCTCCCTTCCAGAGGAAAGGTGAATTTCTGTGTGTGGGTGGCCATGGTTTATACCACGTGGCCTCCAGTGCCCTGATTACTGTACTTTAGACAGAGAAGGGCAACTATGCCAAAGGCAGATTCAGAGGCTGGCTGAGCCCAGCAAGCTGGCCTGGTGCTAGAATTTTCTCCAACAGGGGTGGCAATGACCAACTGGGACAATTGCATTTTTCTCTCTCTCTGGAGTTTAAACCTGAGCCATACAGAGAGAGTCAGAGCAGGAACAGATGGGGAAAGCCAAGGACAGGGAAGCAAAGGCAGGCGGGGATGCTGACAGTGGAGCAAGGTTCCATGGGCGAGGGGTGGGACACCGGGTGCCAGCCCCAGAACACCCGGCCCGGGCTCCGGGATGTCTGTCCACTGTATTTCCATTCAGACTCTCCCAAGGAGCCCCCTTTATGAGACCACCTCACTAGGTCTCTCCTATTTACCACCCAAAGGAGCAAGGAATCCATCTGTTCTGTGTTACAGATGAGGGAGTGGAGGCTAGGAGACCACGGGCTGCTCCTCAGGTCACAGAACCAGTCCAGGACAGAGAGGGAACTGGTGACAGTGGCAGATGGCAGAGGAGCCTGAGTTCAGCTGCTGGAACTTTCTGTAATGTCCTTATTATTAGAAACAAGTTTGTAGACAGAGTTGAATTTTGAGTTGCTCATGGATCATGCTCCTCACCACTGCTCCTCAGGTAATTCTGGGAGCAGAGACTACAGCTCTGTGGTTTTCCATCAGCCTTCCCTAGGTTGTGCCTATAGGGAAAATGGTTTAGAAAAGGGGGATGAGGCCGGGCACGGTGGCTCACGCCTGTGATCCCAGCACTTTGGTAAGCTGGGGCAGGCAGATCACAAGGTCAGGAGTTCGAGACCAGCCTGGCTAACATGCTGAAACCCTGTCTCTACTAAAAATACAAAAATTAATCTGATGTGGTGGTGGGCGCCTGTAATCCCAGCTGCTCAGGAGGCTGAGGCAGGAGAATTGCTTGAACCTGGGAGGCGGAGGTTGCAGTGAGCCGAGATCTCGTCACTGTACTCCAGGCTGAGTGACAGAGCAAGACCCCATCTCAGAAAAAAAAAAAAAAAAAAGGAAAGGGGGAAGAATGTTTAGAAAACTCCCTCCAAATGCAGACCTACTTACTGGCTGGGTGTTCTAAAGGCAAATCCAAGCCAGTTTTGTGCTACTCTCTAAAAGCCCATGGAGACCTTGTTGCCCATACCCCAATATTTAATGGAAAGCAAGTTTATAGGGATACTCTCTTTATCACATAAGAAACACCAATAGGCTAAGTCTTATTCTGAGTGGCTGAAGACCTAAGGAAAAAACTGTCAAGGCCAAACTTTGTCTGGTTGGGAAAATCCTCAAAACAAGGTGTATAGTTCCCATTTCCCTTGTCACAGGCTCATGGACACAGCACGGATTGCAGTTGTCGGGGCAGGTGTGGTGGGGCTCTCCACAGCTGTGTGTATCTCCAAACTGGTGCCCCAATGCTCCGTTACCATCATTTCAGACAAGTTTACTCCAGATACCACCAGCGATGTGGCAGCCGGAATGCTTATTCCTCACACTTATCCAGGTGAGAGATTTCAGCTCCTCTATCAGATACAATAGATGTCAGATAGAATGATGTTAGTGGAATTCTCTTGACAAAGACAGCTGGCTATAGGTGTAAGTGTAATATGTAGGGTTTTTTTCTTTTTTCTTTCTTCTTTCTTTCTTTTTTTTTTCTTTTTAGACAGGGTCTCTCTCTGTCACTCAGGCTAAAGTGGAGTGGTGCAATCTTGGCTCACTGCAGCCTCAACCTCCCAGGCTCCAGTGATCCTCCCACCTCAGCTTCTTGTGTACCTGGGACTACAGGTGCACACCATCAAACCTGGCTAGTTTTGGTATTTTTGTTTGTTTGTTTGTTTAGGGTAATTATTATTATTATTATTATTATACTTTAAGTTCTAGGGTACATGTGCATAACCTGCTGATTTGTTACATATGTATACTTGTGCCATGTTGGTGTGCCGCACCCATCAACCTGTCAGCATAGTTTTTGTATTTTTGTAGAGACAAGTTCTGCCATGTTGCCCAGGCTGGTCTCCAACTCCTGGCCTCAAATGATCCATCCCCCTTGGCCTCCCAAAGTGCTAGGATTCTAGCCGCCATGCTTGGCCATAATGAGTGGTTTTCACATCCTGTTGGTTCATCTCTTAGGACAGCCTCAGTTATGCCGCAGGACAAAAACAACCTCCAAATCTTAACAGCTTAAAAGACAAAAGTTTGTTCTTGCTCACACTACATGTGGACTGAGCATCAGCAAGGGGCCAGCTTGTCATCAGGGACCTAAGCCGATGGAGCAGATGTCATCCTGATTGTCATCAGTGCGTGTGCCCAGGGATGGAGGGGCGGGAACCTCTGAGGTTCTCGCCTCTGTGATTAAACACTCTACAGGAAGCAACTTTCAACGCTTCTGATGATGGCTCATTGGCGGAGTAGGCCACATGTCTCCACACTCAGCAGGAGGCCAGCAAGTGTGATTCTAAGGCTCCCAGAAGATTAGCAGAAGCATGCGATGAGCAGCACTGACGACTACATGATTGGCGGCTCTCTCTTTCCACTGATAACAGTAATGACTATCAAGTCAGAAATTACTTGTAATGGAGCTAAAATTATCCTAACTTCTAAGCCTGTATAAGAACAATTATCAGTATGTTTGTAATCAGTCAATCATAATTAGTCAATATGTATTAAGGCCTGAAGATGCATTTATTATTATTATTTTTTAGACAGAGTCTTGCTCTGTCACCCAGGCTGGAGTGCAGTGGCACGATCCTGGCTTACTGACTCACTGCAACCTCCACCTCTGGGGTTCAAGAGATTCTCGTGCCTCAGCCTCCTGAGTAGCTGGAACTACAGGCATGTGGCACCACGCCCAGCTAATTTTTGTATTTTTAGTAGAGACAAGGTTTTGCCATGTTGACCAGGCTAGTCTCAGACTCCTGACCTCCCAAATTGCTGGGATTACAGGCATGAACCACTGTGCCCCACCAATGCATTGATTTTTGAACATGTCCAGGCATCCTTTCCTTTCCGTATTTTCCACTTGAAATGGAGGAGGAAGAAAATAGCATTCAATAGAAACCAAAATCACACTGCAGTAATGAGGTTCATACTCACTGTCCCCATTTCCTCATTTCCACTCTCTTTTTCCTCTTTAATTTTTTTTTAATCGAAGTTATATATGTCCATAGTTTAAACTGTCAAATAGGTTATAACATTGATTACAAACCCCAGCAATCTGGAATATAAAAATTGCCCTATCCTTTTAATCTGGAAACTCATGTTCTTCAACTTAAGAAGCAATCTTTGAGTTACTCAATTGTTAACTTCCTTCCTTCTGAAGTCCTTTTCCCTCTTTCTGGAAATGTTAATATGCTGGACCTCCCAGACTGGTCCTCCAATTCTTTTAGCTTTCTCCCCCTCCTATTTATCTCTCTCTGTTTTACTTTCTGGGAGACTTACTCAATTTTATCTTTTACCTTGTTATTGAATTTTTTGTTTCTACTATAACATTGCTAATATTCCAAAGCTCTTTTTTGTTCTTTGAATTTTCCTTTGTTATAACATCTTATTTGTGTTAGAAGGTTGCAATGTCCTCTCTTATCTTTATGAAGATACTAATAACAGTTTTTAAAAACTTTCTCCCTGAATAGTATCTGAGTATCTGTCATCTCCAAATTGTGGGGTGTTTTTTGTTTTTGTTTTTTTATTTTCTCATTTTTCATGATAGAGGTTTTTCTTGGCCATGTGGTATTCTTTACCAGCCTGCTGATGGTTATGAGTGGGACTCTGAAGAGCAGACGGGAATTTCTGAGTGTTTGCGTAGGGCTTGTCGCCAATGAGCTCACTGGAGCAAGAGGGCAGGGCCATTTATTTGGGGACATCTGTGAGACATCACAGTTTAAGTTTTTCTTCTTGGGCAGGTCATGTTTCCCAGGGAAGAGGCTTCCATGTGCTGCCTGGGGAAGGTGAAGGCCCGGATGCCAGCTGGCATTCTAGAAGGTGACAGGGGAAGAGGCTGGGGTCCTAGCATCCAGTTTGCATGTGTTTCCTTAACTCTCCTGTTTTCAGCATGGCATCCCTGCCTTTGCTGGTGCTTGGTATTTTCCAGTCCAATGACCCCTAAGAAAGAATAGACACATCTTTTATTAGGGTGGTAATGGCAGTAACCTTGGCATTGCAGGTGCAGGAACTTGGCTGGTCAGCTCCTGGGAACTGCCTCTCAGGAAACAAACATGGGCATCTGGTATGTCCACCAGATGCCAGCTGATATAGCTTGGCTGTGTCCCCACCCAAATCTCATCTTGAATTGTAGTTCCCATAATCCCTAAATGTCGTAGGAGGGACCTGGTGGGAGGTAACTGAATCATGGAGGCAGTTACCCCCGTGCTGCTCTTCTCATGATAGTGAGTGATTTCTCAGGAGATCTGATGGTTTTATAAGGGGCTTTTCCCCCTTTGCACAGCTCAGCTCTCATTCTTCTCTTCCTGCTGCCATGTGAAGAAGGACTTGTTCGCTTCCCTTTCCACCATGATCGTAAGTTTCCTGACGTCTCCCCAGCCATGCTGAACTGTGAGTCAATTAAACCTCTTTCCTTTATAAATACCCTGTCTCGGGTATGTCTTCATTAGCAGCGTGAGAACAGACGAATACACCAGCTTACACTAAGTGCTTTTCTTTTGATGAGAGTTCTTGGGACCATTTTCCAGGCTCTCCTTTGTCTGCATCAGGCCTAAGTGAGTGTTCAGAAGGCTGCCAGCTAGTCATGGAATCATCCCTCAAAGAGGGTTGCTCATCTAAGTGTTCACAGGGCCATCAAGGCCCGAGATCTCTTTGGCCAGGTGGCTGGGTCTCCTGGACCAGGGTTTTTCTCTCTGTGGTGCTACTAGATAAAGACTTTGGTCTTCTCTTTGGGTTTCTTTCCTACACACTATTCAGATGAGCCCAGTCATAACTATCTCCTGTGCTCATAAATGTCAATACCATATGGAGACCATGCCTGACCTGTAGGGTTGTTGTGGGGATTAAATGAGTTGATATATGTAAAGCATTTAGAACAATACCTGGCACATAGTAAGCACTATATCGGCATTTGCTACTGTTCCCACCATTCCAGCTATAGTTCTGTTTTAGCAGCATTTGAACATGAATTAGGTCACCAGGCTTCCTAGACCCACTGTTGGATGGGAATTGTCTGTTCTTTGGGTTGACTTCTTCAGCATGTGAATCTCAGTCGCTATTTTGTTTGTAAGCTTTGGGATGAGAACAGGGAGTTGCATTTTGATACAGCCTCACACACTGGCATAGATTGTTGGGTAAAATCTATTTGAGGTCTAATTTAGTTCCCTCTGCAGCTTATTATTTATTTATTCCTTATTTCTAAAGCAGCATCCCCAGTGTGAAATTTTGGAATATAGTGTTAATTTCACATGGGCACATGTTTAAAGATGGCAGTACAGGTTCGCTACTAAAGAAATATTTATTGGCTCTATAACAAGCGAATTATCTGAAAATCCTGCTACTGACATGCCTTCAGTGACCTGGGGGCTTTGCCTGGGAAGCAGGATGTCTGCAAAGGTCTTTCTATCTGTTCCTTGAATTTCAGGGACACCTCTCCAAATGAAAACCAACTTAGCATCCTCTCTGCCTCAGTTCCCTCGTCTCCTCTGTGGCTTCCCTCATAGCAGTCCCTGAGGCTTATTGTTCCCTGGTCCCTGACCTAACCCTAGCCACTCTCTCCTGATCCTTCCACAAGAATCAGACGGCCACATACTTCAGCCACAGCTGGATTTGTCTGTGATTTTGGGTCATTCCTGCTGTCTCTGTGCCTACACTGGACACTATTATTTTGAGGCTTAAACCTCAAGGCCTCTTGTTTCTTCCCCAACAGGCCTGGCACCCTTCCAAAAGTTGTGTCTGGGTCCAATCCCATGTGTTCTGGCAGAGGTGCCTGGGGATGGTACAGTCCCTGCATGCCCCTGCTGGCCTCAGGAGTGCTACTCTGGCTGGCACCTGATTCCACGGTGTGGAGGGTAATGGCAGCTCCTGCTGGGAAGTCTGGCCTGCAGGGTGCTCGCCTCCAGCATGCAAACTTTGTTTCCTTGTACCAGGAGGCAATCCCCTGGGACTCCCCATCGAGGTGCAGTCTGTCCTCTGTCCTGGTTGGCCTGGTCCCCATAGACCTGCCCATGTCATCCACTGTGTTTTCAGCCCCCAAGAAAGAGGCCCTCCGTCCTTCGTCCTGTTGTCTCAACTGTGTGGCCAGCTGGATCCCGCAGCCATGAACTAAACTCTGCTCAGGTTGGTTATAGATCTGCCAAGGACCTCTGTAATATACCTAGTACCAAAAACCACCTTCCAGCTGCCTCGCATGCCAGGTTTTGCCCTTATTGGCCTGTTTTCCCTCCATTGATTAATCATATGAGCAGATTTGGACAGCGTGTGTCAACATGCAAATCTCTTGTTGCTGACAGATCCTCTGCCACAATGTGGCACTTTATATTAATATTTCTCCCTGCTTCCTTATTTTATTTTTGCCTCCTTAGTTTTTTTCCAAGTTTCTAGGAAGGAGCTTATTTGAAGCATTGTCATTATCATCATTTTCCTTTCTGTTCCACTTTGCTTTTCTCCATGATTACAGACACACCCATTCACACGCAGAAGCAGTGGTTCAGAGAGACCTTTAACCATCTCTTTGCAATTGCCAATTCTGCAGAAGCTGGAGATGCTGGTGTTCATTTGGTATCAGGGTAAGTGAAGAAATTTGAAGTTATTTTAGAATGTAGCATGATCTTAACAGGCATTAGAGTTCAACATAAAATATTTACTGAGTACCTGCTGTGAGCAGAGTGCTGACTTTGATGCAGGAGGATTCAGAAAGAGCATTATAGGCTTTACCCAAAGAACGGAAGAAAGGCAAGTTATGGTATTAGACTTTTTAACAATAAACAACAATCACAGTTTCTCATCACAAATAGGACTGATTTTGGGTTTCCTCAGAGACCATGCAGTGATTTGCAAATTTGGTTAAAAAAAACACGTAGGAGGTAAATGCTGGGTTTGGGTGACGTGGGGATGCTGCAGCCGATGGAAAGCAAACAGGTATGATGCTGGGATGGCTGCAGAGACCTAAGGGATAGGGACTTCTTATTTATTCGGTGTCCTTGGAGAATGAGATCTTCCAAAGAAGGAAATTTTGTAGGTCACTAAACTTGCCTTTTGAAGTACCATTTGGAAAAAAAATATTTCTGAAACTGTTAGCACACTTCTATTTCATTTTTAATGTATAATTTCAGTAGGCATGCATAATTAAATGAAAATTTGAGAATAAATGCTATTTAACATTTTTATTAGTAAGACTAGCACTTAAAACATGACATCTTTTAATATCTTCCTAGACTGAGATCACTTAATATTCTATCACTTTCAATTTACATCTCAGTTTCATCATATGACATAACATACATGGCATTGGTGCATATTACACATGTAACATACATGTGTTAATCTGTGTGATAACAGTCTTTCTGTGGCCTTCTGAAAAAACGTGTCTTACCTCCTCTTTTGATATCAGGCTGCCCACTGACGTTTTCTGCTCGTCTTGTGTACACACTTGCATTGGGTGAATGTCTACCCTTTTCTCTTCTTGTTTTTCCTGACGGTCAAAAACACCAAGACGATGCTGACGTCAGTAATTTCCCAAAAGCCCCTCTTCAAAGTAGTAACTTTGCTTTTCTATCAATCTATGGATTGATTCTTCTGTATAAGTAAATCTAGAGCCAGTTGATGAGCCCAGTAGAAAAAACATTCTCTTTGATTTATGGTTATACTGTCTTTGTCCAAAACCAACATGAGCCAGTCTAATTCACAAATTTTGGCTCTAAGTAATTTTTGGAAACAGCCATGTCCAAAATTCAAATGCCCTGTGCATCTTTGGCATAAGTATATAGGCTTATTCATCTATTTATTCCTTCAAAACAACATATTCAGCATTCTTCAGTATCAGGTTCCTTCTTAGGTATTAGAGATATAGCAGTGAGCAATTTAGTAATACTGCTTGGCATATAGTACATGCTTGACAAATATGCGTTGAGTTAATTTTTAAGGAAGCCAGACACAGTGCTGCCCTTATGTAGCTTATGGTCTGTAGAGAATGCAGTAAATCAAATGAGTTACCAAACTCACTGGGGGCATGAGTTACCAAAAGGAAGAAGTTAGGGTGCTATGGAAGCATATGTCTGGAGAAGAAACTTGCTCTGGGAAGTGATGAGAAGCCATCCAGATCAAAGTGTTTCATCCAAGACCGTCAGGAAGAGTGTAAGTTAGTCTGGCGATGTTGCAGAGGTGAAGTAGGGGTGAGGCAGGGTGGGAGACGAAGGAGACAGCATTCCAGATGGAGGAAACAGCATACACCTAGCCCTGAGTCTAGGGCGACTGTGGTGTGTGGGAGGGACTGAAGGAAGTCCAGAGAAATGGGAAGGCATTGAGGGAGTTTACACAGTGAAGTGACTGGTCATAATTGCATTTCAAAAATACGTTTTCTGCAGTGTGGAGAATAGATTTGTGGGAAGACATGATGATGAGATAGATTGGGTGTGGATAATAGAAACAGAGAGTGGGTGGACTTGAGAAATGCCTAAGAGGAGATTTGATAGGACTTGTCAGTTGATGGTGTGTGAGAGGTGAGTAGGGACAGAGAATCAAGGATGATCCTTGGGTTTCTAGCATTAGCACCTGCATGGATGGGTACCATTTTCTGAGTTAGGTAGGATTGGGAAAAGGGTGGATGTGTGTGCGTGTGTGTGTGTGTGCATGCGTGTGTAAATGCATGAGACTTCTAAGTAGACTGATCCAGTGGGGAGTAGGTAACACGGGTCTGGATCTATTTTTGGAGCTCAAGAGAGAGAATGGACTGGAGATATAACCTTCTAAGTGCTCAGGACTGGAAATGCAGCCTTCTAAGTGTCTGGCCTGTAGGTCATGGTGAAGATATGGAAGAGGGCAGTCTAGCCCAGGGCAAGAGTGGGCCAGCCCAGAGCCCTGCAGTAAAGGACATTTGTACCTTCATGGGGACTGCTCTGAATTAATTACCTACAGATACACATTCTGATGTGGAAATTATTAGCAACTATGCATAGCACTCAAATTATTTTCCTTGCTATTTTTGAGCAATGATGATTTACAACTTTTTTTTTTTTTTTTTAGGCAGGGTCTCACTCGTCTAGGCTGGAACGCAATGGTCCAATTCAGTTCACTGCAGCCTCGACCTCTCTGGACTCAGTTGATCCTCCCACCTCAGCCTCCCCAATAGCTGAGACTGTATAGGCTTGTGCCTCCACACCCAGCTAATTTTTGTAGTTTTTGTAGAGCTAGGGTTTCACCATGTTGCCCAGGCTGGTCTCGAACTTCGCCTTGGCTTCCTAAAGTGCTCGGATTACAGGTGTGAGCCACCATGCCTGGCATTGTAACATTTATTCACATACTGATAAAAACAACCCAATATTTACAAATCTAAACATTTGCATAGCAGCTATTAGGAGTACTATTACAACCTTCTTGTTAACAACCAAATCTAGGCAGGAGCTTTTTAGAAAAGGAGTACTAAATTCCATCTTTAAAAAGCATGTTACTTTTAAGATGTTTTATTTGCCCAGTCAGCAACAACTGCTATTTAGCTACTGAGTTATCTGAACCTAAGAGAATAGTAAAATAGATCATTTTCTCTTTGTATTTATAGAAACTACGTTTTTTAAGTGCTCCAGGCCAAGTGTAGTGGATCATACCTGTAATCCCAACACTTTGGGAGGCCAAGGAGGCAGATCACTTGAGCCCAGGAGTTTTAGACCAGCCTGGGCAACATAGTAAGACTCTGACTCTACAAATAATTTAAAAAATTAGTTGGGCATGGTAGCACGCACCTGTGGTCCCAGCTACCTGGAAGGCTGAGGTGGGAGGATTGCCTGAGCCCCGGAAGTTGAGGCTGCAGTGAGCCGTGATTGTGCCACTGCACTCCTACCTGGGTGATGGAGTGAGATTCTGTCTCAAAAATAAAATATAAAATAAAATAAATAAAAGCTCTAGAGAATGTCACGTGAAGTTTACTAGAAATATGTTATTTCACAAATTTCAGAAAAAAATTTAACTTAATATGTTTGAGTTGGCAGATATTTCAGAGCACTCCTACCGAAGAAGTGCCATTCTGGGCTGACGTGGTTCTGGGATTTCGAAGGATGACTGAGGCTGAGCTGAAGAAATTCCCCCAGTATGTGTTTGGTCAGGCTTTTACAACCCTGAAATGCGAATGCCCTGCCTACCTCCCGTGGTTGGAGAAAAGGTCAGTTGAAATGCTCCCTGCTATTTCCTTATCTGTCATAGCCATAAATTACTTTGTAGCTATTCATAAAATACATACTGAAAAGTCTCTGCCACCCCTCAGAGCTCTTTTACATTGCCTTGCCGCTCACAAATGGCTAGTGCTTTGTAAAAGAATCTGAGGACAGTGTCTGCGTCACAAGGACTAAGTCACACCATGCTTCTAGTAATTTGTCTTCTATTTTTGGTGTGGACTTTGATGCCTGACTTATTCCCTATCCTTCTTGCCCCAGGTAAAACCCTCTTACTGAACCAGTATCTTAGTTTTCCTCATCTGTAAACTGGAAGAGTTTGGAGAATATGTTTCTAGCTATAAAATGATATGATTTACTCTAATTCTTTGGATGAGAGAATCTTTTGCTTATTATAAATTATTTTTGAATTTTTTCTCATTTGTGTTCAAGAAAAAAAGTTTCATTATTTCCTTTTGTCTTAAATAAGAACTCTGAAACTAAGGACCTGTCCAAATTATGCCACTGCTTCCTCACTAAGCTCAGTCTGTGATAGCTTGAACTTGCATTTTGGCTTACTTTTCAGGACTTTCGGGAAACTAGTACCTGGTTTCCAGTTAGGAAACACATCAAGAGTACCTCCATTTGAGATACATCAATAAATCTGTCTCTAGTTTAGTCTGGACTTGCAGGCATGTTGAGAGTTGTGAAACATTGATCCTTTCAATTCCCATAGGTGTATATTTTGGTAAATAGGAGCGATGTAAATTATTGGGTAAATGTTGGGAAAGTGACTTGAAGTAGACCGAGGCAACAGTGATCTGGTACCAGATGTAGGCTATAGGATAATTGATTCATATAATTCATTAATTACACAACTTTTTGTTGAACACTTATATATAGCTGGCATTATGCTAGAAGCTGGTCAAAAAGAAGGATAAAATATGATTTATTTTTAAAATAATTTCATGGTCTATTGGGGATGACTGTGTGTGTATGTGTTTGTATATTAATTAACAATGGCAGTGACACACATGGTAAAATAAACTACAGACTTACACGGGTTGGAATGGGAGCAGAAAGGAGGAAGCCTAGACCTGCTAGGCACATGTCAGTGGCATCACGATCTAGTTTTGTAGCTTTTCAAGTGTTCTTCTCACTTTTACCTCTTAGCAGTTTATATGGGACATTTTGCTTCTGTAAGTCCTAGTTTCATAAAACCCATGCCCTTTTGTGCCTTGTTCACTGGCCCATAAACCGCTGTTTAATTGCCAAGTTTGGACTGGTCTACATCAGCTGATAAACGTATATTTTGAGCTATCACATGATGGAGTTGCCCACTGGCCAACAAGCAAATTTTAGTAGGATCTCCATCTTTCCTGAGTGGCAATAGTGTGTAGTGTTGAATTTTCCCCCTTATAAAAATGACTAGAAATATAAAATTGGAAGCATTGATGCTAGTGATAAGGAATTGAGGCATCATATAACTTATCTTAACAAAATCCAGAATAAAATAAAATAAAACAAAAAAAGTTAGAACATGTGGAAAAAGGCAATAAAATAAAATAAAATTTAGGTAAGTGGAAATTATTAGGCATGGCAAAAAATAGTAGAGTTAACTTTAAATGCAATGCATAATTATTTAGATTATGACCCAAAAAAAAAGCTCAAAATGGAAGAACATGTACAAAATATTGTGTATAAAAGGTGAGGTGTCATTAAGGAGTTTAACTTTTTTTGGTATTACTAGTGGTTTGGGTGTTGAAGTTTCATTATTACCCCCAAGTCCATTGTGTGGCTTTCTCATCTTGGATTTTTGTCTTAATGATCAGTAAGGTTTCTAGAAAACTTGGCTGGAGCCCTGTGGTCTCCAGCAGATCAGAAAGAGGCAGATGAGTGAGAACCTAAGAGTGTTGTTCTCCCTCAGAGACATGGTCTAGGGCTGATTAAGGGCTTTCCTGGGTGGGGACGGCCAGGCGTATGTGTCAGGGATGGTAATTGAGAGAGAGCTAAGGGAGGTAGAGAAACTCTAATAAACTCTTCATACAGATTCCTAACGTTTTGCTTCATTATTTTTGCTTTCTTTTTACTCCTTATACATATTTTCTTTCAGAACCATTTGAAAGTAAGTTGCAGTTTTCCTCTTGTGGCTCAGGCTGGAGTGCAATGGTATGATCTCAGCTCACTGCAACCTCCACCTCCCAGGTTCAAGCGATTCTCCTGTTTCAGCTCTCAAGTAGCTGGGATTACAGGTGCCCGCCACCACACCCGGCTAATTTTTGTATTTTTAGTGGAGACGGGGTTTCACCATGTTGGCCAGGCTGGTCTCAAACTCCTGACCTCAGGTGATCCACCCGTCTCAGCCTTCCAAAGTGCTGGGATTACCGGCATGAGTCACCGCACCTGGCCCCAGGTTTAAATATTTAAATACTTGTTCTCAGAACAAGGGTGTCCTCTTACATAAACACAGTAGTATAATAAAATCAATATCATTATATTGACACAACACTAAAATCTATGGACCTTATTCATATTCTGCTAATTGTCCAAATAATGTCCACATATGAATATAAATACACACAACCCATAATTTTTTCCAGTCCATGATCCCATTGCAGTCACACATTGTCTTCAGTTGTCATGTCTCTTTAGTCTCTAGTCTGTCTTTGTCTTTTATTACATTTACAAGTGTGAATAGTACAGATCAGTTGTTTTGTATAATAGAATGTCCCTCAGTTGGGGTTTGTGTGATGTTTCTCGGGATGGGATTGAGGTCCTGCATTTTGGGAGCTTATGGGTAATCAGGGAAGGGAATGCATAGAAGTAATGTTGAATCCTTATTGCATCATAGAAGGAGGCAGACGATATCAGTTTATCCCCTTATTGGGGCTGCTAACTTTCATCACCCAGAATGTCAGGTATCTCTACTGTGAGGTTACTACTTTTTCTCTTTGTAATTACTAAATATTTTGTTGTGATATACCTGAGACTATGTAAATATCCTATTCCCATGAAACGAGTTCCTATGATAGTAGTACTTTCACCTACGAGTTTTAGTATCCATTGATGATTCTTGCCTGAACTATTTATTACTGTGGTGTTTGCCAAGTGATCATTTTATAACTCCATCTACATAGTTTGCTTTCTACTGTAAAGAAGTTTTCCTTTTCCTATATTTATTTATATCAGCATGAACTCATGGATACCTATTTTATTCAGTGATTTATAACTTACTCCCTCTAATTATTTTGATGTTCAAATTGTCCAAGATTAGCTGAATAGGAGCCCCTTCAAACTGCTCTTGTGTCTTTATGATATGTTCACTTGATTTCCTTTTTTTTTAAAGCACTTTTTTACTTTGGGGCACAACAAAATTCCACACACCCCAAATTTTGAGAAGAAAAACGTTTTCTTTTCATGAATATTTTCCACCATCTTTCCCTTAACACGAACCTAATGCAATGCCACAATTTAAATTTATGAATTCAGTGCAGAAAGAAATCATCTTTTCTCTTTTTCCATTCTCTTTTCCTCTGTCCCCTGAAATTTTCACTCTGTTGCAATGTAAATCCTGATTTGAGGTGTAGCTGAAGAACACACCCAGCATCAGACCCACCTCTACCACAACCACCAGGAAGGCCAAGTTGACATTCAGAATTTCTAGATTCCTAAGAGTGCTGCATCTTCACATGGCAGCAAGGGGGCCCAGAGGCATGCCAGGAAGCACCCGCGCTCTTTCCATATCTTCCCTGAAGACAGTTGTCCTTGGCCACTCCTTGGGCTCCGGGGTGCACACAGTGGCACAGTCTGCCCCTGGGAGGAAGACAGTGCAGGCCCTGAAAAAGGGCAGGGAATATGGGGATCCTGGGTCCCCAGAAGACGGGCTAGAAGGGAAGGCATAGGACTCTGGCTGGGCGCATGCCCCAGTCCCACACACTCAAGAAGAAGGGCATGGCTGGAGAAGGGCCAGAGCGGGGTCCTCTGGTTGACCAGCTGAAAGAAGGTGCGGCTCAGATGAGCCAGAGTAAGTTTTGAGTCCTAGTGGTAGCCTTGAGCTTATGAGTAATCAGGGAAGGGGGTGTGAAGCGTTTCTTCACAAACTTTCTTCACCCAAACTTTCACTGAAGCATTGGCTCTAAAGTCTAGAAGTGAAATGCAAATGCTTAATTCCTCCTGGGAGAGAGGGCTCATTGCTTTCATTTTGCTTTAAGGGGCAAATTTTTGATAAGGCCCTGGGGAGATGAGGAGAGTTCTGATGGGGCAGGGAGGGGGCATGAAGGCCCAGGGCACTTGAAGAGGTGTCACTGTCGGAGGGGGCCGAGGCAGGGACGCCAGCCTCCCCCTCAGCACACAGTCCTCTCCTCTGAGGAGTCCTCATAAGTCTCCCAGTTGGCCTGGTGCCGCCCTGCGTCGTGGGCAGTGTCTTCCTCTGCAGGGGCTGGGGCTCCCCACGCGGGACTGTGAGTGGGCGCCAGTCCCCGCCCCGGCCCGCTCCTGCGCACCTCCCGGCTCCCACTACTCCGAGAGAGAATGTTTTAGCTCCCGGCAGCCCGCGTCATTTCCACACCCAACCAAATATTATCTGAATGATTTCTTCCTGCTTCCAAAGCTGGAAGACAGGCCCCGTAGTTCCATCATCGCTGTGTTTTCAGGCCTGACCCCTGACTGCGGGAGGAAGGCTTAGGTGAACCCTGCCACCCCGTCCTCAGCTGCGGGCTTGCGGTCAGCATTTCCCGCCACTTAAAATGCTCCCCCGCCAGGGGGCTTCAGGCCGCGGGGACCGCAACGCCATGGGCCTGAGACCGGGGGAGGCGGCGGTGCCTGGAAATACGCCGCCTCCGGACTGTGGGTCAGTTATGGGCAGCGGGGAGGAGAGGACCGAGGGCTGCCCTTGTCCCCCAGAGTCCTGGGGAGACCTTCTTCAGTCCGTTTGTTTGATATGGGGGCCCGCTAGGAAGGCGGCCGAGACGTGAGTGCCTCAGACAGAAGGCACGGGGTGTGCTGCGAAGGAAGACTTCAGCGCCTCTGCTCCTCAGCCTCTTGTACCCCTGAGACCTGGCTCCCTCCTGACCCCGGTGTGGGGCCTCCACAGACAGCTCCCGATGGCCCCTGCCCATGCAGATTAGCTCCCTGCAGCCTGGAGCCTGCGTCCGACCAGGCTGGTGGAAGAACGCACGTCCCCTTTCCTCCCGCAGGAGGCTTTGCAGCTCCGGACTCCTCTCAGCCCAAAACGGGCCTTTCAGGGCGAGCACTTCAGGCAGGGTGGGCAGCAGGGCCACGTCCCGGTGAGGGAGCGACACCTGGGCCTCACTCTGGGCTGCCGCCCACTAACCTCCTGCCAGGCGACCCAGATGGGACGCCACACAATCTCTGCTTGTTCCTCACACTCAGGGTCTATTTTGTTGCCACCTACGCCTCTTCCACACAATGTGAGTGTTCAGCCTTCAGTGTTCTCACTCAAAAATAAGCATTTGCTCAGCAAGCCACACAGCAATGGCTTCAACCTAAGCACGATTCTTCTGAAATAATACAAACTTCCGCAAAAAATGTTTTTGTACTACAAATTAGATCGTTATTGTTTTTCAAAAGATAGAAGAGATCATCTCCTTCTCCAACAAAAAATAAAACAATAATGCCCAATAATATACAGAACAAACACAAACAAAAACCCCACAGAGTTTGAGTCACCCATGCAGGTCATATTTTATATCATATTCTGCCAGTAGAGTTAAATTCTACTGCTTTATTACTGGCTCCTTCCAGGAAATGAATCAGCGAGGCATTAAGTCTTCCTCCAGGCAGCCCATCTAAATCAATCCTCCCGGAGGGACCAGGATTGTCCTGCCTTTGATGAGATTCAGAAAACTGGGTGGCCCATTTCTGTGCTGGGCCATGGTAACATGGACACACTTATCTCTTTCCAAGAGGCCATGCCTTATCCTGTGTCCCCAGGGAGGCCCCATGCTGACCTCAGCACTGGCCACTGAGCTAGTTGCCTGGTACTTTCCCTGCCCCTCCTCTGATTAGGCCTCTCTGTAACTTTCTCTGGGAGAGTCCTCTAGCGCTCATCTTTTTCTTCTCCTGTATCTTGTGTTCTCCTGCTCGGCCTGACTCACAGTAATGCCTATGAAAGAATCTGGCTTCCTTGGCACCATCATTAGCCCTATTAGACAGCTATGTCTGCCCTGGAGCTCACCAGGAGCTTGTCCTTTCCCCTGTCACGGGCTCTCCACATCACAGCCCCTGCCTCCCTGTTTAGTGCTACCTGAGATTCCTTTCTTGCCATGGCTTCAGCTTCAGTGGAGTATGGGAATTGCCTCTGATTCCAAGAGCACAGAGGGGATGAGGGGACTCTTTGCTCCTGGGAGGTCGAGTGTATGTGTATGTGTGTGTGTGTGTGTGTGTGTACATGTGCATTTAAGATTTGCTTAGTGGACCCTTGTTTTCCTCAGGGGCACAGCCAACTCAATTTACCTCCTTGCTGAAACTCCCAGTGAGGTGAAGGAAAGGCGCTGAGGGTGACCATCCTCCATGTCTGTGGATCAGGCCGATGCAGTCCAGCAGAGGGCTAACTTAAGCTTGGGGAAATGGACGCTTTTATGTTTTAGGGTGATGACCAGAGGATGTTGGGCTGGGGCTATTTTGTGAGTCCTGCTTCTTGAGTGCCCCCAACCCCATTTCCTCATGGGAGGTTGGGACAATGGTATTCTCTCTCTCCAGGATGAGGTCTTGCTCAATTGCAAGAAGCCTCAAGAGGAAAGTCACCATGCTTCTTGTACCTCCAACCATGTCACCCCAAACTTGCAGAATAACTACCTCATATGGTCATAAAAGCAGCCTGGTAGGCACTTGGTCACCTAATTTAACATCTGACTTCTGGGTACAGTTTCCTCCTATGCATTGGTGCCATCTTATGCATTGCCCATGGGGTATATAATAATGACTGGGCATCGCTATGTGGTTGCATTACAACAGCATAAAGGTGACCAGTCTCCAGGCACATTTAATGAGTTTTCCTCTGGGATCCAAGGCCTATGAGCAATGCAGCACAGGAAACCTGACAAGGCCTAGCCACTAGGATAGCTTAAGAAGTCACCAGGCACAGGTTGGACTTTTATCAGTAGCTTGACCAGCAGGGAACCTTTGAAATGGAAAAGAAAAGACATTTACACTTATTGAATACTTGCATAATCATCATAGAAATGCTGTAAGCTAGGCACTCTTATCCCTAGGAAACAATTTCAGTGAGTTTTAAAAATTTGCTGACATCCCAAGGCTGGCAGATTCTCTTATTCCCCCAAATTATGAAAATAATCTGAGTTTTAATTAATTAGGATATCTGGAGCACAGAACATAATGTTCAAATATTAACACATGGAATCTACAATGTAAGAATCAAAAAACCCCACAAAATCAAAATAATGTTCAAATAATGATCAGTTAAAACTTTTCAAAATTGAAATATCATCCTTAATGAAACATAAGTGATATACAGGTATGGAGGGTACGAATACTCATAGATGATGCACTGGGTCTTGTGTTTTACAGTAGCATGAAAAACCCCTAAGCACTTTTTAAAAAATAAAAGGTCTTTATTGAGCAGCTATAGTGTGTTAGGCACAGTGTTATGCTTTTTCCAGACGTTGTCTCATTTCATTTTCACAACGAGCCTAGGGAGTCAGTATTATTACCCCCATATTATGGATACAGGATTAAAGCTTAGAGAAGTGGAATAATTTGGCCAAGGTCATATGAATGGTAAAGGGTAGAGGCCTCCTAAGTACTTTTTAAAGGTGTTTTCTTTGTGTTCACCTTTTGAAAGATTATAAACACGCTGAAACGTGTTGCTCAGTATTACTACAAAACTCCAATTTACTCTTCTTTCTATGCCAATGTTTAGGTGAAAAACAACCTTTACAGAGTATTTTACCTTTAAAAACATTTATCTATTACTATATGTTTAAGAACATAATTTAAGTTTCTAAATTGGTTATTCTTACCGAGAGAGCCAAAAAAAAAAAAAAAAAAAAAAAACCTGTCTCCATAAAGTTTGCTACATTAAATACTTTTTATCTACAAACAGTTTTACTTATAAAACAAACAAACAAACACAACAGTAGCTCCAGCTTCATTCTCTCTCTTTAACTCCTTTTAGTTACACCAAAAAGTAATCCATTGGCTTTATTGGTTCTCTGTGGCCCCAAAGTGTAGATGCTTGCCCAATTCTTTTCTTTGGTTTCCTCATCTCAGGTAAACAACATACTCCCTTCCTTGGATTTTTAGAATAAAAAGCAACCAAATTTAGGTTCTGTTGTTTGAAGCACTGATGCTGGCAATGCAGCTTGCATTTAATAGGAAGGGCGTTGCAGGTTCATGTGATCTCAGAGCAAGCGGAGCCTCTGAGTTCTTCTTGCCTCCTAAGGGTGCTGGGCAGAGTACAAGCCCTCAACAAATATTTGCTGAATAATCAATGAGTCTAATCCAGAGGGTTCAAACTGTTCTTGAAACTGCTCAGTGGAGATACTTCAGAGGTCTCTGCAGAGGGAGGGAGTGTGAAGAGACCGAGCAGATGGAGCTCTGCCCAGCAGCTTGGCCTTCAGTCAGATGCAGAGAACTGCAAAGATGCTGAGACAACAGCCTATGGCTGGTACTTGATGGAATATGACGCTGAGCTATTGGGGTCAGGGTCTAAGATGCCACTGAGTAGCAACGTTGGTCTCTTCCGCACTCATCAACGTGAGGCATTTTCTCTTCCTTCCTTCCTTCCTTCCTTCCTTCCTTCCTTCCTTCCTTCCTTCCTTCCTTCCTTCCTTCCTTCCTTTTTTCTTTCTTTCTTTTCTTTTCTTTTCTTTTCTCTTCTCTTCTCTTCTCTTCTCTTCTCTTCTTTTCGAGATGGCGTCTTGCTCTGTCTCCCAGGCTTGAGCACAGTGGCACGATCTCGGCTTGAACCTCCACCTCCTAGGTTCAAGGGATCTTCCCATCTCAGCCTCCTGAGTGGCTGGAATTACAGGCGTGTACTGCCACGAACGTGAGGCATTTTCTAGAAATGCAATTCAGCATCAGAAGGCCAGTTTTCTGCTGATCTTAATACAAGTTTAAATTAAACTTTCCAACCGGGAAGTGGGATGGAAAGTTAGAATCACTTCAAAGAGACCCTCCTTGCTAAGTTAAAATTAGTTGTCAAACCCATGCCATCATTGACCACCATAGCCACTGCAGAAGTTTCTGACTTTTCTTATTATTTTCCTTCACATTAAACCTGTTTATCTGGCCTTGAAAGTAGATAGTGCTCAGAACTGCTGTGATGATCACTTCTGCTCTCTTAGGGGCAGGCAGGATACAAGCACTCTGCCTCCATTTTCGAGGGCAGCCCTTCCCAGTTTCTCCCTGAAACGGCTTGGATGGCAGCAGTCAGAGAAAGAAGATGCCAAAGTTGTGCCACCCTGTATTTTTCTCCAGACAAAAAGAACCAATAGGATGTGTAAGATCGGCGTGGTGCATTGGCAGGCAAGCAGGAGATCCAGGAGAGCCGATGGTGTAGCTCCAGTCCGAAGGCCAGCAGGCTTGAAATCCAGGAAGAGCCAATGTTTTAGTTCCAGTCCAAAAAGAGGAAAAAGCCAGCGTCCCAGTTGGAAGGCAGTTCAGCAGAAGGAATTCTTTCTTCCTTGGAAAAGGGTCAACTTTTTTGTTTCATTCAGGCTTTCAACTGCTAAGATGAGGCCTACCCACATTAAAGAAGGCAATTAGCTTTACTCTGCCTACTGATTTAAATGTTTTTCTCATTCAAAAACACTTTCCGCAGAAACACACAGAGTATGTTTGACCAAATATCTGAGAACCCATAGCCCAATCAAGTTGACACATAAATTAACCATCACAGGTCCAAATCAGGATTTCATATCGTCTTTAGTATTGGCTAACACTTACTTCCAGTCCACTAGGTATGGGGCACTTAGCTGGGTCATAGGGATGGTAAGAAGCATAAGATACAATCTCTCCCCTTGAGGAATTCGTGATTTATTGATAACAGTCCTCTAAAATGTTTTGTGATTGATGACTGTTCAAAGTAGTGGCCATTATTTTATTGGAACCTCACAACCATCCTGTGAGACAGGCAAGGGAGGTATCCTCCCCACGATGCAGATGAGGAAACTGAGATTTGGAGAAGTGAGGTGAGTTGGCCAAGAGCTCAAAGCTAATGTGAGGCAGAGCTGGGACATAAAGCCAGGTTTTCTGATTTCACACCACTTCTCCTTTAAAACTTAGTCAATTCTGCCAAGCATTTACACTTCTGTCTGCCAGTTCCTCTGTCAGCCCTTGAGGAAGGGCACTGTCACTCACACCCTTCTGGCCCCTCTTAGCAGCGCCCTGCATGCAAGCATTCGGTCTGCATCTATTGAACAGAGCTGCTGATAGTCTCTTTCTCTATTCTACAAGTGATCTGTGAATAAGATTACAGGTCCTGGAGGTTATTGTTTATTGGGTAGACTTTCCGTTTTGTGAGATTAAAAAAGTTCTGGAGGCTGGGTGTGGTGGCTCATGCCTATAATCCCAGCACTTTGGGAGGCAGAGGCAGGTGGATTGACTGAGCTCATGAGTTGCAGACCAGCCTGGGCAACATGGCGAAAACCTGTCTCTATCAAAAATACAAAAAATTAGCTGGGCATGGTGGCACATGCCTGTGGTCTCAGCTACTCAGGAGGCTGAGGTGTGAGGATCACTTAAGCCCAGGAATTCAAGGCTGCAGTGAGCTGAGATCATGCCACTGCACTCCAGCCTGAGTGACAGAGTAAGACCTCATCTCAGAAAAAATAAAAGTGTTCTGGAGATGGAGAGCTCATATGGATGGTGATGACGGTTGCACAACAAGGTGAATGTGCTTAATACTACTGAACTTTACACTTAAAAATCATCAAAATGGTAAATTTTATGTTATATGTATTTTACTTCAATTTAAATAAAGACTGCAGGTACTGGATAAGCCATTTCTTTTCATGATTGATATAGTTGGTCCAAAAAACATACCAATTACCAATCACAGATGCCATTTAGCTCATCAGCTACAAATATTTTGTGTTCTTCTCGTGCTAACACACTTGTAGACGAAGAGCTGGTGGGGATATGACCCCTGTACCTTTTAGTTAGGGAGACCAGACTAATACAAAGGAGCATGCAAGAGTTAACAATATGAGATAAAATGTAGCAAATTTAGTGTTAAATAAGTAGTAGAAATAAGAAATGCTTGGACATGTAAAATACCAAATCAACTTGGCATTTATCCAGCATCTATAACAATATAGGAATTCTACAAAATTTTAAAAGGGCAAAGCATATAATTACCTTTGTTTTGAACTTTCAAGTGGTTTCCATTTAGATTCAACTTTAGAAATCCCCAGTTCCTAGGACGTGAAGCAGTTGATGGCTAGAATTTGGCCTGATTGGGCCCTGGAAGCTCCTGGGGTATTTGTTCATGAGATGATCGCCTAATTTTTGTTCCTGGGTTCCTTTTGTTTACTTCCTGGAAGTAGTTGATCAGAATGCTAACAAAGGTTCACTTCATGACCTCTCTTCCATAGGATAAAAGGAAGTGGAGGCTGGATGCTCACTCGGCGAATAGACGACCTGTGGGAACTTCATCCGTCCTTCGACATCGTGGTCAACTGTTCAGGCCTTGGAAGCAGACAGCTTGCAGGAGACTCAAAGATTTTCCCTGTAAGGGGCCAAGTGCTCCAAGTTCAGGCTCCCTGGGTGGAGCATTTTATCCGAGATGGCAGTGGGCTGACGTATATTTATCCTGGTATGTCCCATGTAACCCTAGGTGGAACTAGGCAAAAAGGGGACTGGAATTTGTCCCCAGATGCAGAAAATAGCAGAGAAATTCTTTCCCGATGCTGTGCTCTGGAGCCCTCCCTCCACAGAGCCTGCAACATCAGGGAGAAGGTGGGCTTGAGGCCCTACAGGCCAGGCGTGCGACTGCAGACAGAGCTCCTTGCCCGAGATGGCCGGAGGCTGCCTGTAGTCCACCACTATGGCCATGGGAGTGGGGGCATCTCGGTGCACTGGGGCACTGCTCTGGAGGCTGCCAGGCTGGTGAGCGAGTGTGTCCATGCCCTCAGGACCCCCATTCCCAAGTCAAAGCTGTAGATGACATAAAATGACAGCAAATAGACTGAGAGACTGTTGATCAAAGCACAGAATAGGTTCAAATGACTTTTCCACTGCACGTAAGTTTAATTAGACATTTCTTTGTTTTCAACATTAGAAGTGGTATAACATGTAAGCCGAGCACAGTGGCATGCCTATAGTCCCAGCTACTTGAGAGGCTGAGGCAGGAGGATCACTTGAGCCCAGGAGTTTAAGTGCAATCTGGATAATATAGCCAGACCCCACCTCTAAAAAAACCAACAACAACAAAAGAAATGATGCAACATGTAGGCTTACTTAGGAAGTCTACCATTGATGACATAGGGCATAAAGCTCTATTTTTTGTTAAAAAATACTTCTTATAGAGTAAAATTTCTTTAGAACTGATGTCCAAGGACCTATGCAGATTTATATGAATGTTGGAAGCTATAGAGATTTTGATATCATTTGGCTTGTAAATCCACAGGAAGAGATAATGTATGGAAAACACTTAAATCACTGTCAATTGTAGAGCTGCCCATGATCTTCTTAGGTTATAGCCAAGTCAGCAACATAATTCCTCTAAATAAAATTACATGGTGCTCACGCAATGCAGGATTATTACGTTTAATTGAAGACAAAGCATGCTTGTTCCTATTACTGGCGGCAACCTTTTCCTCCCCTCAGCTGGTAATGATGGTAGGAGACAGAGATGAAGCTGCCTGTGGATGTCATATCACTTCACTAGCTGCCTGGGGTCAAACACCTAGGGGTTGTACATTCCATTACTGTAAATGGTTGAGAGCTGGTTTGCGGTATGTTTGGCTTAAGCATTTTTGAAGATGAACAGCATGTGCAGCCAAAGAACTAATTTGCTAATTAAGGTGAAACAATCATTCTGAATGAAATATAATCAGAGTATTCTGCAGTTTGTTAAGAAGTTTTGGGGAGGAGGGGAATGTGTCTCACAATAAAATGAGTTGCAATTGTTGAGCTAAATGAATTGAACCTGTTTTTTGACTCAGGCCTACTCAGAGCCTTTAATGTGTGCATGTGAAATGTGAATCCTCTCGAGAGCTTGGGTGGATGGAAAAGGACGTGCTGGTATTGAGGTAAAGAGGCTTGAGGAGGCTGGGCACGGTGGCTCACGCCTCCAATCCCAGTACTTTGGGAGGCCGAGGTGGGTGGATCACCTGAGTTCAGGAGTTCAAGACCAGCTTGGCCAGCATGGTGAAAGCTCATCTCTACAAAAATACAAAAATTAGCTGTGCATGATGGCGGGTGCCTGTAATCCCAGCTACTCAGGAGGCTGAGGTAGGAGAATCGCTTGAACCCGGGAGATGGAGGTTTCAGTGAACTGAAACACACCATTACACTCCAGCCTGGGTGACAGAGCAAGACTCCGTCTCAAAAAAAAAAAAAAAAAAAAAAAGGCTTGAGGAGAAATAGCTTTAATTTTAATTTTTGGGGAAGATGACTTCTGTTAAATGATACAGTAAGTTCTATTTTGGACATCCTGAGTGAGATGTAGGGTTGCCAATGAAGAAAGTGTGGGAAAGAGAAAGCTCTCAGCACAGCTACAGCTTTACTGTTGTGTTCATTCAGAACTTGCATATGATTTTGTTTGCAGAGAACATTCTGCTGGTAGACAGTGAGAGAAGAGCCCACCAGTGTTTTATGCAATCATAATCATTCCTTGCAGTATTAACATTCTCAAGTAAAATCAAGTGTGGGCTCTTTTCTATAGACTTCCACCAGGGGGTGGTGTTGTATCAGATTCAGATACATTGGTACATCCAAAAATTTAGAAATGACTAGAAATAAAAGATGGATACCAAGTATATATAGTGTGTGTGCTTCTTTTGAGGTTTTGGAGTTTATATACCCCAAGTGCAACTCTTCTGCATTCTAAGTATTTGAGAAATGTATAAGTTTAGACAGACTGGAAACACACATATGTATCATACATAATCTGTGAAAAAATAAAAGGTTATGATAAAATGGCATTTTTTAAAGAAGGAAATAATTTTTTAGTAGTTAAAAATAAAAATGAAGGCCACAGTTCAGAATAGGTAGAATTTCAGCCATTTCGAGGCAGCTTTAAGTGTACTTCTTTGTTCACTACGCCTGTGGTTTAGATCCTGTGGCATTTTCATTGTGTGTGATGGCTCACCTTCTATGACCTTTGCCTATTTGCTACTCTAGTTCAGCTTCACTCTGCATTTTATATTTCTAAAGTGCAGCACTACAAGAGTGCAAGATTGGAAGCTTCTTGAGAAAGTGGTCGTGGCTGCATGCCCTGATTTGATTTTCACTAATTGCTAAATATTTGTTCGCAGTGTCTCTGAAATATTATTCATTTCGGTCAGTAGCTGCCAACCTGGGCTGCACCTTAGAATCACCTGGGAAGTTTTTAAACAATGTTGACGCCCAGCAGTGCTTTATGAAATTAAAATCTTTGGTGGGTGAGGCGGAGCTGCTGCATCAGTGTTTACTTAAAGCTCTCCACGAAGTTCTGAGAGCCAGGGCTGAGAACCACTGAGCACTCCTTCCCTCCTCTCCTTCTAGGCCCCCGCTGCTAGCATCACCATCATCCTTCCCTTCCTTCCTCACTATCTTGGTGCATGGAGCTCAGAGGGATGTGCTCACTCAGGCAAGTGTGTCCTTAGGCACTTCTGGGCAAGCTGGCCTAGAAGAATTAGCTGTCTCCCAAAGTAGCTCTTTAGAAATACTGAAACCACCTTGCTGGCTATCGGTCAGCTGCTCCAAGACAGCTATCTGTCTTTATCTGAAAGACAAGAGACTGAGTGTACAAATGGACAATGGCTAGACCACATATAAAAATAGAACTCTGGCCCACAAGCTGCAGCAACCTGCCCAGGAAACCAATTCCCTTATCTACAATAAACAACACAGGAAGCCAGCCTCCTATGTGAGTATATCGGACTTGCAGGAAGCCAGATTGCTATCTCTAGAAATAATCCAGAAAGATAAACAATAACTTCTGTAACAATTCGCACAAAATGGCCAGGACTCGATTAATAACTGACAGCATCCCTAATTGTTGCCCCCACCTCTAATTTAGAACAAATCAGAGAAAAAAAAATATTTGCCCCCACTTCTAACTTAGGACCAACCACATAGGATGTTCTGCTTCTAGTTAACTCGCCTGCAGTGTCCCCATGCCTATCAGGACATATATGAAGTCTTCTCTTTTTTCTGTTGTGAAGCTTTCTCACCCCTTTGCCTACCTTTGGATCTCTGCCAAATGTAAGTGTGTAAGTGTGATGGGCTGACTCCCTTGTTATAGTAAAATCTAAAGAAATAGGCTTTGTCTTTCTCATTTGACTGGTGTATTAGTCAGGGTTCTCCAGAGAAACAGAACCAGTAGGACATATGTAGATACATAGAAAGAAATTTCTTATGAGGGTTGGCTCACACAATTCTGGAGGCTGAGAAATCCCGTGATGTGCTGTCTGCCCGTTGGAGGGCCAGGAGCGCTGGTGTAGTTCTAGTCCAAGCCTGAATGCCTGAGACCCAGAGGAGCCAGTGGAGTAAGTCTGAAGGCCACAGTGCTGAAATCCAGGGACAGGAGAAGACGGATGTCCTAGCTCAAGCAGAGAGCAAATTTGTCCTTCTTCACCTTTTTCTTCTATTCAAGCCCTCAACAGATTGGATGGTGTCCACTTACATTGGTGAAGACAATCTTTACTTAACTTACTGATTCAAATGCTTAACTCTTCCAAAGATATCCTCATATATATATACCCAGAAAGAATGTGTTGCCAGCCAGCTGGGCACCCTTAGCTCAGTCCATTTGACACATAAAATTAACCATCACAGCTGATCTTCATTTACTTCAAAGATTTCAATGTTTATATAAGTTGAGGTCTTCCTGGGTAATCGGTGCTACTGCCTGGGAATAGACTGCTTTATTTTTTCTTTCTTGTTTTCTGTTTCAGAACATCTTTTATTTTTTTCTGAACATGAAGAACAACTGATTTCCTTCTTAAATCTCTGCTTTCAAGTGTCTGGCCTTTGTGACTGAGTGTCTGCCTGCTGTGTCTGTGACCCAGAGGAACGAGGCTGCTTTGAGCACTGTCAGTGCCACCATGTGTTTCTTCTGCAGGCAAAGGTTATGCACAAACTTTTAGGATTTTTTTTTTTTTTTAACTTTTGGGATTTTATTTGCTTAGGAAGAAAAAATGTTAAACAGAAAGGCCATAGCCCAGTTGGACACAGTTGTATAGAAGAAAGGCTATTTTTAAAAATGACATATATTCTTTTTATTGAATAATGCATTCAAATCAACTGATATTTGAACCAGTTTTTCTCAATCAATTAAAAGCTTTTGGAAAAAAGGAAGAAAAGGATGGTGGAACATGTGTCCACTGGGAGTTGTAGTTCTTAGAAACCTGTTCCAAGACTTACATAACTTGTCAAATATTTGAAATAAATGCAGCATTTTTTATTTCTCTCATTTTTCTTCTTAAGGGTGTGAATGATGGAGGCACATTTGAAACCTGCTTCCTCAGGATATCATTCACTCAAGAAAAGCCAATTGAGATATTTAAGTGGTCCCTTTCTTCTTGAAAAATCTCAGCAGTTTTCCACCAGGCCTGGGGGTTTTATTATCCTAAGTGACTTTGCTGCCTATAAATCACAGCCCTAAGTAGCCAAAGGGAATGCGTTAACCAGATCTCTTATAAATATAACCAATGTTTCTTCAATTATTAGCAGAACAATTGACTTCCATCTACTCAGGGCACCTGTCAACCTGGCCTGCAGCCATGATTCCCACAATTCCATCTCCCAGAGACTGTTCCCCTTGAATTATAATTTTTTTATCCTGGTGTGTGTTCTATGGTAGGAGTCCAGGATCCAATTTTTCATGTATCCCAGTATTTCTCTTCCTTGCAGATCCAAGTCATCTGGCAATGGAACTCAACCATTGTGATTGAAACTCCACGGGGTCTTCCTGCTCTGCCCCGGACTCCTTTCCTGGGAAATCTACTCAGACCTGGAAGATTCACTGTGTGGGCAGTGTCCCTCAGGCCCTACCTCCCTGGTCACAGCTTATTGGATCAGAGGAAACTGTCAGGTTTAGGCCCCATTGCAGGTAACAGAAACCCCCTAAATATCTGTTTAAACAAGGTGGGCATGTATTTCACTCACAAAAAAGAAGCCTCGATATAGGCAGTTTAGGGCTGTTGTGAGGTCTCCAATGGTCATCAGTGATCCAGGCTCCTTCCAGCTCATACTATGCTATCTCAAGGGTGTGGCCCTTGTGCTCACATCCAACATGGCAGTCAGAGCTCCAGCCATCACATCATTATATCCACCCTCCAAGGACACTTCCTGGAAGGTTCACATAACATCTTTGCTTGTATTTTACTTCATAGGATTTAGCCCCAGGGTTACACTGAGATTCAAGGGAAACTGGGAATGTAGTCTTTTGTCTTGGTGGCAATGTAAAAGTCAGGGTTTTAGTAGGCTCTGCAAAAGTATCAAACTATAAATTGAGTTAGTATTTGGGCTCAGAAACTGAAACCCCAGAATATGGCACATTGACATGCTGAACTGAAGAAGTCTCGAGGTCTGTCTGACCTCCTCTACCCCAATCCTCTGTCTCTCCCAAAGCACAGGATGCAGCTGTTCTCTGAAGTTCCCTTATCTGCCTGAAGTCCAAACCACCAAAGAAAAAATCAATGACCTCTGGTACCTTCCCTGAGTTTTCATGAACTGAACTCATATGACAGGAAGAAAGACTGAAGTCTGTCAACACACCTGGACAGACTTCTGTCACAAACCATTGTCTGCTCTGCAGACCCAACAAACTTTGTCCCAGGCCATTATATGTTCTTTAAACCCATTGAATTCCCCTAAAGATCATTTACAACTCCACTAAAATCATCCACACTTTCCCATCTTCCTTTCCCCTGTGAAGAAGGGCATAGAACCATCTGTACCCCATTGGATCGTGGGGACTCACTCTGATTCACCCCTGTGCACATTAAGAAATTTGTATGCCTTTTCTCCTATTAATCTGCCTTTGATCAGTTGATTTTCAGTGAACCTTTAGAGGGTAAAGAGGAAAATATCCCTTGGCCCCTACACCAGTCACATTAAGAATTTGTACTAAGGATTTCCTGGTGATGGTAGGCTCTGGAGACGTGTAGACTGGGGCTTGACAATCCAGGTTGTTTAGGTTTATACAGTGGAAGCCAGGCAAGAGAGAGGAAGAAGAGAAAAGGCAGAGATGGAAGCACCAGGGCCCACGTACTGCTGGGGAAGCAGTGAGAATGACCTCACTTCTGCTCCAGCCCTATTTCTTATCTTCTGTCTCACTAGACAGTCAATTCTATGTTCCTCAGAAACCCCACATTAAAAAAAATGCCTTTAGAACAATTATTGTTTTAAGAAGGTAAAAAAAAAAGTGGGAGCTGAAGAATTTCACGTTCCCAACAAAACAGTGGCTTTTTCTGTAATCATTTCAATAATAAGAATGCTTTTTATAGTTGTAGAGTAAAATCTAAATATCACAGATCAAATCCAGCATTTAGCAGCTTTTGCTTAAAAATCTTGTCCCGGCCGGGCGCGGTGGCTCAAGCCTGTAATCCCAGCACTTTGGGAGGCCGAGACGGGCGGATCACGAGGTCAGGAGATCGAGACCATCCTGGTCTACACGGTGAAACCCCGTCTCTACTAAAAAATACAAAAAAACTAGCCGGGCGAGATGGCGGGCGCCTGTAGTCCCAGCTACTCGGGAGGCTGAGGCAGGAGAATGGCGTAAACCCGGGAGGCGGAGCTTGCAGTGAGCTGAGATCCGGCCACTGCACTCCAGCCCGGGCAACAGAGTGAGACTCCGTCTCAAAAAAAAAAAAAAAAAAAAAAAAAAAAAAAAAAAAAATCTTGTCCCTTCTTTTCCTATCACTAATGTGATGTTTTACAAGTCCTTTTCTCCTTTATTGTTATAACCCACGGTTAAGATAAATAAGGTCAAAGCTACCCAAACAAAGCCTTTGCATTGCTCAAACAACAGTTTTTGGTTTTTTTTTCAATTGGTGCTAGCTTCTAAACGTATTATTAGTTCCTAGTCAAGATCTTGTTATAACCAGTGGTGACCTCAGTAATGCAGATTATTTTCTTTAATTTTAATAGAACTGAGTTATGGCAATTTGTGTGGCAAAACTTATATTTTAGGAGTAATGCCTGTATTTAGTTTCTTGTTCATGGATTCTATTGGGGGAATCTTTTATCATAATCCTCCTTTTTCCTTGAGCCCATTAAGTGGATTCTTTCCTTTTAACCAAAAACCCTGTATAAGTCAATTTTAAAAAAAGCAAGTGGATCACTGTGATGGGAAAGCAGAGTTCAACTATCCACTAGACCAAAGGTCAGCAAACTGCTTCTGTAAAGAGCCCAATGGTAAATACTTAAGGTTTTGCAGGCTACACAGTCTCTGTTGCAACCACTCAATTCCTCAACTTCACCATTGTAGTCTGAGAGTGGTCATAGACAATGCATAAACAAATGATCATGGTGTGTTTCAATAAAACTTTATTTAAAAAAGCAGGCAGAGTACCATATTTGGCCTGAGGACTATAGTTCACCTTATATTAGACAATAAGCTCCGTGTGGTCAGGGAGATGTCTGATTTAGCACTTTATAGCCAGCTCAGGCACCAAGTCTGGTACTTACTTGAATGACTAGGTAAGTGAACTATTAATGCAACATCAATGGATAGATTATCCCAATTTAAATTTGATTTTTTTTTTTAAAAAAAGCAAGCCCCATTCAACAAGCTCTTGTTTTGGCCTGCTGATTGATTTTCCTTAAAACTGTAAAAATCTATGTACTACTAAAATTTCACAGCTTGAATATACCATTGAGAATACATTCATGGCCTAGATTCTCAGGCAGCTGAATTATCAAACCAGCTAGAAGGAACAGGCTGTAGAAAACTTTCTTGGGAGCAAAGCCAGCATGTATGTGCCTTCACCCAGGTCTGCATATCTTCCTGGCACTACTCTACTAAGCCATGAAGTAGGGGCCATGAAGTAAGGTAAGAGGGCCTCTGGTACAGGAGCAGCTGAAAGCCATGTCTCTTCCCTGTTTTCATGCCTTCTGCAGTCTCCAGGCCTGTCGTACCTGGGATTTGGCTACTGCCACAAGAGCAACAAGATAATAGATTTTTGTTCTTTATTTCTTCTAAAAAAAATCAGTGCAGAACTTGCACGTTCATTACAGAGGTATACATGTGCCATGGTGGTTTGCTGCACCTATTGACCTGTCCTCTAAGTTCTCTCCCTTCAACCCCCACCCCCCAACAGGCGTTCCCCCCAACAGGGGAACAGACGTTCCCCTCTCTGTGTCCATGTGTTCTCAATGTTCGACTCCCACTTATGAGTGAGAATATGCGATACTTGGTTTTCTGTTCCTGTGTTAGTTTGCTGATGAAGACTTCTAGCTTTATCCAAATCCCTGCAAAGAACATGATCTTATTCCTTTTTATGACTGCATAGTATTCCATGGTGTATATGTACCACATTTTACTTATCCAGCCTATCATTGATGGGCATTTGGGTTGGTTCCATGTCTTTGCTATTGTAAATAGTGCTGCAATAAACATACATGTGCATGTGTCTTTATAGTAGAATGATTTTTATTCCTCTGGGTACATACCCAATAATGGGGTTGCTGGCTCAAATGGTATTTCTTGTTCTAGATCCTTAAGAAATCACCATACTGTCTTCCATAATGGCTGAACTAATTCACATTCCCGCCAATAGTGTAAAAGCATTCTATTTCTCCACAGCCTCCCCAGCATCTATTGTTCCCTGACTTTTTAATAATTGCCATTCTAACAGGCATGAGATGGTAGCTTATTGTGGTTTTAATTTGCATTTCTCTAGTGACCAGTGATGATGATATTTTTTTCATGTTTGTTGGCTACATAAATGTTTTCTTTTGAGAAGTGTCTCTTCATATCCTTTGTCCACTTTTTGATGGGATTGTTTTGTTTTTTCTTGTAAATTGTTTAAGTTCCTTGTATTTCTGGATATTAGACCTTTGTCAGATGGATAGATTGCAAACATTTTCTCCCATTCTGTAGGTTGCCTGTTCACTCTGATGATAGTTTCTTTTGCTGTGCAGAAGCTCTTTAGTTTAATTAGATCCCATTTGTCAATTGTGGCATTTGTTGCAATTGCTTTTGGCGTTTTTGCCCATGCCTATGTCCTGAATGGTATTGCCTAGGTTTTCTTTTAGGGTTTTTATGGTTTTGGGTTTTATATTTAAGTCTTTAATCCATCTTGAGTTAATTTTTGTATAAGGTGTAAGGAAGGAGTCCAGTTTCAGTTTTCTCCATATGGCTAGCCAGTTTTCCCAGTACCATTTACTGAATAGGAGATCCTTTCCCATTGCTCGTTTTTGTCAGGTTTGTCAAAGATCAGATGGTTGTATATGTGTGGTGTTATTTCTGAGGTCTCTGTTCTGCTCCCTTGGTCTGTATGTCTGTCTTGGTCCCACTACCATGCTGTTTTGGTTACTGTAGGCTTGTAGTATAGTTTGAACTCAGGTAGCATGATGCCTCCAACTTTGTTCTTTCTGTTTAGGATTGTCTTGGCTATATGGGGTCTTCTTTGATTCCATATAAAATTTAAAGTAGTTTTTTCTAATTCTGCGAAGAATGTCAATAGTAGTTTGATGGGAATAGCATTGAATCTATAAATTACTTTGGGCAGTATGGCCATTTTCACGATATTGATTCTTCCTATCCATGAGCATGGAATGTTTTTCCATTTGTTTGTGTCCTCTCTTATTTCCTTGAGCAGTAGTTTGTAGTTCTCCTTGAAGAGGTTCTTCATATCCCTTGTTAGCTGTATTCCTAGATATTTTATTATCTTTGTAGTGATTGTGAATGGGAGTTCATTCATGATTTGGCTCTCTGTTTACCTATTGTTGGTGTAAAGGAATGTTTGTGACTTTTGCACATTGATTTTGTATCCTGAGATTTTGCTGAAGTTGCTTATCAGTTCAAGAAGCTTTTGGGCTGAGATGATAGGGTTTTCTAAATATAAAATCATGCCATCTGCAAACAGAGACAACTTGACTTCCTCTCTTCCTATCTGAATACCCTTTATTTCTTTCTCTTGCCTGATAGCACTGGCCAGAACTTCCAATACTATGTTGAATAGAAGTGTTGAGAGAGGACATCCTTGTCTTGTACCAGTTTTCAAAGGGAATGCTTCTAGCTTTTGCCCATTCAATATGATATTGGCTGTGGGTTTGTCATAAATAGCCCTTATTATTTTGAGATATGTTCCATCAATACCTAGTTTATTGAGAGTTTTTAACATGAAGTGATGTTGAATCTTATCAAAGGTCTTTTCTGCATCTATTGAGATAATCATGTGGTTTTGTCTTTGGTTCTGTTTATGTGATGGATTACATTTATTGATTTGCGTATGTTGAACCAGCCTTGCATCCTAGGGATGAAGCCAACTTGATTGGGCTGGATAAGTTTTTTGATGTGCTACTGGATTTGGTTTGCCAATATTTTACTGAGGATTTTCGCATCGATATTCATCAGGGATATTGGCCTGAAGTTTTCTTTTTTTGTTGTGTCTTTTCCTGGTTTGGTAACAGGATGATGCTGGCTTCATAAAATGAGTTAGGGAGGAGTCCCTCCTTTTCAATTGTTTGGCATAGTTTCAGGAGGAATGCTATCATCTCCTCTTTGTATTTCTAGTAAAATTCAGCTGTGAATCCATCTGATCCTGGGCTTTTTTGGGTTGGTAGGCTATTAATTACTGCCTCAATTTCAGAGCTTGTTATTGATCTATTCAGGGATTTGACTTCTTCCTGGTTTAGTCTTGGTAGGGTGTACGAGTGCAGAAATTTATCTATTTCTTCTAGATTTTCTAGTTTATTTGCATAGAGGTGTTTATAGTATTCTCTGATGGTAGTTTGTATTTCTGTGGGGTTAGTGGTGATATCCCTTTATCATTTTTTATTGTGTCTATTTGATTCTTCTCTCTCTTCTTTTTTATTAGTCTAGCTTGTGGCCTATCTATTTTGTTAGTTTTTTCAAAAAACCAGTTCCTGGATTTGTTTACTTTTTTTTAGGGTTTTTTCATGTCTCTATCTCCTTCAGTTATTCTCTGATCTTAGTTATTTCTTGTCTTCTGCTAGCTTTTGGTTTAGTTTGCTCTTGCCTCTGTAGCTCTCTTAATTGTGATGTTAGGGTATTGATTTCAGATCTTTCTAGTTTTCTGACATAGGCATTTAGTGCTATAAATCTCCCTCTTAACCCTGCTTTAGCTGTGTCCAAGAGATTCTGGTATATTGTCTTTTTGTTCTCATTGGTTTCAGAGAATTTCTTGATTTCTTCCTTAATTTCATTATTCACCCAGGAGTCATTCAGGAGCAGGTTGTTCAGTTTCCATGAAATTGTGTGGTTTTGAGTGAGTTTCTTAACCCTGTGTTCTAATTTGATTGCACTATGGTCTGAGAGATTGTTTGTTATGGTTTCTGTTCTTTCACATTTGCTAAGGAGTGTTTTACTTCCAATTATGTGGTCAGTTTTAGAATGAGTGCCATATGGCACTGAGAAGAATGTATATTCTGTTGATTTGGGGTAGAGAGTTCTGTAGATGTCTACTAGGTCCACTTGACCCAGAGCTGAGTTCAAGTCCTAAATATCCTTGTTAATTTTCTGTCCAGTTGATCTGTCTAATATTGACACTGGGGTGTTAAAGTCTCCCACTATTATTGTGTGGGAGTCTCAGTCTCTTTGTAGGTCTCTATGAACTTGTTTTATGAAACTGGGTGCTCCTGTAATGGGTGCATATATATTTAGGAGAGTTAGCCCTTCCTGTTGAATTGTTCTCTTTACCATTATGTAGTGCCCTTCTTTGTCTCTTTTGAACTTTGTTGGTTCAAAGTCTATTTTGTCAGAGGCTAGGATTGCAACCCCTACCTTTTTTTTTTTTTTTTTGCTTTCCATTTGCTTGGTAAATTTTCCTCCATCCCCTTATTTTGAGCCGGTGTGTGTCTTTGTATGTAAGGTAGGTCTCTTGAATACAGCACACTGATGGGTCTTGACTCCTTATTCAATTTGCCAGTCTGTGTCTTTTAATTGGGGCATTTAGCCCATTTTACATTTAAGGTTAGTATTGTTATGTGTGAATTTGATCCTGTCATCACAATGCTATTTGGTTATTTTGCACACTATTTGATGCAGTCTCTTTGTAGTGTCATTGGTCTTTATATTTTGGTGTGGTTTTTGAAGTGGCTGGTAATGGTTTTTTCTTTCCATATTTAGTGCTTCTTTCAGGAGCTCTCGCAGGGCAGGGCTGGTGGTAACAAAATCCCTCAGCATTTGGTTGTCTGTAAAGGATTTTATTTCTTCTTCGCTTATGAAGCTTAGTTTGGCTGGATATGAAATTCTGAGTTGAAAATTATTTTCTTTAAGAATGTTGAATATTGGCCCCCAATCTCTCTGGCTTGTAGAGTTTCTACTGACAGGTCTGCTGTTAGTCCGATGGGCTTCCCTTTGTATATGACCTGGCCTTTCTCTCTGGCTGCCCTTAACAGTTTTTCCTTCATTTTGACCTTGGAGAATCTCATGATTATGTGTCTCGGGATTGATCTTCTCATAGAGCATCTTAATGGTGTTCTCTGTATTTCCTGAATTTACATGTTGGCCTCTCTTGTTAGGTTGGGGAAGTTCTCCTGGATAATATCCTGAAGTGTGTTTTCCAGCTTGTTTCCATTCTCCCCATCTCCTTCTGGTACTCCAGTCAAGCATAGGGTCAGTCTTTTTATAAAGTCCCATATTTCTTGGAGGCTTTGTTCATTCCTTTTCATTCTTTTTCCTCTATTCTTGTCTGCATGTCTTATTTCAGTAAGGTGGTCTTCAAACCTTGATATCCTTTCTTCCACTTAGTCAATTCAGCTGTTGATACTTGTGTATGCTTAATGAAGTTCTTGTGCTGTGTTTTTGAGCTCCATCAGGTCATTTATCTTTCTCTCTAATAGACTGGTTATTCTAGTTAGCAATTCCTCTAATCTTTTATCAAGGTTCTTAGCTTCTTTCATTGGGTTAGAACATGCTCCTTTAGCTCATTGTTGTATTTATTATCCATCTTCTGAAGCCTGCTTCTGTCAATTCGTCCATCTGATCCTTCGCCTAGTTATGCGCCCTTGATGGAGAGACACTGCAATCACTTGGAGGAGAAGAGGCACTCTGGCCTTTTGGGTTTTCAGTATTTTCTCATTGATTCTTTCTCATCTTCGTGAGTTTGTCTAGTTTCAGTCTTTGAGGATACTGACCCTTGGATGGGGTTTTTGTGGGGGCCTTTTGTTGTTGTTGTTGTTGTTGATGCTGTTGTTGTCACTTTCTGCTTGTTTGTTTTTCTTTCAATAATCAGGTCCCTCTTCTGTAGGGCTGCTGCAGTTTGCTGGGGGTTCACTTCAGGCCCTATTCATCTGATTCGCTCCTGTGCCTGGAGATGTCACTCAAGGAGGCTGAAGAATATTGAAGATGAGTGCCTTCTCCTTCTTCTGGGACCTCTGACCTTGAGGGGCACCAACCTGATGCCAGTAGTATCATTCCTGTATAGGGTATCTGACAACCCCTGTTGGAGGGTCTCACCCAGTTGGGTGGCACGGGGAGCGGGACCCATTTAATGAAGCACTTTCTCCCTTGGTGGAGAAGGTGGGCTTCCCAGATTCCTCAGAACTACCAGGACTCCGGAGAGGCTAAGTCTGCTGGTCTGCAGAGACTGGGGCCACTTCTCCCTCTAGGGTGTCAGGCTCAGGGAGATTTAGATTCTGTCCCTGAGCCTCTGGATGGCGTTATTGGAGATCCTGCAGGAAAGCCCCGCCCAATGAGGAAGGATGGGTTAGACCTGAAGAGGCACTCTGGCCGCAGACTGCCACAGGCGGTGCATTGGGCTGTCCGGGGATAAGTCTTAGGACCAAACCATTCCGCCTCCCTGGCTGCAGCAGGGGAAAAGTACAGCCTGGAAGTGTAGAGATGGGTGCCGCCATTCCCTTGCCCAGGGAGCTTAGCGTGTTAGGCAGTTGTGAATCCCAGTGTTGGCTGCTGCCCCGCCCCTAAAGAGCTCAAAAGGCTTAGACAGCAGGCAGCCGCAGCCCGTGCTGGTCACTGCTCCCTCAGGGAGTTTGGTAGGCTTAAGCAGATTCCAGCTGAGAGGCCGTAAGAATCTGCATGTTCCAGGATTGGGATGCTAGGCCCCGGTAGCGTGGGTTCGTGAGTGAGAACTTCCGATCCGTGAGTTGCACAGTTCTGTGGGAAAAGCAGTTTCCCCTGCTGGGTAGAGTGCTCACTCACTGACTGCCTTGGCTGGAGGTGGGAGGCGGTGAGTGAGGGGCCCAAGGGTTCCCCTTCCCTGTGTGGCTCTCAGGGGGGCTGCCGCACCACACTGCTCTTCTTTCTCTCTGTGGGTCACGCTAGCCTTCTAGTCAATTTTGATGACAGAACCTGGATACCTTGGTTGCTGATGAAGGATTCACACACTTATTATGGCTTATTTTGGATGGGAGCCTCTGAGCGCTGCTGCCTCTAGTCAGTCATCTTGGCCCCCAAGATAATAGATTTTAAAAAGTCAGACCTGTGTCAGCAAATTGCTTTGGCCAGAAAGCCTTCTGGTGAGGCTGTTGGCTTGTCTCTGCCTGGCCCTTCCCACACTGCCCCAGGGTGCTGCTGTCTACCTGGCCCACCAATTGCCCTTCAGTATGTCGGATCTTCTCCAGGACTTGCCTTGCCCTTGCTCTCACTCAAATACAAGTTAACTCCCTTGAACAAAATCATCTGGACCAGGGGTCTTCAACCCTGACTGTGCATTAGAATGACCTGGGCAGCTAAAACCAACCCAAAACCAACCAACTGGACAAACTAAAAAACATACCTGGGCGCACTGCCAGACCAGGAGAATTAGACTCTTTATGATGCAGATGGCAAGTATTAGTATTTTTTAAAAATCTGCTCGCAGTCCCACCTTGGTGATTTTAATGTGCATCCAGGATTGAGAACCACAGATTTAGATTTCCAGCCCTGGTTATACATTAGAATCACCTGGGGAGTTAAACATATACAGGTGCTTAAGCTCTATTCCAGACCTCACAAATCAAAATCTCACAGGGTGGGAACCAGGAATGTCTATGTTTGACAGCTTCTCCAGGAGCTTCCTGATGAACAGCTAGGGCTGAGAACCAGGCCTTACGCCATACCAAGTGCATACTGTTATAATGTGGGCCTGGGCATGGGCATGCTAGAACCTCAGCCACCTGAGCCTATGGAGAGGAGAGCAAACCTGGGCTAGCCCAAAAGATGGATGTTGTTGCAGCCCTCCAGCCCAGGTCCAAAAGACCTCTGACCTGGATGCCCATCTCAGTCCCTTGGCCAGTGCTGTCCAAGCCTGGCAGCGTGGGGGATGCCCAGGACCTTGAATCAGTCATGGCATTGTATTAGTCTGTTTTCACGCTGCTGATAAGGACAAAATTCGAGACTGGGCAATTTACCAAATAAAGGGGCTTAATGAACTCACAGCTCCATGTGACTGAGGAGACCTCACAATCATGGCAGAAGGTGAAAGGCACATCTCACATGGTGGCAGACAAGAGAAGATAACGTGTGCAGTGAAACTCCCCTTTATAAAACCATCGGAGCTCATAAGACTCATTCACTAGCACAAGAATAGCATGGGAAAGACCCATCCCCATGATTCAATTATCTCCCACTGGGTCCCTCCCACAACACATGGGGATTATGGGAGCTACAATTCAAGGTAAGATTTGGGTGGGGACACAATGCCTAACCATATCAGACACCAAGGCTGGTATCTGGGAGGCCTGAGCAGTTGCCAGTCATCAGGGCTGAGGCCAAGCTTTGCAGATCTGGCTTTTCTGCTACCTGGGGGGTTCTGGTATATCACTGGTTTCTGTGCCAGAAAAAGGATCCTGTGTTGAACCCCATCTTGTTTCCCTGAGAACATGAGCCTCTGCTTAGATCTTGCCAACTCTTTCCCTCTTCCTCCCCAGGAGCAGACTTGCTTCTTGTGCCTGAGAAGCACCAGAAGAGATTTTAGAAATATACCTCCTAGGTCCTACTATCTGAAATTCTGATTTATTAAGTCTGGAATATGGCTCATGATTTAGAATTTTGAAGCTCTTCAGGTGATCACAATGCAAAAAAAAAAAAAAAAAAAAAAAAAAAAAAGCATTGGATATTTTGCCTCAACCTAGGATCTAGTCTTCCCTCCCACATTCCTCCTCCACCTCAAAACACTAGGAGCTCCTTTTCCTTAGAGCCACCAATTAGACTGCTTGTCTAAATAACCAGTCCTGCTGAATTACTCATGCTCCCTTCTCCCTCAATCTGTAGTTTACCCAAGGTCCCCTAGACATGATGCCATAGGATTTTTTTTTACCTCCTTTCCCCATTCCTGTCTTCCTAGATTGATCAAGTTTTCTTTTAGTCCTTCCCCTCTCCACTGCCACTAGTTAAGATGTTATACTTCACTCCTTCGCTCTCTCTCTTTCTCTCCCTTCCTCCCTTCCTTCTCCTTTCTCCTTTCCTTTTTTCCTCCCTCCCTTCCTTCCTATTTTCCTTAGTAGTTAACCTAAATATTTAGTATGCATACTTGACTTGAAAGGTGTAAAGTTAACCTCATCATTTTCTTCCCGATCAGTAGAAGAATCTTAGAACACTGTAACCCTAAGCACCTCTCCCATCCTTTATGTTATTGTTGTCTTCTATTTTGATTCCACTTGTTTTTAAGTCCTCCACATTTGCTATTAAGAATTTTAAAGGCTGGGCGCAGTGGCTCACACCTGTAATCCCAGCACTTTGGGAGGCCAAGGTGGGTGGACTACCTGAGGTCAGGAGTTTGAGACCAGCCTGACTAACATGGTGAAACCCCACCCATAATCCCAGCTACTTGGGAGGCTGAGGCAGGAGAATAGCTTGAACCCAGGAGGCGGAGGTTGCAGTGAGCTAAGATGGTGCCACTGCACTCCAGCCTGAGCAATAAGAGTGAAACTCCATTTCAAAAAAAAAAAGAGTTAAAAAACTACTCAGATGTAACCACACATTTGCTTATATATTCATCACTTCTTGTAGTTAACTTTTGCCTGAGTTCAACGTCCTTCTTGAAGCGTAGTCTTCTTTCCTCAAGGGTCCATGACTGTTAAACTCTCTTGGTAATTAAAAATGTCTTAATTTTGACTCCATTTCTAATGACAGGTGAGTTGTGTATGAATTCTGGGTTTGAAGTTATTTCCCTCTGCTTCTTGAAGATGTTATTCTGTTTCTCTGGCTCCCATTGTTGCTATGGAGAGGTGTGCTGTAAGTCTAACCGTTGTCCTTTTGTAGGTAATTGGCTTTGCTTCTCTGATTGTTATGAAAAATATTTTATCTTTGTCTTTGGTGTTTGTTCTGCAGTTTTTTGTTTGTTTGTTTGTTTGAGACGGAGTCTCGCTCTGTCGCCCAGGCTGGAATGCAGTGGCGGGATCTCAGCTCACTGCAAGCTCCGCCTCCCAGGTTTACACCATTCTCCTGCCTCAGCCTCCCAAGTAGCTGGGACTACAGGCACCCGCCACCTCACCCGGCTAGTTTTTTGTATTTTTTTAGTAGAGACGGGGTTTCACCGTGTTAGCCAGGATGGTCTCGATCTCCTGACCTCGTGATCTGCCCGTCTCAGCCTCCCAAAGTGCTGGGATTACAGGCTTGAGCCACTGCACCTGGCCTGCAGTTTATTTTTAAATAATATGTCTAGGTGTAGATTCTGTTTTGCTAGACTGCTTCTTCAACCTGGGGATTTAGGCCTTTATTATTCTAGAAACTTTTCAGCCACTATTTGTTCAAAAATGTCATCTCTTCCTTTCTTTCTGTTCTCTCCTTCTGGATCTCCCATTAGATCTTCTCCAGGCTGCATGCCTATTAATTTCATGTTTTAAAAATCTCTACCTCTTTGTGTTCCATCTGAGTAATTGCTTTAGATTAATTTTCCAGTTTTTAGTCTGTTCTTGCCTGGGTCCAGTCTGCTTTCTAACCTATTCAATTAGTTTTACATTTCAGTAATTGTATTTTAATTTTAGAAATCGTATTTAATTGTATTTAAATTCTATCTTTCTTTTTTCATTATATCTTATTCTTCTCCTCTGGTATCAATTATTTCTCTTATCTCCTTAATCACTTTGAATATACACACTCTATAATCCAGCATTCAAAAAAGTTCTAGTTTGAAATTTATTCTAATACCTCAAGACTTTGGGGGAGGGTACTAATCTTCCTATTTGATTTATGTGGAAATTAATACATATGGTGGATTATGTCTTCATGTATTTTGTAATTTGGGAGTTGTGGGACTATCTTCAGCTGATATTTTCCACTGTGGAAATCCTGTAGCCTGGATTGGGGAACTGTCTTTCCAGAAAAGTTTTGAATTGACTTCTGTTAACACAATCACCAATCTAAAACCAGTTTTTATATTGATTTCTCTTTGGGAATTTCTGCATCACAGGAGATGCCCAGAATCCTGGATTGAGGTAAACTTCTTTGAAATTTCCCTCAGCAGATAGATAGAGGTTTTATGATTCTCCTCATAGATAGGCCCACACTTCACAGGTTTCCCATGCCTCATGCAGGGATGTCATTTCTAATACTTTCTTTGTGCAGTTTCAAGTCCTCTTCCCTTGAACCTTTCCTGGATATTGAAACCCAAACCCCCAGGCATGTAGCCATAAGGTCATTCTCTGCACATGTTGCTCTAGTATAAACAATCATTTTGAGAGTAGGACAGCGTACATCCAGAATTAGAAAGAAAATGATTTATCTAATTCTGCAGGGATATAGTTCTACAAATATATACCTTTGATTTGTGAAACAAGACACTTCCATCATGCTAGGAAGCTTTCTTCAGTCTCTACAATCTACTCCATTCCCTCTAGCAGGGAAAGGGGCTTCTTTGTGATGCTCACTGGTGCAACTCCAATATCTAGTCAGTGCTTGGTACACAGTAGGTTTTCAACCATTATTGTGTGATGAATAATGACAAACAGGTTAATATCTACAAGACTGAGAGAGTCCTTATGAGTCAGTAAGATTTAAAAAAGGGCAACCTGATAGAAAAATGGGCAAATGATATGAACAAGAAGGTCACAGAAGACTAGTCGAGTGACTGATACATCTGTGAAAATATGTCCAATGTTACTTTTATTTAAATAATTATAGCTCAACAATGAGATTTAATTTTCCACTAATCAAATCAACAAAGATTATAGGGAAAGTTGATTTCCAAGGGTGTGGAGAAATAGACATTTATAAACTGTAGGTGAATGTATAAATTGCTTTTTAGAAGGAAATAGTCTCAGTTGCTTTAAAAATTAAAAAATATTTGTTCCCTTTGACCCTATATTTCTCTCCTAGTAATTTATCCTAAATAAATATTGATACATCTACATGATGGAGTACTTGCAATCATTCAAAACATTGTAAATCTATATGTACAAATATGAAAATGTGACCAGGATATGCTAAGTAGAGCAAGTTGCAAATAATGATGAACTCTAATGTCTTTTTTGAAAAAATATTAATAACAATGTATAAATATTTACATTTCATTGTATACCAAAAAAAAAAAAAACTGGAGACATATCCTCAAAATATTAACCTTGATTGTTTTGGTGAAGAATTTGGGAGATGTTTATTTTCATCTACATATAGATTTACCATGATTACATTTTGTGTTATAAAGGGATGTTAATTGTATAATTTTTTAAAAGAATAATATGAAAAAGAAAAAGACCTACTGTTTTTGGTGTTTAGGAGGATACTGGGGACTTTGCCCAGTAGTTTCCCTGGGAGGTTGCAAGTGAGAACCAAAATGCAGGAGATTGAGGAGTGAATATGTTGTGAGGAAATGAAAATGGCAAACATAGCTCTTTCAAGAAGCTCATCTGTTGGTTTCTACAGGAAGCAAGGTACAGGGAGAGCCATTTCAGATGGGAGAGACTAGAAAATGCTCAGATGCTGAAGGAAACAGACCCCAGGATGGGAGAAAAGGAAGATCCAAACCATCAAGGGTTAATGTGGGCAAAGGTCAAGGGACCTTGATGTACAGAGTCCCTTGGGGAAGGCAAGGGAGAAGATGATAGAGAGAACTCCTCCACTGAGGCGGAGGAAGGCCAGCAAGGGGAAGTGGATGTAGGCACGTTTGTAAGCATGGGTAAAGACTCTGCTGGAGTTCTTATCTAATGACCTTGGTTATTCCCTGTAAAGTGGGAAGCAAAATCATTTGCCAATAATGGGTGGGATACTGCAGGATGAAGAAGGAGTTTGAAGAGAAGAGTGAGGTTTTAGAAGAGCCATATGAAAGATATCTGACCAGGGACACCTGAAATTGATCACCAAGTAATGCCTGGAGGTGGATGATCCTAGATTGGTGGTGCCCCAAATCTGCAAAACTAATTAATTAAACAAAAGCATATTTATTAAGTGCCAATGGTATGGTCAGCAATGTTTTCAAACAGGGGGAAAGAGTGGTGAATGAGACAAAAGTCTACTCTTCATGGAGCTTATATTCAATGGGGGAAGACACCATATGTAAGTACATACCGTAATTTGAGGTAGTGGGAAGTGCTGTGAAGAAAAAAACCGTTATTTTAAATAGAGAAAATCAGTGTCTACTATTTTACCTAGAGTGCTTTAGTTGGGCCTCTCTGAGCAGGTGGCACTTGAACAGAAGCTTGAGTGAAGTGAGGGAATTATGATCCATGTGAATATCTGGGGAAGGGCATTCCAGGGAGAAGGAACAGCAGGTGCAAATGCTCTAAGAGCATGAGTATGTTTGGCATGTACAAGTAACAGCGAGGAGGCCAGTACAACTGGGTGCAATGAGCAAGAAGTAAGTGGGAGAAGATTGGGTCAGAGAGGTAGACCCAGGTCAGATCCTGCAAGATTTGGGGCCATGGTAAGGCTTTTGGATTGTGTACTAAGCACAATGGGTGGCTGTTGGAGAGTTGAGGATAAAGAAATGACATGATATCATTATTCTGGCAGCTGTGTAGATAACTAATTGAAGATGGGGCAAGAAAATGAAAAGAGAGAAAGCAGTGAGGCGGCCATTGCAACAGTCCAGCAGAAAGAGGAGAGTGGGTTGGCCTAAAGTGGCAGAGAGGACAAGAAGTGGCTGTATTCAGCATGTATTTTGAAGGTTGGAATTATAGAATTTGCTAATGGATTAGATGTGGGATGTGAAAATTAAAAAAGGAGGTAAAGCTGACTCCAAGGCTTTTGGTCTGAGCATCTGGATGAATGAAGCTGCTGTGTTCTGAGAAGGAAAACATTGAGGGAGGAGAAGGTTTAGCAAAGGGGGTGGGAGGTACAAATAATCAGGTGCCAGAGGAACCATCACCACCATTCAGTTCTCAGTGCCTTGGAACCATGCAGCCCTGTAATCAGGGCCAGGTTAGCCTGCAGGCAGACTAAAAAGCACCCAAGCCCAGTGACTTCGGGGTACTCAGAATATCCTCTGTTTCTTGACTTTACTGCCCTAAAATTTCACCTGAAATTTTATCTGTTATATGTAGTGACTTTTAATAGGAAGAGAATTTCCTCTCCATTCTTCTCACTGGGGGTAGGTTGTAGGAGAGAATATACAAGGAGACTTCAAAAAGTTCATGGAAAAACAAAATTAAAATATAGAAAATATAAACTTTATTTGTCATCAGAAGTTTCGTCAAGTTCAAGACACCTTTGTAAATCACGATACAGCCATTTAGTTCAGCCCTAGAGAACTGAGGGCCCTGGGAATTTACCCATGTCAACGCGGTCTATTTTACATTATTAACTGAGAAAAAATGGGTGCATTTTATACATTTTTTTGAAGATCAGGAAACAGAAATAAGTCATAAGGAGCTACATCGTACTCCTAAGTCTAAGGTGGATGCCTAATGATTTCTCATCAAAACTCTGCAAAATAGCCCTTGTTTGATGAGAGGAATAAGTGGGAGCATGGTCGTGGAGGAAAATGACACTCTAGTGACATTTTCCCTGGCATTTTTCTGCTAAACCTTTGGCTTTTTCAAAACACTTTCATCATAAGTAGATATTATCATTCTCTGGCCCACTAGAAAAATGCCTTGAGCATCCCGAAAAACCATTGCCATGGCCTTTGCTCTTGACTGGTCCACTTTTGCTTTGACTGGACCACGGCCACCCCCGGGTAGCCATTGCTTTGGTTGTGCTTTGTCTTCAGGATCACACTGATAAAAGTGTGTTTCATCTCCTGTTACAATTCTCCAAAGAAATGCTTCAGGATCTTGAGCCCACTTGTTTAAAATTGCCGTTGAAAGTTCTGCCCATCTCTGCAGCTGATCTGGACACAACTGTTTTGACACCCATCAAGTGGAAAGTTTGCTCAACTTTAATTTTTCATTCAGAATTCTGTAAGTCAGATCAATTTTGAGATGTCTATGGTGTTGGCTACTGTTTGTGCTATTAATCGTCTGTCCTCAATTAGGGCATGAACGAGATTAATTTTTTCCTCATAAATTGATCTGGATGGTCTGGTGCTCTGGGCTTCATCTTCAACATCGTTTCATCCCTTCTTCAAAAGAGTTATCCATTTATAAACTGCTGATTTCTCTGGGGCATTGTGCCCATCAACTTTTCAAAAAGCATCCATGATTTCACCATTCTTTTGCCCAAACTTCACTGTAAATTTGATTTTTGTTCTTGCTCCAGCTTTAGCAGAATTTGTGTTGCTTTGATCAGGGCTTGTTTAGACTGATGTCTTATCCTTCTTAGTGCCTCAAACTAGATCCTGTTCAGTCATGTTATAACAAGTCAGTATGAGTTGATTTTGGTGAAAGAAACTTTTGAAATTTATGCATAACTTTTTAATAATAGGCACTTTTTATGAACTTTTTGAAGACCCGTCATACATGAAGCATGGAGAGGGACGGTGTGTCAGAGTCTGAAGGAGATGCATAAAAGGAACAATGCCTGAGAAGGCACAGCTCTTCAAGCAGACACCAGTGGGTTTACAACTTAATGTGAATGTGTTGCAGGTCTCAGCTGAGAGTTGGCTTTGATAATGTAGAATTGGAGATGAGGAGGGTTGTTGCAGTAAAAGGTGGAAATGTTTGGGAAATCTACATATATTGGGTCTTTGCTCAAGTCAGAAGAGTTTGTTTCCAAGGGGTGGTGGTGTGCTGAGCACCGAGGTATAGGAAGATACGTTTTGTTGAGGGTGAGCCATGCCTATACCCATTAAGGCTTATGTGAAAAAGTAGAAAATACTGACATGTACAAATGTAAAATGGGTATATGAAGAGTAGGCAATGCATTTTCTAGTTCTCATATTTGGAAGGAGACAAAGGAAAATGTATTTAGAAGAAAGGATGTGAGGGAGTCACAAGGGAATACTTTCAATCCTAGACAAGGCAACGCTGCTGAGATTTCTCTGTCGGATAACCCAGGAAGGGTTTGTAGAAACTATGTGGTTTTGTTTTATTTTTTCCTTTTTGTCAGTCATGTATTAAATATTTTGGGGCTATGAGTGGAATGATTTAAAAGAGCTATTCAGAGACAAGGGAAATGACTGCTTGATCAGCATAATCCTGGGCTTTTAATGGGAGAAGGCTGAGATGGATTCATTACGTCTATTTTAAGCTTGCAACAAAGGGGTTTATCCACAAAGCATTTCTGCAGGCTTTCCTAGGAGAATTAGAAACTTTCACAACTGTCTAATTTTAATCTTCCCAACATCCTTGTGAGGTAGGTGAGAAGGAATATTTTTACACTGTTTTGTTTTGTTTTGTTTTTTTAGCAGATCATAAAATTTCATGACAAGTATTTTCCAAAGAAAGCATGTGGGGCCAAAGTGCAAAGCCAGTCAGAGAAGTCTGTCTTCTAAGAGCAAAGCTGTTTTTCTTGCTGAAGCATTTTGTTTAGTGTGTACTTTCTACTTTCTATTCTGACCTTATGGCTGTTGATGGCCTTCAATATAGTAATGCAGAGTTTAACATTGATCACCTTAGTTATAAAGGCTTCCTTATGGTTTTAAGAGTGGACTGTGCATAGTGTGTGTGTGTGTATATGTATATATATATATATATATGTGTGTGTGTGTGTGTGTGTGTGTGTATATATATATATATATATATATTTTTTTTTTTTTTTTTTTGGCCAGACATTTATAGGTTTCAGAGTTGCAGAAAATTTCTCTGATACGTGAGGCTGTTGAACCTTGGAAGCAATCTTTTGTTCAGCAGCTCAGAAAGACTTTCCTGGAACATGAACTGCTAATGAAAGGCAGAATTTTTTTTTAAGTCATTGCTAGTTATTATCTTCATACTTCTTATTGTCTGAGGGGAGAACTAATTCTATTGATCTGCCCAGCTAAGTTTTACCCATCAGTAACAAAGACTTAAGTTCTAACAATGGTGATGAATAATAGACAAACGCAGTCAGTTTATCCTGGGTTGTTAAAGCCTGAAACATAATGAAACTTTTCCCCTTTGTTTAATGTGGGATTTGAGGCAGACTACATAGAAATAGTTGTACTTCATTAAAGCATTATGGTCAAAAAGATAAAGACCTTTGTGTTAAAGAGGGTTTCTATGTTTTAAAGAGATTTGATTGTGACAGGTTATGGATTTAGCTTTCATTTTTATTTCTTATCAATGAAAGTTTAGGTATCTCCTTTTCACATTTAATTTGTTAAAAATGCTCAGTGCTGGAGGACCCCTGTGAAGTCAACACCCTTTTGCTGTTAATCCAGATTAGGCAACCTGAAGGATTTAACTGGTCATATTGTAATGCTTAATGCTCACCACATCCCCCATTATGCTGAAAACGAGTGCTGGAGTATGATGATGTGGCTTGTAAACAATTTTCATTATCATCCACCAAACTTAGGAAGGCTCTAATCTAATGTATCAAATGTGTGAAATCAAGATTCCCTTGAAATTTCATCAGTGTAGCTTTTAAGTGCTTCAAGAAAGACACTTTAGATGTACATTATAACATTGCTATGAGGCTATTCTTGGTGCATTCTGTGAGGCTGCAGCAAAAAGTGAGAGGATTTATTCTGAAATAATTATATTACATCATTATCTAATTTTGTGTAAAGAAAATGCACAGTTGGGCAATGGCCACTTTATTTTGTTAAATCTCTATGTTCAAAACTTATAAAATTCTATAAGTTTCTGGGAGAATGTTCTATGGTAAAGAAAGAGACTCATTTCAGTCTTTGTTGGTAAGAAACAGAGAAAGGCCTGGAAAAAGTTCTTATTGGCTTCAGAAGGTCTAGAATCAAGCTTTTTCAATGTCAACATATCTGATGTTTTATGTTTTACAGTTTGGTACTGTTTTATTTTGAAGAATATAAGGTGGGGGCCTGGGGAGTACCACAACTTGCATTCTTGGAGTTCATGCAGATCTTAATGAGGTCCTGCTTCAAATTATGCCAATGTCTTCTGCTCAAAAACCATCAGTGACTCCCCATGGCCTATTTAATGCAATTCAAACTCCTCAGCCTGCCCTTTTCCAGACCTACCTAGAACCATCCCATTTCCATGGGAGGGCTCATAGTGTTCTTTTCAGGCAGAGGGAGTGACAAGTTTCAGAGGCAGGCAAGCACAGCTGGTGCTGGGGTACAATGAATGAGGGCACCTGAAAGTCAGGTCCACATACACCAAGTTCAGCATTGTGGATTTCTTGACATCCTCTGTTGCATCCTCTATTCACTGAACTTCTCTCTGTGCCAGAGACTGGTACCAGCAGGGAGGCAAAAATTAATAATTCACCATCCACATCCCACCCTGCATCTGCTGTGGGACTTAGGCTGGTAAACAGTCACTGCAGAGGCAGCTACGTGCTTTGATACCTGGTGGGGCCAAAGTTATAGCAATAATGGGAACTTGTTTCCTGAATTTTACATACTCTTTCCCCACATTAAGGCAGAATTTAAAAACCACAAAGACATTAAAATAAGGACTGCTGCTATTAAAAACCTTACCAGTGATCTCATAGTCGGTGGTTGAAGCAGCTAATGTGCACACGCCAGCAGTAAAATAGCAAGACACAGACTCTTCCCCACTCTTCTTTGTCATCCATCCTATAGGGGCTTTTCTCCTGGCTGCCCTTTGTGATAGGGAACTAGTTCTCTGTCCTTCTCTCTTAGCAACAGCAACATTCTTGCAGACAGCATTTGCCTCCCTCTCTGAGCAACCACCTGAGTCACTGGGGTGGGAGAGGCAGGGTAGCCTCTGGCCTTCTGCTCTCTGGGGAGGAAGCTACTCTTGTCTTTAACACTAGAAACATTCTTGAAGGAGGGATGGGGTGAAGTGTGCTCTGTAATTGGATTTGTATCGAATACTGATGGTGCCAACTCACAAATGATCAGGGCTTAGGCTATTCCAAGGGGCCAGTGATAAGGAATCAGGTGATAAAGCTGGAACAGTACCAAGGGCACGCTTTGAAGAGAAATGAAGTGTGAAGTGTGCAGAGAAAACAGGAAGAGAAAGGTGAAGGAGAGAAAAGTGGTGTAGTTACATGGCACACAAACCCCACAGAAAGCAGAGATGAAAGGAAGAAAAGAGCTGTTTTAGAATAGCACAGGTCAAAAGGGAAAAGGAAAGGATTCACTAGTTAAATTGGATCAATGTGCTTTTCTAGAACTAACAGAAACCTTAGTGAGATACTCCCTGGCATGTGATGACTCCAAGGAAAAAGACTAGGGGTTTGCTAGTAACAACAGCAGCATAGCTCTGGTTTCCATTTCTCTTCTCTCTCGCTCTCTTTTTGTAATTGAGAGAGGGATTTCGCTATGTTGTCCAGGCTGGCCTCCAATTTCTGGACTCAAGCAATCCTCCCACCTCAGCCTCCTGAATAGCTAGGACCACAGGCACACACCATGGTGCCCAGCTCCATTTCTCCTCTTATTTCAGTTGAGTTGAGATCCAGTGAGCCCAAGCCCCAAACAATTCAACCTGAAGGCAAGAGAAAAAGGAACATAAATTGGTGCAAATCTAAAACAAATGTCCTTTATGATTTATAGTGAATGGCAACAATAACAAATTATATATGATAGTACCATGTACCCGGTGCTTTAAATCTGTTAGCTCATTTAACCATCTCATGACAAAACCTCAATACCCTATGAGGAAGTTACTATTATTACTGTTATTATTATTCTCATTTTAAAGATGAGGGAACAAAGCACAGAGGGTAAGGGTAACTTGTGAGCTGATGAGCATTGCATCCCAGCTAGGGCACTGAAGATTTCTGGGTGCTACTACCTCATCAGAATAATCAAGGGACAGGCTCTCACCGTACAAGGTACCTATGGGTAATCACAACTGTTTCCTTTCATTCTGCAGCTTTGGGAAATTCCCAGAGCAAATAGGGGAATGAAGGAAGGAAGAAATGAAGAAGGGGGAGAGGGAGGGAGGAAAAGAGGGAGGAAAAGAAGGAAGGAAGGAAAGTTCCTTTTGCACTCCCTTCACTTCCCAGTGAGGTGCTGGGGGGAGAACAGAAGGACTGCCAAGGGGGCTCCTGCACTTTTGAATGTGAAGGCCCCTTGTTAAGGCCTGAAACTTTGCTAGTAACTGTGCTTAAAGATTTGAGGGAGAACATTTGCACCCATGGGTACAAGGATACCTTGTAATAAACTGCTCCCTACATATTGCCCCCCACCCTCAACCATCACCACGGTGGGAGCCAGTGTGCCAGGGTTTCTAGAAGTTTGATCGTGGACCACCTGTAGCTTAGCTCTGGGGCAGTCACCACTGACTTAAAACTCTCTGGAGGTGGGGCTTTTGAGCCTGCCTTTTAATAACTCCCTGGGAGATTCTCATGTACACATAAGTGTGAGAGCCTCCGTATTATGATCTGAAAATAATACAGTTCTTAGCTTTCCCCAAGGCAAAAGCAGTAATGTGATGAGAAAGAAACATGGCTTTTGACCTCAGGATTTTTAATATATTCACAAGCTGAGTTGAAATGACACAGCCCTGAGATATTTGCCTTTAAGCATGCTGTGCCTCACTTTATCCTGTCAGTTCCCTGGTAATCATTTCTGACCTTAAAAGGTTTTTTTTAAAAGCCCTCGACTTTGGGAAAGTTTTAACCAGGATTGTTTTTGACTTCAAAGTGATCTGTAGCTGGGAGACTATTTCTGGCATGTGTCATTATGCTGAGATGAGTGGAAGGTGCAGGAGGGTCCACACTGTATAGGTGGTCCTATGAAAAAGGCGATGTTTTGATCATTCTTAATCTAAGCCCTTTCATTGTCATAGAATCCAGGAATGTCTCATTGTGGGGGCTAATGTTTGTGAAGAAACCTCTCTAACAATGCCTCAGATGTGTTTTCCGAACACATCCAAGAAAGTGGGTATGTGTGTCTGTGTGTGTGTGTTGCGTCTTTCATCAGAACTTCCTGCCCAAGGGCTCCATAGCCTAGGGTTCCCTCAGAGCCACCACTGCAGTGTTCACCCTGTCCATGCACTGTTCTCCCCACACCCACATCTTTGACCTTAGTTCTTTGTCCTCCAATGGCTTATGTGATGCATTGCCTGATTCTTTCCAAGTTCCTTCAGGGAAACAAAAAGGTACCAGGTTGGAGGTATTATTATTTGTGAGGCAGCCAATACGGGGTTGACTATGACTCTTTTTAGGTTAGGATGGATTAGTAACAAGAACTGTGGTATCTTGAGTCTGACTCCAGCAGAATTGGGGTGCAATGTCTGTTGTCTGTTAACAATTCCAGAGACATGATTAAGGACTACCCCATGCAAGGTATTGCTGGTTGTGCAGAAGTGATTAAGACCCCCATCCCAATGCCTGAGAAACATCCCTGGTAGAGGAAGGATAAAACAAGTCTGCAAATTTTACAGTAAGAATGGGAGAATACAGTGTGAGGGGAAGCTAAAAAGTGTCAGGGAAGCCTTGTGCTCTCTTTCCCTGCCAGGTCTGGGCATTAAGACATTCCCCAGGCATTTTCCATAAGACCAGCCCAGAGCCAGCCTTATTTGGTTGTGGTATAGGCAGTGGTGTGATTTTAGGCAGGGCTCCCAGCCTCAAATAGCAGTTCCAATGTCTGTCATTCTATTATAACTTTGTTCTTCTAGGTCTTGAAAGCTTTCATCTTGATGGGTTCTTTTTGAACACAGATGTTTCTGTTAGGGTCCTAAGTCATGGTGAGCTGGTATCTTATCTATCTATCTATCTATCTATCTATCTATCTATCTATCTATCTATCTATCTATCTATCTGAGACAGGGACCGGCTCCATCATCACCCAGGCTGGAATGCAATGGCATGATCTTGGCTCACTGAAGCCTGAACCTCCCAGGCTCAAGCAATCCTCCTACCTTAGTCAGCCTTTCGAGTAGCTGGGACTGTGGGAACACACCAACATGCTTGGCTAATTTTTTTATATTTTTGGTCGAGATGGGGTTTCACCATGTTGCCCAAGGTGGTCTCGAACTGCTGAGCTCAAGCAATGCACTCACTTCAGCCTCCCAAAGTATTGGGATTACAGGCTTGAGCCACCATGCTCGGCCTGAGCTAGTATCTTAATATTTAGCTACATCTTTAGGGTGGAGAGGAGAAAACTAATTGACAGTCCAGTGAACACAAATCCTATCTGGGATGTGGCTTGGGATTGGCATTTGAGGGGAGTTGAAGAATGGGTTCAAGTGTAGCAACAGGAGAATAAGAGGGAACTAAAAATAAACTTTGCTTAGTTCATCCTTCTGTTAGGGGCTGGCTCAAGGCTATCCTTTGAGGTTTCCCAATAATAACAAAGGAATATTTGATGGCTTTAAATGGGATTAAAACAGCCTTTTTTGGTGGACTTAAAAATTAATTATAGCACTTCACACTGAAAGACTTACGATTTTGCCTTCATGTAGCATTCTACTTTTAAGAATTTAATGTGACAAAATAACTATGAATGCACGCAGACTTGATTCATTCCTCACTCTTCAATTCAACAACTATTTATCAAGCATACACTACATGCCAGATACTGTTCTAGGCACCAGGATTATAGCAATAATCAATGGAAACAAAGTTCCTGACCTCGTGGAGCTTACATTCTAGTTGGGGAAGATATCATAAACAAGGCATTGTGTTACCAAATCTCACAGTCAGTTTCCAGTCCACGTCTTATTAGACCTCTCAGTCTGTTACTTCTAGAAACACCTTCTTCATTTGGATTCTGGAACACCACATTCTCTTACCTTACTGCTTATCTGTCTCAGTATCCTTTGTTGGATCCTCATCTTCCTGACTTTAAACTGGTGAACCCCAGAATTAAGCCTTCAGATATTTCACACCTGTATGCTGACGATCCAATTTTCTATTTCCAGCCCTCACCACTCCCCTGAATTTCAGTCTTTTACATCCAACTGCCTATGTCACATCTCCATTTGGATGTCCAGTAGGTTTCTCAAATTTAACGGGACTACCAAAATCATACTGGATTTTCGACTCTAATTGTTCTTAGTTGAGTTTTTCCCTTCTCAGCTAACAGCAATTTCATTCTTCCAGTTACTCAGGAAAAACCTCAGAATCATTCTTGACTTCTTTCTTTCTCTCACACTGCACATCTGCTCCATCAGATCATTTATAAAGATGTCCATCACAGCATTGTTTATAAAAATGAAAAACTGGTAATTATCCAATTGTTCAACAATGGAAGAATGATTAATATGGTACATGTTGTAGTTAACAGGTTACTATTTAAGGACATTTTTCTTATGGAAAATTTCAAATATGCTCAAAAATAAAGAGCTGTGAACCCATCATCTAGCTACAACAATGATCAACTCACAGTCATTCTTGCTTCATTTACACTCCCACTTCTCTCCCATCTCCCCACTAGATTGTTGTTAAGCAAATTTCAAACAACATATTATTTAATACATAAACGATATAACATATTATGTTACAAAAGCACATTATAAAGAAATATGTATAATACGATTTCATTTTTTAAAACCATCTACATGTGTAGGATAGCTATATCTGAATCATGTTATGAATGTTGGTATCTTATTTTGCTTGTGTATATTTTCCACAGTGAGCATGTACATAGAGAAAAGGTGATGAGGAGATGGGGGATGTTGATGCCAGACATTCTAACTTCATTCTTTCGTAAATTTGATTACTTTAATTCAGACCAGGTGATATGGTTTGAATGTTTGTCTCCTCCAAATCTTATGTTGAAATGTGACCTCCATTGTTGGAGGTGGGGCCTAGTGGGAAATATTGGATCATGGGGGTGGATCTGACAAATGGCTTAGCACCATCCCCTCTTTGTGATAAGTGAGTTCTTGCTCTATTAGTTCATGGGAGATCTGATTGTCTAAAAGAGGCTGGCAGCTCCTTCCTTTCTCTCTTGCTCCCATTCTCACCACGTGATGCACTGACTCACCCTTTGCCTTCTGCCATGACTGTAAACTTCCTGAGGCCTCACCAAAAGCAGATGCTGGCACTATGCCTCATGTACAGCATGCAGAACCAAGAGCCAATTAAACCTTTTTGTTATAAGTTACTCAGCCTCAGTTATTTCTTTATAGTGACACAAAAAAAGGACTAACACACTGGGTATGTCACATTGTGAGATATAAATAACCATTTGATGGAGGTGAGGATACTGTCGGCTCTGTTTTCTCTTTGGACAGTCTATAATTTAAAATGGCCACATTAGCATCTAGAGTTACAGCAGGTTTTCTCAAATTCCGCTTTCCTGACTTTCTGGGCTGGACAAGTATTTGTTGTGGAAGGCTATATTTTGTATTGGAAGATGCTTAGCCTCATCCCTGGTTAATAGGTACCCATTAGATGCCAGTAGCGTCCCCTAGTGGTAATAACCAAAAACGTCTTCAGACGTTGCCAAATGTCCCCTGGGGAGCAAAACCAACCCTGGTTGAGAATCACTGCACTACAGCAGGTGTCCAAGTTGAAATGCATGTTGTTTAGGAGATTAGAAATGTTCTGTTTTATGCATTTTCCTGGCTAAAACCTCTAGGAGGATGTAATTTGTGATCTGATGAAAGCTGCTATTGTGGTTTACTGACCTGCTTGTTTAATTAACCAACCTATGACACAGTGGTTAATGATTATCTGCATTTTTGAGACACATCCAGAAAGGACTGAGACAAGTTCAACTCTATAAGAAAAGCAAAGGTCGTGAATGAAAGCTTGCTTGTCAGCTACAACAGTGATCCATTAGATTTGCCTCTTCAGCCCACAGACTGACCCATTTTACTATTCATTATCATCCACAACACAGGAAAATACTGTGTGGAAGTTAAAAATAGATTTCTTCCAGAAAATTGATGCTACATACATATAAACAGTTCCTTTTTATTAGTAATAAACACATAGACACAAACACAACTGCAAAAGATAAAAGGCTATTTAAATATTCCATGTGATTTGAAATTTTTTCCATAATGAAAACATTTTATTAGAGAACTGTAGAAATGAGATAAAGGAAAATATGAGGTCATCCTGCCCATTCTTTTCCAGAACTACACTGTTTTGTATGCACCCCCACTCCATCCTCCACCCCCAGCCCAGAGTCTTATTAAATATCCCCATTTTAATAATATAAAATACTGCTTATACTTCCCCCCACCCCCAGAGAGAAACTCAACAGAGGAGCAGAGGGTACACCCTAGTGGCACCATGATCTTTAAAAGATTACTTCTCTAGTTAGCGGCACTGTGTTGACTGCATAGAAAATAAAATTTCCAATAAAGTCTACACCAGACATTTCCAATCCAGGTTTGTCAAGCACCCTACAAACTCTTATACATATTAACAGAGTTCATTTCTTGATGCTTAATGGTTATTTTCTTGAAATTATTGGGTACTCTGAATTCCTGAGAATACTGTATAAATTATTTGTAAATTTCCTTATACTTTATCTTTGCCCACTTTGGAATCAATGCTTACCTTTTCTTTTTCATGACAACATCCAGGATTTTCTTTAATGGTAAATTTAAAAAAAGTACTACTGAGACCCTTCTGTGAGCCAGGTATTATTTGGGCATGAAATGTATAATATTTTATGTAACATTTATAATCCTGCCATATATATAGGTCTGCTTATTGATAGGAAAACAGAAACTCAGAGAGGTCCAGTACTTTGTTGAAAGTCTCATAGTGCTTGAATGGCAGGGTCCTGGTTCAAACACAGTTCAAGTAAATAGTCACAGGATGTGAGGCTGGCTCTCAGTTTGTGTAAGGAAAAACTCGTACTTGTTTAAATTTGTTAAAATAGAATCCATCTGCAATATCCCCTGGACTCATCTAAGAAAAAAGCAAAAGTCAACCCTAATGGAACGTTCAGGATCCTGAGGACCCAGTGTGGCCAGGGGGTGGACTAGATTGGGTGGAGATATTTTGTTAAATGTAGAGAAACAGCCCAACTGCTTTGTTCACTAGCAGGGAATAAATTGGGTCTTTCTTAAGCCAGGAAGAGAAGAGGATTTTAGAGATGAGGCCTCCCTACAGAAAATACCCAAAATTCAAAGGAGCAGGGAGGTATGGCTCCGTATTTGTTGTCTCTTGTCCATGCTGTAGGCTGTTACGGGGGAAGAGAATAGGTCCGCAGGCGCAGTCTCCCATGGAAGCATGGAAAATGAAAGAGTAAAGCAAGGAAAAAAGGAAAAGTGACCACAGCTTAAAAAATTCTAAACCCAAACTCAAACCTAAAACCCAAACCCACCCCAACTGGGTTGTGGGAAAGGATTCTACTAACAGTTGAAAATGGAACATCCACCACTGGACTTCAGGCTGTGAGAGTTCAGTCTGATTAATTAAGGTCAAGGTGGGGATGGAAATACCAGCTGGGGAGCATTTTGCCGAAAGATAAATTTGTCCCTCTGTGTTTCTGCGAGACAGCAGGGAGGTGTGTGTTTGGAGCTAAATTAATTTGATTTACATCATGCCATGGTAACTTCTGTTCTCTCCCCACCCCCACCCCCCACCCGCTGTCAGATGTCTTAGCTGGCTTTTTCCCTCTCCTTGCTCACCCCCACACATTTCATAACACGGAAAGAAAGTACGAATTGGCTTCAGGCAGAATTTAGATATAGAATAACTCTAATTTGATTATTCTGCATTGAGTGCTATTCTCTTCTCCCCAATCCCTTCTTTCTTGAGAGAGAGAGAGAGAAGTTGTAAACCCGGGCTTAAGTGCTATTTATTTTTATATTGTGCTTAATGGTGCAAACTGCTTGACTGTTCCTTGTATGCTCACCTACCCTCCTCCTGTGTTTCTCCAACAACACTAATATCAGAAAATGAAGCTATGGCCCGGGATCCCGTTAGGAATGCGCTTTTTCTGGCCCTATATCTTTCAGCTCCGTCAGGCTTTGGAGGCCAGGGCGGAGGGCACCTCTTGAGGGACCCTGCACAACCGGGCCCTGGCACCTCCGGAGGGACGGAGAGGGCGCCCTGTTACCGCGCTCGGCCCACCACCCTTCCAGCGGCGGGGCGCGCTCGGCAGGGCAGGATAAGGTTACGCCGAGGCTTCCTCGGTCGGGAGGGAGGGAGGCGGGTCTGAGCCCGCGCCCCGGCCCGCGGGGGAGTTCCCACAGTTGGCCGCTCTGGCCTGCGGGGCTACATCCCTGCTGCCGGCCAGGCGCGGCCCGCGGGACCACAAGGGTAGCGCCATGGCCCGGGAGAGGCCTCCCGGGAGGGGCTGCGGCGCCCTGCGCCGGTGTCTACTCGGGGCCGCGCTGTTGCTCGGCCTGCGGTTGTGCGCAGAGCTGCGGCGCGCCGGGCCCGGGTCCCCAGTCCGCAGCGCCCTGCCGGGCCTGGCCTGGCGGCCACCTGGGCCGCACCTGCAGCCTGCGCCGGGCTCGCCGCGTGGCGCCAGCAGGAGGCAGGTGACCTACGTGCGCAGCGGGCGCCGGGCGCCGCCGGGGGGCGGCGGGAGCGGGACGCCGGAGCCTGGCTGCTGTGCCCCGCGCGGGCGCCCCCGCCGGAAGGTCAGTTGCAAAGCCGTCGGTCTTGGGCCTGGGACCAGAATCCCCCTCCCGACCCCACTACGGAGCCCGGCGCTCGGGTCCCGCAGGTCGCCCCGCGGGGACCTCCGGAGGCTTCCGCTTCTTCCCCCTGTGCTCTCTTAGGCGGCTCCACAGGTTGCATCCTTCACTGCCCAATAGACTGAAGTGCGGCCGAGGGGGGTTCATTCACTATTCAGCCAGTACTTGTTGGGCGTCGCCGTGGCCGGGCGCCCTTCTGGGCTCCGCGCATCCGGCGAAGAAGGACGGAGCCCTGTTCTTACGGAGGGTACATTTTAGTAGGGGAGAGTTTGCGTGATAGGCAGGGAAAGGGAAAGGAAGGCGTTGCGGCTGCCATTCGTGTGCTGTGCTGCTCCCAGCCTTCCGCTCGAGGCCTGGACAGAGCTGGGTGGGTATCGCCGTGAATGGCCTGTCCACGCCACTGCCGTCATCTCACTGAAGATCCACCAGCTGGCCGAATTTCCCTGGAGTCCCATTCCAGGCGTTGGCTGGGGTCTTGGAGGCTGGCGCCCGGTGAGAAGCCGAGCACCCAGCCCCACTTAATGAGAAGTTAATTGGATCCTCGAGGACCCAAGTAATAACCTGGGTTTGTCTTATAATTCTCGACCGTGTTGTGCTTCCTACCTCATTAACTTATTGGCTCACACCTAATTGATTAGTCCAGTTTTAGCCTCTGATTGTTAAGGTTTTGGGTTCATCTCCTTTTTGGAGCTCGGTAATTTGCATCGTACATGGAAATGAAAAGAACCACAGGTATGAGCTCTCCTCATCCTTTTACTCATCAACTCCTGCTTCCAGCCTCAACCACGTTCTCAAAAGCAGCTACTTTCCGTTGCCCGGCTATCCGTCGTATCTTTTAGACATCTCCCCCACCTCCACTCTGCTTCCCGCCACCAGTCCTGGAGGGGAGGGAACAACTCTTCCTTTGCCTCGCTTCTGTCTTCGGCTGCCCAGTGCTAGCCTACTTTTCAGCACCACAGCCCAGCACTGCTGCCGCGGCTTCCCTTCCTCGCTTCCTTTGGGCCTCGCCCTCCGTCTTTCTACACCACTGCTGTTCCTTGCTGGGCCATCAGTGCTAACTTCCTGGATAAACTGAAATACCTTTTTCTATCTCGCAAACCTCACCTCCTATGTAAAGTCTTCATTAGCTCTTCCAGAAGAAAGCAGCCACTTCCTCTCCAAGTTCCTAACTCACTGTCCGTGACACCATGTTAAACATTCAGCACAGTTTTGCCAAGGGCTTACCAGGTAGGCATGAGATGCTGGAGGCACAAAACGAGTTCAGATTCTGGTGTAGGAGGCTCTTAGCATAGGCATCCGGTGATTTCCAAGCCTATAATTGAGCCTTCAGCTCTGCCTGGGGAGTCAAGAAAGGCTGCTCAAGGCGGCGGACATTTGACCTACAGTGTAATGTTTCTTTCTTTCTTTTTTTTTTTTTTTTGAGCCGGAGTCTTGCTCTGTCGCCCAGGCTGGAGTACAGTGGCTTGATCTTGGCTCACTGCAACCTCTGCCTCCCGGGTTCAAACGATTCTTCTGACTCAGCCTACCGGGTAGCTGGGATTACAGGCATGCACCACCACGCTGGCTAATTTTTGTATTTTTGTAGAGATAGGGTTTCACCATGTTGGCCAGGCTAGTATCGAACTCCTAACCTCAAGTGACCCACCCGCCTCAACCCCCCAAAGTGTTGGGATTACAGGTGTGAGCCATGCGCCTAGCCAACAGTGTGATGTTTCTTAAGAGTGGGACTTCTTTTATTCCCCTGTGGATGTCCTCAAATGTCCCATCCTTGACACCCTCAACCCCGCCCTGCAGTTTTCCTTTTAGATTCACTCAGCATCTGTTGTTTCTGCTGTCACCTGTCAAAGAATTACTCTTAACTCTTTGTCTCTACCTCAGACAACAATACTGATGGCTGGAGCCTGTCCTACAAAGGACAGGTTTGGAATGCGTAGACTCAGTGGGGCTCTGGAGGGGAGGTTCACACCCATCCTCACTAGGAGCTTGGAGGCTGCGCCAGTGATTCAGGCTGGAGATGGGGGTGGCTTGCTGTGGTAGGTGTGGAGGTGGTGAGAAGTGGTTGGTTTCTGGATGTGTTTGGAAGGTGGATGAGGAGGAGCAGTTATTTCTCTCTTGTTTGTTTTGTTTGGGGGATAGATGGAAGGCAGGAATTAGGTTTTAGCCACGTTAAGTTTAAGATACCCTTCAGGCATGCACGTGAAAATGTCAAATAGGCAGCCGGACGTGTAAGTCCAGAGCTTGGAAGAAATGTCCAGGATGAAGGTGGTGATTTGAGAGTCATCCAAGTACAAGTGGCACTAAAACTGAGAGATTGTATGTGGTCATCTAGGAAGTGAGTGTGGCTAACAAAGAGAAGCAATCCGAGCCTGTGGCCTGGGGCTCAGTTTTATTAAAATTAAATTAGGGAAAAAAGTAAAGGAAATGTTTAGCTTTGTGCCTGGCATGTTTAGCTCTCAATAATGGTAGCTTTGCTTTCTACAGTCTGCCCCAGCTTTTTAGCCTCAGCCAGTCTCCAAATGTCATTCACTGTAACCTACAAAGGTGGCTTATGCTGACTCCTCTACCTGCAAGGCCCCATCCCCCTTTCTTATGACTCCTGACCTTTTCATCCTTGGACATTCCTCAAGTCAAGGTTCATAGCCCGGAAACCTTCCCATAGCAACCCTGCTTCATGCTGACCCCTCCCCCACTTGGAATGACAACAGAAAGAGTCTGATTTGTGCATTGCTTTGTACAAGTTGAGTCCTGATAATCCATTTTGGATGGAATGTTTTGTCTCCACAGTTGTTCTTGATGGGAAGGATTGCATTTCCCATAGTGATCCCTAGTAAATGTTTACTCCTGAGACCCCAATATGTGAAAGTATAAGAATCTTACTATTTCAGCCCATTCAGTAACTATAAATGTCTTTGGTTAAAAATTTATAAGAAATAAATGAGCCTTTTGCTATTTCTAAAATATTAAGTTTTTGGCATCCTAAGGTAAAAATTTTCTTAGATTTCCTTCTCCCTAGCTATTATTTTCAGGATATACATCTAACCTCCCCAAATCCCTAGATAGTGATGATCTTGAATTTGTTTTATTCTCCCATTATTTCACAGTTGAATTAAAATATTCCTTAAAACTATAGAAAGATCAGTTATCTAATCCATCCTCCCACTTCTGGGAACAGAGCTCAATAACCCCATATCTCTCTAGGGACAAATCTTGTTTCTTTTCAGCCTCACTGTCACTACATCAAGACAGCAGTGTAATATAAGCTGAATGTACCATTAAGTAATTGAAATAAAATTAGAAAGCTATTTGTTAGACTCCTTGGATCATAGTGTATTTAGATTTTGTTTGTTGAGAATACAGATCAACAACACTCTTAGGTTCTTGGTTACTTTGCCCCAGGCACCTCCCAGATTGATAAAGGAGAAAAAGTTCCATTCTATTTTGAGGACAACTTTCTGGGTAGATGAAAACCTGCATGAAATAATTGGGTTGCCAAGTATTTCTTGTTACTCTGCTTCCATACCAGGTGTTAGAGGCACCAAAATTCTGCCACTTTAATCATAGCTTATGCTCCTCTTAAAGAAAACAATCTACTATAAAAAAGAGTAGCCCTTCTGTCTTCCTCGGCGCTGCCTATGGAGGTGGCAGCCATCTCCTCCTCGGCATCATGGCCGCCCTCAGACCCCTTGTGAAGCCCAAGATCGTCAAAAATAGAACCAAGAAGTTCATCCCGCACCAGTCAGACCGATATGTCAAAATTAAGCGTAACTGGCGGAAACCCAGAGGCATTGACAACAGGGTTCGTAGAAGATTCAAGGGCCAGATCTTGATGCCCAGTATTGGTTATGGGAGCAACAAAAAACAAAGCACATGCTGCCCAGTGGCTTCCGGAAGTTCCTGGTCCACAATGTCAAGGAGCTGGAAGTGCTGCTGATGTGCAACAAATCTTACTGTGCCGAGATTGCTCACAATGTTTCCTCCAAGAACCGCAAAGCCATCGTGGAAAGAGCTGCCCAGCTGGCTGTCAGAGTCACCAACCCCAATGCCAGGCTGCGCAGTGAAGAAAATGAGTAGACAGCTGGTGTGCACGTTTTCTGTTTAAATAAATGTAAAAACTGCAAAAAAAAAAAAAAAAGAGTAGTGAAGTGAAGTGTAGTCCTAATATAATTCTTTCTTCCCTCATCCCCTTCTTCACAGAGCCATGCAAGAACTAGCTCTAAATATTTTCAGTTCTTTTGACATCAGGGGTTCTAATCTTCAGGCTTTGCGAAATGAGAGCCGATGACAGATGATGGATAAATACTGCCCTTTCTGATTATGCGCACCCTGGAACCTATATATTCTTGTGTATTACAGATTCTTCAAGCATTCTGTCGGGACTCTTCGTCTCCAAATTTCGCGTACTATGCATACATAAAAATATCACTGTGATTTTTTCATCTTCTCTCTGTTTTCTATCTGCATGTGTTTCTGTTTGGGTTTTTTTCTTTCTTAAATGAAACAGACCTTTATTATGATTATGGATAAAGTTCTTTTTGAAGGGATTTATAGAGGACTAGATATGGTCTCCATGATTTATGCTTTTTAATGCAGCTCTTGGGTGGATGTTTTATCTCTTATAGGTTGGCAATCTAACTAAAAAACAGATGCACATACAGGGCTCATTTGCAAAGGAGAGACACTCAGTGGCCAAGCTTCCCGAAAAAATTTCATCTCTCTTATCGGATGTATTTTACTTGACATTTAATATGTTGGATAGAAAAGTGACTTCTGAGTCACAGAGCTCCAGAACCCAGCAATGTGCTGGCTTGGTTCGTTAGTTACAGATCTTTTGGAACCATGTGTCGGGGGGGGGGGGGGGGGGGGGGGGGGGTTGAAAAAAAAGAAGAACTGTTTCCCCTTCTCCTGAAAAACCATATGGCAAAATTTGGTTTTTCTTTCTCATTTCTTGTCATCCTCTTAGTTTTCTAATTCTGTGATTGTCATCAAGAAGAAAGAGGAAAAATGGCACAGGATGCCCCCTGATATATCCAACTGCCTTAGGAGTCCTTACGCTTTACAAAATACTTGAAGGTAGATTTGAATTTCTTGTGAAACATGGCCCAGCAGTAGTTTCCAGCTCTTTAGGTTTTTGTCTGTGTACCTACACTTCTGTTCTTCAGGGAGCAACATTAATCAGTCCTCTCACACTGTCCTTAGGAGGCAAAGCATTTTCATTTTAAACAAAGTCATTGAGGGTAATTGAATAAGCTCCGGCAAGATGTAGGTGTGAAATAGCAGTAGCTTAGTTGCACAAAGAAAAGCAGGTTTTTATTACAACTTTGATGTGTCATGGATGAAGAATAGAGGCCTGCACTTTTTCCAAACCCCGTAGTTCCTCAGAGAGCATTCTGTGGGCAAAGGAACTGCTAATGGAGGCTTGATTGTTTTTCAACCACTGGTGCTGGAGATTTTAGCTTTTTGTGTGTAATTTGTCCCAGTCCATTTTCTCCAAGGAAAAGAATGTCTTGTCAGTTTTCTCAAATAGAATTGAATTTCCTTTTTAGTCTGTGAAGAGAATCAGGTCAAGTAGTTAAACCAAAGACTGTCAAGGCTAGGCATTTGAGGTTTTCCATCTGTGCTGTAATACCTTTGGAGTCCTTGTGTTTCTAAGGAGTTTGGCATGCTTTGTTCTGTGGTTCATAGAAAGTAACATGAGCCTGTTTCACTTACCATAAGACACACACTGAGGGAGGAATCTACCAGCATTGATAAGCTTCTTTTAAAAACACCACTTGGGTCCACTAGATACCTCACGTTAGCTCCATTAATGTCTTATGTTCTGATAAAAAAAAAAAAAAATAGGAAAATTTGCTGTGCAAGAAGCATTTTTATCCTGTTCAAGTGAATGAAAATTGAATTTTAAGAGCCTTATAATCTAGACCCATATGTAATATAAACCAATAGCAAGCTGGGTTGCTAGTTGACTGTTCAGGAGGTAAATTTGGCTCATGAATTTTATTTGAACCACACAGTGTTTTAAGTATTTGAACATAAATATATTTATATGGGGCTTATAGTGAGTCTGGTGAGGTCCAGCTCACCATTCTCTCCATTTACCTCACTTGTCTGATCTCTGAAGCCATTTGAAGTTACAACTATAAGCCAGAGGTTGTTAAAATTAGCAATTATTTTCCTAAAAAGTGACAATCAAGGCTAAGGTTGCTAAGCTCAGTGACAGGGTGGCACATGACTACTAGGTTCAGAAAAGCCAAAGGTCCTTTTAAATTGCTGCCGTTAAGGAAGATGAGTTACCTAAGGCTGGAGCTGGATATTGGGGAGGGTAAGATCATAGGGGAATAGACTTAGTTAATCTAACATTCTTTTGGTTACAAACAGGAACTGGGCTCTAGCCTAACTTAAACAAAAAAGGAAGGAAAAAAGAATTAAAGAATAAACAACTATATGTGCCTATAATAATTAACAATTAAATTTTTTAGAATGAAATTTATTGGGAAACCTTGGGATTTCTCACTGAATTGGAGGAAGAGTTAATGACTGCCATGTGGAAGAGAGAAGGAAAAGGGCTGCTATGGAAATCCCAGCTTTCTGAATCCTTTGATCTTCTCCCTCAAGTGCTATTGCAATACAGCTCACCTCACTGGACTCCAGGGCTTAGTCTCTTTGATATTCACCCTGGATCAGCTGGCTCAGGCCACTTGACCTAAACAAAGGCCAAGGGCCCCTGCCCTGTCCTGAAAGCCATTCTTAGTGAAAAGAGAAACGTTAAGTTACCCTAAGAAGTCCTTGGCATGCCTTAAGTATTCAGTATAATTTTTATGCAGTTTTTCTCTTAGGTTTTTGTTTTTCTCATGTTTTATTCTAGTATTTCAACCAGCCCTTGGACTTGAGCACCTAGAAACAGAGTATAGGGTAGTTTTGGTTTTACTAATCCTAGACCCTAACATCAATGTGTGTGTGTGTGAATATATGTCTATACCTATTAACTAGCTCTATCTTTCTTTAAACATTAACTATTTCTCTGTCTACATATAGTCTTATAGATAGCCTTATTTCCAAGTAGCATTGGCAACAAGTTGGCACCTTGGGTATACTACTGACATTTTTAATTCATTGAATATATGCCCACATGATCAATGTATATGTAATATTTTTTAAAGTAAAAAGTTATTTGTGAAGACGTTTATTAATTTTTTAATTTTTTTTTTTTTTTTTTTTTTTTTTAGAAATAGGGTCTTGCTTTGTTGCCCAGACTGGGGTGCAGTGGCACGATCATGGCTCACTGCAGCCCCGACCTTCCAACTCAGGCCTCCCAAGTAACTGGAACTACAGCACTGTCGCCCAGGCTGGAGTGCAGTGGTGCAATCTCGGCTCACTGCAACCTCTGCCTCCTGGGTTCAAGCAATTCTCCTGCCTCAGCCTCCCAAATAGCTGGGATTACAGGCACCCACCACCACACCCAGCTAATTTTTTGTATTTTTAGTAGAGATGGGGTTTCACTCTGTTGGCCAGGCTGGTCTCAAACTCCTGACCTTTTGATCTGCCTGCCTCAGCCTTTCAAAGTGCTGGGATTACAGGCATGAGCCACTGTGCCTGGCCTAATTTTTTATTTTATTTTATTTTGTAGAGACAGGGTCTCACTATGTTGCCCAGGCTGGCCTTGAACTCCTGGGCTCAAGCGATCCTGCCACCTTGGCCTCCCAAAGTTTTGGGATTACAGATGTGAGCCACCACACCTGACCCCCATTTTGAGGACTTTTAGTAGAGAACCTAAGTATCAGTATTTAGCCATGATCCCAATTAGGGTTCTCAAACCAAAGTCTCATATTCTTTGATTTTTTTTTTTTTCTGTCATGCATAGTTACCTCGCAGGAAAAAAAGAAAAGAAAATTTCTTCAGGGCATGTGAATATTCACAGCCCCCCTTGCAATGGGCTAGCCTGGGATTCTTTAATGCATGATTATTTCTGTATCAGTTAGGGCTCTCTGGGTTGCAAGTGACAGACCCAACTGAAAGTAGTACAAACAGGGATTGATTGAAACCCTACTGGAGAGAAAAAGAAGAGCTGCAGGCACCAGGAAGGCCCTGGAAGTTGATTATGACTAAAATGAGCACTGAAGACCTTAGTTATCCATTAGGCACTACCACAGATATAGTGAGTATTTACTATTCTTTTTGGACACACCTTTGAATATCTTTCCTGTGTGTGAGGAATTCTCTTCCTTTCTAAGAAACAAAACAAAAAAATCATTGCCACTTGTTTTTGCACCCAAAGTGCATTCATGTGACCTAGGCTTCACTATTTAGATACACCTGCATGAGAGTTTGGATTGTACCCTACAGATGCAAAGCAGGTGCATGAGGGCCACAGAGTAGCTCAGTGGCCGAGATTCTAGCAGAGGCCTCCAGAGCTCAGGGTGGTGTCCATGCCCAGCAGTGAGGCTATGTCATCTACACTGGCATGTCTGGAGATGGTGTTTCTGTTGAGATTCTGTAAACTAATAAATCTTTAATCAATCCTTTTCTGCTTAACTAGCCAGAGTACTTTCTATTGTTTACAACTCAGAACCTTGGCAGACCAATAAATTGGAGCTGGCAGTTTGGAAGGTTACAACTGTAACTTTTCCTTTTCAATTTTGCTTAGGTCTATTTAATACAGATTTTGGAACACAGTGATCACTTGGGGGCCCAAGTGAACTATGGGCGGAAGGACCTTTCCCTGACAAGATAATAACATTTTATTTCAGATACTAAATTACACGAATCTGTTAACTTATTACTAGATCAACTCAATTTAATCAACACCAAGCCCTTTTTCATGGCACCGTGTGCCTGAGGCATTGGGTGAGAGGGGCCAGTTTATGCTGTGGTCACAAACAATGCTCCGGGCTCATGCTAGCAGAGGTTTATTTCTGCCTTTGCCAGATATCTGTTGCGGGTGGGGGGGCGCTGCTTTGTGCTGTCACTGCATCTCTCTGGACCCCAGGCTAGCAGTGCAGCTGCCATCTGGAACATTGCTGGTCACCTTGGCAGAGGGTGAATGCTCTGGAGGATCTTTGCATGGCATTGTTAAAAGCTCTAGCCTGGAAGCAACACACGTTACATCTGCTCACAATCCAGTGCTCAGAGCCAGTTGCTCAGTCCCACCCAATGCTAGAGGGACCATCCTGCTGTGTGCCATAGTCAGAGAGTTGGAGATGGGTGGCAAGCAATGCCAATGGTCACCACAGTATAGTAACCCTTCAATCATCCGTGTCTAAATGGACATCATCTAGGTCATGTTTCACGTTCACTGTTTGGGATGGCTCACTGAATCTGCATATTTGACAGTACTGAATACAGCACGGGAGCCTGTTTTCAGGGGACCGAGATCTAAAATGAAGCAGATACCTGAATTTAGCAGAACAGTGAAATAAAACAAGACTCCATTTACATCTTATAAACAGTGCCGTGGTGCATCCTGCAGTTTGTTAAATGCAATGATTCTTGTTGACATTGTTTATGTTAGATTCTTTGCAAAGAACAGGGGTGGAATGATGGTCTGCTGGTCTTCTTCTCTAGAGGGGTGGAATAAAGCAAATTATTTGAATAAATAAAGCCTTGAGTGTAAATGGGCCAAAAGCCTCTGATGAGATGAATCCAACTCCATGTCAGTCCGTCTTCATGGCCATCACTTACTCATTTGTAGTTGGAGCTGGCTGAATGACTTCCAAACATGTTTTCAGAATCCGGCCCTAAATCAGAGGCAATATTCGTGTTTTACAGCATTTGCTATTGTGCACAATGCAACAGCAAGTCATTTTAGTTTATTTTTCGTGTACTTTGACTAGAGCACAATCACTTAAAAATCCCGTTTAGCAAAATACATGCTCATTGAGCTCAGGGTAATTAGGCCATAGAAGGAGGTCTCTTCCTTCAGCAGTTTCAGGAGTAGCACATGGGAGAAGTCAGTGAAAGTAATACATGGGATCTTGGAGTCCTGTTTACATGGTTTTACAAATTTCATGAAAATACTTCAGTCTGGTGCAGCTTCATCTATAAGATGGGCTTATATTTTCATATTTGCAGTCAGCAGTTTAAATTCTGCTCTCCTGCTTACTGAATAGGGACAAGTGGCATATCCTTTCTGAACTTGAGTTTCTTCCTTTGAGCAAACGTTACTAATACTTAACTCACAGGTTGTTGTGAAGATGAAACGAGAGCAGGTAGGTGAAAGCACCTTGCAGGTGTTCACATGGAAAGAGTTCAGTCAATGAATATGGTCTGTGTTCAGCCATGTGTTTCCAGCTGGGGCACTGGCCTGTGAGTACCAAAAACGTGTCGATGTGTGTGCTTGTGGTGGGTAAAGCCCAATATTCATTGCCATTTTTAATATTTCTTTTATTATTCTTGAAACGTAACGCATATATAATATGCTCAGGGATCAGAGGAGTTGGAATTTTTCTTTTTAATCTGAAATAAAAGCTAGCCATAACTAGTACATTTTTGTTAGTGTTTGTATTATAAATGTATTCCCCATATAACTCATTTATTATGAAATTGTTAAGGCTTATTGTTCACATTAGTTTGTGATTTTTTTTCTCTCAAAACTAATTACAAATATCTTTTACAACATGCTGTTCTATGGATTTTGGTCTATAGTAGGATTGACAGTATAAATGGGATTCTAGGCTTTTGAAATACCATTTTCCCTCAAAAGAATGTTTACAAATTTCCTATTAACTGGGTCACTTACTACCACTCTGTTACCTCTTTAGTTCAAGGGAGGACAGTTGGAGTAATTGTGGGTTAAAGAGCTAATTGCTAAATTGTTTTTCTGGTCTTGTCTTCTACATTTTAGTCAATTAAGTGCATATTATTATACTTTATATGCATTTTAAAGATAAATTCAATCAACACAATAAACAAAGTCTAAGTATCCGTGCTGCTTATGGTTTTATGCGGAATATAATTCCTTCAAAGCAGCTTATAATTTAAGAGTGAGGTAGGAGGGGCCTACTGTACTAGGAGAGTTGCATATATTCTTTCATTTAATTCTCAAAACAAAACTGTGAGGTAGGAATTGTTCTCATTTTGCAGACAGGGCAGTCAGGGCTCAACACTTTAATAAATTTGGGCAAGACACAGCTATAAAGGATGAAATGAAGGTTTAAACTAAAAATCCCTGCTTTTTTCTATATTTGCCTGCTGAGAAGGGAGCTAACAACCAATTCTCATATACAGTGAATTCTTTACCAGATAAAAATTAAAATCTTGTAAACAAGAGGCACCACAAAGTTAACAGACAAGGGATAGTCTGGGAGAGGATATCTGTAATATATAGCACCAATAAAAGATCAATATCCAAAATTTTGAAAGAATGCCAACAAAGTGAAAAAGAAAACTGAACAGAAAAATAAATGAGAAATCAGTCAGGGATTAATAGAAGAGGAAACCTGAAAGTCAAAAAAATATATATTTACATATAATGCTGATTAATAAGAAGGGAAAGAAAATCAAAACACAGTGAGATTCTATTTCACCTCCATCATACTGGAAAAAACACAAATGTCTGATTGAAAAAAAAAGGATTGCCGGGCGCGGTGGCTCAAGCCTGTAATCCCAGCACTTTGGGAGGCCGAGACGGGCGGATCATGAGGTCAGGAGATCGAGACCATCCTGGCTAATACGGTGAAACCCCGTCTCTACTAAAAAATACAAAAAACTAGCCGGGCAACGAGGCGGGCGCCTGTAGTCCCAGCTGCTCGGGAGGCTGAGACAGGAGAATGGCGTGAACCCGGGAGGTGGAGCTTGCAGTGAGCCGAGAGCCGGCCACTGCACTCCAGCCTGGGCAGCAGAGCAAGACTCCGTCTCAAAAAAAAAAAAAAAAAAAAAAAAAAAAAAAAAAAAAAAAAGAAAAAAAAGGATTGATGGCCATATGCGCTGGCTCATGCCTGTAATCCCAGCACTTTGGGAGGCTAAGGCGGGTGGATCGGTTGAGGTCAGGAGTTCGAGACCAGCCTGACCAACACGGTGAAACTCTGTCTCTACCAAATACACAAAAATTAGCTGGGTATGATGGCACATGCCTGTAATCCCAGCTACTTGGGAGGCTGAGGCAGGAGAATAGCTTGAACCCAGGAGGCGGAGGTTGCAGTGAGTCACAATCGTGCCATTGCACTCCAACCTGGGTGACAGAGTGAGACTCCATCTCAAAAAAAAAAAAAAAAAAAAAAAAGGATTGAGAATAATGTAGGGACAAAGGAACTGGTTATTTCACTGCATCATCCAAAGTAACTTCCTATCCCTACTCCTCCAATATAGTCTCTCATTTTCTCCATAGCACGACCACTCTCTGACAGTTTTTTCTTGCTTTAACATTTGTTTGCAGTCTCATCCCCCAGGAAGGCAGGGAGCTCATCTGTCTTACTCACCACAATATCCCCAGTGACTATGACAGTTCTGGCACATAGTAGGTTCTCAGGAAATACTGGCTGAAAGAATGGTTGTTTCTATCACTGGGGGACTAGACCAATGGGTTCGAGGAACAGCTGGATCTTTCAAGCGCTACTTCAAAGTCCATTTGAGGTGTCTAATTTCTGAATCAGGGTATTGCATTACAAACTCTCTACATAGATAACCCAGCATTCACTTTGCTTCAGATAACAGGGGCTGCAGAATAGAAGTTGAGAACCATATGTAGCTTATGTACGGGCCCATAAGCTAAGAATGGTTTCTGCAGATGAACATTTGTAATCAGTTTGATGTTAGGATAAACTAAGTTTGTTTTTTGTTTTGTTTGTTTTTATTTCAGGTTCAGGGGTACATGTGCAGGTTTGTTACGTAGGTAAACTTGTCTCATGGGGGCTTGTGGTACAGATTATTTCATCACCCAGGTACTAAGCCTGGTACTGAATAGTTATTTTTTCTGCTCCTCTCCCTCCTCCCACCCTCCACCCTCAAGTAGGTCCCAGTCAGTGTCTATTGTTCTCTTCTTTGTGTCTATGAGTTCTCATCATTAGTTCCCATTTACAAGTGAGAGTATGCAGTATTTGGTTTTCTGTTCCTGTATTAGTTTGCTATGGGTAATGGCCTCCAGCTCCATCCATGTTCCTGCAAAAGATATGATCTTGTTCTGTTTTACGGCTGCATAATAGTCCATGGTGTATAGGTACCACATTTTCTTTATCCGGTCTGTCACTGATGGGCATTTAGGTTGATTCCATGTCTTTGCTATTGTGAATAGAGCTGCAATGAACATTCATGTGCATGTGTCTTTATGGTAGAGTGATTTATATTCTTCTGGGTACATACCCAATAATGGTTTTGCTGGGTCGAATGGTAGTTCAGCTTTTAGCTCTTTGAGGAATCACCACACTGCTTTGCACAATGGTTGAACTAATTTACACTCCCACCAACCGTGTATAAATGTTCCCTTTTCTCCACAACCTTGCTAGCATCTGTTACTTTTTGACTTTTTAATAATAGCCTTCTTACTGGTGTGAGATGGTATCTCATTATGTTTTTGATTTACATTTCTTTACTGATCTGTAATATCGAGCTTTGTTTTTTCCATATACTTGCTGGCTGCGTGTAAATCTTCTTTAGAGAAGTGTCTGTTCATGACCTTTGCCCACTTTTTAATAGGGCTGTTTTTTTCTTATAAATGCAAGTTCTTTATAGATGCTGGGTATTAGACCTATGTCAGATGCATAGTTTGCAGACATTTTCTCCCATTCTCTACAGGTTGTTTGCTAACTCTGTTGATGGTTTCTTTTGCTATGCAGAAACTCTTAAGTTTAACTAGATCCCATTTGTCAATTTTTGCTTTTGTTGTGTTTGCTTTTGGTGTCTTTGTCATGAAGTCTTTGCTCTTTCCTGTGTTCAGGACAGTATTGCCTAGGCTGTCTTCCAGGGTTTTTATAGTTATAGGATTTACATTTAAGGCTTTAATCCATCTTTAGTTGATTTTTGTATATGGTATAAGGAAGAGGCCTAGTTTCAGTCTTCTGTGTATGGCTAGCCAGTTGTGCCAGCACCGTTTGTTGAATAGGGAGTCCTTTCCCCATTGCTTGGGAAACACTAATTTGGGGTATGTACATTCCAGGTATATACCCCAGTGGAAAAAAATGCTATCAATAAATTTCATTCTTCTCATTAACAGATCTGTATTACTAAAAATTGTGCACAATTATTATTTTTTGAATTTCATCCATAAAAGTTATAGAAATTTCTCTTTTTATATAAGTACCTATTTATTAATAATATTCTTGATTTTGCTTCTTGGCTCACAAAGTTTAAAGTATTTACTGTGTGGCTTTTTTCAGAAAATTTTTGTCAACCCCTGCTACAGAAGTGGCCTCAAGGCCCTTTAGCTGTGACTGTTGCAGGAGGATGGGTGAGAAAAACTTCAGTGGACCCAGTCATGTCCAGGAGACTCTCGTGCTAGAGTTTTTTCATCTGCAGCTTGAGAACAGTCCTTGACTTCCACAGGGCACTGAGAATGTTTTGGGACTTTATGACCATTCCTAGGAATGGCACCGCAAAGTCTTGAAGGTCATGAGTCCATTGTCATGCAGTGAACATTAAAGTGGTAAATCTTGGATTTGCCTCCTACTCCCTGTTACCCACCCTTTATAACATAACTGTTGCATTGTTGGGCAGATTATAGTATGAAAGGCAGGTGATCGCATCTCTTCCAGCTTCTGGGGTCACCCTTTCCCCTAATACTTAAAATGGCTTGAGCCATGTACTACAAGTTCAGTACCTTTTCTTCCCTCCAATATTCTGATAATAATGGGGCTTACCTGTTCTGGTCATCTCTCTTTGAATTCTTGCTGCTAGCTCAGTGTTTCACCTCTGGCCACTGCTGTCTCCTCTTTGCTCTGCACTGCCCACTTCTCTAATCTTCCAGAGTGACACCAACACAGGGCTTACTGAAGGTCTCAGGGAAAAGGAGGAAGATAACAATGTGGTTCAAAACAGAAATCAACTAAAACTAAAGTTTTCTTGGCCATTGGGATTTCTTACAGGCTGTCTTTTCTTCTTAGGCCCCTGCTCCATTGTTCTGCCTTCTCTTATCTACACATCAATCCCTTTTCCATTTTCAAGCCTTCAACACCCCTACTCCCTACCTGGCTCTAGCAAATAAATGTCATTTTCTTCCTCAGGCAATTTAGCTTCCTCTGTTTTCCCCTTTCCTTCCAGGCCTGTCCTAGACGTGAATTATGCCACTCTGGCAGAAGGCAGAATTGGCTGCAGTGAGTGTTTGTTTTCAATAATCCTGTTTCTCCTTTCCTCTCTACTATTAGACAGTCCATAAAATGTGCTCAGCACAGTGCCTTGTGCATAGGAATCACTCATTATATGTTCATTGTTCTTATTATTAAGAGGATTGTGCCAACTTAGGCCCAGTGCTGGTCCCCTCATCCTAACTATGGCTACTGCAGTGTTATGGTACAGGAGAAATATATTATTAGTGGTACTTTGAGAGCAGCTATATATTGCTTCATGCAGAACCCCTTTTTCCCTTTCTACCTGTCTTCATTTTCTCCTTTGGCTTTTGGGGTTCCTTGTGAACTGTATTTATTTCTGTCTGCCATGGAAATTGGTACACAGAGGGTGATGACATAAACTTTAGGGTTCAAAAGTGCCCAGAAATGACCCAGCAATTGCATTCCAGGTATATACCTAAAATAACTGAAAACATGTTTACACAAAACGTGTCCATGAATATTCATATTGTCATCTACCAAAAGTTGGAAACCATCCAAATGTCTATCAGCTGATGAATGGGTACACAAGATGTGGTATACCCATACAGGGGAAACTTATTCAGCTATAAAAAGGAATGAAGCACTGATATATGCGACAACATGGATGAACCTTGAAACCTAATGCTAAGTAAAAGCAATCACAAAAGGCCACATATTGCATTACTCATTTTTTAATGAAATGTCCAGAACAGGCAAATCTAGAGAGACAGAAAGTAGATTAGTGGTTGCCAGAGGCTGGGGGTAGAGGGGAAGGGGAAGCAACTGCTGCTAGGAATGGAGTTTCTTTTTGGGGTGATGAAAGTATTCTGGAATTAGATAATGGTGTCAGTTGCACAAGCTGTATATATACCAAAAGCCACAGTGAAATGGTAAATTTAAAATAGTAAATTTTGTGGCATGTGAATTATATCTCCGTTTTTAAAAAATGTTTAGAAGCCCATGGAATGCATGACAGGTGTGAAAGTACATGATTTTCTCTGTTCAGATAAAGAGAAATGAACTGTGAGCGCACCCTGGGACCTCAGCCTGATGGTACTCACTTCTGGGCACAGGCGTGTTCAGCAGAAATGTGGAGCCCACATGCTGGCTTCTCTAGGTAGCACCTGGCTTGGCCTCTCAGGAATCTTCTTCTGGCTGCTGGTGAACTTCATGGTGCTCCCTCTCCCAACAGCTCCCCAGGCGTGGCAGGTGCATTGCAGAATCAGATACACACAGCCCTGCATTAGAAACATAGGAGCTTGCTGTTTGCCAGAGCAGAGAGAGCCTCAAGCTGCCATCACTGTGAGCCTGCTGACCTCCTAGTGTATTAGCTTTTTGCACAAAGTACTGATACTGACCACCAGGGTTGTCAAAAGATGTGGCCAGGAAGCTGTCAGCCCATTGCACCTCTTATACAAGGGAGCGCTTGTTCTGCTAAGGATTTCAGCCACCTTGGCCCTTCTTTCTCACCTTCATTCCCACCCAGATAACTGTTGTCACTTCATTCTAATGACTTGTGTGCAAGAAGCATCCTATGCATTTTGGAGGGCTTTTGCATTAAAAAAGGAACAGCATTTATAGTACCTTGCTTTTAGACAGCTCTTCCCAGTTTACAGAGGCTTGTTCTGTTGTTATCCCAAGTGATTCTAATCATAACCTTATGAGTGAGATGGACATTATTTCCATTCCACCAAGAAGGGATCTGGTTAAATTACTGGATTGAGATAAATTGCGATTATAATCCAGGTCAGATGAGGTCAGATTTCATGTTCTTTCTGCTCTATACTGAGACTGCCTCTATGCTGAAATCTGGATCTCAGAAAAATGTGTTGATTACTATACATTTTAGGTTTGATATTAAGGCTTCTTAGACATTTTCCAAATGAACGAATATATCTTGAAGCTTAATTTCAGCAATTTTGTCAGGTTGAAATTTCAAGTCTGTCTTAGATTTCTTAAAAACAATTTTGAACTGGTTATATAATTATAATAGGGCATGTCCTTTTGAATAGTGAATATTCATTTTGCTCAGAAATAATAGAAAATGGCTTATTTAACTAATGTGCACTTAGAGGAACCTCAATAAGGAGCAGATAGCTACATCAGTTTTGAAATTGAAATGCTTGAATTTATTTGGATACCCTGGTTACAGAGAGTTGTTTTGGAAAATCCAAATGCCTGGGCCTTATTCCTGGACAGGGAATGTTCTTATTTATAAAACCAAACTACCAGCACAGATTGGAGCCTGTTTAACACATACAACATTGTATCCTTTCTTGTTATGGTCATGTGTTGAGACAAGACGCAGGAGAAAAGAGTGCTATCTATATATATAATTTGTTATTTTAAAAACATAGGTAAGCCAAGGTGCTGACAATTAAAATAAATATGTGTATATTTGTTCAAGTCATTAACTTAATAGAAAAAACAGACATAAAGTGCCCTTCATTTTTTTGAAAAAAGGTGTTTTAATAAAAAAACCATACAGGAATGTGAGAAGTAGGGTAAGGGAAATTGGAAATTTACTTTTTTGTGTCTTTTATCTGAGGAATTCTTAGGTTATAGTTATTTTGAAACCCAAACTTTTCAGTGTAAAAATAGAAGTGAAGAAAGAGGAACAGATTGGAGTCTGGAAAAAAAAAAAAATAGAGAGAGAACGTACAGCAGGAAAGCTGTGTACGGGAGAATGCTGTGTTCGGCCTCATCTCAGATTTCCTCCGTACTGTGGAGATAACCAGGACGGTGAAGACTTGAACTGAGTTCAGAACAGTGGTTCTCCATGTTTTTGAGTTACAAAATTTTGATGAAAACAATTTGATGGAAGCTGTGGACAAGCGCTCCAGAATGCTGAACATTTGTACACATGCACATTCATTTGCAGTTGATTTCAGCAGATTCACGATTCTCATGAAGGTCGCTCATGAAGAGTGGGTCAGAATTGCCCATAGGAGTTTTCAGAATACAGATACCTAGGTCTCCCCTAGCCCAGGGCTCCTGTGATGGACCACTCTGGCAGGGAGTCATGAGTACCAGGTTAAGACATAGCCAGTGGTGGTTGTGATGGTTGATTTCTAAACTTGGGATAGAGAGTTCAGTAACGGGTGTTCATCTTTAACTGAGAGCTGCCCCAGTGTGATGGGCTTCTCTCTCCTGGAATCACTTCACTCCTGGCTGGGCTGAACCCTCAGGAGGTGGACCTGCTGTCCTGGACAACAGCCCCTAGAGTCAGGACCCCTCCTCTCCACCCCCACACCCCTGCCCCTCTGCACCCCAGGCCTGGCCTAGCTACATCCTCCTTGTGCCAGGTGTGTGAGCGCCTTCAACTTCTTAAGTTAGACCTTGAAGAAGAGCTGTGTTTTCTTTGCAGGATAGTAGCCAATGGTTCCTCCCTGCTATTGATTTTTGTGTTGTTTCATTTGTAAATAAGTGCTTGTTCTATGCTGTTAAAATGATGAATGCTGAAACAGTCTTTAGAGTTGGGAAAATTCATAGCTTCTTGAGAAAATAAATATAAAGGAAGTTATGGGTCATCTCTTCAACCTTGTCCACATCCTGGTTTATGTTCATATTCCTCCAGCTCAGCACCAACATTACTCTGGCATCTCCTAAGTTGATTAATAACATTGTACTGTCTCTATCTATACACTTGTGTCATCTCTACAATCGTTTAATTAACAAGTTGAGTAGAAGCCCCATATCCAAAGTCACGAATTTGTAGTAATTGGTCAGTTATATACGATAAAATGTGGTGAAAACAGTGAATCACAAAAACATATACATAGACCATCTGTTTTAACTGAAAACATATACATGTACATTTGTTTGCCGATCTTTTGTTGTATGCATTGCGCCTGGCTGGAGTTGTGATCTTTGATCTTGCACATAGCCATCTAAACTATATCACCCACCCTTCCCAGTTTTGGTTTCTTCAAAGTGAAGCAAGAATTTGACACTTGTAAAATAGTCTAAGTGCAGAACACCTCCAGAGTTTAGTGATTTTGTTATTCTTTTTTATAGTTACCTCACCCATACCTAATGCACAGTATTTAGAAATGGCACCTAGGCTTTATTGACTTGTTTTTTTCATAGGAAACTCATTTTCTTTCTATGCACACATTTCATTGGTTTACCTAATTTTCAATTAAATTATGTCATTTCAATAACTTGTACAACTGATAGAAACTGGTTTGGGAGCAAGCCAAATGACTCCTAGGGGGAGAATGAACCAAGCTGTTAGCAGCAGGAGTACACAGAGAGGGAAAATTCTGAGTTGGTTTTGTAGAGATAGATTAAAAGTGCTTCTACTGCAATATGTGTTGTAGAAAATAAAAGTTGTGCTCCATGTTTTAAGGTACACTGAAGCTACTTTATTTTACTTGTAAAATAAATTCCTTTAAGGAGGAATGCACTTACTTAACTTTAAGAGAACCTGCACAACATCACTATCCAGGATGAATGATTAGAAGTAGACCAGAGTAATTATGACCAGGAGGTTATCTCCGGGAGGTCATCTCTGTGGGATCAACCTCTCATGACAAACACTGTTTTCATCTTGACCTTCACCAACTACTTTTTCGGCATTTAACCAATAAAATTTGCAGTAACAAATATTGATAGTTGCAAGGTTACATACCAACAGTCTTTGGAATTATGAAAGCTAACTTTCAATATTATAGACTAATTAGCTCAGTGCTGTTAAACGATTTGGACAAAACCTAACCTTATGATTTCAAGTAGACAACTTATACAGATTTAGCTTAAAGTTTATGATAACTGGTATGTAAATACTTAACTTTTGAATCTATTAAAACCAATGCTAATTTTTAATGAAGTGTTTTAAATTCTCAAAAATGCTTCCTTGTAGTTTTTCTCAGGGTTCCTGCTAAACTACTTTGTCATCTCTGGTTTTAATTTTAATTTGAACAAAGCTGAATCAAAGACATGTAGGGGGTTTTGTTGTTGTTGTTTTTGTTTTGTTTTGTTTTTTGAGACAGGATCTCGCTTTGTTGCCCAGGCTGGAGGGCAGTGGCGTGATCTCAGCTCACTGCAACCTCCACCTCCCAGACTCAAGCGATTCTCCTGCCTCAGCTTCCCGAGTAGCTGGTATTACAGGCATGCACCATCACGCCCAGCTAATTTTTGTATTTTTAGTAGAGATAGGGTTTCGCTCATGTTGGTCAGGCTGGTCTCAAACTCCTGCCCTCAGGTGATCTGCCCACCTTGGCCTCCCAAAGTGCTGAGATTACAGGTGTGAGCCACCATACCCAACCGGCATGTAGGGTTTATAACAATTTATTTCCACCTAAAAAAAGAGTATGTCTATTTAGCTAGATTAAAGTATTACTGTAAAGTCCAGTTAGTGAATTTCCCTACTTTCTTCCAAAGTCATTAAAACAAATTGTCCTCAGCCCCAAGGATTATATCATGTTCTTTCCTCCCTGGCATTTAAATCAGTGTAAAAATGTCCTTTGGAATCATTTCTGTGGGGGACTGTAAAAGCAGTAAAACACATGGCATTTTCACAGGGCTTGTAGTCTGGTTAGAGAAACAAGATTGACAGTCTTGAAACAGATTATACCAAATGTTTGATTAAGTATAAAATGGGAAGTAAAAGTAATAATTGTTGAAGCACCTGCTTTGCATGGTCTATTTTGCACATAGTAGAGGCTTGAAGGATTAGGAAATTTGAGGGAATATATGGAACTAAAACTAGAGTCTGAAGAATAAGTGGAATCTGAACTGACTAGTGAATAAGTGGGAGAATTCTGGGCAAGAGGAAAAAGGCCTGACACAGTCTGTTAGGGGCATGATGCACCAGGGCACCAGGATTTGTTTTATAACTGGAATTTCCATATGGTCTATCTGGGTACTTCCTAACTTCCCTGAATCTGATCTTGACACTGACTTGTCCTTGGTTGTACTTTTCTTTCCCTATCCAAGAATCTGCATAAGACCAATGGTCTGTTCTAGCCTACCATTCAATCTCTGATGGTGAGGCATTGGGAAAGTCCTGTAGGGGTACATTCTTAATGATAACCACCTCTTTTTTTTCATTCTGTGCACTCTTTTTTCTAACTTTTATTTTAGATTCTAGGGTACATGTGAAGGTTTGTTACATAGGTAAACTCGTATCACGACGGTTTGTTGTACAGATTATTTCATCACCCAAGTATTAAGCCTAGTACCCAATAATTATTTTTCCATTCTTCTCCCTTCTCCAACCCTCTACCCTCAAGTAGACCCCAGTGTCTGCTGTTCCCTCCTTTGTGCCTATGAGTTCTCATCATTTAGCTCCCACTTCTAAGTGAGAATGTGCAGTATTTGGTTTTCTGTTCCTGCATTAGTTTGCTAAGGATAATGGCCTCCAGCTCCATCCATGTTCCTGCAAAAGATATGATCTTGTTCTATTTTATGGCTGCGTAATAGTCCATGGTGTATAGGTACCACATTTTCTTTATCCAGTCTGTCACTGATGGGCATTTAAGTTGATTCCATGTCTTTGCTATTGTGAATAGGGCTACAGTGAACATTTACGTGCATGTGTCTTTATGGTAGAATGATTTATATTCCTCTGGGAACATACCAAATAATGGGATTGCTGGGTTTAATGTTAGTTCTACTTTTAGCTCTTTGAGGAATCACCACACTGCTTTCCCCAATGGTTGAACTAATTTTCACTCCCACCGAGGGTGTATAAGTGTTCCCCTTTCTTTGCAACCTCACCAGCAAATGATAACCATCTTTTATCGAGTACCTTTTAGTAGGTGCTTGCATGAATCAGGATAGGCTAGGTTATGATGCAGTAACGAACATTCACATGGATGTTTGGATTTCAAATTTCAGTGGATTAAAATGAAGAACTTTTATTTCTTGCTATGCTACATGGCCAGTGTGTGTTGGTAGGGATGAGAGGCAAGGTCTCAGCTTGTTGCTGTCATTCAGAGACTCAGGCTGGCCCCTGCCTCTACTTACATATACCACTGCCACTCATCAGAAAGGCCCAAATCCTTTCCCCTGACACATTCTAATTCTCCTTTTTAACTCACTAAGGATTCATCCTCCATGGCATTTTCAGAGCCATTAGCGAACTTTTTAGTGTGTTCTGTATCTTATGGAGAAAGAATTTCATGAATTTCTTACCTGTTGCACTGAGTTTATCAGTGCAAGACAGGCATTTTGGTTTTCACCTGGGAATCCTTTCTGAAGTACTACTGGGCATGCCATGTCTATATTATCAACTAGCTTTGGGGAGGATAAAACTCCGAGACCTGGGATGGAGGCAGCATGGGGTAGTGGAGCAAGTATGGGACCAGCAGCCTAGAGGCTTGGGCCAAAATCCATTGCTGTCACCTCCTATCTGGGTGACTTTGTCATGTCATTTCACCTCTCTGAACTTCATTTTCTTCAATTATAATATGAAGCAGCTAGTCTTGATTATTGTTAAGGTCTCTTTTAATGCAAAGACCCCCTACCAGTATAATAGGTACAGCGTAGGCCCAGCTACTTGGGAGGCTGGAGCAGGAGGATCACTTGAGCCCAGGAGTTCAAGTCTAGGCTGGGCAATATAGTGAGACCCTAGTCTTAAAATTTTTTTTTTCATAAAAAAAATACAATGATTCCCTACAAGTACAAAGCAAGTACAATTTAAAGCTTGAAATTGTTTGTGTCTTTTGGATTCTGTAACTCCTTTTTTTTTTTTAAGTTTTTACTTATGGACGGAAGGTTGTTTTACTTTAATGAAGGGAATATTAGTCATTTCTCATACAATTAAGAAATACATTCAAGATTTCATCAGCTTAGATCTGCTATGTTGTACAGTTTGTCACCTGTACTCTCATTTTTTCCAGTCTGAAATGGGGAGAGGGGTCTGGGCCGAGGTCAGTTGCCACTTTGGCAGCTTCGCTTCTAACCTTGGAGATTCTTGCTCCCATTCACCAAAGAATCCTGAGTCCAGAGAGTTCCACAGCAGCAGACCCGATTAGAATCGATTAACTTCCAAAAAAGCCTGCTTCCTTCAGCAATTCTTCATGTCCCTGAAAAAGGCCACTTTGTAATAAAGACCAGATTTTCTCCTTCCATTTAGGGTTGAGGTTGAAATACTTTTGGTTCCAGAGGAGTCCAGTCGACTCTGCCTGCCTTGTTCTGCCCTGGTGGCAGCTTCCCAGAGATTCAAAAGAAGCTTTTATGTGGCTTCTCCTAACTTGTCAACTACTATAACTTATAGTGCATTCAGACAGAAAAATGTTCTATAATTATAGAATCATGCAAGGAATGTCCTGGAACTAGAGTGTTATCTCTAATTGTCAGGTAGGATTTACTGAGACTACCAAATACTGTATCACTGTCAAAGGGCAAGACAGTAGGATAGGTCAGTATGAAACATGAACGATATGAAAATGACAAAAGAGTTAATGAATGAATGAATGAATGCTGAGAACTGAGAAATACATACATGTATACATGCACTGTTATGTGCAACCAATGACATATTCAATGGGATGTGATAGCCTCATGAGGAAACCACTGCTACTCTTCAACCATGTGGTAAATGGTGTGTGGCTTTGCTGTCCCCCATCCCCCAACCCCTGGGGCTGTCCTACTCATGGCAGAGCTATGTCCTGCTTGCTTTTGTCCTGTCTCAGAGGAGAGGATCCAAGCATCATCCAGTGTCTACAACTGGTTTCCAAGAAAGGCTGTGCTTCCCATCAATGTCCTGTGCCACGTGTGGCCTCTGTCTCCTTGTCAGCCTTTGGGGTGGCTGTGGGATGCTGCTGCTCTGTGTTTTGGGTGTTCTCTGTGGCCTCTGGGATGCATTCTTTCTGCCACGATCCCTGTTCCCCTGCACTAGGTGAGGCTAGTGCTGACTAGGTGAGGCATTTTAATTCTTTTCCATGATAAAAATCACTTCTGGTTTAGAGCCTGGAGTGGAAACACTTTCGCCGGTTTGAATGAAGTTGAGGCTGAAATGGGCTGAGAGCCACTGAAGAGACCGCGGGGAGCCCTGCAGACCCCCTGGGTTGCAGGTTCTCTTGTGGGGAAGATGGAGATTGCTGTGCAGGTGTTGTGGGAAGACCCCCCCTTTCCTCTGTTTTCTCTCAGGCTCCCATTTTCCTGTTCTCTTCTCCATTCCTCTCCCAATTTTTTTTCTGTCTGGCTTGTTTATTTATTATAGAGCACACTACTCTAAAATGAAAATAGAATATATAACTTCTAAATTACTCTTATTAAAAATGATGAAATACAGAAAATCTGAGAATGACAACATGTAGAGGGTGGGTGAGAAAAATAAAAAGAAAAGCCTCAAAATAAAAGTATAAACAAAGTAATGTAAATACACAAGTGTGTCAGTTATCAAGAAATATAACTGTTGAAGGGAAAAGTTTAGAAAATTAAATCAACCAAATGCTGTATACAAAAGAAGTATTCAAAGTAATATAGGTTAAAAGTCAAGGCTGGGTGTGGTGGCTCATGCCTGTAATCTCAGAACTTCGGGAGGCCAAAGTGGGCAGATCATTTGAGGTCAGTAGTTTGAGACCAGCCTGGCCAACATGGTGAAACCCCATCTCTACTAAAAATACAAAAATTAGCGCACACCTGTAATCCCAGCTACTCGGAAAACTGAGGCAGGAGAATCCCTTGAATACGGGAGGTGGAGATTGTAGTGAGCTGAGATCATGTCACTGCACTCCAGCCCTAGCAAGACTCCCCTCAAAAAAAAAAAAAATAATAATAAAATAAAATAAAAATCAAGTGAAAATTATGCCAATAAAATACAAATCTCAAATAAAAATATGGTTTACAGACATCAACAGGCAAAATTTCAAGGCAAGAGGCATTAACTGGAGCAAACTGGTGGCTTTCATGTCCTCCCCACCCTCTGCCAACCCCCATTTCCCTTTGGTTTTAACAGCAACTCAGGATCCCAAGCATCTTTGAAATGGGTTTACAGGGGTGCAGTAGACCTTCCTCCTGGATACACCAATGTCTGAGGGCTGGTAAATGTTTGGGGGAAGGGTAACTGACTGAAGTAAGTAGATGAACCTAGCAGATTGGTATTGATTCAGATGATGTTAAACTTTCAGTATTCCAAGTTTCAGAAAGTCCAGGTAACCTTATGTATTTTGAGTAGGGTGTGTATACATGTGGAGGCAGGGTGTGTGAGAGAGACAGACAGAGACAAGAAGAGGCAGAGAGAGAGATAATCCTTACAAATATAGTTAGTGTTTTTCTAAATTCCCTTTGCTTTCCTAGGCACACTTTCTTTTCTTTTTTTTTTTTTAGAAAAATATTCTCCTTCTGTTGCCCAGGCTGGAGTGCAGTGGTGTGACCATAGCTCACTGTAACCTTGAATTCCTGGGCTCAAGTGATCCTCCCACCTCAGCCTCCCAAGCGGCCGGGACTACAGGCGTGTACCACCACGCTTGGCTAATTTTGTAACTTTTCATAGAGATGAGGGTCTTGCTTTGTTGCCCAGGCTGGTCTTGAACTCCTAGCCTTAGGTGATCCTCCCACCTCAGCCTCCCAAAACTCTAGGATTATAGGCCTGACTGTGCCTGGCCCAAACATTCTTATATACACTTACTTTCATAAGAAAACTGAAACTTGTCCCTCCTTTCCGGGTTGATGTGCTACCTCAATGAAACCCATAATTTGACATCTGAATCTGTACTATGTATGCAGACACTGTATAGTTTCTACCTCATGAAAACAAGTGAAAACCTTTGGCTTTCACTGGATCCACTCTAGGTATATGGCTTCTCTTTTAACTGCCTATGATAAAAATCCAAAATACATTAAGTTTTATTATTTTAGCCATCCCCTGGTGTGTTTCAGTCTCGCTCACATTTGAACCATTTTGACCTATACGGAAAATGTGGTGAATTTAAAGATGTCAGTTTAAGAACAAACTCCAACTCAAATTTGTTTAGCCACTCTTTCCAACTTATCAAGTTAACTTAGAGGATAAATCCAGAGCTGAGTGTTTATTCCTTCTTGTCTTTTGTTTTTTATTCCTTCCTAAAAGTTATCAGGGCCTGCTTGAATTATAGTGCATTTTTTCTTGTCAGAGCTGATTTGATTTCTGGCTCCCCTGCCTCCCAGCCTACCCTCTGTGTCATGCTGCAGAGGCGGCAGATTGGCGCTCTGGATTTGAATTTCAGCATGCCGGCTGTCTGCTGCCAGAGACATTTAGCAGATGGGCTTGCAGAGGGAGAGCTGGGTCTCAACAGGAAGGGGGCCTCAGGGGAAGAGGCTCCTATGGGATGGGCTGGCTCTGCCCGTTCTCACCTTGCCATTTTGACCCTGGCCCACTACTGTGTCTGTCACAAGATTAGCAGAGGCTCAGTTTTGTTGTTGTTGTTGTTGTTATTGTCTTTAATATCCAGCACTTTGCTTATTATGCATCTGGGTGTGGAATTCTTCGAGTTTTCCTCTGAGGGGTTTGCAAAGCTCCCCGCTCTGTCGCCCAGGCTGGAGTGCAGTGGGGTGATCTCGGCTCACTGCAAGCTCCTCCTCCCAGGTTCACACCATTCTCCTGCCTCAGCCTCCCGAGTAGCTGGGACTAGAGGCGCCTACCACCATGCCCGGCTAATTTTTTTGTATTTTTAGTAGAGTCAGGGTTTCACTGTGCTAGCCAGGATGGTCTCGATTTCCTGACCTCGTGATCCGCCCGCCTCGGCCTCCCAAAGTGCTGGGTTTACAGGTATAAGCCACCGTGCCCAGCCAGCTTCTTGAATCTTTAGGCTATATTTTCCATCATATATGGGGATCTTTCCGTCATTCTTCTTCTTATTCTTTTTTTTTTTTTTTTTTTGAGGCAGGGTCTCACTTTGTTACCCAGGCTAGAATCCAGTGGCACAACATGACTCACTGCAGCCTTGACCTCCCAGTCTCAAGTAATCCTGTCACCTCAGCCACCAGAGTAGCTGGAATTACAGGCATTTACCACCATGCCCAGCTAATTTTTGTATTTTTGTAGAGACAGGGTCTTACCATGTTGCCCAGGCTGGCCTTGAACTCCTGAACTCAAGTGATCCGCCCGCCTCAGCCTCCCAAAGTGCTGGGATTGCAGGTATGTGCCATTGTGCCAGGCCTCATTATTTCTTTTTTTTTTTTTCCTGCACTGCATTCTTTCTTCCCCTCCTCTGGACTATCAGTGACATGAATGTTAGAGCTCTTGGTATTGTTGCACAGGTTCCCAAGGCTCCTTCCCCTCGCCCACAATAATTTTTCTCTCTGTTGTTCGCATTGGATACTTTCTATTGATCTGTCTTCAAGTTCACTGGCTCTTTCTTGTATCAAATTCATTCTGCTATTTAATTCATCCCCTGAGATTTTATTTCAGTTATTGTATTTTTCCGTTCTGGAATTCCCATTTGTTCCCTATGCTTCTTATTTCTTTGCTGAGACTTTCTATCTTGTCCTTGGTTTCAAACATGTCCACCTTCACTTCATGGATTATTTTGTAATAGTTGCTCTTAAGTCTTTGCCAAAAATTTCAACACCTGTATCACGCCGACATTGGCATCTGTTAATTGTCTTTTTCCCGTGTAAGTTGGGATTTTCCTGATTCTTCATATGCTTAGTAGTTTGGGATCGTATCCTGATAATTTGAATATTATAAGGCTGATTTTTGTTTAAATACTGGATAATGTCGATATATTTGTTTTAACAGGCAGTTATCTTGGTTGGGTCCAGGCCTCAAGTTCCCACCAACCTCCTGTGGGTTGTAATTTCCATGTCAGCTCTGTTTTCAAAGCCTTTGTAGGGGTTTCACCTCTGTCCTATGTGTATCCCACCTAGTAGCCAGTCTGGGGCTTGGGCAGAGGTCTGTCGGTTAGCTCCAGAGGTCCGTCTCTTAGCTCAGCTCTCAAAGTCTTTGCTGTACCAGCCAGGATCAGATCCACACATGTACAGTTCTAGAGTGAGCCCAGGTGCTTTACAAACTCTTTAATGGGGCTGCCTTCCCAAGCTACTCCTTCTCCCCAGTTTCCCCAGTATTATCCAGTTCCCTGCGGTTTTTGAATCTATGGCCAGAAAATCTGAGCTTTTACCCCTGCTTTGCCTGTGCTCTGCTGCACACTTCCTGTGACTGTGCCTGAGTCCAAGGCCAAGCTGCGGGAAGAGAGAGACAGAAATAGTCAATGAGGATTCACCCCACTCTCTGGAGGCCACTGCCTGAGATGGGAGGGGAAATTTCCATTTTCACAGAGTTCTGGGTGCCTTCAGGCCCCCACTGTGGCTTCTACCATCTTAGTGGGATTACTTGGGAGGGAATGCAAGAATGGAGAAAGGAAAAAAAAAAGGAGGAAAAGTGGGGATTTCCTCTATTCTCCCTGAGCATCAGGAGACGCCCTGCCTCCTGGAGCCTGAACTGCAGGGCTGCTTCTGGTGCTTCCTGGCTGCGCCAGTGCCCACCACCGGTGCCAGGCAGCCTAGAGTAGGGGTGGGCAGGATACCAGAAGGAAAAGCAATGACGACCTGGCTCCTAGTTTCGAGGTACTTTGAATTCTGGTCTTCTTCTCCAATCTGCCCGCTACTGTTTACTTTTCAGATTCCTCAAATAGCCGCTCTGTGCATTCTGTCCAGGTTTTGCTGCTGCATTCCGTGGGAGGCGCGGGGTGGGAGTATGGTTACCCAGAACAGAAACTGACATCCTTTGTTTTTAAATGAAATTTTTGCATGGGTTACCTGAATTTTAAACATCACTGCACAATGTATAACTGATTCTTGCTCTTTCTGAAGCAGGGCCAGGTCTGAGGAACAGTCCAATTACAGGAGAATGCTGAGGGGAAGGCACGTGAGCTGCACCTGGCACTCCCCCCGCAGCCTTCAGAAGCGCTGGGCACACACTGAGGGCGTTACAGAAACGTAACAGCAGTGCTCACAGCTTCAGCCAGGGCTGGAGTCATGTTCTGTCCAGATACCATTTTGTGCCTCTCCCTCCCCCAACTACTCCCATCCCCACCCCCTCTAAAAAGGAATAAACAATTTCCTTCAGTCATTGTTTCCTGCCCACTAACAGATGCTCTTAATTAGCACAAAATTGCAGCAAAATTGCTAAATAAATCTATTTTACTTGTTTTGGATTTGTTTCTCCCAGAAAGCTTAGGCTTTTCCATCATCAACGCATCAACACACACACACTTTATTGTTGAGTTGGAGTCAAGGACTCACAACTTAGTTCCTTGTTCATTTCCACGCACACAACTGTGATGCACAGAATTGATGGTTAGCCATCTTTCCCAGCAGAGAACTGCTAGTTTTGAAACCCTTCAGGAGCTCACTAGGGGTGGGAACATGCATTTGGGAGTATTGAAACTTTATAAAAAATATCCCAAACACTCTATCCGTTATCTATCATGATAAACAAACTGATCATTGACATTCGTCATCATATAATTTCATCCTCCAAAGGATTGTAGCCTTGAAACACAGAGGAATGGAGCATTAGAAGCATCCTTGTGGTTTATTTTATACAAAAAATGTAGAAATATGCTTGTAAAACTGATGGTGGCACTATTTTTTGGTGATTTCTGCATGGGCTGCCTAAGGTCATTCATGGGTGTGAGGATATGGTCTGTGAAGGAGGAAGCTGCTGTTCCAATTTTAAAACAAAGCTTTTGCACAGCACCGAACCGATAGCTCTCTTTTCTAGGTCATGAGTGGGCCTGCTTTTTTTCCTGTAAAATTTTTAAATGCTGCAAGTTTTGCTTGAGGCTCATGGTCTTGAATTAATATATTTCTATTATGTGCACAAGTGTAAGCTGGTAAGCAAAGGAGAATTTTAAAAGATTGCTTTTTTTTTTTTGGCGTTATCTTTTAGGAGTAAAATCTTGGAATTCAGCTTCATGGCTTGAGAGAATCATTTTCTTTTTTTCAAGAAACGAAACTTTATGCTGAGATCACAAATGATAAAAATATCCCAAAGCCTCATGGCTGTGCTTGTTGCAGTCTTTTTGAGTCAAATCCATTATCTCCATGTACTGAGTGACTCAGTGATCACTTTTTACCCTTCGGAAAGTAGAATCTCAGATATCTGCAAAATAGCCACTAAATAACATGAGCTAGTTGTGTATGGAATCTTCTGCTGTCCTTAATCTAAATTTTTGGAATTTTTTTCTAGTAATGAAAACATTTGCCTCTCATTAGAGGAAGCCTGCTCACTTTTCAATGCGCATCTTGTGGACAAGGTGCCAGATAAGGCCTTTGCAAAACTGAAAGGAGGCTCCTTCCTTACCTTGGAAATCAGGACCACGCCTGCCCTGAGAAATGCTTGTCTGAGGTGGGGCAGGCCTCTTTGTATGAATGCCCTGGTGGTTAGAAATAGAGGGGGTCCCCATTCCTGCCGGAGCTGGGGAACAAAGCTGCTTCTGTGTATTGTAATACTCCATTTGACATTTCAGCTCAGGCCTGCTGGGGACAGACAAACAGACCAATCCAAAATGATGGTATTTCCAGCCACCTCTGCTTAAACTGCTCCTTTACCTGTCTGAAGAGGAAGTACAGGTGGCAGGCAGGACTGGGAATCCACGTTCCCACCTCCTGGGAGCAATGAGGGTGGCATTGTTATGGCCACTTGATATTTGAAGCATGTGGATGACAGGCATTTAATGTACCCTGGCATTTAGGGAATTGTGTGGAGTAAAATCACATTGATTAAAAAAAGCTTTTAAAAAGGAAAAGATGATTTTTGTCCTTTTCTATTTAACCTGCCATTGATGTTTTAAGGTGCTCAGAGAATTCTCTTTGTGGGAATTTGGGAAGGACAAATGTTGATTTGTACACTAGAGAATTAAGACAATGATAATTGAAAGAGATGATAAAAGCTAGTGGTTTCCATGGGGAAATAATCACAAACTGCTGTCAGACTGATTCCAATAAGAACATTGCTTTATGTGAAATGTTTTTTAAACAGCTCAACCAAAGCATTAAGCCAGAGCACTTCTGAGGGCATCTGTTTGCGGTGTTTCTATTATATGCCCATCTGAGACTCCTCAACTTAACATTATTCACTGTTCCAGCTGCTGTGCTTAGCTTCTTTGTGGTCAACACTCAGTTGGAAATGACAAATATTAGGTGGCAAGAAGAATACTATTTGCGGACACTTAAGATAATTCTACAGTTTCACCATATTGATTTACCATATGGATTCTAAATTATTGATCTGTGAAGTTACTTTTGTGTGTTAGCCCAGGTTAAATGCTACTACTGTGTTTAAGGTGTCTCTTTAATAATGCTGAAAAGAACTTTGATGTGCTTTTGGGCTTCTAGCAGTGGAGACTGCCTCCCACGCTCTGCCTTTGTATTTTCAGGCATTTATTTTGGAGTAATATTCAGGCGCTGCACCTTTTTGTGCTCCCAGTGTTCCCCGTAGAGATCTCTGTCAGAGCCCCTATAACCTTTATGGCATTTATTGGTTTACACAGCTGTGGCCTATATTAAATTGTAACACAGAGCCTGGCATGTGGCACAGATGCCCACTGAATGAATGAATGACTCCTTGGTCAAGTCTCACTGCCTCTTTCCAAAGAATGCTGGAACAAGAAGCCTTCCATTTGCCCCTCCTGGCCCAATCTCCACTCTGCTCCACCCCAGGAGGCTGACCTGCAGGGATCAAGCACAGCTTCACTCTTCCCTGCCTTCCCTTTGAATTTGGTCAACAGGAGGCAGGAGATTGGTGGGTGGGGCAGACAGTTAGGGTGAAGTGTGTAATAGGATTGACTGTATTCCTCTACTACAGACTTCTCCATATAGTTCCCTTAGGCTTGTAAGGGCTCTCTGGTGTTACTAGACACAGGTATTGCGTTATTTATTCCTTATTGGTTTCCTTAAGCCCTGCCCGCACCTTTGTAAATAGTCTTTTTGTTAAATTCTCTCAAATTAGCCCGTTTGAATGAGCCCACTGGATCCTGCTGGGACCTTGACTGATTGCCCAAGTCACCCAGATGACAACATTAATTATAATCTAGACATCATAGGGGTGAAAAGGTATAATACCTTTCCTCACTCATCATAAGCATATGACCAACACTCCTTTAACAGAAGACAGGTGAACGAGAGAAAAGCATAACCAATTTATTTAATCAAAGTTTTACATGACATGGAAGCCTTCAGAAATGAAGACCCAGAGATGCAGGGAAAATGATCTGTTTTAATGCTTAGGTTCCATGAAGATGGACAGCTACATGGTAGTGTGATTGGACAAAAGGGTCTGATCTAATGGTAATAGGCTAATGGGGGAACCCTAGCAAGTCCTGTCTGTTCAGCTTCCTCTTGGTCTCTCCGTGTAACATTTCTTCCTCCTGGGTGTGGGGCAAGATCCCTCTGGAACAACGGTATTCGGGGAGAAGGGAGAGAGTGACCTTTGTAGATTTTATGGCTTGCTTTGGGGAAGAGGGTCTCCAGTTTCTCTCACCTGCCTTACAGAAGAGTAATTCTGGTTTCTAGAACTCACTCTGGGGAAGAAAGAGGAGTGAGAGACAGGAGGGCCACAGAAGATCAGAGAGAACTCGCCTTTGAGGCCCATCCAATGTCCTTTTGAGACAGCCAAGTATAAAGGGGACCTGGGAGAAACTGACCAGCCTTCGCAATGGGAGGAATGCACACTGGGCCAGAGCCCCCAGGGAAGTTTGCGTCGTTTGCAGTGGGGAGGAGCCTGGCCTCTGTTGGTCTGGGGTGGAACCTGAGATTCAATCTGTGAGGCAGGAAGCCAGCTAGCAGAACTTTTGCTTTGCTGACAGTCCCTGTTTCCCTTTTCTTTCTTTTTTTTTTTTTTTTTTTTTGAGACGGAGTCTCGCTCTGTCGCCCAGGCTGGAGTGCAGTGGCCGGATCTCAGCTCACTGCAAGCTCCGCCTCCCGGGTTTACGCCATTCTCCTGCCTCAGCCTCCCGAGTAGCTGGGACTACAGGCACCGCCACCTCGCCCGGCTAGTTTTTTGTATTTTTTAGTAGAGACGGGGTTTCACCGTGTTAGCCAGGATGGGCTCGATCTCCTGACCTCGTGATCCGCCCGTCTTGGCCTCCCAAAGTGCTGGGATTACAGGCTTGAGCCACCGCGCCCGGCTCCCTTTTCTTTCTTTTTGCCCAGTAAATTCCATTTTTCTCACCCTTCAAAGTGTCTGTGAGCCCAATCTCTCATGGTCATGTGACAAAGACCCCATTTTACCTGAGCTAAGGAGAAAGTCTTATAGCACTTTAAAGTTCACACCATGCCAAAGCACCAGACTTTGGGGAATCATGTTCTGAGCCCCAACAACATCATAGCCTGCCTCCCTTGCATTATTTCAGTAAACCTCCTCTTCTAGGCCAGCCTACCTCTGAATTAGAATCAGCTGGAGCAGGAGTCCGCAAACTACAGCTTGCAGGCCCAATCCAGCCTGCTGCCTGTTTGTGTAAATGGAGCTTTATTGGAAGGCAGCCATAACCATTTGTTTACTTACTGTCTATGGCTGCTCTTGAGCTACAGCAGGAGGCAAGGAGTTGCAACAGAAACTGTGTGGCCTGCAAAGTCTAAAACATTGGCTATTTGACCCATTATAGAAAAGATTTGCCAACTCCTCATTTTGAGGAAAACCATAACATGTGCACTCCATGGTTTTCATCCAGGGACTCCTGGACCAGATGCTGGGGGCCCTTGTGAGTGGTCCATGACAGTGACATGGGAGGTTTTAAACCCCAGGCCTAGCTGAGTGCTCTTGGGACATCATGTTGCTGTGCTGGCTGCTGCAGTGACCTGGGAAGCACTCAGTCTGTCAGTGTGACCAAGCAGGACTGGAAGCATTTGTGTTTAAATGTGTTGATAATTTATGATTTCAGAATCAAATAATTTCCTAAAGAGAATGACTCTCCTGAATATTTTAGCATTTTACTATAGAAGTTGTTTTGTATATATCTGTCTCCCCCTCCTGACCATGAGTGCTTCTTGGGAGAGCCTGCACAGGTTGCATGCCCATGCAGCTGGCCCTGCTCTGTGGGTTCCTGAAAAAAGAGGCAGCCTGCGGGAAACCAGGGAGGCCTCCTTCACCCTAGAGGGACTGTGTGGTGCTCAGCCCCTACAAGGGTAGTACAGGCTGTGGGGATGTGAGGCTGTGGACTCTATAGGGATCCTTCAATGGTGTGTGTCTCATAATGCCTAAACTGAATAACCCTTGATCACTCCAAAGTGCTCACATTGATCTCAGACCCCCACGTAAGAATGGATTCCTCTTCCCCAAACCCAGACTGTCTGCTTCACACAGACTAACCTTGTTCCCCATGACTTCCTTGTTTTCTGTGTAACCCCGAGTCACCTAGGCCACCCCATCTAGGGGCAACAAACCACATTTGTACTAAAGCATCTCATGGCTGGTCTGTCTAGATGTTTCTTTTTTGGGTGCAGACAGTTCCCACCACAGTACCTGACTGGAGAACACTGTGTATATGTGTATTTACCAGTGCCTGGCACAGAGTGGCTAAAGCTCAATAAATATTGTTTGACCAAATAATAATCAACATCAAATTCAGAGGAGAAAAGAAATAAGGGTGTGGGAGGCATTAACTGGGAAGATGTATGACGAATGTTCTCCAGCTCTCTTACTAGAGTCTCTGCCTGCTCAGCCTGCACAGAACAAGAAGAGCTGTAAGAAAAGGCTGTTCTTCCAGAAGGTGCCCCTCAGGGGAGACTGGCGACATGATTCGTGGGCCCAGTATAAAATGAAATGCAGGGCCTCTTGTTCAAAAATTATTAAGAATTTTGACTGACTCTAGGCACGCTGCCTGTGAGTTAGCCCTGCTCTGCAAGGAGCAGTAATAAAAAAATAATAAAATTACTAAGAATTTCGAGACAGCATCAGCAGAGCATTAAACTGAGCATGGCCTCCTAAGACTGCACGTATCTTGCTCCCAGAACCCTCCCCTGCCTACTTCCTCACTGTAAAAAGGGGTTTAGGGGGCTGGGCGCGGTGGCTCACGCCTGTAATCCCAGCACTTTGGGAGGCCGAGGCGGGTGGATCACGAGGTCAGGAGATCGAGGCCATCGTGGCTGACATGGTGAAACCCCATCTCTACTAAAAATATAAAAAATTAGCCCGGCATGGTGGCCAGCACCTGTAGTCCCAGCTACTTGGGAGCCTGAGCCAGGAGAATGGCGTGAACCCAGGAGGTGGAGCTTGCAGTGAGCCGAGATCGTGCCACTGCACTCCAGCCTGGGTGACTGAGCGAGACTCCGTCTCAAAAAAAAAAAAAAAAAAAAAAGGGTTTAGGGGCCCATTCTCACTACACTGCAGGAATCCTATGCTGTGACACCCAAGGCCTTTCCTGGCGCTAGACATTGACCCCACCAGCTGCTGGAGCTCTCCCTTTCCCCAGCCCTTCCCCACCACGCACGAGCCCTCCCCACCCCTGGGAATTGCAGCGAATCTCCTGGACATCTCCTGGTGCTGACAAATGTAGGTAGGGAGTTCTGAGCTCTAATAAGGATTTCCTGACTAGTGCCCCCCTTTTTACTGGAGGGGCTCCCATTTTTGCTTCCTCCAGACCACTGCATTCCCCCAACCCTTCATCCACCCATTCTTGCTGCAAAAGGGAGCTGAGCGGGTCATCCTTAACCACTCTGTTCATGGGAGCACCTCGTAACCTCTGCTAACAGGTGGTGGCTGCCTCACAGTGCTAGAAAGCCACCCTCCCCAGCCCTGGTGTTGACAGTTCTGGGGTCCTCGCTCTGCCTGTGCAGGGTTGCAGCAGCCAAGGGCCGTGGTCCCATCTTCCTGCACTGAGGAAGCCCAGAACAAAGACGAGTCCCCAGCATTATGGTGCTTTGTTTAGAAAGGCACATATTTTTGAAGCTTTAAGCTTTGGGAGACTGTCATTGATAAGGGAGTTTCTCTTCCCAGTGGAGCACAGCCTCAAATAAAATAAGCTGCAGCTAAGGGAGAGCCCAATGGAGTCAAATGGAGTTTGCCTTTGATCATAAATGCAGAATCAGACAGTCCCCGGGGCCTTTGCATTCTCCTGCTTAACCTGGGAGCTGGGCTGTCTCAGGCCTCATTTGTCTCCCTGTGACTGATGTGGCCTTAATGACAGCAGCTCCCAAAGAGCCCCCTGCTGCCTGTGTGCACGTGTGTGGTTTGCCGACAGCTAAAGCAGCCTTGCTTCCTCTCTGATACTGTGTCCTTCTCCTCCCGCCCAGTTCCTCCTTCCTTACACACAACCTATGTTTTCTGTCTCTTGCAGGGTCCGCGGTGGCATATAGATCTCCAGCCTTGGGCAGGCCCTGCTCAGTCCCTGGATGAAGAAGCCTGGAGGTTCCTGAGATATATCAGCACTGCCCAGGTTGTGTTTCAGGCTCAAACGAGTTAGAGAAGAATGCAAAAGATCCTGATTGCCTCTTTCGAAAGAAGGAGGTGGGGAGGTTCTCAGCGACTCCTGATGAGGACTTGATGGGGAAGTGTGTTCAGAGGCGTTGTTGCTTAAACTCATCCACTCACTTGGAGGCAGATAAGATGCGTTCCATTTGCTAGGGCATGTTCCTTCCTCCAAGAGTGTCACCAACCTGAAATGTTTAAATGATTCATCCCAAAGTGTTTTAAAGATCCACTTTAGAAAATTGCTTTGGAAAACCATTTGAAATGACAGATTGGTCCCCGTGAGTAGGCAGTCGAGTATGTCACAAAACAAAACCATCATCTAGAGGTTCAAGCACCATTTTGTATTTGGAGGAACTTGCCTTTCCACTCTTCTGCCACAGATGCTTGGCAGCCAGGGACGCGCTAGGCAAGAGAGCAGAGGAGGCTTTGCAGGCAGTGTGCTGAGGAGTTAATGAATCCAAAGGCCCTCTATCTCAGAGCACTTTAAATCATTACTGAGCACAGGCCTTTATTAGTGACTTAACACATTGTGGCAGCTCCTGCCCAGCTCCAGGCTGAGCCAGTGCCCCGAGCAGGCAAAGAGACTGTCCATTAAGGAGAGTCTATGGCTCTTGACATGTTAATCAGGAGGTTCCATTCTCAAGTTGCCTCATCCCAGGGGGAAAGAGAGACAGAAAAGGAAATCAAGGCCCAAGGGAAATTTAGCCCTCAACTGAGAGGTGCTAGCAAATCAGGAGCTCAGACTGCCTGGGAGCTGCAGAGAGTCTCACTCAGGAAGCTGCACAGTGGGGCTGGTGCTGTACGGCAGATCCTGGATTTTTAAAATCTCCCTCAAGCCCACTCTTGACATCCCTGTTCTCCTCCCCAGCCTCTCTGGCAGCAAAGCATTTTCCTCCATAGGAAAGAATATATTTCTAGATCTTTAGGAGGTTAGTTAGTTTAAGGGTAAAAGAAAGTCTCATTTCTCATATAAAGCAATGAGACAAATATAGGAATTTTAGTATTTGTCACCCAAACATGGACATAAAAGCTTGTTGAATTAATCATGAGTGATGGGATGTTGAATTAGTCCCTTTGCTTCTCATGATTTTATCTTATTTTGCTGCTGCAAATTAATTTGATGGACTTCGGCAGACTTAATTAAAATACTGAAATTTTAGTTTTGTAGTTTGATTTTACATGAATGATAAGAATCTGGACCTCTTAACTGTGATTTTCAAAAGCCCTTAAAGGCTCCAGAAGAAAATAAGAGGTATTAATTTCATGAATTGAATTTGAGAACTATGGGCTTCACTCACCAAAATAAATTTATATAACACAAGCTACCAAATTCCATTCTATATTTATTTCATGTTAATGTTCCATAACTTATAAAAGGCCTGTTTGCTTAGAAGAAGCTATTGAGGCATGAAATGGTCATTTTTAGATCCCTCTTGGATTTTTCCCAGAAACTACAGACTGAGAGGAGAAAAAATCTTGTTTTTTTTCTTTCTTTTTCTTTCTTTTTTTTTTTTTAGAGACGGAGTCTCCCTCTGTCGCCCAGGCTGGAGTGCAGTGGCACAATCTCAGCTCACTGCAACCTCTGCCTCCCGGGTTCAAGTGATTCTCCTGCCTCAGCCTCCCAAGTAGCTGGGATTACAGGAACTTGTCACCATGCCTGACTAATTTTTGTATTTTTAGTAGAGACAGAGTTTCGCCATATTGGCCAGGCTGGTTTTGAACTCCTGACCTCAGGAGATCCACCCACCCCAGCCTGCCAAAGTGCTGCGATTACAGATGTGAGCCACTGTGCCTGGACACAATTTTTTTTTTTAAGGCATCCTCCGTAGTCTGATCTTGTAAACCTGGGTACTTTACTTTGCTTCTCTGGCTCTCCTTGTTCTGATCCTGAAATGGAAGAGATTGTATCAAAATTATTTCTAAGGTCCCTCCCAGTTCTGTGAGCTTGGACTGTGCACAGAGTAGTATAGAATGGTTATTAACCAGGTATTTTTGAGTGCCTACAAGGTACCAGGAACTGTTCTGGGCCCTGAGGTTATAGTCTCTGCCCTTAAGGATCTAACCAACTGGTTGTGAAGGTAGATAACTGGATGTATAATTATTATTCAGCTTGATGAGCAATAATAGAGAATTTGTTGTTGAAGCTCACTAGAAGGATTTTTGTCCTCCAGAAGAATGATGTAAAGTTCCCGACCTCACAATGGTTTTTAATGCGGGGCCATTTTAGCCAAATGAGGTTCTGTGCTTTGATGTACTTCCGGGTTACTAGAAGACCAGCAGATGGGAGTCACCAGAGATGACACTAAATGGTTCTTAATCAGAATCCTTTACTAACCAATGCTCCCTACCCCTCTGTATGTAATGCAAAGCTTTATGGTTGCTTTTGTGGCTTATGCCTCATTTAGAACTCATCTTGACAATGAAAGCCTACAAAACTAGCAGAATATTAGAGTCACTGTTACCTAAAAACTTCAGTTAGCAGAAGTGAGTCATAATGGGCAAGGAAAAAAAAAAAAAGCTCTGAAAGTACTAATGCGAATTCTACCCCCATCCTCTTATGCTGCTTTTTTAACATTAAGAAATATGCTTCCCTCAAATCTGTGCTCAAGCTTGTGCAGCAAGGCTGGCATTTGGTATGTGCATCGTTGATGTATCCTTTCCTCAATCCAGAGGGTATTTGTTGAACACCTGCTTTATGGCTGGCACTGTGCTGGGCCTTGGGATATTAAGCCTCAATAAAACACCCCCCACACTGGTAAATAGTTAGGGTGCAAGAGAGTTGTGTGTTCTCTAACAGGGGGCAGACAGATGGGTGGGGAAAGCTTCCTAGGCCGAGGGAGCCCGGGAGCAGAGGCATAGGGCATAGGACAGCATGGCATGAGACAGCAATCGGCATGGCACCGCTAGACTTGTGCATTGTGGTCCTGGAGGCATGGTTGGGGCCATGCATTTTTAAATGAAATTCCAGAGGATATGGTGTTTGCGTAGAGTATGCAGAACATCAAGCTCAGTTTAATTAGGTACTTTTTGTTTTTGTTTTCAATATGAAAGACCATGATACATGGCAGAGTTCTGCAGTCCACGGTACATTGTCTGCTGCTAACAAGAAATAGTTAAATCATAAATACAGTGCTCTGTTCTAAGGGAAGTCTCCAGATTCAGCTTTTCATGGCATCCCCCAAACCATATGCCTCCAGGAAGCATGCCTTGCAGTATAAAATTAATCTAAGCAACAGTGGCTGTTTTTAAAAAGAAAAAATAAAATATGTTTTAAAGCCTGTTTTTCTGTCTATCGTCTATCTATCTATCTATCTATCTATCTATCTACCTACCTACCTATCTATCTACCTACCTGTCTATCCACCTATCCATCTATCCATCCATCTCTACCTCTCTACCTAGTTGTCTACCCATCTATCAATTTGTAAGAATAACCTAAGAATAAGAACCCATGCTCTGGATATTCAGAATATAACTTTACAACAATACAATAGTATCTGTTGTATTTACTGCTACACACACACACACACACACACACACACACACACCGGGATGAAAACAATAAGCACATAATTCTGCCTGTGAGCGTTTCAAAAATAATGGTACTGTATAACCATACAGTGTGGAGTTGATCGTTTTGTAAACATGCAGAAGATCATTGAAGTGATTCTTAAGTTCCAAAATTTTAAGGGTTTCCTTTGCCAGATTCTACTTATGGGTTGGCAGAAATACCAGTCAAGCTTTTGGGATACAAAATGAAATGAAAATAAATTAGATCCCTTTAAGTTAAATAATTAAAAAACATTTCACAAAATATTTTTTCCTGGAGTCTGTTTTCCTTTGTCTAGGCCTAATTTGCTTTATTTGGCTAAAATTACAAGGGGAATTAGAGAGACAGAGAACATAATTAGTTGAGCTGGAAGTTAGCTAGAAGATACTGCCCTCACTTATTTTGCTTACAAGAGAGTTTATTGAAACCCTGGCCATAAATCTTAACTAGGAAGGGTGAAAAATCAATACTTAATTAATTTTTAGGAGCAGAAGTTTATGGAGAACTTTCAGTTGTTCACAAAAGCTAATGTCTGTTAATGAGATGGTTAATAAATGGTTAAAATTGAGTAATTCTTGTGTTTTATTTCTTTTCTTTCCTTCTTTCTTTTTTTTTTTTTTTTTTTTTTGAGGTGGAGTCTTGCTCTATTGCCCAGGCTGAAGTGCAGTGGCACAATCTCGGCTCACTGCAACCTCTGCCTCCCAGGTTCAAGCAATTCTGCTGCCTCAGCCTCCCGAGTAGCTGGGATTACAGGTGCACACCAGTATGTCTGGTTAACTTTTGTATTTTTTTTTAGTAAAGATAGGGTTTCACCATGCTGACCAGGCTGGTCTCAAACCCCTGACCTTGTGATCCACCTGCCTCAGCCTCCCAAAGTACTGGGAATACAGGTGTGAGCCACCGCTCCTGGCCCTTGTGTTTTATTTCTGAGCTAAGAAAGGAAGAGGGGATGTTATCAGGGGGAGTGAATGAAAAAGAATGTCTCGTCAATGGAGATATATCTATCCAAGATGAAATCTGTAGAATAAGAAGAAATGCTTAAAGTAGACAAAGTGTCATCTTTAATAAAATAAAACCCTAGTTCCTGACTTTAGCAAAGGAGGAGCAGCTGGATCTGAAAGCTCTGACTATGGATCTTCAATGCCTACCTGACTTTTGGAGGCCTCTGGCTAACTGTCAGTGCCAACCCCTTCAGTCCGTTGTTAGGGGTAGAGGTCAGAGGGGCTGCTGTTTTCAGTTTAAAGTTCTGGCCCAAGTGTAGCCTCTTTTAATTTGTTAAGGCAGAGATGCGACTTGCTGGAACCTTTCACTGGGGCTTTACAAAAGGCCTCCAGTAAACTCAAAAGGTCATCTGCATAAAAATTTCCCAGGGGGAGCTTATTAAAATGCATATTCTCAGGTATCAGCCTCAAAGGTTGTGAGTTTGTAGATCTGGAGGGAGGCACAGGAATCTGCATTTTAAGTACCTCCCAGGTGATTCTGATGTAGGCAGACCACACATTGAGAAACACCGTGGGAAAGGTCAGAGCTAGGTTTGGATGGCATTAGGAGGGAATGAGGAGCAGGGACCTACAAACATCACATCTTCATCTGTCATTATGGAGACATGTATACAAAGAACAATAGCAAATGGGGATCATCATGCCACTTTAATAAAAGTATCCCAGGAGTCTTCCCTCAAGCAGATGGCTCAGGCTTATAAGGTCCAGGCATGCTTTGGGGGCACACACAGCTGCCCTGGACTAACTAGTTTCCCACTGGAGGTGGGGCCCAGGAAGGCACCCATGTTTAAGGCACAGTAATCTGCCCACTAGCAGAACAGGGTCCAATGAACACACTGAATTCTGACTAAGTAGATTAGCAACTTCTCTTCCCTTAGGTGAGTGGGTGGGGAATAGAAGGTGGGCAGGCAGAGACATAATTTCCATTTATCTGTGGGAGAATAGTAGGAGATGAATTATCAAATTAACATGTTGACGCACCCAGTTAATAAATGTATTCTGTAGCTGTTGCTTGAGAAAAGATTCAATTCCATTTTCTCCAGTTATTTTGTCCTTTAAACAGTTGTTGAAGATCGAGAAGTAGAAAAATACTGGATTCAGGGAAAAGATATATAGGGGTTTCACTTTTTCAGCTTTCCTCTGAGATGTCCAAATCCTAGCAGAAGACACATTCACTGATAAATAGTGCAGGATGATTTTGCCAGGCCAGCCAGAGGGGATAGGAAGAGTAATGGAGATGTCATATTAGTTAAATAGGCTCCACTTAATATGCTCTTTTTACATTAAAATTTTGGAAAATCAGTTAAAGGATTGGCCAAATCTAGAATATCTTTTTTTCTTTTCTTTTTTTTTTTTTTTTTTTTTTTTTTTTTGAGACAGGATCTGGTCTCGCTCTGTTGCCCAGGCTGGAGTGCAGAGGCACAATCATGGCTCACTGCAGCCTCAACCTCCCAGGCTCAATTAATCAGCCCCCCTGAATAGCTGGGACTACAGGCGCATGCCACCATGCTCGGCTAATATTTGCATTTTTTGTGGAGATGGAGTTTTGCCATGTTTCCCAGACTGGTCTTGAGCTCCTGGGTTCAAGCGATCCTCCTGTCTCGGCCTCCCAAACTGTTGGGATTATAGGCATGAGCCACTATGCCTGGCCCTAGAATATCTTCTTAGGAAGAAAATTCCTTGCTGTTAATGTTTTCCAATGGATGAAAGCAATGAATCTCAAAACATTCTTTGCATCTGGAGCGGTCTGTGGTCTATGCTGTGACAGCAAAAGCTGCTGCATTCATGGAGCATCATGATGACTATGAGAGTTTTAAGGGATTGGGGGAAAATACTGTTGCTCAGTAAGGTAAATATCTTGGCCACAGGACTTGTTTTCCTTATTTTCTTTGGTTTCAGCAGCCTCAGCTGTGTGAAATGTACTAGCCTCAAACACAAGTCAGAATCACTTATGAAGTATATTTGCTTTGTGTGCAGTTGAAGTTAGAGACTTGCTTCTGCTTGACTTATACACACGTTCCCTTTGGTTTTCTTATCTAATTTTGATGGATGAGTTAAGAAAAGTGCTTCTGTTAGCTCAGGAAGAGCCTCCTGCCTGGGGCTGTTGCCCTTCTCCCCCAGGAGGAAGCACATTCCAGCAGTGTATCACAAAGAACACTGCCTTATCAGCAGGGACTGCCTATTAATTTCACTTGACCCGTGATCAGCTGTTTACCTTGGATAACACCTGCCACCTTTGTGGACCTCAGTGGCCCCACCTTATCTGCCTGAAATAAGAGATAACTAATCTTGGGAGTATGCTTCTGAGATCTATGCCTATGATTGTGCCTCACATCTTATAGTAGGCCCTCTGTGGGTAACGAAGACGTGTGTGCATGGTGAGCACTGTTCTCTGTGTCTGGTTGCATAGTGAGCACTGTTCTCTGTGTCTGGTTGCATGGTGAGCACTGTTCTCTGTATCTGGAATGCCCTTCTTGGTCCAAGTCTCTCGGTTCATCCTCCAGGACTAGCACCCCTCTACAAAGCCTTCCTGACACCGCCGCTTCTCCCACATTTTGCTCCTGATTTGTTCTGCCCTGCACACCCTGTGCACATGGCTACAGCAGCTCTTAAATTCTCTCCAAACCTGCATATATTCTCCATGAGATTACTTATTATCTGGTAATTGAAATTCCTCCAGACACTTTATAGCAGTCTTGTGGTTCCCTGGGGAGGGGAGTAGTTAGCAGTGGAGGAGGATATAACTTCCTGTTATGGTTTTCAGGGATGGGGAAGCAATAAGTCCCTACCTGCTATTTATCATCCAACATTTCAAATTATTCACATTGATTTCCAATCTTTACAGATTGCATGCAATCACATGAATACAGACAGCCTGGCTACTGACTCTAGTCCTACACACAAGCCCTGGTCAGTGTGTCTTGACGACAGGTTCAATTTAGCTCATCAAATCCGCAACAAGCAGTGCCGCCTCTACTCCTTAGGGTGAGTACATTTTTTACAGCAGAAGAAAACACAAACACTGCTTCAGGCAGCTCAGACCTTTTCAGCAATACAAAGTTGGAGATGGTTGCAGTGTATAACAGGTGCCATGCTTTGCTTCCTGTCATTATTTCAGACGGATCTGTCTGTTGTGTAACTGAAGGCATGTACAGATCACTGAGATCTCCTTGGTCAGAGGCACTTTCCCTCCCGTTCTGCCGGTAGCAAGTTGGAAGCCCCCATTCTCAGCATGTGGATGATCCTCTTGGTGAAACCAGTGATTTCCAGCTAGACTAAGAGGATCCTTAGTATAAAGAGAGAAGAATATTACTGTGTGCCGCAAAAAAAAAAGAGAGAGAGAGTATGTTAGATTTTTTTTTTTTCCCTTGAAAGGGGATCTCACTCTGTCGCCCAGGCTGGAGTGCAGTGGCATGATCACGGCTCACTGCAGCTCCTGCCTCCAAGGCTCAAGTGATCCTCCCACTGTAGTTTCCCAAGTAGCTGGGACCACAGGCACACACCCACCACACCCGGCTAATTTTTTGTATTTTTGGTAGAGACAAGGTTTTGCCATGCTGCCCAGGTTGGTCTTGAACTCCTGAGCTCAAGCGATCCACCTGCCTTGGCCTCCCAAAGTGCTGGGATTACAGGTGTGAGCTGCTGCACCTGGCCATATGTTAGAAATTTTATGCACGGTTATGATGTGTAAACCAATACCAATAATGGCTATTGTTAGATTTGTGTGTTTTATACCAATGATAAATCTGTATCTAGTTATATTTTTAAAAGGAACTAAAGGGAACTCATAAAAAACTATGTCATTTTGTCAAAACTGAGAAAAATTTATATCCAGTTATTCAGGTTGAAAATGACCTAGATGTACAAATGGATTAAGTGAGCTTTTTTGTAAAAGGATGGCTACAAAGTAATGGGACTATTTCACCAAATATACCAGTACTTACATAAAAACAGTTCCGAACTTACAAATGATATATAGCTCAAGAAAAAGAAGACAGGAGGAAATTATTTTTGTTGGGAACATCCTGTTCCATAGACTCTTTGTAAGGGCAATGTAGATTCTCAGGCTAGACCACTGAAGTCTTTAAGTCTTTTACAAACAGCACTGGGGACCCTAATGTGACATTGATTGTCTCCATGTCACATGCTTCCTCCTCACCTGTAGGTTTCATCACCTCTAGAGTCTACATTCAGGCCCAGGTACGACAACCACGAGCTAGAATCCTGGGTGGTCAGGGTTAGGGGCAGACATCTGGGCGATGTGGAGACCTACCCAAAGATTCCAATGTAGAAAGAATCATCATCACTGTCAAACTATAACAAACAAGAATTACCAGTCATTGTGGATTTTATTCTTTAAAAAACAAAATAAGAGTTTAAAGATAGGGAAACATTCTCATATGGGTTAAATGAAGAGCAATGGTGTATATTGGTGGAGCTTGGCACATACTAGGCACACAATACATACTTGCCGTGTAGAAGATCGCTTGAGAGGAGAGACTAGAAAGGGAAGCTGGTTATGCTGTGATGAAAATGTGGAGGCTGTGGATTAGAAGATGAGATACTCAGCCAATTGATGAGCAGAGCTCCCTTTCTGGAAGCCCACCAGCTATGCTTCAAGATTGGAGGGAGGATGGGAAGTTGTGACAGCAGAATTTATTTTATGTCACATTAAAAATGTCTGAAAGTGGGTCATAAAAAGTGGCATAGTACCACGTGCAAGTTGCTCCTATTTTCTTGCTCCAAATTGCCTCTGTATTTTACTTAATATTTTACACCCTGGGATAATTTCATTTAAAGGGTATAACTGAGTAAAATAAAACTTAGGAGTTTTGAGGGAAAGTTTCTAAATTCCTTTTTGCTTTCCTTATACTTCAGAGCTGTTGGATAAGATAGCTCTGCAGGGAGAGTTTAGATTATTACATGTAAAAAGGTAGTTTCCTATTTTAAAATATTTTTGTTGACACACAATATTTGTACAAATTAATGGGGTACATGTGATATTTTGTTACAGGCATAGCATGCGCAGTAATCAAGTCAGGGCCTTTAGAGTATCCATCACCTCGAGCATTGATCATGTCTATGTTTTGGGAACATTTCCAGTCCTCTCTTCTAGTTATTTTGAAATATAAAATTTATGGTTGTTAACTGTAGTCACCCTACTCTGCTTTCAAATATTGGAACTTATTCCTTCTGAGGGAGGAAAATAGGCTCTGGAGGCAGGGAACATGAGGCCAATTCACACTTCAGCTATGACAGGGTATTTCCTCTCCAAAGGGCATATGCCCAGTAAATGACTTTGTAACTTTACTTCATCCTCTTCATTTACATAGGGTGTACACAAGTAACCAATGTAAACCTCTAGAGGGTATTTAAACCCTCAAAAATTCTGCAACAGGGCCCTTGAACCCCTATGCTCCGGCCTGTTCCCACACTGTGGAGTGTACTTTCATTTTCAATAAATCTCTGCTTTTGTTGCTTCATTCTTTCCTTGCTTTGTTTGTGCATTTTGTCCAATTCTTTGTTAAAGGTGCCAAGAACCTGGATGCCCCTGCACTGGTAACACTTTTATCTAACTGTATGTTTGTACCCTTTAAACAACCTCTCTTCACTTCCCCTCAGACACCCTTCCCAGCCTCTGATAACGTTACATCATTCTACTCTCTCTACCTCCATGAGGTCAACTTTTTAGCTCCAGCATATGAGTGAGAAGATGCAATATTTGTCTTTCTGCGTCTGACTTGTTTCATTTAACATACTGACCTCCAGTTCCAAACATGTTGCTGCAAATGACAGGATTTTATTCTTTTTTTTTTATGGCCAAATAGTATTCCATTGTGTATACATGCCACATTTTCTTTATCTATTTATCACTAATGGACACTTAGCTTGACTCCATATCTTTGTTATTGTGAATAGTGCTGCAATAAACATGGGGGTGCAGGCATCCCTTTGATATACTGCTTTCCCTTCCTTTGGATATATACCCAGAAGTAGGATTGCTGGATTGTATGGTAGTCCTATTTTCAGTCTTTTGAAAAGTCTCCATACCGTCTTCCATAATGGCTGTACTAATTTACATCCCCATAATCAGTGTGTAAAAGTTCCCTCTTCTCCAAATCCTTGCCGGTATCTGATATTTTTTGTCTTTTTAATAATAGCCATTCTAACTGCGATAAGATAATGTCTCATTTTGGTTTTGATATACATTTTCCTGATGATTAGTGAGGCTGAGCAGTTTTTCATATATTTATTCAAAAGAAAAATAGACAAATGGGACTGTATGAAACCAAAAAGCTTCTGCACAGCAAAAGAAACGATCAACAGAGTGAAGAGACAACCTGTTGAATGGGAGAAAATATTTGTAAACTATTTATCCGTCAAGTGACTAATATCCAGAATATACAAGGAACTCAAACAACTCAATTGCAAAACAAACGAAAAAAATAATTCCATGAAAAAGTGGGCAAAGGACATGAACAGACATCTCTCAAAAGAAGTTTCTTATTTTCATTTTAATGTTTACCATTGAAAATTAACTTTGGGGCCAGGTGCAGTGGCTCATGCCTGTAATCCCAGCAGTTTTTGAGGCTGAGGCAGGCAGATCACTTGAGGTCAGGAGTTCGAGACCAGCCTGGCCAACATGGTGAAACCCTGTTTCTACTAAAAATACAAAAATTAGCCAGGCATGGTGGTGCACGCCTCTTGCCCCAGCTACTCAGGATGTTGAGGCTGGAGAATCACTTGAACCCAGGAGGCAGAGGTTGCAGTGAGCCGAGATTGTGCCACTGCACTCCAGCCTGGGTGGCAGAGCAAGATTCCGTCTAAAAAAAAAAAAAAGAAAAAAGAAAAAAGAAAAGAAAATCAACTGTGTAAAGAGCATCTGAATTCCACTGGGAAAAGAAATGAATAGATTACAATGGCCAATATTTTACTAAAAACATGAAAGCACTTAGTTGAAAACTGAAACTAAAGAAAATATTTCTGATGCCTAAAAAAAGATGCTTTGGGTTGTGAGTAATTATGTTGATTGCACTTACTAAGGCTCCAGGACCCAGACAAGTATGCCCCTGTTCAGGTTGAATTGCTTGCCCGGGGCACAAGTAGATAACTGGCTGACAACACCTCAACTGATACTGAGGGAAGAGTGAGACCCAGACCAGAATTGGTGGTCCTGAAATTAGGAGTGAGAACAGGGAAGGTGGCCCCGGGTTCCCAGCACCAGGGAGTGTCAGAACAGTTTTGAGCTAGGTAGGGAGGGCAGGTGGTAAGTGAATTGTGTGGCCCTCCATATAGGCATGACATGCTCCTAGTCCCACGGCCGCAGCAGCAACAAGACCATGCCACTGCTATACCCAGTAATCCCCAGGCAAACCGAAGACAATGGATGCAGCTGCAGCTGAGAGTAACTTCCTGGCAGGAGGGCAAGGAGGGCTCCAAGGACACAGGGAGTCAGAAGACAGAGGCTGATGGCCCCGCCTTCTAATCTGTCTCATTTCCTTTCCTCCATCCTTAAGAACTGAAGCAGATATCACCTCCATCTTCTCTTTGATGGCTGAAGTTCTGAAGTTTATTTACTAGGAGTCAAAGCTTTTTATTCCACAGTTAGTGGAAAAGGCATTTGTCTGTGAGTGTGCACTCTATGTCATGTTCAGTTGAAAATGAAAATTAGATCCTTTTCAGTTTTGAAATGAGGTAGACAAGACCAATTAAGATAGGGGAAGACACTGAAAAGAAAGGTACATATTATGGAGAAAGGGATAGAGAAGAGAAAAAAGGAGAGCCTGTGGGTTCGGATGACAATATCATCTGCATAATGACTTCAGACAGGGCCTGGCCTGCAACTCTTCTTGTGTCTGAAGTGGGGAAGGGTGATGGTGGGGCAGTGGAGGGGAGGGTGGGGATGAGAGTGGTAGATAAAGTGAAAGGGGAAAATCATCTTTTCTCCTTTTTATGTCAAAGATTGTATTTTAGGGGTAGGCATGCGCATGAGAGGAAAGATTTGAAAAGAGCTAATACATAGGTACATATTTTTTGTCTCTTTTTTAGTTCTGTTGTAGGTTGTGCCTTTTAGTTTCAAGACATAAATTCTCTCAGTCTAAGATAGTAGATGATTTCATAAGGGACGCATAGTTAGATAGCAAGAGCCCATATTTTATACAGAAAATCTGGGACCTTTGGTTACCACGAACATTTCCAGAAGAATGAAATACTGTGCAGAACGTGCAGGTTTGTTACATAGGTATACATGTGCCATGGTGGTTTGCTGCACCCATCAAACCGTCATCTACATTAGGTATTTCTCCTAATGCTATCCCTCCCCTTACCCCTCACCCCCGACAGGCCCCGGTGTGTGATGTTTCTCTCCCTATGCCCATATGTTCTCACTGTTCACCTCCCGCTTACGAGTGGGAATATGTGGTGTTCGATTTTCTTTTCCTGTGTTAGTTTGCTGAGAATGGTGGTTTCCAAATTCATCCATGTCCCTGCAAAGGAAATGAACTCATCCTTTTTTATGGCTGTATAGTATTCCATATCGGGTATGTGCCACATTTTCTTTATCCAGTCTAACATTGTGGGCATTTGGGTTGGTTCCAAGTCTTTGCTATTGTGAATAGTGCTGCAATAAACATATGTGAGCATGTGTCTTTATAGTAGAATGATTTATAATCCTTTGGGTATCTACCCAGTAATGGGATTGCTGGGTCAAATGGTATTTCTAGTTCTAGATCCTTGAGGAATCGCCACACTGTCTTCCACAATGGTTGAACTAATGTACACTCCCACCAACAGTGTAAAAGTGTTCCTGTTTCTCCACATCCTCTCCAGCATCTGTTGTTTCCTGACTTTTAAATGATTGCCATTCTAACTGGCATGAGATGGTATCTCACTGGGGTTTTGATGTGCATTTCTCCAATGACCATGATGATGAGATTTTTTTCATGTTTGTTGGCCACATAAATGTCTTCTTTTGAAAGGTGTCTGTTCATATCCTTTGCCCAGTATTTGATGGAGTTGTTTGTTTTTTTCTTGTAAATTTGTTTAAGTTCCTTGTACATTCTGGATATTAGCCCTTTGTCAGACGGATAGATTGCAAAATTTTTTCCCATTCTGTAGGTTGCCTGTTCACTCTGATGATACTTACTTTTGCTGTGCAGAAGCTCTTTAATTTCATTTGATCCCACTTGTCAATTTTGGCTTTTGTTGCCATTGCTTTTGGTGTTTTAGTCATGAAGTCTTTGCCCATGCCTATGTCCTGAATGGTATTACCTAGGTTTTCTTCTAGAGTGTTTATGGTTTTAGGTCTTACATTTAAATCTTTAATCCATTGAGTTAATTTAAATTAATGCTTCCTTTAGGAGCTTGAGTTAATTTTAATTAATGCTTCTTTTAGGAGCTCTTGTAAGCCAGGCCTGGTGGAGACAAAATACCTCAGCATTTCCTTGCCTGTAAAGGATTTTATTTCTCCTTCACTTATGAAGCTTACTTTGGCTGGACATGAAATTCTGGGTTAAAATTATTTTCTTTAAAAATGTTGATTATTGACCCCCACTCTCTTCTAGCTTGTAGGGTTTCTGCAGAGCGATCCGCTGTTAATCTGATGGGCTTCCCTTTGTGGACCTTTCTCTCTGGCTGCCCTTAACATTTTTTCCTTTGTTTCAACCTTGGTGAATCTGATGATTATGCGTCTTGGCGTTGCTCTTCTCAAAGAGTGTTTGTGGTGTTCTCTGTATTTTCCGAATTTGAATGTGGGCCTGTCTTGCTACATTGAGGAAGTTCTCCTGGATAATATCCTGAAGTGTGTTCCATTCTCCCCGTCACTTTCAGGGACACCAATCAGATGTAGGTTTGGTCTTTTCACATAGTCCCATATTTCTTGGAGGCTTTGTTCGTTCCTTTTCATTGTTTTTTCTCTAATCTTGTCTTCACACTTTATTTCATCAAGTTGATCTTCAATCTCTGATATCCTTTCTTCCACTTGATTGATTTGGCTATTGATATTTGTGTATGGTTCATGAAGTTCTCATGCTGTGTTTTTCATCTTCATCAGGTCATTCATGTTCTTCTCTAAACTAGTTATTTTAGTTAGCAATTCTTCTAACCTGTTATCAAGGTTCTTAGATTCCTTGCATTGGGTTAGAACATGCTCCTTTAGCTCAGAAGAGTTTGTTATTAACCACCTTCTGAAGCCTACTTCTGTCAATTTGTCAAATTCATTCTCCATCCAGTTTTGTTTCCTTGCTGGCAAGGAGTTGTGATCCTTTGGAGGAGAAGAGGTGTTCTGGTTTTTGGAATTTCCAGCCCTTTTGCACCGATTTTTGCTCATCTTCATGGATTTATCTACCTTTGGTCTTTGCTGTTGGTGGCCTTCAGATGGAGTTTTTGCCTGGTCATCCTTTTTGTTGATGTTGATTCTATTGCTTTCTGTTAGTTTTTTTTCTAACAATAAAGCCCCTCTTCTGCAGGTCTGCTGGAGTTTGCTGGGGGTCCACTCCAGACCCTGTTTGCCTGGGTATCACCAGCGAAGGTTGCAGAACAGCAAAGATTGCTGCCTGCTCCTTCCTCTGGAAGCTTTGTTCCAGAGGGGCACCTGCCAGATGCCAGCTGGAGCTCTCCCATATGAGGAGAGCTCATATAGGAGCTCCCTGTAGACCCCTGCTGGGAGGTATCTCCCTGTCAGGAGGCATGGGGGTCAGGTACCCACTTGCAGAGGCAGTCTGTACCTTAGCAGAGCTCAAGTGCTGTGCTGGGAGATCCACTGCTGTCTTCAGAGCCAGCAGTCAGGAACGTTTAAGTCTGCAGCAGCTGCATCCACAGCCTCCCCTTCCCCAGGTGCTTTGACCCAGGGAGATGGACGTTTTATCTATAAGTCCGTGACTGGGGTTGCTGCATTTCTTTCAGAGATGCCCTGACTAGAGAGGAGGAATCTAGAGAGGCAGTCTGGCTACAGCAGCTTTGAGGCGCTGTGGTGGGCTCTGCTCAGTCCAAACATCCCACAGGCTTTGTTTACACTGTGAGGGGAAAACCACCTACTTAAGCCTCAGTAATGGTGGACGCTCCTCCCCACACCAAGCTCGAGCATCCCAGGTCAACTTCAGACTGCTGTGCTAGCAGCGAGAATTTCAAGCCAATGGATCTTAGCTTGCTGGGCTCCTTGGGGGTGGGATCTGCTGAGCGAAACCATTTGGCTCCCTGGCTTCAGTCCCTTTTCCAGGGGAGTGTCCAGGCACCACTGGGGTATGAAAAAAAAAAAAAAAAAACTCCTGCAGCTAGCTCAGTGTCTGACCAAATGGCTGTCCAGTTTTGTGCTTGAAACCCAGGGCCCTGGTGGTGTAGGCACCCAAAGGAATCTCCTGGTCTGTGGGTTGTGAAGACCATGGGAAAAGTGTAGTATCTGGGCTGGAATGCACAGTCCCTCACGGCTTCCCTTCGCTAGGGGAGGGAGTTCCCCGATCCCTTGTGCTTCCTGGGTGAGGTGACACTCCACCCTGCTTTTGCTCGCCCTCTGTGGGATGCACCCACTGTCTAACCAGTCCCAGTGAGATGAGCCGGGTACCTCGGTTGGAAATGCAGAAATTGCCCACCTTCTGCATTGATCTCACTGGGAGCTGCAGACTGGAGCTGTTTCTATTTAGCCATCTTGCCCAGAAACTCTTTTCATTTTACATACTTCTTACAACTTGAATTATTTCTATGTGTGTTTATTTAATTATAAGCAACTAGTTTAAATAGAAAACATATCAATATATAATAAAGTGTCTTAAACAAACAATTACAGAATTGTATGTAGCTAATTTAATTACTTTTTTGAGATATGTATACATCAATATTGTTTCTTGAAGACAACATTCTGACAATTCAGGGGAAGAAATTATTCACATATTTCACTCCAGATTTATATACAAATTATGTGTAATGAGTACTTTTTTGACATAATGTTCTTTTAATAAAACTATAAAATTGCCCTTTTCTACTGGTGATCTACAATAACACTGCTTTGTTCATCTAAGTTTTGACTAATTTAATTAAGTGAAAATTCCTTTTGGATATGTGAGTTCTACAATATTCTGATCTATATAAAAACAAATCTATCTACTAGAAAAATGCTTTGTAGTTTCAACTGCAACTCTTGAATTTATATTTAATGCCAGGTATATCAGTTAGCTATTGGTTGTGTAATCACTCTAAAACTCAGTGGCTTAACAATCACCATTATTTACTGTTGCTTGTATGTCTTTACTGTTGCTTGTATGTCTGCAGGTTAGTTGGGCTTCAGTTCATCCAGGCTGGGCTCAGCTGCGAGGCTTTCTTTTTTTTTTCATTATTATACTTTAATAATGTTTATTAAATAGTAAATAACTATTTAATAATAGTTCTAGGGTACACGTGCACAACATGCAGGTTTGTTACATATGTATACATGTGCCATGTTGGTGTGCTGCACCCATTTAACTCATCATTTACATTAGGTATATCTCCTAATGCTATCCCTCCCTCTCCCTTCTCCCCACCCCATAACAGGCCCCGGTGTGTGGTGTTCCCCACCCTGTATCCAAGTGTTCTCATTGTTCAATTCCCACCTATGAGTGAAAACATACAGTGTTTGGTTTTTTGTCCTTGCAATAGTTTGCTCAGAATGATGATTTCCAGCTTCATCCATTCTCTACAAAGGACATGAACTCATCCTTTTTAATGGCTGCATAGGCCTATTCCATGGTATATATATTGCCACATTTTCTTAATCCGGTCTATCATTGATGGACATTTGGGTTGGTTCCAAGTCTTTGCTATTGTGAATAGTGCCGCAATAAACATACGTGTGCATGTGTCTTTATAGCAGCATGATTTATAATCCTTTAGGTGTATACCCAGTAATGGGATGGCTGGGTCAAATGGTATTTCTAGTTCTAGATCCTTGAGGAATCACCACACTGTCTTCCACAATGGTTGAACTAGTTTACAGTCCCACCAACAGTGTAAAAGTGTTCGTATTTCTCCACATCCTCTCCAGCACCTGTTGTTTCCTGACTTTTTAATGATCACCATTCTAACTAGTGTAAGATGGTATCTCATTGTGGTTTTGATTTGCATTTCTCTGATGACCAGTGATGATGAGCATTCTTTTCATGTGTCTGTTGGCTGCATAAATGTCTTCTTTTGAGAAGTATCTGTTCATATCCTTCACCTACTTTTTGATGTGGTTGTTTGATTTTTTCTTGTAAATTTGTTTGAGTTCTTTGTAGATTCCGGATATTAGCCCTTTGCCAGATGGGTAGATTGTAAAAATTTTCTCCCATTCTGTAGGTTGTCCGTTTACTCTGATGGTAGTTTCTTTTGCTGTGCAGAAGCTCTTTAATTTAATTAGATTCCATTTGTCAATTATGGCTTTTGGCTTTTGTTGCCATTGCTTTTGGTGTTTTAGACATGAAGTGTTTGCCCATGTCTATGTCCTGAATGGTATTGCCTAGGTTTTCTTCTAGGGTTTTTATGGTTTTAGGTCTGACATTTAAGTCTTTAATTCATCTTGAATTAACTTCTGTATAAGGTGTAAGGAGGGGATCCAGTTTCAGCTTTCTACTTATGGCTAGCCAGTTTTCCCAGCACCATTTATTGAATAGGGATCCGTTCCCCATTGCTTGTTTTTGTCAGGTTTGTCAGTGATCAGATGGTTGTAGATGTGTGGCATTATTTCTGAGGGCTCTGTTCGGTTCCATTGGTCTATATCTCTGTTTTGGTACCAGTACCATGCTGTTTTGGTTACTGTAGCCTTGTAATATAGTTTGAAGTCAGGTAGCATGATGCCTCCAGCTGTGTTCTTTTGGCTTAGGATTGTCTTGGCAGTGTGGGCTCTTTTTTGGTTCCATATGAATTTTAAAGTAGTTTTTCCAAATCTATGAAGAGAGTTGTTGTTAGCTTGATGGGGATGGCATTGAATCTATAAATTACCTTGGGCAGTATGGTCATTTTCACAATATTGATTCTTCCTATCCATGAGCATGGGATATTCTTCCATTTGTTTGTATCCTCTTTTATTTCATTGAGCAGTGGTTTGTAATTCTCCTTGAAGAGGTCCTTTACATCCCTTGTAAGTTGGATTCCTAGGTATTTTATTCTCTTTGAAGCAATTGTGAATGAGAGTTCACTCATGATTTGGCTATCTGTTTGTCTGTTATCGGTGTATAGGAATGCTTGTGATTTTTGCACATTGATTTTGTATCCTGAGACTTTGCTGAAGTTGCTTTAATCAGTTTAAGGAGATTTTGGGCTGAGACGATGGGATTTTCTAAATATACAATCATGTCATTTGCAAACAGGGACAATTTGACTTCCTCTTTTCCAAGTTGAATGCCCTTTATTTCTTTCTCCTGCCTGATTGCCCTGGCCAGAACTTCCAACACTATATTGAACAGGAGTGATGAGAGAGGGCATCCCTGTCTTGTACCAGTTTTCAAAGGGAATGCTTCCTGTTTTTGCCCATTCAGTATCATATTGGCTGTGGGTTTGTCAGAAATAGCTCTTATTATTTTGAGATACATCCCATCAATACCTAATTTATTGAGAGTTTTTAGAATGAAGTGCTTTTGAATTTTGTCAGAGACCTTTTTCTGCATCTGTTGAGATAATCATGTGGTTTTTGTCTTTGGTTCTGTTTATAGGATGGATTACGTTTACTGATTTGCATATGTTGAACCAGCCTTGCATCCCAGGGATGAAGGCCAATAGATCATTGTGGATGAGCTTTTTGATGTGCTGCTGGATTCTGTTTGCCAGTATTTTATTGAGGATTTTTGCATCAATGTTCATCAGGGATATTGATCTAAAATTATCTTTTTTTGTTGTGTCTCTGCCGGGCTTTGGTATCAGGATGATGCTGGCCTCATAAAATGAGTTAGGGAGGATTCCCTCTTTTTCTATCGATTGGAATAATTTCAGAAGGAATGGTACCCGTTCCTCCTTGTACCTCTGGTAGAATTCGACTGTGAATCTCTCTGGTCCTGGACTTCTTTTGGTTGGTAGGCTATTAATTATTGCCTCAATTTCAGAGCCTGTTATTGGTCTATTCAGGGATTCAACTTCTTCCTGGTTTAGCTTGGGAGGGTGTATGTGTCCAGGAATTTATCCATTTCTTCTAGATGTTCTAGTTTATTTGCCTAGAGATGTTTATAGTATTCAGCTGAGATGGCTAAGGGAGGTTCTGTATTTTACAGAGGGCCAGCGGACTGGCTGGAGTGCAAACTCTTCAGGGCACATTTTTATCATGATGACAGTGTAAGAGAGAGAACAGAAGCACTCAAGGCTTAGGATCTGGACTGGCAGACTCCCACTTCCTTCCATAAAGCAAGGCATATGGCCAAGCCAAAAAGTCAAGGGACAGGGAAAGACTCTTTCTCATGATGAGCATGGAGTCAACAAGTCAACAAGTCAATCTGCCACACCAGATTTGATCATGGAAAACTGGGGGAAAACTGCGGTAGAGACTTGAGTGGTCTGAGCTGTGTGGATTCAATAGGAGGTAGAAAATAGGGAACAAGATCTGTTACATGGAAGAAATGGAAGTGCTTGTGAGAGGAGTGCTGAATTTTCTTCAGGCAAAAAGGGTTGAAAAAGCTATGGCTGAGGGACATCAGAGGGCTGACTTACCATGGGATGCAGTGGGAAAAAGAGCAGTGTAGTTGGGTGAAGGGTGAGGAAGAGGCAAATGAGACTATCAACACCCCTCCGCACCCATGGAGACTGGTTGCAGGACCACTGCAAAGACCAAAATTTAGGATGCTCAAGTCCTGGATATAAAATGGTGTAGTATTTGTATATAACCTATGCACATCCTCCTGCATCATTTAAATCATTTCTAGATTACTTTTAATACCTAATACAATGTAAATGCCATGTAACAGTGGTTATACTGTATTGCTTTTTATTTCTACTATTTTTAATGTTGTATTATTTTTATTTTTTATTTTTTTTGAATATTTTCAATCTGCAGTTGGTTGAATTTGTGAATCAGATCTGTGGATACAGAGGGCTGCCTGTATTAAGAATGGCTAGGTGGGGTGCCATGGCTCATGCCTGTAATTCCAGCACTTTGGGAGGCCAAGGAGGGCGGATCATCTGAGGTCAGGAGTTCGAGACCAGCCTGGGCAACATGGTGAAACCCCGTCTCTACTAAAAATACAAAAGTTAGCCAGGCATGGTGGGGCACACCTGTAATCCCAGCTACTCGGGAGGCTGAAGCAGAAGAATTGCTTGAATCCCAGCGGCAGAGGTTGCAGTGAGCTGAGATCGTGCCACTGCACTCCAGCCTGGACGACAGAGCCAGACTCCATCTCAAAAAAAAAAAAAAAAAAAAAAAAAAAAAAAAAATTCTCTAGGTGGATGATCTCTGAACTGAAGGCTTATTTTAGTTAATTAAAATAAGGTAAATAGTTATTATCTGCTGAACTTGTGTATTTCCAGATTATGCAATTGTCAGTCATTCCTCCGTATGGGGTTGGCAGTTGGTTCTAGGCCACCCTCTCCCCACCAACAGATACCAAAATCCACGAACTACCAAGTCTGGCTGTAGAACTCACAGATACAAAACATTGGCCCTTCATATCAGTAGGCTCCTGCATCCCATCGATGCTGTATTTCTGATTCATGTTGGTTGAATTTGTGGACGTGGAACCCATAGCTATGGAGGGCTGACTGTATTTATTGAAAAAAATCCACTTACAAGTGGACCCACGCAGTTCAAACCTGTGTTGTTCAATGGTCAGCTGTAGTAGAATCTACTAAAATGAAGTGTTTCTGCACTGCATTTAGGTTCTGCCAAGTAGTGTAGCTACTCTGTGGGATTTTGGTATCCTAAATCACATATAAGTACAGTATTTGGGGCAGAGAAACCATAATCACCATTTTAAAAAATCATACTCAGTTAATTTCATGTTTTACATTAAAACTGGTGCTTTAGGTCGGTCGCGGTGGCTCATGCCTGTAATCCCAGCACTTTGGGAGATTGAGGTGAGTGGATCACGAGGTCAGGAGTTCTAGACCAGCCTGACCAATGTGGCGAAACCCCGTCTCTACTAAAAATACAAAAATTAGCCGGGCATAGTGCCATGCGCCTATAATCCCAGCTACTCAGGAGGCTGAGGCAGGAGAATCGCTTGAACCCGGGAGGCAGAGGTTGCAGTGAGCCTAGATTGCGCCACTGCACTCCAACCTGGGCAACAGAGTGAGACTCCGTCTCAAAAAACAAAAACAAAAACAAACAAACAAAAAACTGGTGCTTTAATCAAAGTGACAATCCTTGCACCATTAAATAAGGAATATTTCTGAGTCAATTCAATATTTGTAAGTTTATACATATGATGTGCTACCTATTGAGTACGTAAGTACAATTAATTCATAATTTCTTCCCCTTTTGGTGTGAATTTAGGTGAGGAAACCTCCTGCTTCTTGAGTTCTGGATGCAGCAGAATCACATACATTTGCCTTTTTTCTTATCTGCACTATTCAAAAATATATTACATTTCTAAGAAAACAGCTGTTGTCTTTAAGTCAAATTGCATATGCAGCACTGTGGCCATTAGAATGGAGACAAATTACCTTATTAGTAGAACACACCTCTCCTCAAGAGAACTAATCCTGGGGCTTATATTTTTGGACATATTCTGAGAAAATCTAAGACTATTGGATAGTCTTCTTTGTTTCATTGCTACTGTGATTTACATCACTTAAAAAAGCCAATTTGATGTTGCGTCTACATGTTTGAGTATGTGATTCTCTGGTCTTTGTTTAGCAGATAATTTATCTTTCATCCAGAAGCTTTAAGCAATAATACTTTTTTGTGAAAGAAAGTTTATTGAATGTGTATATTAGCCATGGGTTAAAACAAGAGAATGCTTGATATAACTAAGAACCTTGGCCTTGGAAGTGTTATCTTGTCAGTCCAGCACTTTGCTTCATTGCATTTTTAGTTGTTGATTTCTGTCCTCTTTCTTTATAGGCTGGGAAGTGATGATACCCATTTTGAGGTTAGCATGGCCAACAATGGATGTGAAGTGCATCGTTTTGATCCTAGTGTCAAGTCAGCTCACATTCTGGAGAGTCAGCACCTTTGGTATCACCGCTTGTCCGTTGACTGGCGGGATCCCCATCCAGCTGTTGCTGCCCAAAAACCACATAGCAACACCAGAAAACTGGGAAGCATTTTGAATGAATTTGGGCATCACAAGGTGAGGTTTTCATTTGATTTTTTACTTGAATAAAGTGAACAAACCCATCAGCTTTTAAAAATGCAAACCAAGAATAGCAACATTGACATTGGATTGTTGAAGGTCCAATTTTAATCTTACTAATCACCCAACATTATTTATAGAGTCAACTCTAGACATAAAGTGTTGGCAAAGATAGACATATTTAAATTGATGTGAAGATTTTAGTTGCTGTTGAGTAATGTTAATGGTCTTGTCCAAGACTAGGCAAGAAGACTAAGGAACTTACTGGCATAGGCTGAAGAATACCATTTTCATTTGGCAACTGACTTACACTTTTCAGAAAGAGCAAACTACTTATGTTGACGTCAAATCCAAAAAAAAAAAAAAAGAAATCGGGGTTATACTTACTAAGATATTGCTTGTGTATCATGTTTCTCACTGTTGTGACATGTTTCTCACTATTTTGAACCGCTAGGCTCTACACAGAAAATATATATAGCTTTGATTAAAATTTACTTTATAAAGCTGAATGGACATTATGTATGTTACAAATTATATAAGTATATCAAAGGATGTCAAATCTCTGCAAACATTTTATTATGAATAGACAGCAAAAAAGAAACTCAATCTTTGAACTGTGTTCTTTGAAAGCAATTTTTAGTGTAGTACACCCGAGCTAATTGTATTCTGTAGGCAGATACTAGAGAATTTCTCCTGAGTGCAGTTGGCTTGCGTTTGATCTTCAGTCTTTCTTGGGTTTGGCTATTTTGGTCTGTATTCCCAGCTGGAGATGCCATGTAGTTTAGAACAGGTCAGAATGGGTGTTTCTATTTGAGAAACAGTGTGCATGAGACTCAATTTTAAATTTGAGTTGGCTTCTTGATCTTCAGTAAGAGGTTTTTCCAGGCCGGGTGCAGTGGATCACGCCTGTAATCCCAGCACTTTGGGAGGCCGAAGCGGGCAGATCACAAGGTCAAGAGATTGAGACTATCCTGGCTAACATGGTGAAACCCTGTCTCTACTAAAAAATACAAAAAATTAGCTGGGTGTGGTGGCGGCCACCTGTAGTCCCAGCTACTCGGGAGCCTGAGGCAGGAGAATGGTGTGAACCCAGGAGGCGGAGCTTTCAGTAAGCCGAGGTCACGCCACTGCACTCCAGCCTGGGCAACAGACCAAGACTCCGTCTCAAAAAAAAAAAAAAAAAAAAAAAGAGGTTTTTCCCTGCATTGTTGTTCCTCCTCCTCCTCTTCCCCATCTTCCTCCCTTTTCTCTGCCTCCTTTCTTCATCTTCCTCTTCCTTCTCCTTCCTCCCCCTCTTCTTCCTCCTCCTCCTCTTTTGTTCTTTAAACATCCTTTAATTAGATAGCCCATGCTTCTTCAAGAACAACTTCAAAGAATTTGCTGTTCTTTTAACACGCAATTAACTGTTGATTTGTATTTTACTTTGCCACCAAGGGTAACTGGTGGCATTTAATAGTCAGGAGCCTTAGTGAAACACAGATAGGATTTTTGGGTAAAACCCCAGAAGAGAATTCCTTTTTACATGCTGTTAATGTTTTTCATATGTGTGGGAAGAAGTAGGAGCATTTCTCAGAACCTTATTTAGGGTTTTGTTTTTTTCTTTTTTGCTGCTTGTTACCTTTGTAGATCTGTTTTTTACAGCTGAAAATTACAGGCCTAATTCTCTAATATGTCAACTTTAGATTATTCAAAGAACTATCTACTTATTTTTTGTGTTCAGTTAGGAGTCTCGCTGTTCCTCCTTTATGCTCTTTACATCTTAGCCCTCTCCAGCACCACTCTTCAAAGAAAAGACTGAGTAGGAGAAAAAGAGAAACTCAATGCCATTTTGCTTATTTTATTTCCCCAATAATATTTTAGCAAAAGATTTGGTAAAGATGAGCATAAAATAAGACTTTGAAAAAGTGATCTGTGGATATAATTTATCTAACCACATTGCCTATGGGAAATATATTTTTAGATAACAAGGTATGTACCTGAATTGTGTTTGTTTAGCTCCATGGGAGCTGCGGTGGACCAACTTTTATGCTAAGGATAAAGCATGAGGCCTTTTGCAATGCTGCTCCTGAGATAGCAGAAATATTTACAATGATGCCTAAAAAGGAGAAATGCTTATGTTTCTAAGGCTACTTATTTTTTAAAAAAATATTTACAATGAAAGTGATCTAAAACAGAATTACCAGGAATGCATTTCCTCCTTTTTTTTTTTTAATTCCTTGTTGAAGAATTTAAAAGATACTGATATGCTTCCGTAGAGATTTTTTTTTTTTGGTCAATGCTTTAAAACAAAAACAACAAAACTAAACCCATCAGCGAGTGATTGCTTTCCTTAGGAAAATGCTTCTAGGAGCTATGCGGGGCCAGATAAATGGAAACCTTGTTTGTGTGGTGTAGCAAGCTCGGTCTGTTTTCATTTTTCTGCATGTACAGACAATGGTAAATAGGATGTGGCTGTGGCAGGGGAAGCAAATAGAAAAAAACACACTAACAAGTGTCAGCGTTTCTGCCTTCACACCTTCACTCATTTATTCTGAAAGTGAGTGTAGAAACCAAAGCGTTTTTAGCTGTTTTATTTCAGAACTTTAAAATATCTCATATAGTTTTGTAATGATTTCCCTATTCTGCTGTTAGTTTTCCTGTTCTGTATATCCACACCTAGATTCCAGCCACTCAAGTAAAAATATGGGCAAAAATGAAAGCAGTATTCTGAGATAGTGACAGAAAGATGCATATGGCTTTTGTACTGCTTTTAAAACTCTTCGGTAATTTTAACTTCAAACTATAAATCAAAAGCCTATTCTAAAGCATCAGGCTAGAGCAGCTGCATCAGCAAAAGCATGTGGACCAGAAGCCCCGTCTGTCAGGGAATAATATCACTTGGATCCAGCATTATGTGAAATGATTAACTGTCTACTCTTTGCAGAAGTGGTTATTGTTAACTAAGCATACAGTTTTTTCAGAATGCAACTAGAAATATTGAATCTGAAATTTCTGCTCATATTAATCATAATGTATGGTTTTTTTCTAAAGTCTTTGTTACATTCAGAGTATCCTCAATGATCCGAGCTAGTTAATGAGGAATTATAACTATTAGTTTTGATCTTAACCATGCTGCTGATAACTCTGAATAACAGAGCTGCTTGAGGGTTCCCCTATGTAAGCTCATTAATCTTGGTTTGAAGCATGGTCCTCTTACTGGCTTTTGATGTTGGGCGAGTCATTTAACCTCTCTGGCACGCAGTTTGATTGTCAGTTAAATGAGGACAATGACACATTCAAAATTGTGGGGTTTTTCTGAGGAGTAGGTCTGAGAACACAGTGTGAAAGTCTCCAGCAGAATGCCTGCTGTGAATTAGTCACTCAGTTGTTTTCAGTAAACTCAAAGGGTTTTTATTAACAATTTTAGTAAATTTTATAGAAAACCTTTTTTTTCCCTTTCTTTCTTTCTTTCTTTCTTTCCAGGGTAAATATATCAGAGATTTCTCTGGAAATTGCTAACCACCTAGTTCCAGTCAAGAGTTTTTAATGAGAGCTTTGTGTGAAACTGAAAGGCAATTGGTCCTTCAGAGGTGGTTGTAGAGAACTATTGTTTGGTGCCTCCAGGCGCTGAACAGCTTTGTGGGTGATTGTATAGAAAGTAAATACTGTGCTGTATAGAAATTAAATAAACTGCTGAGAATTAATTCAGATTCATGCCACGCAGAACAGATGTAGGCCTTGGGGCTGGGGCCCTCTGGTCAGACGCCCTGGGGTAGCTGGCCTCCCTGCCTGTCAGCTCAGGGAACTGTGTCTTCCTTCATCTGCCCTTGTCGCCACCCAGGCCGCGGCTCAGTGTCCACCTGAACCCTCACAGGACTACTAGTTTCTGCCTCCCTTGGCTGGGAGCTCACCATTGATTGCAGAACATCAGTTTTGTTGTGTGGTCACTATGATTACATTTGAGAGAATATGGGCTTTGAAATTACACAGCTGGGGTAACATAGCAAGATTCCATCTCTATAAAAGATTTAAAAAATTAGCTGGGCATAAGATTTAAAAAATTAGCTTGGCATGGTGGCATGTACCTGTAGTCCCAGCTACTCGGGAGGCTGATGTGATAGGATTAGTTGAGTCCAGGAGGTGGAGGCTACAGTGAGCCATGATTGCTCTACTGCACTCCAGCCTGGGTGACAGAGCCAGACCCCTCTCTCAAAAAAAAAAAAAAAAAAGAAATAAAAGAAAAGAAAAAGCAATTACACACTCGCTTTTTGTTTTTCTTTTTACTTATCAAATTGGTAAATATAAACAAGATATTGATACTGCCCTGTATTGTAATGCTTGTTGGGAATAATACACTTTGCTGCTGGAAATGGAAAACAATATACTCTTTCAGGAAGAAAATTTGACCATATGTATATAGTGTGTCAGTTTTCGTTTCTACAAATATTTTTTGCCTTAAATTCTGTTTTATCTGATGTTAGTTCTGCCATACTAGCTCTCCTTTGATAAGTATTTATGTGAAATAACATTCTAGATTCTTTTATTTTCATTATTTTCCTATAGTTTTAGTTTATGTATGGCTTATAAGAGCAATGTATTCAATATATGTCTGGATTGTGTTTTTAAACCCAACCTGAGAATGTCTTTAAATAGTTGTGTTTAATGCTTTTATATTTATGTTTATTGGGATTACTGGCATATTGGGACTAACTTCTACTCTTTTAAATTTGGCCTTTGGTTTTCTGCACTTCCCCCCCACCCCACTTCTTGCTAAAGCTTTTATTTCTATTCTTCATGGTTACCTTTAGATTTAAAAAGTATATAAATAACTATAAAATTTTAATACATATGAAATTATTTAGTATTTCTATATTCCTTCTAAACATGATAAGGATCATCAAAAGTTAACTACCCATTGAACCTGGGTGCCCACATTACTGTTATCTGGAGTTTTATATATTTTTATTTTTAAAAAATTTCAAATGCCAATGTTGCTAGAATATATTGAACCCTCATATATTTTTCACCGGGATTCACCATTTTTTATTATTTGCCACATTTGCTTTCTCTGTCTCACTCTCTCTCACCATACACTTATCTCTGCAACATAAAAAATAAAAAACTCAATAGAAATCAATGGATGAGTACTTCCATAATAAATATATCTGTATATGTGAGTTTAATCCATTTGTATGTATTGTTTTTGCCGATATATTTGGATTAATTGCTTCTTACTTTGGTATATCTCAGTTCAAGAGCTGACATCATAATTAATGTGGAAAGAGTGGAAATGTCCTTATTAAAGTCGGGGAAAAATAAAGATTTTTATCATTACCATTAAAAAAAAAGATTAGAGCTCTTTAAAAAAAACTTCATATTTTGAGATAGATTCACGTGCACCTGTAAGAAATGATACAGAGATTCCAGATACCGAACATTTCTAGCACTACAAGGATCCTGTTTCCCTTTTATAGCCACACCTACCTTCTTCCCCTTACCTCCTTCCCTAACCCCTGGTAACCACTAATCTGTTTTATATTTCTATAATTTTGTCATTTTTAAGAATGTTTATAAATGGAGTCATACAGTGTGTAATCACCATTGTTATTTAATACAGTTTTAAAGATAATAGCTAATACAATAAGAAAAGAAAAAAATTAGGAGGATAAATTAAGAAAGAGGTAAAAATTTTATTATTTGCAGATATTGTTATTATTGAAGGATATATTATTTGAAGATAATATGATGGTATACTGGAAAACTCAAGATAATCTAATGAAAAATTATCAAACAATAAGAAAATTTAATGAGTTGTCTGAGTACAGTATACAAAATTTTTAACTAAATTTTTGTGAATAAAAACCAGTTAGAATACAAAAAGGAACTAAAGTTTATTTACAAAAGCAACAAAAGTAAAGCTAAAAATAAACTGAATGAGACATGTGTAAAGTCTACAAGAAGAAAACTTAGCCACTCAAGGACTTAACGGAAAACTTGAACGAATTCGAAGGCATAGTACCTGCTTTGATGTAAATACTCAACTTCATAATGATTAACTCTTTCTTATGTTAATCTACTGATTTAACATGTTCCCAATAAAATTGCCAAGAGGATTTTTTTCCTGAACTAAAGAAGCCGATTCTAGAGTTCATATTGAATTAGCAAGCAGAAATAACCAATCAAATTCTGATAAAGGAGTAATAAAGGAGGTTAACTAACCCTATGAGATAATAAAGCTTCTTATACAACTATAATAATAAAAATGGTACTATTGCATGAACAGATAAACAGATTAATGCAAGATTTTAAAAATCCAGAAATAAATCCACCTACCTCCAGAGCTGATATATGATAAAGGTACTATCTCAAATCATAGAGAAAAGGTGGATGTTTCTCTATGATTTGGATGTTTCTCTAAAATTATGGGTATTTATTTAAAAAATGTTTTTTGAGCTTTAGTTGATGGCTTTTGCCAGAAAATTTAAACTAATAAAGTTTTTTTAAAGACCATAAAAATGGGGGGCGGAGCAAGATGGCCGAATAGGAACAGCTCCAGTCTCCAACTCCCAGCGCGAGCGACACAGAAGACCGGTGATTTCTGCATTTTCAACTGAGGTACTGGGTTCATCTCACTAGGGAGTGCTGGACAATCGGTGCTAGTCAGCTGCTGCAGCCTGACCAGCGAGAGCTGAAGCAGGGCGAGGCATCGTCTCACCTGGGAAGCACAAGGGGGAAAGGAATCCCTTTTCCTAGCCAGGGGAACTGAGACACACAACACCTGGAAAATCGGGTAGCTCCCACCCCAATACTGTGCTTTAAGCAAATGGGCACACCAGATTATATCCCACACCTGGCCGGGAGGGTCCCACGCCCACGGAGCCTCCCTCATTGCTAGCACAGCAGTCTGCGATCTAACCTCAAGGCAGCAGCGAGGCTGAGGGTGGGGCACCCGCCATTGCTGAGGCTTAAGTAGGTAAACAAAGCCACTGGCAAGCTCGAACTGGGTGGAGCTCACAGCAGCTCAAGGAAGCCTGCCTGTCTCTGTAGACTCCACCTCTGGGGACAGGGCACAGCTAAACAACAACAAGAGCAGCAGAAACCTCTGCAGACGCAAACGACTCTGACAGCTTTGAAGAGAGCAGTGGATCTCCCGACACGGAGGTTGAGATCTGAGAATGGACATACTGCCTGCTCAAGTGGGTCCCTGACCCCTGAGTAGCCTAACTGGGAGACATCCCCCACTAGGGGCAGTCTGACACCCCACACCTCACAGGGTGGAGTACACCCCTGAGAGGAAGCTTCCAAAGTAAGAATCAGACAGGTACACTCGCTGTTCAGCAATATTCTATCTTCTGCAGCCTCTGCTGCTGACACCCAGGCAAACAGGGTCTGTAGTGGACCTCAAGCAATCTCCAACAGACCTACAGCTGAGGGTCCTGACTGTCAGAAGGAAAACTATCAAACAGGAAGAACACCTATACCAAAACCCCAGCAGTATGTCACCATCATCAAAGACCAGAGGCAGATAAAAACACAAAGATGGGGAAAAAGCAGGGCAGAAAAGCTGGAAATTCAAAAAATAAGAGCGCATCTCATCCTGCAAAGGAGCGCAGCTCATCGCCAGCAACGGATCAAAGCTGGTCAGAGAATGACTTTGACGAGATGAGAGAAGAAGGATTCAGTCCATCAGACTTCTCAGAGCTAAAGGAGGAATTACGTACCCAGCGCAAAGAAACTAAAAATCTTGAAAAAAGAGTGGAAGAATTGATAGCTAGAATAATTAATGCAGAGAAGGTCATAAATGAAATGACAGAGATGAAAACCATGACACGAGAAATACGTGACAAATGCACAAGCTTCAGTAACCGACTCGATCAACTGGAAGAAAGAGTATCAGCAATTGAGGATCAAATGAATGAAATGAAGCGAGAAGAGAAACCAAAAGAAAAACGAAGAAAAAGAAATGAACAAAGCCTGCAAGAAGTATGGGATTATGTAAAAAGACCAAATCTACGTCTGATTGGGGTGCCTGAAAGTGAGGGGGAAAATGGAACCAAGTTGGAAAACACTCTTCAGGATATCATCCAGGAGAACTTCCCCAACCTAGTAGGGCAGACCAACATTCAAATTCAGGAAATACAGAGACCACCACAAAGATACTCCTCGAGAAGAGCAACTCCAAGACACATCATTGCCAGATTCACCAAAGTTGAAATGAAGGAAAAAATCTTAAGGGCAGCCAGAGAGAAAGGTCGGGTTACCCACAAAGGGAAGCCCATCAGACTAACAGCAGATCTCTCAGCAGAAACTCTACAAGCCAGAAGAGAGTGGGGGCCGATATTCAACATTCTTAAAGAAAAGAATTTTAAACCCAGAATTTCATATCCAGCCAAACTAAGTTTCATAAGTGAAGGAGAAATAAAATCCTTTACAGATAAGCAAATGCTTAGAGATTTTGTCACCACCAGGCCTGCCTTACAAGAGACCCTGAAGGAAGCACTAAACATGGAAAGGAACAACCGGTACCAGCCATTGCAAAAACACGCCAAAATGTAAAGACCATCGAGGCTAGGAAGAAACTGCATCAACTAACGAGCAAAATAACCAGTTAATATCATAATGGCAGGATCAAGTTCACACATAACAATATTAACCTTAAATGTAAATGGACTAAATGCTCCTATTAAAAGACACAGACTGGCAAACTGGATAAAGAGTCAAGACCCATCAGTCTGCTGTATTCAGGAGACCCATCTCACATGCAGAGACATACATAGGCTCAAAATAAAGGGATGGAGGAAGATCTACCAAGCAAATGGAGAACAAAAAAAAGCAGGGGTTGCAATCCTAGTCTCTGATAAAACAGACTTTAAACCATCAAAGATCAAAAGAGACAAAGAAGGCCATTACATAATGGTAAAGGGATCAATTCAACAGGAAGAGCTAACTATCCTAAATATATGTGCTCCCAATACAGGAGCACCCAGATTCATAAAGCAAGTCCTCAGAGACTTACAAAGAGACTTAGACTCCCATACAATAATAATGGGAGACTTCAACACCCCACTGTCAACATTAGACAGATCAACGAGACAGAAAGTTAACAAGGATATCCAGGAATTGAACTCATCTCTGCAGCAAGCAGACCTAATAGACATCTATAGAACTCTCCACCCCAAATCAACAGAATATACATTATTCTCAGCACCACATCACACTTATTCCAAAATTGACCACATAATTGGAAGTAAAGCACTCCTCAGCAAATGTACAAAAACAGAAATTATAACAAACTGTCAGACCACAGTGCAATCAAACTAGAACTCAGGACTAAGAAACTCAATCAAAACCGCTCAACTACATGGAAACTGAACAACCTGCTCCTGAATGACTACTGGGTACATGACGAAATGAAGGCAGAAAGAAAGATGTTCTTTGAAACCAATGAGAACAAAGATGCAACGTACCAGAATCTCTGGGACACATTTAAAGCAGTGTGTAGAGGGAAATTTATAGCACTAAATGCCCACAAGAGAAAGCTGGAAAGATCTAAAATTGACACCCTAACATCACAACTAAAAGAACTAGAGAAGCAAGAGCAAACACATTCAAAAGCTAGCAGAAGGCAAGAAATAACTAAGATCAGAGCAGAACTGAAGGAGATAGAGCCACAAAAAACCCTCCAAAAAATCAATGAATCCAGGAGTTGGTTTTTTGAAAAGATCAACAAAATTGACAGACCGCTAGCAAGACTAATAAAGAAGAAAAGAGAGAAGAATCAAATAGACGCAATAAAAAATGATAAAGGGGATATCACCACCGACCCCACAGAAGTACAAACTACCATCAGAGAATACTATAAACACGTCTACGCAAATAAACTAGAAAATCTAGAAGAAATGGATAATTTCCTGGACACTTACACTCTCCCAAGACTAAACCAGGAAGAAGTTGAATCCCTGAATAGACCAATAGCAGGCTCTGAAATTGAGGCAATAATTAATAGCCTACCCACCAAAAAAAGTCCAGGACCAGATGGATTCATAGCTGAATTCTACCAGAGGTACAAGGAGGAGCTGGTACCATTCCTTCTGAAACTATTCCAATCAATAGAAAAAGAGGGAATCCTCCCTAACTCATTTTATGAGGCTAACATCATCCTGATACCAAAGCCTGGCAGAGACACAACAAAAAAAGAGAATTTTAGACCAATATCCCTAATGAACATCGATGCAAAAATCCTCAATAAAATACTGGCAAACCGAATTCAGCAGCACATCAAAAAGCTTATCCACCATGATCAAGTGGGCTTCATCCCTGGGATGCAAGGCTGGTTCAACATTCGCAAATCAATAAACATAATCCAGCATATAAACAGAACCAAAGACAAGAACCACATGATTATCTCAATAGATGCAGAAAAGGCCTTTGACAAAATTCAACAGCCCTTCATGCTAAAAACGCTCAATAAATTTGGTATTGATGGAATGTACCTCAAAATAATAAGAGCTATTTATGACAAACCCACAGCCAATATCATACTGAATGGGCAAAAACTGGAAAAATTCCCTTTGAAAACTGGCCCAAGACAGGGATGCCCTCTCTCACTACTCCAATTCAACATAGTGTTGGAAGTTCTGGCTAGGGCAATCAGGCAAGAGAAAGAAATCAAGGGTATTCAGTTAGGAAAAGAAGAAGTCAAATTGTCCCTGTTTGCAGATGACATGATTGTATATTTAGAAAACCCCATTGTCTCAGCCCAAAATCTCCTTAAGCTGATAAGCAACTTCAGCAAAGTCTCAGGATACAAAATTAATGTGCAAAAATCACAAGCATTCTTATACACTAGTAACAAACAGAGAGCCAAATAATGAATGAACTTCCATTCACAATTACTTCAAAGAGAATAAAATACCTAGGAATCCAACTTACAAGGGATATAAAGGACCTCTTCAAGGAGAACTACAAACCATTGCTCAGTGAAATCAAAGAGGACACAAACAAATGGAAGAACATACCATGCTCATGGATAGGAAGAATCAATATCATGAAAATGGCCATACTGCCCAAGGTTATTTATAGATTCAATGCCATCCCCATCAAGCTACCAATGAGTTTCTTCACAGAATTAGAAAAAACTGCTTTAAAGTTCATATGGAACCAAAAAGGAGCCTGCATTGCCAAGACAATCCTAAGTCAAAAGAACAAAGCTGGAGGCATCACGCTACCTGACTTCAAACTATACTACAAGGCTACAGTAACCAAAACAGCATGGTACTGGTACCAAAACAGAGATATAGACCAATGGAACAGAACAGAGTCCTCAGAAATAATACCACACATCTACAGCCATCTGATCTTTGACAAACCTGAGAGAAACAAGAAATGGGGAAAGGATTCCCTATTAAATAAATGGTGCTGGGAAAATTGGCTAGCCATAAGTAGAAAGCTGAAACTGGATCCTTTCCTTACTCCTTATACGAAAATTAATTCAAGATGGATTAGAGACTTAAATGTTAGACCTAATACCATAAAAACCCTAGAAGAAAACTTAGGTAGTACCATTGAGGACATAGGCATGGGCAAGGACTTCATGTCTAAAATACCAAAAGCAACGGCAGCAAAAGCCAAAATTGACAAATGGGATCTAATTAAACTAAAGAGCTTCTGCACAGCAAAAGAAACTACCATCAGAGTGAACAGGCAACCTACAGAATGGGAGAAAATTTTTGCAATCTACTCATCTGACAAAGGGCTAATATCCAGAACCTACAAGGAACTCAAACAAATTTACAAGAAAAAAACAACCCCATCAAAAAGTGGGCAAAGGATATGAACAGATATTTCTCAAAAGAAGACATTCGTACAGCCAACAGACACATGAAAAAATGCTCAGCATCACTGGCCATCAGAGAAATGCAAATCAAAAGCACAATGAGATACCATCTCACACCAGTTAGAATGGCAATCATTAAAAAGTCAGGAAACAACAGGTGCTGGAGAGGATGTGGAGAAATAGGAACACTTTTACACTGTTGGTGGGATTGTAAACTAGTTCAACCATTATGGAAAACAGTATGGCGATTCCTCAAGGATCTAGAACTAGATGTACCATATGACCCAGCCATCCCATTACTGGGTATATACCCAAAGGATCATAAATCATGCTGCTATAAAGACACATGCACACGTATGTTTATTGCGGCACTATTCACAATAGCAAAGACTTGGAATCAACCCAAATGTCCATCAGTGACAGACTGGATTAAGAAAATGTGGCACATATACACCATGGAATACTATGCAGCCATAAAAAAGGATGAGTTCATGTCCTTTGTAGGGACATGGATGCAGCTGGAAACCATCATTCTTAGCAAATTATCCCAAGAACAGAAAACCAAACACTGCATGTTCTCACTCATAGGTATCAACTGAACAATGAGATCACTTGGACTCAGGAAGGGGAACATCACACACCGGGGCCTATCATGGGGAGGGGGGATGGGGGAGGGATTGCATTGGGAGTTATACCTGATGTAAATGACGAGTTGATGGGTGCTGACGAGTTGATGGGTGCAGCACACCAACATGCCACAAGTATACATATGTAACAAACCTGCACGTTATGCACATGTACCCTAGAACTTAAAGTATAATAAAAAAAAAGACCATAAAAATATTAGAAAGAAAACTATGGAGATTTAAAAAAATATCCTGAAGTTAGGAAGTCACAAAAGAAAAGAATAATTAATTTGATTACGTACAAAATTTCCACATGGTAAAACTACCAAAAACAAAATTAAAAGACAAATAACAAACTGAGAAAATACTGACAATTCATTTTATAAGCAGAGAGTTAATTTCACCAGTACAGAAGGGCTTCACCAGTATAGAAAGACCCACAACTTGATAGAAAATTGGATGAAGAAATAGTTGATGAAAAACAGTTCACAGAAAAGGAGATACAGATGGCTTATATGAAAAAATATTAAAACTTGGACATATGAAGAGAAAGACAAATAAAACTATAGTTAGATACAATGTTTTCATCAGATTATCAAAGATAAAAAGTAGCCGGAATATAAATTGCTACAACCTTTCTGCAGGGCAGTTTGGCAATATCTATCACATTGCAAATGCAAATCCAGCAATTCTACTTCTGTGAGTTTGCCCCCCAGTCATATCCCATATGTGTGAACCAATATATGAATGAAGTTATCGTTTTTTGCAGCGTTGTTTGTAATAGCAAAGGGTAGAAAACAATCTGCATAGCCACCATTGTGGAAGTAGTTAAATGGAGAATTGTATATCTTTTCATGGACAACTTATGAAGCCACTTAAAAAAGGACAAAGCAAATTTTAATCTATTGATGTGGAACAATTTCTGAGATACATTTTTAAGAAAGGGAATTTACAATGCAAAGCAATTGCTAAACAGTTTTGAAAACAAAGAACAAAGTTAGAGAGCTTACACTACTTGATTTCAAGACAATGTAAGGAATAGCAATCAAGATAGTCTGGTACTGACATAAAGATAGACATATAGATCAATGGAACACCAAGAGAATTTGGAGATGGAAACACATATATACATTATCCTTAGCAAACTAACACAGGAACAGAAAACCAAATACTGCATGTTGTCACTTTTAAGTGGGACCTAAATGCTGAGAACACATGGTCACATAGAGGGGAACGACAGACAGTGGGGCCTATCAGAGGGTGGAGGGTGGGAGGAAGGAGAAGATGAGAAAAATAACTAATGGGTTCTAGGCTTAATACCTGGGTGATGAAATAATCTGTACAACAAACCCTCATGGTACACGTTTATCTATATAACAAACCTGCACATGTACTCCTAAAAGGAAAATAAAAGTTTTTAAAAAATCTGCAGTGAAGAAAAAAAAGAGAAACACATATATAATTAATTGATTTTTATGAAGGCATCAACATAATTAAATGGGAAAAATTATAGTCTTTTCAACAAATGGTGCTGGAACAACTGGTTATCTGTAAGGGAAAAAAGTAAAACCTGACCTGAATGTCACATCATCATGAAAATTATTTTGAAGTGGAACATAGACCTAAACATAAAAGCTAAAATTATAACACTTCTAGAAGAAAACATGGGAGAACATCTTTACAACCTTGACATAGGCAAAAAATTTTTAGACAGTATATTTCTTAGCATAAACCATAAAAAAAATTTTAAAAGACAAATTGGACTTTTTCAAGATCAAAACTTCCTGCTCATCAAAAGACATTGTGAAGAACATAAAAACTGGGGAAAATATTCATCACAAATATTTCAGAAAAGGACTTGTATCCGGAATACGTAAAGAACTCTTACAACCAAAAATAAGGAGACAAACAATTCAATTAACAAACTAAAGATTTAAACTGGCACCCACCAAACAAGATATACAGATGGCAAAAACACACATGAAAAAATGTTCAATATGATTAGTTATTAGGGTAATGAAAATTAAAGCCACAGTGAGATACCACTTCATAACTACCAAAATGGCTAAAATTTAAAAGATTGATGTTACTAAGTGATGATGAGGATATGGAGTAACTGGAAATCTCAAACATTTGTAGTGGGCATGCAACCTCTTAGGAAAAGAGGTTGGCAGTTTCTTAATTTCTTTTTCTTTTTTTTTTTTTTTTTGAGACGGAGTCTTGCTCCGTCGCCCAGGCTGGAGTGCAGTGGCGCGATCTCAGCTCACTGCAAGCTCCGCCTCCCGGGTTTATGCCATTCTCCTGCCTCAGCCTCCCAAGTAGCTGGGACTACAGGCGCCCGCCACCTCGCCCGGCTAGTTTTTTGTATTTTTTAGTAGAGACGAGGTTTCACCGTGTTAGCCAGGATGGTCTCGATCTTCTGACCTCGTGATCCGCCCGTCTCGGCCTCCCAAAGTGCTGGGATTACAGGCTTGAGCCACCGCACCCGGCCAATTTCTTAATATATTTACCAATGGATCCAGTAAACCCATTCCTAGATATTTACCCAAGATAACTGAAAACATATGTCTGCACAAAGGATTGTAACTGAAAGTGTGTAGGAGCTATATTCATGATAACCTCAACTGGAAACAACTCAAATGTCTGTAACATGTGAATGGGTAGAGAAGTTACGGTATGAATGTATCTCTTAAATGTACCATATACCTACCACACATCCATATAGAATGAAATACCACTGAGCAATAAAAAAGAACAAGCTTTATGACACATACTACACAAATGAGTCTCACAGACTTTATGCTGAATGAAGGAAGCCAGATTCAAAAAATCACCTGTTATGTGATTCTCTATATAAAGTTCTAGATTAGACAAAAGTATTCTGTGATGATAGAAATCAGATCAGTGGTTGCCTAGGGCAGGTGGTGAGAGAGCAGAGTTGGAGATTTACTGAAAAGATCACAAGGGAACTTTTTGGGGTGATGGAAACATTCTATATTTTGAGTATGTTGGTGGTTACATGGGTATATACATTTCAAAAGTTGTTGATTGTCTGGGCATGGTGATTCACACCTGTAATCACAGCACTTTGGGAGGCTGAGCGGGATGGATCTCTTGAGGCCAGGAGTTTGAGACCAACCTGGAAAACATGGCAAAACCTCATCTCTACAAAAAATACAAAAATTAGCCAGATGTGGTGACACACACCTGTAGTCCCAGGTACTCAGGAGGCTGAGACAGGAGGATCAATTGAGCCACTGCACTCTAGCCTGGACAACAGAGCAAGACCCTGTCTGAAAAAAAAGTAATTGACCAATATACTTAAACTGTATGAATTTCATTGTATATAAATTATATTTCAATAAAAGCAAATTGCAGAAGAGTGTGTGTAGATTTCCACCATTCTACTACTCACATAATTGTTTTTGAAATTATATGCAAGAAGCTAGTGATGCTGGGAGACTCCAGGGAGAACTAAATGACTGAGGAAGAAACTCTGTACTCTTTATATCTTTTGATTTTGTACCTTGTGGATATTCAAACAGTTAAAATATTTTCCATGTTTTCCTATCCATTTTTTTTATTCTCTACTTTTGGAGTTCTTTTTAGATGTATTTTGGAGCCTCTAAGTCTATCATCCTTCTTGTCTCTTCATTACTTTTTCATTCACTCTGTCCTATGTTAGGGTATATTCCTCACTACTAGCTTCCAATTATTTAATTTTCTTTTTAACTATATCCAGGCTAGAGTTTATTCCATTTATTGGTATTTTTACCAAAAAAAGACTATATTTTTCACTTCCAAGGTTTCTAATTGGTATTTTTCCTATCCATCTGTTCTTTTCTAGTTTTGCATGCTTTTATTTAAAAGTGTGTTGTCACTGCTTGCATGTTTGTGAAAGTTGATATTCTTCTTGACTGAGCTGAGCATCCTAAACATACTTATTTTAAACTTTGTCAGATTTTTCAACAAAATTAATCTTGCAATGAAGTAATATTCTAATTATTGCGTTGGTTGACTGTTTCTCTTATCCTTTGACTTCAGTGTGTATTTTGGAATTTTGGTTTGCTGGCGTATTTTCAGTAGAAGGTTTTTGGTTTGGTTTTGCTTTTCTCTTTCTTTTTGGATTGCCCTTCTCTGCCTAGTGAGTTTGCAGTAACCTTCAGGACCTGGTTCTTCTAGGCATTTGGCTCTTACTCTTCCCAGTGGTATGTGGACTATTCAGACACTGAACCATCAGAGGTCCAGCTCATTTGGTATTTGCTAGGGTTTATCACTCTCCTCCCATCTTCTTAGGCCAGCAGCTAGTTTTATGCCATAGCTCCAGCCAGTGGTTGTTAGTGTGTTTCAGTCTCCTTTCTGCCGCCAAGGAGTTCCACTCCTGCCCCCGGCTTTAAACAATGAATGGGCTCTGGCCACTCTCTCAGGGGAGCACCTTGAGTTCCTATTTCCTGTAAGAGATGCACACCCAGCACCACTGCCACCTGCTCTAAGATGGAAGCCTGCCATTTCCTGCCTGCCATCCTGCTCACCTCCCTGTGTTCATTCATGGAGGTGTTCATCTCGGTTTTGAGTCCTGCTGTGTCCTTTTTGTTTCTTTTCCTCTCTTTCTCCTTCTCAAATAGTTCTCCCTATTTTTGCTTTGTGTTTGGCATGGGGGAAAGGGGTGCATCTCACCTTCATATTTTTCTTTAAATCAACTTGAAATGGAGTCAGCTTTCTTACTTAGAATTATCTGAATAATGTCCATAGACTTGTGAGTCAACTGTCCTAGGTTTGTTTGTTAATACATTTTTAAAATACCTAACAAATGAAAGATTTTGAAACGTTGCCTCCAAATCATATCCTACACCATTATTTCTCAAATTTAATGTATGCGTGAACCACCTTGGGAAAGTAATTAACATACAAGTAGTGATTCTGGAGGTCTGGGGTAAGACCTGAGGTTCTGTATTTCTAGTAAGATCCAAAATGATGCTGATGGTGCTGGCTGGGAAACTGTACTTTGAGTAATAAGGTGTGTACCACACTTGGAGAAACAGGACCAGAGGAGAAACACATTGCCCATGACTATGGCTTCATAGTCATGGGCAGTGCTGAGACTTGAATGCAGTCCCTGCAGAGCACAAGCACTGGGCTACTCTGTGCCCTGTTAATGTCTTCTGCTCTCAGCCTGAGACCCTGGTGTGAAGGACAGACACTGTCATAGTTTCATTGTTTTTATTCCCATGCAGCCTGTCGTATCCGATTTCTGTACTAGCTGTTGTACCGCAACACATTTTTTCTCAGGACGGAAGCTCTTTTATAAAAGTGTTCCCTGCTGGTCTGCCACACCAGGTCAAGGTCCAGGCATGCCTGAGTCTTAGATAATGATTTATGCTGGAGCCAGAGCCTTGCTTCTGAGTTCTGTGTTCCTGAATGAGCTGTGGGCCTCACAGGCAGAGACTCCTTATTGTACGGATTCCCATTCCAAGTACCTAGCAAGCATTCTGGAACTATACAGAATACATGTTGGCCTTTTTCTCCAGCACCTCCCTAAATAAAACGTACAAGGCATGAACATTTGAATACCTTATCTGTGGGCACAATCTCCCCTGGAGTTAACAAGCAGCAGCCTTGAGCGTCCAGAGACCTTAGCTCCTGATGTTTCAGAATGCTTGGGCAGGAAACCTTACGGAAAACCAGATACGCTGTGGTAAAGGTAGAAGTCCAGGTGATTCTTTCAGGTCCCAGGGCAATTTCTCTCTAAATTTGTTTAAATTCCTTTTTCAATGAGAGGTGTTTATCTTTCTGTGTATTTGAAGGCAATTTCATCGTGCAGAATTGTGATTTAATCAGGAAGGTGCTGTGTTTCTGTGAAATAAGCCAGTGGCAATTTAGCAATAATGAGTCATTCATGGTGCTGAATTGCAATTTGAAATGCAGAGACATCTTTCGGTCTCTGTCACTCTGCAGTGGACCCTAAGGACAAGCCATCTTGGGAAAGTGAGTCAAGAACTTCCGAACTCAACATTTAGGACATTTTTTTTCCTTTTTTTTTTTTTGCCAAAATTCATCCATAAAGGTGAGATTTGAGGTGCGGCTAAATGTCTTGGCTCTTTTGAATATTTTTCAAACCATTCAGTATTTAACTAACATGGAGCTGCAATAGGATAGAAAGCCTATCTGATGAGAGAACTAACTACATCTGGCTTTAGCTGTTGTATTAGAGTTCTCCAGTGGGACAGAACCAATGGAATAGATACATATATATAAAGGGAAGGTTATTAAGTATTAACTCACACGATCACAGGGTCCCACAGTAGGCCGTCTGTAGGCTGAGGAGAAAGGAGAGCCAGTCTGAGTTCCAAAACTAAAGAACTTGGAGTCTGATGTTCAAGGTCAGGAAGCATTCGGCTAGGCCAGTCTCTCCTTTTCACGTTTTTCTTCCTGCTTACATTCTAGCTGCGCTGGCAGCTGATTGTACCCGCTCAGATTAAGGGTGGGTCTGCCTTCCCCAGCCCACTGACTCAAATGTTAATTTCCTTTAGCAACACCCTCACTGACACACCCAGCATCAATTCAATCAAGTTGACACTCAGTATTAACCATCACAGCTGTGGTTGGTGTTTTCTCTGAGGTGTTCTACCTTCCATTTTCCCTGCGCAGAAGCCATGACTGGCAAGGTTGTATGTACACGGTGTTCTGGAATCTGGAGACCACTCCCAGCTGTACGACTGTGTGGGGCTTAGACTCTCTCATTAGAATGGGGAACGCTGGACAACAAACCAAAACAATGTCAATAACACACCACAAGCAAAGAATTCAACCACAAAGCGAGCTTGATTAAAATGTCACCCAGGTGGGGCCAACCCCAGAGATTGTGAGTTAGTAGTTCTGGGATGGAGCCCAGCATTTTTAACCAACCCCACCCACCTCTAACCCAGGTGATGTGAAGATTATCCCTTTGAGGAACCTCTGTGTGTAGAAAGGACTTAAGTGGCTCAGCCTTTCCTTTGCAAACCCCCCACCCTCTTTTGTGCATAAAGCCCTTGAAACAAGAAGGGAGTCAGGAGCCTGTCAGCTTCTGCAGCATCCCCTTTGTCTCCCCACCAAGTCTCTGAGTTCCCCTTTCCTCAGTTTCCCCTATCGTAAGGTGCATGATATGAACCCTTGCCACTGGAGAATGTTGTGGAAGCAAATGAGCATGTGTTAGTGAGAGAAAGGAGCAAGGAATTTTCATCAGACCAGATTTATGATTTTATGGTGAACGATGACTAATTATGGCTTCTTCGAGATTTTTAAGGGCCTCGTATTATCACAAAAGAGGAAGATTTCACACATGGAAGAAATCAGTCCCCAGGGCGCTGGCATTTTTCTTTGTTGCTATGTACAAGGAGTGGGCGTACTTGTCTGAGAATCTTGCCATTTTCAAGAAGTTTGGGGGAGTGAGAACCAAGTGCTTCTTGAGGGAGCAGAGGGCTGTTAGCCCATGTGGTTACCTGGGTTTCCCTTTGGTGACTTCCTTTCCTAAAGGAGATGATGGCTCTGTAGGGGAATGTTATGTTCAGTGAGCACAGCTCCGATTTGCAAGGTCGTGCCGCTCTGCAATTCCTTTATGAGTGTTAAAAAACAGTTAATGCCTTTTGACAGGAAGAGGATGAGAACCTGCTATCATATTAGTGAATTCTCTGAGGCAATGTGTGTTCCTGAGCAAATCCTTCCAGGTCACACACATGCTGGCCATTTCTGCCTGGGAAGCTCAGCAGTGCCAGTTTTCATACACGCCCAAGCATAACAGACACACCCATGAAACAGGCTCCAGGTGCTTGGGAAAAGACGGTGATAATTTCATTCAGAGGTAAAACCTGATTTATTTTCCAGCCAGTGAAGATATCAGGAAAGGAAGGTTTCGTTTCCCCCTTTTTAGTTAAAAACATAAGGACCTTTTAAAAAACACAGCTTTCCTAGCATGGAGTGGCATTCAACAGTTTTGCAATTAAAATGATAATGAAACATTTCTTACAAGAACTTCTCTTTAAAATCAGCATGATGGGTTCACAGCACACTATTAGAAGGAATTATGTAAAGCAGCCTCTCTGTTCCCAGTTTTATTTTAAGATTTAATTTATTCCAGATTCTGCAGGAAAAAACCACCCATGTGACAAGCCTGCTAACAGATGTCAATTTAGTTTTATAGCACATGCCTGCACTTCAGAGTCAGAAAATGGAGATTATTCTTTTTGCCTGCTGTTTATTACATGACGCAGCTTCATAACATTATGCCCCAGAGGCCAGCTGATTAATAACCTGTGGGCCAGCAACTTATCCTTGCTTCTGTCTGTCTTCCGCAGTGTTAAGTGTAATCTTTCTTTCACATTACCCTTTTGGATTAAGAGAGGTGCTGGAAAGAGCAAAGGTGACAGAAAATGGATTTTTTTTTTGTTTTAATGTCATCTAGCTCAGAAGACAGATTATACTGTAGTATAGGTAGCAGAAGAGAAATAAGATTAAAAAATAAAAATTATTAACTAGACAATACCAGATTTATACTAAAATTTTTTTGTGGTGTTGGTGGGTAAAACAGTAAAACAAAGTTAACTCTACATGATAAATATTATGTCAAATTCAACCATAATAAGAAACCTTCACTTCTTCATATTCACAGGGATCATTTCCCTATGTTCCCATGATCTAGTAATTATCAGCTTATATGTATATTGCATTTCTGTTCACATCCCCATCCACCTTTCTCTCCATCTGTCTGTCTGTTCATCCATTCATCCATCCAATAAATATTTATTAAGCATCTACTCTGCGCAAGGTCCTGTGCTTAAATAATAAATGTAGAAGGATAAAGAAGTCTCTTTTTAATTTTTAAAAATGTTTAATTGAGGTAAAAATACACTTACCATAAAATTTATCAATGTAACCATTTTTAAGTGTACAGTTCAGTAAAGTACATTCACATTGTTGTGCATTCAATCTCCAGAACTTTTTCATCCTGCAAAACAGAAATCCTGTGCCCATTAAACAATAACTTCCCTTGCCCCACTCCTACCTGGTAACCTCTAATCTTCTCCCTGTGTCTATGAATTTGCCTGATCTAGGTACCTCGTATAAGTGGAATCACATATTATTTTGTCATTTTGTGTGTAGCTTATTTCATTTAGCATAATGTTTTCAAGGTTCATCCAGGTTGTAGCATGTGCCAGAACTCCCTTCCATTTAAAGGCTAAATAATGTTCCATTGTATTAGGTTAGTGCAAAAGTAATTGTGCTTTTTGCCATATGTATAGACCGCATTTTGCTCATCCATTCATTTGTCAATAAACGCTGGAGTTGCTTGACCTCTTGACTATTATGAGTGGTGCTACTGTGACCGAGAGTGTACAAATGTCTCTTCAAGGCCATGCTTTCAGTTCTTTTGGGTATATTTCCAGAAGTGGAATTGTGGATCAGATGGTGATTCTATTTTTAATCTTTTGAGGAACCACCATAACTGTTTTCCGTAGCAGGTACATAATTTTACACTCCCATAACCAAGTCTTTTAAGATGTAGCTTAAAAGAAGTATGATGAGTGTTATAAAGTAAGAGTACAGTGTGCTATGGGAATGTTTAATAGAGAATGCTGGTCTAAGCTGTCATTGGTTCCCATATTTCTGATGCCTCGTCCATAGTGGAGGCTTGGTAAGTGTTGAGTGGGTGGGTGAATGAGCCATCCAGACCCTTGGTCATTAGACCTCTCTCCCGTGTTTCCTTCCTGCTATTCAGTTGCCCTCCTTTCTATGGAATGGATCTGGGGAGCAATGAGAGGATTTGTTAGCTTCTTCTTGGTTGCCTCTGTTGTTCTCTGGCAAGATTATGGAAAAAGATTTTCTAGTAATTTTTTTCTCATTCTGTATATGATGTAATATATTCAGAGATGTTGAGATAGTTTTGCCAGATATATCCCTGCCTTTTCTTTGGGGAGAAAAAGGGAACCTGCCTGTGGATGTAAGATGAAAGTGTAGTGGATGTAAGATGAAAGTGTAGTGCATGTAAGATAAAAGTGTAGTGGATATAAAAGTGTAGTGATGTTAAGAAGTGGTGGGGTATTCAGGGAGAAAAATGTTCTTTCTATTCTTAGAGCATTGCTTCTATTTTCTAAAGAATTTTGTTCTATAAAGACAGCAAAAAGGTCTCTTGCTCAGTTCCTCATTTGACTTAAATCAGTAGCATTTTATGTTACATAGCTAGTTTAAATGGAAATTTCATTCTTGGGATTTTTAAATAGAATTCCAGATATTTAAAATATATAGACATTATATTTGAAGACTTAAACTTCTTGTTCCTGATGTTATAAAAAGAATATTTTTATTAGATCCCCAAACTAATGAAAGACATAATTATTATTCTGTCCAATTTTTCATGCTAGCAATTCAGGCAAAGAAAGAGGCTGGCCACAAAAAAGTATCACAGCTCTTTCTTTAGAAATTTGTGTTGGTTTTGAGGTTTGCCATGGTGTTATTATTCTGATCAGCTAGAAGGATCAGTTGTTGGTCTGAAATGAGTCCTGAGGGTTTCTTATAATTGCTCTGGTCTTGGTATTGGCACAGGAGAGCAATGTTAATGACATTTTCAAGATGCTGGCTTTGGGTCAGGTAGAAGGCATTGGGCCGTGGTGCCCCATGGGAGTTGCTGGCTCCCAACCCAAGACCTGAATATCAACTTTACAACCTGTTTGTTGTGTGAATAGCAAGGTGAATTAAGTTCTCTGAGCCACGGTCCATTTTTTCCATGAAATGGGCGTGTTGGTATCTTTCATGCAAGATTGTTGAGGGGATTAAAGACAAAAAGGACTATAAAGAAACTAGCACAGTGATTGGCCAGTTACTCCCCAGATGGGCACTATTTATTAAGTAGTTATTGGGTTGTATTTATTTGAATTGTTTAAGGCCAATATTCAATTACTGGGGATGGAGTATTATGGTATGGATGATTTGGTATATTTTATTGCCCTTCACTTTCTTAGTGATGGGGGAACTTCTATTAGGTTAACCATTTACTGCAGAAAATGTTAAAGAGCGCCAATTTTCTGGATTGGATTCTGAAAGTATTTAGAACAGCAGCAGTGTGACTCTGATATCCAGACATCCCTTTAGTGCTCTTGGGACTCATCTTTCTCCATTGACAGCCATGGATGTAACTGGTGTGTGTTTCAAATAGTCCACCTTCATGGCATTGGTAGGCGTCTTATAATTTAGTGATCTTTCCCCTGTGCATCTCCTGGGTTTAAGTATTTAAAGTCACACAGGCTTATTGAGGATATTATTGTGAAATAATATAGGTGGTGAGTATTCACATCTTTGAAAAATATTTTATGTAGTGACAGTTCAATACTTTCCACTACATTTGACTTATGTCATTGTATTTCCCTTAAGGTTGAACTCCCTCTTTCTGATCTGATACTTTCCGTTATGTGATTTTGACTCCTTTTGGGGACATATCAAGTATAGTGCTAAGTGTTGGCTGAACTAAGTACTTGGGAATATACTGGATAACTAAGTTCTCTTACTACATGAAAGTGATGTTGCTGCCCACCTCTGTCTTTGTTGTTGTTACCACCTCCCCCCCTTTTTTTTCAGACAGAGTCTCACTCCATCACTCAGGCTGGAATGCAGTGGCGTGATCTAGGCTCACTGCAACCTCTGCCTCCTGGGTTCAAGTGATTCTCCTGCCTCAGCCTCCTTAGTAGCTGGGATTATAGGCATGAGCCACCACGCCCAGCTAATTTTTGTATTTTTAGTAGAGACAGTTTCACCATATTGGCTGGGCTGGTCTCAAACTCCTGACCTCATAATCCGCCCACCTTGACCTCCCAAAGTGCTGGGATTACAGGGGTGAGCCACTCAGTGTGTTAAATGTAATCACCCCAATTTGATGTGCAAGGTCTCAATGCAATTTCCCAACCTCTTTATTTTTCACTACTTTGCTATGGCTATCCTATGCTCTAACCTAACTAGATGGTTTTACTTCCAACTTGCCTAAACTTTCTCATCCTATGTAGCTTTAATCATGAATCCTGTTATCTTTAATATTTTCTCTGTATCTGAACAAGTATAAAAAAGGCACCCATCTTTCCAGTCCTATCCCAAATGCTGTCTCTTCCGCAAAACTTTTCTCTAAACCATTTATTTTAATATTTTTAATCACATAAGTGGCATATGTTCACTGTAGAAAATTTATATAATAGAGAACTCCAAAGGAAAAAGGATGAAAATTAAAGTCACCTGTAATTCTGCTGCTGAGATAACTACTATTAATATAGATAATCTCAGGTCAGGCATGGTGGCTCATGCCTGTAATCCCAGCAGTTAGAGAGGCTGAGGTGGGCAGATCACTTGAGCTCAGGAGTTTGAGACCAGCCTGGGCAACATAGTGAAACTTTGTTTCAACAAAAAAATTGAAACATTAGTTGGGTGTCATGGCACAGGCCTGTGGTCCTAACTACTTGGGAGGCAAGAGGATCACTTGAACCCAAGAGGCCGATGCTGTGGTAAGCCATAATAACATCACCGCATGCATTCTAGCCTGGGTGACAGAGCAAGACCCTGTCTCAAAAAAAGAAATCTCTCCTTCCACACTTTTGCTCCAGTGGTATATACATGTTAACAAAATTAAGGTGAGATGGTCATATATACTATTTTATAGTCTGAGTTTTTTTTTATCTTAAAATATCTTGAGGCCGGGCGCGGTGGCTCAAGCCTGTAATCCCAGCACTTTGGGAGGCCGAGACGGGCGGATCATGAGGTCAGGAGATCGAGACCATCCTGGCTAACACGGTGAAACCCCGTCTCTACTAAAAAGACAAAAAACTAGCCGGGCGAGGTGGCGGCGCCTGTAGTCCCAGCTACTCGGGAGGCTGAGGCAGGAGAATGGCGTGAACCCGGGAGGCGGAGCTTGCAGTGAGCTGAGATCTGGCCACTGCACTCCAGTCTGGGTGACAGAGCGAGACTCCATCTCAAAAAAAAAAAAAAAAAAAAAAAAAAAACTTGAACATTTTTACATAGTATTAAGCATTTCATCTACATATATTGCAGCATTGTTTGTAATAGCAAAATTCTGGAAACAACGTATTTGCTCTTTAATAGGGAACTGAATACATGAAATATAATAAAACCCATTCAATTGAATACTTGGTGACTACTGAAATACATGGTATATATCTATATTTTGCTGATATGGAAAAATATCCAAGATAATTTGTTAAGGGCCCAAAGCAAAGAGCCAAACAGTGGGTATACTACAACACCCACCATTTGAATAAAAATAAAGAAATGTTCATACAGTACGTACTTGTTTATGTACTCTGAGGCACAGGTCTTTGGAAATGGTTTTGGGTAAAAGTGCTGATATAGTTTGGATATGTGTGTCCACCCAAATTGCATGTCAAATTGTAATCCCAAATGTTGGAGGTAGGGCCTGGTAGAAGGTAATTGGCTCGTGTGGGCGGGTTTCTCATGTAATGTTTAGCACCATCACTCTTGGTACTATCCTCACAATGGTGAGTTCTCATGAGAGCTGGTCACTTAAAAATGTGTAGCATCTACTCCCTGTGTCTTGCTCCTGCTCTGGCCGTGTGACATGCCTGCTTCCCCTTTGCCTTCTGCCACGATTGTAAGTTTTCTGAGGCCTCACTAGAAGCCAAGCAGATGCCAGCATCATGCTTCCTGGATAGCCTGTGAAACTGGGAGCCAATTAAACCTCTTTTCTTTATAAACAGCCCAGTTTCAGGTATTTCTTTAGAGCAATATGAGAATGGACTAACACAAGTACTTTGGGTTTTGGGTTAAGGGGTGTCTTTGGGTCAAGGCACTTTGGGTAAAGTTACTAGGGATTCTGGGGTGGGAGAAAGACACTTCACTGTCCTTTTGAAGAGTTTGAACCTTTTTCTTACCATATGCATTAATATTTTACAGTTTTTCTATAAAATCTTATGAAATACTTACCTACAATGTAATTTGTAATGCCTACTTATATTCTAATGAGTAAATGTATTGTAGATTATTTAACCACTTCCCAATTGTTGGATATACAGATTATCTCCAGTTTTTTACTACCATAAACTGTACAGTCGTAAGGCTTTTTATATGCTTTGCTAAATTACCCTCAAGAGAGTTTGTGCCATTTTATTCTACTGGGATTCTTCCAATGGATGTAATGGCTTACTCATTTGAATTCCCATAAAGCTTTGTTTTTGTTTATTCTATGGAAGTTAGCGAGTTCCTTGCATCATAATTACTTAGGGTATCTCTTTGATACACTATTTGTCTGTCTATAGAATACATCATGTATCTATTTATACCATACACTGAAATTGCTGAGACAGCAATTTTGTCACATTCACCTTTTTCCACAGCAGCCCACAGCATAGTGCCTGCCCATGTGAAATGCACAGTAAATAAATACTGGATGCATTGAGATGAACTAGTTTTCATGCTGTTAGTGAGCATCTTTCTAAAATGATAGTAGTGAAACTTGTTCAGCTGGCTGAGTACGCTATGGTCATAACCTTTGTTAGAGACCACCATACTCTTTGTGGAACATCATAGTTGCCCAGGCTGATTGCAAAGACACAATTACAGCTCACTGTAGCCGTCACCTCCTGGGCTGAAGCGATCCTCCCACCTCAGCCTCCCAAGGAGCTGGTACTACAGGTGCATGCCACCATGACCGGCTCATTTTTCTACTTTTTTTTTTTTTGAGATGGGGTCTTACTGTGTTCCCCAGGCTAGTCATAAACTCCTGGGCTCAAGTGATCTTCCCACTTTGGCCTCCCAAAGTGTTGGTATTATAGGCATGAGCCACCGTGAACAGCTGTTTTTATTTTTAAAGAAAGATTTCCTATATGAATCTGTTCTCTTATAATGGAACTCCCTTATAATTGATCTGGAGAAAAAATTGTTTTAGCATATTTTTAAGCAGTGTCCAAGACAGTGCTTTGTGATAAGTAAGAGTTTTTCTCTTATGGGTGAAATTCTGGTTAACTGTTGTGAGTTTTCTCTTCAGCTAATGGCTATTATTTCAGAGATGTTCTACTAAAGAATATGTCTTTGAGGACAAAAGTCTCTGGTCTCAGGCCTAATACAGCCAGGCTCTAAAATTTCACAGAAAAATTAAACTCACCAAATTTCCTATTATCACCACTATAGCCATCGTTTTCAGTCTCTTCCCCTAATCTAGATTTTAATGCAAGCTGTTTCAAAGAGGAAAGTGCAGGGATAAAGTTTAGCCTCTTCTAGCTTTCATGTAAAAAGTGATCATGTGTAGAGAAGCCCGAGGCATTAGCAAGGAACATAAACAGAAGGAATATTTCACCTGCAGGAGAGGTAGCGTTCAGAATGCCCTTCTCGCAATTCACACATGGAAACCAGAAAAGAAAGACTCAGCATGCCTGTGAAATAATTACCTTGGCCTGAAAGAATTACAGAGCATAGAAAGGATAGGAATTTGGTCAATAGTGTTGTTACAAACAATGCTAAAAAACAAACACACTAATATCATCGGTGGCACTTTCAATATGCCTCCCCCTGACAATAACACAAACTTTACTCTCTCATGGTTGGGCTTATAACAGGCAAAATTTGAAGAAAATTTATCATGTGAAGAATACCAAACACCCTTCTTTTTGCTTCTTACACATTCTGTTATCAAGGATATTTTTTCTTGAATGTTTGGGGTTAAGTTGGAATAGTTTTGCATGGTTTAGTTCAGAATAGAATATTCCTATTTGTATTTTTTGACATGCTAAGCTAAGTGTTTTTAATCTAAACAAATTCATTTATTTATAAGAAGACTCTATATTGAGGAATCAAAATGAAGAATAAGATATTATAGATTTTAAAAATCTTCTATACAAGTAGAATAAGGTTTATTGGGACAGCCAGACATATTAAAAGAACTTTAGATTTCTATAACATTTTCCTGACAAAGATATCTTTACTATAACTTAAACAGCACTTTTTTGAGGACCTTTTCCATTTAGAGTGAATTTAACAATCATAGATTTAATATAGGGTAGCAATTTCCAAGAAATTATTGGACAGCAAAGGATAAGTGAGTCCTGTTCCCTAGGCAACCTCATGGAGGGGTATAACATCCTTCAAGCTCCTAAAATGAAGTTTAGAGTTGCTACTATTTTTGGTTTCAGCTTCCTCTGGAAATGGTTTTTATTCCTTGAAATTATTCTTGTATATAATGAAGTCTGAGCTCTTTCCAATTATTTTCCCTGTAACGTTAGTCTTGTATGTAACAGCATCTTCATCCTTTGATCTCAGCATGTATGGCTATAAGAGGAATGGCCGCCCTGGAAATGAGATCGAATTGGGGATAGCAACGAATCTCATGAGAAGCGAGGGAAGAGCAGGGACATTTCCAGCCATTTGTCAGGCTTTTGTAATTTCATGAAGAAAAGTACTCTGGGCTTTTCTGACCCATGCAATCTTTTGTGATTTTTTAAAAAAGCGAATGTACTATAGGACACTCAGCTTTAGGTGGAAAACATTTTAAATAGAAAAAATGTTGGAATGGGTGCATTTCTGGTTCTTTCAGTAGGCTTCTTGTGTGAGTGCCAAGTGCCATCTATTTGGGCATGGCAGCTTCTACATGGTTCCCCCAGGATTGTCATTCTTTCTTATCTGCCATCTTTCTCTTGGCCTTTTTTCCCTTGTTCTCTTTGCCCTAATTCTATTTGTATTATAATGATTTTTTTGTTTGTTTGTTACTTTTGTTTTTGTTTTTTGTTTTTCCCACACTAGGCCGACAGTGAATACTGAGTGACTGCAATTTTAGGAACACTCATTCCCTAAGGAAGGCGCACTGGGAAATCCCTGCAGAAGGGCCAGCTGTCGGCAACCTTTCAGAAACGGGAGGAGGTCTTGCTGCTGACCCCCACCTCTTCAACATGTTGGAAGTGGTGATATCTTGTGGCCTAGGAAGTCCAGGGGACTTCTGAAAGGCCTTCCAATGAAAATATCTCTTCAGTGTATTCTACCAGTTAGATTCTTTTGAGCTATTGAGCTCATCTTTGAAAAAGATGTTCCTCTCTGGGAGACTGAGTTTATTCTTGACAGAGTACAACTACTTAAGTCATGTAATGTTTTTTGTTTGTTTTTAAGACACAACCTCACTCTTTCACTTAGGCTGGAGTGCAGTGGCGTGATCACAGCTCACTGCAACCTCAAACTCCTAGGCTGAAGGGATCTTCCTGCCTCAGCCTCCTGAGTAGCTGGGACTATAGGCACATACCATCACACCTGGTTGATTATTTATTTATTTATTTTTAATTTTTTTTTTTTTTGTAGAGATGAGGGTCTCACTATATTGCCCAGACTGGTCTCAAACTCCTGGCCTTACGCAATCCTTGGGGCTTGGCCTCTTAAAGTGCTGGGATTTATAGGCATGAACCACTACACCCAGCAAGTCGTGTAATCTTACTGGTTTCTCACATAGTTGTTTGTGATGCTTGGCTAAAGGAATGGAAGCTGGCAAAAGTGGAATGGGAGAAATGTTGGTTGTATGGCTTGGTGTGTGCATTCTACAATAAGAGCTGTGGCCAGCCAGAGGGCATCTGACAATGAATGCTGTGGGTGGGAAGGCACAGGAGGTGGGAGAGAAATGCAGAGGAAAGTGGGAAGGAGAAACACTTGGGAATCATTTGCCTTCTTTGCCATTTTGACTGAGGCTATAGACATGTCTCTCTGCAGAGTTCCATGGTAAGATTTCCTCATGCAGGTGAATCATACATTGTTAATTTATGCTTGTTATATATTAACTACTATCTAGTTCATACTCTATGCCATAAGTGAGGAAGAGAGACTGAATTTTTTTGTTGTTGTTTGCTTTTGCTGGATAATACTGAGAATTATTTAGGTATTCTGTAAACACTTTTTGAAGGCCTCTTGTCAGTCAGGAATTCAACCAAGGACAGGGAATCCATGCTGAAGGTCCTTGCCCACAAAGACATCATAGTCTCTAAGAGGAGATAAACATTTGTACAAAGATTATATAATTTTACCATGGCACCACAAGGGAAGCAGAAGAGAGGTAGCTTATTTGGCTTGGGGAGTTAAGGAGGGGGCATAGAGGAAGTGATATTTCAGATAGCTCTTGGAAGCTGAATAGGAATTTACCAAAGGTAGAAGAAGGAAGGGGAAATGGTAAATGCAAGGGCACAGAGGCAAGAGAAAGAATGAGACATTCTGAGAAAGGTAAAAAACTCAGCATGGCTGGCACAGAGGGTAATTTGTGGAGGGAGCAAGGGCATGAGGCAAGAAAGGGGGGTTGGGCTCAGATTTTGAAGAGCTGGAGTGGCTGTAAAGGCATTCAGATTCATGTGCAGTTGCAGGGAGCCAGCAGGGGCCTGAAGCAAGGGACTGAAATAACTAGGTTCAAAATTAGATACATAATTCTGGAAACATTGTGGAAGGTGGACAATTCCAAGCTAAGATCTCTTGAGAGAGTAGACATAGGTCATTAAAAATATCGGGCAAGCAGCCAGGCACGGTGGTTCACGTCTGTAATCCTAGCACTTCAGGAAGCTGAGGTAGGGGGATCACTTGAGCCCAGGAGTTGGAGACCAGTCTGGGCAACATGGTAAAGCCCTGTCTCTACAAAATATACAGAAATTAGTTGGGTGTCATGATGCACACCTGTAGTCTTAGCTTCTCAGGAAGCTGAGGTGGGAGGCTGAGGTGGGAGGAATGCTTGAGCCTGAGAGGTGGAGGTTGCCGTGAAGCCAAGATCGCACCACTGCACTCTGGCCTGGATGACAGAGTAAGACTGTCTCAAAAAAAAAAAAAAAAAAAAAAAAAGAAGAAGAAGAAGAAGAAGAAAGAAAGAAAAGGAAAGAAAAAAGCTACCAAAATTTAAAATGTGAGTGGGCATGAGGGACCTTTACTTTTTGCTTTATACATTTCTGCCTTAGTTGTGTTTTTACAATCAATTATTTTTAACTTAAAAACATTTTTTTATGTCAATAGTTTTTGAGGAGTGGGTGATTTTTGGTTACATGGATAAGTTCTTCAGTGGTGATTTCTAAGATGTTGGTGCACCCATTGCCTGAGCAGTGTTCCCTGTACCCAATATATAGTCTTTGATCCCTTGTCCCCCTCCTACCCTTTCCCCTGAGTCCCCAAAGTTCATTGTATTATTCTTATGCCTTTGCATCCTCATAACTTAGTCCCACTTATAAGTGAGAACATCTGATGTTTGGTTTTCCATTCCTGAGTTACTTCATTTAGAATAATGGTCTCGGCCAGGCGTGGTGGCTCATGCATCCCAGCACTTTGGGAGGCCAAGGCAAGTGGATCACCTGAGGTCAGGAGTTCAAGACCAGCCTAGCCAACTTGGTGAAACCCTTTTCCTACTAAAAATACAAAAATTAGCTGGGCATGGTGGTGGGCGCCTGTAATCCCAGCTACTTGGGAGGCTGAGGGAGGAGAATCACTTGAACCCAGAAGGCAGAGGTTGCAGTGAGCCAAGATCGTGCCACTGCACTCTAGCCTGGGCAACAGAGCAAGACTCCATCTCAAAAACAAAACAAAACAAAAACTCCATCCAGGTGGCTGTGAATGCCATTATTTTGTTCCTTTCTACGGTTTAATAGTATTCCATGGTGTATGTATACCACATTTTCTTTATCCACTTGTTGGTCAATGGGTATTTAGGATGGTTCCATAATTTTACAATTGCGAATTATGCTGCTATAAATATGTGTGTGCATGTGTCTTTTTCATGTAATGACTTCTATTCCTGTGGGTAGATACCCAGTAGTGGGATTGCCGAATCAAATGGTAGTTCTACTTTTAGTTCTTTAAGGAATCTCCATACTGTTTTCCATAGTGGTTTTACTAGTTTATATTTTCACCAGTACTGTAAAAGTGTTCCCTTTTCACCACATCCATGCCAGCGTCTATTATTTTTTAATTTTTAAATTATAGCCATTCTTGCAGGAGTAAGGTGGTATCTCATTGTGGTTTTGATTTGCATTTCTCTGATAATTAGTGCTGTTGAGCATCTTTGCATATGTTTGTTGGCCATTTGTGTATCTTCTTTTGGGAACTGTTTATTTGTGTCCTTAGGCCACTTTTTGATGGGATTATTTGTTTTTGTTTTGTTTTGTTTTGTTTTTTCTTTCTGATTTGTTTGAGTTCCTTGTAGATTCTGGATATTAGTCCTTTGTCGGATGCATAGTTTGCAAATATTTTCTCCCACTCTGTGGGCTGTCTTTTTACTCTGCTGATTATTTCTTTTGCTGTGCTCATGTTCCTTGCCCACTTTTAAAAGGAGAAAGGTCAAATCCCACTGCAATAAAATTTTGTGCTTTAGCAGAAAACACTTAAAATCTCCATTTGAGAACCTAGAAATAAAGCCAAATACTTGCAGCCCACTGATCTTCAATAAAGCAAACAAAAGCATAAAGTAGGGAAAGGACACCCTGTTCAATAAATGGTGCTGCGTAAACTGGCAAGCCACATGTGGAGGAATGAAACTGGATCCTCATCTCTCACCTCATGCAAAAATCAACTCAAGATGGATCAAAGACTTAAATCTCAGACCTGAAACCATAGAAATTCTAGAGGATAACATGGCAGAAACTCTTCTAGACATTGGCTTAGGCAAAGAATTCATGACTAAGAACCCCCAAGCAAATACAACAGAAACATGAGTAAATAATTGGGACCTAATTAAACTAAAACCCTTCTGCACAGCAAAAGAAATAATCATCAGAGTAAACAGACAACCCACAGAGTGGGAGAAAATCTTCACAAACTGTGCATCCAACAAAGGACTAATATCCAGAATCTACAAGGAACTCAAATCAACAAGGAAAAAAAAAATCCTATCAAACAGTGGGTGGTAAAGGACATGAACAGACAATTCTCGAAAGAAGATATACAAACGGGCAACAAATATATGAAAAAATGCTCAACAGCACTAATTATCGGGGAAATGCAAACCAAAACCACAATGAGATACCACCTTACTCCTGCAAGAATGGCCTTAATTTAAAAATGGAAAAATAATAGATGTTGGCATGAATGTGGTAAAAAGAGAACACGTTTACACTGCTGGTGGAAATATACATTAGTTCAACCACTATGGAAAACTCCATTTTTATTTTTAATGGAGATTCCTTAAAGAACTAGAAGTAGAACTACCATTCAATCCAGCAATCCCACTACTGGGTATCTACCCGGAGGAAAAGAAGTTATTGTGTGAAAAAGACACATGCACACAAATTTATAGCAGCGCAATTCGCAATTGCAAAAACATGGAACCATCCTAAATGCCCATCGACCAACTAGTGGATAAAGAAAAAGTGGTATACATACACCATGGAAACGCTACTCAGCCATAAAACAGAATGAAATAATGGCCTTTGCAACAACTTGGATGGAGCTGGAGGCCGTTATTCTAACTGAAGTAATTCAGGGATGGAAAACCAGCTATCTCATGTTCTCACTTATAAATGGGCTAAACTATGAGGATGCAGAAGCATAAAAATGATGTAATGGACTTTGGGGACTTGTGGACGGGGAAATGGGTGGGAGGAGGGTGAGGGATAAAAGACTACATATTGGGAGCACCAAAAGCTCAGAAATCACCACTGAAGAACTTATCCATGTAACCAAAAACCACCTGTACCCCCAAAAACGATTGAAATAAAATAATAATAATAAAGTTCTATTCAATACTTTATTTTTAAAGGAAATACTCGTTCCTAAAGTATTTAAAAATTCCTCTAGGGCTTGGTATAAACAAAATTTGAACTGGGTTTTTTGTCTAGGAAGAAAATGGGCATATGTCTCATTCTCCACAAGCAATGAAATCTGTTTTTGCACTATCAGCAATTTATTATTTCCCCAGGAATCCTATTTATCTAAATTGCAGATAACACCGAATAAATACTTTAGGTCTACCTATGAACTGTGCATTTATAATTGCATTTACATGTGGGCTTGGAAATCACCCTATAGGTAACTGAAAATTGACTTTTTTAGAAAAGAAATGTAGATTATATAAATTTTTTACGTGGACTATGGACTCGCTTTTGTTGATCCTTCCCTGTGAACTGTTTTAAGTTCAAATGTATGTGTGGGTGAAAATTTTCAGCACATAGATCAAGAAGCTCACCATTAATATAGCCTTGTTCATCACACTCAGTTTTTTGGAAACAAAAAATTGAAAATGTATGTTCTTAATTAGCCAGGTGTGGTGGCGTGTGCCTGTGCCTGTAGTCCCAGCTACTTGGGAGGCTGAGATGGGAGGGTCGCTTGAGCCTAGGAGGTGGGGGTTGCAGTGAGCCAAGATGACACCACTGTACTCCAGCCTGGGTGACAGAGCAAGACCCTATCTCAAAAAAGAAAAGAAAAAGAAAAAGAACATGTATGCTCTTAATTGAAGATGCTAGAAAGCTGTCTTCTGCATGAACTTATTAGATAAACATCCACTTACAGTCCTTCAAAGTAAAGTAACCAAATTTGGCAACTGCACTTCAAAAGAACCAAGATGGCTCGGTGCGGTGGCTCAGGCCTGTAATCCCAGCACTTTGGGAGGTCCAGGCGGGCTGATCATCTGAGGTCAGGAGTTCGAGACCAGCCTGGCCAATGTGGTGAGAAACCCTGTCTCCACTAAAAAAAGAAAAAAAAAATTAGCCAGGCGTAGTGGCGCATGCCTATAGTCCTAGCTACTTGGGAGGCTGAGGCAGGAGAATCACTTGAACCCAGGAGGTAGAGGTTGCAGTGAGTTGAGATTGTGCCACTGCACTCCAGCCTGGGGGACAGAGCAAGACTCTACCTCAAAAAAATAAAAATAAAAAATAAAAAAGAATCAAGATGGTGCTGTTCTTCCTCCCCTCATGTAACGTAAGACAAGACAATTAGAACTCATTTTTCTCCTTTAAGACATTTATGGGAAACAGTGGTATGAGGATCATTAGTAATTTAAAAAGCATAGAGTAACTTAAACTTGCTAATATAACGTCTTGTAAGAGATTGGCTTTAGAGGAAGTTCAAATATTATTATATGCCTGAAAGAAGCCGTTATTTAGGCTGTGAGGTAACAATTCTCATTCTATGTAGCTAAATTCAGAGCTCTCTTTGGTGCCTGAAAATGTCTGCCTGAAACCACCCACTCCTCAAAATGTAGTGCATACATTTTATTTTGGGAAGGTGTTCATGGTGATAGGTTAGCAACTGACTGGCTGCTTTGCTCCATCAATGGTGTACGCACACTGGGGAAGCTGCATTCTACCCTTTGTTTCCGCTGAAAAAAATGCCATTGGAACCCCCACCCTTCCCCCCACAACCAGCTCCAGTAAAACTGCATTGCCTCATGGCTGAAACCTCCCAGGCATCAGCAATTCTTTTAAGGAAGGAGGATGAGTAAGAGGATAGAGGATCCTGGAAACCTCAATCTAAAAATTTTAAAACGAGCCACCACTGAAGTCAAGTAAGATGACACAGTCTCTGGTTGACAACCCATAAAACTTTAATAATTATCTGTACTCTTTGTGTTCTGAGCCAACATATGCACTCAAAAAAATCCGTTATATGTATTGATCTCTTTGATTCAGTTAAAAGTATATATTTTTGGATGATTTTCAAAGGATCATCGTTTGCCAAAATCCCCAACATGTCGATTCATATAAACAAAGAAATAAAAGAGTCTTTTTACTTTAACTATTAGACGACCATCCTACTCTTTTCTCTGTTGTGGGACTGAGGAGTAAGACAGAATTTAGGGCGGTCAGAGAGGATAAATCTCAATCAGGAGTCCTCTAGAACACTCCTCTTCCTTGTTCTTTTCCTTTATATGCTCTTCTTCTACCTCCTTCTTGTCAAACAAATGAGACTTTTAACATCATATGAATATTTAGATGACTCATTCCTCCAGTGCTCCATCCCTTCCTTCCTTTTGAATTTGCAATCTTTCCTGCTTCTGCAGTTCAAAAATTGCCAAGTGTGAATCAGTGGATGTTGTGAAACATGAAAAAAACAAAAAAACAAAAAACTTCTTCCTAAATTCATTTTAGCATAAAAATACAATGGCCACAATATTTTTTCAGGAAGGTCAGCTCTCATTTTTTATCATAGCTCTATGTAGGTTAAATTGTGTGGGTGCATTTTAACTACTATGGGATCAAAAAGTCTCAGAACAGCCTGCTGAATTACGCGTAAGAGAAGCTTACGCTGTTTGCAGTCATCAATGGAATGCTGAAGTCAAAACTTTGAAATGATCTTTTCCTTAAATATAAGGAAGCTGTTCATGAGTATTAAAAAAAGATGCCTTTTTAAAGGGAAAACAATAGCAACAACAACAACAACAAAGAACTCACCAGAAACACATTTTAGAATTATATGTACTATTTGATCTCAACTATTAATATTTTCTAAAGTAGATAAAATACTGCAAGAAATATAACCAAAAGTTGATAGACATTTCCTCTTGGGACTGGGATTTTGGACAATGTTTTTCTTCTTTATATCTTTGTTACTTTTCTGATTTTTAACAATTACCATATCTTAAAGAGCAATAGCTTCCCAAATTACTGTCCCTTCCTAAGGAATGGAGAGGCTTGGGGTGGGGTTGGGATGTCATATGTTTCTTTCTTGGTATATTGGGTCTCAAATAATATTTTCTTTTTGACAATTTAACGTGCAACACGATGTGGGCTGTAGACCTGGCCTCTTACAATTAGACCTAATCCTGAATCTAAGAATTAAAGAGAATAGCGTAATCCATTTTTGGTGTGGAAGGGGATGTGTTAGAGGAAGGAACCCCTGTGTAGCAGAATAGGGAGGGGTTTTGTGGCAGTTATTCCAGGTTCTACGGATGCAAATGATGGCTCTCTTATTATGTGATTATATTAATTTATATGGAATTTTATAAAACATGAAATGGCAAAGAAAATGTCCCAGCCCCAAATTATGCCATTTGGTCATACAGAACCTATGAAGTTAATAGGAATGGCAATGTCATTACTCTAAAAAAAGTACACAGAACAAGGAGGTGGGAGAAGGGGCACTAGTTCTGATGATGTCGTGAGCTACAACTGCTGAAATGTGTGTGCCTTGTTTTCAGCCAGGCTGGATTTCTGCCACTCACCCCCAGGAATGGCAGCAAGCAGGCCATGCACGTGCTAGAAGTTCAACAAAGACTCAGATTAATAAATACTCCACATTTGCTTTTCTTCTATCATTTTTATCAAAGGAACTGTTTAGTTATGAACCCTCACCAATGTTGTATTTTGTGCTTGGATCCTTTAATATTGTGGGGGTGTTAAGAACATGCTGCAAGAAGCCCTGTTTTGAAGTCAGACCCAGTTAGAATCCTGATTCTACCACTTCATAGACACATGTGATCTTGGTGGGTTGTTTAATCTCTCTGCATCTCGGGTTTGTGTGGACACTGTTTGCCATTGGTCTTGGCTTCAACTCTCACAAACTGTATGACCTTTCTAGACCTCAGTTTTCCCATCTGTAGCATGAGGATAACAAAAGTGCCTATTTCATTTGCTTGTTTGAAGAGTGATTGAGGCATTCCATGTAGTGTTTAGCCTGCTGACTGGCTGGTTACATGATTTGGATGTTTGTCCCCTTAAAATCTAATGTTGAAATGTCATCCTCAGTGTTGCAGGTAGGACCTGGTGTGAGGTGTTTGGATCATGGGGGTGGATGCCTCATGAATGGCTTGGTGCTGTCCTCAGAATAGTGAATGAGTTCTCTCTAAGTTTACACAAGATCTGGTTATTTTAAATAGTCTGAGATCTACCCCCTTGCCCTCTCTTGCTCCTTCTCTTGCCTTTTGACGTGCCTGCTCCCCTTTCACCTTCCACCATAATTGTAAGTTTCCTGAGGCCCTCACAGAAGCAGATGCCAGTGGCATGCTTGTACAGCCTGCAGAACTGTGAGCCAAAATAAACCTCTTTTCTTTATAAATTACCTATCCTCAGGTATTTCTTTATAGCAGTACAAAAATGGCTTAATACAACTGGACACAGAGCAAGTGCTTAATTAAAGTTAGCTGTTAGTTGTGTCATTATCAATAGATACAAGATAAACAGATAAACATCATGTTCTGTGGAATGATGCATCCAAAACAAATGTTAGGAACTTTTCAGCAATACCCAGTGAGAGCCGATGAATGGTTATTTCTGCAAGTGAGTTGTCTAAGCATGTTTACTAAGATGACGCTTTTCCATCTAATCTATGTGTGATATCTGGTGTGTTTGTTTGGTTATTGTATGGGTGATATGTATAAGTGATAGGTACTGATCTTTCTGTGTAGAAAGTTTTTCCCCTCTCATTCTTTTTTTTTTTTTTTTTTTTTTTTTTTTTTTTTTTTTTTTTGAGGCGGAGTCTCGCTCTGTCACCCGGACTGGAGTGCAGTGGCCAGATCTCAGCTCACTGCAAGCTCCGCCTCCCGGGTTTACGCCATTCTCCTGCCTCAGCCTCCCGAGTAGCTGGGACTACAGGCGCCCGCCACCTCGCCCAGCTAGTTTTTGTATTTTTAGTAGAGACGGGGTTTCACCATGTTAGCCAGGATGGTCTCGATCTCCTGACCTCGTGATCCGCCCGTCTCGGCCTCCCAAAGTGCTGGGATTACAGGCTTGAGCCACCGCGCCCGGCTCCCCTCTCATTCTAATCGCTACACAAATTTAACAGGAAGTTCAAAACTCGTACCGCTTGAATTTTTTCTTGCAGGGTTTGCTTTTCTTATTTCCTGGCCTTTAGCCATACATCTATTTATGGTTTGCTTTCACTTAATCCTTCCTTTTCTCTTGGGCAGGGCCTTGTATATATGTGTTGATTATAAGCAGAGGGGACTTTACCATAAATTTAGTGAAACTCAAGTTTTAGGACCTGTCACTTTCATGGGCCACAGGCCCCTTCCAAGATCTTCACTTAATTCTGTATTAGATGTTCTAATTTTGTCTTTAAAAAAAAAAAAAAAAAAAAAAAAAAAAAAAAAAAAAAAAACAACAACAAAAAAACAGAGTCACTCAAGTGAAGCTTGAGGCCCCACAAAATCTGGATCTGCCCCAATTATAACTTACAGCTTTTTTTTCAGGTTAAAGACTTGGCACATTCAACTTAAAATTGTCTAACGTGAATGTTACTATGGGAGCATTCTGAGACTAAGGATATTTTTGTTTTCCTGTTCTGCTTGAGGTCCTGATTACATCTTGCTCTGCTTCTTCAAGAAAAATAATCTATGCCTTCATTAAAGTCCTTTGGCTGGTCAAAATAATGTCAGTATCCGGCTTTGTAAGTGTATTCCAGAATTTCAAATGAATAGATAAAGAGGACACCTAACTTTGTGAACGTGCTGCCTCAAACTAAATTCCTTTAGATTTTTCAGTCTAAAGGAAGTGACCAGGTATGATTTTGCAGCCCAGTTTTGCTAAGCACTGTAGATTTCTGGAGTAAGAGAGGAGGGATAGTGCAGTGTGGTGATCATGAGGACTGCTGCAGGAAAACTGCCATGATCCTGGAGCAAAGGAGGAAGAGACAAGAGGGAAGGATGCAGGGAATCTAGCCAAAGAATAGAGATCCCAGAATTAGAAAGCTGCTTACCAATTTGGCAGTGCCAAATATGAACAGTAGATGTTTAGGTGGGAACTTTAACTTTCTAAAGACACAGATTATTGGTCTATTGCACATCCACTAACCACTTCTTTACAAAAGCTTTGAACTCCCAATAATGTTTCCAATGTGGATATCACTCAATAAATAGCCAAGAATACTAGAATATGTTGAATGTGTTTCAGATTAGGTTGAGTTGCATGTGAAAAAAGTAACAGTGGTTTAAAAATAGAAACATTTTTTTTTTTTTTTTTTCCTGCCAGACACAGTGGCTCATACCTGTAATTGCAGCATTTTGGGAGGTTGAGATGGGAGGATCGCTTGATGCCAGGAGTCCAAGACCAGCTTGGGTAATATAAGAACCCATCTCTACAAAAATTTTTGTAAAAGAGCCTGGTGTGGTGGTATGCACCTATAGTCCCAGCTACTCAGGAGGCTGAGGTGGCAGGATTGCTTGAGCTCAGGAGTTTAAGACTGCAGCGAGTTGTGACTGTACCACCACACTCCAGCCTGGGTGGCAGAGCAAGACCCTGAGAAGAAGAAGAAGGAGAAGGAGAAGGAGAAGGAGGAGGAGCAGGAGGAGAAGGAGGAGGAGGAGGAGGAGGAGGAAGAGAAGGAGGAAGGGGAGGGGATAGGGGAGGGGGAATAAAAAAAAAATTTCTTCCTCCTCTTACATAAAAGAAGTCTAGAGGGAGGTAGTACAAATCTTGTATGGAGACTCCACAGTCATCAAGAACCCAAGCTCCATCCAGCTATCCCCACCTCCTCCCCTAGCATGTAATCCTTCTTCCTATGGTTCAGTATTGCTGCTGGAGCTCCAGCCATTACATCCTCACTGCAGTTGAAATGATGGAGGAAGCACTAAGTATAGCCTTTTCCTTTAAGGAAACTTTCTGAAAATCCCACATGACACTTTTACTTATATCTTATTGCTCAGATTTTAGTTACATGGCCACACAGTCATAAAGAGACTGAAAATACAGTCTTGTTTGGGCAGCATTGAGGTCAGCTGGAAGTCAGGGTTTTGTTGAGGAAGAAGGAAGAATGGATGCATGGGCAAGCAACAGTCCTGCTATGCTATATTTGCCTTTAAACTACAGTATATATTGCTATTTTCTTTATTTTAGAAAATGCTTTCTTCAGTACATTTCATCGGATCTGAATTTGTATTAATGTGCAAACTGGTATTGATCAGAGGTAAATTTAGAAAACACCAGATTGTGCCTTTCTGGGCACTCCTGGTGCAGAGATATTCTTGGCATAGAGGGATATTAACTTTCAAAAGATATTGGGAGAAAAGAGGGACTGTGCTGCTTTCTAAAATGTTGTGGCTGTCTTTAAGTTTACCTAGCTAGCCCTTAACTTCTAAGGAGAATGAAGACTTAGAGTTGTAGACTTGCCTCAAAACCGTGGTTTGTGTGTGTGTGTGTGTTTGTGTGTGTGTGTGTGTGTGTGTTTGTGTGTATGTAAATGCATCTAAGACTCAAAGCAGAGGAATGATGTTTGGGATGTGGAATCCCCTGTCACTAATTAATTACTTTGTGATCTTAAGTATATCATTTGGTTTTGTGTGTTAAATAAGGAGTTGGATCAGATTTTCACAAAGTCCCTACTGGCTGTAATCTTCAATAACCCAGAACCTGTGTGGTCCATTTAACCATCCACCTATCCACCCATCCACCCATCTACCTCTCCATCTGGTCTGTTTGAGGCTAGGTATTAAAAAATAAATAATTATCAGGCATGTAGTCCAGTATAAGGCATAAGGAATATATACCTCTTTTGCCTCTTGTCAGATGAAAATGCAGTTGAAGAAACTTTTCAATTTCATCTGCTAATGTACTGTATATAGATGGCTTTTGGCTATCATGTTTGAGATACTTCTGTATATTTCCCGTACCAAATTTTAATTTTGCCTCTGAGCCACCTCCCAAAATATAGCTGCCGTTATTCACAGAAGGCACATTTTGATAGTAACTTAAATCAGACCATCTTAATATTTTTTGGATTATGGAGAATGGGTGAAAATAACAACAGCTAACACTGATGGCGCTCTTACTCTGTGTTAGGTTCTGTGTATGGTGCTTCATATGCATTTCTTGTTTAGTCTCAACACAGCCCAGTGATATGGATGATATGGGTCCTATTGCTTTCCTCTGAATCACCGAGGGGCTAAACAACCTGCCTGAGAGTCAAGGTCCTCAGCCACCACATTGTTCTTAGGAAAGTGCTTATGTGCACAGACATACATTTTTGCACACAGTTCCAGAGACTATAAGCCTCGCTGAAACTTTGGCATGTGTTTAGGAAATTCCAACCTTGTTATATCATAATTAAGAAAGCAGCTGGTTAGAAAACTATCCTATACCTTCCAAGGCCAAAGATTACCAGCATGTGGATATTTTCTGCATCTGATTGTGGGCTGAGGCTGAGAGTGTTGTGCACACATACCATGAAAAGCTCACCTGGTGTTATCAGCCAAGGCCAGTGATTCTCAAAGTGTGGTCCTTGTACCAGCAGCATCACCAGCAGCTGGGCTCTTATTAGAAACACAAGTACTTAGGCTCCACTTCAGATCTACTGAGTGAGAAACTCTGTTTTTATGAGCCCTCTCGGTGATGCTGCTGTGTGTAATCCTCTGAGTGGCACAGTCCAGTAGAACTTTGTGTGGTAATGTAGATGTCCTGTGGCTGCACCATCCAGTATGGTAGCCACTAGCCATATGTGGCTATTGAGCACTTGACATGTGGCAGAGAAACTGTAATTTTAATTTGATTTAATTTTAATGAATTAATTCAAATTAAAGTGGCCACATGTGGCAAGCCTCTACTGTTCAGGACAGCAGCTCAGTGGTTTTCCTAAACATTCCAGTGTCTTACATCTGAACAGTTCACTTCCTTGTACACACCCACAACAAAATAAAAAACTGAATGCCATTTGGATCGTTACATATTGATATTATCCATTTCCTTATTTCAGTGTTGATCTCATTTAACTAGAAAATATATTTGAATGGGAGCCTTATAGTTTAATGCTAATGAAATATTCCGTAAGATAAAACCAATTTGTATCTATTTCCAAGTCCTGTCAGAATTTATGTTAAGTCATCCTTTCTCAGATTATTGCCCCTGCTTTAGATCATGGTGATAAGAGTTTTAGAAAAATCCAACAATGCAAATTTCTTGATGCAATGCAGCCTGTACTTGCAGGGCAGTTGTGGTGCCCTGTATACTGTCAGAGGGGGAGATGACCAGCAGAAATTCCCGGTGTTCCACAAAAAGGAAGTGACATGAATAGAGAAACGGGCAGAAAGATTTTAGTGGCATTTTGAGGAATAGCAAAGAATTACATTTGGCTAAGTGTTGTGTGCATAAAGAGTTGAAAATCAAGACCGTAACACAACGTTTGTGCCCCATGGAACAATGGAATTGATAACTGCTGTTATTCGTAACTGCCAACCCTTGACCTCTCTTGTCTCCTCTCTTTCCATCAGTGAGGTCTGAAGCAAGGTGATCACAAAGGTGGAGGATGGAAGGCCAAGGAGAGGGTGTTACGGAGGCAGAATAAGTGGGACTTGTTATCTGATAGGATATTGCTCCTGCTGTGAGCCAGGACCTCTGATAGGAACTTGATACCTAAAGAGAAGTTAGATTCCTGCCCTGAAGGAACTTACAGCCCAGGTAAGGGAATCAAAAGATCAACACAAGAGTGACCATGCTACCTACTTCGCTAGAACTCTGCATGGGGTTCGGAAATGGAGGACAACAAGGTGGCTCTGACCGGTCTAATGTGAGTTGTTGTGCTGCGGTTAACTGCAGCACTGGGACTCATATGTTGTATGACTGGGGAGGGAAAGTTGAGACTGTGAGGTTGATTAATTAGAGGTGATACTAAAGTCTGAGGTGAGGCTAGACTCAATGGTAAAAATAATTTCCTGTATATATTTTTTCAAAGCTGCATTCCTGTCATGTGTGTGTGTGTTGTGTGTGTGTATGCACATGTGTGTACACACACATCCCGAGACTTCTTAATGTTGTCTCACCTCTCATTTCTGGCTTCTAACACTTGACCCCACTCACTGCTGATTCTTTCATTACTTCTATCCCTAGTTTCTTCTCACTTATATTTTAGTATATGCTTAAAACACAAGCAAAAACTAAATACCAAATGCGTTTCTTCTGTGTCCCTCTAAATTAGTGCTTGCTTTTTGCACTGGGGCCGTGTTTTTTTTTTTTTTTTTTCTTAAGTCACATTACTGGCTCCAGCGTGCTCTGAGGTTGACCCAGTTCCACCACCTAAGGGCAAAGATTCTCCTACTGAACCCCAAGAACATGTCTTCCTGAAGATTTTATTTGGATGTTTACTTGGGTTATTTGTTTATAGATCTACTCATTTAAGAATCATTTATAGATGTCTGAGTTTTATGTCCCATACCCTCCCAAAAATACTTTGGAACACTTGCAAATAAATTAACCAGGTGATGTAACTTTAAGGCATTGGGTTCCGATCTTAAGGTAAGAGATTTGTTTTCAGCTTCCCAGGGAAGTAGGGTACAAATGAAGACAGAAAAGCAGCTGCCAGGAGCTGTCCGTGGTTCTGCCATTGCCCTTCTGCCTGACTCTGCCCTCGGCCAGGTCCCTTGCTACCGCCTCAGTCCTGCCTACGTTTGTGCTGCTTGGTTCTTGCTTGGTTCTTTGCTGTTGCATAGGATTCATCCTGCTGACTTCTGACATCTTGGCTGGTCACCAGCTCACCCATCATCTGTCCCTGACTTGGGTTTCTGGGGCTGCATATTCTATCACCTCACCCAGCTCAGGAGATTCTTGCTCAGCAGCCTCAGGTTGGATTATTTCATCAAGCTCCCTATCTGGCCAGAAAAAAAGAGTCTTTGCTTGTAAATGTTTTCCTCATTTCCTTTTTAATTCATTTGTAGAGTGTTGTTCACTGCAGAGGTCATTTTTGTAAGCTAATTACTACATAAAAGTATTTTATTTTATTATCAGTTCAGAATTGGTCCCACATTAGCTTAGAGTGACCCTTCGTATTTCTCGTAATCTGTAGGGCAAACCTCATCTCTTTTTTTCCTAGTGATAGCAGAAATCTTGTACCATTACATTTCTGCCTGTTGACAGTGATAATTGAAACTGATTTAGTGTGTTTAAAGTCTAAGACTCTCAAAGAGACTTTTAAACCTCTTGTTCACATTCACAATAGATTAATTTGTTCTATTTTTCTACAACAACAAGACCCTCTTTCTAATGCATTTAGCTTCTAGTTTTGCAGGTACAGATATGTCTTCCTTTAAGTAAACTTGATAGATAAAAGCCTAGATATATTTTATCATTAAGTAACAACTTTTCACCATTAAATGAAAAAGCAAGAAGTTGTATTGATGTAATTATTTTAAAATTGTGATTGAATATTGACCCAAACTGTAATGAATATGGAGAATGAATGTTGATTTGTTGGGGTGGTAGGGAATTGATGATAATCCAATTATTTATTTATTTATTTTTATGTATTTATTTTATTTCTTTTTGAGATAGTCTTGCTCTGCTACCTAGGCTGGAGTGCAGTAGCATGATCTTGGCTCACTGCAGCCTCTGCCTTCTGGGTTCAAGTGATTTTCCTGCCTCAGCCTCCCAAGTAGCTGGGATTGCAGGTGTGTGCCACCATGCCTGGATAATTTTTGTGTTTTTAGTAGAGACAGGATTTTGCCATGTTGCCCAGGCTGGTCTCGAACTCCTAGCCTCAAATGATCCACCCACCTCAGCCTCCCAAAGTGCTGGGATTACAGGTATGAGCCACCATGCCTGGTTGATAATTCAATTTTAAAAATATTCATAAATAACTAGATGATGTGGCCAAATAAATAACAATTCTTAAAATATAAACTCATTTACAACACTTCTTTTCAGAATTCTGTTTTACAAAATGAGAAATTTTATAAAAGGCATCAGTAAGTGCCTTATAGTATATGATTGTGGCCCCAAAACATGGAGGCAAGCAGCTGAATTTGCAGGTCAATTAGAGCCTGAGTGTAAAGTCCCTCATTCTGGTTAGGTGATTGATAAACTGCATGGTTCTTATTGACATTTTATTGGTGTTACTTGTGTAGCTTTGGCTCTTAGGGATTTTGATTAATATAATGCTCAGTTGTTTTTATGATCGATAGTAATTGCCAGTTTTAAACTCTAATATGCATTTTCCAGGTGGGAAAAAACCTATATCCTTTTAAATATTTAATATAAAACAATAAGTTGAAGCATTTTTTTATCAAAATATTTAAAATGAAACATTATGTAAAGACAGTTTAACATGTATTTAGTTAAAACTGATTTGTTCTCTCTTCCTTTAAATAGCATGCAGGTTTTTGTCTACTCGAGGGAATTGTTCAGACATGGAGGTGGAGGTGGGTTTAGGAATGCCCTCGTGCGTCATGTGGCTTCAGGATGAGAAAACCAGCTGGGTGCTGACTGGGCTGGTGGCAGCAGAGGAGGCTTTTATGGTTTGTCTGCACTGGGCTCCCAGCTTAGCACAACCTGCCTTGTCTTCAGTGCCTCAAGAGCCAGGGACACGAAGGTGTTAGGACAATTAAAAATTGTAAACCATAACCATTTTTTGAACCTGCTATCCTGCTTTTGGGGATTTATGCTAAGAAAATAACAGAACACACACACAAACTTGGTTGCCCAGTTTGTTGATCACATCAGTTTGTAACATCATCCATTTGGGAAAATGTCAAAATGGCCACCAGAAGGAGGACTGATTAAATAAATTAAATCATTACAAAAACTATTAAGAATACATTATTGACAGAGTCTTTCATATTTTTTTTAAGCAGGTGAGCTCTTTTCCCAAATGAAAATTTGTGAGGGATTCCAAATATGTCAAGGAGATCAAAGGGGAGCTGCTCTTGAATTGAGATCTGGAGCTTCACCCACTTACCATCTTCCTCACCCCTCCTGGGGACCTGCAGTCACCTCCTTCAGATTCTGAAAGCTCTGAGGGCCTCTCTTTGAGAGAAAATTTTAGAGGAAAATTTATTGACATGGAAATATATTCATGGTCTGTTATGCTAAAAAGCAGATTTCAAAACATAGGATAATTTCAATTTTGTAGAAAATGTGTGTTCCAGTTATGTTCATATGTGTTAGAATTTGTCTTGTGTGTTTGTGTGTGTGCATGTGTGTGTGTGTGTGTGTGTGTTTATAGCAAAGAAAAATGTTTGGGAGTTTAGAAGTAAACTATTTTAAAATTCCGGACTATTGGTATTTTACTTCTTTTTTCTATGATTTTAATTTTTAAATAATGACCATGTATGCTTTTATAAGAAAATATTTTTTGGTTAAATGCCTATTAATTTCTAGAATGCACAGCTTTGGAGTATATAGTACTTGACACAATACAAGTAACTTTCACCTTTTTAAAAAGAGATTTTCATAAATAGCACTTAGTCTCTGCTCTAGTTATCTATTGCTACATAATGAATTAGCTCCCAAGCTTAGCTTTTTAACCCAACAATTGATCCTTTGATGCTCTCTCGTAGTTTATGTGGGGCAGAGTTTTGGGAAGGGCTTTGCTGGGTGCTCCTGGCTCAGGGTCTCTCATGTAGTTGAAGCCAGATGAAGGCTTGGAGCAGCTGGGGGTTGGCCAGGCATCTCTTTCTCTCTTCCTATTGACTCAGGACCTCTTTATGGGTCTCTCTGCAAAGGCTAGTTTGGATTTCCTCATAGCAGTACAGCCTCAGGGCAGTCAGACACCTTTCCTGATGGCCAAAGTTTTCAAGAATGAATATACCCTTGAGCAAGGTAGAAGCTGCATTACCCATTACCACCTAGGCTTGAACGCCACTTAGAATCACTTCTACCAGACTGTGTTAGTCAGTCATTCATTCATAGCTCATCAAAATTCTGGAGGATGGGCTACATAATTGGTGGGGCCCAGTGCAAAATAAAAATGAGGGGTCTTTTGTTCAAAGCTAGTTAAGAACTTCAAGACAGTGACAGCAGAGTGTTAAATCAAGAACTAAACCTTTCTAGGCTTGGGGCCCTGTGTGACTACATAGGTTGATCCCATGTCCCAGTGGTGGGGGTGTCAAGGCCACATGTAGAAAAGCATGTTAGATGGGAGATATTGGTGTTACATCTTTGGAAAATAATATCTACTACATTCTCTGTGACTCATCTCCAATTAATTTGGTGGCTCACACTTTTACTATCTAAAACCACAGTTAGCCATTAACTGTAGAGGAGACACTACAGGCTGCCATAATAGTAAAAAGGATGTATTCTAAAAACACTTATGGAGATGGTGGTTGCCTCTAAATAGCAAAAATACCTGGTTTAGATTTGTTATGGGTTGAAGAAATTCATAGATTAAAGCCCCTAACTCCCAGTGTGACTGTATTTAGAGATAGGGGCTTTAAGGAGGTGATTAAGGTTAAATGAGGTCATAAGTGTGGGACTCTAATCCAACAGGACTAGTGTCCTTGTAAGAAAAGGTGGAGATACCAGGAGTGTGTGCAGAAAGGCCATGAGAGGACACAGGGACAAGGCAGCCATCTGTAAGCCAAGTGGGGAGGACTCAGGAGAAACCAAACCTGCTGACACCTTGATCTTGGGTTTCCAGCCTCCAAAGCTGGATAAAATAAATTTCTGTTGTTTAAACCACCCAATCTGCTCTGGTTTAAATGTTTTTGTCTCCTCCAAAATTCATGTTGAAACTGAATCCCAATGCAGCAGTTTTTTGTTTTGTTTTTTAAGGTGGAGTTTTGCTCTGTCTCCCAGGCTGGGGTATAGTGGTGCCCTCTCGGCTCACTGCAACCTCTGCCTCCCGGGTCCAAGCAATTCTTCTGGCTTAGCCTCCTGAGTAGCTAGGATTACAGGAGTTCACCACCACACCCGGCTAATTTTTGTATTTTCAGTAGAGATGGGATTTCGCCATGTTGGCCAGGCTGGTCTCAAACTCCTGGCCTCAAATGATCTGCCTGCCTTGGCCTCCCAAAATGCTGGGATTACAGGCATGAGCCACTGCTCAGCTGTATGCAGCAGTATTAAGAGGTGTGGCCTTTAGGATGTGTTTGAGTCAGGAGGGCTCTAGCCACGTGAATGGGATTAGGTGCCCTTATAAAAGGGCTTGATGGAGGGAGTTTGCCTCTTTTCTCCCCTTCCATACTTTCTGCCATGTGAGGATACATAGGTGATGCCATCTCTGAAGAACAGGTTCTCACCAGACACCAAACCTGCCAACCTTGAACTTGGACTTCCCAGCCTTCAGAACTGTATGATATAAAGTTTTGTTCTTTATAAATTACTTAGTCTAAGGTATTTTGTTAGAGTGGTGCAAACACACTAAGACACAGACCTAGCAGACTAATACAGTATCTAAGACTTACAAATATTTACTTTAGTTGTCCTATTTATTATTTTCTTTATTAGTCATCTTAATCCGTTGAATATCCCAGGTTCTCTGTCAACTGTCAAGTAAAACCAAATCTAATAACAGATGCCATGTTTTATTAATATTCCATCTTTAAAAGCATTCTGATGAATAAAGGCTTTATTATTCATTTTTTCTGGAGTATTATTTGTGTCCAGTAAAGGTTCCTGTCCACTGTACTACTGTAGTTGATTTATGGATTTCTATAAAGTAATATTGCTTTTAATTACTAGGGTCAATTGTTTGCAAATTTAGCCATGAATAACTTCTCTTCCCCTTTCTGTGTATGCCGCTCCTCCCTCAAGGGCTGGAATCTATTTCACCTCCCCTTGAATGCAGGCTAGGGTTGCAATTTGCCTTGACCAATGGAATGCAGTGGAAGTGATGTTTGTGACTCCCAGAGCTAGGCTTTACTAAAAAGATGTTGCAGCTTCCATTTCTACCCTCTTGCAGGCCAGCAAACATGTCATAGAATCTGCGTGTTTTGTTTGAGAGCCCTCTTAAAGGGGAAAAGGCTCAGATTAGAAACTGTAGATGTGAGGATATTGAGTAGTCTGAATGAGTTCCCATACAGGGAATAGGAGAAGGCCAAAGACAAACTGCTCCTACTAGGCCTGATTGTGTGGCTGAGAAGGAACCAAGGAATGAAGTAAAGGGGTTTCGTGATGGTGTTTTCAACTGACTTTGGAAACTTGTTGACTTGCCCTGGGTTTGGCACTTGGCGAGGTCAGAGCTGTCAGTCTTGGCTGATGTAAGGATTTATCCATTAGAATGATAACCATAATTGTGTTAGATGGTTGCTGGCCCTTAGATCTCTGGAGTAGGGCACTTTTCCTAACCATTGGCCCTGGGAATTGGCTCCTAAACACATTGCAGAAGCCCTATTGCAGAAGCTACCCCAAACACTGTGAAGGGTTGAATTTTGTCTCCCCCAAATTAATATGTTGAAATTCTAAACCTTAGTACCTCGGAATATGACCTTATTTGGAAATAGTGTCATTCCAGATGTAATTAGTTAAAATGAGGTCATACTGGAGGAGGGTGGTCCCTATTCCAATCTGAGTGATGTTGTGATAGAAAGAGGAAATTTGGACATACGGAGAGAATACAATGTGAAGATGAAGGCAGAGATCAGGTGATGCAGGAGCCAAGGAATGCTGAAGATTGCTAGCAAGCTACAGGAAGCCATGCAAGCAGCATAGGCACATTCTCTCTCATGGCTCTCAGAGGGACACTTGATCTTGGAATTCCAGTCTTCACAACCGTGAGACAATACACTTCTGTTATTTAAACCTCCCAATCCATGGTCTTTTGTTACGGCAGCCCTTGGAAATGGATACAAGCACCCATGCTTCTTCCTCCCCTTTCCTCTAATCTCTGCAGTTCTGGGTGGATGATCACAGGGATAAACTTGTGCCTATGATGAGGAAGCTGCCAGGTGCCATCAGGTTTAATCCAGTTAAAAATGAAAATTCTCATTTCTTCAAAAGGTTTGTGAAAGTCAATTGATTGGATATTGCAGGTACAAGGAAAAGGAGATAATTTTTGATAGGAGGACCCCTTTAATACACTGGAAATAATACCAAATACGTTGTTTCATCTACTTTCTTTGAGACCTTTCTACCCAAGAATGTCACTTATTCCAGAGTTTTCTGGGTGTTAACCTTAAGTTGTTTTTCTCCACAAACCTGATTTATCCTAACTGTATTAGTATTGGCACTTGATTATTCCCATCTAATCATTTGTATGACTTTTAGTGGCATAATTGTTGAAAGCTGATATTAGAATCTTAAAAGTGGCATATCCTATTCAGTAGTGTTTAGTGCTTTATAATAACAATAATATTGGATGCATTATGCAGTAATAATGGAAATCACATTTGCAAAATCATTGCAGTAATGGGACGTTTTAAAATGCGAGAAATAGAAAAAGCACACTGGAAGAGCAGAGCATGTTTTATTCACAGCCTTTTGGCTGCCTGCACTCTCAGGTCAGAAGGCAGAGAAGAGCTTATGTGCTCCCCAGGGGGCACCACCCTGGGCTGCATGATTTAGGCGGATTTTCAGTCACTGGAATCAAAAGAGGGTGGGAGTATTGTTGTGTTTGAAAATACTTTTTGCTCTTTAGAATAGATTAGCATTTTATAAATGAAAATTGGATTTTCAAAGAAAGGCTCTGCTACGATTTAGCCTAATGATTTGGTTCCCTTTGATTTGCTCATAACTTCTGATTGATAGTTTATTTTTAAGATGTTTGGAATAAATATACAAAATATATTCCTTATACATCACTAATAGAGTTTTTAGGTCAATTTAAAGCTGATGAACTTTACTCTGTCCCTTTAATACTTCGATGTATTCCTCACATTCAACACATGCAAACTCACAGAAAACCATGGTGAACATGACTCTGTAAGGAACCTAAGACATTCTTGGCTATGTGAATTGATAGAACAAATGCTGGTTTTAGGTTTTGGATATTTTCTGTACCAATTAGAAAATTTTATGAAGTTTTGATTAAATGTTTCCTTTGGCAGCTTAATTCCCCTTATTCCAGGATTATTCTGTTTAAAATTTGCCAAGATTAAGCAAAGTCATGGACATGCCAGGGCAGCGGAGTTGGAAAAAATGAGTGAAATAATTTCTTTATTAATAGTGTTTTATATTTATTTATTTATTTTTTATTTATTTATTTATTTATTTATTTATTTATTTATTTTTTTTTTTTTTGTAGAGATGAGGTCTCACTATGTTGTCCAGGGTTGTCTTGAACTCCTAGGCTCAAGTGATCCACCTGCTGGGATTACAGGCATGAGCCACTGCACCCAGCTAAATTTCACTGTGTCTGATTCACAGGAATTATTTTAGCCTGTTGTGTATTCACATGCAACCTGTCTTTGCTCAGTTCCTCTCATGAAGAAAGGTTTTGTTTTGTTTTAACGTTTTCTCTTTGAGTTTGGAACTATTGAACGGACAAGCTGGTTTACAGACACCCAGTCTTTCCTAAGGCACTCAGTATTCTTGGGGTATTACCATCACTTTTTCCTTGGTGGACCGGGAGGTACAATCCAAGGCAAGAATGTGAAACCGTGTCTCACAGAGTCTCAGGCATCAGGACAAAGCCCATTTTCTTGTAGCTGTTATATGTAAATTCTGTGTACCTTCTCTTCCATTCAACTCTGAAATCACCCAAGGAATGTGTGTTAGGCTACTGTTGTGTTGCTATTAAGAAATATCTGAAGCTGGGTAATTTATAAAGCAAAGAGGCTTACTTGGCTTATGGTTCTGCAGGCTGTACAGGAAGCATGGTGCTGGCACCAGCTCCTGGTGAGGCCTCAGGGAGCTTACAATCATGGCGGGAGGTGAGGAGGCTCCAGCCTGTCAGATGGCAAGAGAGGGAACAAGAGAGAGGGGGGCAGAGGTGCCACACTATTTCTAAACAGCCAGATCTTACGTGAACTCAGAGCTAGAACTCACTCACTATCTCGAGGACATCACCAAACCATTCTTGAGGGATCCACCCCTATGACCCAAACACCTCCCACCACACCCCACTTCCACCATTGGGAATCATATTTCAAGATGATATTTGGACGGGACAAACATCCAAACTGTGTCAGAACGTTTCTGTGGCACAAGGAGCCTCACATTTGAGCCTCATATGAGAAACTTATCAAACAGACATGCAATGAGAAGGGAAATAATGGGTAGCATACATCTTGGTGTTTATCTGTTTTTCTAAACAAGCAAAGTTATTTTCACTTTCATGGGGCAGGATATTCATGACTTCAGTGAACAGCTTCCTGAAGGGCTGCTTAAGGTTCTGCTGTCCCCTTGTGGGGCTGCAGCCTTTGCAATGATTTCCTCCAGCCTCATTATTCCAGTTTATGTCTGAATGCTGTCAGCTTTCCTCCATGTGGTAAAATTACCCCCTTGAAAAGTGCTCTGCAAATGTAAACTGGCAATATTGATAATAATACTTTATTCACTGTCCTATATTCGCTCTCTAGATAGCACCTTATTTTCCAAACTCCAAACCTCTTTGGGACTCTGAGTCACCTATTTTTCCTCTTGGGTGTATTGGAAGAGGCAATGTTATGTAGGGGTTAAGAACACAGGCTCTGTAGACAGACTCTGTTCAGAGTTCACCACTGCCTCTCTAGCCATGTGACTGGGTATAGGTTCCTCACTGAGTCTGGTTTCCTAAACTTTAGGGATACTCACAGAATCACCCTTACAGTGTTGTTGAGAGGATTAAATGGATATTGCAAGGGGAAACCCTTAGCATGGTGTCAGGTACATATAACTACTTGGTAAAGATGAACTTTCACTATGTTTAGAGTTCTGGTGTTCTAACGGATTTTTTGCATGGGCAGTGAAGAGGAGCTGATTCTCATGACTTGATTAATTGCAAAATACTGATCTTCCAATCATCTTCTTCCTTTATTCTGTCTCACTTGAATGTGAACTTGTGTTCATTAAATAAGCAGAGGATGGTGTTGCTGCTTTTTTTTTTTTTTAGAATGCTATACTGGTATGTACATTGTAAAGAAATCATAGAATAATATTTTTTTTATAGTTCAATATTCAGATACTCAATAACTTTTTCCTTGGTGTCCAGTCTTGATGAAGTTGGGGTTGGGGGAATAAGGCTTGCAAGATAGTCCCTGCAGGCAGTGGCCCTCTGTCACTTCCTTTCTGTAGACACCTTCTGTCAGGACTTGGCTGAGTTTCCTGGGGTGGCAGATAGTTTGTGGGGTGCACAGAGGTCTGTGATACACCCACTCTACCTTCTCCTTCTCAGATATCCATTCCCACTGGGCAAAAAGCAAGAGAGTCTGTTGTGATTTTTACGTGGCATTTCATCATTTGTGTATTAACATATGTTAACATAACAGGCTCACGCCTGTAGTCCCAGCTACTCAGGAGGTGGAGGCAGGAGGATTGCTTGAACCCAGGAGTTTTATACCAGCCTAGGCAACATATTGAGACCCCCATCTCTTAAAAACAAGAACATAAAACCAAAACATTTAGTATGGAATGAGGTTAGAAATTCATGTCATAAATGGCCACTTGAAAACCATCCTCAGCTCTAAAATTTTAAAAATTTTGCTTCCTTCAGAGATAGTTATACTGTGAAACTCCCGATATCAAGATGGTTTTATTAAATCTGCTGATCTCATTTCATTGCTTTGTTACAGATTGACGTTCTCAAGGCAGATCTGGAAAGTGCAGAATGGAAAGTTTTGGAAAATCTTATTCTGGAAGATGTTCTTGAGCGGATTGGACAGCTCATCTTTGAGATCCATCTCCATTGGCCTGGGTTTGAGGTCAGTGGCAGTGACAGCAGCGTCGTGAGGTTCTGGTACAGCCTTCTCAAAGAGTTAGAACAAAAGGATTTCAGACTTTTTCACAGTTATAAAGATTTATCTAAACCTCAGCTATTCTTGAAGAAATACATTTTCAATGCAAGTAGCTGTTATACTCTGAGTTGGGTGAATACAAGATGGAAATAGGATGCAGGATATCATCAAGAGCACAAGAAAATATTTGAAGAATGGAGCATGTCCACGATTCTAATCATGAGTTTACTCATCCAGTCTCCTGCTGGCCTGTGCCCTGCTTGAGGCAGGGAGTATGTTATTGTCTTTGCAGTGCATGCAGCCTGGTGCTTGGCATGTGATAGGGGCACAGTTAATACTTGTTAAAGGGATGAACACAGTCACCCCTATTTGCCCAGACTCTTCCTTCACCGTAACCTGGAAGATTATCCCCCACTCATCTCAGTTTTCCCTAAAATTCTCTGTGTATCTGTAATCTATGAATTCACCAACATTGAAATGCAATTATATAAATTTCCCTTTTTACTAGGTTGGTGAGATTTTTAAGTTCTTCGCCTACTGTTTAAAATAGGGTTTTAAATTTGAATTTGACTCTGCTTTTTCAAGGTTTTTCTTATTTACCTTGTCAGTGATATTCTTTACAACATTGTTGATTTCAGTCATTCCTTCTCAGTCTTTGCTGAGGCCGTGCTGTGGCTTTATAAGCAGCAATACTTCTGATTTCTGGGAACTCGGATGCACCAAATTCTGTCACTGAGTTAAAGAGACTAGGCTATCAAGAGTTTCAACTCAAAGGTGTAAGTTCCAGTTCGAGACCAAGTCTGAAGGCAAGAGACCCATGTCCCAGCTTGAAGACAGCCAGACAGAATGAATTCTTCCTTACTCTGCCTTAGGTTCTATTTAGGCCTTCAAGTGGTTGAATGAGGTCCGCTCACACTGAGGTGAAGAATCTGCTTTATTCAGTCTACTGATTTAAATATTAATCTCATCTAGAAATATCCTCACAGATATACCTAGAATAATGTTTAACTAAAGATCTGGACACCCTTTAGTCCAGTTAAGATGACACATAAAATTAACCATTGTAGGTAGGTAGGTAGATGGATAGACAGATAGTTAAGATATATAGATAGGTTTTCCTACCGGCATGTTTCACCATTTTCTTGACTCACATATTCTTGTTTCCATCTGGCTCCTTCAGTCTGTGCTCTCCTCGCTGAAGTAAGTCCTTTAATGATTACTTCATTATGAGTCCATGAGTGATATGGTTTGGTTATGTCCCCAACCAAATCTCATCTTGAATTGTAGTTCCCATAATCCCCACATGTTGTGGGAAGGACCTGGTGAGAGGTAATTGAATCATGGGAGTAGTTTCCCCCATGCTATTCTCGTGATACTAAGTTCTCATGAGATCTGATGGTTTTATAAGGGGCATCCCCCTTCACTTGGCTCTCATTCTTCTCCTTCCTGCTGCCATGTGAAGAAGGATGTGTTTGCTTCCCCTTCCACCATGACTGTTTCCTGAGGCCTCCCCAGCCATGCTAAACTGTGAGTCAATTAAATTTCTTTCCTTTATAAATTACTCAGTCTCAGGTATATCTTCATAGCAGTGTGAGAATGGACTAATACAATGGGTATTACACTTTTTAGATTTTACATATTTGAAAAATCACTTGCTTTTCATACCTGAATAAAGTTTATTTGTGCACAGGAAAAAAAAAGAGCTTCAACTCAAGATGTTTTTTATACTCAACCTTAATTCCCCTTCACTTCCTATTAAACTAAGCACAGAGCAGGATCTGGGTATCTTTGCTGTTGCCTCTTCTGCCTTCAAACATGATTTTTCCACCCACAGACTTGCCTATGCTGTCAAATCTTTTTTTAAAAATACGTTATGTCTAATAATGTTAAGTGCATTTTTCTTTACTCCCAGTTGGCATCACTTACACGACTGTGGCCTGAGGACCATCGTCTCATTTTCCTAGGATAGTTAGACAGTTTTTCAATAGCACCAATCCTTTCTACATTAAAAATTAAATGGAAAGTTTAGGTTATCAGTGGTTCAAATGCTCTCTCTCATTACTATTTACAGGATTACACACATGCATAATTTTCCAAAATCCTATTTCAAATAAATGGCATAAAAAACAAATTATTACTTTATTGTCAATTAAATATATTTTTTGGCATTTTTTTTTCCTGAGTATAAAACTGTATGTACATTGTTCAAGAATTGGGGGGAGGGAGTAGAATACTGATTATGACTAGACTTTACCCCTTTTCCCAATTTTGTACTTCCTTCTACCCTCAGACATTCCCCAGGTTGGCTCTTTGTTTCTTGAAGTGGTTTGAAAATGCTGTTCCTCAAGTGAGAAATCAAACCGTATTAGACTAGGGTGACCTCACTAGCTTGAGTTGAAAGAGAACAGGACTTTCTGAGTTAGTTGTGATAATTAAAAAAATACATATACACATGAGCTTTGTATTTTAAAACTCATAGTCCACTAATAAAAGTTGTTGAGCTGAGAGGACCAGCTTGAGTAAGCGTGATCTGAAAAGGCAGTTCAGTCGTTTCAGTGTACAGAGGTATTTCAGATGTGCCGAAGGGTCCACGCACACTCTAAATTGGTTTATACTGTTAGTTTATATGGTGTCATCTCCAAAGCAAAGCTTTAGGCCAGTTCTGTTTGGATTATATAACAGATTTATTTTCATAAAATTTTTATATACTGAAATATATAAACATTTTTATACATTAAAATGTGGAAAGTGTATTCATCTTAAATGTCCAGTCTGATCAGCCTTTAGATATGTAACACACCCATATTAAGATTTTTAATTCGTGGAATTGGAGATTTAGGGCATTACTGAAAGCCCCTTTGTCTACGGCAAGTTAACTATTTACTTGCTCGGTTGGTGGTGTCGAGCATTGACTTCATCATGCTATATGTATCTGAAGCAAGAATGAATGTACTGTTAAAAAAGAATAAATCATGAACATACCCAGCCACATTCACTGACCAGGCAGCCTGTTTAATAGTTATTCATACTTACTTCATGCTTATTTCTAAAATGGTCCTTCATTCCCTTCATGGATAGTTTGAAATTTGTGATGAGTACTCTGATGGTTGTTAAGGTGTCCCTGTCTCTAGAGTTTATTATGTTTATCATGTAGGCCAGGGTTTCTTAACCTCAGCACTATTACCATTTGGGCTGGATAATTCTTTACTGGGGAAGGGCTGTTCTGTGCATTGTAGGATATGTCCCCATGGGGGCAAGATCACCCACTGTGGAGAACTACCGGTGCAGGCCATGAGAAGGGGACCAGGCTACTGTAGCACTGTTTGCTTGTGAACACGCAAACACAAGATCCTCTTATGAGGAACAGGCAAAACCATAATCATCACCACCACAACCACCACAAGAGCAACACAAACAACACATAACAAACAAACAAAATCAAGTTACTCTTTACTGACAGCTTACTGTCTGCCAGACCATGTGCATAGCTTATTCCTGATTCTCCCAACAAGGAAGTTTATTTTTTTCCAATATTATGGGTAAAGAAATTCTGAGAGAGGCTGGGCGCAGTGGTTCACGCCTGTAATCCCAGCACTTTGGTAGGCCTAGGCGGGCGGATCACGAGGTCAGGAGATCAAGACCATCCTGACTAACACGTTGAAACCCCGTCTCTACTAAAAATACAAAAAATTAGTGGGTGTGGTGGCATGTGCCTGTTGTCCCAGCTACTCAGGAGGCTGAGGCAGGAGAATTGCTTAAACCTGGGAGGTGGAGGTTGCAGTGAGTCAAGATCACGCCACTGCACTCCAGCCTGGGGGACACAGAGAGACTCCATGTTAAAAAAAAAAAAAAAGAAGAAGAAGAAAGAAACTCTGAGAGGTTAAATGGCTTACTCAGATTACTCAGGTTGTAGATGGAGGAACAGTTATTTACATTTGGGTCTGTCAGATCCCCAAAAGCCCGTGTCTGGTCCCATCCACAATACAGTTTCCAAAGCCTGTACCAAACATAAGAGGCTGTGTCCAGAGGACACATTTTTGCCTCCCTATTAGTAAAAGCGGAGTAGGGGGAAACTACAAATAAAAAAGGCCTGCAAGTTTGAGTCAGAATTATTTTGTAGCATGCAGGGTTGCTGAACTTAAATCATCTACTTGATTAAAGTGTGCCTGCCAAATGGAAGCTTACTGAAGAAATATGGAGACCCAACAACTTCTCTGTCAATATATTTAGGTTGCCAGAAAAGCTCTTGCAGGCCTGGAAATGACTCTTCTTCTGGCTTGTCCCAGTACTTGTCACTTTCCTCCTGGGTTTTAGAAATGGCAGTCACTTGGAGTTGCTTAAGCAAAGTAATTCTCCTTTGCTTAAAACTAGTCTTTGGCTTGCAGATAAATGAGCTAAGATGTGAATATCTGTGACATGCATCTCCTAAATTTTTACTAGAGCAGTGTTCATAAAGGATTCTGAAAATACACATTTGATAATGAGCTTATCAAATGAGTAACAATGCTCTTTTGTAGGTGTAAGCCATATGAGGATGAAAGAAATTCACAATTTGCCTTTTAGCATAAACTGTGTCATAATTTGTTAAAGAAAAACAATTTTCTCCTTCTTTTCTTACAGTGCTTGTATTTGATGCAGTTAAAATATAAAAGGTTATCATATAAATATTTGTAACTATTTGACATGTTCAAATGAAGAACCAGGGAGAAGTGAACAAATTTCTACTAGAATTAACCAAAAGTCCGAATTTACCTCAGGATAGGGCATAAACAAACTCATGGGTTAACAGTGTTTAGTACAAATCAGTTATTCATGTAAGCATTTCTGCTTTAGTTATAAGATCTTTTAGTAAGTATAAGAATTGCATTTTTTAGCATTAAATGTTTAGATTTTGCGAAGCTTGGATTAGTCCCTGGAAGCCAGGCTTATCATATTTTGCAAGTGTAAAAATGATGACCTCATTTAAATAGATCATTATACTTAACAATACAACAGTCCAAGCTCAATTAGTGTAATGTTCTTTTCTGATGGAGATAAATTTATGTTTCTTAAGCAGTAACATAATTCTTTTTGTACTAGCCAATTGCTGATACTTTGTGGATTCAATAATACATTTAACCTTATGCTAAAATATCTTACTTTTTCCTACATTGAAAGAGGTGCCTGAACTTATCAGATAAAATCATAACCCAAAGATTCAATATATTCTTAGAACTGATTGTTCTTTAATGACTTATTTCTTAAGAAATATAAATCAAGCATTCTTAATGTTGTCACGCTTTATAACTATGTGGAGGCTGGGTGCAGTGCCATGTGCCTGTACTTCCAGCTAAGTGGGAGGATCACTGGAGTCCAGGAGTTTGAGACCAGCGTGGGTACCATAGTGAGACTCTATCTCAAAACAAAACAAAACAAAACAAAAAAAAGAGAACTATGTGGAAAAAATGGTTCCCAACACATTAAAATTTAATGCTTTCTTAAAACCAGCAACTTCTTATTTTTCTCAGATAGACTATTTTAACTTTTTGTTAGTGATTAGTTTTGTACAATGTGGCTATCTTAAATAATAAGGGATTTAAATTTGGGGGATCGAATTTGACTAAACTATTCAAGACTAGGGAATTTTAATAGAGAAACCAAGTGTGCACAGGACTGATATCTCATCAGTGTGTACCAGTAAAGAAGAGCTATGTGCAACCTGGTGATTATAGTTAATAGCAATGTATCGTATACTGGAAAATTGCTCAGAGAGTAGATTTAAAATATTCTCGCCACAAAAAATAAGTATTTGAGGTACTGGATGTGTTAGTTGATTTAGTATTCCACAATGTATACATATAACAAAATATCATGTTGTGTGCCACAAATATATACAGTTTATTTGTCCACTAAAACAAAAGTATGTCCCTTGGAATACACTGGACATATTTATACTTTTTTAAAAAGTACCAGTAGAGATGCAGTGGTTCCCCAATGGTCCCTCTCCACTGGAGAACCTCTCTCAGGATGCCCAGGCCTCTCCCCATGACTGGGCAATTAAAGGCTAATGCACAGCACAAAAGGCAGCTTCCAGGATCCTGACCCAGGGTTGTGGCTTGCTTCTATTCTAATTGGCCTATCTTCTGCCTTACTTGTCATTGGGTATTTTGAATATCACTCCTGGGTGAATCTATATAATAAACAAAGGTCCAAGTGTGTTCTATAACATAATGAGAAACTGCAACTATGTGTCAATAAAAATTATCTGTATAAGAAAATATTATTTCTCAAGGTTTGATGTCAGATCAAACATCATTTTCTCAGGGACCCCTCTTATTTAAAGCTCCCAGCTACGTGTCCCCACAATGTCCTCTATTCTTCCTCTCAACACTGTCTGTACTTTCTCTGCTTGTATAATGTCTGGTTTTCCCAGCAGACTGCACACTCCATGAGGGTAAGGGCCATGTCTACAGCCCCAGTGGCTGGGTAAAAAGGGCTCAATACATTTTTGTTGAATATAAATTTAAAAAGCTATTTCCATATAATTTTTCTAAAAAATTATTTCATCATTTGTTATTGAAGTTTTTTCTGGCATTAAAAATACCTTTGGAATTTAGATGGACCACTGTCTCTCATTTTGTTATTTAAATTTGGACACAATTTGTTCTTTTCTCGACATGGCTGTTCATTGCACTGCATGTGGTAGTCCCTATTCCTGATTAACGGACGCCAACCTGGAAATCTTCTTGGCCTTGGGGAACTGAGAACCATATAATAATTGAATTGAATGAATACAATAATAATTGAAGGCTCAATTATTATTAGAAGATATCTGAGTCCTAGGATATTAAACCTCAATCTTTCTCATTGTCCTTTCTTTGAAGCAACTCCCAGCAGTCTTTTTGAGAGTCAGTATATGGACCCACAATTCATAATAGTATGGAAATATTTTTCAGTTAATGAGAGAAGGAAGGTAGGATGATGCGAGACTATTTCTACCAAAGATAGGGGTATTTTTACAAAAATGATTCAAGCCATAGTTTTTATAGGACATGGCGTATAAAGTGCATAATAAAGACAATAGTTGAAAGAGTAAAATCAAGGTGAGAAAAGATATTGTAGAGACTGAAACAGGAACCAGAGATTTCCTTGTGGGCAAAGAGAAAGTGATGGGGGCACAACTCTAATGGAAGGAACCATGAGAATGTCTTCAGTTACAGGTTTTGTTTTACTAAAGGATGAAGTAAACGCTATGTAAATAGCTGTTTCTTTTAAATTACCTAGCTCAGAGACAGCAAGCCTAGAAGCCACAAAGGTTATAACACGAATCCAACAGTTTTAAAAATATGCAATTAAGTGGCATTATAGGCGGGACAGTAGGATGAAATAAGAGACTCCTGATACTGCTGCTGACTAGCTGTGCTGTATCAAGCAAGTCTTCACCTTTCTTCAACTATTTTCTTAGGTTAGAATATTTAATTTCTAAAGTTTCTTCTAGCTTGAAAATTTCATTATTTTGACAACTGTGATTACATGAGGCTTAGACAATGGTAAGATAATTTCTTAATTTGTATGCTGCCATGGTCTGAATATTTTGTGACCCTCCAAAATTCGTATGTTGAAATATTCCCCATGTGTTGGTATTATGAGGTGGGGCCTTTAGAAAGTAACTAGGTGATGAGGGCAGAACCCTTGTCAATGGGACTAGTGCATTTATGAAAGGCCTGAGGAAAGTTTTTTCCCCCTTTTACAATGTGAGGACACAGTGAAAAGGCACCATCTTTGAAGAAGACAGCTAGCCCTCATCAGACATCGAATCTGCTGGCACCTTGATCTTGGACTTCTCAGCCACCAGAACTGTGAACAATACATTTCTGTTGTTTATAAATTACCTAGTCTAAGGTATCTCGTTATAGCAGCCTGAATGGATTAAGACAAGTGCTGTAAAGGGAAGTCTTCTGATAAATTCAGAAGAATCCAAATGATGTGCTTATGCAGAAAAAGTCCAGATGAAAGGTGAATCCATTATGATGGTTCTCTGGTCATCAAGATGAAGTACCCTTAGGAAAGTACCTTTTTGCATCACACACTGAAACTCACATGGTTCTAAAAATCAGAATGTAGTATGTTTTTTAGACTGCACTAGATTACATTCCTGTTTTTAGATATTTCCAATAACATGGCGACATCTGAAGATACAAAATACAATTATACATAGATCCCCAGAGATCTTTCCATATATATACATGTATGTGTATGTTTGTATACATGCGAGTACATATATGTGTGTATATCATATATGTGTGTGTGTATGACTGAATGTCTAAGAAGAAAACATTTTACAGATACAAAAGCCCAGAGGGAGGCAGCCTAGAGCCACACAGGTAGACAGGAACCTACATTGTAGTAGCCCTTGGAGTTTAGTGTAACCAGCAATGGATAGAGGCCTAGAGCACAAGATAAGACCTGGTATTGGGGAGAAAGGATTGGGGCTAAGGACACCTACAGCAAAGAGGACCCTTAGAGGACTACAACCTCAGTGAAAAATGGACCTAAAAATTCTACATCCACCAGCACAAGGACGCTTATCTCTGCTTATAGCTCTGAGTACAAAGAAAAGTATTCATGAGAAAGTGAAACCTCAGGCCTGTGCAAGGAGTTGAATAGTTGAATTTATCCTAATCACATGATGAGGAAAACCATAAGCTGAGAAATTAAGATAAAAAACTGGTTCTACCCAAAACTATAAAAACCCTATAAGAAAACCTAGGAAATACCATTCAGGACATAGGTGCGGGCAAAGATTTCATGACGAAGATGCCAAAAGCAATTGCAATGAAAGCAAAAATTGACAAATGGGATCCAATTAAACCAAAGAGCTCTGCACAGCAAAAGAAACTATCGTCAGAGTGAATAGACAACTTACAGAAAGGGAGAAATTTTTGCAATCTATGCATCTGAAAAAGGTCTAACATCCAGCATCTATAAGGAACTTAAACAAATTTACAAGAAAAAAACATTAAAAAGTGGGCAAAGGACAAGAACAGATATTTCTCAAAAGAAGACATACATGTGGCCAACAAACATGAAAAAAAGCTCAACATCACTGATCATTAGAGAAATGTAAATTAAGACCACAATGAGATACTATCTCACGCCAGTCAGAGTGGTTATTATTAATAAGTCAAAAAACAACAGATGCTGGCAAGGCTGTGGAGAAAAAGCAACAGTTTTACACTGTTGGTGAGAGTGTAAATTAGTTCAATCACTGTGGAAGACAAGTGTGGCAATTCCTCAAAGACCTAGAGGCAGAAATACCATTCAACCTAGCAATCCCCTTACTGGGTATATACCCAAATATATATAAATCATTCTGTTGTAAAGACACATCCACATATATGTTCACTGCAGCACTATTCACAATAGCAAAGACATGGAATCAAGCTAAATGTCCATCAATGAGAGACTGGATAAAGACAGTGTGGTATATATACACCATGAAATACTATGCAGCCATAAAAAGGAATGAGATCATGTCCTTTGCAGGGACATGGATGGAGTTGGAGGCCATTATCCTTAGCAAACTAACGCAGGAACAGAAAACCAAATGCCGTATGTTCTCGCTTCTAAGTGGGAGCTAAATGATGAGAATATAAGGACACATAGGGGAACAACACACACTGGGGCCTGTTGGAGGGTGGGGGATGGGAGGAGGGAGAGGATCAGGAAGAATAATGGATGCTGGGCTTAATACCTGGGTAACAGTATGATCTTTGCAGCAAACCACCATGGCACACGTTTACCCATGTAACAAACCTGAACATCTGACACATGTACCCTTGAACTTAAAAGTTGGAAATTAAAACAAATAAACAGGTTCTACGGGTGATACCTCAGGGGTATATGGCAGAAGCAGATGCAAAACCACTCTGAAAGGACTTTTCACCAATCCAGGCTACAAAGGATTTCCTTAGATAAACAAGACCCATAATAAAATATTAGAACTGACAAGGAAATAAACAGTCCCCTATGAGGTAGAGTTAGCAGATACAATAAACCATGTGATTTTCAGCCCAAGAACTTGAGATAACAGAATAACAATCTTAAAGAAAGTATAATATACATGATTTATCATGATTAAAGGCATAAAGGACTATATAGGAGCCATAAAAAACTACAACACTGTGAAAAAGAACAGGTAAATATAAAAAAGTACAAATACACCTTCCAGAAAAAAACAGCCATGGAAACAAGTTTAATGGAACAACGGCACACTGGACACAGCTAAAGAGACTTTAAAATGAACTGGAAGACAGACCTGAGGAAATTACCCAAAATGTAGCAGAGAAAAATACGAGCATTTGTGTTTTTTATATAAGATATTTTATGATCAGATTGAACCTTACAATGTTTTTCAGAAGATGAGGCAGCACACGGAGTATCTGAGCCACTCTTATGTAAAAAGTGGTACTAGAACTGTACTGTGCAATATGGTAGCCTCTAAACGTATGTTGCTACTGAGCACTTAAAACTGTGGTTAACTGAGAAACTAAAATTTAAATTACATTTACTTTTAATTCATTTAAATTAAAAATATTATACAGTCACATGCCACATAACCTTTCGCTCGGTGACAGACCACCATATGATGGTGGTCCCTTGAGATAATAACAGAACTATACAATGGAGTAGGCTACACCACCTAGGTTTGGTACATACATAACTCTATGATGTTCGGACAACGACATCGCCTAATGACACATTTCTTAGAACCTATTCCCACTGTTAAGCAACATGTGACTGCACTTGGTTTAGTTATTGGAAAACTTTGAAGTACGTTTGAAACAATTTGGGCATGTAAATCTACTTTGTATGAAAGATAAAATACTTTGATGAAAATGTAGTGTCTGAATTGAGATGTGCTCTAAGTGTAAAATAGATACCAGATTTCAGACTCCATATAAAAAAAGTAAAATATTAATTTTTAAAATAATTGAGTACATCTTGAGATAAAATTCTGGATATGTCAAAACATATTATTAAGTCCCTTTTAAACCTTGCTATTAGAAAATTTGAAATCACATATATGACGGACATATACCTATTGGACAGAAGTGTATTAGAACAAATAAAAAATGGAGATCTGAGTTGCTCCCCCAGATCTAAAATGCTGGAGGCTGGAGAGTGGGGAATGAAAGAAACTCATCTGAAGACAGCTATTGCAGATATAAGAAGCTGTAGAATCAAAAGAGTTTGACTTTCACTTACTGTCACTAAAAATAAAGTCACTCTAAGGGCGTTGGCTGCAAGTCTGTGACTTCTTTTAAGTTCCAGATAAAATTGCAATTAGGTTGAGAAAGTTGTTTCCACAATTATTAAAGTGACTATGAATATGGAACATGTATATATAAATATACTATACACATACATTATATACACATATATGTGCACATACACATGTGTACAGTGCATATTTTTGACCAGCTAAATTTCTCTTTTACTTTACATGTCCCAAATAGTCTAGTTTCCCAAATGCCCAAGATAAATTCGGGACTACCTCAGTGGTTCTCATTTGAGGATCTTGCTAAAAGTGCTGACTTTGATTTGAAGGTCTGAGTTGGGAACAAAAATTCTATATTTAAAAAAAGCTGGCTGGGCGCAGTGGCGCATGCCTGTAATCCCATGAGGGAGGCTGAGGCGGGCAGATAACCTGAGGTCAGGAGTTCGAGACCAGCCTGACAAAGAGATGGAGAAACCCCATCTATACTAAAAATGCAAGATTAGCTGGGCCGTGGTGGCGCATGCCTGTAATCCCAGCTACTTGGGAGGCTGAGGCAGGAGAATCGCTTGAACCTGGGAGGTGGAGGTTGTGGTGAGCTGAGATCGCACCATTGCACTCCAGCCTGGAGAACAAGACTGAAACTCTGTCTCAAAAAAAAAAAAAAAAAAAAAGCTTTCTAGTGATTAGATATGTATTTGTGTGTCTACATATATATATATTAATATATACTTTAAATTTGAATCTTCAGTTAGTTCATTCATTTTACTCAGTGATCAAAGAAACATTTCACAACATGAATTTTGAGCCCAGTGCTGCAACAGACACTTTCCTTCCACTGGATCTTCTCTTCTTCTCAGGCCCTTCGTACCTGCCTTGTTTTTACTGTATTTCATCAATTATTTTACGATACACTAAGAAAGAATTGAATGCTGCCCATTAGACTATGACATTCATTTATTTTAACTAGAGCCCTATTCAAAAATGTCAAAATGTGAAAAGTATGCATCTGTGATGATAAATGGAATCAGTTTCCCCAGGTCTTACTTTGAGACCCACATTTAATACTGCTGATGGATACTGGGGTCTGGATGCCACTTTATACCCCTTCTCATACATGAATTCATGATGTCTCCCTCAAATAATCCCTACTTTCTTATGAATTCTGTATCTCAGTAAGCAACGCAAACCCTAGGTAATTCAGATGCAGACAGTTCTCAGTCCATACCCTGAGAAACAATGTTCTTCAAGGAAAGTCTCTATAATTGTTCTCAGTGTTGTGATATTTATGGTTACCATCTAAGGGTTTGCTAATTCAAAGTCAGTGTTTTCTTACAGTTATTTTATAAATATACCAAGGATACCAGCCAGCCCCACAATGTAGCCTCAAGAACTACTTAGAGATGTGGCTGTGTAACACTGCTCCCTGTTTTTGAATCTTAAAATTTGCTCCTTGTTTAGGACAAAATATTTCCTGCTTGTGACTCAATATATAATATTCATTCTAGTAAATCTTTCACTAAAGCATCACTTTTAGGAAAGAAATCTGTCCTGGATATGACAAAAAGGCTGCAAAAAGGAAAAGGAGCCAGATGGTAACCACCTAAGTCCAGTAACCATGTGATCTTGAGACTTTTTATGCTGAAATATAACCCCACTCACTTATGTACTCTAAAATGTTGTGTAATCATGACTTAGTGCCACCACTAAATGAATAAATATGGAATGTGTTACATTTAATGTGCTCTGAGGGTACAGCTGTGTATTTTATTATATAATCATAAACCCATTGATATACCTGAATAAACCACATCCACCTCTAAAGCATCATTTCTCTCCATATGATCCACTTAAAACTGCAAATGGCTTAATCTAGTGTCTCAATACACTTAAGACTTAAAAGGAAACTAAAGATGAACAAGATGAACATTTTGATAGCACTTTCTACAAAAAATGCTTTATTTAAAAATATGATCTTTTTAAAAAGGAGACAACTTTTATATACACTTACTTTAGAAACAGTCAAAAACACAACAAAATAAATCCAGATTTAGAAATGATGATTTATAACATACAATACTGGTGTGCTGAACAAGACAGTTTAAATGTGTGATTCTTTTTGTCCCTTCACATTTCAATAATTCACATTTGTTAAAACTAGTGGTTGGGACTAAAGAAAAGGTCATATCTGAATCCTTTCCCCTTCAGAAATCTGTCACCCTTCTGGGCACTTACAGAAATGGCAGCAGCTAGGCAGTGTTTGTATTTCTTTGGGTGCCTGCCTCTGTGTCAAAAAATATATCTCTGCTTTTATTCATTTTTCTATGAAATTTATTTTTATGTGGCTATAGGGCCTGGTCATATGTCCCAGGCCTTTTAAAATCTAAATTTCTAAAAATGGACACTCTGTAAGGGCAAGGAGCATACACTGCTATGACCTCACTGGACTCAGGGTTTAATGCTCTTAGGTTATCAGCAAGAGACGTGATTTTGATATTCCAGTTAGCACTCCAAGCAGCTATCAACCAATCTTTTTCAGCATGGTAGTGAAATATTTCAAACCATATTCAAACATCTAATATAGACTTATAATAAAACAGGAAAAATGGCTTGCCAAATTAAAGTGCTATGAGCTACTACATTCATGAGGTTATCTTGATTTTCTTTCATTTTTTGAGATGGAGTCTCACTCTGTCGCCTAGGCTGGAGTGCAGAGGCATGATCTCAGCTCACTGCAACCTCCGCTCCTGGGTTCAAGCAATTCTCCCTTATCAGCCTTCTGAGTAGCTGGGACTACAGGTGCCCGCCACCAAGCCTGACTAATTTTTGTATTTTTAGTAGAGATGGGGTTTTCCTATGTTGGCCAGGCTGGTCTCGAACTCCTGACCTCAGGTGATTCACCTGCCTCAGCCTGCCAAAGTGCTGGGATTACAGGCGTGTGCCATTGCGCCTGGCCTATCTTGATTTTATAATCCGACGTTTTAAAAACTATTTTTCACCATGGTCACTGCTTCTCAAACTGGGGAACTCTAGCCATCTTCCGGGAGTGTCACTTTTTTTTTTTTTCGGACATAGAGGTTTAAAAATTTTTTTAATCTTAAAAAGTCCTGTTTTATATATTCACAGGTAAAATAGGAATAATTTTAAAGATAAAACACATGACTTCAAAGAAATTACAAGTTGACATCTTGGACTCTACCCATTGTACTTTATCTCCTATGAGGAGGATTTCAGTAATTACAGCTGTGAAGCAATGACCTAGGAGATCTTGATTTCTGAAAGTGTAGCCAGGTCTTTACTGACAGTGAATGTAAATAAAATTCAAAGTCTTGGTGCATCCTCCTGAGTTCCATCTTCAGATATAATGTAATGCTCTGATTAAATATATACAGTCCTGTCTATACTGATCAGGAATTAAGTCAACGAAAGAACTCTGGACTGATTTTTATTTTTCATTGTTTATAATTAGAGGAATGCTGCAGTTAAAGAAGATTACTGCTTTACAACTAAAAATACACATGTGTCATCAAAAGGAGTGGAACTCATGAAGCTGAAAGATTAGAACTTGACCCAGTGAAAATAATGGGGACAGTAACTGGGTGGTTTTTTCCTTCTTCCAAATTTACATTAAATTATATTATCCCTATTCTTTACTGCCCTTTTGGCTGAAGAGGTAAATACATGGTATTTTTCTGAATAATTAATTACATTACCTCCTCTAGAATCCCAAATCCACTAGGGATTCTTTCTTGACCCCAAAGGGATGCTTTCAGTATGTCATGGGTATAAACTCAAACTGCTTGCCAATTGTAACTACTTGTCAAATAGAAAGTCAATAGCCATTTTCTGTATAAATAACATTTATAAAGAACAAAATTAAGTTGCAAATGAAATTATGTCAAATTTACAGTTTCTTTTTTTAAACAATGGGTCAATGTCATCAACATTATCTGTAAATCAAGTTATCATCTGATACATTTAATAATTAAATACAGTTAAATATGACAATGGATCAAAAATGATCCTAGCTAGTTTAAGGATTAATCTAATTAATCCCACAATTTAATGAGACCATCCCAACCACATGTTATGACCTTAGAAGTTTCATGAGGATGCCACACTGCACCTATACACACTTTATCATGAGCTTTAAATCGACTGTAGAGTTTTGTGGTCTTCCAGTCCCAAATGTTTAATTTTCCATTTCCATCTCCTGAAATCACATAACTATAATGGGAAGAAAAATAAATTCAAATTATTCAAAGACCTTAACCTGGTAAGGTGAATGAAGAATAGGGGAAGATACTGTCTTTTCACATCAACATTAAAAAAAAAATCCAATGCAAATATACAATACTCAGAATAACAGGTAGAACATGAAGCAGTCTATAATTTGAAATTCTATTTTAAAAAACCTCCCAACCAATCTAAGAGTAGAAAATTATTTTTAACTGGGAAGACTGGGAGTCCCAGGGGCCACAATGAATGAGGTTACACAATCAGTCTCTAGATAGTCAGAAAAAGAGATTGGAGAACCAATTCCACATATAGCTAGGGAACACTTTTAGATCTATTCCATCATAGTAGGCTCTACCACTTTCATAATTACTTTTTGGCTTTAATATCTTTTGAATACATCTAAGACTGAATCAGAGGTAGGCCCAATTACTAAGCTAAACATACAAAGTTATTGGGATTTCTAAATTACTTCTACCTATACATTTTAACTAAGAATCATGCTGTAGGCTTCACAAATCTAGTGTGACCTAGAAATATTCAAAAGAGGTTTCAGTATTAGAGGTTTCAGCACAGACAAGCTGTAGTGAAGCTGTAACTGCAACACTGTAATACACAATTAATTCTTCTGGTGTTCATTCAGTCATAGCAATACAGTGATTATAGCACTTCTAGTCTTGCTTAGAAAAGCAGAGAGAAAATAAGACTTTGGTTATATAGAGAGGGATTTATTAGGTGACTAAAGGGCATAAGCCTAAGTAATAGAAGGGAATATACTAAAGCAAGAACCTAAAAAAAGCAAAATGTAATTTTCCTAATTTGTTCTCGCCTTTATAGCCAGCATTTTGAAAATGTTAACAGATTATCGAGTTTTCATAAAAATACATTATGCGAGAGTGATGTGTAAAGTGTTATTTGTACAACAACAGTTTATATCATATTTGAATACTAGAATGGATCAGAAGTTTTAAACTTACCTCATGTCTGGGGAAAAGTCCACCTGACAAGCGTAGCCTGCTACCATATGGCCCTTAAAAATTTTTTTCTTGTTTAATCTAAATCTGTTCTGTGCTCCAAAAATTAAGATTTGGTTGTCCATTGATTGGCATGCTAGCCATTTTCCTGTAAATTCAATAAATGAGGTATTTTAGAGAAAGACTAAAACATTTTTAAAAACTTTTTATTTTAAATATGTTCACTGTGATTAATATAACTTTTGCTCCCAAATACTTTATAACACTAAAAAATAAATTTACTATACCACCTGTAAAGTGTTACAAATATGTCACTGGCAAGAGTTATTAATATATAAACTAAAGGCTTTTGCGTATACAATCCTATATCATTGAGCACTCTCATATAAAAGCTTTTTTTTTAAAAAGAATAAGGAAATATAGAAATTCCAAGTTTCATGTTAAAGAAATAAGCTAAAAGTTATGAAATGAAATGAATTTATAGTAAGTATAGACAACAGAACTATGGGAAATAGGAGAAAGAGACTTATCTGTGGCAATTATGGAATAAAGAAAGATTAACTGGTGAGAAAGCCTAGCGTTAGAAAATAAAACTATACAAAAAAAGAGGTAATTTAAAAAAATTATAGTAACTTTTTTAATGGCTACAATGCTTTTCTCTACTTGGGATTCATCAAAGCCCCTAGAGCCTAAACTGCAGTGTCTATAGTCATGTGCCACTTAACAATGTTTCGGTCAGTGATGGACCACACATATGACACTGGTCCCATAAGACTATAGTGCCAAATTTTTACTGTATCTTTTCTATGTTTAGATACGTTTCAATACACAAATGCTTACCACTGACTACATTATTCAGAACGGCAACATGCCATACGGGGTAGAGCCTAGGAGCAACAGGCTACACCATACAGCCTAGGGTAAGTAGGCTATACCATCTAGGTCTGTGTAAGTACTCTGTATGATGTTCATAAAATGACAAAATCACCTAATGCTGCATTTCTCACAAGTACCCTTGTTGTTAGGAATGCATGACTATACTTCCATCCTATATACAGTCATTCCTTGGTATCTGTTGGGAACTGGTTCCAGGATCTGCACCCCCTACCCAATACCAAAATCCACAGATGCTCAAGTCCCTTATACAAAATGGCATAGTATTTGCATAAAACCTACACATATCTCCTGTACACATTAAATCACCTCTCGATTACTTATAATGCCTAATATAACATACATGCTTTGTACCTAGTTGCTACCCTGTGTTTTTAATTTGTATTTTTAATTGTTGTTATTTTTTATTGTTTGTTTTGTTGAATATTCTGGACTTGTGCCGGTCGAATCCCAGGACTGGTGCTCATGGATACAAAGGGCCAACAGCACCTGTAAACATTACTAAGTAAGGAAATAGACTCAATGCCTGAGTGCGTAAACGGCCTTGTTCAAGACGGGCACAAAATCTGTAACAGGCGGTTTAAAAATAAGCTACGTGAAATGTAGATGCACAGTGACGAAGTATATAATCTGGCAATTATCAAAAAAGGATTCACTTAGGTTGCTTTTCTTATAAAAAAAGATAGAGCATTTGACAACTATTACCATTTGCTTGTGTCAGAGGCCCTGATGGAACAGCAAACTCTTCCTTGCCCCATTGTGTGAGTTGACAGTGGCTTCGATGACAATGTCCCCCAAATATCAGAACCCCCACTTTAAGACTCTCATGTAGAGCTATAATTATATCAGTATATTGTCAGTGTATCTGTAGCACAAATTATCTTGTCCTGAAGACAATGGATTAAACAATATTAAATAGATTTATCTTTTTAATTTTTGCCTGAGAAAATGTTTTTATAGTGAACTGCTAAAGTGTTCTCATTATAAAGAATCAACAAAATTTCCTATCCCCTGAAAGAGCTTACAATAAATCATTATTATTATTTTTTTTAGAGAGAAGGGTCTTGCTCTGTTGCCCAGGCTGGAGTACAGTCATGCAATCATAGTCAGCCTCCCGACTCAAGCAAACTGCCCATCTTGGCCTCCCAAGTAGCTAGAACTACAAACGTGCACCACCACGCCAGTTGATTTTTAAAATTTTATTTTGTAGAGACGAGGTCTCTCTATGTTGCCCAGGCTAGTCTTGAACTCTTGGGGTCAAGTAATTCTCCTGCCTTGGCCAATCATTATTAAATGATGTACTGAACGTGATTCTGTTTGGAAGGAGAATGAGAAAAGAAAACTCTGGCTGGGCATAGTGGTTTAGGCCTGTAATCCCAGCACCTCGGGAGGCTGAAGAGGGAGGATAACTTGAGCTCAGGAGTTTGAGACTAGCCTGGGCAACAAAGGGAGACCCTTGTTTCTTAAAAAAAGAAAAAAACAAAAAAGAAAAGAAAAGAAAAGAAAAGAAAACTGATTGTTAAACAGAAATCTTCTGATGTTCAATCAATGTTAGCAGTAAATCATTCTTTTATTTTTATTTAAAAAAAGACACAGAAAAGTAGGTGAGGTGACTTACATATGAAAGTCAGTAATTCTTTCTAATATTGTAAAGATTACCTTATACAAGTAATGGCACTGTGACGAACTCTCCCAAGAAGGAAGGGGCCAAAGTTCTTTTGAATACAGAAATCACACCGTATCTTAAAAGCTCATTTAAAAATACAATTTACATACTAACTCACCATTTGGAGACAAAGTCACTGCAGGCATTGAGTGCATACTGGGTTCGGCTATATACTTGAAATCCACAGGGATATCCCTAAAAATTTTAAATAGGATATCGGAATAAGCAATTTTTATAAAGTACCTTCTGAAGAATTATCTCTGGAACAAAGGAATAATATGCAAATAAAAGCAAACTCTTGAAATTATGTATTTAATAAATCTTTCATGAAACTTTCTGGAAGAAGAAAAATCACAAGATGACACTGTATTGCTTATGGTGAATCTTGTACTTCATAAATGACTTTCCATGATCATTATAACAGTGACAGTGATTTTGTTTTCTATTTGATTTAAACCTGGCCTTTATGTTAAAAAATCTGTTACTAAAAGTTCTTAATAATGTACCATGGCAACGGGTACACTAAAATCTCAGAATTCATCACGATATAATTCATCCATGTAGCCAAAACCCATTTTTAGTCCAAAAGCTGTTGAAGTAAAAATAAATAAATCAATTAAAAATGTACCATGGTAGGGCAAAGCAAGATGTCTGAGGCAAGCCTAGAGGGAAGTGTTATTTTACCAGCCAGTCAACCTTAACTCCAATGGGTGAGAGTGTTAAAGAGCCTGCAGCAATGCAGGAGGATGGCAGGCAAAGCTGTCGGGATCTGTGAGCTGGTCTAGCCCATCCAGAAATGATGATAAATTATGATAAATAAATGCTTGGTACCTGGACTATTTTCAGTTTACATGTAAAGCATTTCAAATGTGTTTGGTGAAGGAGAAAAAAACATTAAAAACAAACAAATCTCATGTGAGTGATACAAAGAATGAAAGAAAAAAAAATCAAAAACTAGCCACCTAAATTTAGAACCATCAAAGGTTCTAAGTGCCTTTTCATTTTCAATATTCTCCAAGCTAAAAATCCTTTTCTGAAAGGAGTTTTGGTCTTGTTGCTTTTCATGAAACCAGAAATATTTTTCACAGAGTAATGTGTGGGAAATGTAATCTGATGAGTAACACAGATTCTACAGTAGCAATTTCAATTTCAAACCCTGTTTCAAGTTCCAATACTCTGGTTAACTGTAAAACAATAATAATTTGCCTTAATATAAGGATTTTCTCTATTTATCCATCCATCCAGCAGAAGGAGCAAATGACTAGAAGAAACTTCTATGAGGGTCGTGGTCAGAGGAAAACATTTTCAGGTATAATCTGGGGAATAACATCATTTGTCAGATCTCCAACCCTTTATACCTCTATGGTACCAATGAGAACTGACATTTAGAATGACTCAAATGTATTAAAAAGATCTGCGATCGAAAAAAGGCTTGTTTCTTCCGTCCTTGTACTTATTGTTAGTGCTTAGTTATTTTACAATATGAATTAAAACATGTGAATTTTCTAAATTAACTGTATTCCAGGTTCATATTGATCAATGTGCTAACAAAAGTAAACAAAAAAATTCAAATGGATACCTTATTTCAAGGAATCTTCACACCAGGAGCTTGGAAGAAGAATTTGAACTACGCTGTGGACTTCATTATTTCTAGCAAAAATGCCTGCTAGGCATAAACACAACATGGCTTGGCACGGTGGGTCACACCTGTAATCCCAGCACTTTGGGAGGCCAAGACGGGTGGATCATCTGAGGTCAGGAGTTTGAGACCAGCCCGGCCAACATGGCAAAACCCTGTCTCTACTAAAAATACAAAAATTAGCTGGGTATGATGGCACAGGCCTGTAATCCCAGCTACTCAGGAGGTTGAGGCAGGAAAATTGCCTGAAGCCAGGGGGCGAAGGCTGCAGTGAGCTGAGATCATGCCACTGCACTCGACACTCCAGCCTGAGCGACAGAGTGAGACTCCATCGCAAAAATAAACAAACAAACAAACAGCACTATTTTCTAATTGGATACTGTAACTCGGTATAATAAGCTAGTAATTCATATCTTGCAAATAATCTCCAGTTTAAAAATGAATTCACCAAAAAAAAAAAAACCTAATAAAAGTCCACGAATTTTTAAAGCTAAAACATAAACAGTAGTGTCAACTTCTATAAAATTTTCTTTAAGAAATATTTTACCAAAATAAATACCTTCTGGAGAAAACACGTCTATGACATTTCATGCATTTGGTCAATTAAAATACCATGAGTTGGCCTGGTGCGGTGGCTCACGCCTGTAATCCCAGCACTTAGCGAGGCCGAGGTGGGTGGATCATGAGGTCAAGAGATTGAGACCATCCTGGCTAACCTAGTGAAACCCTGTCTCTACTAAAAATACAAAAATTAGCTAAGTGTGGTGGCGCACGCCTGTAGTCCCAGCTACTCGGGAGGCTGAGGCAGTAGAATCACTTGAACCTAGGAGGTGGAGGTTGCAGTGAGCCAAGATTGCGCCACTGCACTCCAGCGTAGGTGACAGAGCGAGACTCTCCCTCAAAAAAATAAAAAAAAAGTTGCTGAATATCTAATACAGTCTTTTATTCTCCTTTAGAACATAATACAGTTAGTTTGTATAGTTTTATTTAAGAAAGCCAAGTTTCCTTTGTTTTCTTGTATTATTATGGTACTCTAAGCAAGTACAGAGTATAAAAGTTTGGCAAACACCACTTGTCTGAAGGCCCCAGTGTTGCTAATTTTCCCAGAGAGGAGGTCAGCTGTCACTTTGCGGAGCTCAGGGCGTCCCTTCCTCTCCTAAGCAAGTGGCCATCACTAGTAATTGCTCTTAGGGATGATTTATGCAGTGACGCACAGTTCCGGGGCTCCTGAGCTGGTTTTGCTTCCTACTTGTCTTTGTAGCAGGACAGACCTTCACATGTATTACTTTCTCACTAATTAAATCAAATACAAGTTATTAGTACCTTCTCTCCTTACCAGTCCCCTCATTCATCTAACTATCCATCCATATGATCAAGAATTCAAGTTTTGTGAGGCCAGGAGTTTGTGACCAGCCCAGCAAACAGAGTGAGACCCTGTTTCTACAAAAAACTTAAAAATTAGCCTGGCGTGGTGGCATGCACCTGTAGTCCCAGTCACTCAGGAGTCTAAGGGAGGAGGATCACTTGAGCCCAGAGCCCAGTAGTTCAAGGTTGCAGTAAGCTATGACTGCACCACTACATGTAGTCTAGGCAACAGAGTGAGATCCTGTCTCTTAAAAAACAAAAAACAAGCTTTGGAATCAGTTTGATCAGAGCGTGAACTCTGGCCCTTTCGTGTCCTTTATAACCTTGGGCAAATTACTTAAACTATATTAACTTCCTTATACATAAAATGGGAATAACAAATGCACCTATCTTATAAGATTGCTTTGCACACTAAATCAGATGGTTCAGGTGAAATGCTTAGCATAGTGACTGGCATATAGAAAAAGCTCAATCAGTGTAACATCATTGATAATTATACCAATAATGACTTCTTTAGAGATTCAGCACATATTGTGTGCCAGGCACTGTGTTGGGAACAGACAGTAAGCATGACTCATACCGTTCTTTCTCTCATGGTTAAGAACTTGCCAGGAAAGAGAACAAATAAACAAGCCCTTGAAGTATGCTAAAAGCTGTGGAAAGCCAGTGACAGTGTGGGATGATAGAGAGAAGGCACCTAATCTTATCTGAGGACTGGTCAGGAAGGCTCTCATAGTAATGGTTAAACTGAAATCTGTTTTTTGTTGTTGTTTTTTTTTGTTTTTGAGATGGAGTCTCGCTCTGTTGCCCAGGCTGGAGTGCAATGGTGCAATCTCGGCTCACTGTAACCTCCACTTCCCAGGTTTAAGCGATTCTCCTGCCTCAGCCTCCCAAGTACCTGGGATTACAGGTGCACACCACCACATCTAGAGACAGTGTTTTACCATGTTGGCTGGTCTTGAACTCCTGACTTCGTGATCTACCCACCTTGGCCTCCCAAAGTGCTAGGATTATAGGTGTGAGCCACTGTGCCCAGCCTGCAATCTATTTTTTAAAAATTATATATTTATTTATAATTTTTAAATTTTTTATTCAGATGGGGTCTTGCTCTGTCACCCAAGCTAGAGTGCAGTGGCACAAGCATAGACCACGGCAGCCTCGACCTCCCAGGCACAAGCAATCCTCCTGCCTCAGCCTCCCGAGTAGCTGGGACTACAGGCCTGTGCCACCATACTAGCTAATTTTTGTATTTCTTGTAGAGACGGGGTTCGAGAACCCAGACTGGTCTCGAACTCCTGGGTTCAAGCGATCCACTCAAATCAGCCTCCCAAAGTGCTGGAATTATAGGTATGAGCCACTGTGCCCAACCAAGTTAAAGTAAAATCTAAAAAATGACGTCATTTGTAACAAAATAGTATCATGACTTTTTAGGAGTATTTCCTTAGATCTGAGAGGAAATGAAAAAAAAAAAGAAACATACTAACACTACCATTAGTTTAATAAAAATTCTGTGCTGAGCAATGTTTTACTTTAGAACACCCACATACACATATCCTTGAGCCCTGTAATTGCTCGATTATTTAAATATTTACCAACTTCTTTTATACCACTCTATATTTAAACTTGAAAATATCTGAAGGTAGAAACATCAGAAAGTTTGAGTATGATCAAATTGTTAAAGCACATAAAACAAAACAGAACATGTATATGTATGTTTATTCTCCAGAGTCTGTGCAAATGATCTAAGGTGGCTCATATAAAACTTGGTGTCCATATTACTCTGTAAAAAAACATTTCTGAAGTAAGAAAGATCTTAGCTGTAAGGTAGCCTCTAACATGGGCTATATGTTAAGACTACTCTCCACTACTTGGGGATAATCTTAAGGGGTGTAGTGGTGGCGGTGGTGAGTGTGGGAGAAACTACAATTAAATTACATTAAATGTTCAGTCACCCAGATTGTCCTGACAATGCTTAGGGACCTGCTCCGGTCCCCAAAGGGACTTAGGTATAAAGAGGAAACCGCTGGCTGTGGTTCAAGGCTTTCCACTTGTTAAAGCAGAAAAACTTGTGGGGGATGGAAAGATACACTTTTTAGTCCTTGCTAGGAGGACTCATGGCTGAGCTACGCTTCACAACTGACTGGTTTCCATTCAGTCATTCATTTTAACAAAAAGGTTAGTAAGCATTTTTTTGCAACTAAATTATAGAACACACAATGATATGTAATGAAACGAGTATATTACTTAACTTTAGAAAAATATTTTTTCCCTAGGAAAGTACAATTAACCAATATATGACTATATTCTATAAGTAAAACATTTGTACCAGAGTGATGATATGGGGTTACATGGTTTGGTTCTGTGTCCCCTCCCAAATCTCATCTTGAATTGTACTTCCATAATTCCCATGTATTGTGGGAGCGACCCTGTGGGAGATAATTGACTCATGGGGACGGTTTCTCCCATACTGTTCTCGCATGGTAGCGAATCAGTCACACAAGATCTGATGGTTTTATGAAGCGAAATCCCTTTCACTTGGCTCTCATTCTCTCTCTTGCTGCCGCCATGTAAGAAGTACCTTTCTGGCCGGGCGTGGTGGTTCACACCTGTAATCCCAGCACTTTGGGAGGCCGAGGTGGGTGGATCACAAGGTCAGGAGATCAAGACCATCCTGGCTAACAAGGTGAAACCCCGTCTCTACTAAAAATACAAAAAATTAGCTGGGTGTGGTGGCGGGCACCTGTAGTCCCAGCTACTCGGGAGGCTGAGGCAGGAGAATGGCGTGAACCCGGAAGGCAGAACCTGCAGTGAGCCGAGATCATGCTAGTGCACTCTAGCCTGTACGACAGAGCGAGACTCCATCTCAAAAAAAAAAAAAAGGGCCTTTCTCCTTCATCAATGGTTGTGGGGCCTCCCTAGCCATGTGGAACTTAAGTTCATTAAACCTTTCTTTTGTAAATTGCCCAGTCTCAGGTATGTCTTTATCAGTAGTGTGAAAACAGATTAATACATGGGGCATCTTTCAGTATTGAATAATCATAAAAAATGGACATTTAAAAAAATTAAGACATACACCACTATTTTCTTTGGGTGGTTCTAGGGCCATGATCTTATGCTCAATCCCCCTCCTCCTTGCCAGTTATTTTACAGAGATGAATAAGGTACCTAATAAAGAATGTAAGACAGCAAAATACAAATCCAGCATCACTCTAAGAAAAACAACTCAAGATACACATCCTTTGAAAAGACTATCCAAAGATTATAAATGGTAGCATGTTTAGATTTTAATCTCCATATTGTCAGTATTTACATAGTTAAAAGTTTGATTGGCAAGCCAGGATCACAGTTGCAAAAAATATTCAGTGGTTCCATATTATCAGGCTTCATCTTTGTCGATATGATTTTTAAACTGCTTGCTTTATATAAATCAGATTTTGTACTGATGGAAACTCACCATTCCCAAACTCTTAGGCTTTTATCATCAGATGTGCTCACAAATCTCCTATTCTCATCCACAAAAACAATGGTGTTGACAGCTCCCAAATGCCGATCATATTCCTGCACAATTTCTCCACTTCGAATGTCCCACTGTATATCAGGCAAGAAAAAAGGTAAAGACAGAAGTAGAGTGGATTTATGAAAGACCATAATTCTGGAAAGTGGAGAAGGAGAAGATCTTCAACATGACATTTTTATAAATGTAAATTTTTCTACTAAGAATGGTGCATCAGCCATCCCTAAAAGTAGCAAACATTAAATGAGTAATATTAGCTTATTAACTTATTCCATCCCCTTATACAACATAAAGCTTAGGAGTCTTAACAAAATACTGTGAAAAACTTACTTGCACAATCTTCTTATCAGACATCCCAGCCACAAAGAGATTTTGCTTATCTTCATCAGGATTGAATTTGACACAATAAGGTACTTTTCGGTTTGTAAATCTTGATATACACTGTCCTAAAACCAAAGACTCAAATTAAATAGGTAAAATAAATTTGACCACTTAGAGATGACTGTGAGATTAAGATCTAGAGGTCACCTGCTTAATAAATGTTGAAGAAGGGCTGCCTGCTTGCTCTTTACTGTAAACTACATTTGTTCTTTTTCACAGATTTTTAATGATTAAAAATAATTTTTTCAAAAGTAAATCTGCACTACCAATTGTAGAATAAATAAATTATAACTTCATTCATATAATGGAATAGTGCAAGCAATAAAAAAGAACAAACTATTGGTATAAGCCATGAGGGAATCTCAGACATTATGCTGGAGCTAGAAACAAAAGAGAAAAAATGGTATGATTTCATATATAAGAAGTTTAAGAAGAGGAAAAATGAATCTGTGATGACAGAAGTGGTTACTATGGTTACTGGGAGTGGGCACAGATTGGAAAAGGCATAAGAACCTTTACTGAGTGCTGGAAATATTCTATATCTTGATCTTGGTGGTAGACAGCTGCACAGGTATGTTTACCAAAAAAAAAAAAAAAACCATCACTGAATATTTAGGCACTTCATACATTTTACTGTATGTATATTTTATCTTGATTTTTAAAAGAACCTGCAAAATGGTAGTCTCTCAGCCTTGGCTACACAGTACAATCATCTAGTCTATACACTGTACCAATTACGTAAATACCTCTGAAGGTGGGACTGAGGCATCAGTAACATTAAAGCTCTTCAGATGATTATAATGTGTGGCCAGAACTGAGAACCACTGCTAAAGTGCTGAAGAACATGGGCTTTGGCATCAGAGAGAGCTTCGTTGGAAACCAAGTCTGCCACTTATTAGCTGTGTGACCCTGAAAAAGTTAGCTCTTTAAGCCTCAGTTTCCGTATCTATAATCTAATAACAGCACTTACCTCATAGGGATAAATTAAGATTGAAGGAGATACTGAATATCAATGCTTAGCAATTATGACTATTAGATGACGTTTAATAAGTATTAACTATTATCATTACCCTTCAAATACAGTAAGGGTAATGATAATAAGACAATAAGATAATAAGATGATTTTTCTAATTACATAAAATTATACTAGCCACAACATATTAATGTGAATCAATTAATAAGCAGCAATTAGTATGGTTGTGAATATATAAAACCAACTGGCCTGTGAAAGTTTAGACCTACATTTTAATCAATTTGTGCAAACACATTTAATTTTGTTCATTAGACATCTATTGCACTTCTGTTATGAGTAATGCACAGTGCTAGATAATGTAGGGGAACAGAAAGATCAGTTAGATGGCCTATACAAGATTTTGACTTTGCTTATCTGTCAATATGTTTGCTTTATAAACTCTATCTGGTGGAAACAAGTTTCACAGTGAAAGAGCTACTTATGCTCAGTTTCAACTCTACAAATGTATTCTGTGATATTTGCTGACAGTGAATGGTAAGAGAATCAGCAGTTAGAGAAGGTGCCATTTGGCCACAGAAGACTACTCACACCATTTCATATATAAACGATAACTTGTAAGATGAACACGTATTAGCATAGGTGAACTCTTACCTGTCTCAGTGTCCCAGAGCTTAAGATATCTGTCATAGGCTGCGCTGAGGAACTGTGTTCCCGCAGTATTGAAGCAAATATCCCTAACAGCCTTACTGTGACCTAAAGGTGGAGTCAACAGAAACAGCAATGAGGTGAAGCATCATATCTTCTCTTAAAACATAAACACCATAAAGAGACACAGCACTAAGCAGTGGTTCTCAGCCGTGAGTCAAGATCACTGGAATGCCACTGCCTGATTTACTGACTTAGAATATGTTATGTGTGGGCTTCAGAATGTGGGCATTTTTTTCCCCTTGAAGAAGCTCCTTAGGTGATTCTGATGCATAACATCTTGGTTAAGAACCAAGAGAAAAGGTTTAACTTTTCTTTTAAGTCTGTCATAGCAATTTCTTAATATGCAGTACATACAAGTGACGACTGGCTAGCCAAGAATTTATGGAAATGTAAAAGACCAATTATTGCCAGTGAAAGAAATGGCTGCTGGAATTTTGGAGGTTCACTCTCAAGATTGTTCACTAGGCTGCAAGTGAAAACAAAGTGACCTAAACCTAAAGCTCAGGAAACTGTAGCCCTTGTCAATAATTGCATATTTCTGTGATCACATTACCAAATTTCATAGAAACTGATTCAGAATGTAGGAGACTTTCCAAAAACTATTATTAGCTTGCATTGGTTTTTTATTTTTGAGACAGGGTCTCACTCTGTTGCCCAGCCTGGAGTGCAGTGGCTGGATCTCAGCTAACTGTAAACTCAACCTCTCTGGCTCAAGCGATCCACCCACCTCAACTTCTCGAGTAGCTGGAATTACAGGTGCACATCACCACGCCTGGCTAATTTCTGTATTTCCTGTAGAGACAGGGTTTTGCCATGTTGCCCAGGCTAGCTTCTATTGTTTTAAGATGATGTTTTGACAATACATTAATTTTAAGGTGCTGATTATACTTTACTTAAAAATGAATATTGCCAGACCACTCAACTCTTAAAAGTTACAGGGAAAAATAAAATGTGGCTAAACAAAAGCAAAAATGTTCCACCCCACCATGACCAAGACACATACAATTGTGCAAAATGAGCATGGCACAAATTGTTAACCACATGCAGCAGCTCTAAACCATCACCTCCAGTGAACTCCCATCAGGAGGTATGTGTCATGGCAATCAGCCATCCTTTTCTACAGCTGGAGTCCCAGTCAGAGCTGCTATCATCTCCCTCAGGAGGAAAATTTCAGTTTTCCACAGAAAAATGGTCTGTCAGTACAGGGGAGACAGATGCAGACCAAATCCACTCTATCTGACGGAGACATTTTGTTCCCCTGTACACAGCTAAGAGCCTTCCACAAGTCTTCCTTTAGGCTGCAGTGTCACCTTAGGCAGAATTAATTTGTACAGGGAGGCCCTAAAATCATAAAGCACTGCCGAACAGACTCCCACTTTAATCTAAAAACAGAGCCACTAAGAGTCACACCATTTCAATGTGGTACAGTTAAATCTGGAAAGAGTAACTAGCCTTCACATGAAATTTGACAAAGACAATAAACCTTTCTCTACCGAAAAGGCTAGCTTGTCACAAAGCTGTCCTCCCTTTGGCCTTCTTTCTTTCTTCAAGGAGTTCTCTCAATCTCATCCTTTTTTTATGCTTTGGCTGCCAATTCTCGGTCTCTCTTCAAAGCTCAACATTTGGCTATCTAATTGCTTAATGGACATTTTCACCTCAATATCCCAAAGGCAGCTCAAATTTGGTGTATCTAAAACCTCACCATCATCTTATGTTCCTTCTTGGTGAATGGCACCATCATTCATCCAGTCTCATGGGAGTCACCCTAGATTCCTGTCTCACTGTGATCATTCACATGCCATTACTAAATCTCATTGACTTTAACTCTAATATGTAGTTCCTTTCTTCTCTCTCTGCTGCTTTGGTTCAGACTCTCATCATCTCTAAACCAGACCTATGAAATAACTATGTAATTCATTTCCCTTCCTCCAGGCTTGCCCTACCAAATCATCCTGCGTATTGCCATTTGATCTTTGTAAACTTCAAATCATGTTGCTTTCCGGAAAGAGCTCTTTAATGGTTCCCCAATGCCCTCACAACAGAGGCTAAACTCATTATTAATGGCACAGGAGGTCTTCCATGCTCTGGTCCCTCTCTTGCTACTTTTCTCTGCTTTTGTTTCTCACCATCCCCCATACTCTGACAATCCTGAAATGTATGTGGATCCCCTCAGCAGCACGCTGCCTCATGCTACTTTTGTTTTGCATCTGCTGCTCTTGCTTCCTAGTTCTCTTTCTTTGTCTAACTGGGGACACTGACTCCTCCTTCCAGATTCAGCTCAAGTCCATGAAGACTTCACTTCCTATCAGTGTAGTAAAATTACTGTCAATGATGTTATCTTACTTTAAAAATTCTTCCCAGATTTATGTTGGAGAGAAAAGAAGCATTACCAATAAATGTTCTCAGACAGCGCCGGTCTCCATAAACCTCCCATAGCTGGGGGAGAAAAAAAACAACACATAGAAATATTACATTTAATAAAGGTCTTTCAATCAATAACACCAGCCTTATGCTGGTTACGTGTGTGCATATCTGTGTGTGTAAACACACAGCTTCAATCATTAAATATTAAACACTGAATATCATTAAATATTGCTTGGTGCTGCCAGTTTGTGTTATATTATTTGGAACACACACACACACACACACACACACACACACACACAGTCACACACACTCAAAACTAAAGAGTTTTAAAGATATTTACATCAAAATATCAAGAAACTTAACTATAGATGGAGTTAATTCAAGTGAGTTTTCATTTTCATATTGCTCTTTTCTGTTTCATACATTTTCTAGGACGAAAAGTTTCTACTTTTGTAGCACTACAAATGAATTTTAAAGGAATTAAGTATTATTAAAACCGCCATGTATTCCAACTTTTAAAGGAATTGTGTTATTAAAACTGCCACGTATATAATATTTGATACTGAAAGGCTTTTTTGTTTAGTTTTCTGAGGTAACAAGTATTACAGAAGCTATAAGAAAATGATGATCTAGACTAAAATAAAAGGCTCATAATTCTCGGCACATCTAAGGTAGATTAATACGATAGCTTCAAGGCTAGCTTTATTCTTGACTGCCTTGAATCCAATCCTCAACAATGTTGCTAGTACTCTAAAATAGAAAGCATTTCCTTGCCACCAGTGCCAATATGACACAGTCTCAGTTACTGTAGCATACTAGGAAAGGACCTCTGAGACCTGGTTTCTTGCCCAGGACTGCCTGCCATCATTCCTTGTCTCTTAGATGTTACGCTCCAGCAAGCACAAAACTGTTATTTTCAGCACACACCATGCTGATTCATTCTCTTCACTCTTTTCAAGCACACTCTACTCCTGTTTCCTTATCCTTTACTTAGTTAACCTTCTTACTAAGGTATCCTTCCTCTTTGAAACTAGCATATCTTGTGCTTACCTCTATAATGATCATTTATATCATAATAAAATGATCATCCTAAGGGGAGGGACAGTGCCTTTATAAGCTTTTACTTTCAGTCCCTTGCACATAATAGAATGTTTATAGAAGTCAACTAAATTGAATTCTATGCTTTTTTGGTTGGTCAAAGAAAAGACCAACATCTCAATTAACATGGTTTGTACCAAGTAAAAGTAAAGTAAAATGGGGGATTTTACTCCAAAATGTTGGCCTGTCATTTTAAGCTATTAGAGACAAATGCCTAAACGGTTGCTCTTATCAAAAGAAGTGGCCTTTTTCATTGTTAATATCCATGAATTATTTACAAATGATAAAATTTTAATGACTCAACTTTTGAAGCCCCAAGAGCACTATAGCGTTGGTATTTATCGAACCATCACAATGGTCCAGACAAAGAGAAGACACAAAACTGGTAAGAACTATCCTTTCAGATTTAAAATTTTTTTCAAGACATTCTGCATATTCAGGTTGAGATGCATTGGCAACCGAGATTTTTCTACCACACATTCTACAACTGAACAGAAGCTAAAGATGGAGTTTCCCAAGACTAGAAAAGGTGAAAGAAGGGGCTGGGAGAAGTCCTGTTACTTGGTGTCTACTAGCATTTAGAAGAAAAAGGATGAATTACATTTTCTACTTTCTAAAAATAGGATTTCTATCATATGTCCTCTCTATTTCATAAGGTTTGGAGAAACAAATAAACTACTACATATACAAAATCTCTATAATGATTAGTGATTATTTATATGTCCAAAGCCAACATGATTGGATTACATTCTCATCAGTTTTCTAGGCTTAAAAAGCGGCCTAGCCACTGCAGGCGCCTGTAGTTCCAGCTATTTGGGAGGCTGAGGCAGGAGAATGGCGTGAACTCAGTAGGTGGAGCTTGCAGTGAACTAAGATCATGCCACTACACTCCAGCCTGGGCGACAGAGCAAGACTCCATCTTAAAAAAAAAAAGCGGGGGGAGCCTGGTTAATTGGACCACAGAGCCATATGGAATTTATGTTTGGAAGTAGTTCATAAATTGCTGCATTTACAGGATCTAAGAGAAAATAATTAACTTCTAATTGCCTAACAAACCCAATTTTTTTATAATTAACCAAACAGATTTAAACAAAGAACTAGCTTTGCAGCACTCCTACTCTGTTACTGAAAACTCACCTTAATTTTACAGTCCATGGAACAAGACAGCAATAAATGGCCAGAGAGAGGAAACAATCTGACTGCACTGACACCCTATAAAAAGGTATTACAGTTATCAACCAGAAACATTCAAAAGATCAGCTCAAATGAAGCATCAAGAAAAGACAGTATATATTAAGCAGCCTAATTTGCTATTTTTCATTCCAAAAATCACACCCCAGAATAGCTTTCATTAGCATTCCAAGAGCAGACCTTATTGACACCAAGCTTTTGAAGATTTTTTTTTCTAACCTTTAATATTGAGTTCCTCACCCAATGGAATCCTGAGTCAATCGAATTGCTACTGCCCCCACTTATCTTCCTCTTTTTACTTAGTCCCTTTGCTCTTTGCAAAGAGTTGGAAATTACAAGTTGGAATGGTGCATATGACAAAGAATATCAACATGAAAAATCTTCATGTACCTTATCTCTGCATTAGTTTAAAAATTACCATAGTTTATAAACCAGGGCGCATCTAATCTCTGAAGTGTGATAACCACAGAGCTAAAGCAAAATTACTGAAACTAAGCAGGAGACTTGGTGCTAGTACCAGCCCATTACTCACTGATTTGGTGCCCAAAAGGAAGAAGATTGTAGCAGGAGCTTGTGGGGAAAGGCCTGGCTACAAGGATGCAGGACACTAAATCATGAACGCTATATCATGGCCAATTCAGATGGTTTGAAGACTGATTAGTCACCTGTGATGGATGTGTGGGCACCTCCAAAGCCTAACCCAGAATTATATTCAATTTGACTTCCCTGTACCTTTACCAGAAATACTAAATGTTCCACATTAACAGCTAAAACTTTATGTTGGCTTCATTATAATAGCATTACAGCAAACAGAAACAACCAACTTGCTTACCTTCGTGTGTCCAGACCACACATGAATTTGTTTTTTGGGAAGATAACACTTCTCAGGTGGCATAGCTGACCGTAGATTAACACCAACATCCTGAGGTATGTGAAGATAGGACCTGCCTTGATAGTCATACATTTCTTTAACTGAAACAAAAAGGCAAAGAAAATCAATAAACAAATACAACCCATAGTCATGAAACTTATATTTTTAAAATAACATTTTTTTCACAGGGATATCTTCCATATTAAGGTTCAGGTAATAACACTCCAATGATGTAAAGATCAAGAGTCAGCTAAGATATAAGTGCTTAAAATAACTGCTATCATTTACAACTAGAGGCAGTATTTCGAAATTCCTAACTACCCAGAGATTATAGACCTTTAGATAAGATCTATACTTCTTTTCATCACTTACACATCTTAGTAATCTATAAAGACTTCACTGTGGCATAATTATAGCAAGGGAAGATAATACTTGGGCCTGTGAGTCACTGGTAAAGAAGCAGAAATAAAACACGTTAGGAAGGAAGTTAAAACAAAACAAAATATATCAACTATCCTTTTCCCCTGCTTCCCTCTTTTATGCCCTTCCATTTCCGTTTCATTTATCTTTTCCTGCTTTCATCACAAATTTTACAATAAAGTCACCTGTGAGAATTAAATGACATACTGTATATAAAGCAATCAGCAGCATGTCTGGCACAGAGTGGGTACTCAATAAATGTTATTATATTATTGTTATTATAGTTTTAAGCACCATAGTACTGAATAGACTCCTTGGAGATAAAACTGAAGCTTGAAGAATGAAATATGGCTTCATCAAACCTAAATATCTGATGTAATATAACATTAGAATAAGCAACAATGTAAGTACTAAGTTATTCTTTACAGTTTTAGATAATCACTATGTAAGTTCCTAAATATAACTAATTATTAACCAACAGGTACATTCTAGAATACTTATGATTTATTTTGGTGAATATGCATTTCCTTCTACAAGTCAAAATAAGTATGAGAGCCTTAATCTCCATCTTTTCACATGAAAATCCAAGTTTATTCTGAGTATAGCTGAATAACGGTTATGAATTGTGTGGATACCTGAGTATTTGGCTTCATTAAAAACAGTTAAAATGACTGGGGTACTATTAATACACCAAAAGAGTCAACTTTATCTTACGAAAGAATAGACTGTGGACTATTCAAGTTTCTTTTTTATCTATCATTTAATAAAATTCATTAACACTTGGAAAAAAATTATCTGTGGCTATCATTAATCATGCTATTTTTTCTCCTTTATCAGTATACAGAAGTCTGCTGTAATTTCCTTGGGACACAATTTGTCTAACATAATTATACTCAACATAATGATTTTATAACAGCTGATAGTAAGGGTAATGATATTGTATGAACAGCTAACAGTAAATATGAAGGTTTTTCATAAAAATGAAGATGTATAAAATATATGTTACCATGTAAGATTGTCTTCTCCTCCCCAGGTTTCTCTTCTTCCTGCTTTCCTTTTTTCTGCCTCTTTGCTGTGATTTCATCTAATTCTTTTTGTTCTTCCTAAGAAAATTAAGGAGTGAAATTTAAAGTGAATGTTCTAGAACCTTACTATACCTAAAGTTGGTGTTATAAGTTATTTATAATGAGGTCTACATATCTGGTCCAAGTATGTTCCCAGGATAACAAGCTCAACACTTTTTTTTTTTTTCTGAGACTGAGTCTCGCTCTGTCGCCCAGGCTGGAGTGCAGTGGTGCTAATCTCGGCTCACTGCAATCTCCCTCTTCCGGGTTCAAGTGATTCTCCTGCCTCAGCCTCCCGAGTAGCTGGGACTACTCTGTGCGCACTACCATGCCTGGCTAGTTTTTTTTTATTTTAGTAGAGATGGGGTTTTACTGTGTTGCCCAGGCTGGTCTCGAACTCCTGAGCTCTGGCAGTGCGCCAGCCTTGGCCTCCCAAAGTGCTGGGCTTACAGGCCCGGCCAACTTCAAGTCTTCTATATGCAGAGACTGATTACCTCTTCCACAAATTACAAAATGGTACTAAATACATAATGGATACTAGATAATACTTTTCAACTATACAAAATCAGTTTTCAAAACTCATCCTTCTCTGACACCTAGAAATAAATTTTAACATGTTATACTAGTTATACAAGTAAAAAGACAAGGCAAGCAGAAAATCTAGTTCCAGAATGGAAACTGAATTTTAGCACATAATGTTGTTTTTCAGTTAATTGTTTTTACATAGTCCTAAGGATGTAAGTGATGACTATACATTTGTGACACAACTTTTTTGGGAAGAGCTAGGGACAGAAGATGGGGTAGTAGTAAATCTGTATCTATAATAACAAAGAAGTCAACAGATAAAATCTAAAATAAATAAATAATAGTAGCATAAGTTTACTCATCTTAGATATCACCTCTTTACTTCTATTATTATAAATATAGATTTAATGGATGTAAGTAACAGCTAGAATATAAGCTTCATGAGGACAGGATTTTCTTGATCTTGTCCGCTGTTGTATGCCTGGCACCTAGAACACTCTCTGGCTCATGAAGACAGTGAGATTAGGAGGTGAGGAAGGGAATGGCAGAGCATTTACTTTACAAACTTTATAGTAGTTTTAAAAATACACAGAGATAAAACTTGTTTAAAATTTTAAATAAATTCATAAATCAATAAAACTTCTCATCAATTCTAGTGTCATAGAAGGCTGATTTTGTAGTTACTATCTGAATGTCTAGTATCAGAAGAGCAGCTACCATGGCAGCCTAATAGCAATATCAAGGAAATCTTTATGAAAATTGTTCAATATTGTAATTCAATAAAAAAGCATGAGAGAAAACAAATCAGCAAAAAAGGTAAATAAAAATATTCCAAAGAAAAATAAATTTTATTGTATATTTTCAATCAACTAAAGGCAGAAAAATTTTGATGAGTCATTTGGTTCTCTAAGGAAATCTCAAGTTTATTAATGTAGATATCCTTCATAGAGATACAGCATATACCTGAACTGACAATTAAAAACATCAAAGCTTACTTCTGAAGGTTTGGCTACATCTTTTTCATCCACATATTTTGCCCATGGTCCCAAGAAACCATCAATATTGGATGCATCATTTTCTTTAAACTTTTTCCTCTTTTCTGTTTTCTTCTGACCAGTTTCAAATACAGTTAAACCTATGGTAACCAAAAAAAAAAAAAAAAAAAAAAAAAAAAAATGAGAGAGAGAGAGAGAGAGAGAGAGATGGAGAGATGTACATTTTCTAAAGAAATATGAACATATGTTTAATTTTGTTTTATATGGTTAAAGAAAGATGATTGTTCAAGTGACCACGGAGTTATTAAAAAACAAACAAGCTACATGAATCTACCACATACGCTGACTCATGCTACACAAAAAGGGATTCAACCTTCTGTGCAAAGATACTTAAAACTAATTCAATATTCTGCAAATTCTAATACTGTACACTTGAAGAAAAGACCCAAATATGTATTCCTACAATGGCACACAAGCCTTTTATTGAACCAAAAAGCCGTGTCAGTGGATTTGTATGACTTTCTGGAAAAAACTCAGGAACTCATTATGGCTAAATAATGATAAAGTGACCTTTGGAAGCAAGAATAAACTGTAATTTATCATTTTAAAACTAAATTAAATTACAGTAAGTACTTAATAACTTATCTTCACTTCACTTGTAATGCAAAAATGTAAATCAAACAAGGTTTCACCAGAAGTGGTACTTCTTCCAAGTGACTTTAGTCTCAACTTCACCTCTAGTATCATTAACATCAACAGTAAAAGCAAAGGAGAAGGAGGGTGTTTCTGGTTGAGATTTTGATTTGATTAATAGAAGGTGGCATACTGTGTATAGTCATTAACCTGGAAAAAGAAAGGTTTGTGGAATCATAGTCACAAGTTAACTAAGAATCTAGCTACCTTCAGGTGGGACTTACAGAGGTCTAGCTTAAAGAAGAAATGTCTGCCTATAGTAATTCAGACTATGTTTTATAGCAAAAGCCTGTTAAAATTCTATTTTAACAATAATCTAGCTCATGTACAGAGAGCAGCCTGATCACATAGGGTCTATAGCTACTAAGCAGAAGTGTCCCATGCAACCAGCAAATTACTTTTTTAATTGCATTTTATGGATACTACTCTAATGGACTGATGAGCCTTGTAACAAGCTAGCATTTAGCGTATGATGTTTTGTCTTATTGTAAGTACAAAATGAATATGAATACAAACATACATTAAAACACATATTCAAATTCAGCTTTCAAAGCTACTCTTCAAAGACAATCTTCACAGACTTATCAAATAAAGTATTTCTACTCCGTTAAAATGAAGCTTGACATTAATGTTGAGAAGTCAATTGCCAAAATTATCTATACGTTAGTTATAATTTATTGAGTGATTTCTACAGGGTTGGCATGGTGCCAAGTATTCAAAATAACTCAGAGATATATACCATTATTTTTTCTACAAGGTTACACAACTAGTAAGTGGCAAAAGCAACCTCTAAACTGTAACATTTCTGAACTATATTGCTCTAAACTGTATTGCTCCATTGTTTCAACTTAAAAAAAAACAAAAAAACCAAGTGCTAAATACTATTTTTTACTGTCTAATTAAAGTCACTCTGCAAGACACTAATTATAGATGTGTACATATTTGATATTAAATGTTTCAAATAAATTACCTTGATTTTTTTCAGCTTCTTCTACAGAACCAATATATTTAGCAGACACTTGATGATTATCTAATGAAGGGTCTAATGCATAACCTGAAAGGAAAAAAGTGAAAATTATTAACTCCATTTTGCTGTTTAAATTCATTTTATTATTATAATACAAATATACACTTTCACATTTTCTTTCTCAGATGTCAAAAATGATCTCTTTAATTCAGAACCAATCAGGACCAATCATTCTGCCCTGAGCTATATTGCTTCCTTTTTTTTTTTTTTTTTTTTGAGACAGGGTCTCACCCTGTTGCCCAGGCTGGAGTGCAATAGAACAATCTTGGCTCACCACAGTCTCTACCTACCAGGCTCAAGCAATTCTCCTGCCTCAGCCTCCAGAGTAGCTGGGATTACAGGCATGCATCATTACCTCTAGCTAACTTTTTAATTTTTTGGAGAGATGGGGTTTCACCATGTTGGCCAGGCTGGTCTTGAATTCCTGACCTCAAATGATCCACCGCCTCCGCCTGCCAAAGTGCTGGGATTACGGGCGTGAGCCACTGCTTTCGGCCCCTGAGCTATATTTCTATTTAGAACCCAAAGCTATATTTTTATATTTAGAACCCAAAGCTCAGGCTGGACTCCAGCATAAAATGTTTCTCATAGGATGAATTTTGCACACTGACATTACATTACTAAGAGCCTCTCTGGCCAAGACATCAAACTTTAGTTTTAAATATTCTAAGAGCTTGAAAATACATGTACATGATACATTTGGAAATCCAGAAACCATTTTCCTTTTCTTCTTAGTAATGGATATTGCAGGCAGGGCTAAGTTTATCAAATTATATAAATTATTAAATAATAAAAAAGGGTAAGCAGATTACATAAAATCTAGCTATTATTTTGAAAATACCATTCACAGTAAGGACAGTCTTCAATCATTCTTTATATTTCCTTAAGAGAAGTAAGGAAAGATATCTACCAACATATGAATGCACTTCTTAAATTAATTATAGAGTATGTAGCTACATACAAATGTGGTCCTCAGTGGTCTATGGGAATTTAAGGAAAGAAAGTCTACCTAAGTTAGCTCAACTCAGTTTTTTTCTCAAGTGGGTGTGCTAGCACAATAAATGTTTGGTAACATTAGTCTGGTATACTCACAAGAGTGCTAGATCACTGATCAGTTTATGGCCTACAACTCGCGTGTACAATAACAGAATACATAAAAAAGTACTAAGCCCATTTTTTTTTAAAGGGCACATCCTAGTAGATAGACTTATTATTTTCATTTTTCATCCAAAGTAGTCCCAGCTACTTGGGAGGCTGAGGCAGGAGAATAGTGTGAACCCAGGAGGTGGAGCTTGCAGTGAGCTGAGATCGCACCACTGCACTCCAGCCTGGGCGACAAAGTGAGGTTCCATCTCAAAAAAAAAAAAAAAAAAAAAGAATATAGGGAACTTCTTTTGGGGAACAGAAAAAGATTCATCATGAACCATGCTCTTCAAACAAGCTAAGGATGTAAATGCTCAACTCACTCTCATGATATGCTAGAACACAACCAACCACCTAGCTATTAGCTGATTTGCACACAGATTTTTTTTTCAGCATTAAAATATGTTCTCAGCCAGAGGAGAGAGCTTGGTGGCAGAAAATCAGCTTTGGAGTAGAATCTCTGAAATTACAGGTTCAAATCCCATGAGTTATTTTACCTTTAATCTCTTTGATGTACAGAATAGTGTTTTGTACATAACTTTTTCCAAAAAATGAGACTTATAAGCTCATACCAAGTTAAAAGTTCCCATTTCAATAATAAAAAACATATCCGGCTAGAATATAAATTTCTACTTTGAAAGGAGACTTAACGTCTACATAAATGGCATTTCATGATGTGTCCAGAGGGGTGAAGGAGTAAACAGAGAGGGAAGAGGTATCACTGGTCCTTGTCTCTGTGTAAGCACCATTCCCCAACTCATCTGGCCATAGTCTTGTAACTCAGAAAAATAAGTTACGCTTTCCTCTTGCTCTGCATCCTCGGTGGTAAAAATCTTTACTGCCATACCACCAACCCCACTACTGCCTTCCACCCCCGGTGATTAGGAAACAATATTATTTTCCTTTTACAAATAAGAGTTGAATATTTGGCCTTATGTCTTACTACAAATCAGCCAGTGATAGAACAAGATCTAACTCTCACACTACTAAATTTCAGTTCAATTTGTTTTCTCACTATCTTGTGTCTCAAATAAGTGATGATTTCTGCATTTCTTAAATATTCTTATCTACCTTTCTGAAGCTTATTTTCCCTTTTATCTTTTTAATGGAGTTAATGTCTACTTCCTTCCCTTTGGTACTCTTATTTGAAATGGCTATCATATTGATTTTATTATTATACCCTTCAGATAATTAAACTAATAATAATTATTAAAACTAATTCCATTAGGTAAATGAAAGGGACTATAAACAATTTGCAAAACAATGGTCATAAATAAACGAAAAAACCTTCGACCTCACTGGTAGTCCGGAAAAATCAAGTTGCAGTAAAGAAATACAATATTTTAAGGATCTAGAACTAGAAATACCATTTGATCCAGCCATCCCATTACTGGGGATATACCCAAAGGATTATAAGTCATGCTGCTATAAAGACACATGCACACACAAGTTTATTGCGGCACTATTCACAATAGCAAAGACTTGGAATCAACGAAAATGTCCATCAGTGACAGACTGGATTAAGAAAATGTGGCACATATACACCACGGAATACTACGCAGCCACAAAAAAGGATGAGTTCGTGTCCTTTGTGGGGACATGGATGCAGCTGGAAATCATTATTCTCAGCAAATCGCAAGAACAGAAAACCAAATACCGCATTCATAGGTGGGAACTGAACAATGAGATCACTTGGACACACGAAGGGGATCATCCCACACCGGGTCCTATTATGGGGAGGGGTGGGGGAGGGATAGCATTAGGAGATATACTTAATGTAAATGATGAGGTAAGGGGTGCAGCACACCAACATGACACATGTATACATATGTAACAAACCTGCATGTTGTGCACATGTACCCTAGAACTTAAAAGTATAATTAAAAAAAAAAAAGAAAAGAAAAAAAAAAAGAAGAATAACAGCACCACCACACAGAAGTCATGCTTTCTCAATGAAAACCTCAAATATATAAACTGATGCCCTGTTGTTTTTTTTTTTTCCTTTTCTAACAGAAAACTTAGTATACAGAAATAAAATCCTAAAAATCTGAAAAAAAAAAGGAAATATAATATTTTGATTATCAAGTAAACAAAGGAAAAACAATCATATGGATCTTTGATGAAGAGAAATAGGGCTGGGCATGGTGGCTCAGGCCTGTAATCCCAGCACTGTGGGAGGCCGAGGCAGGCAGATCACTTGAGGCCAGGAGTTTGAGACCGGTCTGGCCAATATGGTAAAACCCCATCTCTACGGGAAAAAAAAAAAAAAATTAGCTAGGCGTGGTCATTCACATCTGTAATTCCAGCTACTCAGGAGGCTGAGGCATGAGACTTGCCTGAACCCCAGAAGCAGTGGTTGCAGTGAGCAGAGATTCCACCACTGCACAGCCTGGGTGACAGAGTGAGACTCTGTCTCAAAAAAAAAAAAAAAAAAGAGAAGTAGGACTTTTACACACTGTGGCGGTAGAGTAGGTTTAGAGAATTCTTTTGGAAAGCAATTTGATAATATATAGCACAACCTTTTAAAACACATATTCTTTTACCTACTTTTGGGAACTCATTAAGAAAATAATATAATATAAAACCTGTAAGGTTTTACGTACAAAAATATTCACTACCACATTTTAAAAAGCACTTTGTAGCATAACATATACATCACATTTTTAATAGTGAAAACTGGAACCAAACTGAAATCTAAGTGATACAAGTAATACATTTAAAAATTATATCTTTGTTCAGTAGACTATTTTAAAAAAATCATTTAAAAATGTTAATAAAGGATTTCAAATATTGAAGTTAAAACTCATGTTAATAATGACTATTGTGAGACTAAAAGTATTTATTTAAAATTCTATTTTCCACTTCTATAGGTGGGTGTAGAGAAAATTCTAGATGAAAGTAGAACAAAAGCAAGAAACTTCATTGAGAAGCCCCAAGTAAGACCGGCAGGGGAGCAGACAGAAAACAAGACGAAATTCACACAACCACTGAGGGACTGAGAAGTCAGAAGAAATACGATAAATGCAAGCTAAAAGCAAAACTGTAGAGTGAGTAACTCGGATGACACAGTAAATGAGACTATTTTCAGTGATAAGGACTCTACAGGTGGGCTCTATGAAAAACTAACTGTATTGTAGAACACAAATCTTCCAGAAATAATTCACTGGGATTCTAACAATTTTACAATACTGAAAAATGGAAAGAAAATTAAAATAAATGTTTGTACTATATTCCAGCAGTGATAGCCAAGGGTTATGAGATATAGGTAAAACTGAATTCATGTGTCACCTCCTGTCTGTCTGTTAGATAATACTACTACGAGGTATAAGAAAGGTTTGCTCCCTTGCACATATGAGGGAAGGTAACAGAAAGGTCTCACAGCCTTATATTTCAGGTGGAAGGGTTAAAAAACAAGAACAGCAACAAAAGTTGATAGGAAGCTGGTATAGGAATTACTATCAGAAGTCAGACAAGAACTTTCTATAAGAAAATTATAGGATAAACTAATAGAAGTCATATACTTGTTCACTGCCTGGGAGCAAAGAAAAAAGAGACAGTGTTAAAACTGAGATTTAAAGAGACAGTTGTTAAAGCTTAGATAAGGCTGATCTTATTTCTTAAGTTTACTTATTAAGTTTACTTGAACTTAATAAACTGTCTCTTTAAACCTCGGTTTAAACCTTGATCTTACTAAGTTCACTTGAACTTAATAAATAAAATCGATCTTACTTAAGATCTATCATAAAGGAGACAAAGCAAAATTTTCTGAGTTTTGTAACTGGCCATTCCCTTTATTTTAGGCTGCCTAATATACTATAGCCCCAAATTCATTTTTTGTCTTTAACTCAATAGTTCAACCTGTGTCCTAGCTCTCTACTTCCTAGTGGGAGAGGCAAAAATCTCCCATTTTATTTTATTTTAGGCTGCCTAATATACTACAGGCTGCCTTTATTTTAGGCTGCCTAATATACTCTAGCCCCAAATTCATTTTTTGTCTTTAACTCAATAGTTCAACCCATGTCTTAGTTCACTACTTCCTAGTGGGAGAGGCAAACATCACCAGATACTTAAAACAAACAAACAAACAAAAAACACAACCCATTTCTGAAACCAGGTCTAAAGCCAGCTGAATAGTTTTAAATGCTTATTCTTGTTATAAGGTAATTTAAGAAGAAAAGTAGGTATCAGTATAAACTTACTTGGACTTTTTTTGTTTTGTTTTAAAGGAGACAAGAGAACTAAATTATTGCTTAAGGTCCTTCTAAAGTCGACGACAGTAAGTCTTTAAAAGTCTCTTATTATAGGTTAGAATATAACAAAACCATGATGTAACAGTTTATTTTTATGTGCTGCACATTACTTTAGATTTACATGGGACCCCTTACACAAGCAAGGGGTATAATGCATTTGTAACCATTTCATTGGACTGGAAGTGTCATAGAACTGCTTTGGGTGATTTAAGTGGTATATAGTCTTGGCTGTGATTTTTGGTACATTCTAAGTCTATCACAATCTTACCATGGTGAAATATGATCTAACACATGATAATCCTTTATACAAGCAGTTTCCATGCACATTAAATTTTTAAAATCCCACCACTGACAGGATGCAATTATTTTACATAGTGAATTTGTGACTATTCTCTTTCCTGACACCCTTCAGTGATCAAGAGAAAGCATTTCCGAGATAAGATCTGAGAAACAGAGTAAAGTTAAATAGCCCATAATAAGATAAAAAAGTAATCTCTTAACACTATCTTTTCATTTGCCAACTTTAATAGCAATCTACATGTAATGGACATAAAATAACAAGTGTCCATTACCCAGAATGCAACAACAAAGAGCATTCTGGTTAAGATCACGAATATTTCCAGTACTCAGAAATCACACTGGATTTACAATGACAGCTAAAAATACGAGTTCACCTTCCCATTTACATAAATATTTAAGGATATCTATAAGAAGGCATACTATCCTTTTTGAAGGAATCCAATGAATTTTAAAAGCCAGAAGACAAAACAGATTAACACACAGAGATGACACTTCTAATAAAGCCAAAATTGAAACTGTTTTAAGTCTTATTGCCTTACCATATGTTGCAAAAGTTCTCCTTTGCTGCTCAAACATGAAATCATTGATATGAGCTGGTTCGGCATATCCAGAAAGCATATTTCTAGGTGCGGCCATTTGCTGTGTCCTAAAGGGATTTTCTGGTCCAAACTGCAATGTCACAAGAAAAAAATAAAATAAATTAAGAAAGAGACAAAAGTTCTGAGTATATGGAAGTTAGAATTACTGGAATAACTGTACAATTTTTTTCAACTATAAATCACCAAGGGCCTATTAACCTATCTGGGAACACATTAGCCTGATACGGTGCAGTGCAGCTGGGCAATGGCTGAATATCACCATTTGTCAGCCCCTGGGACAGAAGGAGAGGAACCCCTCTCACTCAAATCTATATGTAGCTATTTATTTCAAGAGCTCAGTAGCTACATGTGGTTGTCAGCTACTACATTTGCATTATTGCAGAAGTTCTACTTCACAGTGATGCTCTAGATAACTGAGAGTTACTATAGTTTGCCCAAACCATGATTGCGGGGATTTGGGGTGACTTTTATATCAATAGCGGCACTGTGATATAATTTTTTTTAAAAAATACATGTTTCTTTTCCACTAGTTCCTCAAAGCGGGAGACTCAGAATACTCAATATTTACCACAGTGCCTGGCATACAGAAAGTACTAATGAAGGAAAGATTAATTAGAATTCCATTGCAGGTGGAGGATAGAAAAACAGACAACAAAATAAAGTGCTTGAAAAAGTCCCTAGGAAAAGACATTGCAAATGTCAATAAAATATCTCCACTCTGAAAAGTCACACTTTGAAGAGTCATATTACTTGTCTTATACCAAATAGTGCCATTATTATCTATTTGTTTATAATACTTTTGCGTTTCCAGAATGCTTTTCCAAATGCTATTTAATTTGATCTGTACACACATTCTGACAAGTTAGAGAAGTATTCTCCTTCTCATGTTGCAAATGAAGAAAAAAACCCCAAAGGTAATGTATTTTACCTGCCCTAGGGTCAAGAGTTTTATTAATTGGCAGAACCAGGGCTAGACCAAACTATAGTCAAGCACTCTATTACATCATAAAGTTCCTTAAATGCACAATCAGAGCCTCTAAGTTTTAAAAAACTGGGTAAAAAATTATCAGAATATGTCAAGTGCTATTAATTTAATGCTATTATAAAAGGTACTGGGAAAACCCAACTCTTTTTTTTGTTTGTTTGTTTTAAAATAAAGAATCAAATGAATTTCCCACTTTGAAAAGGGCGAAAATAATAGGATATTTTTATCTGAACTCCGTAAGACCCACTGTCATGATGAATTATTTCGACATCAGAACACTGTAGGTCATTACCATTAGAAACCATCTCTTCTATGATACATTTCCAGAGCCACAAATAAAAATTACTCATCTTCGCTTAACCAGTACACTGCATTCTCTAGATATCAACATTATACTATGCATGAAAATCTGAATTTAAATGTTAGCTGTGCCTTACATTTTTTTTGCTTTAGAAGAAAATAAATTGCTACAAGATTCCTATATATTGACAGCTTCCATTTATATGTTTAAAATGATTCAATTTTAAAATACCTGATTTATAAACAAAGCTTTTATTAGTATATATTCTTAATTATAATGGATAGTGCAAGACTTTGCAGCCTATATTAGTCCTTCCTGTGCCTGCTGCTGGGTGAAATATGTCGGGGAAAAAAATCTAGATTGCTGAATGCTGGAAGTAGCAGTCAACTTCATTCAGTCATGAAATTAATTATAAAAACAGAAACAGCGATAAAATTACAGATAACAAAATGATTTAAAAGTTTCCTAGATGCTCTACCTGGTACAGTCAGCTATCATCCACACAGCAGCATCCGCTATTTCTGGACAGAGGTGGGGTGGAGGGGGCATGGTGGGGAATCTAAAATGATAAAAATCCCCACTGTCCTTAAATGTTACTCCCATCACATATAACAGATGACCAATCATTGTGCTTTAAGTAACTTTCCATTTAGAAAAAGGAGACTACAATTTCCATATTCTTATTTAATTCAGATTTTACTAAAAAAGAAAGAACAATTCTTCTACAGGCCATACATACCAAATTAGCTCCACTTTTTAAAGAAAAAGTGTCAGTGTAAAAGAACTGTGATTTCTATACAAAGACAGATCCATATATTAAAGCTATGTCTTATATAAGGTACTATACCTAAAGCAATCTAAAAATTTACATGTGCCTATGTCTCATACAGATTTAAGCTGAGGCAACAAAAAAATCTTCTAGTGATAACAGGGAATCGGTGGGAGGAAGATTCATCTACTGGTAGCTATTGGAGTTGACCTCAAAGACACTGAATGTTAACAGAGGAAGGCAGAGAACACTATTTAGCAGGACTCAGCTCTTCCCAGTTACTCAAGATATGTCTCTCAGATGTTCTTGGTCCCTGTGAATATGCAATTCTTTTAGTTCTGGAACAACCATTAGAAAAATACAACAGAGCATATAGAAAACACACAAATCTGATTTGCAAACACTTCCTTTCAAGTTTTGGTAGTTAACTAAGTTTAAGAGTAAATTTGTGTTCAAGTGATTTTATAACAATATGTAAGTAAATACATAACACAAATATGAATGTATAATATAATTAAGTCCATATGCATATTTAACAATTTTTAGCTAAAACAATAACAAAGAACAATATAGTAAATTACAATCTCCTTATATAAAACATACACATTTAAGTGAGAAAATGTTTGCAAACCATACATCTCATATATCCAAAATACACAAGGAACTCAACTCAATAGCAAGAAAATAAATAACTTGATTAAAAATTGGCAAAGGACCTGAATTTCTCAGCATTTCTCAAAAGACATATAAATAGCCAACAGGGGCCAGGTGCAGTGGCTCACACCTGTAATCCCAGCACTTTGGGAGGCCAAGGCAGGCGGATCACTTGAGGTCAGAAGTTCATGACCAGCCTAGCCAACATGGTGAAACCCTATCGCTATGAAAAACACAAAAAATTAACTAGGCATGGTGGCGCATGCCTGGAGTCCCAGCTACTCAGGTGGCTGAGATGGGAGAATCGCTCGACACAGGAGACAGAGGTTGCAGTGAGCTGAGATCACACCACAGCACTTCAGCCTGGGTGACAGAGCGAGACTCCGCTCAAAAAAAAAAAAAAAAAAAAAAAGCCAACAAGTATTTGAGAAAGTAGTCAACATTACTAATCACCAGAGAAATGCAAATTAAAATCACAATATCATCTCAAACCTGTCAGAATAGATATTATAAAAACAATAAAGGGTAACAAGTGTTGGCAAGGATGTTTTGGAGAAAAGAGAACACTTGTACACTGCTGGTGGGAATGGAAATTAGTGCAGCCACTATGGAAAATGGTATGGAGCTTCCTCAAAAAATTAAAAATAGAACTACCATATGACCCCAGCAATTTCACAAATGGGTATGCATCCAAAGGAAATGCCATAAGTATGTCAGAGTCAGTCTAAATGGCTCTCAATGTTTGAATGCATAAAGAAAATGTGGTATGTCTGCACAACGGCATACTATTCTGCCTTAAAAAAGAAGGAAGCTTCTGAGGCAGGAGAATGGCCTGAACCCGGGAGGCGGAGCTTGCAGTGAGCTGAGATCCAGCCACTACACTCCAGCCTGGGCGACAGAGCAAGACTCCGTCTCAAAAAACAAACAAACAAACAAACAAAAAAAAAAAAAAAAAGAAGGAAGCTTGTCATTTTTGACAGCATAGATTAACCTGGAGGGCATTATGTTAAGTGAAATAACCTAGGGGGTGGGACAAGTATCACATGATCCCACATGTGGAATTCAAAAAAGTTGACCTCACAGAAGCAAAGAGTAAATGATTAGCAGGAGTTGGGTGGGTGGGTGGGGATGGAATGGGATGGAGGGGTTTTGGATGATGTTAGTCAAAGGATATACAATTTCAGTTAGATAGGAGGAATAAGTTCAAGAGATCTATTGTACAACATGGCGACTACAGTTAATAACAACATATTCTTGAAAACCACTAAGAGTAGATTTTAAGTGTTCTCACCACAAAAAATGATCAGTACATGAAGAAATGCGTATGTTAATTAGCTTAATTTAGCCATTCTACAATGTGTACATATTTAAAAACACATTGTACATTGTAAATATATACAATTTTTGTTAACTAAAAAATTAATTAATTAAAAAGTATGTAAGTACTAATTCAAATCACTACCCCCAAAGTATGTATGATGTTCCTGAGGGAGGTAACTATCCTTAAACATCTGTCAACTAAATGAAGTAGTGGTTTACTTACAGGGTTAGGAGAAAAGCACTCTTAATTTGTAAAGATGCTGGTTGATAACTCTCAGAGATCTGATACTATAAGGATGTGGATCTCAAAAATCTTCAGTAGGTAGAGTATTGGTGAGTCAGAATTTTAGCAGCATATTATAACATTGCAGGAATTAAGACAATTTATACTACTAAAAATGGGCTATATAAAATCATAGTTGTAAGTTCACATACAGAAAAATAACCCAAATTACGGAACAGATAGTAGTATACTAGATTGTTGTACATTTTTCATTCATATTTATTGTAGTCATTATTGTTCAAAAGATTTATAAACAAATTTTAAGGTGAGAAGAGTCTGTTAACTTAATTATTTCCTGCAAATTAAGAGAAGATCCCCACGATTCAATTTCATTGGTGGAATATGTTCATCTTATAAGACACAAAAATATTAGTACGAGAAAATTTCATTAGTGCTGGTTCTATGACCTTTGGGCTCAGTTTCCTCATCTACAAAATAAAAGATCTGAGCTATATGATTTCTAACAGTAACTGGTGTTTTTTTTCCTCTTAACTTCTATATTTTTTTCTATTCTGAAGTAATACTATTTTAAAGAGTCTGGAATTCTTCCTGAGACTTACGGATTTTATGGGTTTAGAGAAGCTAATTAATACATTTTTATCTAAGCAGATTTAAAAAGAACTGAGTGAAATGAAGAAATTACTAGACTAAAACAATGGCTACTATGTCTACAAGTTCTATCCGTTATGTGAGAAAAATTATCTGTATAACCAGGTAGACTATTCAGGAAAAGTCCTTGGTCAGAAGAGAGAAACAGTATTTTATAAAATAAAATAAGCAATTGAGTAAATGTTCCGAAGTAGCAAAGTCAAAGGCAAAGGGGTATACCCTGCAAACTCCACAATGGCCTTCAAACTGGTCTTCCAGTTTTAGAGAGATAATTAAGACTGATCTGGACTCAAATCTCTAAATTTGCCACTTGCTGGCAGTGTAACTTAAGACTTGGTTTCCTTGCTATAAAATAAGGACACAGGTACTTACTTCGTAGGGTTGTAGTGAGGACTAAAGGAGATGAGGTATGTAAATCTTTCAGTAGGTACCTGGCATACAGTAATAAATGGTGGCTTTATTTCACTAATCTATATCCCTATTCTTTTCCATAATGCAAACTCATACCAAATAAACCTTAAAAATTCAGCTTTGATTATGCCACTCCCCTACTTAAGATCCTCACAAATCTATTTATCATTGACTAAATCAAAACTCTTCACCTTGGCCCCCAAAGCCTTGTACAATGTTATACAAAGTATCATTCTAGTCTTATCTCTCGATTCTTTCTTCTGGTAAGGACTTGCGCATTCCTACTTGCGCATTCCTGTTCTGTAGATCTTTTATGATTTGGGTCACACTGATCTCTTCTTGGAATCTCTCCTCATAAAAGCCTACCTAGTCACCAATGCCAATAATTAATATAAACAACAATGATGACTACCATTTGTTAAATGCCCACTCTGTGCCAGAGAGATTTTTTAACTATATCATACATTATCTGATTTATCTTTATACCTCAATAAAATAAAAATTATCTTCATTTTACCTACGAAAAAAACTAAGAACTTCCAAGGTTACGCAGGGCTAATAAGTATTCAGCTTAACTCCAAATCTCATGTTCTTGACCTGGATTGAATTGCTCAATTCAAATACTACTTCTTTCAGGGAACTTTTTTTTTTTTTTTGAGACAGAGTCTCGCTCTGTCGCCCAGGTGGGAGTGCAGTGGCCGCATCTCAGCTCACTGCAAGCTCCGCCTCCCAGGTTTACGCCATTCTCCTGCCTCAGCCTCCCGAGTAGCTGGGACTACAGGCGCCCGCCACCTCGCCCGGCTAGGTTTTTGTATTTTTTAGTAGAGACGGGGTTTCACCGTGTTAGCCAGGATGGTCTCGATCTCCTGACCTCGTGATCCACCCGTCTCGGCCTCCCAAAGTGCTGAGATTACAGGCTTGAGCCACCGCGCCCGGCCCTTTCAGGGAACTTTTAAAAGAATTTACAACCAGATGCAATTTTTCCTTAAGCTTGAGTAGTACTTTAGAGGCATAATTAGAAATAGTCTAGTCTGTATCATTTTAAAAAAATTCATTTAAATGATTTAAAAAATTAAAATTCTAGAAATTTAATCTTTTCTATAAACTTTCCTAAATGGATAATATTCAAAGACTTTCTTAAATGAACAATATTAGCTGTTTCTGTTTTTTTTTAATTGGGAGAGGAAAAAAAAAATCCAGTACTTTGTTTTATTCAGAGCAGGCATCAAACACTGTGACTACTTTCTGGCAGTGTGTCAGTATGACGTTTCAGGGGCATCTGTAACTGTTTCATAATATACTACATATTGATGCTGGTAAGCCCCAATATTTTCCTTTATGGTTAATTATAATACTCCTTCATCAAGACTGAGAGGAAGATGTCAACTAAGTTCATATTTAAGAATCAGATTTCCTTTTTCAAAAGACATAGTTCCATGTTATCAGACATTTGTATGTAGACAGACAAGCAACTAGTGGATTTTTAAAAGTATTCTCACAAAAGCACACTACCTAAACTTGTGGAGAATAGAAGGATGTATTTTCTAAAAGCTTAAATAGTATGCTTATGTGAGAAAACCTTTAAAAATTCACTACTATACCTAATTATCTACTATGATTTAAATTCTTTAGCGAAACTCAGAACCTTAAATATGTTTTCTTACCTCAGGAGCAAACATGGTCTCATAGGTAGGATTATACTGAACTTCTTTGACAGCAGGGTCAAGGTGAACTCCAGTCTCCAAATCTTCCTAAAAAGAATACCAAATAAATATTAAAGATCTGATAAATGACTATTTTATTTTAGAAGCCACATTAAAGTCACACTAGCCATCTTTAACAGCTATTTTATGGTTACAATGTATCATATGATTAATAATTCTAATCAAGATTAATAAAATTAATGTATACAGTTAGTGTTAGAGGTTAAAATATATAAAAAAATTTTTCTTTTTGAAATACTGACTTTATTAAAACTTTAAAATTTTTAAATTTAAAACGAAATAAGTTAACATTACTCAAAGTCTTAAATTAGTGTAAGACATTCCAACTCTTCTTTGTTATTAACTCAAAAGACCCAAACCTCTACTGCCAAATTCAAAAGAGGTATTTCTTTTTGTATTCAGCAAACTGTATTAGATATGTAACCAAATTGCACTTGGTTGGGTACTGGACAGGAAACAAAAGGAAGTGACAGGGCCTGAATCTTCTAAATCTAAAGTCTTATGATCTCAGTTAATATTTCAAACATCTTAAATTCATTTCCCAGATTACTGAAAATAAAAATCTCATCTCCACTGACGAATCACTGGTAGTATAACTTTTGCATAACTCCACCACTTACAAATATGACAATTCTCAAATTGGTATCTTTAGCCTGGACCTCCCCTGATTTCTAGAGACTTGTATATCCAACCTTCAACTTGGCATCTCTTCTCCCAAGACATCTCAAACTTAATATATCCAAAAGAGACCTCGTGGCGTCCCCTCCCTCAATGAATCCTGCTAGGCTTCTCTTAGTTAATCGCAATTCCACCCTTACAGTTACTCAGGCGAAAATCTGAAGTTTTCCTTGATTCCTCTTTATTTTACACTTTATATCCAATCCATCATCAAATCTTGTACCTTCTACAAAAAACCAGAATTCAACCACTTCTGACATCCTCTATTGAAGTGGCTCAACTTAACATCTTGTATCTGGGTTTTTGGAGTAGCTTCTTACCTGGTCTCCCTGTTTTCTGTCCCTGACCACCTACAGCCTCACTTCCCACAGGATTCCCTCACTTCCCACATGATTCTTTCAAAATATTAGTCAGGTTATGCTACTCCTATGCTCTAAACCCCCCAGTAGCCTCCCTAGTCAGAGTAAAAGCCTAACAAAGGCCTGACAAGGTCCATTACCACTGGTTCTCAGGAAGTAGGCAGGTTCCCTAGAGTAGTTTTACAGGGCAATTTTGTTTTCCTGTGTTGTCCTGTCTGAACATTCACATATTAAAAACATATTTGATTATGAGTACCTTTCCTTTAATTACTGCGCTCATGTTCTACTTTAAAAATTGTAAAGAAGTTATATATCATCTACAAATTATATTTCAATAAAGTCGGTATTATTGCTGTCATAAAATGACTGGTTGAGAATTTCCCCTCCATGGTCAGCCCCCTGCCCCTACTAACTTCTGTCTTCATCTAGCACTATGCCTGTGCTCACTTCACCCCAGTCTCATTGGCTCATCTGCTATTCCTAGAACAGGCCAAGGAACAATTCTGCTTCGGGGTCCCTACACTTATTGTTATTTCCCTTTGGAATGAAACGTTTTTTCCTGTGGATATCCACACGATTGTTATCTCTCCTTTTAAGTCTCTGCTCAGTTTTTCTGTTTCCCCCTTACTTTGTTTTATTTTCCTCCATTATATTTATCCTCAATGGACATATATATTATCTTGCTCTCTCCACTAAAATGTAAACTACACAAGGTGGATTTTGCACACACAAATGTACAATCAAACCCTTGAACTATCCCTATCATATCACCATCTTTATTCTGCTGGCCTCTTGTTGATGGTAGGATATATCCCCTAACACAATGCAAAGACAATGCAAAGTAACATCACACATTCTGCAAAATAGATGGGATTTCATGAAGTTGATACTAATGTTGGAGAAGCGGCAATGCCACAGACAAGTGAAGATCTGGTAGAGTTAGACCAGCTGATGACCAAAGACTAAAAAACCGACAAGAAAAATACCATAAACTTACATTCACTGTTCCAAAATTTGACCACTCTTAAAAACACTTTACCATGGCCCCTGTATCAAAACAGGCAACTTAGTTTCTCTGCTTCTTAAAGATTCAGAGCCTATCAGGTCTCTTGAGCCTCTCTCCTCTCTAAACTGCCCATATCTTTACCCTATCTTATCCTATCCTTTTCATGACTTCAATTACCACCCCCAATTTTTATCTGCAGCATTAATCACACACCTAACTTTGGATTCACATATCCAACTGCCTACTAAATTTCATTATATGAATGTCCCACAGCATCAAACACTATGCTATGTCCAAAACAGAACTTACCATTCCCCCATGACTCCATCTTCACTAATAAATCAGGCAGAGTCTTGCTGATTCTACCTGTGAATACTTCTCCAGCAATCTAACATTTACCCTCCCCTTTTTGCATCCCAGCTATACTGGCCTAGTTAGGGCTTCATTATATCTGGCCTGGCCTATTGTAATACTTCCTTATCTGCTTTAATACACCCTCACTTTTGCCATATTAGACTAATTGCTGATTTTTAAAAATAGCAAGCACTTTGACGCTTTCTGTGCTGCAGGCAACGTTACCGCCTTACATCTTAGGCAATGCCTTTATTATTTTATGTCGCCTTCTTATTTTTCCTGATACCTTCCCTCCTCCTGCCTCAGGAAAACTGTTGTTTTGTTTGTTTGTTTGTTTGTTTGCGGTACTAAAAAAATGCTGTACTCTATTTGATAGTACTTGTGATATATTATTTGTTGCACATGGCTTTTACGTACATCATATATCCTCACTGCTCAGTAGAACACAGGGCATTCAGCACATATTCAATAAATATTTGTTAAATTAAATTGAAGAAAGAAAAGCCAAATCCATAGAAAAATTAAGTAGGATAAGGCTGACCAACAATCACTAGATTTGACAATTATGTCACAAAAAACCTTTGCGAGAGTGACTTTGTTAGTAAGGACTAAGGAAAGCCATCTGCAAGAGGCAGAGGTGTAAATGAGGATCTAGAAAAACACCGTATAAATCTGTACTGAAAATATTTGGTGATAAAAAACAGAACAGATGGGGTATCAGGCTGAAGGATTTTCAGGGTCAAGTTTTTCTTCTTCCTTAAGAAGAGACTAAGTCAAAGATGTGGTCAATCGTAGGCTAGAAGGCAGGTGATGGCAGGGAGAGATACATGACAAAAAGGACCAGATAAAGGTACAGTTGTCCTGGAAGAGGTAGTAGGGAATAAAATTCAGGACATAGTTGAAAGATTAGCCTCTGAAAAGAGGAGCGCTCTCTTTGGGATGAAATGGAGATGACAAAGGTAAGAATGGGTGATAGATGACAGATGTTTGGAGATGTTGGGAATCATAATTGATCTCTTTATTTTCTTGGTGTAGTCAGGACACAGGCATCTTTATAAAGCAAGCATGGAGCTCCAGATTCATTTATTCATTTAACAAATATTGATTGTGTGCCTACTATGTGCCAGGCACTGTCCTGGGCCCACAGAAATAGACAAAGATACCTGCCTTTGTGGAGTTTATATTGTAGTGGAGGCAACAGACAATAGACTATATAATACCTAAATAAATTATAAAGCTCTCTAGAAGAGGCTAAATAATATGAAGAAAAAGAATTTAACAATACTAATGTGCCAGCACCAGAGTAGACACCCTATTTCATATAATCTATGAGGGTAAGTGTTAGTAGGATTAAGTCACTTAACCCGAGCTACTAATAGAATAAAAGGGAAGGGGAAGAGCTCAAAGTAACCACAATGAACAATGTTAAAGAGACCTAATTAGTGACAAATTAAACAATCACTGGCAGAGTAACTAGGTGTATCAGTCAGGGTTCTTGGTTGCAAGCAGCAGGCTGATTCAGCATTATAAAATCCTTATGAGTTTCTCTTAGAATTACCAGGAAGTGTGGAGAATAAGCTTTGACAAGTAGGCAGAAATAAAGGGTCAGTATACATTTAATAGATGAAATCGCAATTCAAAATTAATCATCACAGAACGCATCAAAATTAATCATCACAGAACCCATCCAGTGAGGATAATGACTGAACACTACTACTAAACTGCTACGGCTACCACTGGATGCTGCTATTGAAACTACTGGCCTGAGAAACTAGAAAACGTTGACCACCATTGCCAATTTAAGTCCTCTTTCCTGGCTTCTTTGCAGATAAATTTCATGTTAGAAAGCTTAGGTTGGTGCATCTGTTTGGCTGAGCCCATCAGATACACCCACCCAACAGTCCTGAGCCTTAGCTGAAAGAGAGCTGAATGAGAATAATCTGGGTTTTCAGCTTCTGAAGATGGGTGATGAACAGGGATGTTCTTCACATTAAAACCCTTAAGAAAGGGGTTTCAAATGCTAGGCCACTGAAAAGATGACAAATATTATCTATATCACCCCAGAATGAACACTAGAATCTTCACTGATGAAAGATACTATCTTGCATATGGCCCAATAGCAAACTCAGTACTATAAAGTTAGCAGGTTACATACAAATTGCTTAAACTGCATAAAAGCCAAATTAAATGCTTTTCCCTCTTAATATTCAACTCCTAGTAACAAACTGCTTAAAATAACATGAGGCTTAGCCACATTCATACCTTTACAAAGGATTTTATAGTGTACAGTTGCTAGAACCACTTTATAATATGGGATACGAGATCTTTCCAATTAAGGGTATTTAAAATATTCTAAATTGAAATTATTTTGAAAAGTATCATGACACATCAATTTTTAAATGCAAAGTACAATGTAAGAAATTACTGTTTATATAAGCAACACCGGCAACCAATAAAAATTATAAGTCCCAGTCTCTGACTCCTGCTAAAATTATAGAACAAACTGAACAACCCTCAAGAAAATGAAGGGCTGTTATTTTACAAAAATTTAATTAGAAAACTTGGACAATACCACAACCTTGTTTTAACACCCATAGGAGTTCAGTACCAATTAGGCATGCAATTGGAATTACCACAAAATAACAAATAATTTCTATTCAGTTTCAATTATCCATAAAAATTAAAATGCAGGAAGTGAAGGGCACCCTGTGGGCCAAATAAGTTTAAATAGTTTATCTTTTGTTGATTCAAAGTAATTTGAGAATAAAACTAGGTAATATTCACTTTTTAGTCTTTTCCACATTTCTTCCTGTGTCCAAATAAGAAAAGAGGCATAAAAACACCATGTAAACTATAAAGCGGATCACAAATATTATTATTATAAATTACTTATCAATTTATGGCACAGTTTTTTTTTCATCCCAGGAAATAGAAATGACTAAACTTCCTAATAGAAGAATTTAGGTGAATGATATAAAAGAAGAGAAATTCAGATAAAGATATCCTCCGAGTTTGGCCCTTAACAGATTGCAGAGGAAAAGGTGGTCCATTTGAAGCTCAAGAAACACCACCCATGAAAACACTGAAAAATATGCCTCAAAATTAGAGGCAGAATTTTTATTTTACTTTAGTTGGCTATGCTAAGGCAAAGAATACACTGGGGGGAAGTAACACAGTCACTAGTTGAAATGAGAGAAAGCCAGATCTGCTTTTGTTTTTCTAACCTTAAAGTCACTTAACAAGCAACCCTTGCAATCCAACAGGGTCCACTGCACGAATTCTAAAGTGCAAAACCTTACACTCTTGCATTCAAAAATTTTTATCTAGAAAATACTCACTGTCATACATATACCGGAGAACACAAATATGCATAATTGGAGTTCCAGAAGAGAAGAGAGAATGGGACTAAAGTAATATGTGAAGTGGTAAGAACTGACAACTGCTAAGAAATGTCCAAAGGTCCACATTTCAAACCAATTGATCCACAATTAAAGAAATCCAACAAATTCTGAACAGAAAAAATAAAAAGAAATCCATACACATGTATCCTATAATAAAACTAAAGAATGAAACCGTATCTCAAAAAAATTGGGGGGGGGGTGTCTTAAAAGGTGTCAAAAGAAAAAAGAATATCACTTCCAAAGAGAAACAGCTACATCAACAGCTGATTTATCAGTAACAATGAAAATCAGAAGACAGTAGAATATCTTAAAAGTGCTGAGAGAAAATTGCCAGCTAAGGAAACAACCCAGTGAAAATATCCTTTGAGAAATACAGTTAAATGAAAGCATTTTATTTATGTATTTATTTATTTATGAGACAGGGTCTCACTCCATCTCCCAGGCTGGAGTACAGTGGCGTAATTCTGGCTCACTGCATCCTCTGCCTCCTTGGCTCCAGCTATCTCCCTACCTTAGCCTCCCAAGTAGCTGGGAAGTGCACGCCACCATGCCCAGCTAATTTTTGTATTTTTTCTAGAGACAGGGTCTCTCCATGTTGCCCAGGCTGGTCTGGAACTCCTGGGCTCAGGCGATACGCCCGCCTCGCCCAGCCACAACATTTTAAAAGACAAACCAAAACTGAAAGCATTTGCCACTAAATCCTTACTAAAGGACATTCTAAAGAATGTGCTACAGGCAGAAAGTGATACCTTGCATATGAGATGCAAGAATCATCATCATTCACCATCATCTTGTGGAGGGTGTATGTGTATATGTAAGTGCATGCATATATACCAGACAACAATAGCTAAAGTAGGAGTACAGGGGATGTGAATAAAATTCAAGTGTTCTAAGGTTCTCGCATTGTTCAGTAGAAGGTAAAAGTACTGATCAAATGTGCTATGCTTTCTAGGGGTAACCACTTAAAGAACGGAAACTGCCTGCATGACTTAAAACAAGTACAGGGACAGAACGTAATGATTTAAAAAATCCAAAAGAAAGGATGCCTAGCATACTAACTTTCTGCCTTTCCTTTTTTCTGTGATATGTGTTTATGACTATACTTTTTAAAAAATTGCCATGGCTGCATCTCACATGTTCCGTTGTATAGTTGCTTGGAAGTGCAATGTCACAATTTTCAAATATGGAAATTTTATAGCTATCTTTTTGTGGTTAGTTTCTAGCTTAGATGCACTGCGGTCAAAGAATGCGGTAATAAGATTTTAAATCTGTTGAGACTTATTTTATGCTCCGGTTCAGGGGTGGCTAACTACAGTCTGTGGGCCAAATCCACTCCACAGTCTGCTTTTTTGTACCAACAAGCTAAGGATGGTATTTGCATTTTTAAAGGCTTAAGAAAAAAAGATGAAGAAAAAGAAAGGGCGAAAGAGAGAAAGAAAGAAGTGACAGAAACTACACCAGGCCAGCACAGCCTGAAATATTTACTGTCTGGCCCTTTACTGAAGTTTGCCAATCCCTGGTCTAGCACATGGTCATTTAAAAAATGTTTCATTATGTTTCAATGTTTCAAAACGTTTTCAGTGCCTGAAAACAACATTCTGTGTTGCTGAGTGCCATGTTCCCTAAGACCTTTAGATGCAGTTTACTAATTTTTTCACATATTCTATATCATTATTGATATTTTTTGCTTGTTCTATCAATTATTGAGGTATATAAAAATCTCCCACTGTAATTGTATATTTGTCCATTTCTCTTTGTAGTTCTGTCAATTTTTGCTTAAATATTTTGAGCTTACATTGTTTTATATCTCTCTGTGAACTGAACCTTCCATCATGATGAAGTGACTCTTTTATTTCCAGTAATGCTTTTTGCTTTAAAGTCTATTTTTATTGATGTTAACACAAACAGTGCTAGCTTTCTCTTGGTTAAAATTTGCCTGGTACATCCTTTTTATTTTTATTTTAGATCTTCCTGGAGGTGGTAGTCAGCATGGCAAGGCAAGAAAAATAAATAAAAGAAATAATGATTACAAGAAAGAAAAAATACTGTCATATTTGCAGCTGATACGGCTATGTAAGTAGTAAGATCAGTTAGAAAGTTAAACAAATGAAAAATACAATAACATAAAAATAAGATGCACCTAGAAATACCTCTAATAAAACTGTACAAGATTTTGATATGGAGACAATTACAAACTTTGGAAGAAAAAAAAAACACTAAAAAAAGGCCTAAACAAATGAACGGATATAACATTATCTCCAAGTTGACCTATGACTCAATGTACTCCCAAACAAAATCCCAACTGGGTATTAGTAGAACTTTCCAAGTTAATTCTAAACTGTATATAGAATTACAGGGCCCAGAAGAGCCAGCCAAAACATTCTTGAGCAACAAAAAAGGGCAAGGGAACTGCCCAATCACCTGTCAAGCCATATTATTAAGAATGTTCACACTATAGACAAAAATTAATTTCATATGGATTAATGACTTAAATGTGAAAAGTTTTCGAGAGATAATACAAGAGAATATTTTCATGACTATGAGTTAAGGATTTCTCAAACAAGCAACAGGAACCACAATACATAAAGGAATAATTTGATAAGCGCAGACTATATAAATAATTATATAAATAATTGCTCGTAAACAACAGGGAAAAGTGAGAAGACAAGTCGCAAAAAGAAAAAAATTTTGCAACACACACAATTGACAAAGGATAGTATCCAAAATATGTAAAGATCTCCTAAAAATCAAAAGGAAATGACAACCCAATAGTTGCTTTCAAAAGAAAAAAAAATTAAATCACCAATAACATATATGAAAAGATACTCAACTGCAGGAAAGAGCTCAGAAAAAACATGGATTAAAAATGCTGCATAAATGTATTCTCTGCCAAAATGCTTGCTATTAATCATAATATAATTAGTCAACTACAGATGAATATATTTGCAAGCTTCACCTCTCCCTTGGTCATTTTCCAATTTTCCAATAATTTGCAATCATTGTATTTACTATGCATAAGTTTGTTTTCCCTTTATATAAACAAGTGTTGGTTCATAAACTAACAATGAGCAATGCCCTCTACTCTCTCATAGAACCCAGACCACTGGGTGGACTAGCCCCAGCTCTACTTCTAATGGACCTCTGGTACCTTATGCAACCTTTCCTCCGGGGTTTCCTTATTTATTCGTGATTGAACTAAGTGAGTTCTACACAGACACCTCCAACCCTGCCACTGCCTGTCCAGCTCTAAAATTCTGATTCGTAATGTGCATACTTTTACAAGACTTTCTTTTTCATTCTATTCTCTTACCAAATATACTTCCCTAATCTTGTGTACTAGGCACCCGAGACACAAATGAATGGATCCGTCTCTGGACCCCAGGGTCTCACAGTCCAGGGCAAAGAAAAAGATGAACAAGTTATGGCAATGTGCTAAGTGTTATAGTTAAGATATGATAAAGGGGCTAAGGTAGAATAGGAGGAAATGCGCAGTGAGACTGAAGGACCATAGTGTTTGGAATGGGGGAAGGAGGCACTAGGCAAGGGATTTCCAGGCAGAAAAACTAGCGTGGGCACTATCTTCAGAGGAAGAAAGAAAAATTGGCTTTCAGGGCTTTGTAAAGAGTTCAGCATGGGAGAATAGCAGCCCTCACATGTTACCAAAAAAACTTAGAAATTACTCATTGGACAACATGGTGTCTTTGGGCAGGGAAGTGATAGGACGCAAGTGGAATTTACAAAGATCATTCTAGGTGCCCTGTGAAGAAAAGAATGGGGTATAACACTGGGAGACAAGAAAGGAAGAAGCAGAAATATCAGTTAGAAAGCTACAACTGTCTGAAGAGAAATGATGAGACTCTGAACTAAGCAGTGGCAGCAGAAGAGAGAGATTTGATGAGTATCATTGAGTTAAAGTGGGCAGGACCCACTACTCAAAAGAAGAGGCTGAAAGAGAAAGAAAAGAATAACTCCTGGGAGAAATAAGGAAGATATGAAGCCTGCATCAGTGAAAATAGTGAGGAAGGAGTTGATGTGAGATAAATTAATGAAACAGAAATGTTAGAATCAATTGAATGACTAGCTTCAGGGGCTGAGGAAGAAGGAAAAGGATACCTCCTTTGTTCTTGGCTTGAACTAGTGGGTGGATCGTGGGATCATAGATCAAAATGGGGAAAACAGAAGTGGATTTTGAGGGAAAGAAAATAATTTTTCAACACACTGAACTGGAGGTGGCTGAGTGCCAACCTGCAAGAGACAAATGTACGATTACAGTGGGAGATTTTTATATACCTCTCAAGGTTGTAAGCTAGCAAGGAGGATAGAACTGGAAATAAAAGGATAGCAAGCATGTGGCACTGTTAAAAGGGCTCTACATCTTTTATGGCAATTCTTGTAATTCTGTTAGATAGGTACTACTGTTATTCCTACTTTACAGATCAGCAAAAATTAGGCACAGAGCATTTTAGCAACTTATCCAAGGTCCCCAGGTGGGTAAGTGCTGAAGGCAGGATTTGAATTACAGTCTTAATTCCAGAGCCTGTGCTAACCATTTCACGGTGTTCACCTTGAGCTAGAAGCAGCACAGTCTGACGTTGAAGGTATGGGAGAGTATGTAGAATGCAAAGAGGACTAAGAGCAGAGTCCTGGGAAACACCACTATTGAAAAGGGAGAGTAAAATAATTGGAACAGAATGCTGAGTGGAGCCCCATGGCAGCGAAACAGAGAGAAAGTTTCAAGAAAGAGGAACTAATGAACAGTGTCATTTGATGCAGACATTTAAGTCAGATGGCTGAATTTGACAACTGCAAGGCCTGGGACATCACTCACAGACAGTTTCCCAAGAGGGTAGGGCCAGACTGCATTGGGTTGAGGAGAAAATGAGATGAAGACAAAAAGAGAGCTCCAAAAAGCTGAGCTGTGAAAGGAGAAGACTCAGGAGGTTACCGGAGGGGCATAAGTTTGGAAAGTTTTGTTTTGATAGGAAGTTAGGAGGATTCTAAGCATTCTTTCATGCCAGATGTCCATTTTTAAAAAGTAAAATTCACAGACAGCTTGTTAAAAATCTGTAACACACTTCTTAAGTCATTAAACTAGACTTGGGGACATGATACAAAGGAATTTTTGGACACCGCCTCCCATCTTCACATCTTGAGCTGATCACCTACCTCGGGCTCTACTGGGCCTACACTATCAATCTGTAGATGCTCTCATCAGGCTCTAGACACATCAGCTTTTCCTCAGTTCTTCAAACACAGTAAGCTCTTTGCCTTCTCAGGCTTGCCTGTCACCTTTGCCTGGAAAGTCTTGACTGAATCAGCTTCCTCCATTGAGATCATGCAGCTATTTCTCAAATCCAAGGCCTCTTTCTCACTGTATTAACATACATAATCATAAAACATTTACTGCACTCTCACTAGTTACCAGGCTCTGTGCTATATGCTTTATTTGTGTAATTTCACTCAATTTTCACACTCATCTTCTCATGTAGACAGGTGTTTTGAAAATGATCTCCACTTGTACAGGTGAGGAAAGAGAGGAGGCTGCATAACTTGCCCAAGTTCACATTAAGTGGTGGTGCCAGGATTAGAATCTAGTTTTTCAAAAATAAAACAAATGGAGGCCACTGCTCACTTCAAGTGAAGGTACAATACTGTAGTTTGGGAAGTCCTGATCTAATTTTATTTATGGTCCGAGATAACATCTGCACTTTACAGGCTATGTCCCTAATCCACAAATTCAAATTTCACCCCCTCTTTCCACTTGCTTTCTGATGGCGGGAGGTAAGGGCAGAGAGCATCGGAGGGCTATTCCGAACTTCCAATTCTGCTTCTCCCGAGGATGCATGTGGGAAGGAGAAGAAATTCAAACGTTAGCAACTTATCTCTGAGCAATGAGGTAACCCGGGACCTAACAAGCGGCCGGCAGTTTTGGAGCTGAAGCCAACAATTCCCACACCGCATCAGTAGTAAAGGTGCTTACCTTAACTGCCACCTCCGGAGCCGAGTCCACTGCCACTGCTAGAGACGGCTTGGCTGAAGGCGATTTAGTCAAGTGCATGAGGGAGTCGGCGGCTGGCAGCGGACACCGACTGCTCTCACTGTCCGAGTCCGATTCGGACCCTGAACCCGAACCGTAGGAAGCGGCCAGAGCTGCAATCGCAGCCGACATGACGGCAACAAATCTTCTGCGGAGACCCTGTCAGGGCGGAAGAAGAAGAGGCTCCCAGGTCCTGACAGATTGCCATGGAACACATAATTAACTTTCTTTGCTAGGAAATAATTTCTTACATTTTAAAACAATAAGCTAATTATTATTAGAATAACTACTGTCGAACTGAGGGCTTAAAAAAGTTTATCTAGGGAAAAAGAGAGAATTATAATAGCTTATAACTTTCAGGACCTAGTTGACTAAAGAATACGAGTTCCAAAATACCTTGAGGCCTCGCGGTCCTGCACTCCCAGCGTGCAGCGCGGCAGGAAGCACCAGAGGGCACAATGGGAAGTGTAGTTTGGAATGAGGGGGCGGGACGGGGGCGGGGCCCTCCTTGACCCCGCCCCCGAATGGATGTTCCATTCAATTGGCTGTCATCTTCCCTCATTCCCTAGCCAAGCACTGTTCTCTCCGTCCCCCTCCCCCAAACTGAGGATTGGGCAATACCACAGAACCTCAGGAAAGGGGGGAAGAGCGAGCTTCAGCCCCACTGATGGAGGAGTGGGCGGAGGCTGGGTTTCCCACCTCGACTGCACCTGGGCACTGGAGGCTGAAGAGGAAAGTGAGAATCTGAAGTTTTGAGACCTCTGACTGGCCGGGAATAGCTCCTGGGGCGGGGGGCAAGGATGGGACCATAGCCGGAGAGAGTCCTGAGGTCCCCCCTGCTTCTGGCGCGGGTCCCTGCGTCCGGTTGTGGAGCGTCTCGCGCGGGGAGGGGGCGGGGGGAGCGGCAGCTCTCGGTGTTGTTCACTCGCGCGTCGAGCACACGGTGGGTCCGGCGGCCGGTGGGCGCCCCAGGCGGCGTTCCCCGTGGCCTGGCGCCTCGGCCGCTGTCCTGAGCGGGTTCCGCCCCAGAGCCCGACCCTCCTGGGGGCCCTAGGTGGAGTCCCGCGAGCCGAGGGGGACCGGCGACCGCTGCCGAAGCATGAAGAAGGGGTAAGCGAGAGCCCCCAAGATTTCACGGTGAGCGCGAGTCCCTGAGGAATTGCTTTTTTCGGGGAGGGGGTGCTGGGAGAGGAACTCTTCCTCACCGGCCAGAGCAGACCGACGGGTGTGTGGCCCGCAGAGGTGACGGGGATGGATGGGCGCGCCTCCCCCGCCCCGGCCCCCACCCCCATCCGCGGGTTTCCCGAGCGCCCACCGCCCACCCGCCAGCCGGGCTGGGTGCCGAGGGAGACGGCGGCGGGCGCGTCTGGGGCTCGGCTGCAGGGACCGCCCCGGGGCTGCTTTCGCCGGAGAGACTGCGGGTCTCACCTGAGGTGCCACCGCCCGGGCTTCCCTGCCCACCCGCGCCCACGATCCGCCCCGTGCCTCTTTCCGGGGGAGGCGGTAGCCCCGGGCGACAGAGAAACCTCTGCTCGCTCTACGTGCACTGGGCTCAGTAAAGCGGGCTCGTGCGTTTGCGTGTTTGCTCCGCGAGTCGGTGTCTAAAGACATAACGGTAAAGCGAGTGCAGGCTTCCTTTTCTTGGTTGGAAGGGAAGGCGAAGCAGTGCTGTCGCTTCTGGTGCCCGTTCGTGGGGGCTGCCTCGGGCAGAGTTAGGGAGCCGCTCACTCAGCGCTCATGTCGGCAGGACTCGCCCATTGTGCCACCCAGATAATTATTCAACTATGCAGCATCCATTGCACCTTTCCCGTTTTTCTTTTCCCCTTGCTACAGCATGCCCCCTAGCTTCGGTACTCTGACACCTTCTCTTGCACTTGGGGATAATGAACTGGAATAACGATGAAAAGCACATCCTGTCTCAACATACACGACCTGCCCTATAACCGATTAATTAATTGATCCCCAGCTAGACTAGGTACTTAAATACGACTTACTGTAATCATTTCCTTTTCTGTATAATAAGGTGTGCGGTGGATTCGACCTAAATTTTTTCTTTGGTGTTAGATTCACGGTTAGCTAAGGTTTTTTTTGTTTTCACTAATTGATGTAATTGACTTATGGGTTATTCAATCCGTCTGATGTTCTTAAATTTAAATTTGCATGGTAGGTAACATTCATTTTTCTGATCGTAGCACTATATCATGATTAAAAATGCAGTCTAAATTTGAACTCTCAGAAACAGTTTATCCTTTATGCTCTAAGTTTCTGTTAGGAAACATATTTTTGTTTATATTGAATATTCGAGTGAAGTATTTGATATAAAATTTCGGAAGTTTTGAATAAGAAAAGTTTTGTATTTGTTTTTCAGTAACAGAATGTGTCATTACTAATCGTTGCCTTCCATTGAATGGAAGAATTTAATATTTAAGGTGAGGTTTTTAACCACCGTATCAGTCATTCCCTAATTTATCTGATGTTATTTTTTATTCACTTTTGTCTTTGCAATATCATGTATTTAATTACTTGTTTTAGAATCCAATTTTTTTTCTAACTTCGATCTACAAGTATGAGTAGGCTTCAGTTTTGCATGATCTACCTGAAGGATGAATTTTTTTTTTTTTAAATACAAGAAACAACTGTTGGTTACTTGATTTTTATGTTAAAAACTGTTTACATCTCATTATTTAAAAATAAATGATTCACTATCAAAAATAAGTGTTGTATTTTTATAATTTTCCTTTTCCATCTTGTTTAAGCTTGTTGCATTAACCCGTCTGATAAAAGAGAATCACATATAAGCATTGCAGAGGCAGTTTTAAGGTACGGTAATTGTTTTATGGCACTTGGAAGTGGCGCACATACAATATAAGTTGATGGTGTAGGATTAGTTGCTTGGTTAGGAAATGACCTTGCAATTTACAAAATGGACATCTTTGTGCCTTGGTTTCCTTATATGTAAATGGAGATAATATTTAGTGGGTAGTGTGCATAAATTCAGGAAAGGTGTGTTTTTGTAGTCCTTTAAAAGAAAATTTAAATAGCTGATGAATGATAAAAAAATTTCTGTGAAAAATACAATGAAAAGATGTCAGGATTTTCCTTGTCATGTTAGAATGGCTGATTAACATTGATTTTTGCTTTGGAGAGATACGCCTCTGAATTGAAAAATGTTTCTCATCTATCAATGGGTTTAAATAATTGCAGACATAAAGGTTATTACAGTTAATACCTACATGTAGTTAAACATATAGATAAAATAGTTAATAGTAAATAAAAATTATGACTTGATAATAAGTAGAATATTGAATTAAGTTAGTGAAGAATACTATAGTCAAAAAATATTAAGGCCTTTTTTGTTAAAAATTTGCAGGTGTTACAATCCAAAATGCTTAGTTGTGATCATTTATAAGGTATGCTATAGAGTTACTTTATTACTCATGTTTGTAAATATTCATATAGTCAGAGACAGTGTATTAATATTGTATAAGGCTATATTTAATTATACATTTTGCTTTATTTTAGGAATAACTTAAGATATCTTTCCAAGTACTTGATTTTCATTATCACAGTACATAGTATCTTGTGACTTCCTTATTGGACTACTATCAAAAGTTTATATTATTAGCACTTTTACCAAAACAGTTCTTTTGGTTACTTTGTGAGAAAACTTCATATAGATAAGACTATTGAAGTGTGTTTAAAGTTAACTATTGTATGGTTTCTTTTTTGAGAATTTGATTGTTTTATAATGTTTTCTTAAATGAATTAAAATTTAGCTGTCACTGTCATTTGGGTAAATGCAGTAAAGTCATGGTTTTTTTAGTTATTTGAGGAGAGGAACTGACCTGCAGCTTATCGTCATAAATTCAAAGTTGTCAGTATAGTGTTTAACAAATAGGGTTTCAGTTTTCTTTGTTGAACAAATAAAATGAATGTGTAAAGAATATCCATTGAATTAATATACTCAGTGAAACATTTTTAAAGATTTATCAAACATTTTAGTTAATGAAATGTATAACTTTATCTCAGGAGAAAAGAGAAAAATGAATTTGGAGGTTCTTGGAGCTCCATTTACCTGTTCAGATCTAATTCCATTACCTGTACACTTTTGAATTGGCACTAGATACTTAGCAGTCTTTGATTTATGAAATATTAACAATTTTCTTCTTATAGCTCACTTTATGAAGATGTATGTCAACATATTTTTTGTTTTCCCTACACTAGATAGAAGTGTGTTTGATTCTTTGCGCCTTAACTTTTCTAGTGAAATAGTAATAAAAAGATATATGTAAATTAAATCCTGTGCTAAATGCCTGAGTACCTACTTGTTAAAAATAAATGACCCCTGAGGTGGAACTTTTTATAAAATTAAGAATCTTGTGTTTTTAGTTTATCACATTCAGCTTATAATTTTGTGAATTGGTAGTTCTAACTTACTACACGATTGATTATATTTTACAACTTGTGAAATGGTTTGGAACTTGGGTCTTATTTTCTCAGAAACGATATACTTAGTGGTTAGAGTCACAGACAGCCCACTAAAGCCTATTTAAATAATAAAATACCTGAATTATAGGATTATGTTAATACTAAAAAAACCATAAAATTATGTTAATAATTAGCGTAAGTGTATTAAAATACCTATAATAATTTGTATGACAGTCTTTCTATGGGAAAAATAAGTTTCAGATCTACCTTGAAATGCTAGGATCTGTAACTCTCGTGTTAGACATGACAACATTAGGAACTTGTTCTCTTTCACCCAGTGGACTTGAAGAGGAGGCTGTTTCTCAGTTCAGTGAGTGGCATAGCCTTACATTATCTGGGACGAGAAGTTACGGCATGACAGAAATTAGAAGGAAATGCAGTCTTCTGTGTGACTTTACTTCTCAAGATATTTGATTATAAAATGAAAAGGTAGAAGTCGATGACTTCTGAGGTCTGTTTTAGCTACAAATAAAATTCCAAGGCTTGATGTAACTTTGAAGCTTGATGTAATCCCACTTTTTTTCTGATAGTTCATTTTCCCTAATATTACAGCTTACGTACCTCTGTGAGGACATTTCTTTCTGGACCTACCTCTGAAAAAGAAAGTAGCCTTGATCCTTTCTCACATGCCCGTTCTCAAAAGCAAGATTTTTTAGTCTCTTAAAGGTGTTATTTTTGTGATGGGTTTTACGTTTGTTTTAAGTTTTAAAATAAACTCCCAGCACTGTCAAAAAACAGGATTTTTCTTTTGGATTGTTTCCTTTGTTTCCTTATTTTGAGCTATTAGTAAAGTCAGGGTAGATTTTATTCATACTTTGGAGAAAGATCATATCCAGTGAATCTCCATAGAATTTTTTTAAGGAAAAAATGGAATGAGGTGATGAAGTGGGAGTATGAAGATACAAAGATGGGTTATTGCCCCATGAAGTATGGGGCACCTTGTGTTTGTAGCAGCCTTACCTGGGGTGCAATGAAGCTTTGGTATGGATGTGATGGGGCTGAAGGCAGATTGAGAAAGTGAATCTATGAACTCCTTGAGGACGGTTTTGTTGTTAGTGTTTGGTTGTTTTGTTTTGCTTCATTTTTGTGTTCTTAGTGCCTGTTTTTGGTTTAATGTAAATGGAATGGATTTTTGATTGTATGCAATTACTACAGCATAAAAGAGAAGTCATTCTCTTCCTACGTGGAAAGATCAGGGTGCTGTGAGGGAAGAGGTCAAAAAACACAGCTATTTTTGTCATATGCACTGGAGTATTTTATAGGCTTTTTATTAACTCCTTATTTGGAGATCAGTGATATTAAAAAATAATGTGTAACATGGTCCAAAAGGAAAAGAAGTAACATTGTTTGCTTGCTATATGTACAAGACACTGTATAGGTACTATCACATTTATTATTTCTCTTGTTTAGTTGCTACCATAGCCCTGTGAGGATTTAATTGAAGAAAAAGGTTAACTGAATTGAACAGGTTGTTTGTTCTGCCTAGCAGAAGCCCAGATTCTCTCAGAACTGCTTTATCTCCCCTTTTACCGATAAGTTACTGTTGGAGTAGTCGTTTTAATAACTTGATAATAGCAATTCTGCCTGCCTGCTACCATCCCCTCATTTGTAATTGGTTCATTTAGTGGGTCCTGCTTGTTAAACCAATGATTCGTAGTTCATAATCAGCACATAATTATTGAGGGCCAAGTAGGTGCTAAAAAGGATAGGTTTCTATTCTCTTGGAGTTAACAGTATAGTAAAAAACAGGTGTTGAACAAAACATTTGTACTTAGAAATTTTGGTGAATGCTATAAGGGAAAAGAAGAGGGAACTGGATTTACATTGGGAGTTAGGGGAGACTTCTTGGAGGCAGGATTAGTGGAAGTTAGGTAGGTGGAAAAGGAAGAGAATGCAAAGAACAGATGAAACAGTTAAAGCTTAGTGTAAGAGGGATTGTGACTTGATAGGAGGTTGCAGAGGTAAACAGAAGCCAGACTATGCAGAGGGCCTACATGAGGCTTGGTTTAACAAAGTTAAGGATTTTAAGTCTCTTGGGGAACGCCATGAAGAGTTTTAATCAGGTTAATTACTGAATCAGATCTATCTTTTATAAAGATCACTTTGGCTTGAAAGGGGCCAGAGAGACCAATCACAATTCTGTTGATTTCTGTGGTTTATTGGCCTGGTTTTAGACACTTGCACTAAGCCAAGTCACTCAGAACTTTTCCTGGGTCCTCCATGCCCAGAGGTTGAATAATTTGTTTTCTCTTCAATTGCTGAAGCTGTGAGATACAAAACTCTGAAACCGTTAATGGCCTTGTTTCTTGCCCTATGAGCTAGATAAGCTGGGGCTTCTAGAACAAAGAGTGCAAAGAAGCAGATGCACAGAGTCCTGACTGTATTCGAGTTCCTTTGTCCATGGTCCTGAGATTGAGTTCCAGAGACATCCTAGTTATCTTTGTCATAAGTCCTCTTTTTTGCATAAACTGTTAGAATTGTATTTGTGGTACTTGTCAACCGGCAAACTGAGTCCTCTCATAGATCAAGTAATTTGCTCAAGGTCACATGGCTAATAGAAATGGAGATGGAATTTGAACACAGATATGTGTGATTTCAAAGTCCCATTTTTTTCCTACTCCCTTATGCTGCAAAGGTACCATTTCTTAAACTAACGGTCCAAAGGAATTCTGAGGAGGTAGATTTTGGGTGTGGTGACATCTATTGGATGATGATGACAGCAAAGGTTTTTTTTTTTTTTTTTAATTTGGTGTGCTTGATAGTAGTTAGTCCAGCATCTAGCCATTCTTTATTCCTAACCCCTAGCCAGGTGTACTCCAATAAAGTTACATTGACTAACTTATTTGAAAAGAAGAAAAGCTTATGTATCAGGGCATGGATTAACTTGTTTGATTCATTTACCAGAAAATATCAAGTCTGTTATGTTTTTACCTTATGCTACAAAAGTAAGCTTGTTTTCTAGTCATTTTAATAGGGACATCTCTTGTCTTATTTTGCTAAATTTTCATAACATACATGTGCTAGAGGTTATGCTAGAGAATTGTGGAAAGGTTAAATGAAAAGGGAGGAACAGTGAAGCATTTTATATTATAGTTGAGGATGACGACTAGCACTCATTTCTTAAAATTATTTTTATAGATTTAGAGGGTACAAGCTACATGGATATATTGCATAGGGGCAAAGCCTGGGCTTTTTAGTATAGTGTACATTGTACCCATTAAGTAATTTCTCATCCCTCACCCACCATCTATCCTTCCACTCTTCAGAGTCTCCATTGTCTATTATTCCACTCTTTATGTCCAGGTATACAAATTATTTAGCTCCCACTTATAAATGAGAACATATGGTATTTGACTTTCTGTTTCTGAGTTAGATAATGGTCTTTAAATAATGGTCTCTGGTTCCATCCATGTTGCTGCAAAAGAGATGATTTCATTCTTTTTAATGGTTGAGTAGTATTCCATTATTTGTATTTAAATTTTCTTTATTCATCTGTCAATGGACACTTAGGGTGATTCCATATCTTTGCTATTTTGAATGGTAGCACTCATTTTTTTAAAACCAGAATAAAAGCTCTGTGTGGTACATCATAATACATGACTACAAATTTATCAATTTTGTTATTATTTTCAAAGACTCTTCATTTAGTTTCATTGATTTTTTTCTCTTGATTTCCTGTTTTCAATTACGTAGATTTCTGCCTTAATTATTCCATGGTGTATATGTGCCACAGTTTCTTAATCCAGTCTATCATTGATGGACATTTGGGTTAGTTCCAAGTCTTTGCTATTGTGAATAGTGCCACAATAAATATACGTTTCCTTTTGTCTTTATAGTAGCATGATTTGTAGTCCTTTGGGTATATACCCAGTAATGGGATCGCTGGGTCAAATGGTAATTCTAGTTCTAGATCCTTGAGGAATCGCCACACTGTCTTCCACAATGGTTGAACTAATTTTCACTCCCACCGACATGTAAAAGCGTTCCTATTTCTCTATATCCTCTCCAGCACCTGTAGTTTCCTGACTTTTTAATGATTGCCATTCTAACTGGTGTGAGATGGTATCTCATTGTGGTTTTGATTTGCATTTCTCTGATGACCAGTGATGATGAGCATTTTTTCATGTGTCCACTGGCTGCAGAAATGTCTTCTTTTGAGAAGTGTCTGTTCATATCCTTTGCCCACTTTTTGATGGAGTTGTTTTTTTCTTGTAAATTTGTTTGAGTTATTTGTAGATTCTGGATATTAGCCCTTTGTCGGAAGGGTAGATTGCAAATATTTTCTCCCATTCTGTAGGCTGCCTATTCGCTCTGATGGTAGTTTCTTTTGCCGTGCAGAAGCTCTTTAGTTTAATTAGATCCCATTTGTCAATTTTGGCTTTTGTTGCCATTGCTTTTGGTGTTTTAGTCATGAAGTCCTTGCCCATGCCTATGTCCTGAATGGTATTGCCTAGGTTTTCGGTTTTTGTGGTTTTATAGATCCTTCTACTTTTCTAATACAGACTTTATGATATTTTCAACTTAAAACAGGTTTATTGGGATGTAATCCCATCATAGACTGTGGACCATCTATATATACACTCGGTGCCATAAATTCCAAGCACTGCTTTTCGTGCATCCCACACATTTTGATAAATTGTATGTTCATTTTCACTTAATGCAAAGTATTAAGAAATTTCTCTTGAGACTTTGAACCATGTGTTATTTAGAAGTGTGATGTTTAATCTCCAAATGTTTTGAGATTTTCCCGTCTATCTTTCTGAGATTGCTTTCTAGTTTAATTGCATTGTGATCTGAGAGCATATACTCTGTTAGTTCTCTTCTTTTAAATTTTTTCAGGTGTGTTTTATGGCCTAGAATATAGTCTGTCTCAGTGAATGACTTATGTGAGCTTGAGAATAACGTGTATTCTGTTGTTGTTGGTTGAAGTACTATATAAATAGCAGTTAGATCCAGTTGATTGGTGGTATTTAGTTCAACTGTATTGTTACTGATTTTTTGCCTTTCAGTTAATTACTGATAGAAGGATGTTGATATCTCCAGCTGTGATCATGAGTTCATGTTTCCCCTGGTGTTTTATCAGTTTTTTGCTTCACATTTTGATGCTCTGTTAGGTGCATATACATTAAGAATTGTTAGGTCTTGGAGAATTTGCCCCTTTATCAGAATGCAGTGCCTTTCTTTATCCCTGTTAATTTCCCTTGCTCAGAAACCTACTTTGTCTCAAATTGATACAGCTACTTCAAATTTGTTTTGATTAATGTTAGCATGGTATATCTTTCTCCATTTCTTTACTTTTAATCTATTTCTATATTTAAAGTGAGTTTCTTATATACAATATATAGTTAGGTCTTTTTTTTTAATCTACTCTGTCTCTTACCTTTTAATTGGTGTTTTTAGACCATTCACATTTAAAGTGATTATTGATGTATTAAAATCTAATGTATTTGCAACTGTTTTTTATTCATTGCACTTGTTCTTTGTTTCATTAAAAAGAAAAAGTTGGCTGGGCTGATGGCTCACACCTGTAATCCCAACACTTTAGGAGGCTGAGTCAGGCCAGTCACTTGAGCCCAGGAGTTTGAGACCAGCCTGGGCAACATGGTGAAACCCTGTCTCTACAAAAAAACACAAAAATTAGCCAGGTGTGGTGGCATGCACCTGTAGTCCCAGCTACTTGGGAGACTGAGGTAGTAGGATCACTTGAGCCTGGGAGGCGGAGTTTGCAGTGAGCCAAGATTGCACACTATACTCCGATCTGGGTGATGGAAGGAACCTCTGTTTCACCCTCTCCACCCCCCAAAAATGTCCTCTCTTTTTCTACTTTCTCTGACTTTAATTGAGCACTTTGTATGGTTGCTTTTCTCTCCTCTCTTAGCATATCAATTATACTTCTTTCTTTTTAAAATGTTTTGTAAGTGGTTGTCCTAGTTTGCCTCTCTTTTTGTATGATTACTGAGGAGAAGTCCAATCTAATTTTTATCACTATCCCTCTATAGGTTAAGTGGTTTTTCTCTGTCTTTCAGAATTTTTCTTTGTCTTTGGTTTTCAGCAGTTTGAACATCACATGCCTAGGTGTAGATTTTCTGGTATTTATCCTGCTTGATGATCTCTGAGCTTCATGGATTTGCTGTTTGCTGTTTGGTTTCTTAATTTTGGAAAAATTTTGAGCACCTGTATATGCTAGGCATTGTACTAAATATCTTATGCATGTGATTTAATCCTCACGACAACCCTGTGAAGAAGTATGATTCTCATTATTTGTGGTGGGAACTAAGTTTTAAATATAGACCACTACAGAATTTTTTTACAATAGTCACTAAAATTTAACTGCCTTGGGCTTACCCCTTACTTAAGCTTCCTCTAGATGTAATGAAAAAATTGAATTATTTTGGTTTACTTGTTAGGTCACAATACTGGAGGTGAGTGTTGGGGACTGATTTCAGAGTTCAAGTCGTGTGCAGTGTATCAGATTTGTGTACCATCAAAGGAGTTGAATGAAAATGGCTATGTTGTGTCCTTTTGATGAGATGCAACTGTTTTACCAGCAATTTGCATACATTTGAAAGTTGACTGAACCAATTAATGGAGAATCCAGTACTTTGCTTTAATTTAAAGATGATCTCAATTCCTAAGTCATTGGGTGCTGTTAGTAGAAATAGAGAAGCCCAAACAATGAGTAAGTTTCCTTTTTGGGGAGAGTGGGAAATGATGGATAATGAATTTGATTTTGGATATTTTGAATTTGAATTAGTGAGATGTCCCTGTGGAGCTGTCTGGCAGACTGATAGCACAGGACTATATATTGTCAGGACTGTTATGGTTGATTGTATAAGTTTGTGTAAGTAATTTAGAACCCTTGATGGTTAAAGATCTGGCAATGATGGATTTATGATGAGGAGAAAGTGTAGAAATAACTAGGTGTAACAAAACTGTTGACTCCTAACATTGAGTGGAAAGAAAAAGGAGAGACAGAAGAGGATACCGAAGGTGTGATCAAAGGATATAATGTGTTGCATTCTTAATATTACTGTTCTCTTGGGACAGGAGATAAGGCCTTGTGGTCTGGCCGGATCTCCGAAGAGGAATGTGAGATGCTAGTGAGTAGGAAGGGAAGCAAAGAAAAAGTGTGTTGTTGGTTTTGAAAGCAGAGGAGAATGACAGGATTGCAGGAACTTGGTAAGGACAAAGTTGTTTTATAATAATGAGGCAATGAATGGATAGGGTAGAATATTTATGTCAGAAAGAGACACTTCGGAGATGGAGATCTCTTAGGTAGAGCGATTAAAAGAGTCTGTGCACAGACACTTGTTGTGCTTAGTAGTAGAAGGAAAGGTGCTGCTCCTCAGGACTGGAAGTACTGGCATTGGAGCCCTCGAGAGATGGGGTTCAGTTTTTAAAGCCTTCCTCTTGTCTATATACTTATAACAGTTGCTCTAGGGTTGGCAAGTAGTAAAGCCACATCATTTGAAGTGGGAATCTTGGAGGGATGAAGGTGGTTATGTGTTACTACTGATTCCTGTATTTTAAAATGTATTCTTCTTGCTTGCAAAATCAAGTCTTTGTCATTGTGATAGAGGCAGTGTACAACTGCATGCCTCATATACAGTAAGATAGTGTTAACATCATAAAAATCACCATTTTCACTATCACAGAAGGAAATGAAATAGAGCGTGTCTTTCAGTGGATTTGTACATACAGAACTTAATTTCATTCATTAGCATTAAAAAGAAAATGTAAATTTTTTGGTAATGCTATACTAAGTACAGAAAGATGACATTAATGACTTCTTATCAGTTAAACATGAATTTCAATATGTATTTCGTGTAGTAGGGATGGCTTTATGAGTTCCTCAACAATTTTAATTAAATTCATTAAATTCACTCATTATTAACGGTTATGTGAGAGGTCATGTTAGGAACAGAAAGTGCGGTGAAAATAGTATTTATTTTACTATTCTAATGAAATCTTGAGATATAAGAGGTAATTGTTATAAAAGGGCTTTTGGAACAAGTCTATATTAACGTTAAGATGCTACTGTTAAATTTTAAGGCTAGGGAACTAGGACCATGGAGGAGATCATGATTTACATTTTTCGTTAAATAATCAGTGTGGTATGTAAATGTTTCCAGTGTAATCAATGACTAGAATAAACAAATATTTGTTTTGGTTATCATCAATTTAGCTTTATTATTTTGAATTTTAAGTGACTATACCAATAATATTGAACTTAAACTACAGAAAGATGGTGATGATTTATTGAAAATTAAGTCACTTATTTTTAATTATGTTGTTTCTATTTGAATTTGTTTTTCATTTGTAGCTGCCTCACCAAATATTAGTAGAATTATCTATAGTTGACCTTATTTGAGGGTTATGGTGAAACATGTAAGTTATAGATGTAGCTGATCTTAAGAAAACATAATATGAATGAGATTACTAATGGAGTGAGTTTGGATAAAAGTAAGAGAAAAGGTACAAGGACTAAGTCCTGGAGTCCTCAAAGAATTAGAGGTACAGAAGATAAAGAAAAGGATGCACTAGCAGAGGAGACTGAGAAGGAGGTGGAAGAAAAGCCAAGAACTTGAGGTACCCTGGAAGTCAACTTAAGCAGGTGTTTAAAGGAGTGAAACGCAGTCGAGTTGTATCAGATGCTGTTGATAGTTTGAGTGAGAAGAGGTCTGAGAATTAGCCATTGGCTATAGCAGATAACTGACCGTGGTGAGATGGTTTGGCACAGTGCGGGGAATGAAAGCCTGAACAGGACAGATTTTAGTGAGAATTGGAAGAGAGAAATCAGATAACTCATTCAAGAAATTTTGCCATAAAGGAGAATAGAAATTGGGAGAGGAGTGGCTGGAGGGAGAAGTGGGACCAAGAGAAGTTTTTGTTGGTGGTGGTGGTAGCTTTTTTTTTTTTTTTAAGATGGGTGAAATTATAGCGTGTCTCTATGCCAATGGAAGTGATTCAGAAGAGGGAAAAATGATGATACAGAAGAAAGGAAGGATAATTAATTCCTATTGCTTAAATAGGATTTGGGAACTGGCCTAGAACTTTGCCACTGGGTGAAATGGTTTCTGTGGAGAAATTTTTGATTTTGACATAGACAAATTACAAATGCCTAATAACGCAAATCATCTGTTGTTTTATAGTTGTAGATTATCTTTATTGATGTGCACTGTACTGTTTTATATATTTTAAAGCTTATGTCTAATATTACTAAGTTTAAATCAGTTATTTTTTGTGACTAGGCCCTAGCAAATAAGCATTTTATAGTATGTGATTATTGTCTTTAGTTGGAATAGTTAATGCTGTTTGATTAAATGGATTTTTGAAAGCTTTACTGAAATACAGTTGACATGTAGTAAACTGTACAATTGGATGAGTTTGGATTTATGCATACACTCTATCATGACATCAAAATAATGAACCCCCAAAAGTTTCCTAGTTATTTTTGTAATCCCTGCATCCTACCTCTCCCTTCTGCATCTGCAAACCCTCACCCCTTCCCTAAGCAATGACTAATCTACTTTCTGTCACTGTAGGTTAGTTTGCATTTTCTAAAACTTTATATGTATGGAATCATGTAGTCTGCATATAGTATGCAACACAGTCATGTGTTGCTTGATGACAAGGATACGTTCTGAGAAATTGTTAGGAAATTTTGTCATTGTGTGAACATCATAGACTGTACTTACACAATTCTAGATAGTATAGCCTGCTACACACCTAGGGTACATGGTAGAGCCTATTGCTCCTAAGCTACAAACCTGTACAGCATGTTACTGTACTGAATAATGTAGGCAGTTGTAACACAATAGTAAGTATGAAGATATTAAACATCTAAATATAGAAAAGGTACAATACATATATGGTATTAATATAAGAGATTAAAAATGGTACACCTGTATAAGGCACTTACTATGAATGGAGCTTACAGGACTGGAAGTTGCTCTGGGTGACTCTGAGTGGTGAATGAATGGGAAGGCCTAGGACATTACTGTATGTGACTGTAGTTGTTATAAACACTGTATACTTAGGTTACACTAAATTATTAAAATTTCTTCAGTAATAACCTTAACTTACTGTAACATTTTTGCTATATAAATGTTTAATTTTTTAACTTTATGACTCTTATAATGGCAACTTAAAACAGACTGTACAGCTGTACAAAAGTATTTTCCTTATATTCTATAAGCCTTTTTTATTTTTAAAATTTTAAAAGCTTTTTTTGGTTAAAAACTAATACTGAAACACACACCTTATCCTAGGCCTACACAGGGTCAGAATAATTGATACCACTATCTTCCACCTCCACATCTTGTCCCACTGAAAGGTCTTCAGAGGCAGTAACAGGCATGGAGCTGTCATCTCCTATGATAACAATACCTTCTGGAATACCTCCTGAAAGAGCTGCCTGAGGGTCTTTCTAACTTTGTAAAATAAAAAATATATAAGTAGAAGGAGTACAGTGTAAAATAATGATAAAAAGTATAGGATAGTAGATACATAAACCAGTAATATAGTAGTTTATTCTCATTATCAAGTATTATGTAACTATACTTCTATGTAACTGGCAGCACAGTAGGGGTTTTTTTTTTTTTTTCAGTATCACCACAAATATGTGAGATGGTTCCCTTACCTATGATGGCTAACATCGTGTGATGGCTACAGTGTTACTAGGTGATAGGAATTTTTGTTAGTTCCCTTAGAACATTATGTGACTATCGTCATATATGTAGTCCATCACTGACTGTAACTCATGACTGCAACTCCAGTTATTTTAAGATAGGGTAGCCATTTATCCTTGGAAGATTCTGCTTTAAGAAATACTTAAAAAAATTTTTCACACACAAAAAAAAGTTTTTGAGTTTTGTGTGCTATGTGCCAGGCTTTATGCTAATCATTGTATCTTATTTGATCTTCATAAACAGCCAGCCAAAGAAGGCAGGACTAGCTATAGAGGGATGGAGAAGTTAAGGTTCTTTGCACAGTTTGTAAATGGCAGAGCCAAGATTCAAACCCATCTGCTCTGTGGTCAGACTCTGTACTCCTAACTGCTATTTTGTCTACCTTTAACTGCCATTTTGTCTACTCTGCTAAATTTTACAGATTAAATACAACTAGCAATATTTTTGCTTGAGGACAGAGTAAATAAAAATTGTCATCCATTGCTACAGTATAAAATACCAATATTAGCTTATTATTTTAATGAATGTAACACTAAAACTGAAAGACGTTTCATTTCATGTTAACTTTCTGGTATCCCTGGTCATTTTTTGAGCCCTGCTTTCTATAAAATGAGTAAGCTAACTGTTGTCATTGTCTTCAGGATAGTCTTTGTAAAGACTATACTTTGGTGTGTAAATGTAATTTGGGGAATACCACTGATTTTTTAAAACATTTAAAATCTTTTCAGGGTAAAAGAGTTCAGAAATATTTTGGTCAAAATGAGAACTCAGATTAGGAGAATTATTGTAGGGCATTTTTTTTTTTTTAATTGGTAAACTCTCTTCTTAGTCTTCTTTCTCCCTGGTTTCCTGATCAAAGACACTGTTTCTTTTTCATAAGCATTCATCTGCTTTCCCATTTCCTTTATTCCCTAAATAATGTAGAATAAATGGCTTATATTTTGGCTTGCTGTATCACCGATTTTTTCATGAATGATTCTCTTTTCCCATCTATATCCTTGACATCTTTAAAATTTAACTTTGCACTACTGCATTTTTCCTCCTTCTCCTTTTACAAAAACTGTGCCTATCTATTTGACTTTCATTGTGCTTAGCTTCTTTTATTCCTGGAATTCATGCATCTTGCCAGGAACATAAAGGGAGCTAGAATGGTGCACGAGAACTAAGGCTTCTAGAACCTTGTACTCAGACTTTATCGTGCATCTTGGTAAAAAGCAGGTTCTGATTCAGAAGATCAGGGGTGGTACCAAAATACACAGTTCTTACAAGTTCCTAGGTGATGTTGATGCTGCTGATGCTGGTTTAAGGACCACCTTTTGCATTATCACTGGTATAGAAGATCCATGTCAGAAGGAAGTAGTTAGAAAAAGTATTGCTTTATATAACAATATATTATAAAAAAAGGAAAAGTATTGCTTTGAAGGGAATATATTCTTAAATGATCATGTTTATAAAAGAGATGAATTCAGAGGAGAGGCAAAAGGTCAGGTAGGTAGTTTGAGAAAAAACAGAAAGGCGACAGACATCTGAATAGAATACCTTCTTAGTTCCTAATGTTGCTAGAACTCTCTTATGACATTTAAAAAATTGTGGTAAGATACACATGAGTTAAAATTTACAATTTTAATCATTGGAAAGTGTATAATTCAGTGGCATTAAGGACATTCACGTCTTCCAACTTCTTTTTTTAAGATACTTTTATTTTTAGACCAGTTTTAGATTCATGGCAAAATTAAGCAGAAAGTACAGAGAGTTCCCATATATTCTCTGACTCCACATGTGTATAGCCTATCAACATTCCGTATCAGAATAGTACATTTATTACAACTGATGAACTTACATTGATAAATCACTCAAAGTTAATACTTTATACTAGGGTTCACTCTTGGTGTTGTACATTTGATGGGTTTTGATATGAGAAATGTGTAATTTCACCTATCTGCCATTTTAGTATAATACAGAATAGTTTCAGTGCCCTAAAAATCTGTCCTCTGCCAATTCATCCTCTCTCCTTTCCTGCCCCTGGAAACCACTAATCTTTTTATAGTTTTGCCTTTTCTATCATGTCATGTAGTTGGAATCATAGAGTATGTAGCCTTTTCAAATTGGCTTCTTTTGACTTGGTAATATGCATTTAAGATTCCTCCCGTGTATTTTCGTGGCTTGATATTTCTTTTGAGCGCTGAATAATATTCCATTGTTTGGGTGTACCACGCTTTATTTTACTTACCTACTTGAGGATATATTGGTTGGTTCCAAGTTTCGGCAGTTATGAATAAAACTGCTAAAATGTCGACGCCGAGATTTTTGTATGGGCGTAAGCTTTCACCTCATTGGGTAAATACCAAAGAATGTTTTTGCTGGATTGTATGGTAAGAGTTTGTTTCATTTTATAAGAAACTGCCAAACTGTCTTCCAATTATGCATTCTCAAGAGCAGTGAATGAGAGTTCTTCTTGCTCTGCATTCTCTCCATCATTTGGTATTGCCAGTGTTGTAGATTTTGGCCATTCTAATAGGCATGTAGCAGTATCTCGTTTTAGTTCGCAATTTGCTACTGACACGTGATGCATGACGTTGAGCATCTTTTCATATGTTTATTTGCAGTCATGCAATCAGTGTATCTCTTTTGGTGAAGTATCTTATTGAGTTGAGAACTTTTTCCCGATTTTTAATCAAGATGTTCATTTTCTTGTTGAATTTTAAGAGTTCTTTGTATATTCTGAATAACAGTCTTTTATTAGTCTTTTACAAATATTTTCTCCCAGTTTATAGATTGTTTTCTCATTCTCTCAACATTGTCTTAACAGAGCAGAACTTTTTAATTTTAATAAAGTCCAACTTACCAATTATTTTTCATGGATTGTGCCTTTGGTGTTGTATTTAAAATGTCATCTTCAAACCCAAAGTCATCGTGATTTTCTACGCTGGTACCTTCTAGGAGTTTTATAGTTTTGGATTTTATGTTTAGATTTATAATCAATTCTCAGTTCATTTTTGTGAAGTGTGTAAGGTCTATATCTAGATTCGGTTTTTTGCATGTGGATGTCCAGTTCCAGCATCATTTGTTGAAAAGACTATCTTTTCTCATTTGTATTGTCTTTGCTCCTTTGTCAAAGATTAGTTGACTATTTGCACAAGTCTGTTTCTGGGCTCTCTATTCAGTTTCGTTGAACTATTTTTCTATTTCTCCAAAACTACACTGTCTTGATTACCATAACTTTATAGTAAGTCTTGAAGTTGCATAGTGTCAGTCCTTCAATATTGTGTTGTCTATGCTGGGTCTTTTGACTCTCTGTAATAAACCTTAGAATCAGTTTGTTGATAGTCACAAAATAACTTGCTGGAATTTTTATTAGGATTGTGTTGAATCTACAGATGAAGTTGGGAAGAACTGACATCTTGACAATATTGAGTTTTCCTATCTGTTATGGACTGAATATGTCCCCATCCCCCACCCCCAAATTCATATGGTGACATCCTAACAATGTGATAGTATTAGGAGATAGGACTTTGAGGAGATGATTAGATCATGAGAGTAGAGGCCTCATGAATGAGTGCCTTTATGAAGAAGACCCCATAGCACTCTCTCGAGCTTTCTGCCATATGAGAACACAGCGAGAAGTCTACAACCTGGAACAGGACTCTCACTAGAACCTGACCATGCTAGCACCTTAGTCTCATAGAGTCCCAGCCTCCAGAACTGTGAGGAATAAATTTCTGTCGTTTATAAGACTCCTGTTCTGTGGTACTTTGTTATGGCAGCCCCAAATGAGAAACTATCCACGAACATAGAGTATCTCTGTATTTATTTAGTTCTTTGATTTCTTCCATCCGAGTTTTGTAGTTTTTCTCATATAGATTTTGTACAAATTTTATGACATTTATGCTTATTTCATTTTGGGGACTTGCAACGTATGGTATTATGTTTTTAATTTCAGATATCACATATTCATTGTTAAGATGTTGGGAAGCAGTTGACTTTTACATATTAATCTTGTATCCTGCAAACTGTTTGTAATTGCTTACTATTTCCAAGAGTTTTTTGGTTGATTCTTTCAGATAGACCATTATGTCATCTTTGAACAAAGTTTTATTTCTTCCCTCCCAGTCAGCATACTTTTATTTTCTTCTCCTCTATTAACTAGGACTGTTGGTGTGATACTATAAGAGGGAACATCCTTTCCTTGTTCTTGACGTTAGCAGGAAAGGTTGTAGTTACTTGCCATTAAGTATGATGTTAGCTGTAGGTTTTTTGTAAATCTTCTTTTCAGGTTGAGGAAGTTACCTTTTATTCCTAGTTTGCAGAGAGTTTTAGTAATGAACGGGCATTGGTTTTTGTCAAATGTTTTTCCAGTATCTTTTGATAAGATCATGCAAGCTTTTCTTCTTTAGCCTGTTGATATGATAAATTATGTTAATTGATTTTTGCATGTAGAACCAGACTTGCATATCTAGGATGAATGTCACTTGGTCCTGGTATGTAATTATTTTTACACTTTGTTGGAATCGACCTGTTAATATTTTGTTGAGGATTTTTGCATTTTTGTTAATGAGATATATTGTCTTTTTTTTAATATTGTCTTTATCTAGTTTTGTATTAGGGTAATGTTAACCTTACAGAATGAGTCTGCTTCTATCTTTTCCTTTATGTCTTTTGAAGCAAGAAATATGTTGTCTGCATGACAAATCTTAATTTATACCTTGCTTATTTTGAGAATGCTGAATAATGAAAAAGTTAAGTTGTGATTAGGTCAGAGTCAACTCTCAGAAGAGTCTACCAAACAGGAGGAGAGAAGCAGAATTTGACTATGTTCTAGGACCTGTCCCAAAAAACAGAAAGTTTTTTATTCTTAAGTAATAATATTTGATATGTTCGTATTATTTTTTACTCTTTAAAAAGTACATTGAATGTATTTTCTTAAAATATATTCGCTGAAGTGCCCAGTTTATACTTCAGATATATCAGTGATACGGATAGAATTCTGAATTTTACCACTTGTACTCTTTCAGAATAGCTTAATAATAAACTTTAGATTTATTAAACTCATTTGGTGATAGCAAGGTCCTCCATTTTGTTTTGTGTTAGACCTCTTTTCTTTATTTGCATATGTGGGTAATCATATTACTTGCATACTTTCTATAAGGATTAGGTTCTTGCTGAAATTGTGGTCCTTTCATAGAGGACCAGGTTAAGGCTGGACCTTGGTTCTTCCTGTCATATAGCTTGTTCATAGAGTACAAAGCAACATGGTTCATCATAGTAAGTAAGAAATCTGGAATGTAAACATAATTGTAATAATTCATTGTAAAAGGTATAATTTCTCCCCAGTTTTTTGCTGAATGGCAAGGAGTGGGGGATTCCTATTTGATTTTTTTTTAAAAAGCTATAGAAAGCAACATATACTATCAATTTTCTTCAGGGAAAACATAATACAGTGCGATAAATAAGGTCTCACATATCTTGACCATGTAAAAATATCTGGACAAGTAAAGTTTAATCTAGTAAAATGAGGTACTCTTGACTCAAGAATGGTCCACTGCTATCTAAGAGGCTCATGTGAGTATAATGAGCTTATTCAGGGGATCAGTATGTGGAAGAAAGAGGGAGAGCCAAATTTATCCAACAGTTGGTAGGATTTTTGGATGAGTTTCATTGCTAGTTAAATGAAACTTTAGTTAGTACCTCCCTCCTAAGAACATATGTTTTCTTCTAAATAAAATGATGATAATGAGTAAAACAAGGTTAGTTGGTAGAAAATGTAATACACTGTTTAGTACAGTTAAACAGTGCATCATGAGTAAAAGACTATAACATAAGTAAAAAGGTACTTAAAATATTTGTTGAATTAATGAATTTAGAATACTGCTTTTTATCTTCTGAACTTAGAAGTTGGAGGAAGACACCCTTGAGAGGACTTTCTGAATTATTGAGCCTTAGTTTTTACAGCTAAAGATTTTCCGGTCAGATACGTCTTTAGTAGCGATAGATAACTTTTTTTTAATGAAAAAATGTTTCAGACTTCTGGGTAAGCAAGAATTACATTTATTTCATCTAGGTAATTTCAAAATTCATAATTGGTAGAATGTGATTAATGAGGGTTTTGCTATAGTGATCCTCTCCTATTATAATTAAAAGTAATTGGCTAAACTTAAATTACTCCTTAGGCCTCATGTTTCATTGTTCTAATTATTCAAAGAAAAAGGTAGGTTCTTTGAGTATGAGAAACAAGAAATAATAAATGTTGGATATTATTTTTGTTCTCAATTTTAAACAGTGTTGGAGAAATCAGCATGTTAAAACAACTGTTGATGATAGCTTTTGGAATAAAGTTGCAGTGGAAGGAAGCTACGGCTGCAAAATCGTTAAAATCTTCAAGATAAAATTAAGAAGTAATGTATCTCAATAGCAACTCCTGATAGCAGGTGTCAATTTAAAGCTACTTCTCATTTCTGCTTCAAAAGTTATATACTAATAAAAGTGGAATGGTCTTGAAAGCATCTTCTACTTTTAAAAATTAAGTGTGTAGGGACAGGATTAGAAAACATTGTTGGTTTTACAATAGGTTTGGAACTAGCTCCTCAATTTTTTTTCATTTCAGTTAAAGGTGGCATACTCTCCTAGGCTCAAAACCTGTCTTATTCTGTATCTAATGATTTTTCTTCTTTTATTTCTGACTACTAACAGTCTAAAACCCAGATCCTCATCAATTCTTAAGTGGTAAATTATAGGTGCTCCTAAAAGAGTCCTATATCTGGTTTTCCCATTATTTTTAGTCCGTCCAGCAGTTAGCTAACATATTATTCTTCCTTGGCTCGTAGTTTTCATTAGACACTTGATATTAAATCAGCTATTTTTCTTACTATACTGTTTTATAAAATACTGTGATGTAACAAGTATAACTAACATATTTAATTTTGTGTATGATGAAAGTGTATATTCTGTTTTTAAATTAGACTTATTCTAACTGGATAAAACTTTCAAGATGGTATTTTTGAATGTAAAAGGGTATTTTATATACTAAATAGGAGTTGAAAAATTGCTGAAGCCATGGTTCTTTTAGAGCTATGTTAAAGAAATAGATGCTTCCCAAGGTACAGGTTGAGCATCCCTAATCCAAAATCTGAAATGTTCCAAAATCTGAAACATTTTGAGCACCAACATGACATCACAAGTGGAAAATTTCACATGTAGGTACTTAAAAACACTTTAATGCACAGAATTATTTAAAGTGTTACATAAAATTGCCTGCAGGCCATGTGTATAAGGTATATATGAAACATAATGAATTTCATGTTTAAACTTGGGTCCTATCCCCAAGAGATCTCATTACATGTATGCAGTATTCAGATGTTTTTGAAACTGGAAACACTTCTGGTTCCAAGCATTTCAGATGAGGGATGCTCAACTTCTAACTGTGGTCTTATGAATAGTGATATTTATTTGGTTTGCTGGCCGTAGCCTGGCATTAGGCTCCAACAGGTACCATCTGGTGTCAGTTGGAGTTGCTATTTGAAGACCCCTTTCAGGTGCCAAAAGATAAAATTAAAGGTGTGGAAAAAATATTGTAATGTCACTTCACTTCAGTGATAATGTTCCTTTTCTCAGATTCTGGCAGTGTCACACAGTTATCCCCTACATCAATGGTTCTCACCTTAAGTATACATGGAGCTTGGTCTAGAACCTTACCATCTTTAACTCAACAGACTGTTTTCTGTTTTTGTTTTTGTTTCCAAATGCAGGGTTGACTCTAGCTACTAACCTGTGTATTATTTTTACTTATTTGCTCTTTTTTCTTTTCCTATGCTTGCATCTCCCAAATTTGCCTTCCCCAGTTTTCAGAGTAATCTGTAATTTTCTGTTCTTACTCAACCAATTCTGAATAGTTAAAATGCAAAATGCTATTAGTTGCTATGGGACATACAGAGAAATATAAGATATGATCCCTGTCTTCAGGGAGCTTATGGTGTGACTGAATAGACAAGATGTAAGCATAGAAAACTGAAATAGTGTAAGAAACAGTTCAAGAAAGATCATGATGCAGTAAATGGCTCTTTGGTTAATAATAATAATTACTAGCATAGAGAATAGAACTCTGAATTCAGAGGAAGGACTAACTCACCATGAACTGGGTATATTAAGAAGGTTTTCATGGTGAAGGAAGGATTCATTCTGGACATTGAAGGATTAATTGGTTTGAGCTAGATAGGGAAGAAGGTAGACATCCATTCTAAATAGAATAGTCGCTGGTTCTAATCTTCTCTCTTAACTCCAACATGAATCATATCTTTTTTAAAAAAAAATTCCTATGCTTATGGAGTGTAACATTGGCTCAGACAAGTCACCTGAGTGAATTATTCACTTATTTTATCTTGGGGTCAAAGAAGCTCATGTGAGGGTTCCTCATTCCCTAAAATTCCCCTTTTATGTTATATAAGATGGTAAACAAGAAGGCACTTTAGAAATAATGTAGTCGAACCTGTAATCTAGTAAAAACGTCTCTTCTAGAGGCAAATAATTTCCTTATTGGAAATGTCTGATATAAAAATATTTTTTTCTGTTCAAATTAAATGTCTTCTCATCACTTTAAGCTATTGATCCTAGATTTGCTTTCAAAGAACTCTTTTAACCTCATTCCAAACAAGGAAATGATAATGGCAAAACAGTTTAACCAAATCTACCTTTTTGGTTTCTGTTCCAGTTTGTGCTTATAGCAGATAAAAAGCATACTTAGGTGTATGTTGTGATGATATATTGATATTTCGAGGCCAAAAATAATGCTTAAGAGTTACTGAATTAATAAGAGCCCTGATACTTAGGGAGAACTATAGATTAAGTAAATCTATATTGATTTACTCTGTAGACAAAACTGAAAATATGTAAAGAGTCTTATTATTTCAGGGTATTAGGAGCACCTGGTTCATTACTTTTGCATGCCCTAGCTGGAAGTCATCCACTGTGAAGGTGTCTCTTTCAGAAGTATCTATTTCATTAATACTATCTATCCTATGTATAATTTCAGTATATTATATCCTTTTATGTCTTATTTGGCGTTAGGATGTTCTTAGCAGAATTTTTTACGTGTGCCTGACTTTCACCAAGGACAAATTTACATAAGATCCAGGCTTTGGATCCTTTTAGTCTTTGCATTTCAATTTTTATCCAACTTCTCTGATTTTTTTTTTTTTTTTAGTGCAATAAAGTTGTAAACCATGGCTGAAAAATATTTAAAATCTTCAAATGACTCTGTTGCAATATTTCTAAGTTTGTGGTATGTTTGTTTGTTCCCATATAAAGTAAATTATCAATCAAAGGTAATTATATTCAGGTGTATAGTTTGCGTAATTTTTTTTTTATTAATAGAAAAGTTTATAATCTTTATAATCATATTTATTAAAATGTTTATAATAATGGATAAATTGTGAAGTGTAGGGAACAACTATTTTTATCCTCATTGCTTCTGTATGGAAATTCAATCAAGTGAAATTTTGTGGAACTTTCTATTTATATCTTTCTCTTAAGGTACCTTTTTATAATATGCAATTACTGTCCTGGCTCAAACCATGCCTGTATTAATATATTTTAGGTATTACCTTTAGAATTCTTTTCTAAAGGAAATCAATAAATTACTTGCTTCATCCTCTTCCACTTTGATATTAAAAGCTATTTTTAAGTCCTGTGTTTCTATGTGATATTGTTAGGTACTTTAGAATGTTCTTTAGGAGTGTTCATTTACATCATTGTAATCCGTATGATATTGTATTATATTAGGTGTATAGACCACAAAATAAAAACATTGAAAATTATGTTGGAAAAAAGTAAACTTAGAAAAAACAGACTTAAGTCTTTACCTGTCAGTCCATCTTTCAAATAGTTTGTCGAACCTCACTTCCTCTAACATTTTTTCAGATATGGAAAAGGAGAGTTCACAACTTCTCCTGAAATTTACTTTTGGAACTCAAAGGAATCCCTCTAATTTTTCACTCCAAATGTATCCTCAGCTCTTCCTCTCCCTACTTAAAACAAACTTATGTATATTATTGTCACATTTAAATATAAGTGCAGTCCCTCTTATTAAATGTTTTATAATATTCTATTCATTCTAATTGAGTTTGTTTAAATCCAGGTTTGTAGCATAAACCTCAAATTACCACACACACACAAATCCAAGTTTTCCTATTGTTGGCTTTTTTTTTTTTTTTTTTTTTTTCTGAGACGGGTCTTGCTGTGTCATCCGGGCTGGAATGTAGCAGCACATTGTAGAAACCAGCTCTCACTGTGTTACCCAAGCTGGTCTCGAACTTCTGAGCTCAAGCAGTCCTCCCACCTCAGCCTCCCAAAGTGGGATTACAGGTGTGAACCACCGTGCCCAGCCTTGTGTTAGCTTTAAGCAGGATAGAAAAATGCATATTAAAATTATGAGCTACCACTGTACATGCACTAGATTGACTGAAATTAAAAAGGTTGACTGTACCAAGTTTGGGTGAGAATATGGTGAGAAATCAACATAGATAGATTTAATCTATGGCTTCTTTTAAATATTAGGGCTCTTATTAAATCAGTCTTAAGCTTTCTTTTTGGACATTGTACAGCTATTCTTTTTATTTGCCATAAGGTCAAACTGGAACAGAAACCAGAACGGTAGATGTGGTTTAACTATTTTGCCATTATTATTTCCTGGCTCCCTATCTTCACCTAGAACTCTGTTGGTGGAAATGTAAAATGGTTAAACTGCTTTGGAAAACAATTTTGTAGTTTTTTACAAAGCTAAACATATAACCCAACCATTTCACTCCTAAGTATTTACCCAAGAAAAACAAAAACATCCACACAGAGACTTGTATAAAATGTTCATAAGTTACTTTATTTATAATAATCAAAGCCAGAATATTACCCAAATTTCCATAAACAAGTGCAACAACATGGATGAATCTCAAGCATCTCAATCATTAGGCTGAACAAAAGAAGGCAGACAATAGTTACTACTCTACGAATCCATTTATATAGAATTCAGCAAGCAAATTAATCTATGGTGACAGAAAGGTCAGTGGTCCTTGGAAACATGAAGGGAGGAAGGGGTTACAACAGGGCACAGAGAAAATCTGGGGGATGATTGTGATGATTTCACAGTATTAAGCCTTGTTAAAACTGTTTTAAACCTAATCAAATTTTACACCAGTATGTGCAGTGCATTAGTTTTCTGTCACTGCTTAACGAATTACTACATATTTAGCAGGCTAAAACATCTCTAGTAATTATCTTATAGTCCTGTAGGTCAGAAGTATGAGTAGGCTTGGCTGGGTTATCTGCATAGGGACTCAAAAGTCCAAAATTATGGCAGTGACAGCTACATTTCTTTTCTGCTGGCTCTGGGGAACAATCAGCTTACAAGCTCATTCAAGTTCCTTGTAGTTGTACAATCTTAAGCTTCCCTTTTCATATCTAATAAGTACAGAGGCAGATTCTATTTTTCCTGATGGATATAATTCTTCAATGAATTGTGAATTGTTTCTCTTGGACTGTGAAGACAAAATGAAAGTTTGGAAGAATTTTGATAACACAGACATATATGAAATAATAACAGAATCCCAATTTAAGGAGAGTAGTTAGCCAGAGTAAGTTTTTGTTGGATTTAATATTATTGTTCCTGGTGTCTAGGTTCCTGTCTTCTTCCTGGGTGTCAGAAAAAGGTTTCTAGCTCCTAGAACTGCTTTCAGGTTCCCTCCATCTTTAAGCCAGCAGTAACTGCCACATCTCCCTCATGCTTCAAATCTTTGCCTCCTTTCTCTGTTGTCAGCTGGAGAAAGCTTCACTTTCAAAGGTCTCATGTGTTTAGGTTAAGCCCACCCATATAATCTCCCAATTTTAAGGTCAGCTGATAATTGACCATAATTATATCTTTAAAACCTTTCTTAACATGTAATATAATCATAGGAATAGTGCTAGGGACTGGATATCATTTGGCCATCTTAGAATTCTGCCTGCCACATGCTATATGTTGTGCTTCACTTAATACCTCAATAAAGTTTGTATTTTTTTTTTTCCAAAAAACAGAACAAAAAGATATAATAATATATGCATGTAGTGGGATGGTTGTGACACCCAAATAAGATGTAAGTTGATTTTTCTCACTGATTTGATTTGGCATAGCATTTCTACGTCCAAATGGGGAAATAGAACTAAGATAATAATATACTTACCACTTTCTCTATATTTTTTATTTTCTTTCATCTATGATGTTAAGAAACAGTAGAAAGGTGAGGATGTAGCTAAAAATCAAACATAATAGAGGTGATTTTGTAAGTTTTTAAAGTTCACTCAAAATTGTGATTAATATTGTGATTTTATGTATGTCTACAAAGTAGTATTTAAAAATTACTATTACTTTATTAAACTTGTACAAGAGATGAATCAATGTAAGTGTGCATTTTGTTGATCCTATTGTTTAGACCAATCTTGGAATTCTTGAGTTTATAGAATTCTCGTATTACAGGATGTAGGAAATAACTGTTTTTGTGACATGTAGGATGCTTTACCTCCACATTGTTTATTTCCTAGAAAGGATTCAATCAAGAGTAATACATTTAATATTTTATTATTTTTATTTATGACCAAAGGTTTTAGAAATTAAAAATTTTAGTAGACTAGATGAAACTTTAGAATGAAATGTGGTTAGTCTTGCTTGGATCCTCAAATTTACTAGTGTGTAATACCAAGTGTTACCAAGAATGTCAAACAGCTGGAACTCTCATAAGTTGCTGATGGGAGTATAAGTTAGTTCAAGCACTTTGAAAACTATTTGACAATATTAACTAAAGCTGTATGTATGTATGTGTGTATATACCCTGTAACCCAGTGGTTTACTCTCTTTAGTCATTCCACATCTACTCCATAATACACATTAAAATCTCTTTAAGATCAAATGTTTGTCATCTTTTACTTTTTTTTTTGTTGAGACAGATTTCACTCTTGTTGCCCAAGCTGGAGTGCAATGGTGTGATCTCAGCTCACTGCAACCTTCGTTTCCTGGGTTCAAGTGATTTTTCCTGCCTCAACCTTCCAAGTAGCTGGGATTACAGGCTCGTGCCACCAAGCCTGGCTTGTTTTTTGTATTTTTAGTAGAAATGGGGGTCTTACCATGTTAGCCAGGCTGGTCTTGAACTCCTGACGTAAGGTGATCCACCCGCCTCAGCCTCCCAAAGTGCTGGGATTACAGGCATGAACCACCATGCCCAGCCCTTTTACTCCTTTTTAAGAAGACTATTTGTTCCTCATTGACTACCAAAGTTCAAAATCTTCAATTTGATTGCTTTTTAAAAAATCTTTTATTCCTACTTCTGTTTTCCTTTCAAGCAAATGTCCTTATTTTTCCTCTCTTATTCTTGACTTAAAATATCCTCTGTCCATGCCATTTTGTTTGTGATGGACGTCAGTGCTGTCCAATACAACTTTCTGCAGTGAAGGTAGTGTTCTGTAACTACCCTGTCCAGTAAGGCTATTGAGCACTTGAAATGTGGCTAGTGTGACTGAGGAACTGATTTTTAAATTACTTACTTCGTTTTAATTTAGCCACCTGTGGCTAGCTAGTTAATTTATTGGACGCAATGGTCTGAATTACTGCCTTTCTTTAACCTCTTTGGCTTGTTTTGATTTCATTCTCTCAAATGCATAATAATTTACCTTAGTCTACTTTAGACCTCAGCTATATGTTCATTTTTATTGTTTTACATTTTTTGTTACATATTTTTGCTTCCTGATTATTTTGTAAGCTTCTGGTTGGTGAAGCTATTTTACTTCTTTTCTTTTCCTTTCACTTTCTATATTTTAACTATAATATATAATCTGTAAATATTTATTGAAGGAAGTAGTCATCTGGGAATTGAGGAACATTATTTGGAGCTTCAAAATACCATTGAAAATCTTTTAGGGTATTCTGAAATTTGGGAGGCCAATTTGTCAAGAATACAAAATAGATTTAAAAACAGTAACAAGGCCGGGCATAGTGGCTCACACCTGTAATAGGAGGCTGAGGCAGGAGGATTGCTTGAGCTCAGGAGTTCGACACCAGCCTGGGCAGGCAAGATAGGGAGACCCCGTCTCTGCAAAATAATAATAATAAATAATAATAATAATCAGTAACAGATTAAGAGGGTGGCAGGGAGCTGAGGGATAAAAGACTACATATTGGGTACAGTGTACACTGCTCAGGTGATGGGTGCACCCTAATTCCAGAAATCACTACTAAATCACTTTTCCATGTACCCTGGAAACTTGAAACAAAAAATTAAAATATGTATACTGACAGAAATACAGTAGAGCAAGCAGTAGATGCAAAATCTGAAAACAAAATCTAGTCTCATCTCCGCCATTAATTTTGTGAACTTAGAGAAGTTTCTTACCTCTTTCAGGTAAGTTTGCTAATCTACAAAAATGAGATATGAATTAGTCGGTGTTTTAATATCTCTTCCAGGTTGAGATTCCTTTTCCTTTTGTTTTTCTTTCCTTTTTTTTTTTTTTTTTTTTTTTTTTGACAGAGTCCGCCTCTTCCATGCTGTCTTCTACAGAACTACAGAAAGAAGATGACATTTCATGTGAATTGTGGGGCATTGGAAGGTGAAATGCTAGGAATATTGTGTTTACCCTGGCTCTCTAGTCTAGAAGTCGGGTGGACTGAAGTTACAGGGCATAGAGAATGGCAGCGATATAGGGGTACAAAGCAATTAAGGAAATCTAAGATTTCTCCTTGGGACTGAAATAGGTAAAGTGGGCATATGCCATATAGAATAATGAAATATAAGGGAAAAAATGAAGGGGGAAAAAAAAGGAAAACCTCTAAATGTTCTCTTGCTTTCGCAATTAATTTTGGCTTTAAAACTCATCATTCTCCCACTACCCCGTCCCAAATACCATTACTCTCTCCATCAGCCGTTACTTGGTTGTACACGTTACTGGAGTTAGTCATAAATCTTTTCCTAATCCCATAGACTTTGTGGATAGGGAGTCATATATTGATATAATTGATCTGCTTTAGGAATAATTTTCAGTTTTTGGCTGACTGTAGAAAGTTTCTTAAGCCAAGAACTTGTGCTTCACCCCTTCTGGTGATCCAATCAATCATCAACCTGTTTCCTTCTACCTCCAGTATGTATCTTGAGTTGACATGCTTCTGTATCACTGTCACATAGTCCAAGTGACTACCATCTCTGTCACTGAACTACTTTATTCATCTTCTGTATGGCCCATCTGCATTTATTCTGCCATTCCCCGCTACCCAAGTCTCCATAGAGCAATTAGAATGAATAGTCATTCCTGATCTTGGCACTCCTTTGCTTAAAACCTTTCAAAGGTTTTCCATTAGGACAACATAGAAAATTGTCAATATGACCTTCAAGGTCCTACCTGATCTAACCCCTGCTAACCCTGGAGTCTGTCATTGCACTTCACCCATGATGGCCTGCTCTCATTATTATTCCCTGTTCACCTTTCATTCTAAGAATGAAAACACATGCACAAGCTTCAGTTTCCCCAGCTTAGCTAGCTTAGCTAATGATCCTTTTGTTCTTAATTTAAATGTTACTTCCTTAAGGAAACAGGTCCCTTTTATAGCGTTCCCTACTTTTACTTCATTACACTTATAAGTGTAATTAGATACTAGATTCTAGGAGATACGTGGGGAATTGTTTGGTTTTGCTCACCCCTTTATCTTTAGCACTTGGCACACAGTACTTGCTTCACTGATATTCAGTAAATGGTTGATGAGATGAATGAATGAATGGATGGTGGTGTGTCAGTACTGCCATTTTTCATATAAAGTACAATGTATTTGATAGGTATATGTTTTTAGAAATATTTTCAATATGAAGAACACAGTCTTGTTTTTCTAGTAGCTTAATTCTGCATTTGTGGTTTAGATGCCTCAAACTTCATTTTTAACATCTTTTAAACCACTAAAAATAAACTTGGTGGTTGGGTGCAGTGGCTCGTATCTATAATTCTAGCACTTTGAAAGGCTAAGGGGGGAGGATTACTTGAGCCCAGGAGTTTGAGGCCAGCCCGGGCAACATGGCAAAACCTCGTCTCTTCAAAAAATTTAAAATTAGCCAGGTGTGATGGCACACCCTGTAGTCCCAGCTACTTGGGAGACTGAGGGTGGGAGGATCGCTTGAGCCAGGAGGTCGAAGCTGCAGTGAGTTGTGATCATTCCACTGCATTCCAGTTTGGGTGACAGAATGAGACCTTGTCTCAAAAGAAAAATAATACAGTAATAACCTTGGTGCAATATTATGCTTGTATAGTGATTTGTCAAGTAAGTTTCAGTAGTGGTTATATTAATTTAAAGGAAATAATATTTTCTTTGAGAGTAACATGGAATCACATAAGAAAATACTACTATTTAGTGGATTTTATTACTAGCATGACTATACAGAGTCTTCTTTCCACTCTATAGGTGTCTAATACTATTGATTATTTCATTAGCATACAGTTTTCTTGACTCTATCAGAAATGTTGGTGTTATGAATTGCTGAGTGTGTAGGTTATTTCTTCATTTCCTTTTTGCTTTAGTTTGCTTAGCAATGTGTTATTTTCAACTTTACTAGCCTATCAAAATTTAATGCTGTGCTGTTGTGACTTCAGGTGACGTAATTTTTTTTTTTTTTTTTTGAGACGGAGTCTCGCACTGTTGCCCAGGCTGGAGTGCAGTGGCATGATCTCAGCTCACTGCAAGCTCCGCCTCCCAGATTCACGCCATTCTCCTGCTTCAGCCTCCCAAGTTGCTGGTACTACAGGCGCCCGCCACCATGCCCGGCTAATTTTTTGTATTTTTAGTAGAGACGGGGTTTCACCATGTTAGCCAGGATGATCTCCATCTCCTGACCTTATGATCCACCCTCCTCAGCCTCCCAAAGTTCCGGGATTACAGGCATGAGCCACCACACCCAGCCTCAGGTGACATAGTTATTTATGTATTTATTTTTGGTAAAGATAACACTGTTCTTAGGGCAGTTTTTTTAAAGCAAGAGCCAGAGTACCTCAGAGCAAATAACTGGAGATGTTCAGCATGATGAATAGTTCTTTAGTCCTGTGAGTACCTAAATTGGTTTTGTCATTTTCCTATGAATCTCCTTTAGACATTCATGAGTAGTGAGTAGTTTTAAAGTTTGCTGCTCACAACAAAGGGGGAAATTTATGATTTCTATATTTCTGAGGTCGCTTTGCACAAGAAGCACAAGCTTCTTTTTCACTAGTAAGTGAAGTTATTTTTAACTTCAGTTTTTTAGTTTACAGTAGTGAAACAGTTTGAGATAATGTGCATTATAGATTTAGAGAAAGATAAGTTATAAAATTCTGTTTCTGATGTACTTCTAAACAATAACCTTTTAAATTTATTTTATATTAAATCACTGTTTAAAGACCTGTGGTTTTGTATAATTGAAATATGGTTTTAAAATTAGATATATTTTTTAATGTGCAGTTCTTCATGCATTCTTATTTAAAATTTTTATATTTAATAGTATCTGCCACAATTATATTTTGTCATTGGCATAGGAATTTATTAAGGAAATTATTTCTATGAAGAGCAAAGCTCTATTTAAACGTTCTCATACTCAAATTATTTAACTGGTCAATTGTGCAAAATTAAGTGACTTCTATTCTTAAGAACAGAGGACATAAGTATTTGCCCTCCCCAAAATTCTTAATATATTTGAAACATTGAAATTGTTTTTATTAGAATACTTATTTTAACCTGTTCCTTTAGGTCACATAATATAATCCTTTAGTTTGAATAAGTATTTAATACTATATTATGAAAATTGATCGTCGGCAAAGCCTGAGTCCTGTCGTCTCGCCTTCCTCCCATACAGCATGAGCTTCACCACTCGCTCCACCTTCTCTACCAACTACCGGTCCCTGGGCTCTGTCCAGGCGCCCAGCTACAGCGCCCGGCCGGTCAGCAGCGCGGCCAGTGTCTATGCAGGCGCCGGGGGCTCTGGTTCCCGGATCTCCGTGTCCCGCTCCACCAGCTTCCGGGGCGGCATGGGGTCCGGGGGCCTGGCCTCAGGGATGGCTGGGGGTCTGGCAGGAATGGGAGGCATCCAGAACGAGAAGGAGACCATGCAAAGCCTGAACGACCGCCTGGCCTCTTACCTGGACAGAGTGAGGAGCCTGGAGACCGAGAACCGGAGGCTGGAGAGCAAAATCCGGGAGCACTTGGAGAAGAAGGGACCCCAGGTCAGAGACTGGAGCCATTACTTCAAGATCATCGAGGACCTGAGGGCTCAGATCTTCGCAAATACTGTGGACAATGCCCGCATCGTTCTGCAGATTGACAATGCCCGTCTTGCTGCTGATGACTTTAGAGTCAAGTATGAGACAGAGCTGGCCATGCGCCAGTCTGTGGAGAATGACATCCATGGGCTCCGCAAGGTCATTGATGACACCAATGTCACTCGACTGCAGCTGGAGACAGAGATCGAGGCTCTCAAGGAGGAGCTGCTCTTCATGAAGAAGAACCACGAAGAGGAAGTAAAAGGCCTACAAGCCCAGATTGCCAGCTCTGGGTTGACCGTGGAGGTAGATGCCCCCAAATCTCAGGACCTCGCCAAGATCATGGCAGACATCCGGGCCCAATATGACGAGCTGGCTCGGAAGAACCGAGAGGAGTTAGACAAGTACTGGTCTCAGCAGATTGAGGAGAGCACCACAGTGGTCACCACACAGTCCGCCGAGGTTGGAGCTGCTGAGACGACGCTCACAGAGCTGAGACGTACAGTCCAGTCCTTGGAGATCGACCTGGACTCCATGAGAAATCTGAAGGCCAGCTTGGAGAACAGCCTGAGGGAGGTGGAGGCCCGCTACGCCCTACAGATGGAGCAGCTCAATGGGATCCTGCTGCACCTGGAGTCAGAGCTGGCACAGACCCGGGCAGAGGGACAGCGACAGGCCCAGGAGTATGAGGCCCTGCTGAACATCAAGGTCAAGCTGGAAGCTGAGATTGCCACCTACCGCCGCCTGCTGGAAGATGGCGAGGAATTCAATCTTGGTGATGCCTTGGACAGCAGCAACTCCATGCAAACCATCCAAAAGACCACCACCCGCCGGATAGTGGATGGCAAAGTGGTGTCTGAGACCAACGACACCAAAGTTCTGAGGCATTAAGCCAGCAAAAGCAGGGTACCCTTTGGGGAGCAGGAGGCCAATAAAAAGTTAAGAGTTCAAAAAAAAAAAAAAAAAAAAAAAAAAAAGAAAATTGAAAATTGTATTTCTATAACATAATTTTTTAGTTAATGTCATTTTAAAAATACTGGAACACCTTTAAATGATCATAAATTATTTCATTGACCATGAATGTAAAGAATCACTTGTCATTGATGAGGTAATAAAATACTTTTCTTATGTTCTTTATATAACCCATAAAGCAATTATTAACTATTAATATAATTATTTTTGTGACATCTTAAAATAAGCAGCTATTTTATTTTTCTCTGAATTGTTAACTACAAGGAGTCCTTTAAACATTTTAAATAAACTTTACTGGCCATTTTTGAGTTCTGAAATCAGAATTTAGATAGTGTACTTTTCTGATTTCTAAATTTGTAAAATTATGACATCTGATCTTGGGTTATTTTTAAGACTTTATATATTGCTTGTACTCATCCATGTATGTGCCTCATTTTGAATCAAGAGAAGGCATTCTTAAACTAACAGAATATATTATTAATATTAGTAGTAGTCATCAAAATAAACTTTTAATTAAGAATTCTGTCAAACATTTTGCTGTGGTTAGATTTCAGTAGTTTCGTTTCCCTTGCCTTCCTAAAAGAGGGCTTTCAATATAAGATATTGTGATATCGTATAAACAGTATTGTGGCTCATTTTATTTTTAATGTTAAAATCTATATCAGGATTTAAACGTATACCCATGAAAAGGTTTTTTTTTTTTTTTAAATTAAAAACATCATTAAGATTTAAGCTAAGTTATTTGTTCTTAAAAATTATTTTAAAATCTTTTTAGGAGATATATTCTTTAGTTTACATACTCTTTGATGTTTGCTTCAGCAATTGACAGTTTAATTGATAAGAACATAGGAAAATAAGCGAAGAAACCTGGGAATTGCTTTAGTTTTTTTTTTACATCATTGGGGAACCAAATTACTTTTGGAACTACATGTGTTATATAATAGTTGGGAAATTCAAAAATTGGTTATTTTATGTTTTAGCACAGTATAATTTAGCCCTTTTTAATAAAAGTTTCCCCTTATTAAGCAAGTTAGGCACTGATGGATTAAAAGATGTTAAAATATATGTAATTGGTTCATTCTATGCAATGTTTAAATTCTTAAACAGTGTATCATTTGCAGCATTAAAAATACTGAGATGAATTTGATTTTATATTTGCTTGATAATTAAATCATATCTATTAGCATTTAGGGTTTCTTTTGGTTTTTAATTTTTTAAAAATTACTTTCTAGCCTGACAAAGGATTCCATGAAAAAGATGGTGTTGGGATTGCTCTAAAATGGAAATCAGGCAGTTTTCTCAGGATTTAGGAGATAAAGTTATTAGGCTTTATTTTACTTTCTGCCACTAAGATTTTGATAGTTGAGTTAGATAAATGACATTAGAAATCACCAAGGAATAAGGTAAAGAAATAAGAAAATGAATTTGGTGTTGAAACTGAAGTAAAAAGAAAGGACGAGGAAAGGTTTTCTCTCTAAAAAGCTTTTGCATCATACCTAAAGGCACTATTTTAATCACAATGAAAGCCTTTTTTCTTTTCAGATTTGGATAATATTTCAAAACTAGTTTGTATGCTGTACATTCCTTTCATCAAAATGTGTGTGATTGCTATACCCTAGAACTCAGAGCTAGCCCATAAAGATGAAGAAATGAATAAGATACGATCCATCCATGCTTTTTCTTGGGGGAGTGAAACAAGCAAGCCTATGTTTCCACAATACATTTGTAAGATATTATTTTTCTCAAATGTATTTCTTTTCCATGCACATACAAAAAAGCAAATCCTTAGAATCATGATTAAATAGTTGCTTTAGAAAAGTGTGTGTGTGAGGCGGGCGGATCACGAGGTCAGGAGTTCAGAACCAGCCTGACATGGCGAAACCCTGTCTCTACTAAAAATACAAAAATTAGCCAAGCGTGGCGGCATGCTCCTGTAATCCCAGCTACTCAGGAGACTGAGGCAGGAAATTGTTTGAACCTGGGATGCAGAGGTTGCAGTGAGCCGAGATCGTGCCATTGCATTCCAGCCTGGGTGGCAGAGCGAGTCTCTGACTCAAAAAAAAAAAAAAAAAAAAAGTGTATGTGTCTATCTTCCTGCAGCAACCTATTTTTTCTTTTTTGGCTTCCTTAAAGCTTGTGATTTTGTTATTTCTTCCATTTACGTATTGATTAACTGTTGAGCATCTTCTGTGTTCTAGATCTTGGAGATATAAGTTGAGTAAGGCAAGATTTTTGCCTTCTAAAAGCTGACATTCAGGCATGGACGTGTAAACAAATAAGTACAGTATAGTAAAGTATAATCGGTATTAATTAGGTAGATGCACTTGTGGATCCAAGTTGAGGGCATCAAAGAGTAGATGGCTCCATTTACCTGAGGGATTCAGTTAGTCTTCAGAAAAGAGTTACTGCTTGAGTCTAGTCTTGAACGATTGTGTATTCTCTATTAGGATAAAAAAGTGAAATACATCCCAGGCAGAGAGCAGCATGAGGAAAGGCAGGACTATAAAACAGCAAGATGTATTTAGAGTAATTAGAGTATAATGTAGGAGTGTAGTGAGAAATGAGGGTAGAAGTAAGGAGGGGAGGCTAAATCCTGAAGACCTCGTATGTTATGTTTGGACTTTACCCTGAAAACAAGGAACCAAGAAAGGGTTTGATTTTGCAGAAGGACATTTCCAGATTCAAATTTTTTATAATACAATAGTCGCCCTCTCATTCATGCTTTTGCTTTCTGTGGTTTTAGTTACCAGTAGTCAGCCATGGCCCAAAAATATTAAATGGAAAATTCCAGAAAAAAAATTCATAAGTTTTAAATTGCACATCATTCTGAGTAGCATGATGAAATCTTGTGCCATCCTGCCTGGAATGTGATTCATCCTTTTGTCCAGCATATCCACACTGTATATGCTTCCTTCTCATTAGTCATCAATATCCTCAGCTCCTGACTTTCAACCATTGACATTGTCATGTCTCCTTCTGACATAGCCTAACACTATGTCACAGTGCCTATATCATTCACCTCAGTTCATCTCATCCTGTAGGCATTTTATCATTTCACACCATCACAAGAAGGGTGAGTTCAGTGTTGTGAGTTGAAGAAACACACTCAGTGTGTTTTTCCTCTGCTCTCACACCACAGCAACAATCAACACAGAATACTTGTGTGATCAGCCAAGCAAGCAATTAATTCTTCGGCAGACTCTGGCTGGGTGTCCTTCAATTCAATTCTGACACTATCTTCCTGGAGATAGTGTCAGATCCCACAGATTGAGGGTTCAGTCCCACAAGACTGCCCCCTCTTGAGATACCAGTTGCAGGTTCAGGCCTCTGGAACTTCTCTTCTTACCCACTTCAAGTTAGGTTCCCATGACTCCCCCTTTGGGTTTGATTAATTTGCTGGAGTGGCTCACAGAACTCAGGGAAGTACTTATACTTACCCATTTATTATAAAGGGTATTACAAGGAACACAGATAAGAATGCATGGGGCAAGGTATAGGGGAAGGGGCATAGAGCATCCATGCCTTTCCAGGAACCTCCATGTGTTTAGCTCTTTGGAAGCTCTCCAAACCCATCCTTATGAGTGTTTAGGGAGGCTTCATTACATAGACATAATTGAATAAACCTTTGGCCATTGGTGTCAACTTAACATTCGGCCTATTTCCCCTCCCTGGATGTTAGGGGGATGGGGCTAAAAGTCCCAACCCTCTAGTCATGCATTGGTCTTTCAGGTGACCAGCCCCCATCCTACAAAGAAGTAACACTTTGGAGATTCTAAGGAATTTAGAAGTTGTATCCCAGAAAACTGGGTGGAAAACCAACCAAATAAATATTTCACAATATTACAAGTACAATTGGATGTTTTGAGAGAGAGCAAGAGGCCACATTCATGCAACTTTTGTTATAGTATATTACTGTAATTGTTCTGTTAGTTATTGGGTTATCCTCTTACTGTGTCTAATTTATAAGTTAAATGTTACAGGTATGTATAGGAAAAAACATAGTATGTATAGGCTCAGTACTATTTGTGGTTTCAGGCACCCACTGGAGATCTTGGAATGTATCCTCCATGGATTGGAGGGGATCTGCTCTATTATTAAAGCAGTGGTGTGGGATGGGTTGAAGACTGGAGGAAGAAAGTCTGTCAACCTGAGATAATCAAAAAGATCAGAATCCAGTTTAAAGAGTTTATTCAAGCAAAAAGCTGGGAATAGCCATTTAGGAGATGCAGACCCAGAGAAATGGGGTCAGTGCTCTGAAGTTAAAAGTTAAGGTTTTGCTTATGAAGGCAGCAGCAGCCCATATGTAGCAGCTGCTGCAAAGATGCTGGCTGCAACGGGGGAGGAGCGGTCAGGGCTGGGAACAGGTGGGAGCCCTGTGCTCTACCAAGTTGGTGGGGTGGGAGCCCTGTGCTTCTGGGCACAACTGCAGCCGCCCAGCCACGGGCTCTGGTCCTGGCCATCCCTGTGCTCTTGGGGGCCTGGGAAGCCTCCTTGCCCCCACAGGCTTGGAAGTGCCTACTCCCAGTCTCTGGCCTCTCCCCCATCCCGGCACCTGCTCCAGGGCAGAGCAAAGTTGTGACTAAGCCCAGGTGGTGTCACAACCTGGCAAACTCAAGACAGTACTGACACACCAACCCCTGCCACCGTGAGCCCCTCCAGACTTTGGGTGCCTATGAGCATGGGAGGAAAACGGAAGTGGGGGCTGAGGGCAGCTCGGCTCAGGCCTGCAGGCACCCCTCAGCATGAACAGCATGGGTGCCATGGACAGCATGTTGATGGTGACAGGAGGCAGACAGGCTCCTGGGTAGAAAGGGGTGGGTCCTGGGTGAAACCTCATCTTCAAGCCGGGAAATGCCTGAAGCCTGGGAGCTGGGCTCTCAGTTCTGTGTACCAGAGTGAGAACTTATGGTGCCTTTTCCAAGCCTACCCATGGCCGCCTATGGACCAAGCAGCATGCACTTCCTACTTTCAGAGCCCGTAAAAACTTCAGACTCAGCCAGATTCACACAGACGTTAGGACTACCAGCTGCAGGAAGGAGCTACCTACTTTGGGTCTTCTCAACTCATTGGGACAATCTCCTTGTGAAGAAGAGCTACCCACTCCTGGTCTCTTCTCTGCTGAGAACTAGACACCCATTGGGATGACTGTCTGTGGAAAGGAGCTACCCACTTTGGGTGTCCTGAGAGCTCTTCTGTCACTCAATGAAGCTCCTCTCCACGGGCTTCATTCTTCCCAGACGTGGGACAGGAACTTTGGACCTGCTGAATGGCAGGACTGGAAGAGCGGTAACACAGAGCTGAAACATGATCCCCACTTGCCACGTTGCAGGCAATGAGAAGAAGAGAAGAGAGAAGGAGAAAAGAGCTGTGGCCCTTTGGAGATCCCAGACCTAGGAGCTTCCTAAGCCAGGGCTGTGACACCTTTTTTGGGGCTCTGCAGTTCCTGGTGTCTCCAAGCTTCTGGGCACCACAGTGTTCCCTGGTTCCTGCTGTGAAAGCCACTTGTGGTATACCTAGTCCAGCCGCAGCCTCTCAGGGAGCCAGCACCTGTGCCAGCACCTGGAGCTGCCTGCCCCACTGCAGCCAGCATGCTTGGCTATGTGCAGTGGCCAGACCCTGTGCTCACTTACACACCCTTTGCCACTCCGTGCTTGGCTCACCCTCGGCAGGTATGGGATCCAGGCTGGTAGTGTGAGCTGAGTGCAATCTACCAGGCTGAGTGAGCGGAACATGCCCAGCAGCCCTGAGCAAAACTCAGACACAGGTGCCACTGGCCACAGAGGTTTCCAGCTGGAAAGGCGACACCCTAAGGATCCTGTGATACTTACATAGGAGGAAAACAGAAATTTAATAGGATTGCAACTTTTTTTTAATAGAAGGCTGGTTTATGAGTTACAGTAATTAGTTACAGTTTGTTTTCTTTTCCACCTGGATTTTCTTTCCTTTACAGCTGTTTTTAAATTTCCTTTCTGGTTTTAAAGAGTATACTTAACATTCCATCTTATGACAGTGTGATAGCCACAAAGTCTGTGTGTGAGAAAGGTCAGAGGGAAGTTAATCCATGATGAAGATCAGCAGTGAAGAGGGAAGAGGTCTTCCCTGGGGTCCTTTCATCATGTGCTACATTTTACAAAACAGTGTAGGTAAGGAAGGAGGCCAATATATAATCAGAGAAACAAAGGTTACAGCTGCACAAGTTACAGCTGCCTGTCACGTGACTGAGGTCCCGTAATCACATTCCTTTAAGGCGCAAAATAGAGTCCAACAGCTTAGATTTTGAATTACCTGTTTTCATAAGTCTAACCAAGTGAGAGAGGACTATGGTTTGAATTAAAGTAGTAGCAGTTAGAATAGAAAAGGATTCAGAACATGAGAGATGTTAATGATAGAATTAATAAGGCTTGATCCTCTTTGGATATAGAGAAGAGACTGCAGTGGTATGGCAGAATTGAAGATGATGCCTAGATTTGAAGAGGAAAATGTAAGGAATTCGGCTTTGAATATTTTGAATTTAATAAGTTTTATGGAACTTCCAAGTAAAAATTTCTAGGCGTCAGTTGCAAATGCATATCTGCAGCTTAGGAGAGAGATTTGAACTCGAATTAAGAAATTTTGAGTTATTCATATATATATATATTTAACATTTCTTATGTGCCAAGCATGTACTAGGCACCAGGGATACTGTACAACACATGAAACCTGCTTTATGACTAATAAAGGAGACAGAAATCAATCATGAAGATACATAATTACAAACTGAGACAAGCGTCATAAGGAAAATTTAGAGGTTGCTGTGAGAAAATTTTAGCAGGAGGACCCCATCTCATTGAGACTGGGGAATCAGGGAATGTTATCATTGGAGCTAAAATTTGAAGAACAAGTAGGAGTAGGGCAAGTAGAATATTTTGGGCAGAAAGAACATTAGCTTTATACCAATAAAAGTATTCAAAGGTTAACAGACTAAGTTAAAGAAAAAGCAAAAGGCAGCAGCTAACTGTATTCTGTGAAGAGAAGTGTCTAAAACAAAGATAGAAGAAGGTTGAAAGGAAAAGCTCTATTACGCAAACACAACCGAAGGAGCTGGTATGGCTACAAAAAATAGACTTTTAAGCAAAAACCATATTATTAGAGATAGAGGGAACTTGGTAAATATACCTAATAACATAGTCTTGAAATAGATATATCATATGGAGAATTTAACAACTCTGTAGTCATAGTGGGCAGTCTTAACATGTCTCTCTGATAGACCAGGAGACAAAAATCAGTAAAGCTATAGAAGATGTAGGTACATTAGCAAATGTAACTAATGGACATACATAGACCACTGCAACCACCAATAACAAAATGTATATTCTTTTTCAGTATCCCTGGAATGTTTACAAAAATTGACTATTTTGGAGAATAAAGTAAGTGTAAATACATTTTAAAAGGATGAAATGATACAAAATGTATTTTCTGACCACAATGTTCTTATTCTAGAAATTAATACAAAAACAAAAAACCTTTCAAGGACATTACATTAAGATAATGGACCGTTTTGGCCGGGCGCGGTAGCTCACGCGTGTAATCCCAGCACTTTGGGAGGCTGAGGTGGGCTGATCATGAGGTCAGGAGATAGAGACCATCCTGGCAACAATGAAACCCCGTCTCTACTAAAAAATACAAAAAAATTAGCCGGGCATGGTGGCGGGCGCCTGTAGTCCCAGCTACTTGGGAGGCTGAGGCAGGAGAATGGTGTGAACCCTGGAGGCGGAGCTTACAGTAAGCTGAGATTGCGCCACTTCACTCCAGCCTGGGCAACAGAGCAAGACTCCGTCTCAAAAAAATAAAAAAGATAATGGACCATTTTCTCTCATGAATGTAAATGCAAAAAACTAATCATATTAACAAACCAAAACTGTACTTGATCTTAGCCAAAAGGCCAAAAAGTGATGACAAACCAAAACTAAATCCAGTAATCAATAAAAAACAGATAATCTTCCTATTTTGAGGTCAGCTGATTAGAAATCTTAACTCCATCGACTACCTTAATTCTAAGCCCTTTGCCGTATAATATAAATATTCATAGATTCAGGGGAATAAGATCATGGGTAGCTTTGGGAGACCATTATTCTCCCTACCACATACATCTCATCCAATTAGGTTTATTCCAAGGATGCGGGGTTGTTTACCAACAACAACAAAAACCCACAGTCAATATAATTCACTACACTAACAGAGTAAGAGTCACATGATTATCATAATAAATGTAGGACAAACATTTGATAGCATGATATTTTAAAATCTTGGGCAGCTAGTAATAGGAATTTCCTTAGTCCTAGCCAGAGCAATCCGACAAGAAAGAAAGGGCATCCAGATCAGTAAAGAGGAAGTCGAATGTCGCTGTTCACCAATGATATGATCATATACCTAGAAAACCCTAAAGAGTCATCCAAAAAGCTAGAACTGATAAATGAATTCAGCAAAGTTTCAGGATACAAAATTAATGTGCACAAATTAGTAGCACTGCTATATGCCAATAGTGACCAAGCTGAGAATCAAATCCAGAAACTAACCCCTTTTAAAATAGCTGCTACAAATAAAATACTTAGAAATACTTAGAAATATACCTAACCAAGGAGGTGGAAAGACCTCTACAAGGAAAACTACAAAACACTGCTGAAAGAAATCATAGAAAACACAAACAAAATGGAAACACATCACATGCTCATGGGTGGGTAGAATCAGTACTGTGAAAATGACCATGCTGCCAAAAGCAATCTATAAAATGCAATTTCCATCAAAATACTGCCGTCATTTTTCACAGAACTAGAAAAAAACTCCCAAATTCATATGGAACCACAAAAGGGCCTGCATAACTAAAGCCAGACTAAGCAAAAAGAACAAATCTGGAGGCATCACATTACCTTACTTCAGACTATACTATAAGGCCATACTCACCAAAACAGCATGGTACTGGTATAAAAATAGGCACATAGGCCAGGTGCGGTGGCTCACATCTGTAATCCCTGCACTTTGGAAGGCTGAGGTGGGCAGATCACCTGAGGTCAGGAATTTGAGACCAGCCTGAACAACAGGGTGAAACCTTGTCTCTACTAAAAAAAAAAAATATATATATATATATAGCCAGGCATGGTGGTGGGCACCTGTAATCCCAGCTACTCAGGAGGCTGAGGCAGGAGAATCACTTAAACCTAGGAGGCAGAGGTTGCAGTGAGCTGAGATCACGCCACTGCACTCCAGCCTGGGCAACAAGTGCGAAACTCCATCTCAAAAAAAAAAAAAAAGCACATGATAACAATGGAACAGATTAGAGAACCCAGAAATAAAGCCAGATACTTACAGCCAACTGATGTTCGACAAAACAAATTAAAACATAAAGCGGGGAAAGGACACCCTGTTCAACAAATGGTGCTGGGATAATTGGCAAGCCACATGTAGAGGAATGAAACTGGATCCTCATCTCTCACCTTATAAAAAGATCAACCCAAGGCCAAGCATGGTGGCATACACCTGTAATCCCAGCACTTTGGGAGGCCGAGGCGGGTGGATCACCTGAAGTCCAGAGTTGAGACCCAGCCTGACCAACATGATGAAACCCCATCTCTACTAAATATACAAAATTAGCTGGGCGTGGTGGCGTGCACCTGTAGTCCCAGCTGCTCAGGAGGCTGAGGCAGGAGGATCGCTTGAACCCGGGAGGTGGAGGTTGCAGTGAGCTGAGATCATGTCACTGCACTCCACCCTGGGCAACAGAGCGAGACTCCATCTCAAAAAAAAAAAAAAAAAAAAAAAACCATAAAAATTCTAGGAGATAACGTTGGAAAAACTCTTCTAGACATTGGCTTAGGCAAACACTAGCTGACCAAGAACCCAAAAACAAATGCAACAAAAACAAAGATAAATAGATAAGACTTAAACTAAAAAGCTTCTACACCGCAGCAGAGTAAACAGACAACCCACAGAGTAGGAGAAAATCTTCACAGTCTGTACGTCTGACAATGGATTGATATCCAGAATCTACAAGGAACTCAAACAAAAATCAGTAAGAAAAAAAATCCCATCAGAAAGTAATCTAAGGACATCAATAGACAATTCTCCAAAGAAGATATACAGGTGGCCAAAAACTTGAAAAAATGGTCACCATCACTAATAATCAGGGAAATGCAAATCAAAACCACAATGTGATACCACCTTGCTCCTGCAAGAATGGCCATCATTTAAAAAATCAAAAAACAATAGCTGTTGTTGTGAATGTAGTGAAAAAGGAGCATTTTCACACTGCTGGTGGGAATGTAAACTAGTACAAACACTACGGAGAACAGTGTGGAGACTCCTTAAAGAACTAAAGGTAGATCTACCGTTTGAACCAGCGGTCCCACTATTGGATATCTACCCAGAAGAAGTCATTATACAAAGAAGTCATTATACAAAAAAGATACTTGCGCTTGCATGTTTATAGCAGCACAATTTGTAATTGCAAAAATATGGATGTATATAGCATGTATATAGCATAATTTGGAACTGCAAAAATATGGATGTATATAGCATGTATATAGCAACACAATTTGTAATTGCAAAAATATGGAACCAGCCCAAATGCCCATCAGTCAACAAGTGGATAAAGAAAAGTGAGTGAGAACACACGATGTTTGGTATCCCATGGTGTGTGTGTATTCCATGGTGTGTGTGTGTGTGTGTGTATATATACACAGACACATATGTATATATACATACATATATATGCACACACACACCATGGTGTATATACACCATATATTCCATGGTGTGTATGTGTATGTATATATACACACCATGGAATGCACACACCATGGGATACTACACAGCCATAAAAAAGAACAAAATAATGACATTCATAGCAAGCTGGATGGAATTGGAGACTGTTACTGTAAGCTATGCGGATGCAAAGGCATAAGAATGATACAATAGACTTTGGGGACCTGGGGGAAAGGGTGAGAGGATGGTGAGGCATAAAAGACTACCTATTGGGTACTGTGTTCCCTGCTTGGGTGATAGGTGCACCAAAATTTCAAAAATCACCACTAAAGAACTTATACATGCAACCAAATACCACCTATTCCCCAAAAAACCTATTAAAATAATAATAAAGGAACTTCCTTAATCTATTAAAAGGTGTCTATAAAACAAAATAACCATAAAAAATCCGTATTACAGACACCTTGTGAAATGTTGAAGGCTTTTCCACTTGAGTTGAAAAAGAGGAGATGTTTGCCATCATCCTTATGTATATGAAATACATATTTCACATTGTTTTAAAGATTATAGCTAGTGTGGTAAGGCAAGAAAAAGAAATAAAAGATGTAAGATGGATTAGAATGGAGGAAACAGTCACTATTCACATATGATTGTGTGCATTTAAAAATCCAAAATAATTGCAGATAGGTTAGAGATTAGGAAAGTCTCAGGATATAGGGTCAATATTAAAAAATCCATTTATTTTCTATATAATACAACAATATATATTGTGGTTCCAGTGTTATAAAGACATCTACATACAAATAAATAAGGATTTATAAGACTTCTCCTTAGAAAACTATAAAACATTAAGAGACTTTTAAAAATCCTGAAATAGTTGGAGCAATATATTATGTTCATGGATAGAAAGAAATGATAAATATCAGTACTTCCCAATATGATAGGTTTAATACAGCTCTAGTCAAATTCTCAATAGTTAGAGGTGTGTGTGTGTGTGTGTGTGTGTGTGTGTATGTGTGTGTGTGTGTGTTATGTGTGACTTGATAATCTTATTCTAAAAATTTACATGGAAATACACAGTGTCAAGAATAAACAGAACATTTTTGGAGAACAAGATTGGAGAGCTTGCCCTATTATGTATCAAGACTTACTATAAGCCAGGTGCAGTGGCTCAAGCCTGTAATTCTAGCACTTTGGGAGTCTGAGGCAGGTCGATTGTCTGAGCTCAGGAGTTTGAGTCCAGCCCGGACAACATGGCAAAACACCATCTCCTAAAAATACAAAAAAATAGCCAAGTGTTGTGGCACATGCCTGTAGTCCCAGCTACTCAGGAGGCTGAGGCAGGAGAATCGCTTGAACCTAGGAGTCAAAGGTTGCAGTGAACCAAGATTACACTACTGTACTCCAGCCTGAGCAACAGAGCGAGGCTCTGTCTCTTAAAAAAAAAAAAAAAAAAACTTAATATAAAGCCTGATTAAGTCAGTTTGTCATTAGCTCTAGGTTAGTCAGGAAACAACAGTTGTTGGAGAGGATGTGGAGAAATAGGAACACTTTTACACTGTTGGTGGGATTGTAAACTAGTTCAACCATTATGGAAAACAGTATGGCAATTCCTCAAGGATCTAGAACTAGATGTACCATATGACCCAGCCATCCCACTACTGGGTATATACCCAAAGGATTATAAATTATTCTACTACAAAGACACATGCACACGTATGTTTATTGCGACACTATTCACAATAGCAAAGACTTGGAATCAACCCAAATGTCCATCTGTGACAGACTGGATTAAGAAAATGTGGCACATATACACCATGGAATACTATGCAGCCATAAAAAAGGATGAGTTTGTGTCCTTTGTAGGGACATGGATGCAGCTGGAAACCATCATTCTTAGCAAACTATCACAAGAAGAGAAAACCAAACACCGCATGTTCTCACTCATAGGTGGGAACTGAACAATGAGATCACTTGGACTCGGGAAGGGGAACGTCACACACTGGGGCCTATCATGGGGAGGGGGGAGGAGGGAGGGATTGCCTTGGGGAGTTATACATGATATAAATGATGAATTGATGGGTGCTGACAAGTTGATGGGTGCAGCACACCAACATGGCCTAAGTATACATATGTAACAAACCTGCACGTTATGCACATGTACCCTAGAACTTAAAGTATAATAAAAAAAAAAAAAAAAAAAACTTAATATAAAGCCTGATTAAGTCAGTTTGTCATTAACTCTAGGTTAGTCAGAAAGAGCAACGGAATAGTACATAGCTCAAAATCTAATTTAAAAATACATAGAAACTTGATTTGTGACAAAAGTGCCACTGCAGAGCAATAGAGAAATACTAGGCTTTTCAATGAGTGGTGCTGAGATAGTATATAAGAAACCTAACTGCTACATCACACCATTCACAAAAGTAATTCCACATCAATTATAGATTAAAACTATTAGCAAAACAAAGCTAAGAGATAAAGCAAAAGGTCATATTTATGATCTTGGTGTAGAAAAAGATTTTAGAAACTATGCTTTTGTTCTAAACTTGAAAAGATTGAGAATATCCTTACCACATTGAGCGTAAAAACTTCTGTTCATTAAAAGACATCACTAAGAAAGTGGAATAGCAAGTGAAAGAGGAGATTTGCATCACATACAGCCTTCAAATGGCTCATATCTAGTGTTTCTACAAATCAGCCCTAACACAACAAATGGCCAAAAATGGACAAGAGGATTGAACAGCCACTTCCCAAGAGAAAAATCCAAAAGATCAAGAAACATGAAAAGGTGCTTAAATTCAATAATTGGGAAACAAATTAAAACTATAACAAATGGCCACAACATACCCTCAAGAACAGCTAGAATTTAAAAACTGACAGTGTCAAGTGTTATGAGGATGTGGAGCAGCAGCAGCCTCTTAACTGCTGAAAGTAACGTGTTGGTACAGTCTCTGGAACAGTTTGGTATCATTTCCTAAAGATGAAGTTGTGTGTATCCTTAACTTGGCTATTCTTGTCCTGAAGTATATTCACAATAGAAATGTGTACACTAAGACACATGTACGTGAATGATCAGTATAGTGCTCTTCATAATAGCTTCAAACTGGAAACAAGTCATTAACATTAGAATGGGTAAATAAATTGTAATGTCATATAGTGGACTATTATACAGCAATGAAAATGAGCAACCTGCACAGAGCAATATGGATGGATGTTACAATGTGGAATGAAAAAGGCAAGGTTTAAAATAATATGTATTGTATTAGTCTATTTAAACTTCAAAAAGCTGTCAAAACAAAACTATAGTGTTTAAAGTTGCCTGTGTAAGTTGTGAAAACAAAAAGAAAAACAAAGAAATGCTTTTTATAAAAAGAATAAAGGTTACCTGTCTTGGGGAGGTAAGCAAGGATGATTGGGAAGAGGACCAAAGTGGAAGGGTTCTGGCAATTGGTACAGGCAATGTTTTATTTCTTAATGGGGTTACATGAGAGTTTGGTTAAATTTTTGAGGTATACAATTTTGTATGCTTTTTTTCTCTACATTTCATGTTACAGAGTTTTAGAATGGATTAAAAATGTAGAGAGATTGCCTAACAAATAGGTCAGAGGAAACAAATTTATGCAAAAGTTTTTTAAAGCATGTTGATGAGTAACACTTAACTGCAATTAGGCTTCTTTTTGTTTGTTTTTTGAGACAGAGTTTCACTCTTGTTGCCCAGGGCTGGAGTGCAGTGGCACGATCTCGGCTCACTGCAACCTCCACCTCCCAGGTTCAAGCAATTCTCCTGCCTCAGCCTCCCTAGAAGCTGGGATTATAGGCATGTGCCACCACGCCCGGCCAATTTTGTATTTTTAGTAAAGACAGAGTTTCTCCATGTTGGTCAGGCTGGTCTCGAACACCGGACGTCAGGTGATCTGCCCACCTCGGCCTCCCAAAGTGCTGGGATTACAGGCATGAGCCACCGCGCCCGGCCCGCAATTAGGTTTATCCCAAACTTCTCATTTGTTAGTCATTAAAGCTCAGTAATTAATAAATTGTTTCCTTTGGTAACCATTGTTCACTGATAGATAAGTACAATCATTCGTTTCTCACTTTGCACAGTAGTTCAGGACTGTAAAAAATGACAATATAAGTTGAAACTATGAAAAACCATCTTAATAAAAATGGGGAAAATTAGTGTTTTATGTACACTCTAAAAATTTTTGTCAAGACAGTAAAACCTCTTACATTGTTGTTTAAATGTATAGGGAAATTTAAAAGTGTTTATTTAGCACAATGTCATTTGAAGTATTGGAGTCAATTAGAATTAGTGTTTTATTTCTTTGTAAAAAACACTTATCAAAGGCAGTTTGAGCAGTTCTTGTTGTGTAACCTACAATAGCAGAACTAGCAGAGTGAGCATCTTTTCTGTGCCTTGGCAAATTGTCATACTCCTTTCTTTTAAATTAGGATTAGCTTCCAACATTTTATCTTTTGCGCTTTCACTGTCACGAAGTAGCTCCAAGAGTTTCCTAAATATGAAGGTTTTTTTGCTAGTGTCACTTCCTTTGGAACATATTCCTTCTTTTTGTCACAGCCACACTCCTCATTTATGTCTGTAGGTTTACCTTCACTAAGTTCCTCAGGCTGCATATCTAGAAGCTCTCGAACAGTGGCAGTGGCAACATTTCCACAGTTAGCTGCTTCATCTGTTACTACACTTATGTTGGATTTGAATTTCCAGTGTCATCATTTCTTTTGTTTGTTTTTTTTTTTTGCTGCACTTCTATCTTTGTTGGCCAATTCCTGCTTTCATCTACCTATTTAGTAAAATTTCATGTAGATTTAGCATTGGAAGGCAAGAAGGCAACAGATGCATGCTTTGCTGTCTGTGGGTGAATTGACTAACAGATGAGGTGTAACCAATCATCTGCTGACTTTGAAAGAAGTGGTGATTGGTCACTGATCATGAGGTACAGCTCTTATTAACAGTGATTTGTGGACTAGAGCAGCAGTCTCCTTGTTTTTGGCAGAAGGGACTAGTTTCATGGAAGACCATTTTTCCACGGCCCGGGGACGGGGGGTATGTGTAGGGGGGATGGTTTCAAGATGAAACTGTACCACCTCAGATTGTCAGGCATTGTGCATTAATTAGATTCTCATAAGGAGCGTGCAACCTAGATCTCTTGCATGTGCAGTTCACAATAGGCCTCCTGCTCCTATGAGAATCTAATGCCGCCACTGATCTGACAGGAGGTGGAACTCAGGCAGTAATGCTTGCTCACCCACCTCTCACCTCCTGCTGTACAGCCCGGTTCCTGACAAGCCACTGTTCCTGACAGACCACCGTTACTGGTCTGCAGCCCTGGGGTTTGGGGAATGCTGGACTAGAGTACTAGAAATGAAGTTTGTATTTGTGCAATTACTCACAGTTAATATACTGTAGTAAGTGAAATTTGAATCATGGTGTTGGGCAGCATTGTTACTTAACTAAACTCGAGTCACTCAAATTTATGCATATGGAAAGCATGCAAAGTGAGAGCAGCCTGTAATTCAAAGATGGTTGAACTTTTTGATCAGTTAAATAAAGATTTGGTAGATTCCGATAAGATTTCAAGTGCAGGGCTACTTGGAGTATTTGATCTGAGCTGTTGAACACCTGATACATTTTATGTGATAATGTAAATTTGATGTTACTCTCACAGCTTCCTTAATCCTTTTATGCACTTCCTTAGAGAGAACATCTCACACTAACTCTCTAGAACAAAATCCCTGTTACAGTAAATAAAAACAGTGTTTTTAGGAGAATAATAGTGATGATGATTGTAAATTCACCATGTAGCAGCTGACACTGAAAGCAAGTTTTTAAAAACTGTTTTGTATAATGTTGATATTCTAATTGAAAGTTAAATCAATTTTGATTATTTTAGTTGGGTAATTTCATTTTTACTGTCTTCATACAAGCAAAGACGGTTGGCCCTTGAACAACCCAGAGGTTGGGGCACCAACCCTCTGCATTGCCGAAAATCTGTGTATAACTTCTGACTTTCCAAAACCTTAACTACTTATAGCCTACTGTTGACCAGAAGCCTTACCAAGAACATAAACTGTTGTTTGACATATTTTGTATATGTATTATATGCTGCATTCTTACAGTAAAATAAACCAGAGAAAAGAAAATGTTATTTAAAAAATCATAAGATAAAGTACATTAACTGTTAAGTGGAAGTGGATCATCATAAAGGTCTTCATCCTTGTCATTTTCACATTGAGTAGACTGAGGAGGAAGAGGAGGGGTTTGTCCTGCTGTCTCAGGGGAAGCAGAGAGGGAAGAAAATCCACCTGTAAGTGGACCCATGCAGTTCAAACCCATGTTGTTCAAGGGTCAACGGTGCTTTATTCTTCAGTGTGAAAAATAGAGTCTCATTCTGTGTTGGCTGAAATTTAATATTGTTCATTTATTTTTGATTTCCTACAGGTGAACTGGCACAAAGGTTAATCTCAGGATGCCACTAGTGAAAAGAAACATCGATCCTAGGCACTTGTGCCACACAGCACTGCCTAGAGGTATTAAGAATGAACTGGAATGTGTAACCAATATTTCCTTGGCAAATATAATTAGACAACTAAGTAGCCTAAGTAAGTATATATCAATTAAAAATATACTCACAAACCAGAATGTTATGCTTTAGAGTATTAAGAAGTTGTGCTTCTGATTAATTTGGGAGTGTGGTTTGGTGAGAAGAGTACAAAATTATTCTGAAAAATATAGTCAAATGAGTATGATTATTGAGTTTTAGAATAATTTCTTCTTCTTCTGCATGATGTTTCTTCTGGGAAAGGAAAATACGGACAGAATCTCTAGAAACAGTATCACATGATGAATTAAAATTATTGAGATTGTTTTAAAAATATATAATCTGTGAAAGGACCAGAGTTGTACTTTTGCTTAGTTATTATCACTATTTACTCTGTTTAAAGGCCTCAACTATTTGTGTTTTCAAACATTAGTATCCATCTCCTTATATAGATATTTAATCAGTTTAGGGAAATATTTTTATATTAGCAAAGATCTAAAGTGAAAGGTATGGGGTCATTACTAGTCAGAGGAGTAGGCTAGTCAAGTGGTTGTCTAAGAGACATTAGGATATAAGTCAGGAATCTGATATGCAGTGTGGTGTGAAAACAGCAAGTGAACCTGGCCTCTGGCAGAAGTCAAGCAGGTTGGCCAGAGAATAAAGGCCAGTGAAAGAGGCAGATTAGAGAAAAGGAGACAGGCAATATGTTCTCATTACAAATTTACAGAATAGAGCAACTTGGTTAAGGAATTAAACAAATTATTTTCTAATCTAAGTTTAATCAGAAAATTTAAAAAATAAATCTGGTCTGTCTTTTGCATTGAAGGATTAGCTTTTTCATAAGACATTGATATTTCATTTTAAAGGTAAAGCAAGGTGTTCTTGGCAGAGATAATATCTACCAAGTGGTCCTAGATTTATCTCATCAGCCATATAAATTCTGATAAGCAGGCTTGGCTTTTCTTTTCCTTTCAACTTTTGTCCTTTCTTTTATAATTGAGTACTTAGCACAAGAGGTCGTTAATCTAATTTGGTTCCAGTAAGAAAGTTTAGGCATACATCTGTAGTGAGAGCAACATAAAAAGTTAAATTTGAATATTCTCTGTGAGAGTACTAATTTTTTGCATTACCTGTGAAATAGTAAAAATAAATAAAAGGCTATTTTATTTGAATTTTGTTTTAAGTGTATTCCTTCTTCCATTCAGTGGTTATTTTTTTCAGTTTAGTGAATCACTAAAATATTGTATTATTTACTTGAGATTAATTTTAAAAAAGTGTTAGAGTTCCTAGATTAAATATGATTAACTGTATTGTTTAAAGATTTTTGCAGATTTTTTGTGACCTAGCATGGATTGATTCAAATATAACATGATGTCATATAAAATTTGTTTTATATACATTATGTACATACATAAGTATATAAGCATGTTAATATTAAAATACATGTTAAGAACATAGAAATGGCATTAGTAATTTTGTATAAAATATTTCTTAAAATTAACATGAATTCTGGATCCAGTACAGGCATCTTATTTTAGGTATATACCCAATATAGAATTTAGAACTAATATTATGATTAAGGGTGATAATTTGCAGTACTAACCCATTTGTTACAAAACTTAAAGATGAAAAGTTAAGGAATTTTTAAGTCTGTATAGTCTATATAAGCAACATCTATCAGCAGGCACATGGTTATGCTGTAGCCAAACTCTGAAAATTATAAATACCTAGTAACAATATAACTAAATTAGATATTGGGTGCTTCACTTTTAGAATCAGAGACCTGGAAGGCATCATTTAAGCAGTTTGTAGAGATTCAAAAAGAAAGAGAAAACCCATAAAATATTGTAGCAAGGTGTGACAATGGTTTACCGCCCTGAAATTAACTTCTCTGGCAGCTTTCCCACCTGACATAGTTGAGAATCTGGAATTAAATTTAAAAGGCCTCTAGATAGCCAGAATAAATAAACTCACGCACTAAAGACCATGCACATAAAATAACCAATTGATCCCTCTCTCAAAACCTGTTTACTTTTACTTTGATAGTTCAAACAGATTTGATGATGTGGTTTCCAAACAGTTATGCTTCAGAGGATAAAAGGAGGAAGCATGGGAGGAGATACTAGAAGGAGGCATCACTGAACCCAACCAAAAGGAGGTAGTTTACAGGAAAGGACAAAGTGATATAAGGGAAGATGCAACATAAAAACTGGAAAGAAGCCATTTGATGTAAAGCAAATATCTTTATGCATTTCAAGGCTGTTTCTGCCTAGGATAATATTTGATTTTCATAATTCATGCCCATGAGTCCCTAAGAAAAAATTAAATTGTGTTTAATTTTATATTCCATTTAAGAAGAGGGAAGCTTAGAATATATTTCACAAGTTTCCATCCAAAATAGTTAAAATAACAATTGATGTATTAGATAATCTCTGAATTACTTAGAAAACTTGGCTATCCAAAATGTTTCTAGATAATGGAGATTTTCACTTTGGTGCTGTTATTAGTACCAAAAGTGCTTGAGAGTATAGCAATGAAAGTAAACTATAGGGATCTGCATGGCTTAGGGCTGGATGTCTTCCTGACCCTTTCCTCACAAAAATATACTTCCTTTTTTTATTTTTTTGAAATAGAGTCTTGCTCTGTCACCCAGGCTGGAGTGCAGTGGTGCAATCTTGGCTCACTACAACCTCCGCCTCCCAGGTTTAAGCAATTCTTGTACCTCAGCCACCCAAGCAGCTGGGATTACAGGCGAGTGCCATCATGCCTGGCTGATTTTTGTGTTATTTTTAGTAGAAATGGGGTTTTGCTGTGTTGGCCAGGCTGGCCTTGAACTTCTGGCCTCAAGTGATCTGCCCACCTTGGCCTCCCAAAGTGCTGAGATTACAGGCGTGAGCCACCATATACCCAGCCAGTACATCTGTTTTTTATGAGATTTTTCCTAGTAGAACATAATTCTGTTTATATTAGGTAATTACCACAAATGTATAATTCACTTGGTGCCAATTTCCTCTTGCTCATTTTATTGCTTTCTTAATAATGCAAGATTTTTTACTCCTTAGCTGAGCTAGGTCCGGGTTCTTGTCTCATGACGAGGAAGAATTAGGCACACAGATACTTGAAGAGTGAATGGAGTAGAATTTATTAAGAGAAAGGAGGCCGGGCGCGGTGGCTCAAGCCTGTAATCCCAGCACTTTGGGAGGCCGAGGCGGGTGGCTCACGAGGTCAGGAGATCGAGACCCTCCTGGCTAACACGGTGAAACCCCGTCTCTACTAAAAATACAAAAAACTAGCCGGGCGCGGTGGCAGGCGCCTGTAGTCCCAGCTACTGGGAGGCTGAGGCAGGAGAATGGCGGGAACCCTGGAGGCAGAGCTTGCAGTGAGCCGAGATTGCGCCACTGCAGTCCAGCCTGGGCGACAGAGCGAGACTCCGTCTCAAAAAAAAAAAAAAAAAAAGAGAGAAAGGAAAGCTCTCAGCAAAGAGAGGGGTCCTGAAAGCAGGTTACAGGTTGCCCCCTCACAGTTGAATACAAAGGCATATGTCCCCTCACAGTGGAATACAAGGGCATACATATATATATATAGAAGCTGATGGGGCTGGGTTCCCTATTTGTATAAGGCACAAATTACTGGTGGCCTCACCACATTCTCCCAGTGCACATGTAGGCCCTTAGTTCGCTGTGGGCATGTTTAGGCAAGCCCCCTGTGCAAGTTCCCTTATCTGCCCAAAGCATCTGGTGTAAGCACTTGTGGGGTGGGTCAGAGAGTCTCTGGGGACCCTTCCCTTACTGTCTGCCTAAAGCAAGCTAGCTAACTCCTTTCATTAACAACCATTGGGATTCTGCATACCTAAGGGATCTCTTCCCCTGGCTTTTCTCTTATTGAGTATAGTCAGTTCTTATTGCCAAGATTAGTCTTTTTCATCTCTGTATCTACACCTAGCATTCGTATCCCTACCAATTGTTGAATAAATGAATAACTTTATACCTGCTTTTTCTTCCATTTGGGTTGCTTCCCCTATCTGCCAGAGAAACTGTCTCTGGAAGTATCTTGATCACCGAGTAGCTTTTGACACCTGAAATTGAGGTGCTTCTATCTCTGCTGTGTTGCTGTTACCTTATACTAAAAGCTGCCTGTTACTGAGCTCCTCTGTATCAGGTGCACTTTAAGGCTCTTTGCTTACTTCTTTTAGAGACAGATATTTTTATTCCTATTTTACAGATAAGGAAATTGATACCAAGGTCTCACAGTGAATAGAGCAAATATTTGGACTTACTTATTAAATTGCTTTAAATATTTGTTTAAATGTCTGGTTCTCCCTCTGTTCAAAATTCAGTAATGACAAGGATCTTCTTCCAGTTATTTTGTTTTGCTCTTTTCAGTAATAAGAACTTAAACAACTAGAGGAATACAGTGATTTTAGATTTATGATTTTTTTTTTTCAGAAATTGTAACAAGAGAGTGTAAAAGATCTCCTAAATTTCTGAATCTGTATCTTGGGCATACTTGAGACAAGTCATTTACTAGGTCTTTGATGAATCTTGGGTTCTTCCATTTGGCCTAAAATTTATTTCTAGCTAATACAAATGCTGATTATATATAAATGCTGATTATATATAAATGCTACAGTCTACATATAAATGCTTTGAGATTGACAGGCATATTATTTGCATGTACATTTGCATCATAATCTTCTCTAACCCTCATCAGGTGGATAGATATAGATAAAGTAATTTCCATTTTAACTTTTAACAGGAAGTAGTAGAACAAGGTTTAAAAGCAGACTTCCCACGGTATCTCTTTTTTTTCCCCCTACTTTGTCATGGCTGGGTGACTTTAGGGTTTAAAGTTTAAAATACAGTTGGCCCTTGAACAACGTAGGGGTTAAGGGCACAGATCCTCAGTGAAGCCAGAAATTTGCATATAACTTTTGACTCCCCCAAAACTTAACTGCCTATAGCCTACTATTGACCAGAAGCCTTACCGAGAACATAAACTGTTGCTTAACATGTATATTTTATGTTGTATGTATAGTACTATACTGTATTCCTACAATAAAGTAAGCTAGAGAAGAGAATATGTTATTAAGAAAACCATAAGAAAAAACGTACTTACTGTTCATTAAATGGAAGTCATAAAAGTCCTCATCCTCATTATCTTCACATTGAGTAGGCCGAAGAGGAGAAGGAAAAGGAGGAGTTTGTTTTGCTGTCTCAGGAGTAGCAGAGGCAGAGAGGTGGGGGAGGTAGAAGTAGTGGAGATGGGCACACTGTTGTAACTTCACAAAAGCACATCTTGATATCTGATTTTTTTGCTTCTTCATTTCTCTAAAAATGTTTTTATATGGTACCAATCCTCCTTTTATTTGCTTTAGTTTCGGTACCTGTATCACAGAAGGGTTCATGTTGTAAAATAAATCAAAAGTAGTCTTGGATAAGTGGAACCCTTTTGACAGATTCTCTAATGTTAATTTGTTTTCTGACACCACTTCTTCTATGTCTTCTTTTTTGGGGGGAAGGGATTCCATTTTTTTAAATCTGAGATTTGCTCCTTTATTTTTTATTTGTTATTATACTTTAAGTTCTAGGGTACATGTGCACAATGTGCAGGTTTGTTACATAGGTATACATGTGCCATGGTGGTTTGCTTTACCCATCAACTTGTCATTTACATTAGGTATTTTCCCTAATGCTATCCCTCCCCCAGTCCCCCACCCTCCGACAGACTCCGGTGTTTGATGTTCCCTACTGTGTGTCCGTGTGTTCTCGTTGTTCAGTTCCCACCTATGAGTGAGAACATCTGGTGTATGGTTTTCCAACCTTGTGATAGTTTGTTTAGAATGATGGTGTCCAGCTTTATCCATGTCCCTGCAAAGGACATGAACTCCTCCTTTTTTAGGGCTGCATAGTATTCCATGGTGTATATGTACCACATTTTCTTAATCTAGTCTATCATTGATGGACATTTGGGTTGGTTCCAAGTCTTTGCTATTGTGAATAGTGCTGCAATAAACATAATGTGTGCATGTGTCTTTATAATAACATGATTTGTAATCCTTTGGGTATATACCCAGTAATGGGATCACTGGGTCAAATGGTGTTTCTAGTTCTAGATCCTTGAGGAATCATCACACTGTCTTCCACAGTGGTTGAACTAATTTACACTCCCACTGACAGTGTAAAAGGGTTCCTATTTCTCCACATCCTCTCCAGCATCTGTTGTTCCTGACTTTTTAATGATCACCATTCTAACTGGCATGAGATGGTATCTCATTGGGGTTTTGATTTGCATTTCTCTGATGACCAGGTATGATGAGCATTTTTTCATATGTCTGTTGGCTGTGTAAATGTCTTCTTTTGAGAAGTGTCTGTTCATATCCTTTGCCCAATTTTTGATGGATTTTCTTTTTTTTCTTGTAAATTTAAGTTCTTTGTAGATTCTGGATATTAGCCGTTTGTCAGATGGGTAGATTGCAAAGATTTTCTCCCATTCTATAGGTTGCCTGTTCACTCTGATGATAGTTTCTTTTGCTGTGCAGAAGCTCTTTAGTTTATTTAAATCCCATTTGTCTATTTTGGCTTTTGTTGCCATTGCTTTTGGTGTTTTAGTAATGAAGTGTTTGCCCATGCTTATGTCCTGAAGGGTATTGCCTAGGTTTGCTGCTAGGGTTTTTATGGTGTTAGGTCTTACATTTAAATCTTTAATCCATCTTGAGTTAATTTTTATATACCGTGTAAGGAAGAGATCCAGTTTCAGCTTACTACATATGGCTAGCCAGTTTTCCCAGCACCATTTATTAAATAGGGAATCCTTTCCCCATTTCTTGTTTTTGTCAGGTTTGTCAAAGATCAGATGGTTGTAGATGTCTGGTGTTATTTCTGAGGACTCTGTTCTGTTCTGTTGGTCTATATATCTGCTTTGGTAGCGGTACCATGCTGTTTTGGTTACTGTAGCCTTGTAGTATAGTATGAAGTCAGGTAGCGTGATGCCTCAGCTTTGTTCTTTTTCCTTAGAATTGTGTTGGCTATGTGGGCTCTTTTTTTGTTCCATATGAACTTTAAAGTAGTTTTTTCCAATTCTGTGAAGAAAATCAGTGGTAGCTTGATGGGGATGGCATTGAATCTATAAATTACCTTGGGTAGTATGGCCATTTTCATGATATTTATTCTTCCTATCCATCAACATGGTATGTTCTTCCATTTGTTTGTGTTCTCTCTTTTGTTGTTGTTGTTGTTGTTGTTGTTGTTGTTGTTGAGCAGTGGTTTGTAATTCTCCTTGAAGAGGTCCTTCACATCCCTTGTAAGTTGGATTCCTAGGTATTTTATTCTCTTTGAAGCAATTGTGAGTGGGAATTCACTCATGATTTGACTCTCTGTTTGTCTGTTATTGGTTTGTAGGATGCTTGTGATTTTTGCCCATTGATTTTGTATCCTGAAACTTTGCTAACGTTGCTTTGATCAGCTTAAGGAGATTTTGGACTGAGATGATGGGGTTTTCTAAATATACAATCATGTCCTCTACAAACAGACACAATTTGACTTCCCCTTTTCCTAATTGAATATACTTTATTTCTGTCTCCTCTTGCCTGATTGCCCTGGCCAGCACTTCCAATACTATGTTGAATAGGAGTGGTGAGAGAGGGCATCCTTGTCTTGTGCCAGTTTTCAAAGGGAATGCTTCCAATTTTTGCCCATTCAGTATGATGTTGGCTGTGGGTTTGTTATAAATAGCTCTTATTATTTTGAGATACATTCCATCAGTACCTAGTTTATTAAGAGTTTTTAGCATGAAGGGCTGTTGAATTTTGTCAAGGGCCTTTTCTGCATCTATTGAGATAATCATGTGGTTTTTGTTGTTGGTTCTGTTTATGTGATAGATTACATTTATTGTTTTGCATATGTTGAACCAGCCTTGCATCCCAGGGATGAAGCCGACTTGATCGTGGTGGATAAGCTTTTTGATGTGCTGCTGGATTTGGTTTGCCAGTATTTTATTGAGGATTTTCGCATCGGTGTTCATCAGGGATATTGGCCTAAAATTCTCTTTTTTTGTTGTGTCTCTACCAGGCTTTGGTATCAGGATGATGCTAGCCTCATAAAATGAGTTAAGGAGGATTCCCTCTTTTTCTGTTGATTGAAATACTTTCAGAAGGAATGGTACCAGCTCCTCTTTGGTACCATTCTCTGGTAGAATTCGGCTGTTCATCCATCTGGTCCTGGACTTTTTTTTGGTTGGTGGGCTATTAATTATTTCCTCTATTTCAGAACCTGTTATTGGTCTATTCAGAGATTCACCTTCTTCCTAGTTTAGTCTTGGGAGGGAGTATGTGTCCAGGAATTTATCCATTTCTTCTAATTTTCTAGTTTTTATTTGCGTAGAGGTGCTTATAGTATTCTCTGATGATAGTTTGTATTTCTGTGGGATTGGTGATGGTATCCCCTTTATCATTTTTTATTGTGTCTATTTGATTCTTCTCTCTTGTTTATTAGTTTTGCTAGTGGTCTATTTTGTTCATCTTTTCAAAAAAAAAAAAAAAAACCAACAGCTCCTGGTTTCATTGATTTTTTTGAAGGGTTTTTTGTGTCTCTATCTCCTTCAGTTCTGCTCTGATCTTAGTTATTTCTTGCCTTCTGCTCGCTTTTGAATTTGTTTGCTCTTGCTTCTCTAGTTCTTTTAATTGTGATGTTAGGGTGTTGATTTTAGATCTTTCCTGCTTTCTCTTGTGAGGATTTAGTGCTATGAATTTCCCTCTACACACTGCTTTAAATGTGTCCCAGAGATTCTGATACGTTGTGTCTTTGTTCTCATTGGTTTCAAAGAATATCTTTATTTCTGCCTTTGTTCCGTTATGTACCCAGTAGTCATTCAGAAACAAGTTGTTCAGTTTCCATATAGTTGTGCAGTTTTGATTGAGTTTCTTAATCCTGAGTTCTAGTTTGATTGTACTGTGGTCTGAGAGACAGTTTGTTGTGATTTCTGTTCTTTTACATTTGCTGAGGAGTGTTTTACTACCAATTATGTGGTCAATTTTAAAATAAGTGTGATGTGGTGCTGAGAAGAATGTATATTCTGTTGATTTGGGGTGGAGAGTTCTGTAGATGTCTATTAGGTCTGCCTGGTCCAGAGCTGAGTTCAAGTCCTGGATGTCCTTGTTAACCTTCTGTCTCGTTGATCTGTCTAATACTGACAGTGGGGTGTTAAAGTCTCCCATTATTATTGTGTGGGAGTCCAAGTTTCTTTGTAGGTCTCTAAGGACTTGCTTTATGAATCTGGGTGCTCCTGTATGGGTGCATATATGTTTAGGATAGTTAGCTCTTCTTGGTGAATTGATCCCGTTACCATTATGTAGTGGCCTTCTTTGTCTCTTTTGATCTTTGTTGGTTTAAAGTCTGTTTTTTCAGAGACTAGGATTGCAACCCCTGCCTTTTTTTTTTTTTTTTTTTTTTGCTTTCCATTTGCTTGGTAGATCTTCTTCCATCCCTTTATTTTGAGCCTATGTGCATCTTTGCATGTGAGATGGGTCTCCTGAATACAGCACACTGATGGGTCTTGGCTCTTTATCCAATTTGCCAGTCTGTGTCTTTTAATTGGGGCATTTAGCCCATTTACATTTAAGGTTAATATTGTTATGTGTGAACTTGATCCTGTCTTTATGATGTTAGCTGGTTATTTTGCCTGTTAATTGCAGTTTCTTCCTAGCATCGATGTTCTTTACCATTTGGCATGTTTTTGCAGTGGCTGGTACTGGTTGTTCCTTTCCATGTTTAGTGCTTCCTTCAGGAGCTCTTGTAAGACAGGCCTGGTGGTGACAAAAATCTCTCAGCATTTGCTTGTTTGTAAAGGATTTTATTTCTCCTTCACTTATGAAGCTTAGTTTGGCTGGATATGAGATTCTGGGTTGAAAATTCTTTTCTTTAAGAATGTTGAATATCGGCCCCCACTGTCTTCTGGCTTGTAGAGTTTCTGCCAAGAGATCAGCTGTTAGTCTAATGGGCTTTCCTCTGTGGGTAATCCGAGCTTTCTCTCTGGTTGCCCTTAACATTTTTTCCTTCATTTCAACCTTGGTGAATCTGACAATTATGTGTCTTGGGGCTGCTCTTCTTGAGGAGTATCTTTGTGGTGTTCTCTGTATTTCCTGAATTTGAATGCTGGCCTTCCTTGCTAGGTTAGGGAAGGTCTCCTAGATAATATCCTGAAGAGTGATTTCTAACTTGTTTCCATTTTCCCCGTCACTTTCCAGTACACCAATCAAACATATATTTGGTCTTTTCACATAGTCCCATATTTCTTGGAGCCTTTGTTCATTTCTTTTCACTCCTTTTTCTCTGGTCTTTTCTTCTCGTTTTGTTTCATTAATTTGATTTTCAATCACTGATATTCTTTCTTTCACTTGATCGAATCGCTATTGAAGCTTGTACACGCGTCACAAAGTTCTGGTGCCGTGGTTTTCAGCTCCATCAGGTCATTTAAGGTCTTCTCTACACTTTATTCTAGCTAGCAATTCGTCTAAGCTTTTTTCAAGGTTTTTAGCTTCCTTGCAATGAGTTAGAACATGCTCCTTTAGCTCGGAGAAGTTTGTTATTACCGACCTTGTGAAGCCTACTTCTATCAACTCATCAAACTCATTTTTCGTCCAGTTTTGTTCCCTTGCTGGCAAGGAGCTGCGATACTTTGGAGAAGAGGTGCTCTGTTTTTTTTGTTTTTTTTTTCATTTTCAGCTTTTCTGCTGTGGTTTCTCCCCATCTTTGTGGTTTTATCTACCTTTGGTCTTTGATGTTGGTGATTTACAGATGGGGTTTTGGTGTGGACGTCCTTTCTGTTTGTTAGTTTTCCTTCTAAGAGTCAGACCCCTCAGCTACAGGTCTGTTGGAGTTTGCTTGAGGTCCACTCCAGACCCTGTTTGCCTGGATATCACCAGCAGAGGCTGCAGAAGAGCAAATATTGCTGCCTGATCCTTATTCTGGAAGCTTCATCCCAGAGAGGCATCCGCCTGTATGAGGTGTCTGTCAGCCCCTACTGGGAGGTGTTTCCCAGTCAGGCTACATGGGGATCAGGGACCCACTTGAGGAGACAGTCTGTCCGTTCTTGGAGTTCAGACACCGTGTTGAGAGAACCACTGTTCTCTTCAGAGCTGTCAGACAGGGACGTTTAAGTCTGCAGAAGCTGTCTGCTGCCTTTTGTTCTACTACGTCCTTCCCCCAGAGGTAGAATTTATAGAGGGAATAGACCTTACTGAGCAGTTCGAGCTTACTGGCCTCTTCGTTTACACTTTGATCTACTCAAGCCTCAGCAATGGTGGACGCCCCTCCCCCGTCAAGCTACAGCATCACAGATTGATCTCAGACTGCCACACTAGTAGTGAGCAAGGTTCCGTGGGAGTAGGACCCGCTGAGCCAGGCATGGGAGGGTATCTGCTGGTCTGCTGGTTGCTAAGACTGTGGGAAAAGCATAGGATTTGGTCAGGAGTGTACCGTTTCTCCAGGTACAGTCTGTCACAGCTTCCTTTGGCTTGGAAGGGAAATCTCCTGACCGCTTGTGGTTCCTGGGTGAGGCAGTGCCCTGCCCTGCTTCAGCTTGCCCTCCATGGGCTGCACCCACTGTCCAACCAGTCCCAATGAGATGAACCGGGTCCCTCAGTTGGAAATGCAGAAATCACCCGTCTTCTGCATCAGTCTTGCTGGGAGCTGCAGACTGGAGCTCTTCCTATTCAGGATTCAGCTCCTGAATACTGGTTTGGAGGCACTCTTCTCCATCAAGTCGTCTTCTGTTAATTTCTCTGGTGTGCTGTCTAATTAGGTCTTGAATTTCTCCAAGATCCATACCTTGCCATTCTTCATCCCCACCCTTTTTTCTGTATCCACTATTTCATTATTTCCTTGACTGACACTGTTACAAACCCTGTGAGGTCATGCAAAACATCTGGACACAGTTTTTAAAAATTTTATGAATTTGTTGTCTTGGGCTTGATGGTTTTCTTGGCTTTTTCAGTAACAGCTATGACATCTTTGATGATATAATCCCTCCAGACTTTCATGATGTTCTCTATTGGGATTCTCTTCCATAGTGTTGACAGTCTTCCATAGAATACTGTGTGTAATGAGTCTTAAATGTCCTTATGACCTCCTGATGTAGAGGCTGAATTAGAGCTGTCATGTTTGCGGGCAAGTGGACCACTTTGACACCTTCAGTGTGAAACTCATGGAGTTCTGAGTGGCCAGGGATGTTGTACAGTTATCACAAAATTTTTAAAAGACAGTCCCTTAGTGGCAAGGTACTTCCTGACTTCAGGGACAAAACGTCGATGGGACCAATCCGGAAAAAGGATTCTCATTGTCCATGCCTTTTTGTTGCCTTGCCTTCTTTTTTTGGCCTTCTTTTCCCTTCAAGGCTTGAGGGTAGCAGCTTTATATATAAGGGCAGTTCTGATGATAAACCCAACCGCATTTGCACAAAACAGTAGAGTTAGCATGTCCCTTCCTGCCTTAAATCCTGGTGTTCACTTTTTCTTACTAATAAATGTCCTCTGTGGCATTTTTTTTTTTCTGGAATAAGACATTCTTATCTGCATTAAAACTCTGTTCAGGCAGATATTGTTTCTACTCAATTTTTTTCTTTTTCTTTTCTGTTTCGTTTTGTTTGTTTGTTTCTTTGTTTTGAGAGAAAGAGAGAGAAGGTCTCACTTTGTCACCCAGGCTGGGCTGGAGTACCGTGGCATGATCACAACTCACAGTAGCCTGGACCTCCCAGGCTCAAGTGATCCTCCTGCCTCACCTCCCCAAGTAGCTGGTACTACAGGCACATAACATCGTGCCCAGCTAATTTCTGTATTTTTGGTTGAGATGGGGTTTCACCATGTTGTTCAGGCTGGTCTCAAACTCCTGAGCTCAAGCAATCTGCCCACCTCAGCCTTTCAAAGTGCTGGGATTGCAGACAGTCATGCCTGGCCAATTATTATTATTTTTTTTTCAAGCAGCATACATGGAAACCAATTATTTTCTTAATGGCATCTGGGAACTGATCTGCTGCCTCTTGGCTGACAAAAGCTGCACCTTCTCTTGTTGTGACATTTTTAGGGCCAAACCGCTTTCTAAAAGTATCAGACCATCCTTTGCTGCCATTAAATTTTCCAGGTTTAGATCGTTTACCTTCCTTTTGCTTTAAGTTGTAGTATAAGGACTTCACTTTTTCTCAAATCATGTTAGAGTCTATATGTAGGCTTTTCTTGTAACAGCCATGCACCCACAAAAAGTGCATTTCGATACAAGATTAAAAGGTATTCACAAAAAAGTACAAGGTTTTTGTGTCTGCTGGTGTAGCTGCAGCAATGGCTTCATGATTTTCCTTTTCTTTTTTTATAATTGGCCTTAGGTTTGATTCATTTATCTTGAAATGCTAAGCAACCACAGCTGTAGACCTCAATCTGTGATTCTTATCAAGCAAATCAACTTTTTCTTGTAATGTTATGACTTTCCTGTACTTGAGAGTACTTCCAGCATCACTGGTGGCACTTTGAATGAGTCTCACAATGTATTCAAGGTTTACAGTATTGCATAAAACATGGTGAAAAATACGCAAGAACCATGAGAGATTACTTCCTACTCTCGTATACAATATATGGAGAAAGAACTGCTCAAACAGCATTTTAAGTGGATACAACACTAGCGCTAACTGCAATATCAACAGAGGGTGGCTATAAAATTATTACAGTAATACAGTATTACTACACTTAAATTTATTGTTATGATTTAGTACTATTAGGTTGGCAAAAACCGCAATTACATTTGCACCAACGTAATACATCTTTACATTTCTTTATGTTTCTCTTGACTATGATTGGCACTATGTATGTGTTTTGTGTGTAAGTTTTGATATGTTTTAACTTTTATGATAGATTTCTGTATATTTTGTGGTAGTAAATAAAATACACTCGTTTACATATATTTTATGCATTCATAACATATCTTTAAAATATTTTTTAAATGTTTAAATATTTTTAGGCTATGTGGTTCATCTGCAAGTTTTTTCAAATTGTCTCAAATCTCCAAAATTTTCAATGTAATTATTGAAAAATATCCACATATAAGTGGACTAGCACAGTTAAATGATTTTGTTCAAGGGTCAACTGTAATTCCAAATAAATGCCAAATTCAACAGGACACCAGTTTTAATATTACATTGTTCAATATTTATCTCTGATCACAAAGTATCTGAGGCAAATATCATGCTAGATTTCTACTGCTTGCAAAGACAAAAACTCAGTGCTCTGGATATTAAATTTTATATGTTTCATTTTGCTTAGGTAAATATGCTGAAGATATATTTGGAGAATTATTCAATGAAGCACATAGTTTTTCCTTCAGAGTCAACTCATTGCAAGAACGTGTGGACCGTTTATCCGTTAGTGTTACACAGCTTGATCCAAAGGAAGAAGAATGTAAGCTTATTAATATTGTATTTTCTTCTGTGTATATATTTCAAGTTAGATGAGATGAATGATATATTTAAGAACAATATTAATCATGAATTTATTACAGATCGTACCCATGTCCTTTGGTGTACATATTGTAATAAATCAGTGAATTATCTAAAAATGCCATCAGTATGACTCTTCTGGCTTTTCTTTTCTACTGTTTTAAATCTCTTCTTTTTGTACACTACACAGCTCCTAATTTTGGCATAAATAAGTCATTTTAACCAGATATTTTCCTCCATTCTATTCATTCTCTTTCTCTTTTCTCCCTTATAATTTATTTGTATACTTTTGTCTTAGAAATAAAAACTATTAGAAAATTACCTGAAATCTTTAGGTTTGACTCTTCAAGAATGTAACTACTTTTTTTTTGAGACAGAGTCTCATTCTGTCACCTAGGCTGGAGTGCAGTGGCACGATCTCAGCTCACTGCAACCTCCACCTCCCAGGTTCAAGCGATTCTCCTGCCTCAGCCTCCTGAGTAACTGGGATTACAGGTGCCTGCCACCATGCCTGGCTAATTTTTTTATTTTTCGTAGAGATGGGGTTTTGCCATGTTGGTCAGGCTGGTCTCAAACTCCTGACCTTGTGATCTGCCCGCCTCGGCCTCCCAAAGTGTTGGGATTACAGGCGTGAGCCACCACACCCGGGCATATAACTGCTTTTAATATGCTTTTTTATGTGCATATTGCTAAAGTCTTACTAGTTATTTAACTGAATGCAACTTCCTACTTTAAATGAACATTTCAAAAACAAATTGCCAGTATGTAGGGTGTAAACATTCTATACCAAGATATTAAATCAGGAATAATCAGGTAAGGAAGCCACCCTATAAGCTAAAATAACTGTAGAAACTTCAGTGGTAAAATCATGTTTTATGCCTTGATAGAATACATTCAATGCCGATGTTTCCTAAATGCCTTTTTGTTTGTTTTACAAAAAGAAATGTAATACTAAGAACATAATTTGCACTTATCTACCGCAGAGAATTGTTTAATGGAATTTCGTACACTCTCTTCAAAATATTTTTGTTGCATTAAATAGTATATATGCAAATTATATAATAGATAAAATTTTTAGTGTAACTGCAAATTATATAATAGGTCTGAACTGTAACAATAAAAATACTAAAGGATATCACTGGAAAGAACAAAAATATAATGTATTTTGATGGATGTCTTAGTGATGGAACCAGCTACTTTTGAAATAATCTAATGTGTAAATAAGGAGAGGTAAATACTTGGCACACTAGATTTCTACCACTTGTAAAATGTAAACTCAGAGCTCTGGATACAAGAAAACAAGGAAATAATACTTAAAAAAATAGCTTTATTAAGATGTATTTCACAACCTACCTATACCTTGCAGTTCACCCATTTAAAGTTGAAGTGTACAGTTCAGTGTTTTTTAGTATATTCAAGTTATGCAACCATCACCACAATCAATTTTAGAGTATTTGTATCACTTCAGAAAGAAGCCCTGTACTCGTTAGCAGTCATTCTGTTTCCCCTTCAACTCAACCCCTAGCAATCACTGATCTTTCTGTCTGTATGGATTTGCCTGTATGGATTTGTCTGTATGGATCTGTCTGTATGGATATTTCATATGAATGAATAGTACAATATGTGGTCTTTTGTGAGTGCTTTCTTTTAGCATAATGTTTTCAAGGTTAATTCGTGTAATGTGTATTTATATTTCCCTGATGGCTAATGATGTTGAACATATTTTCATGTGCTTATAGGCCATTTGTATATCTTCTTTGGAGAAATGTCTATGTAGTTCCTTTGCCCATTTATAATTTGGATTATTTGTGTTTTTATTTTTGACTTGTTGGAATTCTGTATATATTTTGGATCTAAATCCTTTATCAAATAATGATTTGCAAATATTTTCTCCCATTCTTTAGGTTGTCTTTGTTGGTGGTATCCTTTGAAACATGTGCATGTATCAATACATTAATTACACCTCATGGAATTCTTGAAATAAAATCATTGTTAGTGATGAAAAAATACTTTATGGTCATGCTTTCAGATATATAATTTATAGCCAAAATTTGTTTTTTAGATAACTATTTCTAACTTAAATATAAATTTATGCCATCAAATAATAGAGAGATACACGGGCAGTTCTCATATGTAACAGAAATAAAAGTCAACATTTAGTTTCAAAATATTGTTACATTTTAACAAATGTCTTAGAACCACCATTAAACTTGAAAGTGAAAATACAGATAACAGTAAATAAGATGTTTGTGTTAAAAAACAAATTTTAATTTGTCAACAACTATACTGTCAGAATTATACATAGTTTCCTTTAAAATTTTGTGGAGCAGTGGGGGAAGAATTCAGAATCTAAAAGCTGAACTACTTAATTTGAAATTGTTTTGGAGAAGTTGTATTGAAAGAGTTTTCAGTTATTTAACCTAGGTTTTTTAATTCAGCGGGTGTTCAAAAAAAATAACATCATGCGTACAGTACTAAATTGCACAGTGTGGTATCAGTTTTTTTTAACCATTTTGTAGTAACTGAAAACTTAACAATTTCGAAAATATTTTTAAATGACTTTTAAACAAAGACTTGTACAATTATATTTAAGTCAATTATGTTTATAAACATTATACTGATTTATTGCTTTATAATTCTATTTTATTAATATCAGATGTTATTGTTGGCAAGTGGAAGGGGCTTCACCACAATGGTCTGTTAATAATAAGACAAGCGATAAATGGGAGGAGTTGAAGGTAGAAAAGTACATCATGCTTATTACTTTACATGTTTCTTATATCCTTTACCAAGGAAGTTTGGGGAGATTAAACACTAGGTTTCATCTTAGTTACATACTTATTGATTAGTAAGTGGGGTAGGAGAGTGGCAAGAATTGATTCACTTTGCAGAAAACACAAGCCACTTCTGGCAGGAGCCTGAAAACAGTGTGTGGTATTGTGGCAAAACAATTAGCCTTAAAGGTAAACAGATCTGACTTTTGTGTTCTGGCTCTTCTGTTTATTAACTGTTTAACCTCAGATCAGTTATATACTATTTCCTAGCCTTGGCTTTCTTGTAATATTTCAAAATGGAATAATTCATATCTTACTGAATTATAAAGATTAAATGAAATGAAAGTTAGTGAAACCATCTAGCACATATAGTATGTACTCATTAAATACTGTATCTCCAGTGCCACTTTTTAGTGACAGTGGGGAAAAACTTTTTGCTTCTCTGAATTTTATTTTAGTATTTATAAGTGTGTTACAGGTCATGCAGCAGTGGAGTTGCTAGAAATGCAGTTATGGTGCCGTTGTTGCAGAGCCAGCCTATTGCACTTCCTGTGCCATTGGTCCCGTGTTCATGTTGAGTGAATTTACTTGAGAAGATGATAGGAAAATTATTTTAGGGAGAAGGATAAATTAAGAATTGTTGGCCGGACGTGGTGGCTCACACCGGTAATCCCAGCACTTTGGGAGGCCGAGGTGGGCAGATCACGAGGTCAGGAGTTCAAGAGCAGCCTGGCCAACATAGTGAAACCTCATCTCTACTAAAAATTAAAAAAAAAAAAAAAAAAAATTAGCTGGCCATGGTGGCAGTTGCCTGTAGTCCCAGCTACTTGGGAAGCTGAGGCAGGAGGGAGGAGGAGGAAGGAAGAGGAGGGAGGAAGAGGTTGCAGTGAGCCGAGATCGCACCACTGCACTACAGCCTGGGTGACACAGTGAGACTCTGTCTCAAAAAAAGGAATTGTTAGGATTGTTATACTGACCTTGCTATGTTATAGGGTATTTGTCTGTATACTTAAGGCCGTATTAAATATCTAAGAAACTACCTTATTTTTTAATATCAGGAAATCACTCTTAAGAGTTAAGAATGCAGCATTTTTGTATATTTGTTATTTTAACATGCTGCACAGTTCAAAATAAATGAAGTTATTTTTAAATCATCACATATGTGATGGGGCTGTGCTAGTTACTGGGAATACTAATGTATAAGATAGTCTTCAAGAGCTTATAGTTAGGTAGAAATCCTTATAGTACAGATAAAATATAAGTTAAAAAGAATAATATAGATCACCTAATACTTAAAAAATTTCCTTTACAGTAAAGTTTGTTTTAACTTGATAGTACACATACAAGATTTATAGCATACATAATGTAGAGGTTAACAGCATGTTTAACCCACAGTGCCACTAATAAGTAAGTAATTCCTTTCAGAGTTACTGATGTAAGCTAAAAAGAAGGAATAAAGGGAGATGGAAAAGAAGATTAATAGGAGAAGAGAACCTAAGTTGGTGGGGGCCCATGATGGCAGGTAGAAGAAAGAAAAAGGTATATTTGGTTGAAATGTAGATATGTTTCAGATGTCTTTAGGGCCCTCTGAGCCCTAAAAATCAAAGGTTAATTAAAACCTATCTGATTGGGAAATTAGGCACAGAATGATAAGGGTAAATATAATGATAGAACATTTATAATATGGTTTCTGATTCATAAGCCACTAAGGTCACAACCTCTTGAGCCGTGCTGACTTTTAGACAAATACAGTATATGAATTTGCCCTTATGTTAAATCATCTTAGTAAAATAAAATAAAATGAATTCTTGATTTTTGTTTCAGTGTCTTTGCAAGATATAACAATGAGGAAAGCTTTCCGAAGTTCTACAATTCAAGACCAGCAGCTTTTTGATCGCAAGACTTTGCCTATTCCATTACAGGAGACATACGATGTTTGTGAACAGCCTCCACCTCTCAATATACTCACTCCTTATAGGTAGGTAGGTTAGTAAATAGTAGCCCTATTATTTATCTCAGACTTCAGATTGAAATGCTAAATCCCCAAACATTCTTTATTTCATTGGGCTTCTAGCAAACACAGAGAGCCCTCTCTGTCCACCACCTTTGGAAAAACCTTTGTTTTTATTCACTGGATGAATTCCTAAGATTCTGGCATACAAAAGACAAGACCTATTCAAAAGAGTTGTTTTGACAAGTTAAGAAAAGCCACTGGTAAACTTATTAATATAAAGAGATAAGGAGTCATTATTGTCCTTTTAATTTAATTTTTAATCAAATGGAAAAAGCTCAAAATTCTGTCCTACTAACAAAATAAACATTATAATTTTTGCTTGTTTTGTCTACTCTTTTTTTTTTTTTTTTTTTGGAGGCAGAGTCTTGCTCTGTCACTCAGGCTCACTGCAAGCTCCGCCTCCCAGGTTCATGCCATTCCTCTGCGTCAGCCTACCTAGTAGCTGGGACTACAGGTGCCCGCCACCAAGCCTGGCTAATTTTTTGTATTTTTAATAGAGACGGGGTTTCACTGTGTTAGCCAGGATGGTCTGCATCTGACCTCGTGATCTGCCCGTCTCAGCCTCCCAAAGTGCTGGGATTACAGGTGTGAGTCACTGCACCCAGCCTGTTTCGTCTACTCTTGATTTGTGTGCATTAATTTCTTATATAATGAATAGGTAGTACCTTAAAATGCTTTATACCACTTTGAATAAAATCTGGAATTATTTAACCTTTTTTTGAAGTTCTTTCACATGGTTTGTTAAATGGGTAATTTAAGATGTATAACACATCCTGAATAAAATAGTATTTAGAGAGTTATTTGAAATTGTAAGTCAGTGTGCAGATCATTAGATATAAATGTGACTATTAGAATGACTATTACGTGATATATTTTGGATTTAGTAAGATAAATAAATCATACTATTGGCAGAAACTTCAAAATTTCTCTATTCTAGATGATGTTACTGTCTTTTCAGGCTTTTATCTTTGGCAGAGCTATTTGTAATTATTGGAATTGCCCAAAGGACTTTTGAGAAAATTTGGGATTCAACAGAAGTTAGGGATGAAAATTGCCCAGCTGTACTTTGAAGTATTAGTACTAACTCAGAAAAGCATCTGGTTTTCCTCTTTTCTTTGTTTTCTCAGATTTGTGAGAAATTTTCTATTGGTGCAATATTCAATTTTATTTTGTCAATATTTTAACACGAACTGTATTTTATTAATGTAAGAGGATAATCATTTTAGTGAAATTATTTCTGTTCTGATTGCCTAAGTCTTACTAATGTGTGTTTTAATTGATACATTTCAGAGATGATGGTAAAGAAGGTCTGAAGTTTTATACCAATCCTTCATATTTCTTTGATCTATGGAAAGAAAAAATGTTGCAAGATACAGAGGATAAGAGGAAGGAAAAGAGGAAGCAGAAGGTATTACAAAAGATTAAAAAATTGAGGTTAATTTTTATATATTTGTGTTTTGTTGCATATATTGAACTTCATTAATCTTGTATTTTGACAGTTTTATTTTATTGGGTCCATATAGTTAAATACTGAAGTCTTTATAACTTCACAGAAAGAACACAGTCTGATGGGGAGCAGATGAGCAATTAGGTTATTAGAGTATGGCATAATAAGTGCCGTAGCAGAGGTATGCATAAAGGGTTTAGATAACACAAAATAGCATCTGCTTTAGCTAGCAGCCAGGGTAAGCACTTCCAACAAAGCTTATAATGAATCTTGAAGAACAGATAGGAGTTAGTTAGGTGGACCAAGGAAGAGAGGAACATTTTGGTAAGAAGGAACAGTGGAATCTTGTACAGATATTGGTAATGTAGATTAAGCTAATATTTTCTTGCTACAGAGCACATCCTAAACATTTCTCTCCTAAATGTTTTGGAGAGGTTATTATATTCACATGAAATTTCTGTTATTTCTGTTGTCATTTTCCACTTTCTAATAAAATTCACTTGTATCTGCTTTATATTTCATGTTAATGATGACTGAAAACACAGAAGGTTGAAGCAAAGTTAGATTTAGGTTGAATTATGAAGGAGGCAGGTTCTGTCTTTATCATCTCTCTGGTTCTCCTGTAGCTATCTCTGCTTTCCCTAATCCCTGTATAATGCTGTTGTATTGTCTTCTTTGCTAGATGGTAACCCAGTATTCTAGCTAACGTTTGCAAACTGGTGACTGGCAAGCCAGATTATGCCTGTAGGGAGTGTTCCATTTGCCAAACACAGAGGTTTTTAAATTTTGGAAGTAGAGTGCCTGAGATGGACATATCTGTCTAGCTCACCACTTGCCCCATCTTACACCCGACTGATTTCATCCATGTATGTTATCCGCTTGGCCGCTTTGGGCATTTGAATTTGTTACACTTACTCTAGCCCTTTCTATACTTTCTCCCCCAGTTTTGAATCACTTTTTGTTATATTGTTTAAAGACAATGTTTTCTGTTGAGTGATATGGTTATTATGGGTTAATTAGGTAATTGAATTTTTTTCTAATGTGTTGGCTAACTCATCAGTTACTTTCCAGATAACATAACCTTAGTAAATTTTTACATTTTTATTAGAGGTAGGCAATGCCGTTAATGGTAGGAATTTCAAACTAATGCCTGTGGAGCAAGGGTTCATGAATCTTTTTTCATGTGAAAGACTTTCTGACCTCAAATTGTATTCTTTAGGCATACTATTTTGTGTCTGGCGCCATCAGTTCGAATTAGGGGTTAAACAAAACATGGCAGGAAACTGGGACTACAGCACACTGGCTAAGATTTAACTCTGAATGTACAAGTGAACCATTTCTGTGTTACTTTTACTATATTATGATGACATTGTCTTTTTTAGTGTTGATGTTAGAATTTTATTTTGATTGTTACAACCTCTTTTTAAAAAATTAGCACTTAAGCATTTGACTTTGTTTCAATACATCTGTTATAGCAGAAAAATCTAGATCGTCCTCATGAACCAGAAAAAGTGCCAAGAGCACCTCATGACAGGCGGCGAGAATGGCAGAAGCTGGCCCAAGGTCCAGAGCTGGCTGAAGATGATGCTAATCTCTTACATAAGCATATTGAAGTTGCTAATGGTCCAGCCTCTCATTTTGAAACAAGGTTTCTTTACTTTTGTTTTTGTTTCTTTAAAAAAATGATAAAACATTGGCTTTATTTGTAATATCTGTACTTCTAAGTCTTGAGTCCTAAACTGTTGAACAGGCAGACCCTGTTATAAATATAGAGATTATTTCAAAATCCCGACCACTGTGGGCCTACTGAAGTCAGGCCTTGAGCAGGTCATTTTCATACCTGGACCTTAGTTTTGTCATCTGTAGAAAGAGGTGGTTGGAGTGACTGATCTTTAGGGTTGTTTTAACTTTAGTGTGAAATCTCAATAGTCTCTCAATATTTCAGGCACAGTCTGCTAGAATTTTGTAATAGAAGTGTAGGGTCTGGGACTTTTTTGAAATACTATTGATTTATTGCATATAAAAAAGGAGTGAAGAAGGGGTTCTGTTTTGTTCCTTTTACTTTCCCCTGACTTCGTTTCTTTGCCACATCACCCACCTCAGATACATTTGGACTTTCAAACAAAAGTATTCATCCCTTTTGTAGAAAAGAATAGATCTTTTTCCTTTCTCAATGGCCAGGGGCCCTAACTAAATAACATACTACCAGCAAACACATTAAACTGGCATCTCTCTATGAAGACATTTACTTGGGTATAGTCATGTTTGTTTGTTTGTTTGTTTGTTTTGAGACAGAATCTCGCTCTATCACCCAGGCTGGAGTGCAGTGGTATGATCTCGGCTCACTGCAACCTCTGCCTCCTGGGTTCAAGAGATTCTCCCACTTCAGCCTCCCAAGTAGCTGGGATTATAGGCACATGCCACCACGCCCAGCTAATTTTTGTATTTTTAGTAGAGATGGGGTCTCACCATGTTGGCCAGGCTGGTCTTGAACTCATGACCTCAAGTGATCTGCCTGTTTTGGCCTCCCAAACTGCTGGGATTGCATGCATGAGCCACTGTGCCCAGCCTAGTCATATGGTTTTTTAATGGAGAAGAGCTTAAGATTTTTTTTTAAGTAATATACGTATACATTATTGGGCCATAAGTGTGCAACATCTTGACCTATTTTAGGAGAAATATACATCTGAGAGATACTATTTATCTGTGTTACTGAAAGAATTGACATTAAAAAATTATAGACACATTTATTTCTACTACAGTTGAGTAATTGAGTAAATAAGTACAGTTGAGTACTTATCTGGCTCACTAAATCTGTTAAATCCAACTTTGTCCCCAGAATGTACTAGTAAATATTTATAAATATTAACATGTTTGAGGTATCTAAAATTTTGCTTACATCTAAGTCACATGTTGCTATGTTACTCAGCTGTTTCCTGAGTGCCCTTGCACGTTTAAAACAGCAGAAGGATAGAAACAATATAGCTAGCCACTTCTGTGCTGTTAGTATCGGGGAGGCCTTTCTCTCTGGTGCAAGACTTTTAGAAGTCATTTGAGAGCACACCGATATATGCTAATAGTAGTAGAAAACTCATTTTCCTATTCTACCTTTCTGTCATTGGTATCTTCTTGTAAAGAAAAAAACTGAAATAGAGGCAGATAGCTTTCCACACAATTTGCTGAAAGTTCATTATTTTCTTGTTTATTAGATTACGTATGTAATGCTTTTCATCCTGTGAGTTGAATTAGTATTCTGTTATAAAATAATAAAATAACTGATGGTCATCCTAGTAGATCTCTAAATCAACAAGTAAGGGTAACATTGTGAGCAGCATTCTTTGTTTTAAAAGCAGGATTAATGTAATACTTTTCTGAAAGTTTCTTAAAAATAGTTAAAATATTGGCATTGAAAGGATAAACTTTAAATATTTAATATCTCATGTAGAACACTTTTCCTCCCAATAATTCAAGAAAAATTCACTGATAATGTATATTTCTTTTAGACCTCAGACATACGTGGATCATATGGATGGATCGTACTCACTTTCTGCCTTGCCATTTAGTCAGATGAGTGAGCTTCTGACTAGAGCTGAGGAAAGGGTATTAGTCAGACCACATGAACCACCTCCGCCTCCACCAATGCATGGAGCAGGAGATGCGAAACCGATACCCACCTGTATCAGGTATATTGGAACAAGCATATGATGTTTTATCTTAGGAGTCAGTAACTTTTTCTTTCAAGGACGAGATAGTAAGTATTTTTGGCTTTCAGGGCTTATAGTTTTTGTCACAAGTACTCAATTCTGCCATTGTTGCATGAAAGCCACCATAGACTATACATAAACAAATGAATGTGTCTGCATTTAAATAAACTCTGTTTATAAAAACAGGGAGCAGGTCTGATTTGGTCTATGGGACATTATTTGTAATCTTCTGGTTAAAGCTGACACACTCTCCTAGGAAAATTTAGCTAATAAGAATTTAAAGACTAAAGCCTGTTTCATTTTATTATAGTGTTGTTATTAAGCATATCATGTGCAGTGTATTAAGAAAAATTAAGGATTTTTTGGAATGTGGGTAACAGTCTAAGAAATGGGAACCAAAGATGTGATTATTAATACTAATTTGGTATTAAGGAAAATACTTAAAGAATTTCAGAGAGGATTGGCAGTTGCTCATAATAATCTTTCAGTAAAGCTATTTTGAAGTTTAATCTTGTCAGTTATTATCCAAATGATAAATTTCTAATAGAGAAATATTAGGGAAATTTTCTAATAGAGATGTAGAGATCAGCTTTACAATTTTCAGTTAAAAATCCACTTTTCTATCACTGACTCATTTGATGTTCCATCCTCAGGAAAAGAGAGAGCTGTGAATTTCTTTCTGTGGTTTGTAATTAGCTGTCATTGATGTAACTGAAATAGCATATGATGAGACTTAGTAGTTTCAGTATAAATACAACATTGTATTGGCCACAAGTATTGCTACAAAATTGCATTATGATCAATGTTGAGTCATTACAGAGACTCCTGTCAGTATAGAATTGAGCATTTTATTTATCCAAGTGAGCATAAAATGTCTGAGTGGATGCAAAAGTTGCATGAAAGAATGAGACTATTTAGACTATTACAAACCAAAGCACCACTCATTAACTTTTTCTGTTGATGTGTTTTTAGTTCTTTTTTTTTCTAAATACTGTTGAAGATGTTAAATTTCTATAGGAGCATGTTAATGGATCTATTTTGATGTAATTACTGATAGTCATTTATAGTTTGTGTGGTTAGATTTTCTCTTTAGGCTTTTCTCTTTTAATAACTTGCTAGAATCTCTGTCATTTCAGTTCTGCTACAGGTTTGATAGAAAATCGCCCTCAGTCACCGGCTACAGGCAGAACACCTGTGTTTGTGAGCCCCACTCCCCCACCTCCTCCACCACCTCTTCCATCTGCCTTGTCAACTTCCTCATTAAGAGCTTCAATGACTTCAACTCCTCCCCCTCCAGTGCCTCCCCCGCCTCCACCTCCAACCACTGCTTTGCAAGCTCCAGCAGTACCACCACCTCCAGCTCCTCTTCAGATTGCCCCTGGAGTTCTTCACCCAGCTCCTCCTCCAATTGCACCTCCTCTAGTACAGCCCTCTCCACCAGTAGCTAGAGCTGCCCCAGTATGTGAAACTGTACCAGTTCATCCACTCCCACAAGGTGAAGTTCAGGGGCTGCCTCCACCCCCACCACCGCCTCCTCTGCCTCCACCTGGCATTCGACCATCATCACCTGTCACAGTTACAGCTCTTGCTCATCCTCCCTCTGGGCTACATCCAACTCCATCTACTGCCCCAGGTCCCCATGTTCCATTAATGCCTCCATCTCCTCCGTCACAAGTTATACCTGCTTCTGAGCCAAAGCGCCATCCATCAACCCTACCTGTAATCAGTGATGCCAGGAGTGTGCTACTGGAAGCAATACGAAAAGGTAATTTTCTCAGCTCCATGAAAAGCATTGCTATAGTAGCATTGGAAACTTTCTAAATATTTAAGACAAAAATGTGTTCCTTATTTATAGAATTTTAGGTGATCATGTTGTGTACAAATGGCCCTTAGAAAGTAAAGCTATATCCAACTTATATTTAAAATTATTTTCCAGAAAGTAGATCATATTTGATCATTTTATTTTTATGCTTTGTAGGTATCCTTAAAATGTTTATTGAGTGAATGAGAAATTTAATATATCAGACTTGTGTTATAGAACATTTAATTAAAACCCTTTATATTATGCTTAATGTGTATATTAACTCCTTTAAAAATAATATTTTCTTCAATGTTAAGGCTGTTCATTTCGGGTATCCATGACACTTACTCTACCAGATGCCTTTAAAGGAGTGAGGTTCCTCCTTTAGTAACAAAGGAAAGACTTCTCATATTCATTCATTTATTGTCATTATTTCCTAAGCAATGACTATAGGCCAGGCACTGAGCATATAGAATGAATAATAGTGCCTTTCCCTCGAGTACAGTGGATAATGAAGCCACAGAAAATATATTCAACAATGTCTAATTTATTTGACCATTGGGATGATAGAAGAAATGTACCACCTCATTAATTTTTTAGGGGGTGGTAAGCAGGGAGGTGTAGTAGACCATGATGGATAAATAAACTGTAGATACCTACTGGGATACCTGGTAAGTTTTACCAACTAATAACACAGATAACATAAAGATGTAATGCCTCTCTCAGTATGATTTCTTCACATTCTTTTCTGATCTTTTTTTTTCTATTAGTATTTCTCATGTGTATTTGATTTTATTCCAGAAATATTAATAATATCTAGTATTTAGTATTTAGTATTTTGATTTAAATGAATGGTTTGGATTCACTATATCAGGTATTCAACTACGCAAAGTAGAAGAGCAGCGTGAACAAGAAGCTAAACATGAACGCATTGAAAATGATGTTGCCACCATCCTGTCTCGCCGTATTGCTGTTGAATATAGTGATTCGGAAGATGATTCAGAATTTGATGAAGTAGATTGGTTGGAGTAAGAAAAATGCATTGATAAATATTACAAAACTGAATGCAAATGTCCTTTGTGGTGCTTGTTCCTTGAAAATGTTGGTCATTCTAGTGTTTTGCTTTCTTTTCCTTATAATAAATGACCCTTTTCCTCCATAACTTTTGATTTCTAAGGAAAATATTAGCATACATTTCAAACTAAATGTTTTACAGTGGCTTATCTTTTTCTTCCCCCTGAAAAGACTAATTTGGTCAAATAAACCACTAAGTATTAAGCATGGACAGCTGTTGTTAGAGTAGCAGATTCAGTTTTTTGATATATCTTAATTGTGTACTTTGTGAATTTTAATTTAAAGAAAGCAACTGAATTGAAATCTTGAGGGCAGCTGTATCTATTAATGAGCCTTATTCCATTTCCTGATGTTTTAAAAGAAGAAACACTGCCTTGATTATATGAATACACTCAGAAAGTACATTTAGCTTGTAGTGTTGAATTCTCTTAAAGGAATGCTTGAATTTTTTCATTATTGTTTTATTGTTTTTATATACTTGCCTTATTTGAATGTTTAGCAGTATCCCCTTCCCACTTATATATTGTGTGATATGATTTTGCTTGCCTATAGGAGTTAAAAACTTTTCCATGTGAAATACTCTGACTTAAACATATATGTAACTTACATAACTGTTAAGAATAACAGTCTGATTTAATAAATGGTTCATTTTAAAAGTTCTTCAGTGTTGCTCTTTGAATAAAATGATTTATCATAATTTATCAAATACTGTATGGTAGGCTTTAAATAGTGAATGAAAATTTTAAAAACACTTAAGCTACATAATTTCCTCTTAATTGCACAGCTTCATATTGTCTACTGTGTAAGGTAGCTTTTATGTCATTTTCCTCCTAAGTTCATAAACTCTATATTTCTCAACTGTTTGTGGTTTTAAATTAAAACCTTAACTTGTCATCTAATTTCAGCAAACCTTAATTTCAGTTTAACAGTGTTCTTGAAGTTACGTTTTGCAGCCAGGCATGGTGTCTTACACCTGTAATCCTAACATTTTGGGAGGCTGAGGCTGGTGGATCACTTGAGCCTGGGAGTTTGAGACCAGCCTGGGCAACATGGCGAGAACCCCGTCTCTACAAAAATATACAAAAATTAGCCGGGCATGGTGGGGTGTGCCTGTAGTCCCAGCTACTTGGGAGGCTGGGGTGGGAGGATCACTTGAGCCTGGGGAGGTTGAGGCTGCAGTGAGCTGAGATCATGCCACTGCATTCCAGCCTAGGCAGAGTGAGACCCTGTTTGAAAAAAAAAAAAAAAGAAAAATTGTATTTTGCAATGATAAAATGAGTTAATGTTTGCACAGCTTAGATTTAGGGGTGGAGGGGAAGCACCATTAATATCAGATTACTTCATTTAAAGAAACGACTCAATGAAGTTTGGGTAAGTTGATTGTAGAAGTGACTGCGGTCTTCAGCCTTGCCTATATCTGCTCCTTTTGCAGTACAATTTACAGTTCTTCCCATCAAGAGGTGAGTTCTGTTCCCATGCCCTTGAATCTGGGTGTCCCTGAAACTTGCTTTGGCTAATAATAGCATGCAGCAAAAGTGACAGTTGTGCCAGTTCTAAGCCTGGGTCTCAAGAAACCTTGCAAGTTTTAGCCTTCTCTCCTTCCATCTCCCTCCCTCTCTCAAACCTCTGCCGTGAGAATAATCCCAAACTAGCCTGGCTGAAGATCAGAAACCTCATGGAGGAGAGGTATCTCAGGTGAGACCATCTTAGACCAGCCAAGCCCAAACTCGCTTGCTGGTGGTAGACAGATAAGCAAGCCTGGACAAGGTTAGCCTAGACTAGCCCAGCCCAGCCCAGCCCACTGATTGAAAATTCATGAGCAAAAGTAAATGCTTATTGTCTTACACCTAAGTTTTGAGCTGCCAACATTATTGTGGCAATAGATGGTTGATGTGCGAGGTCACTTTGTAACTTGATAATTTGGAGGAGGCTATCTGGGCAGATAACTAATGACCTGTAATCTTTATAGAATAGGAATAATGAACCAAATTCTATTGTGGCAATTCAGTTTGGACATTAAAAAAACATTTTCTGATAGCTTTAATAAAATACTTGATTTGCTCTTTTGGGTAGCTTAGAAAGAACAAGAGATTAGAGAGCCATTTGAGGTTCCTTTCCAACGTCATGAAAATGTATATTGTCAAATTTAACTCAAGAAAATACGTCACAGTTTAAAGTCTAAGTGTTCTTACAGTCAAAAGGAGGCAACTAGTATGTATATTTTATAAAACTCAAATATATATATATTTGGGGCCAGATAACCAAAACATAATAGTACTGGTTTTGAAGCAGCTAAGGATGTTACAAAAGGAAATTGGTGAAGATTTCTTAATAATAGAAGCAGACATGTTAATCAGTAAAGCCCTGCAGTATATATGCTCAGTAGTCTATGATAGACTTTTTTCGTTTTTCAGAACATTTTTGGAAGACGAAAAAGTGCCTGCAGACTAAATAAGCCAGATATGTAGTGTCCATTTTAAAATCAAAATAATCTTTTAATCTAGATATTTAGCTTAACTTGCTGAGGGAATTTTGGAACAGAACATTCAGTGGCCAGTTTTCATACCCTAAGAAGAATGAAAGTTACTGGGTAATAACTACCTTCTCTTTGAATTGGTTTACTACTCAGGGTCATGCACAAGCATAGAATCAGGAAAAAAAAATTCATTGCGTACCACAGGGGAAACAATTGGCTTCACTTGTTTTGGCTGACGTCACCTATTTACCTCTATTATCAAATCAATGAATGCGTTTTAATCCTTAATTCACATGTTCTGTGTTTATTCTACTTCCTTGAAGCTTTCAATCTGTTGGGCCTTTGTTTTGCTGATCCTTCTTCTTCCCAGGAGGAGACAGAAGGAGGACAGGGAAATACCTAGCAGCAGTGGTGTTTGGGATGAAATGCAGTCATTATGGAGGAAAAGGGAGTTATTCTGTATCTTTTCCTAATGAAGGAATGGTCATAAGCTTCAGATTTATAAGGCATTTTAAGCCATCACCACTGCTTTTATGACTTATAATCAATCTGGGCAGATGAGATGACTTCCAAAGCATTTTCATTTTGTAAATATTTACCGAAAGATAATAATAAGGTTCATTTAGGTTGTTTTCTATAAATCATGAAACATCTTCCTCTATTTTTACTTTTAGAAAACTCTGCCCTTTAACAACCATCTCACATCTGTATTTTCATGAAGTCTTCTCTAATTACAACTGGAGCTCATATTCCTTTTGAATTTCTTTTTTGTTTTTTTAAAGACAGAGTCTCACTCTGAGCTGGAGTGACAGTGGGCTCAGAGTCTCACCCAGGCTGGAGTGCAGTGGCATGATCTTGGCTCACTGCAGGCTCCGCCTCCTGGGTTCAAGTTCCTTTTGAATTCCTGTAATTCTTTTATTATAAGGTTTTTTTCAAGTGATACTCATACCATTTTGCATCACAGTTATTTCCTATTTGAGCTTGCCAAATAGATTACTTGCACAACAGCAAGGGTGTTGTCTTAAATACACAACTCACAATATCTCTTTGCATAAAGAGGTTCAGAAATACGTTTTTTTTTTTTTTGTTTGGTCCACTAGGCCTCTTAAAATTATTTCTTCCTAGGCACTGCTCTTGTTTAAAATTTCTTTCTCCACTAATCTCAGTAACATAGTTGATGTAAAACTAATCCTAATTTCATCAGAACTTTATATGTGTGTATTTTAATAAATGGAAAGTATAGGAATGATTTTTCTAACCAAAATGTGAAATGTATTAGTGTTTCTGAAGTCATTTCTTAAAACAGCAAAATTGATCATGTGTTTTAATTTCATGGGAATTCTCATGAATTACTTTGAAAACACGGCTTTAACTTTGTCCTTAGTAAACATAACACTGCTGTTTATTTTTTCATTTTCACTCCACTATGTATATCTTAACCCCAGCTTTTTTTTTAAACCACTTTTCCAAACTGAAGCAAATCTAAAATAAATTTAAAGCTCCTAAATAGTTCAAAAATTCCTTTTAGAATTCATTATTTCTGTAATATCTACTTAGTAAAAAAGTACAAATAAACCAATGCAAGATATTAATCATGCACTATCAGGATTTAAAGGATGGCTTTGCTGTGTTGAACTAATGAAATGGAATAAATATCAAATTATGGTTATTTCTAAGTTGTGCCATATTGCTTATAATTAATTAAAATAATCTTACTGAAGCCAAACAATGCATAGGACCCTTGGAATACAAATAAGTTTTTTCCTCCCTTGATTCACTGCTGTACTAAGAGCAAATTTATGTCCTCCATGATTTGGCCCTAGAATGCATCAGTAATCTCTGTTGCTTTTCAAGCTGACAACCAGGCTCTGAATAAAGAATGAATACCAGCCTTGAATGAACATTTCAGGCACTTTTTTTTAGAAGGCTAGTCATCAATACCTTTTCTCATTATTGTAAGGCCAGCTGCTCTGGTTTTCCTTTAGAAAAAAAAAAATAAATAACTGAGCATGTATTGAAGTCATCTTTCTCAAAATATTTATAGTTTCATTTTTGTATATTTGTTTAGTGGTAATGATTTTGAATATTTTATAGTATTTATATAAATTCAATCCTTGTGTATATGTATGTGTTATAGTCAAAGACTTTTTGATAAACTTCTTATTTATCCTGCCTTTAAGCTAGCTTTTTCAGTACTACTCTTTTGACACCAATGTCTCCAGGAGTATTAAAATTCCCTATCTTCCTTTCTGGCCTGGAAACAATATAAAAGATACAAAAGCCATTAAGTCACAGTGTGTTTTCCATTGTAACAGCTTCCAATATTACTTAAAGTGTCCATTTCATTCTTACCTATGAAAACCATGAAATGTTACACTTCTAACTTAATGAAAATCTATAGGAACTGTGTATACTATTCCAGATAAAGGAGCACATCTCCTATTATTAATGGTTTATTTAATATTTTTATTGTATATTGTATTTCTTTTCATTTATTCAGCAGCATTTTTTGATGCCTGCAGAGTTTTGAGACTGCTGGGTATTGGGGCCACAACAGTGAGTAGACAGAGCCCTACTTTCAGAGTATACAGATAAATTAACAAAGAACAATGAATGTTGTCAAGGAAGCTCATAGTAAAGTGAACAGTCCTAGTCTAGGAAGTCAGGAAAGGCTCTGAAAGGAAATGACACTGAAAGTTTGCGATGAACCTAGACATAAATGTTGAAGTGAGTGTGGAGTCTCCCAGGCAAAGGAAACAGATGCGTGTAAATGTATGCAAATGCTTGGTGCAGAGCATACAAGCAATGCAATAGCTGGAAATACATTAGAAAGATAAGCAGGAGCAAATCATGAGAGGATCTTAGGAAACATAGTAAAGAGTTTACATTTTATTCCATGGGCAATAAAACTGAAAAAGTGAGTTACCAGTACAGCATTTTGGAAAGATAGCTGATGGCTACAAAGTGGTAAATGGATTAGAGAGAAGTCAGCTTGGAGGTCAAGAGCACTCAGGCTGTTAGAATGGGTGGACAGATGATAGTTATGGTGGTGGCAGAGGACAGAAATAATGAGATTTAAGAGACATTTAGGATGTGGGATATACAAGGCTTGGTAATTGGAGAGGAAGGAGTCACGGATGACTTCCAGGGCTGACTTACTGTTGGGTGGAACATTAGAGGAGGAACAGGTTTGGGAGAATGGAAGATAAAGTTCGGGACATAAGGCAGGGAGAAGATCACTGACGTGGATGGGGAGGAATTTTATATTTGTGAAAGGAAATCTCATATGCAGGAAGGAGAGAAGTATGCTGTAAGTAGTTAAATTGAAGGTCTGATGCCAAAAAATTGAGATTTATTTTTTCTTTGAGGTAGATGACAACACTGCTTAGGATGATTGGGGAATAAGAGGAGTGTAAACAATGTTAAGAAAAGTAGAGATGGCTTAACAATAGTCATTGTGAAAAATGGGAAAACTTTCCAAGGAAGTAGGAAATTATCACAATATTGAAGCCATTGTTAAGGTTGCTGACAATGAATTTATAGTGGATCCAATTTACTATGTGTGATTTTTTTCAGCAGTCTGAAGACAATTGCCAGAAATGGTTGAATTTGCACAGAGTTTGGGGTTTGAGTGGGGTGAAAGGACTATCTCTTAGGAAGATTGACCAATCTCCTTAATATCTGAATCCCACAATTAAACTCCCATGTAGAAATTCTTCACATGTAATTTGCTGTAATGCGAGTCCAATCTTTTCTTATGAGGTCCATTCACAGGCTCTTCTGCATTGTCAAATCATGCAGATGAATCTTCCTATCTTTTTAAGACTTTTCATTCCACTCCCCTAGACTCATCATCATCTTGGTTTTCTTTCTGCTTAGGTATAGTATGCAGTCCCCCCTTTTTTTCCTGTTAACACCTACACAATTTCTGTCTTATTCCCATTTTAACATGACCAGCTATCCTTTATACTGCTATCTTTAAAATCTAAAAATCTTACTTCTAAGGATTCTGTCAGAGATAATTCTGCCTTGAAAGTTATGTAATTTGAAACAAGCAGCAAAGGCATTTGACATTTTGTCTATCCCTTTCATGTCTGAATTATCTCATCTGCCTGATTTACTCTGTGGGCAGGAATCCTTTCTCCTTTGAAGAAATTTCCTTCCACTCAAAAAATAAATAATTATGCTCGATTCTATTACGGTTTTTAGAGCATATTAAAAGTAGGCCATATTTTTAGGTTTGATTTTTGGTTTGGTTAATTTTCTACAGCTCTTTGGCAATAAACTTTTTACCCTTAGCCAGCCATCTCAGAAATGTCTGGCGTAGGGTCTCAGCAAAATAATGTGGATAATTCAATGTAAACTACATATCATTAAGAAAATAAAGAGAAGGGCCTACTAACCAAATACCAGGCTTTTCATCTTGATCTCAAAAATTGATTCATTCCTTTTGCTTAGTGGTTTAATCTTTGTATTATGAAACATGCATACAGAAAAGTACATAAAATTTTCAACTCAGTCATCTATTATTACAGTGTAACCACCATCCAGGTCAAGAAATAGAATATTGCCATCACTCCAGAAGTGCCTCTTGTGCACCCTCCTAATCACCACCCCTTTCCTAACTCCAACGCTAAGGATAGCCGCTATCCTGATTGATAGTAATCACTTCTTCTATTTAGACGTTTGCCATCTCAGCATGTGTTTCTGAATACTGTAGATCAATTTGCCTCTATTTTGGACTTTAATTAAAGTGAATCTTCAGGTACATGCTTTTTATTGTCTGACTTCTCTTAAAATTTTGTGAAATTTAACCGTGTTGTTACATGTAACTATTTTGTTCCTTTTCATTGTTTTATAGTAGTCCATGGTATAAACATACCACAATTTACCCATTCTACTGTTGATGAATATTTTAGTATACAATTTGGAGCTTCTTATAAATAATACTGCTGTGAATACTTTTGCATGTGTTTCTTGTTCATTTGCAGGGATTTCTGTTAAGTGTATACCTAGAGGTTGAATTACTAGATCATAGAATAAGCATATTTTCAGCTTTAAGTGGATAATGCCAAAAATGTTTTCCAAAAATGTTGTACAAATTTATACTCCCACCAGCATTCTGAGAATTCCTGTTCCATATCCTTGTCACCCTCTGTTATTATTCTGTTTCATTTTAGGTATTCTAGTGTGCAATATCTTAGTGTGACTTAAATTTTCATTTTTCTGATTACTAGTAAGGTTGAACATCTTTTTATGTGCTTATTGCCATATCTTCTCCCTCTCTGTGGCTTCTTATTTTAATTTTCTTTGAAATTACCTATTTAATATAATCCATATTATCCAATCTTTTTTATGGTTAGTCCTTTTTTTATGTCCTGTTTAAGAATTATGTTTTTATTCCAAAGTTATATGTTTCTCCTATATCGTCTTCTGGAGACTTTGTTGTTTTACCTTTCACGTTTACATCTATAGCCCATCTGGAATTAACTTTGTGTGTGGTGTGAGGTAGGAGTTAAGTTTCAGGTTTTCTTTTTTCCAATCAAGACAGTCCCATTTATTGAAAAGATTGTTCTTTCCTCACTGCTCTGCAGGACCAGTTTATCAAGAATACATAAGTAGAGGCAACAAATAAATAATGAATGTATTATTTATGTTGATATACAACTGTATAATGTTGATGTGTAGGTACAAATACATGTCTATTTATAGGCTTTATTTTTATAACAGTATCACAGTTTTTTAATGTCACAGCCTTAGTAGAAAAGCTTAGTTTAGTAGCATAATGAGACCCTGGTGTCAATATCCAGAAAGCAAGCCTGTCCACCTTGTTGTTTTTCTTCAAGATTATTATTCTTGGCTCCTTGCGCGTCTATATACATTTTAGAATCTGATGGGCAGCTAACAGGACATTCAGAGACAGCAGTAGCCATATTGGCCTTGGTAAGTGTGGGAGCTCATTACATAGCCTTTATTTCTGCCACTATGACCACTCTGTTCATGTGCCCTCATGCAAGTTTTCTTGGCCTTAACAGAGCACACCTGCTTCAGCTGAGCATTTAAATGCCTCTAGAACTCTTTAATGAACAGATCTTCAGTCGGCTGCTCAGCTGTATCTGCTCTTCCATAGTCAGGAATAAGAGTCTCATTGTAAGCTACCAAACTAAGCTTTTATACTTAGACTTTAACTGCCTGTTAACAGCTCTTACTTTCTCATTATCCCTCTGCAGAGCATCATAGCAACTTAGCAATAACCAGCAAACCCCACTGTCCTTGTAGGCATTGTTTTCCCCATTTCATTCAAATGCCTGAATCATTACACATGCAAGGGTATTCTCACCAGTATGTTTTCCCAGGTTACCATTAATGAAATCTTTAGCAATTTGGCCATTGCCTTGTGCCAGGGACTATCCATGCCCCACATACCACTCAGGATGACATCCTCTTTGCCCACCAGATAGTGGAGAATCCAGTCCAGTATTCTAACACATATTTTTAGACTACTTCTGCCACCACCTGTATTATTAGTGTAGGCCCTTGGAGATGCATATGCCAAGACAAGGATTAGATGTGTAAGAGAATTATTGGAGGGAATGCCTATGACGAAAAAAGGGAGGGCACCAGAGAAAGCATGTAAAAACCTTCCAGTTGCAAAGGAAAGGAGGGAAAAAGGAGGATTGGTTGGAAAGAATTATAAATATAATTATATAATTATAAATATAAGAATTAAATATTATATTTATTATAATATAATAAAGTGTTGTAGACTGCAGTGCTATTCTAAGAAAGTTTTGGCCAGGCGTATGGGGAATCCTCAAGCCATAGTTGCCTGTTAAAGGAATGGACCAGTATTACTGACCCTGCTGTGTTCATTGGCTCTGAGTAGCATAAGGAAAGCTTGGCATAAATGTGGTAGTAGATTAAGAAGACTGGCAGCTGGGACCATCAGTCAACTATGTTTCCCTCAGCAGGAGATGTGCATGGTACATTTTCATAGCCACTACAGATTGCCTCAGTGTCTTTGTTAAGAATCAAATGACTGTATGAGTATAAGTCTGTTTCTGGGCTCACCACTGTTCCATTGATTTGTCAGTCCTCTGCCAGCACCTCAGTTTTGATGACTGGTACATTTTGTAAGTCCTAGTCAGGTACTGTAAACCCTCCAGTTTGTTCAAGATTGCTTTAGAGATTCTAGGTCCTTTGCATTCTCATGTGAATTTTAGAATTAGCTTAATTTGTTTAAAAAGAATTCCTGGGGTTTTCACTGGAATTGCATTCAATCTATAGCTTAACTTAAAGGAGTATTAGCAGCTTAACAATATTGAGTCTTCCAGCTGATGAGCATGGTTCATCTCTGTTTAAGCCCTCTTGAATTCTCAGCAGTGTTTTGTAGTTTTCAGTATAGAGATTTAGCATGTCTTCTGTTATATTTTTTCCTAAAGTATTTTATGTTTTTGATAGTACAGTATTTAAATTTTAAAATTTCATTTTCCAATTGTTTGCTGTCAGTAGACAGAGGTATAGTTGATTTATGTTTATTGACTTTGTGCCCTACAAACCTGCTAAACTCACTGATTAGTTCTAATAGTTGTTTTGTAGATTCCTGTAAATTTTAATGTAAACCATCATACTGTGTGAATAGAGGCAATATACTTTGTTTCTGATCTGTATATGCCTTTTATTTCTTTTTCTTGTTTTATTTCCGTGACTGGGACTTACAGTGCAATGCCGAATAGGAGCGATAAGAGCAGGCAGCCTTGCTTTGATCCCATCTTTAATGAGAACACATTCTGTGTTTCACCATTCAGCATGATATTAGCTGTAGAGTTTTTGTAGATGTGTTTTATCAGTTTGAAGAAGTTCTCTTCCTGTCCACATTTGTTGAAAGTTTTTATCTTGATTTGGAGTTGAGTTTTGTCAGATGTTTTTCTGTATTGAGCTGGCGATATGCTTTCTCTCCTTTTTTTATTAATATGATCAATTACATTGATTTTTAAACATTAAATCAACCTTACATTTCTAGATTAAGCCCTTGCTTGACCATGATCTTTTAAATACATTACTGGATTTGATTTGCCAGTGTTTTGTAAAGATTTTTGTATTGCTGTTTAGGAGAAATATTAGTTTTCTTTTCAGAATGTCTTTTTCAGATATTCCTGGTGGTATTATGCCAGCCTCATAAAAGCGTTCCCTCCTCTAGTTCCTGAGAGGTTGTATAAGATGGGTATTATTTCTCTTTTAAATGTTTGATAAAATTCACCAGTGAAACCATCCAGGCTTAGGGTTTTCTTTATGTGGTGGATTTGTATAAAAGATTTAACTTATTTAAAAGGCACAAGATTATTTAGATTTTCAGTTGTGTCCATTTCATCCAAATTGTTGAATTTATTGGCATAAAGTTATTCATCATATGTCCTTATTGTCCTTTTAATGTCTATAGACAGGCGTTTCTTTTTATTTATTGTTCTTGGAATCCAAAGGACTTCTTAAATCTGCAGCTTGATATCTTTCATTAGTTTTGCAACATTCTCAGTCATTATCTCTTTAAAAAGTTATCTGCCCTTCTTTTCCTCCTGAAATTCCAGTTTACCCACATATTAGACTTTACTACTTTCTCCTTTGTCTCTTAATTTTCTTCTATGTTTCCCATCTTTTTGTCTGTGTTTCATTTGGATATTTTCTTTTGGTCTCTTTTGTAATTTACTTAATCTGTGTCTAATCTGTTATTGTACCTATTGGCCAAGTTCCTAATTTCTGTAATGTTTTTAGCATTCCTAGAATTTCCTATTTTTAAAAAGTTTCTAGTTTTCTGTCAATTTTTAATCTTATATTTTATGCCCTTGAACATTATAAGCATAGCTATTTTATAGTCTCTGTTGGATAATTCCAATATTTAGGGCCCCTATTCAGTAAGATTGAATTGCAGCCCTTGGAAGGCCTGTCTATTTCTGATTCAACCTTAGTTGCAGGGTGCAGCCCTTTAGGGACTCAACCTAAAGCGAGGAGGTTCACCTGACCTCCCACTTTGGCCAGTTCCATACTTTAGCTCCTATCCTCCTAGCACTCTGAGTGTGTCAGAAGTACTGCTTATTTTTTCAGTAGTCCTCTCAGGAATCATAAACTTACCCAGGAGAAAAGTGATCCCCAAAATTGAGCTATCAAACACTCCCTGATCTTGGCCTGGTAATTCTTTCCTATCTGGATATCTCTCAGGTAGTTTCAAGTGTATACCTTTAATAGTTTGTGCAGTTTTTCTAATTGTCCTCAAAAGATAGTAGATCCAAATTACCTAGTCCATCATTATCAGAAGAGATTAGCCAGCCCATTTATCAGGAAAAAGGAAATTAATGTGAAGCCCAGTTTTGGTACTTATAAAAAGTGGTATTAATAGCCAAATGTTTTTTCTACCCTGAGTTATAAAAAATGCAGGCTGGGCGTGGTGGCTCACTCCTGTAATCCCAGCACTTTGGGAGGCCAAGGTGGGCAGATCACCTGAGGTCAGGAGTTCGAGACCAGCCTGACCAACATGGAGAAACCCCATCTCTACTAAAAATACAAAAAATTAGCCGGGCATGGTGGCACATGCCTGTAATCCCAGCTACTCAGGAGGCTGAGGCAGGAGAATTGCTTGAACCCAGGAGGCGGAGGTTGCAGTGAGCCGAGATCGCACCATTGCACTCCAGCCTGGGCAACAAGAGTGAAACTCCATCTCAAAAAAAAAAAAAAAAAAACAGTTTCCAAATTTTGACTGAGTTTGTTAAGACCACAATTAAACCATTTGTTGCATGCAGCTGCATTTAAAGACATATCAAAACAAAAAAAGAGAACTGTGAACAATTCAGCTTATTTTTAACTAACAAAAGAAAGTGTTCAAAAGTATAGATAGAGAGGCTTACATAAGTGGAGACAGTGCATCCCTGAAGTATTTTGAGGAATAAGAAAAAACAAGGGACAGACCTGCCAAATGGTTCCCATTCGGCTCCCGATTTCCCAATTTACTGCTCGGAGACTTACAGGATGCTATTTGAAGCTGAACAACTTGCAAAAACTTCATCAAAAATCAAAATTCCCCCGTGGCACTTTAGTTTGAAGCATTCTTGCTTAAGGGAGAGAAAGTATGTTTGAAACATTTATTTGAACTTCAGTTCTATTTTAACTTTTAGTGACTGTAGAATCTTTGTTGATTACAAATGATATCCTAGCAGGTATCATTAATCATACTTCTGCTAGAGGGTATAGACGGTCGTCTTTCTACTCCCAGTTCTTGGTACAATAGATGTTCGTTAAAACAAAATATTAGACCTCTAGAATCTTTTAAGAAATAAATCATTCTGGATAAGTCTCCTTTTCAGATAATGAAGAGTTAAAATTTTGCATACTATGAAAGAAGTGTTACTATTATCACCCCCACCTACCACCACCATCTATTATTTTTGTGCCAAGCACCATCCGTCCTAAACAGTTTACATTCTTTTTTTTTTTTTTTTGAGACGGAGTCTCGCTCTGTCGCCCAGGCTGGAGTGCAGTGGCGTGATGTCCACTCACTGCAAGCTCCGCCTCCCGGGTTCACGCCATTCTCCTGCCTCAGCCTCCCCAGTAGCTGGGACTACAAGTGCCCGCCACCGCGCCCCGCTAATTTTTGTATTTTTAGTAGAGACGGGGTTTCACTGTGTTAGCCAGGATGGTCTCCATGTCCTGACCTCGTGATCCGCCTGTCTCGGCCTCCCAAAGTGCTGGGATTACAGGCGTGAGCCACGGCGCCCAGCCAGCAGTTTACATTCTTTCCTTCATTTGATCTTTTTAACATTGGGATAAGGTAGGAAAAGGTGTTATCTCCATTTTGCCGAGGAGAACTGAAGTTTGGAGAAGTAACTTGGCCCATGTCTCACAGCTTCTATGGAGTAAGGTCTGAATAAGGCATGAATTTGAATCCAAGTCTGTCTGACTCCACAGCACATGTCTGAAGTCAGTGTTGTTAATGAAAGCGACTATGAATTTCTCTGACTTTTAAAAAAGAATATTCTGGACATAATTTCCATTTAAAAAATGATACTAATGTAGCATTTATTAAAATGTATTATAACCCCGTCTCTACTGAAAATACAAAAATTAGCCCGGCATGGTGGCCCGTGCCTGCACTCCCAGCTACTCTGGAGGCTGAGGCAGGAGAATTGCTTGAACCCGGGAGGCGGAGGTTGCAGTGAGCCAAGATCGCGTCACTGCACTTCTGGGTGACAGAGCGAGATTCCCTCTCAAAAATTAAAAAAAAAAAAATTGTTTATATTACTGTTTCCAATTAGACTGTGAAAATCTCGAGCTGTATCTTTTTCATTTTTGTGTTCCCAACCTTTAGTATAGGCTGTAGTTCATAGGAGGAGGTCTACATGTTTGTTAAAATAATGAAAGCATTAAAGAATTAGTGTCATGATTATCAGAATTAGTTACTGTGAGGTGCTAAAAATATAGAAGCAGAAATAGATAAAAGATTATCGTGGCCAGGCACGGTGGCACATGCCTATAATCCCAGCATGTTGGAAGGCTGAGGCTGGAGGGTCACTTGAGCCAAGGAGTTTGAGACCAGCCTGGGGAAGATGGCAATACCTTGTTTCTGCAAAAACAAAACAAAACAAAGTACTGTGTTTCACAAAGTTAAATAGGTAATGTTTCCATCCTTACTCTTGAACCGTGCTTTCTTTGAGAAAAGTTCCAGGTGTCATTTTTCTTTTTTGCTTATTTATTTCATTCATTTAACTAATATTTACTAATAATTATTATATACCAGGCACATAAGACTACTTATGTAGTCTTATATAACATAGTAGTCATTGTTTTCTTTTTACTGTACTTTAAGTTCTGGGATACATGTGCAGAACACGTGCAGGTTTGTTACATAGGTGTGCATGTGCCATCGTGGTTTGCTACACCTATTAACCTGTCTAGTAGTCACTGTTGATTTAAAATTCCCTATCTGATAGTTTGAACAAGAATAGATATTGTCTGATAATTTTTGCAGTTCTGATAAGTGTGAAGCAATATCTCTTTAGTTATCATTTTTCCATATGTATGTTGGTCATTTAAGTTTCCCCAGCCTATTATCTATTAATATCCTTTGCCCATTTTAATAGGATATTTGCCTTTTCCTTATTAATTTATATTATACAATAATATGAACTATATAAATATCTTCTCCCAATCTGTAGCTTCCCTTTTGAGTTTTACTATGCAGAAGTTTTAATTTTTAGTATTTAATTTGATATTATTTTCCTTTATGGTTTATACTTTTCATGTTAGGTTTAAAACATGTTTTTGTACCCTGAGGTCATAAAGATATTTTCGTATAATTTCTTCTGAAAGCTTTAAAAACTAGCTTTTCACATTAAGTCTTTAACCTTCTAGAATTTATTTTTGTTTAGGGTATGATACAGGGAATCTAATACCATTTTTCTTTATGAACTATTGTACAGTCCCTTTTATCCCCACTGAATTACAATGCCACCTCTCTCATATATCGCATTCCCATGTGTGAATGAGTTGGGGATATAATAGTCCTCCTCTACAGCAACAATACATTTCCCTAGTTACTATCCGTTTCTAAGTCTTAGTTTCTGATAGGCCAAGCTCCCGTTGATTCTTTTTAAAAATAATCTTGGCTATTCTTGGTCCTTTATTCTTCTGAGTGAATTTAAGGATGAATTTACCCAATACCATAAATAGGTTTTTTGAGATTTTGATTGGAATTGCATAGATTGCTATTAATGCATGGATTGCACAGATAAAATATGACAGCAGTTTTCAGGAGACACATGTCAAGCAAATCCCAAGGACTTCCTTTCCACACTTAGATGGTAACATCAGGCTCAGTCTCCAGATTTTGCAGCTCAGCCAACAACCTGCTAGAGAATCCACTGTTAGGCATCTACAGTCTCTATTAGTCACTTGAGCCCTCTGCCCTATCCATCCCTACTCAGCTGTAGCCATGGATTACCACATTCCTCATAACACCATGCTGACCACTCCATCTGTCCTTGTCAATCCTCTACTTAATACACAGGGAAGGAATGGTGGTGGATGATAGTAATTCTGCATTTCCTAGAGAGAGGGTTCTGACCCCATAGGTGGTTTGTTTATGGTAGTGTTCCTGTAGATGGTGTACTTCATGACTTTGTCCTTGCTTTTGGTCTTTAACAGTTCCAGGGTAACTGAATAGAAAACGGTCCAGCTCACTATCTGTTTATAGTTAGATTATTATTAGATACCTTTAATCTTTTTAGTTATAATTAAAGTTATCTTTATAATTGTTTTCTAGGTGGTCATACATAATATTTTTCTAAATATTGGTGCTTAGCTGAACTTGCCTAATAATTCTACTAGTTTATGGATTATCTTGTATTTTCTAGGCAGATATTGTAAAATCCTTGGGAATGGGCGCACTGTCTTGTTAAACTTGGTATCCCTAGCATTAACACAGAACCAGTACAAAGAGAGTGTGGCCAATAAATGTTTTCTGGAATAGATGGAAACCATGTATGATTTAAAAGTTTAAATTCTTGATTTAAAAAAAATTGAGCATGATAGTGACTCTGTACCTTTGAAAGTTTGGGAATGAGAGAAAGGTTTTTGAATGTTTGAAAAAAATTAAAGTCTGTTAATTTCATTATGAAGTAGAAACCTTCAGTGAGGTCTAAGATGCAAAGTAGGGTCAGTATGCAAACAACTGCAGCTAATACCCAGGACAGGGAAACATCCAAAGCAGAGAGGAAAGCAGTCCAAATCAGGGGCAGAGACCAAAGTGCTGTCTCATAGAGGACAAGGGATGAAAGGAAGGGCTCAGGGAGGGGGAAGCAGCTGCTGAGGGTCAGAAACAGACAATACAAACAAGAGAGCTCTTTCCCATCTTCCTGAGGGTCAGAAACAGACAATACAAGCAAGAGAGCTCTTTCCCATCTTCCTTGGGAGGTTCCATTCTCCTTATTTGGTAGGGACCTGCTTTCTTTCTCTACCTCTTCTACTTAAACAAAGATGAGACCTTGGATGAGCTATACTTCCCCTCCCATCCATCTGTTCCTATCTACTGTTTTCCTAGACAGTCTACCCACATTAGCTCCATGCTGAAAATGTTTTGGTTTATGACTGATACCCTGCACTATGCTTCCCATTAGTCATCTAACTGTTGCTGAGAGGGACTTTGTTGGAAGACAGTCCTCCATGACTCTTGCACTCCAGTGAGGCCCTGACCTCTGTTTATCTGGGTCATTTCTCAGGGTTGTTTTCGTAGTGAGCAACCTTGAGGGAGGAGATAATGTCTCCCTCCAGGACAAAGAGTAAACTGCTTTTTATAAACTTGCCAGCTCTAAAACAGCATTTACCCAAATCTATCCTGTAATGCAACCCAGTGCACATGCTGGTCCATCTATCTAGGTCCATTCATAACACTTGTGGGAATTGGAGCTTGGGAAACCATTGCAAACATTTGGAAATAATGTAAAATTTACAGAAGAGTTGTAAGAATAAGAACAGTACAAAGAAAAAAATTAAAGTCTATTTATGATTTTAAAATTTTAAAATATTAATAATTTTCTCGGTCGGGCAGGGTGGCTCATGCCTGTAATCCCAGCAGTTTGGGGGGTCGAGGTGGGCAGATCACGAGGTCAGGAGATCGAGACCATCCTGGCCAACATGTTGAAACCCCGTCTCTACTAAAAATACAAAAATTAGCCCAGCATGGTGGCACACACCTGTAGTCCCAGCTACTTAGGAGGCCAAGGCAGAAGAATTGCTTGAACCCAGGAGGCGGAGGCTGCAGTGAGCCGAGATTGTGCCACTGGAATCCAGCCTGGCCAACAGAGTGAGACTGTCTCAAAACAATAATAATAATTTTCTTAAGGATTTTATTTTATTTTATTTTATTTTATTATTTTATTTTTTTATTATACTTTAAGTTCTAGGGTACATGTGCATAACGTGCAGGTTTGTTACATATGTATACTTGTGCCATGTCGGTGTGCTACACCCATCAACTCGTCAACACCCATCAACTCGTCATTTACATCAGGTATAACTCCCAATGCAATCCCTCCCCCCTCCCCCCTCCCCGTGGTAGGCCCCGGTGTGTGATGTTCCCCTTCCCGAGTCCAGGTGATCTCATTGTTCAGTTCCTACCTATGAGTGAGAACATGCGGTGTTTGGTTTTCTGTTCTTGGGATAGTTTGCTGAGAATGATGGTTTCCAGCTGCATCCATGTCCCTACAAAGGACTCAAACTCATCCTTTTTTATGGCTGCATAGTATTCCATGGTGTATATGTGCCACATTTTCTTAATCCAGTCTGTCACTGATGGACATTTGGGTTGATTCCAAGTCTTTGCTATTGTGAATAGTGCCACAATAAACATACTTGTGCATGTGTCTTTATAGCAGCATGATTTGTAATCCTTTGGGTATATACCCAGTAATGGGATGGCTGGGTCATATGGTACTTCTAGTTCTAGATCCTTGAGGAATCGCCATACTGTTTTCCATAATGGTTGAACTAGTTTACAATCCCACCAACAGTGTAAAAGTGTCCCTATTTCTCCACATCCTCTCCAGCACCTGTTGTTTCCTGACTTTTTAATGATTGCCATTCTAACTGGTGTGAGATGGTATCTCATTGTGGTTTTGATTTGCATTTCTCTGATGGCCAGTGATGCTGAGCATTTTTTCTTGTGTCTGTTGGCTGTATGAATGTCTTCTTTTGAGAAATGTCTATTCATATCCTTTACCCACTTTTTGATGGGGTTATTTGTTTTTTTCTTGTAAATTTGTTTGAGTTCTTTGTAGGTTCTGGATATTAGCCCTTTGTCAGATGAGTAGATTGCAAAAATTTTTCCCATTCTGTAGGTTGCCTGTTCACTCTGATGGTAGTTTCTTTTGCTGTGCAGAAGCTCTTTAGTCTAATTAGATCCCATTTGTCAATTTTGGCTTTTGTTGCCATTGCTTTTGGTGTTTTAGACATGAAGTCCTTGCCCATGCCTATGTCCTGGTATTCCCTAGGTTTTCTTGTAGGGTTTTTATGGTATTAGGTCTAACATTTAAGTCTGTAATCCATCTTGAATTAATTTTCATATAAGGAGTAAGGAAAGGATCCAGTTTCAGCTTTCTACTTATGGCTAGCCAATTTTCCCAGCACCATTTATTAAATAGGGAATCCTTTCCCCATTTCTTGTTTTTCTAAGGTTTATCAAAGATCAGATGGCTGTAGATGTGTGGTATTATTTCTGAGGACTCTGTTCTGTTCCATTGGTCTATATCTCTGTTTTGGTACCAGTACCATGCTGTTTTGGTTACTGTAGCCTTGTAGTATAGTTTGAAGTCAGGTAGCGTGATACCTCCAGCTGTGTTCTTTTGACTTAGGATTGTCTTGGCAATGCGGGCTCTTTTTTGGTTCCATATGAACTTTAAAGCAGTTTTTTCTAATTCTGTGAAGAAACTCATTGGTAGCTTGATGGGGATGGCATTGAATCTATAAATTACCTTGGGCAGTATGGCCATTTTCACGATATTGATTCTTCCTATCCATGAGCATGGTATGTTCTTCCATTTGTTTGTGTCCTCTTTGATTTCACTGAGCAGTGGTTTGTAGTTCTCCTTGAAGAGGTCCTTTACATCCCTTGTAAGTTGGATTCCTAGGTATTTTATTCTCTTTGAAGCAATTGTGAATGGAAGTTCATTCCTGATTTGGCTCTCTGCTTGTCTGTTACTGGTGTATAAGAATGCTTGTGATTTTTGCACATTAATTTTATATCCTGAGACTTTGCTGAAGTTTCTTATCAGCTTAAGAAGATTTTGGGCTGAGACAATGGGGTTTTCTAAATATACAATCATGTCATCTGCAAACAGGGACAATTTGACTTCTTCTTTTCCTAACTGAATACCCTTGATTTCTTTCTCTTGCCTGATTGCCTTAGCCAGAACTTCCAACACTATGTTGAATAGGAGTGGTGAGAGAGGGCATCCCTGCTTGTGCCAGTTTTCAAAGGGAATTTTTCCAGTTTTTGCCCATTCAGTATAATATTGGCTGTGGGTTTGTCATAAATCACTCTTATTATTTTGAGATACGTTCCATCAATACCGAATTTATTGAGCGTTTTTAGCATGAAGGGCTGTTAAATTTTGTCAAAGGCCTTTTCTGCATCTGTTGAGATAATCATGTGGTTTTTGTCTTTGGTTCTGTTTATATGCTGGATTACGTTTATTGATTTGTGTATATTGAACCCGCCTTGCATCCCAGGGATGAAGCCCACTTGATCATGGTGGATAAGCTTTTTGATGTGCTGCTGGATCCTGAGTGAAGTTTTCTACAGTGACTTGTGCTGAAACAAGAGAAAGTGTCAACTTAAAATGACAGAGGCTGTCTTCCTAAGAAAATAGAACCACTAACAACTTACCATAATTTTACATTGTAGGAAGGCAAATAATAAATGATTGTATCAGAATTTTAGCTAACCTTAATAAAATATCTGAATTACCTTATTACAGCAAAAGCAGGAATGCATTTTATTTTTATTTGTTATGCAATAAATAAAATTTGTAAACTACATAATGAATACATTCTCTACCACACATCCTCTACCCATCTGAGGAAATGTACACTAACCAATACAGCTGAAGCTACTTCTTGTCTCCTTGCAGTTTTAACTACTACCATGAATTTAGTGTGTTGTTTCCATACCTTTATTTATATTTTTATTATATGCGTATTTCACATATATAGTGTCAGGAAAATGTATGTGTGTGTGTGTATCTCTAAGAAATATATAACATTGGCCAGGCGCAGTGGCTCACACCTGTAATTCCAGCACTTTGGGAGGCCGAGACAGGCAGATCACTTGAGGACAGGAGTTCGAGACCACCCTGGCCAACATGGTGAAACCCCATCTACTAAAAATACAAAAATTAGCTGTGTGTGGTGGTGCATGCCTGTAATCCCAGCTACTAAGGAGGCTGAGGCAGGAGAATTGCTTGAACCCAGGAGGCGGAGGTTGCATTGAGCCAAGTTCATGCCACCGCACTCCAGCCTGGGCAACAGAGTGAGACTCTGTCTCAAAATAAATAAATAAATATAAAAAAAGATAGCGTTGTTGTTAATAGCTTTCAAACTATATTCATGGTATACTACATATTTCTCTGCAGCTTGCTTTTTTCTTCAACAATATGTATTGAGTTTCATCCATGATAATATGTAGGGCTCTAGTTCATTCACTCCCAGTGCCAGAACAGTATGCCAGTGGAGGAATAGACTGTAAGTGATTTACTTAATCTCTCGTTGCTAATATTCACTGGGTTGAACCTTATGCTTCTGTTTTCCCAGGAAGAAACCATTAACTTTCTAACATTCTCATGTGCACACGAACAGTGTGACTCTCATGAAGGAAGACCCTCCCTGGTATGACTTAGATATTCCAAGGACTGTGATGGGATATACAGCACCAAGGAGGCTTTTCAAAGATGTGGGTCTAGAAATATTCTCCTGGGAACCAGAGGGAGATAATTTGATGGAGGGAGAGGCTGGGAACACTCAGCTCACTACTTTAAGAATCTGACAGCGAGGACAGGGAAGAATAAACTTAAAGACTGGAATTTGCTAATGAGAGATGGTAGGGAGATGGATGCCCAAGGCGAGTAGAGTAAGGTGTGTCAGTGATTTCTGAGCAGAGCCTCGAAGACAGTGGGCAGGTTGGTCTAGAAAGCTAAGAGAACAGCTTTGATGTCAAAGCTGGTGGACTTGGCCCCAGACAGGAAAATATACTTCTTTTCCAAAGACAGTGTCTGAAAGGGAGAACTCAACCTAGCATAGGGCTTAAAAGCCTTCAGGGCAAACAGTCCCCCAAACTTTCTCCCACCCCACGTCTCCACAAGACTGAAAACTAAAGGCCTCACAATATGGTCTGAACAGGATAGCTTTAACATGTGTCAACCATTTTACCTTATATCTATTGTACTACAGTAAAGATTATAATATAGCTGTCATGGGGTGATACAGAGGAAGGCTAAAGGATGGAGGTTCAACTAAGGAAGAAGAGTAAAGTAAAATCTTGAACTTAAGGAAGCTGCCTCCCTTTGGGTGGAGGAAGAAGAACTTCTAAATAGCAGCTAAAAGTAAACCAAAGCAAATTATTGAACCATGACAAAAGGGCAAGTTTGGAGGAAGCGGAAGGTATACCATGGGAAGCAGCTCTTAGGTTTTCTCACAAGAAAAAAACAGCATTGAAGATAATCATAATCCCCTGAACTGTAAACTGCTATCGTTTATTGCCACATGTGGATGCCATTACTAGACCCTGGGATGTCAGACGGAAACCTTACAGTAGAAGAGGGAGAAATAATTTAAAAAGCTAATACTTTTTTTCCATTGGTCACATTTTTACAAACTAAAATTGATTGCAAAATTGCCCACAAAATCTGAATATAAAATGTTTCTGTTATTAAGTAAAAACACAGCTAACACTTATATGGCATGATGTGCTGTGCTCCATTCTATGTAATTAAATGTATTATGTTATATTCACAGCCATTCTACAGAGTAGTTATTAATGTGGTCCACATTTTGCAGAATCCAAAGCACAGCAGGTTAAATACATGTCTCGAGGTCACCTAAGTAGTACAGTAGTCCTCCCTTATCCACAGTTTTGCTTTCTGAGGTTTCAGTTACCTGCAGTCCAGAAATAATAATACAGGTAAATGGAAAATTCCAAAACTAATTCATGAATTTTAAGTTATGCACTGTTCTGAGTAGTGTGATGCAATCTTGTGCCACCCCTCTTTGTCCCACACAGCACGTTAATCATCCCTTTATCCAGCATATTCATGCCGGATACACTACCTGGCCATTAATGACATGAGCTGTTCCTGACATCCAGCCATGGATCATCATGGCTCAATGATCCAGGATCACCTGAAGCAGGTGATGACATGATGATGTCAAAATCCTGACATCACCATGCCTCAGTGATCCAGGATCCCCTGAAGCAGTGAGCCTTCTGATGTGTTGGCAGAAGGTAAGTAGTAGCCTAACACTATGTCACAATGCCTACGTCATTCACCTTAACTTTATTTCAGCATGTAGACATTTTATCATCTCACATCACCACAAGAAGAAGAGTTAGCACAATAAGTTATTTTGGGAGAGAGACTACATTCACATAACTTTTATTCTATTTTATTAGTACTTGTTAATCTCTGTGCCTAATAAACTTTATCATAGATATGGCTATATAGGATAAAACATAGTATCTATAGGGTTCAGTACTATCTGGTTTACAGCATCCACTGGGAGCTCTTGGAATGTATCCCCACAGATAAGGGGGAATGCTGTAACTGATAGAACTAGTATCTGAGCCCAAATAGCCTGGCTCCAGTGCCTGCACTCTTCACCACTGTGTGATACTGCTTCTTATACAGTGTGAATATTTTCAAAATCAGATGCCTAGAGGAGGTTAAGCAGTTTATACATCTACGTGAGCTGGACCTTTGGTAAACTCAGCTGGATTTGAATTGGTGACTGTTGTGTGTGTGCACTATTGACTTCCTGGCTCTGGTCTGAGGGTACATGCCCATAATAACAGATCAGCTGTTTCAGTTGTGTTCAACTTACTAGGAATGTGGGCAGTTTTCTCTTTAGAAGAGCCATGTGTCTTTATTAAAGTTTTGGATGTAATGATGAAGATTTCTCTCTTTTTAAACAAGATATTAAATGTTATATAGTCCCAGTAAGGGAAGGGCAATTTGGACCACAGAAAATTCCACCAAAAAGACTATCAGGAAATATAGAAGAAAATTATTCAGCTTCTGTTGTTATATTTTAAAATAACTGAATGGATGGCTACAAAGTAACTTTGTGCTTCACAGAAGAATAGGCCTAAAACCCCATCAGTAGGCTATAGTCTGTGTTCAGGAAAGAGAAGCTTTGGAATTAAGTGGTCCCAATAGGACAGCATTAACCACCATGTGGTTCTGAGGTCTACCAGCTTGTCTAAAAAATTAACCCTAGGACACATTAATTCCACTCTTCCACTCTTGTAGAATCTTTTTTTTTTTTTTTTTTTTTTTTTTTTTTTTTTTTTTTTTGGTCTTAAGTCTTTTTTATTTCTTCCTGAGTTTCCTTTTAAATTGTAGCTACCCCTGGGAGAGGGTGCAACTTTTGGATTTATCAGCCCACACCAGATACTGTTCATCACTTTAGCAAGAGTTAGATGACAGGCAATCCAGTGGAAGAATGGCTCATGGAGTCAGGCAGAAGGGTGGGACAGAAAAGGTACAGAGAAGGGTCAGAGACAAACTGTTACTCCACAGATTTTCCCATGCTTGGTCTGCCTCCAAAATCTGATGTGTACAGTATTCAACCTAGAAAAAAAGGCAGCTTTTGAAAGCCTTTTACAAAGAATGTCTTGTTTGATAGTGATCCCACCATTCTTTCAGTTTCTTGAGTTTAAAATCTTGATTCTAAGGCATAGAGACTTCACTTCTTTCTCTCCATTCCCTGAACCAGTCATTTATCAAGTTGCATCACATGTCTCTTTGCATTGTTTTTCCTATTTACCCCTTTCTTTGAATTCTAACTTTTAACATCGTAACTCAGACCCTCTTCACTTGCCTAACTTACTGTGTTGAGAGGTTGCTCAGGGCGACCGTAAATTCCTCTGAGGTGTGTAATTTCCAAATGAGGTTAGGAAGTCCCTGAATGGTTTGCTACTCATAAGCATTGTTCCATCCTAACTGTAAATTCGGACTCACTTCCTAGTGAGAGTCAGTATCATGAAGAAAGGACAGAAGAAAAATGCTGAATAGGGTCAGGGACTCAGAAGGCTGAAAGGGGTTAGGAAAATAAGATTGGAATAACTCCACCCTCAGGTAGAGAAGAAAGGGAAAAAGCAGGAAGCTCTTGGGTACAAGGACCTCAGAAATATCGCTATGAGAAATTTTAAGGTTCTGGATCCTCTTTCTGGACCCTCGTCATTGCCCTTTTCATTCTCCTTAAAAAATACTTAAACAAAGAAGGGCCTACATGCGTAGTTGTAGGGATAGAAGAGGAAAGAGAAAAAGCAAATTACCGAACAGTGCTTGAAAGGATGTCATTTTAGTTAATCCATGTATGCAACATTTGCTTGAGCGTGCATAACCCAGCTCTGCAAGAACACCTCAAGAACTAGACATGTGGTGACTTCAGGGAGGAAAACTGAGGCCGAAAGATGGAGAAGTAGGCAGGCTAGTAGTATCTGGCTCTATACTGTGTGCCTTTTGAGTGTTGTGACACGTGAATAAAATATCTCTCCAAGATTAGTAAAATAGTGAGTGGTATTGGGACACATACTTTTCTACAAACTGTTGTATGTGGAATGAGAACTTCAAAAAAGGAAAGTCAGGTAAACTCCAGGGAACTATGGGAAGAAAGAATGAGGTACATGGGAAAACACATGATTCAGGACACTGTCAACCTAGGTTTAAGCATCAGCAGACCTGACTGTCTAAAAAAATACTGTAAAGATCTCAACTAGGGATATAGCAACCTGACCAACATTCCTAAAACATAATATTTCCTGTGTCATGTTCCCACTCAAACGTCATCAATGGAATTTGACCTTCCAGTGGTTTCAGTGGTGGGTGAGTCCCAAATTATGACTATTTTGTAAAAGTCCCTCACATGATTCTGTTGTGTGGCCAGAGCTGGGAAACATTGCTCTAATCTGAAAGTGATCTTAAATTCAAAAGTCTGTAGATAGTGTGATGGAGAACACTATTTTAGGGCTTAGCCTGTGGAGAAGATACAGGCACTTTAAGTTCAGTTCAGCCTCAGCCTTCTGTATACCATCTTTCCGTGGACTTGTGGGTAAAGTTCTGTGGAGAAGCACTGAACATGACATTAACAACCAAAGAGATCCTTGTGAAACACAGAATGAATTCTGAATCCAAATTGCAAATAAAATTTTATTTTTCTTGAAAGAAGGACACATAGGGTCAAGCTTAAGTCAATCATGAAAATATAAATCAAATGTGTGGAAGATGCATAAACTTCCAAAATTTATTTTCTTGGTAGAAACATAGATTTTATCTAGTTTTTAAAATAATTTCAGCTTTTTGATTCAGGGGGTACATGTGCAGGTGTGTTACCTGGGTATATTGTGTGATGCGGAGTTTTGGAGTATGATTGATCCCATCACCCAGGTCCTACGCATAGTACCCAATAGTTTTTCAACCCTTGCCCACCTCCCTCCCTGCTCTAGCAGTTCCCAGTGTCTGTTGTTCCCATCTTTATGTCCATGAGTACCCATCGTTTAGATCTCATAAGTGAGAAGATGTGGTATTTGGTTTTCTGTTTCTGCATTAATTTGCTTAGAATAATGGCCTCCAGCTGCATCCATATTGCCTTAAAGGACATGATTTTGTTCTTTTTATGGCTGTAGTATTCCATGGTGTATATGTACCACATATTCTTTATCCAAATCACCACTGATGGGCACCTAGGTTGATTCCATGCCTTTGCTATTGAGAATAGTCCTGCAATGAACATATGAGTGCATGCGTCTTTTTGGTAGAATGATTTATTTTATTTTAGTTATATACCCACTAATGGGATTGCTGGGTCAAATGGTAGTTCTAAGTTCTCTGAGAAATTTCCAAACTGCTTTCCACAGTAGCTGGACTGATTTCCATTCCGCCCTACAGTGTAGAAGCATTCATTCCCTTTTCTCCACAGTCTCACCAGCATCTGTGGTTTTTTGACTTTTTAATAATAGCCATGGATAACTCATGTGAGATAGTACCTCATCATGGTTTTGGTTTGCATTTCTCTGGTGATTAGCAATGTGGAGCATGTTTTCATGTTTGTTGACCACTAGTATATCTTTTGAGGTTTCTGTTCATGTCTTTTGCTGATTTTTAGTAGAGTTACTTTTTTTTTTTTTTTGCTTGTTAAGTTCCTTATGGATTCTGAATATTACACCTTTGTCAGATGCAGTTTTTGAATATTTTCTCACATTCTGTAGATTGTCTGCTTACTCTGTTGATAGTTTGTTTTGCTGTACAGAAGCTCTTTAGTTTAATTAGGTCCCATGTATCAATTTTTGTTTTTGTTGCAGGTGCTTTTGAAAACTTAGTCATAAATTCTTTCCCAAGGCTGATGTCCAGAATGATGTTTCCTAGGTTTTCTTCTAGGATTCATATAGTTTCAGGTCTTATGTTTAGGTCTTTAATCCATCTCGAGTTAATTTTTGTATATGATGAAAGGTAGGGGGTCCTTGTAAAACCCAGGCAGCTATCCCAGCACCATTTATTGAATAGGAGTTCTTTCCCTTGGCTTACTTTTGTCAACTTCATCAAAGATCAGATGGCTGTAGGTGTATGGCCTTGTTTCTCAGTTCTCTATTCTGTTCCATTGGCCTGTGTGTCTGTTTTTGTACCAGTACTATGCTTTTTGGTTACTGTAGCCTTATAGTATAGTTTGAAGTCAGGAAATGTGATGCCTCCAGTTTTGTTCTCTTTGCTTAGGATTGCTTTGGCTATTTGGAATCTTTTTTATTTCCATATGAATTTTAGAATAGTTTTTTCTAGTTCTGTGAACACTGATATTAGTGGCTTGATAGGAACAGCACTGAATCTCTAGATTACTTTGGGTAGTAAGTCTGTTTTAATGATACTGATTCTTTCAATCCATGAGCATGGAATGTTTTTCTATTTGTTTGTGTCATCTCTGATTTTTTTAGCAGTCTTTTATAGTTCTCCTTGTAGACATTTTTCACTTCCTCGGTTAGATGTATTCCTGGGCATTTAATTTTATTTTTCTTGTGGCCATTGTAAATGGGATTGTGTTCTTGATTGCCAAAATCTACTTTTACTTTGTTCCCAGACAAAAGATAAGTAAAACAAGCCTAGGATCTAATCAGAAGCTTGTTGATTGAGGAGGTGACCATTCTCCAGAGTCGACCTGATGGAACAGCCATAGTAAATAACCCAGAAGAGAATTCATGTCAGCTTTCCACGGCCTGGCAATGTGTCTTTGGACAAGCCACTCAAATTCTCTTGGCTGTCATTTCTCCATCTGTACTATAATGGAAAGTGCTCTGTGGGTGCCTCTGCTCTTCACGGTTTTGTGAAAGAGCACCTTCCCACCTCATAGTGGTTAGGAGTATAGGATCTGGGGTGGACTGCCAGCCTTTGCATCCCAGCTCTGCTGCTCACTTGCTATGTATGTTTCTTAACCTCTCTAAGCTTTAGCTTTTTCATCTGTAAAATTGGGGCAATAGTAGTACCTATTTTTTAGTGATGCTGTGAGGATTTAAGGGGAAATGCACATAAATCATTTATCACAGTGCCTGGTAATAGTTAAATAAGTGTTACTTGTAACTACAGTTATTATTCCGTGTATAGAATTAGAAGGCACCACAGAGTAAGATGGACACCATGTAGCTCCATCCCCTTGAGTTAAAGATGAGGAAACCGCAGCCCAGAGGAAATGAGTGACTTGCTCAGGGTCTCATATTTCACCTTGTATGTTTGGGTATTGTAAAATCAGACTGTGTCCGGCAATGCTATTTAGCACTAAGACTCCATCTGGGCAACACAATGTAGTCTGTGAATGTAACAAAATTAAGAAACAGAGAGTATAGTCTGCACCAAGTTTAAAAGATGTATAATCACTCATTATACATGAACACAATAGAATGAAGCTTAGTTAAATGTACTTTTTAAGTAGACACCAGACACTACCTTATAATGAAAGAAGTAAAAAGGAAAAAAAAATTACAAAAGACATTCTTTCCCACTTAAACTGAGCTAAGATAAAGTTCCGAATATTTGCTTTATTTAATCTTAGCCACTTTTATAAAATGCTCCATTGGCCCTATATTTAGCAGTTAGTAGTTAGTACTGGTTCCATCATAAAACTTCTTTACCACTCACTCTCCAGCATCAGTAATCTCTTACTGGGATCTTTCAAGCCAACTGGGAAGAGCAGGGAACGTGGACCTGGACCTCCCACTCCCACTTCCCACCAGCCATCTGTTACCTATGGTGTGACCTCAGTCAAGTCACCCACCTTTTCATTACCTTAGAGTTTTCATTGTTAAAATGAGGCATTTGAACCTAGTGGTCTATAAGGCCTCTTGTAACTAAGTACAGAGAGACTGCGCAGGTGATGAAGAGCGTGAATGTTGAAATCAAACCTCCTTGACTTGAATCCCAGCTATACATCTTACTAGCTTTGTAACCTTGGACAAATCATTTAGCCTCTCTGTGCTTTCGTTTTCTCATCTGTGAAATGGCACTGCTAACAGTACCACCTCACAAGATTGCTGTGAGGATTAAACAAGTGAATGTCAAACAGGTGGCATATCATTAATGCTCAGTACATGGTAGTTAAGATTTAAAGTTCTGTAAGTATATAGAGGGAATTTTATTTATTTATTTTTAGCAACTAGAAGAAGTCCTCTGGGAAAGGCACCTGTTTTAGCAGGATGCCTTGGGGAATGAGCTTAGGACAGGTTCCTCCTAACTCACGCAGGTTGGAAGGCACAGTTTATATTTGCTTTTGGGGAGGAGGATATAGGGAGAAGACTCTTCTAGATCTGAAATCCTACTTATAATTCTATTCAGAGTCCTCTATTAGCTAAATTTCTGAAATCTCTTTTATAGCAAAGGAATGGAATAGAGCCATGTTTAACCCCAAATGTTGTTAATTCTCTGGCAGTATGATTTATCTTATTACCTGATTTGTTAAAGAAACCAGACCATTTAGCAACAAAATCGAAAGAAGTTTAAAAACTGCTGGACCATTATGTGTCACAGCCAATGTGTTACACAAAAATACAGTTGTTTTGTTTATGTGTGTGTTTATTCATTCATTTACAGATATTTGCTGATCACCCACCATGTGCCAGGCACTATTCATGTGTCCTAGGGGGAAAGCAGTGAACAACAAAAAGTCCCTGTTTTTATAAACCTCACATTCTACTGAGGGAGTCAAATTACCTATGATAATATAGGCAGTGACTAGCGTGGCAAAGAAAAATAAACCAGGATAAAGGAATAGAATGGAATGTAGGGGTGGGGGTTGTTAAACAAAATAGGCAGAGTGGTTCTCTCTAAGGAGAGAACAGAAACTGGGATAAAGGGAATGAGTGATTCCAGGCATTCCAGGCAGAGATAACAGCAAGTGGGAGGCTCTGCAGTCATGTTTGAAGCAGCAGAGAAGGCCCACACGTCAGGAGCAGAGTGAGCCAAGAGGAGAGGGTAGGGAGTTGAAGAGGAAGCGCACCTGCTCATGCTCAGCGGCTGCGGCGAGAACTTGGGTTTTTATTCCTCCTGTGACACAAAAACATGGGAAAGTTTTGAACAAGGTAGTGATGGGATCTGATTTGTATTTTTAAAAGAACCTGGCTGTGGTATGGAGAATAAACTACAGAAAAGGGCAAGGGCAAAGGCAGGGAACTCAGGAGACCATGGGAGCAATCCAGTGTTGACTGGGGGCAGATGGCGGCTGAGGAGCAGACTTGGAGGGCTCTGGTTTGGGAGGTGCTTTAATGGTGGAACTATGTGTCTAAGAGAAGACAGTTGGGGGCATGCCATGTTTGTGACACCTGTCAGACGTCCATGCGGACATACTGAGAGGGAGGTCAGCTAGAGCAGTCTTGAGTCCAAGAGCTGCAGATTTTTTTTTTTTTTTTTTTTTTTTTTTTTTTTTTTTTTGAGACAGAGTTTCCCTCTTGTCACCCAATATGGAGTGCAGTGGTGTAATCTTGGCTCACTACAACCTCTGCTTCCCAGGTGCAATAGATTCTCCTGCCTCAACCTCTGAAATATCTGGGATTTCAAGTATGCACCACCACACCCAGCTAATTTTGTATTTTTTCAGTAGAGACAGGGTTTCACCATGTTGATCAGGCTGGTCTCAAACTCCTGACCTAAAGTGATCCACCCACCTCGGCCTCCCAAAGTGCTGGGATTACAGGTGTGAACCACCACACCTGGCTAGAGTTACAGATATTAATAGGAGTCATCAGTACGCAGACGTGGTGAGAACCACGACATTAAATGAGGCCATATAGGAAACGGAAGAGGAAGACTTCCAAGACTTAGGTCACCTAGAGTTGGGGAATAGAAGGAAGATCCTACAAAGGGAAGGGAGCAAAAGCCTTGGTGGGGTCGGAGGAAAACAGGAGAGTGAGTTCTCCTGAAGTCACATGGAGGGAATGTTTGACGAGGAGGTGGTAGTCAGCTGCATTGAGTGCTGCAGCGAGATGCATGAGCTGAGCCTCCGGCCGTGTCCAATACAGTACACCAATTCAGTGTGAGAGATGCCTACCTTCTGCTGACTTCAGAGACCAGCTTGCCGAAGGTCACTGGGCTTCACCTGGCATAGCAACATTCATTTAACCATATTTGCTCCAGGATTTTTAATATGAAGTATTTGATGAGAAGAACTGAGATTCTTCTACGGGATCAACTATGCAGTTTACTAAGTTAAACTTAAAAAAAGAAATTGCTGCCAACTACAAAATCTAACCATATATGGTGGGTTACTGGTGTTAACTCCAGTCCTCCTGCCTGTGGAGTTGGTGAAGCCTTTTCTAGGAGCCTGAAGGAAATACCCGTACCCTGTCTGGGTCCTATTAATAACTCATCCTGGTTCCTGATTGTGTGCTGATCTTTTCCTGTATTCCATGCCCGTTTGTATTAGAATGGTCACAATTGGGCTGATGTATTCATTACACACAGTTCTCATTCTGTTTCAAGAGTTCAAAATCCTCTAGGTTCAGCCTTCCTCAGCTGTACTACTCATTCTTGTTCGTCATTTGCTCCTTCATAGACCCAAGTAGTGCAGAAACTTAAGGAGGTTTACTTTCCTTCATGTGCCCTTTGTGTGGCTGGCCTGCTGCCTCTGTTGAATAGCTTCTGTCTCCCTGTGGTGTGTCAGTGGGAGTGCTGACAAGGCTTACCTGATTTTTGGCAGGGAAAGAACAACTTCTAAAGCAAGTTGCTATAGTTACCAAGTCTTCCCACTGCATAGCAGTCACTGACTCTATGCTACTTTTTAATGTTGCTCTTTCAGACATTCTCCTTGGGTATGGAAGCTTGGGGTTTTGTTATTTAATCATTTCATGCCCACTTATGCGTGGGTTACATAGAGAGTGAGGAGAACAGGGTGCTATTGTGGGGAGCATACACATACACCCACACACGCATACATGCATATTTCAGGTTTGACATGCCTGAAACCACAGCTGTTTTTCCACTCGGATTTCTTGCACCGAGTCCATTTTAGAAGGTTTTCTACAAGGATAACAGATTGTATATGGAATCATTTTGTACATTCCAAAGAAATGTTTGTGTCTATGTTTCTAGACACAAATTATATGCGTGGAAAGTTTCCCCAATTCTTTTCTCAGTAATTATCTATTTTCTATCTCTAGGAGAAAAAAATAAAATAGAAGTTGATTATAGATGAAATGATTCATTTGTGAGCATTTTTGAAAGTTAATGTTTCAGATCAGACCCATTGTTGAGCTTTTTCTATTGTTTGTGCATGACTGTAATTACTAGAAATTGTGACATTTGGAGGCTAATTGAACTGCTGTCTTATCTGACAGGCACAAGTGTTCTGGGTAGAAATTCAGAAACTAATATAGTGGGTGATGAACATTATGTGAACATCATAGAGCCTTTCTCCCCACTTAATTGAACTGCTCTCGAGGAAACACACACACATCACTAACCAGAATTGTAGTTAGTCCAGCATCATGATGTAGGCAGGGTGGCAGAGCTTGGCATGGTCCTAGGTCTCGCTTCCCATCAGTTCCTCAGCCCCATCCTCTCTTGGCCTCCCAGAGCTGTCTCACCTGGCCAGGCTCTGGAATGGCCGGAAGTGAACAGCCCCTGGCCCACTCTTAGAGTTGGCTTTCTGGGTGGAGGTTTGGCTTTGCTTTTCCCTCCAGTCTGTGCAACTTCGTGGCTCTGTGCGCTGATGCCGGCAGCACTAGGTCTTTGGCACCTACATTTCAGGTTCTTGGGCAGATTGATTTGGGGATCACTGCCTCTGTATAAGGATGTTGGTCCTAACTAATGACTGACACCAAAGTAAGGAGGCCTGTGGCCTGTCACTGCCTCTGAGGTACGCAAGGATGGGGTCAGCTTAGGGACTGCATAGACTAAAAGACGACACAGTGATTTGGAGAACGAACGTTGGACAAAATGGTAGCCATGTCTCTCTCCCATAGAGCTGGTGGGTGGGCTTCTTTCAGCTGTTTCTTACCATGAAATTAACAAATAGGTGTGTTGAACCCCAGACAAGTTTCTCCAAAGACAAACTTGAGCCAGAGCAGCCACCAGTCTGGGGAGAAGGAGGTGCCTGCCCTGGCTAGGACCCTGGCAGCACTGAAGACCCTGAGAATCCACTCAGTCTGCATCACCCCTGTACCCAGTCCTTCCACACCTGGAAGGCTGACCCTCCTTTCACCCATGGATGTGCACTCTCCAGGCAGAATGGGCCCCTCTATCACTTCTCCCACCTAGGCTGCCTGCCATGTTGTCACCCACTCGTGAGGCTGTTTGCAGCTAGTTCCAGGTCCCAGGGAGAGCTCAGTGTGATCACAGGTTTCAAAGCTCTCTGGAAGAAGAGAGAAGAGAGAATAAATTGGTCTCCCCAAATTCTCACTTCTTTCTCCTTGACCCAGGAAGACCATCAAGCTCTGTTGCTCCTCCCTCCCTGCCTGGAGCCTGGAAACTCAGGCAGCTGGCTATGTCAATTTCAGGAGACGTACCTCATTTATTTCTCTTCTCTCAGGGATCACTGCCCTGTGCTGCCCGAAAACCATCGTTGAATGTCTGAGAACCATGGTTGTATACACCTTGTCTGTTTCGGTAGCTGTTTAAAGAAGGACGGTAAATCTGGTCCCTGTTAGTCTATCGTGGCCATAAACAAAGTCCTCTTCTTCATTAAACACTTCTTTCCCATTAACTTGCAAGACCTGACGTTCTCCTGTCTTGTCTCTAACTCTCTACAAGCTCCTCTTAGCCTCCTTGGCAGGCTCATTAACTACTGGAGTTCCTCCATCATCCACCATCCTGTTCTTGTCTCCTCCCATTCTGTAATTGCTCCCTGGGTGAACTCACCATGCTGAAGGCTTTGGTAGCCACCTCTACCATAAATGAGGTTTCTAGTCCAGAGCTCTTGTCACTACGACTTCAACTAGGATTTCTTGCACTGGATCTGTTTTAGCACACCAGCATGGCACAAGTATACATATGTAACAAACCTGCACGTTATGCACATGTACCCTAGAACTTAAAGTATAATAAAAAAAAAAAAAAAAGAAAAGAAGGCTTTCTACAATAACAGATTGTATGTGAAATCATTTTGTACATTCTAAAGAAATGTTTGTTTCTATGTTTCTAGACACAAATTATGTGTGTGGAAAGTTTCCCCAATTTTTTTTTTCTCAGTAATTCTCTATTTTGTATCTCTAGGAGAAAAAAAACAAAATAGAATTTGATTATAGATGAAATGATTCCCAGACATCCAGCTGCCTCTGACTCCACTACCTGTATGTTTCTGTGCACCTCACACTCAACATGTCTGAACGTGTGCGTTGTCTTTACTCAAATTTGATCCCCCTCCAACTACATAACCAGTTATGAAGCCAAAGGCCACATATATTTCCTAACACCACCTTCTCCCTCCTCAGCACAGCAAATGCGCTGCCTAGCCTTGCTGCCTTGGTGACCCTTCTTCAGAAAGAGCTCTGATGCCTGTTTCCTTCCCCATCTGCACAGCTGCCACCTCTGCTCCAAGCAGTAACCTCTTAACCCGTCTCTACCATTTCATTCTATTTTGTTCTCTGCTGCAGCCAATAGTGACTTCTTAAAAATGCAAATCTGATTATTTTGCGTGACTGCTTCAAATACTTCAAAGACTTTCCATTGTTCTACCTGATCTGTTCCTCTCTGGTCTCAGATTATAGCACACTCCCTTCAGTCTCCCATTTCTACCATCACTGGCCTTATGTCAGTTCCCTAGAGGCCCACACACCCTCTTGCCACAGGGCCTTAGCACATCCGTTCCCTCTGCCTGAAATGGGCATCTCCCTGCTTTGCCTGTTCTTCCCTGAGTCAGCTCAGTCACACTTCCTAGGGAAGCCTCACGAGGTAGGCCCTCTGTTACATGCTTTCATGGTGCCATGTGCCTTATTGCCTTGGCACATGGCACAGTTATAATTTTACTTCGATTTGTCTAATTCTGTGATTAGTGTTGGTCTTCCTTCCTAGACTTGGTGAGCTCTGTGACAGCTGTTAAACTTCGCTTTTCCCTCACTGTCATCGTGTTCCCAGCCTTGATGTAGGGTTGGGACTCGATGAAAATCCTGCTGAGCACACACATGAAATGGTGGGCATCCAGGGAACAGGAGAGGAGCAGCCTGGCTCCTCAGCACCGGGAGGGGCTCTGGGAGGGGAAGAGGGGTCTGCACACACTGAGGGTTACAGGGGTCACAGCTGCCCCATCACCATCAGAAGAGGAGAAGCCTGTGCTGGGGCTGGGGCACCCACAGACTTCTGTGCTTCCAACATTGGAAGTGTCCTCTGCTATCAAAATGGCAGAACTCTTCTAAGCTTTTAAAGTGATCCACTTGACTTCCGTTTCCTTTCCATACTTTAATAAAACATTTAGAGGAAAAAGACAAGCAGGACAAATGGAACTCTCACCTGAATAACCAACAGAGAGGACTACAACTCCAAGCTGTGGGTACTTGCCTGTGCAGCAAGGCCCAGGGCTGCAAGTGCAAAAGCCAGATGCCACCTCTGTCCAGAGGCCTTCCCAGCTTCAGAGCATCTCTGACTGTGGATTTCTCCAAGGAGCAACAGCACAGCCCCACGCCCCTGCTCTCTCATCTTCCCTGACACTTTTGGCACTGAGAGAAGCACCAGGAAAGGATGGGAGTGAGCCTGGGGCCAGGCCTTTTGTGAGAGAAGCACAGGAAAGCATGGGACCACAGAGCCACATGCAGTACCACAGTCATTTTGGATCCCCTGCATGAAATGAGCAATGTGGTTTGTGCACGTGAGGACCTGGTGGTTAGAAACACAGCAGGTGTTTCTTTGTCGTTTCTTCTTGATGCTTCTTGTGGCCCGCAGCCTGGCAGGGCTTTGCTGTGGGGAGCAGCAGGCCCTTTGTGCGAGGTGAGGTTTAGCTCACAGTCAGGGCTTCCTTCTGAGTCAGGCAGGCTCTGGGTGGTTTTGCTATGCATGAACAGGACCACCTCTTTATGAGATCCTAGGCAAAGACCAAAGTGTTTACACTTAGACAATGTTTCAGCATGTGGCAGGTGAATGTGGGGATGACAGGGAGGGAGAGGGAGGGAGAGGGAGCGAATGCGTTATAATGACTGCCCCAGAAGGAGAGTTACTAGCTGTGCTCTGACAGCAGATTGCATTTGTTCTTAAAGAATGCAACAACTCTTGATTCGACCTTGGAAACTGAAAAACAGCATTCCCCTAGCTCTGATCTTTTCAGGAATGGGGGCAGAGGGCAAGGGTGGAGGTTGGGCTGATGAGGAGCCATGGTGGGGCAGCCATTCCTGGGGCTTCGTTGTCAGCCTCTCCTCTCTGGGACCCTGCGTGGAAAGCACCACCTCAGCACTGAGGGGAAGCCCCATCACCCAGAGCCCTCTGTCCCATCCCCCTGGAGCCTGACATTTTGCTGCTGAAGTTGCAAAGGCATCTGAAGCTCACCTTCGTGGCCTAGGGCTTCCCGTTCCCCTTTGGGAATTTTTGACATGAAAGCAGAAAGCCTGGCACAAAGAAGTGTGTGTGGTGTGTGTGCATGTGCATGTGTGTGTGTGTGTGTGTAATGAAACTAGGCCTGGGGCATGGAGTGACAGGCACCTGGCCGAGGGAACTGGGAGTGAACAGCGCAGTGGATGTTAATATTCCACATTCCTGCCCAAGTGAGGATGGGAATCCCTCAGACTAAAATGTATCCAAAGTCTTGAGAGTCAGATTTTGTAATCAAATGCCAAGTTTCCCATTTGACCAAGTTACTTATGTTCTCAGAGCCTTGGTTTCCATATCTATAAAGTAGGAATATTGCTATCTATCTCCTGGGGTGTGTTAGGTCCAGTTCCTGGGGAACAGACTCTGAGGCAGAGATGGGGAGTGGGGGCCAATGCCTGTAGGGGCAGGAAGGACTCAGGACTGGGCAGGGGAGTGGTTGGGACAAGCACAAGACCTCGGCCAGTGTCACAGGATGCTCTGACGGATGGCCTTTCAAAGTTGTACCACCTTCAGTCAAGGGGGCCAGGGTCTTTGTATCTCATCTACAATTCCCCACCAGCCAGCTACTGGCCGCTGGCTGCCCCTGGGGACAGGGTTCCTAGGGTAAGGAGACTTAGTGTGAGCCCCCAGACACGAACACTCCATCCCCTCCTGCACCAGCTGAGGAGAGCTTAGGCTGTGCACTATAGCAACTCCTGCAGGGCTGTGGGAGGGAATCAAATGACACAGCACATATATAGTATGGTGACAACAACAGCAAACCAACTGATTCATCTTGCCCAGGCTTATCCTTGGAAAAAGTGCGCTCGTGTTTTTAAAGTTATCAGATGTCCTTCAACGCAATGGCCCTCGAGGTAGAGGAAAAAGTTGTGTTTCAAACTTATTTAGTGGGAGGAGGCTGGATGGTCCCAGCCCAGCTGAACGGAGGCAAGCTTTGGAGTAAAAGAGATGAAAATGGTCTTGATTTTAAAGTGTGTGATGGGGCTGGGTGCAGTGGCTCGTGCCTGTAATCCCAGCACTTTGGGAGGCCGAGGCGGGAGGAGCACCTGAGGTCAGGAGTTAGAGACCAGCCTGGCCAACATGGTGAAACCTTCTCTACTAAAAATACAAAAAAAAAAAAAAAAAAAAAATTAGCTGGGCATGGTGGCAGATGCCTGTAATCCCAGCTACTAGGGAGGCTGAGGTGGAAGAATCCCTTGAACCCAGGAGGCGGAGGTTGCAGTGAGCTGAGATTGTGCCACTGCACTTCAGCCTGGGTGACAAAGCAAAACTCCATCTCAAATAAATAAATAAATAAAGTGGGTGATGGGAGAGGAAGAAAAATTCTTTAAAACTGAGAGCGGATCTGTGGACGTGGATTCTGGAATTTGTGAATGTTGGACCGATCTCATTTCTAGTTAGTTCTCTAGGAGGTGGTATATGCATTTAGGGGTAGGAAGATTATACATTATGGGTGATTACTTTAGAAATCTCAGAGAAAACTCCCTGGGCTGGTGGTGGCTGGCACAGAAGTAGCCGAGCAGCCTGTCTCCAGAGACTAAGACCCCGAACAGGCCAGTGGGAGCCAACAAGCAGCTGCCCTTTCAGCAAAGATCTAGGCTGCAGGAGACTCATTCTTCTGGGACTTCTGTAAGATCCAAGGAAGGGAAAGCTTCCTTCATCACCGAGACTGACTTTTCTCCTAGCCAGGTGGGTGGGGGCCCAGAGTGGGTTACTTTAGACAAGTAGATGACAAGAAATTGATGGAGTAAATTTCATACTCAACTCATATATTTAGTACTTAACAAATGCCTGTATTTAGTAGGTACGCAATAAAATAATCCATTCCTTTTTCTTTTTTATCCCCTTTTGTCAGGGATATGCCTATACCTTTTAACCAGTTGAACCTTTTCTTGTTAAAAAAACAAACTGGAAAGAAGGATATGCTTCTTTGTTAGCTTTACCAATCAATTACAAACATCGATTAACTATTTACTATGTTAGGTTGCTAGCAAGATGGTAAAACTAGCTCAAGCTGCTTGCTAATCAATGCTGCAGAAAAACAGAAGCAATGGGGAAATGTACATTTGGGGAAACAAACAAAAACAACAATGAAAGCAACAAACAAAACTCCCCAATAAACAGGAGCCATGGTGGGGCAGCCATTCCTGGGGCTTCGTTGTCAGCCTCTCCTCTCTGGGACCCTGCGTGGAAAGCACCACCTCAGCACTGAGGGGAAGCCCCATCACCCAGAGCCCTCTGTCCCATCCCCCTGGAGCCTGACATTTTGCTGCTGAAGTTGCAAAGGCAACTTGAAGCTCACCTTCGTGGCTTAGGGCTTCCCACTCCCCTTTGAGAATTTTTGACATGAAAGCAGAAAGCCTGGCCCAAAGAAGTGTGTGGTGTATGTGTGTGTGTGTCTGTGTAATGAAATTGTACCCCAGGTGCATGAAGATTTTCTTGAACCGTAGTTTGTGGAGGGGTGGCTATATCCCAGTGTGGATAAACCCGAGGCAGCAGTGAAGAGACTGTCTGGAGAAAGGCAGTCCTTTGCCACCTCCTCAGTGTAGAGCTCTGTGGCAGCAGCCTGGACTATTGGTACAGGTGTCTGCAGAGCAAGTTCATGGCAGCATCAAAGCCCTGCCAAAGTGAAAAAGTGATGAAAACAGCTGTGGACTGAACAACTAACCTACATTCATCCATCATGTCCTCTCCACAGCCCAAGTGATGGGACCATCTCTTTTCCATCTTGCCTTATCTTAAAGGTTTTAAGATGAAACCTTGACCCGAGAAGTTGTCTGGCTACTCTAAGCCAACAGCCCACAGGAATCAGTCGTGATTCCACGGTGCATAGGGTTCTCTACCAAGAGCTTAAGCCATCATTGCGCTTTTCCCGATACACATCACAAAATGGAATAGAGGAAACATTACAGGTAGGGTAAGTAGAGGAGAGGAGAAAAAAAAGAAGAAGCTCACAAGCCAAAATGACTAGAGCAATACAACTACCAAACGAACAAGCAAACTGCACAACAGGTACCGTCTGGCAGAAGTATTTGAACAGGTGGACCAAGAATTTAAAAGAAGCATTATAAATATGTCTCAAGAAATAAGAAAATATATTAACAAAAATAAAAATCACACAAAAGAACCAAGTAGAAATATTAGGTATGGAAAAGGCAAGCAATGAAATAACTCCATAGATGGGGTAACTAGTAGGATGGATACTATTAAAGAGCAATTAGTTGAGAGATCAGATTGAAAAACTCTCCCAGAACACAACAGAAAAGGGTAAGAGGAGAAAGAAAATAAGTAGTTTTTAAAAAGAAGCTGAGATATGGAAGACAGAGAAATGTCTACATCTGCATCAGATACCTAGAAAGAGAAAAAAAGGAAAAATGACAAAAGGCAGTATTTGAAGACATAATGGGGATACATTTTCTGGAATTAAAGAATTATATCCCACCAATCTCATCATCAAGTGTAATGACATAATAAAAATATTCCCAGGCATATACAGCTTCAAGAATTTTTTCACAGGAAGATCCATCTTGAAAACACTTTGGGGAGTCCTTAAATAATAAGAGAAATAAATCCACACGATGAAGCAAGAGTTTTAGGAAGAAAGGGTAATCATATATCTTGGTAGAGTTTACTATTGTCTTAAAAATTAGAATGGGAGGGAATATATTTATGTAGCAGCCCAGCCCAGAACTAAAGTTCTATCAGCATGATGTAGGGTGTCAAAATGAGAGGAAGCCCAGCGGAACATGAGATTAACAGTAAAGCAAGAAAGATGATACAGATATTGCTAAGTTTAATGAAACAATAGATGTAAACATGAGTATGGAAGGTCAGCCACCATAGGGCAAAAGCAATGTATAATTTTTAATCTTACAGAAGAAAACTTGTTCTATTCAATGGAATTTAGGAACAGAGAACAGAAAAAGAAGAATAAAGCAAATGGAAAATAAGACAATGGAACTAAATCCTAATTTAATAGCAAAAGGGTTAAACTTACCAAAGACACTGTCAGATTGGATTAAAAAAACAAAATATAATACAACAATATGCTGTCTTAAAAACACGCACTGAGGACAGTAAAACAGAAAATTGAGAATAAAAGTCTTTAGAAAAATACATACCAGGTAATCATGAAGTAAAAGAAAACTAGTGTAGCAATATTAGTATCTTACAAAATAAGAATTTAAGGCACAAAATATCACAAAGTATAGATGATAGACATTATATATGCATAAAAGAAGTAACAAAAAGAAAAGATACATCCATTGTGATTATATATATGTGTAATTAGAAAGTCTCAAAATGTTTCGACCACTGAAAGAACTGCAGAGAGAAACAGACTATCCTACAATTGTAGTTACGGAAACAGGTTGATCAAGCAGACAAAAAAAAAAAAAAAAAAAAAAAAGAACAGAGATATTGAAGACTTACCAATGAAATTAAGCATGCAAAGATTTCAAGTACACATGGAACATTGACAAAAATAATCTATCAGGCAATAAACGAATAAATATATGCAGAAGTCAGTAAGAAAAATAGAGCTGAACAATCTCTTATGTTTAGAAACAGAACAACATACTAAATAGCCTTTGAGTGAAAATTGTAAATTTAAAAAATACTAGAACTATATCAAAATTGTAGGATCCAGCTGAAAATTTCAGGAAAATTTAGGTTTAAAAAATGTTTTGTATTTCTTTTTGAGACGGAGTCTCACTCTGTTGCCTAGGCTGGAGTGCCATGCCACGAACATAACTCACTGCAGCCTGGAACTTCTGAGCTCGAGATCCTCCTGCCTCAGCCTCCCAAGTAGCTGGGATAAAAAGGCACACAACACCATGTCTGGCTAATTAAAAATTTAGTATTAAATACATTTAGTAGGAAACACAATATGTTAATGATAAATGCAGTCAGCAATTAATGGAAAAACCACAAAAGAGCACGAAGCAAACAAAAAAGAAGGAAACAATTATAGGGCAGAAATAAATAAAATAGTGCACAGCAAAACCAGTTGAAAGGATTGGCCCAGTTTTTTAAAGTATTAAAAAGAGATCTATAAAAAAAGGATTAAGAAAAAAATAAGACATAAATGAAAATACAGAATGGGAAAAAGGAGATCACAACACAAAGATGAGAAGAACACAGAAGAGCACACAGATACCTATCTGCCATTAGATTCGAAAGCCTCGCTAGACGAAAGAAAGAAATTCATAGAAAAATACGAGATGCTAAAATTGGTACAGGAAATAAAACTCGAACTAGGTCAGTAGAATTAAACAAATTGAAGTCAAAAGCCTACCTTCCAAAAAAAAAATCACAGGCTCAGTCCGTCTCCCAGACGAATTTTACCAAACTTCGAATGGTGTGACATGTATTAAAAAGATGTCAATTATCATCCAAATCAAGCTACATATCAAATGCAACTTTAATCAAAATTCCAGCTAGATTGTTTTTTGAGGCACTTATTTAAATTAATTTATATAAAGACATAAAGATTCGTGACTAATCAACCTTAAATAAAGAGTGTAAAGATGGGGAGGGGGCTAATCCTACCAGATGGTGACACGCTGTGAAACCATAAGTAATCTTTTAAGTGTAGTTTTGGAGCAAGAACAGAGAAGTCGGTAAATGGGGAAGAATGGAGAGGTCAGGGACAAACACAGATATATGTGGACATGAACGAAGGACAGATGCGTTGCCACAAATCAACAGGGAAAGGACAGATTGTGTAGTAAAAATGTTATTAGGAAATCTGGCTCACTATATAGAAAAAAATAAAACTGGGTCCCTACTCACTACCACATGGCTGGCATACTGAAAATAGACTGGAAACCAAAATGTCTTCTAGATAAAATTATAAAATTAATCCAAGAAAATACAAAAGGTGTCTTTATGACCCAGAAGCAGGGAAAGACTTTCTAAACAAAATTTCAAAAGCACAAATCACATTGCAAAACAACGACAAACAACACAACAAATAGCAAACAAATGAACTGAATTAAATCAAGATTAAACATTCCTGTTCAATAAAAAACACCAGGGACAAACTTAAGATGGACAGATGACAGAATAGGAGAAAATATTTGCGATGTCTAAACAAGACCTGGGATTAATATTTAGGTTATACAAGAACCTCTTGCAACTAAAAAATAAAAAGAAGCTCCAATAGAAAAATGAGTAAAGTTTAGGGACAGGCAATATACAGCCACCCCAGAAGCTAATTACATAACACTATATAATACATATGAGGAGATGCTAAAAATAACTAATTAGACAATGCAAATTAAAATGTGAGATATTAATTTATACCAGTTAGTCTGGCAAAAAATATGAAGTTGGATGCCGCCAGCTGTTTATAAGAACGTGGGAACCCATATGCACTGATAGAGGGAAGGAGTGGCTGGTTCAGTCTTTCTGGAGAGAGCAATCTTGTCCCATTTAGAAAAGTGTAGCATACGCAACCCTATGCCCACCGAGTCTCTCCTGCTTATTTATCCCGAAGAAACTCTCACCAGATCTACAAAGAGATTGCTCATTACAGTATTGTTTGTTGGGGTAAGGAGTTGGAAATGAAATTGGTGCCCCTCACAAGGAGAGCAGAGGTGACACGTGATGGGCACACAGCATGGGTAATTTTGCAGCAGTCAGTCCCAGCCGAGTTACTATGAGATGGCAGCTTGGATGGGTCTTGAAGACAAAATGCTCAATAAAAAATGTAAGAAAGAGGCTGAGCATGGTGGCTTACATCTGTAATCTCAGCACATTGGGAAGCTGAGGCAGGTGGATTGCTTGAGACCAGGAGTTCCAGACTAGCCTGGGCAACATGTTGAAGCCCTGTTGCTACAAAATACAAAAAGAAAAAGAAAAAAAAAGAAAAAAAAAGAGTGTGGTGGCACACTCCTATAGTCCCAGCTACTCAGGAGGCTGAGGTGGGAGGATGGCTTGAGGCTGCAGTGAGCAGTGATTGTGCCACTGCACTGCAGCCTGGGTGACAGAGCAAGACCCTGTCTCAAAAAAAAAAAAAAAAAAAAGAAAAGAAAAGAAAGCGGCTACAGAATACAATACCACTCACATAAATAAAGTACAAGTATACAAAATAACAACATACATTTTATAGGAACACTGAAAAGCAAAATACACATACATAATCTGGAGGAATATTTGTCTATGTGAAAGTGATAGGAAAAGAATGAGGTTGGGTTGTGTAGGTAAAGGAATACATTTTTTTAAAATGAATGAACAAATAAACAAAAAATGTGTGGAACTCGTAAACAGCTGGGTAAAGTCATTTTAATGGATACATCATTGAAAAAGTTTCTGTTGGCCGGGCGCGGTGGCTCAAGCCTGTAATCCCAGCACTTTGGGAGGCCGAGGCGGGCGGATCACGAGGTCAGGAGATCGAGACCATCCTGGCTAACACTGTGAAACCCCGTCTCTACTAAAAAATACAAAAAAAACTAGCCGGGCGAGGTGGCGGGCACCTATAGTCCCAGCTACTCGGGAGGCTGAGGCAGGAGAATGGCGTGAACCCGGGAGGCGGAGCTCGCAGTGAGCTGAGATCCGGCCACTGCACTCCAGCCCTGGCGACAGAGTGAGACTCCGTCTCAAAAAAAAAAAAAAAAAAAAAAAAAAAGTTTCTGTTTCATCATGTCAAGTTGATTTGTGCTTTTGAAACTTTGTTTAAATTGTGTTGTGCAAAGATTTTAAAAGCTATTGTCATTTCCAAATTGTTCTCATGATATCTCACTGTGTAATGGAGTTTAAAAGATAATTCTAAAAGCAAAACTGTGTGTTTCCCATTTAATTTTAAAAATTAAATTTTAGAAAATACAGCACCTGAAAGGAAAAGGAAGGGAAATCACCAAGTCAGACAATGACAGGATAGTCCGTTCCAGGTAAATCATTTAAAACAATGATTGTCACTGTAGGTTTTTCCTTATAGCCATTATATATTTTATGCTGAACTGTGAACTCATTTACTCCTATTTTGTCTTCTGGGCGCTGTCACCCTCTCTATGAACACCAACGTGTCTAACTTCCCTGAATCACTGACCCCTTGCCTTCTTAGGGCCAGCACTGGAGACCACGGCAAGGCCTCCCATCCCCAAACGCCTGCTGCCACTGCTGATTTCCTGAAGGCCTCTCTGTCTCTAGGAATCCATTAATAAAATGCAAATTGCTCTTTGAAGGGAACTCTTGGTTGAAGCAGATTGGTCAATACTCTTGGATGTGTGGATAGGTGGAAGGCAGCCAACAGCTGGGCAAATGCAGAGAGGAAGAGAGGATTAGGATGGAGGAAGGAAACTGAACAGGACAGTGAAAACACACTTTCACCCCTCACACTTTTCTGAGGCCGCTTCTCTCCTGGTAAGCTTGAGTGTTCTGTGGAAAATGAGCAAAGGGCATGGTCGGCTGTGGGTTTCCACTCAGTCGGGTTCAAATGATGTCAACTTTCGCCTTTCTGTGGGTTCCCTGGGACTCCGCTGCAGCTTTCTGTGTTATTTTCCCAAAGGCTTGATGGGTGCTGAGGCTGCTCCCCTGACGGCAGCCTGTGAGGTGAGTTCTGCAGCTCCATATCCACTGGCTTTTCAACACAGTAAGACGCCTTGCTGGTGGCCTCCAGTCTGAGATGCACCGCCACCCCCAGCTCCTTTTCCAGCTGACTCTCCAGCTTTCGAGCCCCTGTCTTACCAGGTGTGAGAAACAGTCCTAACTGGCACCACACCCTCAACCTCCCAGGCCACGCACACAGGTATCTGCAGTGGTCAGGAGGGACTGGTCTTGCTTGCTGCCAGTCAAAGATGACAAACTTCTCTGGGTCTCCAGCGGATGGCCCTTGGAGTTCCTCATGCTGGGGAAGGTCCTGCTCTTGCACACTCTGTCTGGGGCATCTGGGCTCCTGGAAGCAGCTACAGCCAAGGATAGTTTGAGCACACCCTCCCCTCTGAATGAATGAGAGGGAACCATTCCGATATATGCAGGGAGAATGGATGCGCAGCCATTTCCCCAGTCGGTCTCTTGCTTCATGTATTTCTTTTCTGTGGGCCTGGTGAACTGCCCCAGTGTGGTACACTAGGGAAGGTGTCAGAGAGGGCTCTGTTTAATTGTCTTAAAATAGGATTTCTGGGTCGGGCACAGTGGCTCACCCCTGTAATCCCAGCAATTTGGGAGGCCAAAGCAGGAAGATCTCTTAAGACCAGGAGTTTGAGACCAGCCTGGGCAACACGGTGCAACCCCGTCTCTACAAAAAATATAAAAATTAGCTGGATGTGGTGGCAATGCCTGCAGTCCCAGCCACTCAGGAGGCTGAGGTGGGAGGATTGCTTGAGCCTGGGATGTTGAGGCTGCAGTGAGCCGTGAGTGTGCCATTGTACTCCAGCCTGAGCAACAGAGTGAGACACTGACCTCCCACCCACCCCCACTGCCAAACGCCAAGAAAAGAGCTTCTGCAATAGAATTTTCGATGTTGTCCTTAGTTCAGAAAATTCACTCATAATGTCTTGCCATCATGTCCCCAGAACCATACAGTGTGGGAGCTGGAAGTCCCCTGCCCTCAACTACTGGTGAGAGCCCTCAAGGCAAAGAGCCTTGCCCAGTCCCACAGCTAGGCAGTGGCTGTGCAAGGTCAGAGCCCACAACTCCGGGCTTGAAGTTCAAGACTCTTTTACTCCTTTGACCCTACGTAACTTTAATATATGCAATGGGGACCTGGTTATTCAAAGGTGACTTTGAGAATAGGGAACTGGTATTAAAAGGTGATTTCAGTATATTTACTCATTATTTGTGTAAAAATTGACACACAGTACAAAAATATAGGATATTGGATTGTTTAAGTACTCAGCACTAATAAAAGGCTTTTTTTCCTTTTTTAAAAGTGTTCATGGAAATGTGTTTGGGATGAAGCAGGCATTCTGGATGATCAACAGGTGGCAGTGTTTCCCTGCTTTAGACAGTCCTGCCAGTCTGTTCAAGGGAGGAATATTGTTTGTGCATCTGGGATTAGACTCTAATCAAAGGACTTTTTAGAAACTCCGCCGGGTGGAGCAACAAGACAGTGCCTGGCAGGGTCCTTCCTGAGCCTCCTGCACCTATTTGACAGCAGGTGGTAATAGAAGGGTCACTGGGTAAAGCACTGTCCTCCACAATGACCCGCCTTCATCTCTCGGAGGGGAAAGGGTTGAGGAAGACAGAAAAGCCATGCTGCCCATGCTGGGCTTAACTGGATTGTTTATTCCAGTTTAATTTAGAAAGTGTTTTGAAATATTTTTTTCCCATTTACTTTTCATTTGAAAGCACAGAGGGGCATGTTCATGGTAGGAGGTGAGATCTGGGGAGACGGGGCAACCTGTCCAGTGTGAGCTGCTGTCTGGTGATGAGGATGCAGCCAGCTGGGTCCTTGGGCTGAAGGAACTGGTCCAGGTCAGGTAGGGATGCAGGAAGGAGAGGAAACTACATCAAAACACACAGACCATTGCCTGTTGCTTGTGTGCCCCAGACCAAAAAATGGAGCAATAATAGCAGCAAACCTTTATTGTGGGCTTACTATGTGCCAGGCACTGTTGAAAGTTTTTCATTTATTTCTTACTACCACCGGGAAAGTAGATACTATTATTATACCCATTTGACAGATGAAGGAACATTGAGTTTCAGAGAGAAAAACCTGACCATATAATTAGTAACAGAGCCAGAATTTGAACCCTAAACCCAGGGAGTCTGACTCATGCTCCTGCCACCGGTTGACTCCAACTGTCCTGTGCAGACGGGAGCAGAGCCTCGTGAAGCTACGGCTTGCTGCAGTAGCTCCGGGAGACCCTGTTTCTTTAAAAAGAGCCATATTCACTGGCTGAGAAGGAACTCTGTGGAGTCGGCCTATGATGAAACAGGGTGCCCTGTCCTGGGAGGGTACATACTTCACATCTGGATTGAGAGGACTGACTGACTGATTTGGAGCTCATCATTGGTGAAGAATTATACTTACCATTTTGGAATGATAATTGCAAATTCTTGTCACTTCCCCAAATAGAGGGGGCCCATCCCAGAGTGAAAGTACTGTGGACAGTCTGCATGGAGTCTTGTGGGGTCCTCAGGGCTGCGTGGAATGCCTACCCATGCTGGAGAGGTCAGTAAGGAGCCACAGCCTAGGCCAGGATTTGGCAGGAAGAACATTGAAACCTTCCAACTGAAACTGAAGGGATGCTTTCGAGGGTTTCCAGACTGGAGAGCCATGTTCCTTCTGTTGGGCAGTGATCTCACACAGTACTCAATCTGGGGTAAAACACCTCACCTTTGTATTTGGTTTGTGTTTGTGACTTCTACTCCACAGAATGTGGTTTAGGCCTCTATTCATTCAATCCTTCTGAAAGCCTTTACTGACACCTGTTATATACAAGGCTCATATAGGAAGAATAATAATCAGCAGCAGGGACACCAGCTAACATTTGTTAAATGCCTATCACATACCACATCCTATGCCAGGGATCCTTAAGCCTTAGGAAGCTGGTCTGCTCTGGATTCACGTAGTGGGTGGCTCTGGTTTCCCTTGCTTTCACCAAATCCTATGAGGGAGACACTACTAGTATTCTCATTTACATATGAAGAAATTGAGGCCCACGGAGGTTAAGTAACCTGTCCAAGGGCGTATGCTTAGAACATATGGAAGTGGGATTTCAGCCTAAATGTCCAGGGTCCTTGGGCTCAGCCATTGTGCTACGCTGCATATGTGTGGTACATGAATGAGAAAATTGTCCCTAAGGAAGGTCTAGAAAGTGTCCGTCAAAGGCGAATAGCAAGTACCAGGAAAGAATATGAGCCGTCCTCCAGAGTTTGAACCCAGATGTCTGACTCCTAAACCCTGTTCCTAACCATTTGTGCTATACTGTCTGTGTTAGAGAAACAGAGCCAATAGGATATAGATATTTATCTATTATATATAATAAGGAACTGGTTCACATGATTATGGAGGCTAAGCACTGGGATATATATACATAAAATGAGGAAGCGTCTCATGTGATTATGGAGGCTGAGAGGTTCTGATCTGCCATCTGCAAGCTGGAGGCCCAGGAAAGGGTAATTCAGTCTGAGTCCAAAGGTCACAGAAACAGGGGAGCCAAGGTGTAAGCCCCAGTCTAAGGGTAGGAGAAGATGAGATGAGATGTCCCAGCTTAAGCAGTGAGGCAGGAAAAAAAAGAGGTGAATTCCTCCTTTCTCGGCCTTTTGCTCTATTCAGACCCTCAACGGATGATGCCCACTCACACTGGGGAGGGGAGACTCCATTGTGGGATTACTGAGCCCACCGATTCAAATGCCAGTCTCATCCAGGAACATCCCCACAGACACACCCAGAAATAATATTGAACCTGGGCATCCCAAGGCTCAGTCAAACTGATACGTAAAATTAACTGCCTATTGAAAAGTATATAGGATGCAAGTTCGGATGCTATAGCAAAGATGGAAACAGCAGTGGACAGAGCAAGAAAGAAGTTGTTTTCTCTTTCATAACAGTTCAGGCCTAGTGGTCCAGGGCTGGTATGCTGGTTCAATGGTGTGGGAGACCCAGGCTCTTTCATCTCATTCCACAGACATCCCCAACACATGGCTTCCATCTGATTGTCTAAGCAGCAGTGACTCCACTTACCATGTCTGCATTCCAGCCAAAGGAGAAGAGGAAGAGAAGGGGAAGCTTCTTTCCCTTTGAAAGCACCATTTGGAGGCCATTTACCTCATTTCTTCTTACATGGCAGTAGTCAGAACTAATTGACTGTACCTTGCTGCAAGGAAGGCTGGGAATATGTTATTAGTGGCCTGAAGTTATACTCTTTTATAACATAGAGAGAATGAACAGTGGAGTATATCTAGCATTTGTTTCCACAGGAAATATTTACCAGAGGTGAGGCATATAGAGGATCAGATGAACGAGGCTGATAGGAGTGTACTGGTCCCTGCTGCAGAGTTAGAGGTGTGGGACCTAGTCAGGCTGCTTGAGTTTGGATGCTGGTTGCACTGTTCATGTGTGTGTGATTTTAACCACAGTTACTTTATCTGTAAAATTGGGATAATAACACTTTATTTGGATGTCATGAGTATTAAATGAGATAATTCATCTAAATGTTTCCTATTTTTTTTGGCTTAATCTGGGTTCCCTGGAAAACAGAACATGAGGCAAAGTTGAAGTACTAATGCTTTTTAATGAAGCGTGATAGTAGGGCAGCCAGTGTGAGGCAGGGAAGGATGGGAAGCAAATGCCGGGCCCTGCTGCTGACCTGGCCAAGGCTTCACGAAGACACAGTCTGTCAGCTGGCCCCAGGAGATGCCTTTTGGACAGGCTGGAGGAAGGAATAGCGGGCGACTTGATCTGCAGAATCCCTTCTGACTCCTATCCCCAACTGATCAAAGTTCATCCCCTGTGGAGTTTCATATCCCACACTTTGGGATGTCTAAAAGGGTCACTTGACCCTTTTAGAAACTGCTGAGGAATCCATCCCCTGTGCATTGTGGTGTGGCTCTTCTTCCAAGTCTGGGAGGGGGTGCATGGAGTCATTAGCTCTGGCTGCTGGTCAATGACTCCATACCCTACTGTGGAATCATCTGGCAGAGTCAGTTGATGCAGGGGCTGCAGAGGTTACATGGATAATGGAGTATTAAGTGTATTAAGTATATTAAGTAGTATTAACTCACAAGATCACAAGGCCCCACAGTAGGCTGTCTGCAAGCTGAGGAGCAAGGAAGCCAGTCTGAGTCCCAAAGCTGAAGAATTTGAAATCCCATGTTTGAGAGCAGGAAGCATCCAGCACAGAAGAAAGATGTAGACTGGGAGGCTAGGACCGTCTAGCCTTTTCACGTTTTTCTGCCTGTTTTATATACTGGTTGCACTGGCTGCTGATTAGATGGTGCCCACCAAGATTAAGGGTGGGTCTGCCTGTCCCAGCCCACTGACTCAAATGTTAATCTCCTTTGGCAACACCTTCACAGACACACCCAGGATCAATAATTTGCATTCTTCAATCCAATCAAGTTGACACTCAGTATTAACCGTCACACTCCAGTAGCTGCTCTACAGAAGCTGAAGAGCCTCCTGAGGTAGAGAGTGAGGGACCTGGGATTCCTGTACTCCATGAAAGGATACTCCTAGTCCAAGGTACTTGCTCTTGGCTCCCCTGGGCACAGTTAGACCACAGAATCTCAGGGTAAGGATGGCATCAGGGCACCTTGGTAAAGTTCAGAGGGGAGATCCTGGACATCTGCATCTTAAAAAGCCCCAGGTGATTTTGGAAAAGGTCCCCTGGTGGCCTCACATGGAGAATCCTGGGTGTACCAGCTGCAGCTACTCTTCTACCTTTCACTATCGTCTGGACCTGGGCTCCAAGGCCCTGCTACCAGAGGAGGCAGGGCATTTTTAAAGGCATAAACATGTATTTCTTTCTTCCAATAATTTTTAAGACTAGTTACTAACTAATGTAGTGAACACTGAAAGAAATATAGGGCAAAGTGAACCATTTGTCACGTTGATCCTTCCTTGGGACCCTTGTTGTGGCTCAGGAAGCACAACAATGGGAACCGGGAGAACCCTGTTAAAATCCCAGCCTCAGCTGCCACCAGCACGTGCTCCCAGCTGCCCTCCTAATCTGCACAAGCATGTTGTTGACTTGATTTGTTTGGTTGATGCCTCATTTCCCCAAATATAAAATAACTTGAAAATAAAGGAAGAAAATGAAAGTTAAGGAAAAATGTGCTGTCAAAGTAGACTCAAGATTAAAACCATTCATACCTCTCACGAGGCTTGGGTGAGCCGGTGGAGAGATTTGTTCCAGAGAGATGAGTCTTCCCCTCCTCTAATTGAGGTCAGGGGAAGTTTCTGTTCTCCCATCTATCCCTGCAGTGGGACAGGATTCCCCATGCCCACCAGAGACCCCCCAGGCCCACCTTACCAGAAACAAGGACAAAGTTCGCTTGACATTGGATCTCTCCTTCCTTTTGAGGTCCCAACTACCAAATTGCACAAATTAGTATATGCATTATTCATCTGCAAGTGAGACTTTAACACGGTTAAAGGAAAGGAAAGGAAAGGTTCTATTACTTATGAACCCAACGCTTGTCAGTGCTAAATTGCCTTGCTTATATATAAAAGCTCTCTGGGATTGCAGAAGGCAGAATGCCATTGCTGTTGTTAGTTACATGGTTGACTTCTTTCTGATGGGTCTAAATTGTTACCTTAGTGACTTCCTGCCATGCTGCATCCAAGTTTTGTGGGGCCTGAAGCTTATATAATTTTGGAAGCTTTCTTAAAACAAAAATACACATTAAAAATGTAGGTATAAAAGCATTTATTTAGAATGAGAAGTCACAACGATTCAGAAATTCCACAAATATCAAATTCAAACAACATACTATTTTTATTAATTAACTCTTTGAAACACCCTTATAACACTACGTTAACACTTTATTCCCTTCGTTCATTCCCCATCTTTTTTTTTCTTCCATACTCTTCAATCGCCTCTTCACATGACAGCTTTATGGTTTATTTATTTATTTATTTATTTTATTTTATTTTATTTTTTTTACGGAGAGAAGAGAAAGGTAATTCACTTTTCCTCAAACACGGTGGAAAACATTTCTTTATTATATTTTACCAAAGTTTCTTCCAGCTCTTTATTGGCAGTGTTATGTACATTTTCAGGTTGTTGTCAAGTGTTTGAAACCTGGTGTCGGGTTTCACATGTGAGCTGTGAGAACTGGATGAATACTCCGCAGACTCGCTTCTGGCTCCATTATTCCAAATTCTTCCTCTCCCTTACGTGGCCGCACAGCCCCTGGCCTTGCACCTCTGGGGCAGGAGGGCGGTGAGACTTCCCAAAGCCATTCCTCAGAACAGCTAGCAATTACTTAACACATAGGAGTAACTGTGGACCATATAAAATATCCCAAGAAACCCCAATTAAATGTTTCATGTATTTAATTCCCCTTAACCGGATACTCAGAACATCCTCTGTCACTCTACAAAAGGCGCTGTGTGATGGTGGGGACACCAGGAGGGAGAGAGTCTTCACTGGCTGAAGTTAAGATAGCTTAAATCTCTACAGTTTACAAAGACACATGGCATAGGAACGATTTCTGGGGCCCTTCCCAGAGCCTTGAAGTGAGGTACTAAAAGCTTCCTTCACTTCAGGGTTAATCCTTCTCTGCTTGCTGCTGGGTCTGCGGAAGTGAAGTGGGGTCTTCCTGTCATGCTCTGTGATTAGCATGTGTGCTGGAGACACATGTGGGCAGGGACAGGCCTGTGCATGCCCGTCCCCCGCCCCCTCCTGCCCCCGCCCCAGCACCAGGACAACTCTCAGCTTAGCTTGGGCAACAGGCTGGGGAAGGCCTTTCAATCCCCACCTACTTTGCTGAGATACAGGAAACTCAGGCCCTTGATTTTCTGGCATCAAAACAGCTCAGGTGCAGTGGCTCACGCCTGTAATCCCAGCACTTTGGGAGGCCAAGGTGCAGGGATCGAGAGGTCAGGAGATCGAGCCCATCCTGGCCAACATGGTGAAACCCCGTCTCTACTAAAAAAATAAAAATAAAAAATAAAATTAGCTGTAGTTCCAGCTACTTGGGAGGCTGAGGCAGGAGAATCACTTGAACCTGGGAGGCAGAGGTTGCAGTGAGCTGAGATTGCGCTATTGCACTCTAGCCAGGGCGACAGAGCCAGGCTCTGTCTCAAAACAAAAACAAAAACACAGAAGTGGCTGTTTCCACGGTCTGGTGGTTTCTGCCCCAGGGAGAAGCAAGGCACACTTGGTTTCTCTTATGGTCCAAAGGAAGTGTGTGGGGGAGAAGGGGAGCTGGGGGCAGGGGTGCTGATCTAATGTCCTGTGCGGACTAGTGTTACAGCAGTCCACTTTGAAGGCTCTGGTCATGGGAATGGATTCTTGGGAGAGCTCCATATGTCAGGAAATTACTTATCAGATGTAGAGGTAATAATAGGACATGCCTGGCAATGTTTGAGGGCACTGAGAAGGCAATGAGACAGAAGGGTTTTTGTTTTTTTTTTTTTTGCTTGTCTCTGCCAAGCCAAAAATGTAGGCCAGCATCAACAGTCTGGTTGATAGGGAAACTAGAGGTCAGGGGGTCAAAAGGAGATATTCTGTGTGGGGGCTCAGTTTTCATTTTTGCATTTTTTGTGGGGGTACAAATCTGCCATCGGAGGTGCAGGTTCAGGCCAGCTGGTCTGTAAAAGTCCCTTCCGGGATAACTTTCTGTAATTATTGTCTTTTGCTTAAAGTACAGGCTGTTACCGGATGGAAGGTCTTGACTGTGAGTTGTCCAGGTTCTTGGTGTGTTGAACACAACACACAAAGCAACAAAAGAATGAAATGACAAAAGACAAAGCAACAAAAGAATGAAATGACAAAAGACAAAGCAACAAAAGAACTGAGCAACAAAAGCACAGATTTATTGACGTGAAAGTACCTTCCATAGAGTGGGAGCAGACTTGAGCAAGTGGCTCAAGAGCACCCCTGATTTAGGGTTTTATTAGGCTAAAAGAATTTGGTAACACCCCTAGGTGCCCTTTAGAGGCACCCAGTTGGTTATTCCCTATGAAGGATTGGCCTGAGACCAATCAGAGGCTGAAGTGGAGACTTCCGTCTTGTTATCACAGGAGCCATGATGTGGCCTGTATGCTACCTAATCCTGCCTAGAACTGTCTGCACCTGTTGTTCTTTTGCTTATGCCTTAACCCTTGGTTACCTTCAATTCCTATTCCCCTGCCTCAAAGCCCCACGATAGGGCAGCTGCCCTTGGAAGGGGTAACACACTACGCTGTGATGACCACACCACAGGGAGAATTTGTTCACTAGCAAATTCCACAGACTTGGTGTCTGGGAATATCAAGAAGGGGACCAGCCTTGTAAAGGGTTAGGGGGAGAATGTGGGAGGGTCCAGGGCTCTGTCCTCTCACTCCCTCCTGTTTTTCCTTTAGGGTGAGGGGCCCTAAGCAGTCTGTGAGTAGCAAGAAGGTCCTGGTGTCAGAAGTGAGGGGAAAAAAGTGGGGGAGATGGAGGTGACAGAGTGTCAGAGGGACATTTCAGTTACTTCATGAACCAGTACCACTTTGTGAGAAAAGAATCACTATATATTGAATGTAAAAATTATTACCCTAAACAGGATAAACTTTTGACTCCCCTTTTGTTCATTTGGATTAAGTAGTATAATACTTAATTTTGACATTTGACTCTTAAGATTATGTAACGTAGCTACTTCAGGATGGCCTTAGGCTATTTTTCTGGTAATTTGCTCCATTTCCTGACTCCTCCTTGCAAACAAAATGATAGTGACACTTTATCCTGATTTTTTCTTCTTTTTGGTTTATGCCTGTTCTAATTAAATGTGTATACATAAAGTTAAAAAAAAAAAAAACTGGAATCTAACTTGGAATCTCTCAGAGAACAGAGTCTTCTGTTCCTAGAAGCCCTGCTGGGGAAGAAAGGAAGTGATGTGGTTCAAGGTTGGTACCAAAGTGACCATGTTCTCGGACTGCCCAGGGTCCGGGCGATCCCAAGTGGTAGCAGTAATGACGTCGACCATTCAGTCCCCCACACTCACCTCTTTATCTTCTCTCCCTCTAGTCTCCCCTTACGTCTGTTTCTCTTTCCTTTCTCAAATACAGATTGAGTCCCAGTTACTCTCCCTTGTACTGAAGTGACACAGAAGTGAACAAACATAGACCAAGTCCTCAACCAATCACTGATAGGTTAGACATTATCCTAGGTGTTTATGTCGAATTTTCCTAACAACTCAGAAAATTGGGTTTATTATTCCCATTTTACCAACATGGGATTAAGACCTAGGGCGGTGTCTCAAAGCCTATGCTTATTTCATAGAACAAATGAGTGAACAGAAGCGCCAAGAAGGTAAGTGGCTGATCCATAACCACACAGCTCCCAAGTGGTTTAGCCTTGGTTTGGCTCCAAACTTGCACCCTGCTTAACCTTTTAAATTGGGTGGGGTTGAGAGGTTACTTCACCTCTGGTTCTGTTACCAAACCGAACTTGGGTCCGCTTGCCTAATGCACAGAAAAAGCCAAATACTGACACCCGGATTTTCAGTGAGAGAAAGTGAGACATTTATTGCAGTGAGCAGAGCCAAGGAGAATGAGCAGCTATCGCTTAAGACCCGAACTCCCTGATGGCTTCCAAGCAAGGGTTTTTAAAGGTGGCAGGGTGTGGTGTGTGTGGGGGCGTCTCCAAAGTGAGAGAATTTCTGGAACTTTTAAAATCTATTTCTTGGCTTCAGTCTGCCTGAGATCACTGTGAAGACAGTTGGCATTTTCCATCAGGTGGGAGTCCTGGTTTCTTAAAAACAACTCAAGGACATATGTCAAGACGTTATCTTTAGTTTCTGTAGGGAAACAAACATCTTGTGACTCTGACTTATTTGGGTGGCTATTGTAAAAGTTATTATGATCTTCTCACTTCGTGGGTTATGTATTCAGTTCTCTGATTGCTGGCCACAGGGCTAGCTGGGTGCCTGGGAATTCCCCTTGAAGGACTCCAAATTTTTCCATGCGGGGCAGGAGACAGTGGTTGGGGGAGCCCAGCAGACCCCTAAGATGGTTCACCTGCCTGTCTCAATTCTGGAGACTGAGGAGAGTGAAAATCACCTGGTGACCATTGAACAGGCCCGGGAGATGAAAACTTATCTGAGCAATTCAGAAAGGAGCAAAGACCACCTGGTGACCACCAAACCGGCCATCTGGAGGCAAAACTCCTTATCTGGGGAATTTAGAAGTAATCAAACTTCTCTAGTGTCTAAAGTTGGCACCTTTAAGCTGGGGTGCTGTGGCTCACGCCTGTAATCCCAGCATTTTGGCAGGCTGAGGCAGGCGGATCACTTGAGGTCAGGGGTTCGAGACCAGCCTGGCCAGCATGGTGAAACCCCATATTTGCTAAAAATACAAAAATTAGCTGGGCATGGTGGCACGCTCCTGTAGTCCCAGCTACTCGGGAGGCTGCAGCAGGAGAATCGCTTGAACCTGGGAGGCAGAAGTTGCAGTGAGCCGAGAACTCGCCACTGCACTCCAGCCTGGGTGACGCAGCGAAACTCCATCTCAAAAAATAAATAAAATAAAATAAAATAAAGTTGGCATATTTAAACTTTTAGAGGTTCCAATCCTCTTTCAACTTTTATAAGCAGCTAAAATTTCTATACATCTCCGGAATGCCGTACTGAAACTCATTTTACAACCCTAAGCTCCCACCTTAAAAGGTTCATAAATGCTGGGAAGGAAAATCCACCAGGGTGCGCTCAGTCCTCTCGCTGAGGTGCCCCACTGCACCCTTTTGCAGCGATCTTCCTTTCTACTAAACGTTCCTTTTTCAAACCTGTACTGTTGTCGGTAAATTCTTTTTACCAGCCCTCCAGTGGACCACTTCCCGGTGCCGGGGCTCTGACACCAAGCGCGCAGAGACAGAGGCAGGGAGCCCTCTCTCTGCTGCCCCTTCTCCCTGCTGGTCTCACGAATGCTCTCACCTGAGTTTCTCCTTTTCCATTTCCTCCTTTACGAAGGGCGCAGCTACTCTTCGGAGAGGCGGTTGGGTCCATAGGGTCAGCTGCCTCTTGGAGAGCTGTGTGAGGCGATGAGGGAGCTGAGGGGAAGGAAAGAGAGGGTCCAGTGTACCTCATCTTGGTCCCACACACCGAGGGAAAGGGTTTCAAACAGGACTGGTGGATTGCTAACGCACCGTCCATTTTGAGAAGACTTCTTGTATGGGCGGCAGTGTGCTTCCCCAAAACTCATATGTTGAAGCCCTAACCCGTAACACCTCAGAATGTGACTGTATTTAGAGACTGGATTTCTAAAGAGGCGATTAAGTTTAAAGAGACCATTAGGGTGAGCCCTAATCCAATCTGCCTGCTGTTCATAAGAAGAGGAAATTGAACCTGCAAGGAGCTATCAGGGCCTCGTGCACAGAGGGATGACCGCGTGCAGAGGCCACAAGAGGGCGCCCTCTGCAAGCCAAGGAGAAACCTCAGACGACACCAACCCTGAAGAGGAAATTGATCTTGGACTTCTGGCCTCCGGAAGAGTGAGAAAATACATTTTTGTTTAAGCCAGCCAGTCGTGTGTGTGTGTGTGTCCCTAACAAAGGAATAAAATTTTGTTCTCATGTCCTCAAAAAACTTAGTTCATCTGAAGAACTGAAAGTCTGAGGAATTGCCACTTACAAATACTTTGGTGTGTGTGTGTGTGTGTGTGTGTGTGTGTGTGTGTGTGTGTGTGTGTGTTTGAGACAGGGTCTCACTCTGTTGCTTCAGGCTGGAGTGCAGTGGCACAATCACAACTCACTGCAGCCTCAACCTCCCAGGCTTAAGTGATCCTCCCACCTCAGCCTCCCAAATAGCTGGGACTACAGGCATGTGCCACCATGCCTGGCTAATTTTTTAAATGTTTTGTAGAGACAGGGTTTCACCATGTTGCTCAGGCTGATCTCAAACTCCTGGGCTCAAGCGATCCATCCACCTCAGCCTCCCAAAGTGCTGGGATTACAGGTGTGAGCCATTCTGCCCAGCCAACAAATACTCTTTTGAGGGAGGCAGTCAAGCTGGGCAGTTTCTACAAGTTTTTTTTTTAAACAGAAATCGATCATTTCTCATCTTAGCTTCAAGTAATTACACGAGAGCTGTTCAAACTTGAGCATGCATCAGAATCACCAGAGGGCTTGATAAAACTGAGATTGCTGAGATAAAACTGAGATTGCCACTCCCTGAGTTTCTGATTCAGTAAGTCTGCTGTTAGGCCTAAGAATGTGCATTTCTACAGCGTTCTCAGGTGATACAGATGCTGCAGGTTTGGGGACCATATTTTGAGAGCCAATACATTCTATTTTATTTCTACCATTAATGGTTAATTTTTATGTTGTTTTTTAGAGATAGGGCCTTGCTCTGTTCCCCAGGCTGGAGTGCAGTGGTGCAATCATCATAACCTTGAACTCCTGGGCTCAAATGGACCTCATGCCTCAACCTCCTGAGTAGCTGGGACTGTACACCCAGGCCACCACCACATTTGGCTAATTTTTTTTTTTTTTTTTTTGTAGACACAGAGTCTCGCTGTGTTGCCCAGGCTGACCTCCAACTTCTAGGCTCAAGTGATCCTTCCACCTTGGCCTCCCGAAGTGTTGGAATAACAGGTGTGAGACTGCACCCCAGCCTAATTCCACCATTTATTCGTAAGTGGTTTTTGCTATGTTTAAAACTTCTTGGAGGACACTTAGGAAGCCTTCTTCCCCTGCGTCCTCGAATGAGGAGTGGGGACTGTGAGTCAGGGTGCTCGGCTAGGGGGTTTGGTCCTCCCATTTGGGGCTATTTCCTGGCTCTTCTGACCCTGCCCACCCAGGAGGGTGGAAGAGAGCTGTCTGTGGTCATCTGAAAGGATACCACAGCAGGATGTGAGGGCCCGGGCGACAGGGTAAAGAGCTGCCAGCATGCGTGGCTATTCTGAGGCCTAGAATTTATGTAACTGAAACACAAACTCTCAATCCCTAGGGCCAGAGAGGGATTTGGGTCAATGGGAAGTTGAAAACAGCACGAAAATGAGCCCGAGTAGCTCCGTGCACGTGAAGCAAAACTCAGCCTCTGCATGGGCAGTGTGAAACAGGAAATAATTAAATGTTGTTTGGGGCTCATGTAGTCTGCAGGGTTGGGACATTTACCCAGGAGCCAGCTGGGAACATTTCATAGAACTTCTGACTAATCGAAAAAGCAGCTTATTCCAAAATCAAAAATCAAAGCCATTTTCATTTGGTTGCATGTAAAATGCCCAGTCATATTGGAGTCATCTATTAGAACCCAGGGGTACACACGGGTGCTATAGTTGACTCTTTTGTTAGTAAAGAATTCAATAGTACCCCCTCCTTCCCTCCTCCCCAGAGAAAGCCACTTCTGGTTTGTTTCCTTTCAGACCCTTTTCCATGCATTTGGCATGACTGGTACCTTTGGAACATTTTAACCAAGCTGTGAATTTCTTGAGGGTATCATCCGTTTCTTCATTTTAGTAGGCCCAGTGCCTAGCACATAGTAGGTGCTCAGTAAGTATGTCTCTAATGCACTGAGTAAAGGAAGAAATAAATGAACTAGCTAATTTTCAGGGAGGAGAGTGAGAGTAAGGCAAACAGCTCTAGCTACTAAGAGCCTGGGAACCACAGATGCTTGCTCACATTGTAGTTCATGTTGATGCTAATTTCCTTAAAAAAAAACCCTAACATTTGTATAGTGCATTGCAGTTCATAAAGCATGTTTTCATCATCCCCCTATTCAGGTCTCACCAACTTCTTTGTTGCCAACTTTTACCGGACCTATGGGTCTGAAAGAGAAGCACAGTCCATAGTGTTCCCGTTTTAAGTGTGGCTCTCTCAGAAGCAGGTGTGACAGCTGCCACCCTGCTAAGAGAAAGACATTTCAGTGTCTGCCTCCTAGGGACGGAGCCTCCTGGTGACTCTGAGGATGGCGCAGGACTCTCCCAGCTAACACCACACAGAGGCTCCCCCTCTTCATGCCACCCCTTTGCCAGCTGCAGCCTGTGTGGACCCAGACACTTTTGACCCAGGCTCCAGTGCCCGCACGTCTGATGGCCTGTATTTCAAACTCTAGGCACTCCTGGACATTCCCTCTCCACAGTGTGTGATGTTATTTTTCAGACCCATTTACTGTTGTCCAGTGGCCTGCCAAGACCTTTGAGTGAAGATGCTGACTTCCTCGCCTGCACTCCTTTGTTCTTTTCAAAAACACGTCAGGGTGGAACACACATCCCTTTTGCTTCACCTTCCAGGTTTGCTACCCCTTTAATGCAGAAAGACTGTCTTTTGTGTGTGTGCTCCACAGAAAAGGATCAGTGTCTACCCCTTGTGTTGCTTTTGCATCAAGGATAGCATTCAGTGAAGGTGGCTGGGACTGCCTTGCATTTCAAAACCATTTTAAAAGCAGAAGCTAACTCCGCAGCCTATGCTGCCCCAGTTGGCTTTCCTACATTTCCATCACAGTGAGCCAAGGACAGCCCATGGTCCCCATAAGGAAGGGAGAAGACCAGCACAGGGCGTAAGGCTGCAGGGTCCTTGGTGTCTGCGCTCCAAGTCCCTCTAGCCACCTTCCATGTGGCTCCCCAAAGACAAAATTTCACCATGTTGCCCAGGCTGGTCTCAAACTCCTGGGCTCAAGCAATTCACCCACCTCAGCCTCCCAAAGTGCCGGGATTACAGGTGTGAGCCACTGTGCCTGGCCAACAAATACTCTTTTGAGGGAGGCAGTCAAGCTGAGCAGTTTTTACAAGTTTTTTTTTTTTTTTTTTTTTTTTTTTTTTTTTTTTTAACAGAAATCAATCATTTCTCGTCTTAGCTTCAAGTAATTACCTGAGAGTTGTTCAAACTTGAGCATGCATCAGAATCACCAGAGGGCTTGATAAAACTGAGATTGCTGAGCTCTACTCCCTGAGTTTCTGATTCAGTAAGTCTGGTGTAAGGCCTAAGAATATGCATTTCTACAGTGTTCTCAGGTGATACTGATGCTGCAGGTTTGGGGACCATATTTTGAGAACCAATACATTCTATTTTAATTCCACCATTAATGATTAATTTTTATTTTATTTTTTAGAGACAGGGCCTCGCTGTGCTTCCTAGGCTGGAGTGCAGTGGTGCAGTCATTGTAACCTTGAACTCCTGGGCTCAAATGGACCTCATGCCTCAACCTCCTGTGTAGCTGGGACTGTAGACCCAGGCCACCACCACATTTGGCTAATTTTTTTTTTTTGTAGACACAGAGTCTTGCTGTGTTGCCCAGGCTGACCTCCAACTTGTAGGCTCAAGTGATCCTTCCACCTTGGCCTCCCAAAGTGTTGGAATAACAGGTGTGAGCCTGCACCCCAGCCTAATTCCACCATTAATTTGTAAGTAGTTTCTGCTATTTTTAAAACTTAGCAGAAGCTGCACCTTTCCCTCAGCAACCAGGGAACAGGAAATAACCAAGTTCTCAAGACACCTTCTTATTTAACTACTTAACCAGCGCTAGCTGCATGCAATTTAACACTGAGGAAGACAACTTTCAGGTACCAGGAGTTAGGAGCCAAGGCCCCCGGCAGGCGCCATTTCTTCCATGCAGCCTTCCCTGATTCCCTGTTTGGTGGTGGTTTTCCTTTCTCTCTGCCTCCAGAATGCATTGCCTGCTTCTCCATTAGAGCATTCACTGTGTGTCATCCTGAGTTGTGGGTATGAGTTGTAAGTCTGGCATGTTCTTGTAAACCTCTTACCAGTGAGGACTGTGTCACCCAGGAAAGTGGTGTGCAACACGGTAGGTGCCTGAGGTTTGCTGGATTGAAATGAATTTTACGTTTTAAATGTTAAGTTCTTATCTTTCTATTTCAAACTCTCATCACAGCCAATTCCAGGTGATGCTCTTTCCTGGGTTCCAAACAACACAGGGGCTTACTGGGGTGAAGGAGAGCTCCCCAGCACCTGGGCCCAGGAGCAGCTTGTGGCCTGTGTGGGGTGGGGTGGGGTGGGGCGGGGGTGAGGGGTGTGGGTGGCTGACCTGGTGTCACCTTAGGGCTCTCCACTCTGCAGATGCTCACCCCAGCGGGGCAGTCCAGCGCCATCTTTCTCTGGGATCTGGACCCGCTCAGGGGCTGACTTTCTCTTTCCCTGCCCTTATTTAGAGCAAAGCTCTGTCCTTGCCCTTTCCAGCTTCTGCCACGTGCTGCATGAGGCTTCAGACAGCACAGGTCTGTTTTTAGATTTTGCCTCACGTGTGTGCAGCTAACTTAATGAGCTCTCTATAGGGGTAGCTTTCTTGAGAGACTGTTGCTAAGGGCCAGTCACACGTTTCTCACCGTGTTGTGATGGAAACGTGATTAGATGCTGATCTGTGCTCAGCAGACCCTGCTGGAGTGTCTGGTTGGAGTGGCCTCTTCTACAGGGGCCTGAGGGATTTCACAGGCCCACAGACCCAGCCTTGTGATTTCAGCAAATGGACAAGGGGTGGTAAAATGCAACGGGGTGGAGGGTTTTGGAAGACCTCAGATCCCTATGATTGATGGCACTGATCCACTTCAACAGCTTTGTCTGAGCACTGTCTGTGGTGGGTACCAAAGACGCTGGAGCTCTGTGGCCTCTGCCCTTCAGGAGCATATAAGCAGTTGGGGCAGTGATGGTAGACAGAAAGTGTTAATCAGCAATCTAAGGCTTCCTGGGCCTAAGGGCAGCCGGTTGGGGGTCCTGGTGGAGGGAGAAGCTGGGGAGTAGCCCACTCCAGTGGGCTGGAGTGGTTAGAAAAGTTAGCACTTTAACTGGGTCCTGAAGCACCAGCCTGGAGGATTGGGAGTGGTGAGGATGAAAGGTGAGGGGCCTGCAGCAGGGCTGGAGGCAGAAGTGAACTCATCTGGCAAAATAACAGTGATGACCACCATTCCTTGACCACCCTTTTTGGGTCAGGCTCCTTTCTAGGTGTTTCCTCTTTCTGTCCTCACAACCACCCTGAAAAGTTGGTGCTATGATCCCAAGTTACAGAAGAGAACTGAAGCCTGGAGAGGCTCCATACACCATTCGTTGTCACACAGCTGGGAGGCAGCTGTCCCCAACCTGTGTTGGGATGGAAGGGAGTGGAGGGTGCGCTGCCTGGAAGAGGGAGAGGTCTGGACTGGGGTAGAGAAGGAGGCTTGGCTTTAGGAGAGAGGGAGTCCAGGCTGCAGAGCCAGGGAGTTGCCCTGAGGGGCTTGTCTGGCCACTTCAAAGCTGTGTGAACTTGTGTAAATTTCCCAGCCTCCCCTAGCCTCACTTTCCTCACAGTTGAAAAGGATAACGATACGTATCCACAAGGTAGTTAGTCACAAGGATGAAATGAAATGTGCTGTGTGTGTGTTTGGCACTGTATGACCTATGACAACTGCTATTATTGTTTTATAAATATTATTTATTCTGGTGCATCTTGGGAATAAGGCAGCTTCTGGGAAATCATACCTGGGGCAAAGGCCAGAGCCAGGCCCACCACATGGGTGACCGGTCGCCCAGCCCTTCAGTCCCTCCTGCCTCTGGTCAGGGCTGGGGAGAAAGGAGGATTGTAGATATGACAAATTAGGCCAGGTAGAACAGCAGCTACCCAAAACCTAAGCGTAAGTTGTGAGGTGGTTATTGTCCTCTAATGACAGCAATTACAGGGCCTGCTGGAAGTTTCTCACCAAGCCACCCCCTCCCTAGCTCAGGGTCTCTTCCCCAGCCACTCTCTCTGTCCAGCCTGCTCCTTCCACAGTCTCTGCCAGGTTGGCTCCTTTTTGCCACTGATAAATTTTGACTGTCATTTTCCCAGAGAAGCCCTTCCTGACCATTCCATCTAAAGCTGCCCCCAATTATAGAGCCCTCCACCCAGCTACAACAGAATACTCATTTTTTTCAAATGTACATGGATCATTCACTACAGTAGGCTGTATACTGTTCATAAATCATGTCTCAATAAATTAAAAGGATTGAAATTATGAAGAGTACATTCTTTGACCACAACAAAATTTAAAAATCATTAACCAAGACAAATCTGGGAAATCTCCAAGATTTGGGAATTAAATAATACCTTCCTAAACAAGCCATGGGTCAAACAAGTCATAAGGGAAATTAGAAAATATTTTCAACTGAATTATAATGAAAATACAACATAACAAAATTTGTGGGGTGCAGCTAAAGCAATGCTTTAGGAGGAAAGTGTTAGCTTTAAATGCCTGCATTTAGAAGGAAGAAAGGTCTAAAGTGAACAATCTGCATCCGCCTTAAGCAAAACATACAAATAAATATAAGGAAAAGTGAAGAATGGGAAAGATAGAATGAAATTGATGAAATATAAAATGGATAGTAATAGATAAAATTAATAAAACCAAAGCCTGGTACTTTGAAAGGCTCAATAAAACGGATTAATCTGTAGCTCAGCAAATCAAGCAAAAATTAAAACACAAGTTGACAACACGAGGAATGAAAGAAGAAACATCACAAACATTCTACAGACATCAAAAGGACAATAAAGGGATATTATGAATACTTTTAGGCACTAAGTTTGACAATTTAGAAAATATGACAACCTTTCATTATAATAAAAAGTCTGACACCATTTTTAGATGTTTGACTGCTGAAAGCTTTTAGGCCTCGCCTCTTGCTCTTTCCTTTGTGCCCCACATCTGGACAAGTTGATAGAAAGCCGAAGTGCTGTCTCCTTTGTCACTGGTGGAAGGTTCAAACCATGCAAGACCCTTTCCCCACGTTGCGCAGGAGCCCTCACCCTGAACTACCCCATCACTACCATAATCCCAAACCAGTCTCATTTTTCTACCGTTATATAGCCAAACCAGATTGTGTACTCAGTAAACTGGGTTCCAGCCATCAGGCTATACATTTCCAATAAAAATGCAGACAAGTTGATGGAGGGTGTTTCTAGGGGAGTTTTAAACTTTAAGTAGCACATTATAAATCACCAGCCAAAATATCTCATTCCTATTGTGGCCAAGGGTCAGTTTCATGGCTCCATATGTCTTCAGAAATAAGCATGGAGCTACATAGGCTAGCTTCAAGTTAAACTTACACAAAGAACATCTACAAAAATCCTACATCTCGCAACGTATTTAAGGTGAAAGATAACACTTTAACCTAATGTCAAGAAGAAGGCAACTCACAACTCCAGTGCAATATTATACTGGATTCTACCTGGTGCAATAAGGTAAGAAAAAGAAAAGCCATACAAATTGAAGAGTTGGGAAGTAAAACTGTCCTTATTTGTAGATGTCATGATTGTATATGTAGGATATCCTAAAGAATAAAAAACTGCTAGAAATAAAAATCGAGTTCAGTAGGGTTGCTCAATACAGGGTCAATGTGTAAAAATGAAGTGTATTTTAATATTCTAGCAGCAAACAATTGTATTAGGTTGGTGCAAAAGTTATTGTGGTTTTTGCCATTAAAAGCAATGGCATTAAAAGCAATGGCAAAAACCGCAATAACTTTTGCACCAATAATGGTATGAAAATTTAAAAATAACACCATTTATTTATAACAGTATCCAAAGAGACTAAATAATCAGGTATACATTTAACAAAGCCTATAAACCCTCTATATAGAAAAGAACAAAACGATGTTGAGAGAAATTAAAGGACATTTACACAAATGGATTAGAAATGTCACTATTGTTAAGACGTCAATTCTCCCAAAACTGATGAGCAGAGTCAACAAAATTCAAATCAAAATTCTAACAGGTACTTAAAAAAATAGAAATTCACAAGTTGATTCTAAAATTCACATGAAAATGCAAAATTACCTTGAATAGCTGAAATTACTTTGAAAAAGAACAAATTGGGAGATGTTATACTACCTGCCTAACAAGACAGTAATCAAGACAGGTTAGTATTGGCATAATGATAGTCATAACCATCAGGAAAACAGAATAAATAACCAGAAAGAGATCCACACGTGTGCGTTCATTTGATTTTCAATAAAAACTAAAGTAATTAGATGGGGAAAGGACAGTCTTTTCAGCAGATGATGTTGATATCCATTTGGAAAGAAATGAACCTAGAATCTTATGTCATACCATATGCAAAAATTCAAAATGGATCACAGACCTAAACATAAAAGCTAACATTGTGAAACTTCTGAGGAAAACATAGAAGAAGAAAATCTTTGTGACCTTGGAGTAGACAAAGAATTCTTAGGACACAAAAAGCATACACCATTAACAAAAAATTGAAGTATTGGGCTTATTAAAAACTAAAGGCTTCTACTCTTCAAAATAAATTATTTTAAAAAACGAAAAGGCAAGCCACAAACTGGAAGAAAATATTCTTTATTTATAATATAAATTATATATAAATGTATATTTACATATTAATATAAATATATATTTTACATATTAATATAAAATATATTTATAAATATATATTTATATTTCATATTATATAAATGAAATTATTTGTATTCACAAATATTTATATGTATCAAATATATTTGTGAATATTTTGTGAATATCTAAATCCATCTAAAATAATAAAAGGCTTATATTCCGAAGACTCAAGAAGATGATGAAAAACCCACTGAAAAAATGGCAAAGCTTTGAACAAGCATTTCACAAAGGAAGATATACAAAAGGCCAGTAAGCACATGAAAAGATGCTCAAAGTTATTAGTCATCAGGGAAATACAAATTAAATACACAATGAAATACTATGACACTCTAAAACGGCTAACATTGAAAAATAAACTGACAATATAAACTATTAGCAAGGATTTGAAATTACTGGAACTCATACATTGCTGAAGGGCGTGTAAAATGGTATTATCATTATGGAAAAGTCTGGCAGTTTCTTAATGAAATTAAATATATACTTACCATATGACCCAGCAATTTCAGTCCTGTATATTTGGCCAAAAGAAATGAAAATATATGTCTGCAAGAAAGATTTTCATGCAAATGTTTATAGTAGCTTTATTCATACATGCCCCAGATTGGAAACAGCACAAATGTCCAACAGATGAATATTTAAACAAAATGTAGAGCATCCATAGAGTGGACTACTACTCAGCAGTACCAATAATCCAACTTCTAATGTAGACAATATATTGCTTTTATTTGTATGAAACTCTACAAAGCTAATTTATGGTGACAGAGATCAGATAAGTGGTGATGGGGTAGGGGATGGGGGCAAAGGATTGACTGGAAAGGCACTTAAGGGAATTTTTGAACTGATGCTGAAAATTGCTATATCCTGAATGGGGGTGATTGTTCCACAGGTGTATACCTTTGTTAAAACTTATAGGTCTGGCCGGGCGCGGTGGCTCAAGACTGTAATCCCAGCACTTTGGGAGGCCGAGACGGGCGGATCACAAGGTCAGGAGATCGACACCATCCTCGCTAATATGGTGAAACCCCGTCTCTACTAAAAACAAAAAACTAGCCGGGCGAGGTGGCGGGCGCCTGTAGTCCCAGCTATTCGGGAGGCTGAGGCAGGAGAATGGCGTAAACCCGGGGGGGCGGAGCTTGCAGTGAGCTGAGATCCGGCCACTGCACTCCAGCCTGGGCGACAGAGCAAGACTCCGTCTCAAAAAAAAAAAAAACAAAAAAAAACCCCAAAACTTATAGGTCTAAATCTAAAACCAGTGCATAAAGTTGGTGTTTAAAAAATGTTAATATCCTTTTTTTTTTTTTTTTTTGAATAGCTGAAATTATTTGTTTGTTGCCCAGGCTGGAGTGCAATGGTGCAATCTTGGCTCACTGCAACCTCTGCCTCCCAGGTTCACACCATTCTCCTGCCTCAGCCTCTCGAGTAGCTGGGACTACAGGTGCCCACCACCATGCCTGGATAATTTTTTGTATTTTTAGTAGAGACGGGGTTTTACTGTGTTGGCCAGAATGGTCTCGATCTCCTGACCTTGTGATCCACCAACCTTGGCCTCCCAAAGTGCTGGGATTATAGGCATGAGCCACCGTGCTTGGCCAATATCCTACTTTTTAAAAGAGATCAAATTAATTAATTTTGTGGGGTGAAATTATTAGGGCTCAAATCAACGATGGCTTTGATCCCACAGTTAGGTTTCTTAGAGCAGGGCTTACCAGGGAACATGCCAAACACAGCCACGGTGGCCCAGGCACCTGTCTCCAGCTACACCTCTTCAGGTTGTCTAATGTCAAAAGAAATGGAATCAGAGGCACTCTGGCAACAAGCATAATCCAACATCTGATTAATCTGTGTGCTTTCTTTCAAAAATGGGTTGGAATCAGCTTATAAAAGTATCTATAAAAGGATAGAAGATAAACAGTTGAGGAAACGGAAACAAAGGGAAAATAATGAAGAGATAAAGCTAGGAGTGAGGCAAAAACACTAAGATAGCTACTGCTATGGTCTGAATGTGTCCCCCAAAATTTGTGTGTTGGCAACTTGACTTCCAGCACAGCAGTGTTGGAGGTGGGGCCTTATGGAAGGTGGTTGGTCGTGAGAGCTCTGCCTTCATCTATGGATTAATGCTGTTATAAAAAGGGCTTGTGGGAATGGGTTCTTTCTCTTCTGTTCCTCTGTGAGGACAACATTCATCCTTTCTTGCCCTTCTGCCATGTGAGGATGCAGCAAGAAGGCCCACACCAGATGCCAACACCTTGATCTTGGACTCCACAGCCTCCGTAACTGTAAGAAATACATTTATGTTATTTATAAATTACCCAGTCTGTGGTATTCTGTTATAGCAGCACAAAATGGGACTGAGAGCTACCTAACATTAAGTCCTATACAAGAGTAGAAGTGGGCTGCAAAATTGACTGAGCCTCCTAGCAACTGAAGCAAAAAAGGAAACATAATCACAGTTCAATCACAGTAGCCATAGATTAAAAAAAAAAAAGCCTGTTGCTACAAATGGTATATTTAGCACATCATTTTTCTGAGAAGATTTGTTGGGCAGAAAGAAGACTTGTTAATATGGACTTACATGAGATTTGTCAGGAAATCTGAATGCTTTTTACTATCATTATTGTTTTTGACTTTGCAAAAATTCTGTCCTTGCTCATGCATAAATTAGAAATATCATGACTTCTGAACATTGGATCTTTCAGCTCCTGACCAAGTTGAAAATCACAAACTTGCCAGTAGATTTTGAACCCAGTGCACATTCTCAATGTTCTTGAGCCTCAGGAGTATCCCTTTGTTGAAGTGGATTGCAAAAAGAAACAGACTTCTCTGGTTCCAGTGTAACTGATCAGAGACAACCTCTGGATGTTGCAAGGACTGTGGGAACCCAGAGCTGAACAGTGGATTCTTCCAGGGCATTAAGGGCCAGAATAATAATGTTATCTTGTCCATACAAAAGAAAAATTACAAGTTTTATAGCTACTAAATACAAGGCTCTTCTGGCATTAGGCATGGTAGGTATCTCAGGAATGTGAAAAGGTCAGTACTCAGTTGAGTAAAGGCTCCCTAGATCTGAGGAAGAGAGGTATTCCAGTTGGCCTGAGGGGAAGACTGGCATTCCCTTCAGTCTTCATTCTTGACAAGATTTACTATTTTAAAATCATGGTAAAATAGATATTAATTATGGGGGAAATCTCTTCCGTTTTGTATTTTAACCAAAGGATAAAAAATGAGCACTGATATTTTCATATTTTTGAGATACCTATAATGCCTAATGTTAAAAGATACTTACATTTATTAGCTATGAAACTTTTAATTTTTCAATTGTTTTGGCCAGATAACATTAGTAGCCAATAATATGAAATAGAAAAAAATTTACCCACAATTATTTCTATACAATATATCATTCTTATTTTGTAATTCTGCTTTTGTACCAAATGATGTATCATACAAAAATTTAATGTTATGCAAGCATATTCATAATTGCCTTTGTAAATGACAATATATAAGTTAGTTAATATCTCCTTGTACACTTATATTTATCCAGTTGCTTTACAATTATAGATCATGCCTTTGGTAAAGCATTCTTTTCTTTTGGAATATATTACTCAGATAGCGTTTCACAGTTGAAAGCCTTGAAGGTTTTAATGGCTTTTAATATGTATTGACAAATTTTCAAAATTCTGCATCAAATTGCAATAACACCTAGCAATATATGAATACACAAGTTTTACCAGTCTCATCAACATTGGGTTTTATAAGATTTTCTATATTTGGCTAATCTATTATTTAATTTTTTAACATAATACATCTGGGTTTTCTTTTTAACCTTTCTTCCTTTTTATTTTTCTTCCAACTTTTATTTTAGATTCAGGGGATACATGTGAAGGTTTGTTACTGGGGTATATTGTATGATGCTGAGGTTTGGGGTATGAATGATCCCATCACCCAGGTACTAAGCATAGTACAAAATAGTTAGTTTTTCAAACCTTGCCCCTTCCCCCTACCCCCTTTAATAGCACCCAGTGTTTATTGTTGCCATCTTTATGTCCACGAGTACCCCATGTTCACCTCTCTCTTGAAAGTGAGAACATGTGGTATTTGGTTTTCTGTTTCTGCATTAGTTCATTCAGGATAATGGCCTCCAGCTGCAACCATGTTGTTGCAAAGGACATGATTTTGTTCTTTTTATGGCTGTGTAATACATGGTAATACATACAATTTAGTTCCTCCTAATACAATTTAGTTCCTCCCTCTTGTATGAATTTTTGGTTGTATGGAGAGGGATGCAGAACATTTTTTCATATGTATTTTGCTAATTATATCTTTTCTGTGTGGATTGTATCACTTCTCATTTATAAGTAAGAATCTCAATATTTTCTTTATAGATCATAATTTCTTCATATTATGTAAATATTAATTCTTTACATTTTTAATAAAAATATTTTTTCTATTAGTTATCCCATCAAACTATTACACTTTTATGTAGTTGGTTCTGTTAATCTTTACTTTTGTACTTTCTTTGATCACTTAATAGCTTTAAGTTAACCCACCAGAGATTTGATAATAACTTAGTTTTGTTTTCTGCTGATTTTTCTGTTTTATAAAAAATATTTAACTCTTTAATACACATATGGAATTTCAATGTGTGATATGAAGGGTTAGATTATTTCTTTCAAAATAGCCTAATTATCATTCCTGAGAACATTTAAATAATCCTTCTTTTCCTCATTTTGTGATGCTTCCTTTATCACATAAGAGTAAGTCTCCTATACTTTCTATTCTCTTTATTTATTCACATATCCATTTTCTTTCGTCAGTAGGCTATTGTTTTTACTCATTGTTTTAAATCATACTTAAATATCTGGTAGAACTAGTTTTTTCTGATGTTCTTTAGAGGAATATTTTTTGTTTAAAATTAGTTAATAATCATAACAGCTAATATGTAATGAGTGCTGACCTTGTGTTAGGCACCATGCCAGGCTCTTCATTTGCACTCTGCTGTTTAATCTTTGCCACAATTCTATAAGCTAGGGTTTATTGCTGTCCTCACTGTACAGATGAGGAAGTGATGCTTAGAGAGGTCAAGTCATTTGTTAAGGGTCAGACAGCTGAAGCCAAAGCCTGATCAGTTTATTTTTGTAGGGAGTCAAAAATAAGATTTTTGGCACATACCAAGTCCTTTTTTACTTTGAATGGGATTGTTCCCAATCTATAAAGTAATGAGAAGAAGAGTTGGCATTTTATCAATTATTTAACAGTTCTCTTGGTCCCTTTTCCATATTCAGGGCTTATATAGTGCCCTTCTTCATTTATGTCTCTTGCTAATGTTTTTTTAGATTTCTTTATAAGATCTCATGCATGTAACATGAGGCTTTTTGCTAAATATGTTCTGTGTTTTGTTGCCATTATGTCATGAGTGGAGCCATTTCTGCTGAGGCTACCTCAGAGAGTTCCTTTGGAAATGGCACCCTAACATGGTAACATCTTTAACTTCCACATTTGCAGGCCCACGGCAGGGACAGAGCCCACCCTGCATGACTCAGGCCTCACCCAACCAGGACACCCTTTCCTTTCATGCTGGCATGGATATTAACACAAAATATGTTCCTTCCCCACTATCTCATTTTATTGGAAGAGCAGGTTTCCAGGCCAATGTGAAAAGAGAAAGGGGAGGAGGAGGAGGAGATGAAGAGGAAAGGCACAAGCACACTGCATTTTGTAGTGGAACCAGGCTCGTTTCTTGAAAGTAACTGATCTTGCATTCTGGGTATAAGCACTTACATTTTTCTGGAAAAAGTCATTTGGTCAGCAACATTTATTGAGCACTCATTTTGGTATCTCTTGGAGCCACAATGTAAATGAAAGGACTACTTCTCCCCTAAAAGAACGGGAGGTTTTGGGCCTCTTTGTTTTCTCTTTCCAGGGAGAGAACGAGTCTTGAAGCATCAACAGCTCTTTGAACACTTCCCAGGAAGACTATTCGAGGTAAAACATGAGTATCTTTTACAGCAGAAATCCTATCATTATCTATCAGAAAGCGATAGGGAGCAGAGGATGGGCAGGACGTTAACAGCACACGTTTCACCCTGGCCAAGACCACACCACGTGCAGCCCACCCTCACCACTGCAGAAGAGCCTGTCGTGCTTTTGCCATGCCTTTTGGCAACCTTCACCCACTGGCAGTGCAGGGACTGTGAGACTCTGAGCTCTATCATTAACTGATGCTGAAACTGTGGGCAAGTTGCTTAATTTGGGTGAGAGTTCATTTCTTCAGCTCCAAAGTGGTAAGAGATTTATTAAAGCAACAAGTGGCCATTCATGGTGGCTCATGAATCCCAGCACTTTGGGAGGCCAAGGCAGGTGGATCACTTGAGCTCACGAGTTCAAGACCAGCCTGGCCAACCTGGTGAAACCTGGTGTCTACTAAAAATACAAAAAATAGCTGGGCATGGTGGTGCCCATCTCTAGTTCCAGCTATTTGGGAGGCTGAGGCATGAGAATTGAACCCAGAAGGCGGAGGTTGCAGTGAACCAAGATCACAACACTGCACTCCAGGTTGGGCGACAGAGTGAGACTCTGTCTCAATCATTCAATAAAACAAGTAATAGCCAAAAATAAATAAGTCAGTCAGTCAGCATAAGTGCCTGACTGACAGGGATTTCAGAGGCCTAGGATGCACTGACATATTATCTTTGAAAGATTTTTGTGAGAATCAAAATATGATAATGCAGATATTAGATAAGAAGTATTCAAGAACAATTTCTTTTTTGAAAAAAGATGCAAAAATCCTTTAAAAACATTTACCAAATTGAATCCAGCAATGTACAAAAAGGACCATCATGACCAAGTGGGTTTATCCCAGAAATGCAAGATTTGTTTACCATACAAAAATCAGTCAGTATAAGCCATCACATTAAACAGACTAAAAATAAAAAAGTATAATCATCTCAACAGATGCATAAAAAGCATTAGATAATATTCAACACTGATTCATAAAAACCAAACAACAAGGACTAGAAGGAAATATTCTCACCTAGGTAAAGGACACCGACAAAGATACCTATATTAATACATACTAAATGGGGAAAGGCTGACTGTCATGCCCTGAAGATTGGAAACAAAGTAAGGATGTCTACGCTCACCATTTCTATTTAATATTATACTCTCATTCCTAGCCCATCTGATAGGATGAGAAAATATATAAAAGGCCTACAGATCAGAAAGGAAGAAATAAAACTTTATTTGTGGATGACATGGTTGTCTAAAGAAATCCTAAGAAATTTACAAAAAACTATTAGAGCGAAGACATGAGTTTGGCAAGGATGCAGGGTATAAGGCCAGCATACAAAAATCATCATTTTTATATACAATAAATGAATAATTAGAAACAATATCATTTATAATGTCATGAAAATATTAAATGGGGTAAATTTAGCAAAATATATGCAAGACTTGCACAATGAAAAAATGTAAAACATGGCTTACAGAGATTAATGAAGACCTAAACAAAGAGACGTATACCATGCTTATAGATGGAAAGACTCAATGTTATCACAATGCCACTTCTCCACGAATTGATTTATACACTCAACACATTTCCAGTCAAAATCGCTGAGCGAATTCTGCAGAAATTGACAAGCTAATTCTAAAATTTGTAGAGAAATGCAAAGGATCTAGATCTGTACCCAGAATAGCCAAAACAATTTTGATTAAAAAACACAGTCATAGGATTTACAATACCTGATTTTATGACTTCATATAATGCTGTAGTAATCAGGAGATTGCAAACATAGGTATATAAATGTGTAGTTCTGACCACTAGTACACCAAACATTTAAGAGAAAGAGCTACGTGTGGGCTGAAGCAGAGAAGTTTTCAGGGGTGGGAACAGACAGGGAAATGGAGAATGCACACCTGGATTTAAGTCTGCAGATTCCAAGCAGTTGATAAGATTACAGAGTGTATTGACAGATTGGATGAAGACCACCTGCACTGAGGAGGTCACTCTGCTTTACCCAGTTTACCAATTCCAACATTAATTGCATCCAGAAACACCCTCACAGACACACCCAGAATCACGTTTAACCAAATATCTGGGCATCTTGTGGCCCAGTGGACACACAAAATTAACTGTCACATAAGGTCTCAGCTCCACCTTGGAAAGTCCTGATTCTGTGGGTCTGGATGAGACCAAGGAACTATATTTTTAATGGGTAACCTGGGGTGGTTCTGACGTGCAGGTGTCTTTTTAACGCCGGTTCCTAACCATGGTGCTTAAGCGTTGTGATAAGGTGGTGTGTGGGAAGGCTTCCTGCACAGGTGAGATGAGGGGCTAGTGCTGCCTGGAGCCTCCTGAAATCATTCACACTAGCCACTCATGGGATACTTACCTTGCCTCACTCATTCCCTCTTGCGAAAGCAACAATAGAGCCTTTTGCCTGAGCTTTCTCCTCGCTCCTTCTGCTTCCTGCCCAATGCTGCTGCTTTCCTGTGTGGCTCTCTGCATGGTGGACAGGCCTCCTGTTTCTAGGGCTCCGTTAAGTAGAAACTTCTGCCTCCATAACAGTCATTTCCATGTCTCTGTGTTTTACCATACCTAATTTAAATAAATCCTGGGTACATTTTAAAACAAGATGCCCGTAGAAAAACAGGGAAGGTGCTGAGCCTTTCATTGCTAACACTTTGTTTGGATTTTTGTCTTCACGTGTCCTCTGGATAAGAGAAAACCTCACCAAGAAAGACCATCAGACTAAGGGCTGGCTCCAGGAGCAGTTATCTCTGTGGGCCACAGACACACATGCGGGCTCCCACTGGGGCATACATACTGTGCACATACCCAGCCTGGCCTTCTGTTATGTTTGTTGATGTTACAATGCAAGTGCTAAATTTTAGAAACTGCCAGAGACAAACTGTCCTGTAACAAGAGCCAAAGATAGCAAGAAGACACTTGATTTTTACCTGGAACCAATCTCATGAGGTGAGTAATTTAGGAGAAATAGAATGCAATCTCAGGGTTTTGTGACAATGAGCGCATTAGGCTTGGAGCTAATGCCTCACAAATCATCTTTTGCCAAGCTTTGAAAGGGGAGTTTAGGGGCAGTTTGTTCAGTACAGAGAAAGAACATCTTTTTTACACAGTAGATCATTGTTTAACATCACTAAGATTGTGATTTCTTCTGTCATTTCCTCTGCTTCATCTTTCGAAACATTTTGACCTGATAGTGAAAATGGTTTTGATCTCTAGTTTTCTTTTTATAGTCTAATTATTTTTGACAACTAATTGCATTTGCTCTCTCATATGCTTGGCCTGCTCCTATAGGACATCTCTACTGGAATCAGAATTATTTCCTTGGTGATGGAGAGCTCCAAAACCCACAAGGCTTGGAAGTGAGTATTGTGTGGTTGGAGATAGTTTGCAGACTTTAGATGGTAGCTGTGGATGGTGAACTGAAAGTCATCCTCAGCTTAATGACAAGTTGTCATTTATAGAAGATATCCAAATTTTTTATTGCAATTTTATAGAAGTGATCTCACATCTGTTCTCCTTTTCTCTGCTTCCCAAAGGTATTATACAGAAAAGCATTGTATAAAGTATTACCCCTTTGAGGAGTTTCATCTGTTTCATTCATTTTTTCCTTTGTACCTTTTATCAAATTTAAAAATGGTAACTTTGGTATTTGCCTCCTCGTTTTTTTTTTTTCCTGTGAAATCTCTCAGTATTTATATTGCCAATGCCAGCTCTTTCCAAGTTGTACTCAATTTAATAAGTCTAATATGAATAGCATGAGGGTTTTTTTTCAGGTGGAGGATGCCACATGAACTCTCAGATTCTCTTCCGAGTTTGGTCCTCGTAATTCAAGCTCTCATGTTCTACTTCTCCCTTCGACCTTCAAGAAGCTCTGCCTTCCCTCCCATCCTCCCTCCTGAACTCAGCTCTCCAGCTCTGACCCTGACTTCCCTCCCAAGCCCAGGTCTGCATTTCAGTCATTTCCTAGAAGTCTCCACGTTAATGTCCGTGGAACCTAGCTGGGTTTGTTACTGTGAACCTCGAACAAGTGGGAAACTACTTGCAGGGGAAGCCTGACTTGTCCTTCACCCGGGAAGCCGGGGGTAAGAGGTGGGACTGGGGTCCCACCCACGATCATTCCCCAAGCGCAGAAAACCAGTCTTCTGTCCTATAATTAAGAAAACAAAACCACCCATCAGGGAAGTGGGGCCTGATGGGCAGTCCGAGTGGGCTTTGGGCTTCAGAACAGAAGGCGGGAGCTGTGCTGTCCGTTTTTTTTTTTTTTTTTTTTTACAACTGGGAGGAACTCATGAGAAGTAACCAGGCTTCAGACACAGGGTGGCTCCTCCACCTAGGATGCTGGGCCAGGGAGAATCAAGAATCAGAGAAGCAGCCCTCTGAAAGCTGCAGATGGGAGGGAACATGCTTCAAACTCAGTGGAGGGAGAGAAGGGCAAGATGTAGGATCCCATCCCCAAAATACATTCCATGGAACAGATGTCCTGTGAGTGTATAGGTCTCCCATAAAAAAGTAGTTTGTAATCAAATGCATTTGGGGGAAGCTGAGCAAATCAAGATCAATAGGTTTCTTGACTGTAGGAATTCTCAGAGTCTTTAACAAGCTAATGTTCTCTACGAAGGGGGAATAGTACACAGAATTTTCCACAGGTACCTAAGTCATATGACAATCTCTCTCTCTGCATATAAAGAGAATGTGGAATTGTGGAATGCTAGAATCATGTAAAACAGTTTCTCCAATAATTAGTTACTGAGTGAAACACCACCTACCTCTGAGATTACCAAATAACATGGTGAAGGGTTTACCAGAATCCAGAACTGTGGACAGCCTGGAGGATAAAGAAAATGAAGTCTCCATGCAGGCTGGCCAACATAGCCCAAGGCTGGGAGAAAGAATTTTCCTGAGGTCTGCAGGCCAGAAATAAGGGTGCGTGCATGGTGGTGCTCCTGGCTCATGCGCACACACACACAGCCACATGCACCCAGCCAGGGTGGCTGGCAAGTGTGGGTACCTTGTAGCCATGGTGTTAATAGACGCTGGAAGGGGTTGAGTGTACCTCAGAAAGAGTGACGAAATCTAGCACATCTGCTCCTGTTTTGCAGGCTTTAAGCCTCTGCAGTCTCTGAGTCACTCTGGGTCTTTTTAAGTGCTGCTTCCCAGGGAGGCAGGCGGTGCACAGGAGATCACTCTCACCTGAGAGAGGAGATGGGGGCATGGTCCTGGGACACCCTCCTCCCCCTGCCACGTGTCCATGGCAGAGGCACCTGACGCTGGTAAATTCACTTAAGCACACCCTGAGAATGACCCTGCATGGCAGAATCACCTGAATGTGTGCTCCAAGTTCTGAGCTAAGGAATCTGGGCATGGCCCATGTACTTATTTAATTTTTATCTATGAGGAACATCTGAGCCCCTACCTAGCCTGTGGCACTCAGGCCAGACAGAGGATGGAGGCCCTTTGTTTTGAGTTAAATGAAGGTTGCCAGGTGGGGGTTGTTAGGAAGCGTGCTAAGTGAAAATGCTATATAAACTGCATGCTTTTCACAAGCAGTGGTGGTCTTCCTATCCAGCCTGCGGCCCCGGGACTGCCCTGTGTGTAAATTCCCACTAATAAAACGTCTCTTCTGCCCGCTCTGGGTCTCTTCAGCCTCTTGGATCTGGTGCCATCCTACTGATGTCAATAGGGGTTCGGTACGACACCCCACTCTCCCAGCCAGGTGACCTTGACTGAGACTTTAAGTTTCTTTGAGCCTCCATTCTCTTTCAGGAGGGGGCAAACATTCCCCCCACCACACCCACCTTACAACAAGTTTGTTATGTGCCATAAAGGAAGCAAGGACATCGTGAGTGGACTTTGTAAACGGAAAAGCACTATTTAAGTGTCAGGGACTGTTAGGGAGTCATGATCCCTTGGGAAATATGTGGAGGGCAGATTGGGGTTGGGGGAGCTGCTGAGGTAGAGCGTGTTCTGACAAGACTCTGGCTGTCCCTTGGGGTCCCCTCACAGCAGTCACCAGAGGTCCCTGTGTGGGTGACTGTGGCTCTGGTGAAGCTCAGGGAGCTTTCTGTCCTTGTGATGTCACTTGTATATTTCTCTTTGTCGGTTTCTGTTGACCCTTCACTGTTCCTCAGAAAGAGAGCAAGATTCACTTCCCAGGTACTCAATATTAGGGCCACTGAAGTAGGGAGTGGCTCAGCCAATGGCTTTTCTACTTCGGGGCATTCCGTTAAAACATACATGACTGGGTCCCACCCCCTGGAGTTTCTGATTCAGCAGAAACGTGCATTTCTAACAAGTTCCCAGGGGATGGTGATTCTTTTGGCCCCAGGCACTGCCTTGGGCTGACCAGACTGGGGAGTGTAGGAAGCCTTCACTTTGGGGCTAAAAGATCAAAGCTGTCTACTGGTCTAGGGTTCTCTTATAGCCCCTTCCCTGAAAATCCCAGAACTCAGTATTTCTACTAGGGCTAATGTGCCAGGGCCTGGCTGCCCACGGTGCCCTATGTGAGGATTGGGGAGAGTCTTGCCTGCCACGTCACCATCCAGCCTTTTGCCCTCTAAGAATTACGGTGGGTGCTGCACAATGGCACCATGTTGACCTTTCCTCAAAGGATGCCCATTTGTTTTCCGATTTGGAAAGTTAGCCAAGGTTTGCCTCAGGGGTCTTGCATCTGTGGGCCAAGAGTATTTATTAGGTTGGTGTACAAGTAATTGTGGTTTTTGCCATTATAATAATACCAACCCCAATAGTAGCTGAGTGCCAGCTGTGGTCCTTGACCTGAAAAGCTCTGCAGCCAGCAGCTGGGCTGGTGCCAGGTGGTGGATCCAGCTCAGTGATTCAACAGTCCCTCCGGGCACTACTTCCTGCTCTCACCCCTAGTCTGCCCTTGCCCTTCCCCACACACGTTTCTCAGTTAACCTGCCAGTGCTTGCATTTCTCGTCATGCTGTCCTCACTGCGGCTGTTTGGCTCTTCCCTGAGCCCTGCTGCCTGGGGCTCTCCCCTGCCACCAGGGTCACGGAGCACCTGCTTGCCTCATTCAGGCACTATTTGCATATCACTGACCTCTCCCAGCTCAGAGCGAGATCCTTATGTGACTCTCAACGCAGCTTTTCCCCACCTCATTTCTCTCCTTTTCCACTCAGATTCAGTTTGCATCACTCCTTTTCAAAACCCAAAGGCCCGGTGTTCAATTTTCCTTCAGATTTTATTTTGTGGGGATGGTGTTAAGCCCTGCAACACTTGCTTTCTATGAAATAATGATTCTAGTCTATCTCATGAAGGTGCTCTTGATGTAACTCCATGGTTTGTTTCCTGTGGGAAACTTAGCAACTGATAAAAACTTAGTTTTTATACTCTTCTGTTAACAGCTCTTCTGAGATATAATTCACATGCAACAAACACAATTCAGCCAATTAGAGCATATAATTCAATTGTTTTTAGTATATTCACAAATCTGTATAACCATCACCACAGTCAATTTTAAAACATTTTCATCACCTCAGAAAGAAACTGTGGAGACAGGAAGGTCGCTTGAGCCCAGGAGTTCAAGACCAGCCTGGGCAACATAGCAAGACCCTGTCTCTAAAAACATAAAAATAATTATCTGGCCATGGTGGTGTACACTTGTGATCCCAGCTACTCGAGAGGCTGAGGTGGGAGGATGATTTGAGCCTGGGGGCTTGAGGCTATAGTGAGCCATGATTGCACCACTAGCACTCCAGCCTGAGGAACGGAGCAAGACCTTGTCTCAAAAAGGGGGAAAAAACCCAAAAACCTCTGTACCTTTAGCACCTTTAGCTATTATCTCCTCATCTCCCCACCATCCCATGCCTCCGGCCCCAGGCAACCGCGAATCTACTTTCTCTCTGTAGACTTCCCTGTTCTGGGAATAGAATCACACAATGTGTGATCTTTCGTGTGACTGGCTTCTTTCACTTAGCATAATATTTTCAAGGTTCATCCATGTAGTAGCAGGTGTCATTCCTTTTTATAATATTCCATTGTAGGCTAAACAACATTTTGTTCATCCATTGATGGACATTTGGGTTGTTTTCACGTCTAGGCTAGTAACTCCTTATAGATTCCTAGGAAGCTGTAACTGAAAAGGCCTTTGAGTCTGGAAATCCCAACCCTTTGTTTCACAGATGAGGAGCCAAGCGCTCTGGGAGGTTCCCTGGACTCTGCTCCAATCATTCCTTGATTCCCTGACAGCTGGAATGGAAGCCCAGTCCTCTGACTTCCAGGTTGTGTGCATCCCCTTCCTCTAGAAACAAATCTCCTAGAGAAATCTCGGGAATTATCTAACCCTAACCTTTAGGGTTCTCAAAGCACTTCTTTGTCTCCTGGATGTTCTGAGCTTTCCCTACCTCCTACAGGAGGGAATGGTTGAGGGAAGTTAGAAATTTTTTTGTGTGCATTATTTCTTGATGTTGTAATCCTTCATATTAAAATCACAAACATCTGCCCAGGAGCTAATGTGCTATGATAAAATAGAATAAAGATAGAAGTACTACTGAGGAGAAAGGGATAATCTATTGTCATGTAATATTTCTTCAATTATTCATATTTACCAAAAAGGGCCCCAAAATGATTTCATGGTGACAAAATATGTCTTGAATAGAGTCAGACAGGGCTCCTCTTACAGGGGCACCCAGCTCCGTTTCCCCCAAGGTTGCTCCCCATGGTCAGCCTCCCCCGATCTGCTCTGGACTTCACTGCTGCCACCATCCTCTTGTCTACCCAGCCGTCTTACACTTACCTCCGCCAAACCTACCCTCCCCTTCCCCCAGGAGATCACAGAAGTCCAGGGACAGAAAAAATAGGTTCTTTTGTCTGACAGAGGCTCAGGGACTCATGGTTTAACTCATAATAGAGTTCCCGGAAGAAAGGAACAATTAATTAAAGATGAGAAACAAGCTGCTTCTTGAGGGGAAATTGCATTGGTAATTTTCCTTTTTCTCCTACTAGCTATGGGAAAACCAGATCAGTGAGTTGCTGAAGTGACCTAGTTCACACTGAGCAGCCTGAGGCAGGACTGGGTGATTTTGTATTAATGTGAAACCATATAATTTAGAATGAAGAGGATGAGACCCACTCACACAAGTACCCCAAAATAATGACTACAAAAAAAATTCAAAGGTGCTAGCAGCTATTTTTACATGAGTAAAATAAAGGGAAAATGGAATTGGACATTAGTCCAAGCCCTGGGGACATTTAGAAATTCTGAGGTCTGGAGTGGGGTGGAGAATTCGCGTTTCTGTCAGGTCCCAAGTGATGCTAAGGATACCAGTCAAGAGCCACACTTTGGCAGCCACTAATTTAGATACATTTTCAGCCCTTGAATTTCCCTTTATTGCTAACACTTTCCCTTTTCCTTCTCATTAACAATATATTAGGGAAAACAACACGCCCCTTCCTTTGAACCAGCTCTAGAAAATCATCTGCAAACATTTCCCCTGATACTTATATTCAATTGCATTGCCTTGTTGCATGCAAAAATAATGCCAAAATAACTATCATCCAAGTGCTTTTAATAGAATCAGCACCAATGGAATAATGTTGCAGCCTTTACTAGAATTTGTACCTTTGTATACAGAAGAGTTGTTTGGATAATAGTAACAAAAATAAATAAAAAACATCCTAGTCCTATTACTTTATCTGAGGCTGCATATGCTGGTTAATCTCTAAGCTCCTTTTTCCCGGCATCTTCCCTCTGAACTCAAAACAGGTGAGAGTGGAGCAAGGGATCGGGTGTGTGGTTCAGGGGAGTTAGAAAGGGGATTTTTTTTTTTTTTTTTTTTTTTTTTACTTCTAGTCCACCGGGTATTTTCTTTTCCCAACCCCAATTTATTGGAAAAGAATGTGTTTGTAGCCAGTATTGGAAGAACTTTTATTTCCACTAAGATTCAAAAACTTAACTTTCAATCACGTGTTTACTGATTCAAAAAGGGTAAAAAGACAAGGAGAACCTGGAGAATAACACGTTCCCCTTTGCCTTAGAGGTGGTAACATGAGGTTACAGATGAGTCCTCACTGCAGGAAGCTCACAGAGCGAGTGCCTTTTGATGTCCTGGCCAGTGGATAGAAATGCACGGCACACGACTTTGGCAACATTTTTTTTTTTAACCTTATTAAAAACCACATTGGGAGGCCGTGGCAGGCGGATCACCTGAGGTCAGGAGTTCGAGACCAGCCTGACCAACATGGAGAAATCCTGTCTCTACTAAAAATACAAAATTAGCAGGGTGTGGTGGCACATGTCTGTAATCCCAGCTACTCGGGAGGCTGAGGCAGGAGAACCGCTTGAACCCGGGAGGCGGAGGCTGCAGTGAGCCGAGATTGCTCCATTGGACCCTAGCCTAGCCAACAAGAGTGAAATTCCGTCTTAAAAAAAAAAAAGTCACATGACTTCATGGAAAGAACTCTATAACTTCCAACAGGAATGCGTTTTGGTGCGAAAGGTGAAAATGTAACGAATCCCCACTGCCTCCTAACCCCCTACATCCATTGGTTGCCCAGAAGCACAGGACGGTCCTTGGGTGAGCCTAGGTGATCACACTGTTTCTGGTTTGGGACTTCACTGCCTTCACATTTCTCAAGGGGGCTGTCAGTGCCTCCCAAGCAGGAGGTGCTCACCTCCGAAGAGAATGGCAGGCGGGGGAGGCTTTGTTGGTGATGCAGCTGTCACATCCTATTAGTGCATAGGTGGGTGTCATAGGGTACAGGAGGTATGTCATTTATAGACATAAATTGCATAATTAAGTTTGATAGAATTTTGATGCTTTCTTGGCATGTAATTTGTTCGTCAAGTGAAAAGCCTTGAGGAAGTCGATCATGTGGAATTTGGAACTCCAAAGTTCAAGACTAGGTATTTTTCACAGTGGAATGGGAGCTTGAGAGCAGATGTGATTTAGAGCAATCATAAAGGCTCCTGGAATGTCCTGCTCTTGCCTTTGGCTTCTGGCCTTATACACTGAGGAAAAGAGGATGAAGACAAAGTCACATTTTTTTCCCAAATTGTTTGAGAATATGGACATATGCATGGACTTTAGGTCTTTCCTATTCGTTTTCTCTTTAAAAAGTCATTTTTTATTGTGAAGTATAACTCACAAGTGAAAAAATAGACCAAACACAAATATATAGCCCAATTATGGATGGCAAAGTGACCTCTAGTGTATCTGTCACTGGTCGTGACTTTGACCTTTGTTATACAAAGGGACCCAAACAATACGTATGCCTTTGTGTCTGGCTTCCTTCATTCAGCACTGTGTGTGTGTGACATTCATCCACGATGGGGTGTGTAGCAGTAGTTTTCACTGTCATTGCTGTGTGGAATTCTATTGTGTGACTAGATCTCAATTTATTCTACTGCTGAGAGACATGATGGCTGTTTCTATGTTTTCACCATTACAAATAGTGCTGCTGTGAACATTTTTGCACATGTCTGCATATCTGAAGCGTTTGATAGAACTATACTTCACCTAAAATTAAAAATGTCTTTAATTTTAAAATAAAGACATAAAGACATTAAAAAAAGTCTTTAATGTGGTTTTCTAGAAGTTGGCCATCAATGATTTTATATTTTTCTGTTGGCTGATGAAGGAAAAACAAATCTTGTTTTAAACTGCAACAGACCTAAGGAAGCACACATTATGAGGGGAAATATAGTATTCTGTAACACTGTGTGGAATACCACACTGGGATCCTTTAAAACTTTTATGTAGATTTTATCAGAACAAAGACTTCTGAGATGAAAAGCAGCTCTGGGCATACTTGGTTCCTGTGAGAGCTGTTACCCATGTGGGGAAGAAACAACAGGGGGCTCTTATCTCTTCAAACTCTTTCTTAACAGACCCAGATGTTGATGTTGCCATGTTCTGTACAGTTAACCAAAAAGATCTATCCCCTCCCCTAGACACATCCTCACTCACACACTGTATGGACAGTCCCAACAACTGGATGTCAACATCAAACATGAGCCACAACACCCCTTCTGAGTTTTCAGTCAAGTTGTGCTTTTGTGCCTCTGCATCACTTAGGAAGAGAAAGACTGAAGGTTTGTGCCTTGCCACCCTTGCATGCTACCAGCGCTCTCTCAGTAATAGCAGCACTTGCCACTTCCACGTGAGCTTTTGGCGTGTGACTGTGCCAGTCTTCCAGCTGGCATTTTAATTTGAGATTGTACACTAGCCAAGGTGGGGAAGAAATCCAAAGGCAGCGTGTCAAGAAAGAGGAGGGGGAGGAGGGGGAGGATTTGTCAAGTGGTAGAAGGATATCTCTGAAGACTTTCAGCAAATCAGCAGATCGACCATGTGGCCCCCAAAACAGGGTAAGATCCTGTCCTGGGAAAAACATTGAATAATCAGATTGTTAAAAGCATCATAGTGTGTGTGAAGACCACAACACTGTCATAGATAAATTAACTGTACTTCCACTTTCTCAAAAGAAAAGGTTAATAGAGTTTCCCAAAATAGTTGTCAAACTAAAGAATGGCTTTTAAATATTTAGTAAACTCCATTTGGGCTAGAGTGGTTGGGAGTAAAACCATCCGGCGGTGTGTATGAACAGCTTTGGAGGCAGCATCTTTCAGGGTCTCGGAGAACAGGCTCTGCAGTTGGATGCCTGGATTGAACCCAGTGTTATCAATTCCTAGCTCAGGTGACCTTAGGAAGTCGCTTAACTGACTCAGTTTCCTGAGTAAGAGTTGTTGTGGGTATTAACTGGCAATACGAATGCCTAGCACATAAATAGGTGCTCAATAAATAAATGTGAGCTGTAATTGTTCATGTGAGAGCAAGGATACTGTAGGCCCTAAGGGTTGGCCTCTCAGGGCCCCTCATGCTGGGCTCCTCAGAGTCAATTTCATGTTGATAAAGTGGGACTCAGGGGACCTGAACACACCACACTGTTTTCTGGCATCTTATTAAGATACCCCCAAACATCAAGTGGCTTAGATGATTATCCCTGTGGCTTTCTGCCAAGAGACCACTAGGGATATGACCATGAGGGCTATGGCCAACACCCATTCCTACAAGTCTAGGGAAAGTGTTAGCCTTTTACCATTCAGAAAAGGTGTCCCAGCCATCTTATTTCAGCACCGGGGGGCTGTCTCTTACCCCTCTGAACTCTAATCTCTGATTTCTTTGATTTTGAATCTTTCCTCTTCCTTTGCTATGTAACTTGCTACTCATTCGTTTATGTAAAAGTCTTTGTTGGGCACCAACCACACATGACAAACACTTAGAATATTGCAATGGGCTTTGCATTCTTGTCAGCTAACAGACAAATAAATAAAACAGTAATAAATGGTAAGAAGTTTTACACCATGAAGGAATTCAACAAGGGACTGAGAGAAGAGGAGAGGGGATGCCAATTTGAACCGAATGGTCAGGAAAGGGCCTTCCAGAAGAGGTGACATTAGTGCTCAGACCCCTCCAATCCAAGAAGTAGTGTCTGTGCACAGTGGGCAGGGTGGGGAGGCATCTAGGCAGAGTGGCCCACGTGGCAAAGGTCTTGAAGTAGGAACAAGCTGGGACCAAGGAAGAGTAAAGGGGCCAGTGAGGTGGGAGAGAGGGAGCAAGGGGAGAATGGTAGGAGGTGAGGCCAGTGAGAGCAGGGAAAATGGTGTGGGGCCTTGGAGCCATGGAAGGGAGATAGGCTTATTGTAACTGGACTGGTTGGCTCTTCTGGCAGGAAGAATGCTATACTTCTCTTCATGTGTCCTGATTTTTCCATTCTCACCCTGTGTTAGTCTGTTCTCACGCTGCTAGTAAAGACATACCCGAGACTGGGTAAATCTACAAAGGAAAGAGGTTTAATGGACTCACAGTTCCACATGGCTGGGGAGACCTCACAATCATGGCAGAAGACAAAGGAGAAAAGCAAAGGCACATCTTACATGGTGGCAGGCAAGAGGGCATGTGGAGAGGAACTCCCCTTTAGAAACCGTCAGATCTTGTGAGACTTATTCGCTATCATGAGAGTGGCATGGCAAAGACCTGCCCCCATAATTCAGTTACCTCCCATCAAGTCCCTCCCACAACACGTGGGGATTATTACAATTCAAGATGAGATTTGGGTGGGGACACAGAGCCAAACCATATCACACCTCAAAACCAGCCCCATCACCTATCCCAATGTCGTAAAGCAGATACAATAAAGAGTTGCTGAATATGATAACCTCTGCTAGTTTGGGTGTACATTAAAGGGCAAATTAGTGAGAAGACCTGGAAAATGAGAGCTGGTGGAGCTCCCAGCATACAATTCGTTTTTTGCACTTGGTTTTACATTTGGAAATATCTTTCATAAAGGTAAATGCTGTATCTTCTCTAATTCTGGAGATGATTTCCTGAGAAAGCTTTATGTAGAGAAGTTTTGTCTTATAGTAGGGGGGCTGATTGAAGAAATCCAACTTTGAATTATTTTCTACAACATAGACCTATTATGAAATAAAAAAATAAATCCTCAATCATTCAAATGCAAGTTTGTATTTTTGTAAATGTCTAATGCATGACCTGGGCCTAGTTCCCCTGGGCCGCCCACATGACCCAATTATTGTTAATATCCTCCATCTGAGCCTGGCTCGCCTTGACCTGGGATGGGAGGAAATTGCTGCATTTTATAGCCGGCAGTGAAGAGAGAATCTTTACTTCTCACCACATAGGGAAGATAGCTAGGCTTTAAAAAAAATCATGTATTAGGCACCTGTAGGCATTGTCTTAAATGTATTACATGCATTCTTTATTCACTTTTTATTTAACTGATGAAGAAGCCAGTGCTCTGAGGGATGGAGATTGTTGTCTAAGCCCATAGTAACTGCCAGGATTGGAACCAGGTTTTTCTTTGACTTAATTTCTGAAGGGAAGCCTCACAGATACCACTTCGGCCACTTTTCACGTTCTGACATGTGAATGGACATGCAGCTAATAGGACATACTAGACCAGGCTGAATATCTAAGCAAGGCTGTGCTGTGGGGTGAGGGACAAAAGGGAACTAAACACAGAGAGGAAGTTATTGTTATTTAGCCTTATAAAACACAGCTTGTTCATCTTCAGTCTATGGTCCCCTAGCTGAGTGATTTTCTTGTTGGAGAGCTTTATAAAAAGACACATTTCTAGTCCACTCTTAGAAAATGGTCTGTAGAACTGGAGTGAGGCCTGGAAACGGACATATTTAAAAATCTCTCCCCAAGGATTAGGCTACGTAGCCAGATTTACAAAGTGCCTCACTGCTTGGCCCCCAGCCTGCCTCACTGAGGCATGTGCCAGTTTACTACTCAGAACATCCTCGAAGAACTTTGGACTCCTAGAACCCCCAAATTGAGATTTTTAAAAGTTTCTTTTCCCGCTGACATCCTGTTTGTTAATAAGGACAATTTCTTCCTCTTCAAGAGAAATAGCATCCATCCTTCAAGTCCTAACCAGATAATAATCATTTCGGTCCAATGCCATCAATCTGACATTCAGACAAGAGACAGGCTTCAAGGCCTGGGAGTAAGGCATCAGAGTGTCATCATAACCCAATGTCCAGAACACTCCAACCTCCTCCCCTTTTGAAAAATTGTTTCCTGGGTTTTCTTAATAGAGGTCCTGCTTTTTGCTTCTGTTGCTGTGTCATTGAGTTTTGATACATCAGGATCAGCATTTGAATAGCTAATATAGGTTAGATGCTACCTATAAAATCCAAAACCTCTCTGAGCCTATTTCTTCTTGTATAAAAGAGAGATGAAAAATATTCACCTCACGGGGTTGTTTTAAAGATTAAATGAGATTATATATCTGAAATACTGGCTTTTAAACTTGGATGTATATTGGAATCATCTGGGATAGAAAACGACTGATGCCTGGGTTCTACCCCTAGAATTAGATTTAATTAGGGGTTCCACCTGAGCATCAGGAGCTTTAAGCAGCATCTAGGTGTTCTTAAATGCAGCCTAGGGAGGCTAAAGCACCTGCCTGGTGCCTGATCTAAGCACAGAGAGGAAGGCTGGGAGCCAATCAGTGATCTAAAGCACCTGCCTGGTGCCTGACCCATTAGTGGGGCAGACAATCAAGAAAGCCAATGGGGAGAGTTTGGGGACGGGACTGATGTTAACATGTCACAAGTAATTTGGAGAATTATCTCTAATCTGCGTGCTTAAAACTAATTTCCTAGGCTATTCCAAATGGCTCTTGGGGAAACTCTTCATCACATTTACAAACTTTTCATTGCTCCCATTGATCTATTAAATGTTCCCAAGCATATGTAATAAGAATTGACCTTAGCGATAGGACATGTTATGGGTCTCAAAGGCACAGTGAGGACGTACACCAGGGTTTAGGTATCCTTAAATTCTCAACCTGCTTAGCACTGATAGCTGTCCAATCATGTTGAATGAAAAAACATGTGATTGTAACGCCTTATTCCAGGCGACCTTGGTTTGAAATGAATTCCCGCTGTTCCCCTAGTCCCTGAGTCTCAGGCTGGAGTGTTCATTCCTGAAGTATGCCCTGCCCTGCTGTGTCACCCCGGCATTCAAGCTCCAATTGCCTGCAGACTAACAGGAGAATTTCAGCCAAGTGATATTCAGTCTGCAGACTGATTCTAAGTGGGTGGAATGGGATAATATCCCTGCTTGTGGTGCTTGAACAGAACATTTTTTCCTCCAACTTTTTTAGCCTTTGAATTGTCAAAGTCATCTTTGGTGATTTGGCTCCTTTTGCTCTAATTTAGCCAGCAAATTTCTTTTTTCTTCTTCTTTTTTTTTTTTTTTTTTTTTTTTGAGACCGAGTTTCACTCTTGTTGCCCAGGTTGGAGTACAATGGCATGATTTCCACTCACTGCAATCTCTGCCTCCCAGGTTCAAGCGATTCTCCTGCTTCAGCCCCCTGAGTAGCTGGGATTACAGTTACCTGCCATCACACCCAGCTAAATTTTGTATTTTTAGTAGAGACGGGGTTTCACCATGTTGGCCATGCTGGTCTCAAACTTCTGACCTCGTGATCCACCCACCTCGACCTCCCAACATGCTGGGATTACAGGCATGAGCCGCCATGCCCAGCCAGGAAATTTCTTCCTACTTTTTGATTCCAAGACTTTTATTGGTGATGGGTGATGAGATGACAAAGGAGAATGCAGATGAGTCCCTACCAGAAAGTACCTTCCTGTCAGGTTAGAACACCTGCACTCAAATGCATACGGACACAAGGTGTGGGCCCCCACTTCCATGACCAGAAACAATCTGAGGAGTCATCAAACGAGAATTTCAAGTGGACGTCACTGAAGAAAAGTAAAATTCCTACCGGGGCAACTTTTCTGATCTTAATCACATTTCAATCAAAAGCAATCGAACATTCTGTGTGTAAATAGGTAAGTCTCTCATCGTGAGCTTGAGTGATGTGAGCCAACTGAACAAAAGGGTCTCATGACAAGGTGTTTGCCTTTTTTATGCAAATATAGAATACATATTCATGAACTTTATTTTAGGGAGAAAAATTCTAAATGGCAAAACTAATTTAAGTTTTATTTCACATGTGCACAAATATCTTAAATCCTTCTGAGAACAACGTAGGGGTATAATTACACGTTTTTAAATGTACAGGTGTAGGTGTACTTTTTCATATGTGCCCATTTTCACTGGAAATCAGATACTGAATCATAGTCAATTCCTATCCAAGGAGGATGAGGATGGCTTGAAAAATCTCAGAATTATTATTATATGGAAATCTCAGGCCTGGCATGGTGGCTCACACCTGTAATCCCAGCACTCTGGGAGGCCAAGGTGGAAGAACTGCTGAAACCCGTGAGTTTGAGACCAGCCTGGGCAACATGCTGAAACCCTGTCTCTACAAAAAATTTAAAAATTATCCAGGCATGGTGGTACATGGCTATAGTTCCAGTTACTCAGGAGGCTAAGGTGGGAGGATCACTTGAGCCTGGGAGGTTCAGGCTACAGTAAGCTATAATCGTACCACTGCACTCCAGCCAGGGTGACAGAGTGAGACCCTGTCTCCAAAAATTAAAAAAAAAAAGAAAGAAAAGAAATCTCACAGTTGTTCACCCAGGAATTCTTTGGACCTAATCCTATCAAAACAGCAAGTGGGCTGAGATTGCCCAGCTAGCTAAACTAGTATTGTCTTGTTTTCTTTCAACTGTCTTCAATACAAATAGTTTTTTCCTTTTTATGCCAGAAAATATCAAAATACCAAAAGTAGAGAGAAGGCTGTAAGGAATCTCTGTGTATGCCCCACCTAGCTTCAGCAGTTATCAGCTCATGGCCCATCTGGTTTCATCCATAATAATCCACTCCACTCCTGAATAAGTTCCATGCAAATCCAAGATAGAATATTATTTTGTCAAAGCTTTTTGTCTTTTAAACCAAAGTTGAAATAACCAATTGTTCAGAAATCAAAGGTATTAACCAATTTCTATCTAGTCATAAACTATTGATTGACCAAATTCAGTTGCTAGAGGAAGCAAAATAATTGTTAGGCTAAATTTAACTTAAATAGTTTATGTAATCAGATTCAATCGCTGTTTATAAACTGTTCTGAACACAAAGTAGCAAGATGCTAAGCTAGCTTTAAATTCGAAAATGTTAAATACTGGCCTTAACCTTCTGGATTCATCTCCTAAGAGATGTGTTTCTATCTGCATCTATGTGTGACCCTAGGTCTCTGGTTGTCTCACAAGACCGCATTCAGACTCTCCTATGCCTGCAAGTTCAGTTTTTGATCTGTTGATTATGATGTTTGTGATTTACAGAAGTGAAAATTGTTATCCCATTGTTTTTAGGTAAGGCTATGGAAGAAAAATTAGGATAACTGGAAAATGCTTATAAAGCTTTTGTAAGTTTTGCTGACTGTTAAATACATTAGACTTCGTTTCTCAATTAAAATGGTGTTTGATGTTTTGAACTTAACAAAGGAAGTCTTTTAGGTATAATTTATATCTTGAACTGTGGTCATTAATGGTTATTATGCCTTTAGAAAATCATTTCACTTTGCTTAAATAGTTTTCCAACTATTTGTTAAATTAGTCACCACTGATTTAATTAAAGTATAATGCACAGGGAGAGAGTCATTAATCTGGACAAACTGAGGTGGTCAGTCTAAATTTTAAATATGTTAAAAAAACTTTAAAAAACTGACATACACTGAAGCTTGTATTGAGATGTTTCCATATTAAGAGTAATGAACAGAAAATATATATCTGAGAAGCTTGTTTGCATAAAAAGATTTCAAAGGATTTTATTTACATTTTTTTTTTTTTTTTTTTTTTTTTTTGAGGCGGAGTCTCGCTCTGTCCCCCGGACTGGAGTGCAGTGGCCAGATCTCAGCTCACTGCAAGCTCCGCCTCCCGGGTTTACGCCATTCTCCTGCCTCAGCCTCCCGAGTAGCTGGGACTACAGGCGCCCGCCACCTCGCCCGGCTAGTTTTTGTATTTTTAGTAGAGACGGGGTTTCACCGTGTTAGCCAGGATGGTCTCGATCTCCTGACCTCGTGATCCGCCCGTCTCGGCCTCCCAAAGTGCTGGGATTACAGGCTTGAGCCACCGCGCCCGGCCTTATTTACATTTTTTAGATAAGCAGACCACATATATCTTTCTGAAGTCTTATTCATGTTATTAGTTTGCTAGGCAAACTCTTTCTTTGTGGATTATTCAAAGGCAAAATTTTAGCTATTCCAGCTGAGATAGAATTATAAAAAATTCTGAATGAGTAGACTGCAAATTAATGAATATTTAATTTGCAAAAAGATCAGGCTGGGCATGGTGGCTTACCCCTGTAATTCCACACTTTGGGAGGCCAAGGCAGGAGGATCACTTGATGCCAGGAGTTTGAGACCAACCTGGGAAATATAGTGAGACTTTGTTCTACAAAAATTTAAAAAATTAGCTTGGCATGGTGGCATGTGCCTGTAATCACAGCAGCTCTGGAGGCTGAGGCAGAAGGATCTCTCGTGCGAGTAGTTCAAGGCTGCAGTGAACTATGATTGTACCACCGCCTGGGTGACAGAGCAATACCCCATCTTAAAAAAAAAAAAAAAAATTATACCTACCCGGATACCAGAGAGTAAATCATTTAGGAAAGCCAAGTTTTCTGGATGCTTGAGACTTTATACTTTTCAGAAAATTAGGGGAAAAAAATCTTAATTTTTATGAAACTCTTTTTTAAATAACCTAAATAATTCCCTGTTTTCTTAAGGATAATTAACCAAAAAGCCTGTCTTTTTTAGACAATGAAAAGTAAGCTTTTTGAACAACAATTACATGTTCAGAGGCATGAGGTTTGCTTTATCCACTGAAATCAAGTCTCAGAAAGTGTGTCTGTTGTGTGTATGTGTGTGTGCGCACATTTATATTCCTGCGTATTTCCTAATCACCTCACTGTTGCTGTGGTCATTATGTCCACCTATAGTAAAGTACTCCACTCAATAAGACCCAGCCTCCAACTTGATACTCCCATGAACTTCTGTCTCCTTGGGAAGCAGATAATCATATTTATTAGAATGCTGTCTAACGTCAAAGCCATATGGCTCTGTGTGAAGCCCACTGGGCTCCTGGAAATGGAATGCAGGCTGCTAAGTCAGGGGACATCAGCACCTCTTGCTCTGGAGGCTCAGATGTTGTTCCTGCTTACTTTCTAGTTCTTAATTGGGTCCCAGATTGATAAGGGCTGAGGCACCAGTGCTTCAAGCTGGAGTGACATTCTTGTATTTAACACCTTGTAGTTCCTCTTCAGACCAGTAGAAAGGATGCTGGTTAGAGGACATGCATGTAGAGGACAAGTTAGAGGACATGCATATAGAATATAAGTAACAATTAGAAATTCTTAATCCCTACAATAAAATAGATTCATTGCTAATCAAGCCAAGAAGACTCAATCAATATGTTAATTTTAAAACATATATTTGTGTCATTAAAAAATTATTGGCCTCATAGCTATGAGACAAATACTGATTTTATCTTAAATATTCATCTCTATCAGAAAAATGGATGAAGCTATTAAAAGATGAGCCCTCTCTAATTTGGGCACTTTTTTTGGCCACATTACAGTACAATTATCACACATAACAGATATAACATACTTTCACTAATTAAAAAATATTCTGTATATTTTCAAAAGTATTTGTTAATTTTAATCAAATAGAGTATTTTTGCTATACAATAGTGTGGTGAGTTGAATAATGGCTACGTTTCCTCTAAAGTCCGTGTCCTAATCCCTGGAAACTGTGAATGTTACCTCACATGGCAAAAGGGACTTTGTGATGTGATTAAGTTACAGATCTTGACATAGGGAGATTATCCTGGATTATCCGCATGGGCTCAGTGTAATCACAAGGATCCTTATAAGATATTTATAAGAAGCAAGAAGGTTGCAGTCAGACAAGAAAAGGCCATGTAATGATGGAAGCAGGAGTAGAAAGGGTGACACGATGTCACGATGGTGACACAGCCATGGAATGAGGACAGCCTTTGGAAGATGGAAAAAGCCAGGGATAGTGTCTTAATTTGTTTTCTGCTTCTACAACAGAATACCACAGTCTGGGTAATTTGGAAGTAATAAACGTTTATTTGGATTACACTTTGCAAGGCTGGGAAGTCCAAAATCAAAGGGCCACATCTGGTGAGAACCTTGTTGCCGTATCCTCCCATGGCAGAAGAGCAAACAAGGTAGAGAGGAAGGAGACCAACTTCTCCTTTTATCAGGAGCCCACTCTTGAGATACCATCGTTAATCAGTTCATGAGGGCAGATCTAATTCATGATCTCATCACCTCTTAAAGGTCCCACCTCTTAATATTGTCACAATAGCAAATACATTTCCACATGAATTTTGAAGGGGACATTCAAACCACAGCAGGTAGATTTTCTTCTAGAGCCTCCAGAAGAAACCAGCCTTGCTAACTTTAGTACTGTGACATTGATTGTGGATTTCTGTCCTCCAGAACCTTAAGTGTCTTAGTCTGTTTTGTGTTGCTCTAAAGGAATACCTGGGGCTGCATAATTTATAAAGGGAAAGGGTTTATTTGACTCTTGGTTCTCAGCTGAAAGTTTCAAGATTGGGCATCTGCATCAGATGAGGGCCTCAAGCTGCTCATGGCAGAAAGTGAAGGAGAACCCACGTGTGCAGAGATCACCTGGTGAGAAAGGAGGCAAGAGAGTGAGGAAGATGCTTCCAGGCTCTTTTTTTTTTTTTTTTTTTTTTTTTTTTGGAGACAGAATCTCACTCTGTCACCAGGCTGGAGTGCAGTGGCGCAATCTCGGCTCACTGCAACCTCCACCTCCCAGGTTCAAGCGATTCTCCTGCCTCAGCCTCCTGAGTAGCTGGGACTAGAGGCGTGCATCACCACCCCCAGCTAATTTTTGTATTTTTAGTAGAGATGGGGTTTCATCATGTTGGGCAGGATGGTCTCGATCTCCTGACCTTGTGATCTGCCTGCCTTGGTGTCCCAAAGTGCTAGAATTACAGGCATGAGCCACTGTGCCCGGCCCCAGGCTCTTTTTAACAACCAGCTCTCATGGGAACTGCTAGTGTGAGAACTCACGTGCCCATGAGGGAGGGCATTCATCTATTTGTGAAGGATCTGCCCTTATGACCCCAATACCTCCCATTAGGCTCTACCTCCAACATTGGGGATCAGACTTCAACATGAGGTTTGGAGTGGACAAAGCACAGCAAAGACAAATTTGTGTTGTTTTAAACCACTAAGTTTGTGGTGATTTGATACAGCAGCCATTGTAAGCTAATACACATGGGAAATAAGATCTCCTGCTTAAATATAAGCAGACATTAACAAACACGGAAATCACGTAGTCAACTCAGATTTTACCTTCCTTCTCCTGCCTATTCTTCAACAGAACCGTAAGCATGGGCTTTCTTGTCTTTTTCAATTTTTAAATACATTCTTAATTTAGAATTAATTAGCCCAAAAGAAGGAAATGTTCTTCCTAAGCTCTTTAAAATCTCTGTGGATTAAAGCTGCCTTTTTCACTTTGGTGGACTCCCAAGTATCATGGCTTCCACTATTTACTGGTAAGAAAGACTTTTTGTAAAACCCTAACAGCAAGCGTACTTTTGAGTGACTCATCCTCAGTTCTAAAATGTGTTGCAGGGTGGTTGTTCTTACGGAGAGACAATTGCTGTGAGCCCACACCATCCCAGCTCTTTGCTAGATGATTAAGAGTTGATTAAGAGTTGACTCTGCTACTGTGTGTTGAGAATCCTGGCAGGAAATTGAAGTAGAAATTTGGAACAAGAGGCCAAGTAATACATTTGTAATGTTTGTAAGAAGGTCACAATACTATGTTGTCTCTAATACTAGATAACATAGTCTCATTTTATATTTTCTTTATTATAAATTAACATTTCCACTATTAATGTGCTATATCACAAATAATTTAGAATGCAGGAAAAATAAGATAAATGATCCATGCCCCTTTGTTAACATAACCACTCTCAGCATTAGTATATTTTCTTGTACTCTTTTACTCTCTGTTAAACAGTTGTTTTGTTTTAATTCAAATAGCTATCAATGTACCTATGGTTTTGCATCTTTCTTTTTAAACTGAACGCTGTGTCATAAACCTAAAATAATAACTCTGAACTTTAAAATATCTTCACATAAGGATCTAAGTTTATATGATGATTCTTTAGTTGTAAACAACAGAAACCAAGTTTGATCACCTTAAGCACAAAGGTAATATATTGAGAGATATTGAGAAGCTCACATAATAGACAGAAGGATGGAGAACCAGGATAGGCACAAGAACAGGAACCAGAGCAGCTCTGGGCAGTGAGACAGCAGAAAGCATCCAGCCTTTTTTCCTGGCCACTGTCCTTAGAATGGATGCAGTCTTTTCCATCCTTAAGGCATTGCAGTCAAGAATCAGATCTTGCAGGAAAGAGTTTGGTTGACCTAGCTTGGGTTCTCTGTCCAATTTCTGGCAAAGTAGGACAGGATACTGTGCAAGTAAAAGGGCCATGAGAAGAGGGAATGGAAGCTAGGTGGCTGCACAAAAAATGACCAGGTCACAGGATGGCCAGTAGGAACCCATAACACCTGCTGTTCACCAAAGTCAGCTCAATCGATCTTAGAGGCTGTTTGGAATAGGATGACCTTCCCAGGGAGGGAGGACTGCTCTTCAGTCAAAGGAACATTTTAAATAGCAAATATTTTGATAAACCCAAATGAAGTATTTTACCTTATTTTGTTTTAGCAAAAGTAGACTGAGCCCCACATTATATTTCTATCTAATATTTTATAAATATGAGGTCTTCTAACCAATGTGACAGAAAAAGTATGTTTTTCTTCAGCTGCAGTAGCTGCCTCTGAAAATATAAGAAGCATAGTTGCAGTGTGTCTTATATGTAAGCAGTTCTTAATAAGCATTTTTCTCATTAAACACGATCTGCTCATTAAACACCATTTACATATAAGACATGCTGCAACCATGCTTTTTCTAATGCATTATCTGCTTCAATTAGCAGACCCTTCAGTAACAAGTAGATTTCTCAGACTTCCCAGCTGGCTTTTTGGATGTTCCTTGCCTCTGGGACTCCACAGTTTTCCCGGGGATATGTGGGTTAGCCATGCTGGGTGGCTTCCAGATGCCTGAGGGCACTGTAAGATGTTGGAGGAAAGGAGTATCCTGCTATACTGGGGCATTAGACTGTTGGAAATTAGCTAATGAGTCAAGAGAGCAAAGTGGGAAGGATTTAATGCCCTCTTTGGTTAAAAGTTGACTCTCTTCACTTTTTGCTTTTTAACTATTTAATTGGTCAGCTGAGCTGCCTCCCAGAGCTGTGATGTGCTGACAACATCTAATAGCCTCATCATTCCCAGTCATTGGCATTGTCTGGAATCCCACTTGGAGTCCTTCCAACCCCAGTAGACATCTCTCCATCATTCAGCATTTTAACTAATCATCAAGTCACTTAACTAGAACATCTTTGAGGCTCTTGGGCCAGTTGCCGTGGAAGTGCCAAAGAACGAAGGTATCTCTCTCATGAAGAGGAAAAATTCCTTCCATAGTCCTCATTTAACATGTACATTTTTTAGTAACTTCTATAGACCAGGTTTGTCAAAAGTCTTAGGACACAGTGGTGATAAAGGGCAGGGTTTCTTGCAGCTAACAGTCTGAAAAGGAGACAGACAATTTAACAAATAATTGTTATGAAGGGGGAAGAATACCAGGTGGGGTGATGGAGTTCAGGGCATTTGGGGAACACCTCATGGAGACCTAATCTGATCGAAACTGGAGGAATATACAAGCTAAGACCTGAGTATGAAGGAAGAACATGAACTCTAAGATCTAAGTAAGATGGAGGAACATGGAAGCTAAGACCTGAGTATGAGTGGCCAGTTGGGAAGACGTGGGAGCAGCAAGATGAAAATAGTTCAGGCAAGAGGTAACGGTACACACAAAACCTTGGAGATAGATAGAAGCCAGCATATTTAAAAACTGAAAGACATTAGGCATATCCAGGGAGAGGAGATCAGTGGGAAGAAGTTGGCAGGGATCGTGTTATTAATGGCTTTTCTTCATAAACCCTTATTAGTCATGTTAATGAATTTGACTTTATTTTAGTGGCAATGGGGAGCTACTGGGGGTTTAAGTAGAATAACTGATGTGAAAAGAACACTTCTCTGCTGTTCATAGACCTTTTTCCAATGGAATTGGAGCCTTGCGGGGAAGGAACTGCTGGAATATGAAATCCCACCAAGTTCCAAAGCATTTCTGCTGCAGTCAAAGCCAGAAAGCACAGAGTGGGCTCCCAAAATATCTCCCAAGATATTTAAGCAAGGGACCTCCCTGAGATCCCGAGGAATGGGCTAGTTCCCAGCCAACATAGCATCTCTCTGTGCTCCCTCACAGATAGGATCTTGGCCAGTCAACTGCTCTGAACAGAGTGGCAGGGTTAAAAGAGGCTTCAGAACTCATCTCAGTCAAAAACCCCTCATTGCTGATGAACAAGCTGAGGGCCAGAGAGGTAAAGGGCCTTATCTGAGGTCACATGGCCATTCAGGAGAAGAGCTAGGACTGAGGTCCCAGTCCAACTCCCAGGACACCAGCCACCAATGAGCAGAAATCACATCCTTCATGATCTGCCCAGGGTTGTTTTGTATAAACCCACCTCTTGGGAGACTTTAGATGAACTTGGGTATCTAGGACCTCTGCCTTGTCTCACATCTCTCACCCCAAAGATGGCTACATTGATAATTCTAAGGGGCAGGATGTACTTGAGGGTGAGGTCTCTGTGTGCTAAGACAATCTGCAGAGGTGCCTATCTGGACCCTGGCCTATCCCTTTCCTGTGTGGAGTTGGGGCAGTACAGGAAGAGGCTTGGGGAGGTTCCTGAGCAGAGTCTGAGTGAAGATGCAGGGGTTCCCCTGTTCCAGTGCCTGGTATCTCACATGTCCTGGAGAACTATTGAAATCCTCTGTATTTTTCCACTGCTTAGTTCCCAGAACTTTCCACAATGTAGAGGATCTGAAGAGAAAACTAATTTATGATGAAAATAATCAACGAGAATGTCAAATGAAACGACTAAAAAAGATGCAGAGTATCTGGACAGTTCCCCAGCAAAGCTTAGGATGACCGATGCTGGCTGTAAAAGTCCATTGTTCCAAGACAAAAGTGCAAAGTAAGAAGCTGTAGGGAAAAGAGGGAAGAAAGCCACAGCAAGGGTGAGGGCCCAGCGGACATCAGCAGAAGTGCCAGATACAGGAGAAACTGACCATGGTGCTGCAATCCTACCAAAGGGTGGAAAAGGAACAACGAAGAGCAGGTGACCATAAGGAGGGAAGAGATAAAACCAGTTGCTAGAGCATTCCAGCTCTCTGGGGGAGCTTGAAAGCACCATAGGAAATGTATAAATGAACAAGCTGCCTGTGTACCAATAAAACTTTATTTACAAAAACATTGTGCTCTGTCTACTAAGACAGGAAAATATTATGCATCTTCCTTCCTTCCTTCCTTCCTTCCTTCCTTCCTTCCTTCCTTCCTTCCTTCCTTCCTTCCTTCCTTCCTTCCTTCCTTCCTCCCTCCCTCCTTCCCTCCCTCCCTCCCTGCTGTCTCCTTCCCTCCCTTCCTCCCTCCCTGTCTCCTTCCCTCCCTTCCTCCCTCCCTTCCTCCCTCCCTCCTTCCCTCCCTCCCTCCTTCCTTCTCTCCCTCCCTCTCTCCTTCCGAAATGGAGTCCCACAGTGTTGCCTAGGCTGGAGCGCAGTGGTTACTCATAGGCACAATCACAGTGCACTGTATTTCCAGACTCCTGGGCTCAAGTGATCTTCCTGCCTCAGCTTCCTGAGTAACTGGGACTAGAGGCATATGCCACTGAGCCCAACTTTACATATTTTCTTAGGAGCTATTTGGTTGCTAGAAACTTAGCCCATTTGAGCTAGTATAGGTGAAGTCAAGGCTTTTTGTAAGGATTCAACAAACAACTATCCTGATAGATATCCAAAATAGAAACCAAAATTCAGCCACATCCATGATGACCAGGTCGAGAGAGTTACAGAGATAAACAGCTCCCTCCATCTCTAATGAAGCCATGTGTATGTGCCAGCCTCCATTCCCTGAATCTCTCTTTCTCGACTGATTCTCCCTTGTGTCTACTATTTTCTAACTGGGTTTTTTAGTGTTCTTATCCCAAGTTCTTGGTAGAAAGAATCTAAGTGACTCGGCATGACCTAGATCCTGGCTTTGTCAATCAGCCGTGGCTTGTGGGAACTAGTTAATGTGGTAAAACTAAGGATTCCAGAACAGGAAGCGGATGTGGGGGATGAGACCACAATGATTAGCATCACTACTGTATCTATTCTGCTGTACAGAAAATTCCAAATACTCTTCCACAATACTGGAAAATTGAGGTAGAGATAAAGCCATTTCGGAAAGCTATTTAATACTACTTAGTCAAATGTCATCATTATTTGACTGAGAAATTCTGGGTCAAGTGACCTAGTAATTCTGCTCCTAGGTATATATAGTTCAGAAATGCCTGGAAATGTTCATTCTGATATTGTTTGTAGTGTTAGGAAGTTGAGAGTCATCTGGGCTTCTTTACGGGGAGACCAGAATGTGGTAAAAGCACATGGTGAGATTCAATAGTGAGAAGCATAATTTAGATATTCACATTGCTACAAACATAGCTTAAAGGCATGGTGCTGAGAGAAAAAGGTAAGGAATTCATTCAGTGTGATCTCACACAACACAAAGCCGTTAATGAAAATATAAAATACATGCATAGAAACCATACATTCTGCAGAAACACATTCAAGTAGAATGATACCTATTAAAAACATATTAGGGATTTCTGACTATGATGGGCTAGCCTGTAATAAACTGTTTCTCCCACACAGAACAACAATAAAAGCTGAAAAAAACATATGTGTGAATGTGATCTTATTTAGAAAAGGCTCTTTGGATATGTAATTAAGAATCTTGAGACAAGACCATCCTGGATTATCTTGGTGGGCCCTAAATCCAATGATAGACATCCTTACAAGAGAAAGAAGAGAAGACAGAAGAAGGCCATGTGAAGAAAGAAACAGAGATTGGAATGATGAAGCCATGGGCCAAGGAATGTCTGGAGCCACCCAAAACTGGAAGGGGAAAGGACAGATTCAGCCGTAGAGCCTTCAGAGAGAGCACAGTCCTCCTGAAAACTTGTTTTCAGATTGCTGTTCTCCTGGACTGTGAGAGAATAAGTTTCTGTTGTTTTAAGCCATGCAGTTTGTGATAATTTGTGATGGAACCTAGGAAACTAATACAGTACTGTCACAATTTCCCAGACACTGCAAAGGCTTGTTAACTTTTCCACCATACAGTTTTTTCCTGATTCACACACTTCTACTCTTAGACAAAAAACATTTACTATTGTTTTATTTTAGTTCTACACATACTTAAAGCCCAACAGACTTTATGATTTTTGCTTTGTCAATATTTTATACTTTCATTTTTAAAATTACCCGACTTGCTAGATAAGAAATGGCATCTCATTTTAAGTCACATTTCTTTGGCAATACAATCCAAGTCATTCATTTTCCTTCAGGAAATACCTTTTATATTTTCCTTCAGGAAATACCTTTTATATTTTTGTCAATTTTCCTGTTGAGTTCATTAACATTTTCTTGATTTGTAAAATTCTTCATATGTAAGGGAGTAAACCCTTTGTCATACATATTTTATTTATATATTTATTTTAATTTTTTTAAGATGGAGTCTTGCTCTGTCAGCCCAGGCTGGAGTGCAGTGGTATGATCTCAGCTCACTGAAACCTCTGCCTCCCGGGTTCAAGAGATTCTCCTGCCTCAGCCTCCTGAGTAGCTGGGATTACAGGTGCACACCACCACACCCAGCTAATTTTTGTATTTTTAGTAAAGACAGCATTTTGCCATGTTAGCCAGGCTGGTCTTGAACTCCTGACCTCAGGGATCCACCCACCTTGGCCTCCCAAAGTGCTGGAATTACAGGTGTGAACCACTGCACCTGGCCTATTTTAATTTTTTTTTAACTTTTTATTTCCATAGGATTTTGGGGAACAGTTGGTGTTTGGTTACATGAGTAAGTTCTTTAGTGGTGATTTATGAGATTTTGGTGCACCCATCTCCTGAGCAGTATATACTGAACCCAGTTTATGGTCTTATATCCCTCACCCCCTTCCCACCCTTTCCCCCTGTGTCCCCAAAGTGTCTTTCTTATGCCTTTGCATCCTCATTGCTTAGCTCCCACTTATGAGTGAGAACATACGATGTTTGGTTTCCCATTCCTGAGTTACTTCACTTAGAATAATGGTCTCCAATTTCATCCAGGTTGCTACGAATGCCATTAATTCACTCCTTTTTATGGCTGAGTAGTACATCATATATATTTTACATAATTTCTCTGCTATGTTCTTTGTCTTTTAGTTTTGTTTCTGGCAGGGCTTGTTTTGGCACACATGCTTTAATTTCTTACGTACCTTCATAATTTTGCCCACTGCTTTTAGAAAGTCTTCCTTACCCCAGAGATTTGAGAAGTAGATACTCACTTGTATTTTCTTCTAATTTTTTAATAAAATAATTTTAAAACTTTTAACTCATTGATCTATATTAAACGTAAATGGATGAGGTGGAGGAGGTAGAAAACTCTTTTGACTCCCTGGGCCAAAAGCTTTACCTAAAGACCTTAGGATGGCCAGCAGCATAATTTTGTTGTTGAAGATGGTGCTGAATGCACTGAACAAGACATGAAAGAGGTTCTGGACTAAATTACTGAGCTCAGGAGAGTTTGACTCTGGTATTAGGGGTGATGGCTCAACTTGTCTACTAGCTCCCTGAATCCTTAGCCAAAGAGAGTTGTCTACAACAATAGACCTGGAAGCTGCCATCAGACTCTGCCTCCTTGGTAGTATCATTTTGTCTCGTGAAGCTCTGAAAGAAAGAGGAAAGACAGCCACATTTTGCGCCCTGAGAGAATGATAAGCAGAGCATGAGGTTCACGCTCCCTTCCCCTCATCACATCAAAGGGCAAGAACTCTGGAGCTGTGGGACCATCCCCTCTGGGCCTTATGTCCAGAAGACAGAGTGTCAGGCTCTGAAAGCAATTCCATCAGCACCCTCTTTGCCAAAGGTCAGGCTTGCATCACCACCCCTAATAATGCTTGGAGCTCAGCCTGGGCACCAGGGTTGGTGGTGGAGTGCTGGCCCAACTGTGTTCCTAGGACGTAAGGAAGGGACATGTCTGAGAGCAGAGGCAGGGCCAGAGAGGGGCTATAAAGACAGGCAAGAACACACCTGGGCCTGTGTGGCTGACAGAATGCTGAACACCTTATGTGGTAAGAAGCCCTGGTAAACTGAATTCCAAATCTGTCTTCCCTATTTGCTAGCTGTGCAATCTTGAATAAGTGGCCCTTTTTCTCTGAGACCTGATAGCATGGAAAGCCAAGGGAGTTGCAAAAGATGGCTCCTAAGGTCCCTGCCAACCTGATTCCCTCTGATGCTACAACCAAGACCCCCAGCAAACACAGTTGGCTCCCTGGATAGAGAAGATGGCCCTATGTGGAGAGGAAGAAGGTCACAAATAGTCACAGGATCCTGGAGTTAAGTTCAAGCTGCAAGTCCCAGGCAGACTGGCTTTCACATGCACTTTGCGTGGCATGGAAGGTTCTGCTGGTTTAGTACCAGCCCATTCAGTGATACCTGTCACATAGTAATTAAATGCCTCAGCAACAAAAATTGATGTTATCAGCTGTCAGACATTTCAGTAATAAAGTGGATGGTCATACACAATAGTGGAAATATGATTTATTTAGCTGTCTTTACCTTCTGCCATAGTTTTCATATTTGTCCTGCGTATAATATTTGCAAAACACAAATTTAACACCCTTCCAGTAAAAGTAACAGTGCTGTCTCATGCTCATTTACTGTGTGTTTTCCCTAATAATAGTAATTTTTAAAATCTAGGTGAAATTATTCTTTTAATACAAGGCTTATTTCAATAGTACGGTAACACCCTACTGCAAGGCACTGTAATCATTGTAGGGTTTGGTTACGCTACGATTTAAGCTGAGACACAAAGGAGGTCTGTGGCACACAGTTCTCTCCTGCATACTCAGACAGCCTGTAATACATAGAGCCTTTTCCTCCCACCCCATGTGCAGTGCTTGATAGGTGACTGTACTCAGAAATCTCTTAGTGACTGTAGGCCCTTTTTGCCTTGTATTCATGTCTGTGTTCATCCAGCCACTACTCTGGCTGGAAATGTTGGTCTTGCAGTTTATGAATATGTGCTATGGTTTGAATTTGGTTAATCTCCACCAAAACTCGTGTTGAATTTTGGTCCCCAGGGTGCTAGTGCTGGGAGGTGGTGCCTTTAAAAGGTGATTAGGTCATTAATATGGATTAATGTCTTTCTTCCAAGTCTGGATTAGTTTTTGTGGGAATGGATTAGTTTCTGAGAGAGCAGGTTCTTATAAAGTGAGGTTGCCTTTCATGTTTTGTCTTTCTACTTAGTTTTGATATAGTACAGGCCCTCACCAGAGGCTGCCAGATGTAGCTGCTCAACGTCAAACTTCCCAGTCTAAAGAACTGTGAGCTAAATAAATATCTTTTCTTTATAAATTACCCAGTCTTAGGTATTTTGTTATAGCAACACAAAATGAGCTAAGAAAATACCTCTGGAGTTTATCCTAACAAATTCCTTTCTTATACTTTTTTAGGGAATAATTCAGTTTTGCAGACCATCCTTAAATGCAAACTACTACTGGGTGCGTATTATATCCTCCCAGTGAGTGAGCCCTGGTAGGTCACAGGGACTCCCAGGTACATAATGTGTGTATGTTTCTGTGTGTGCGTGCATGTGAGTCTGCCTGTGTCTGTGTGAGTTAGAGAGAGAGAAAGAGACAGAGAAAGACAGAGACAGAGACAATGTGTCTGTTTGCTGGTTGGTTTTCTTTTTGTTTAGCTTTTCTGTATGAAGAAACTGGTTTCGGGGAAGCCAAGATGACATAATCAGTGTTAATGTTATTCTGCTCAGGTGTTCTTGAATATCAACATTCTATTAGAAAACTGAAGACCAATATTTTATAACAAACACACAGATCTCCATTTTAGTCTATTGGAAAAAATGGACATACTATTAACTTGAATTGCTGTTTTGGAGATAAATCTTAACTATGTGTCAGTAATAGTTATTTTCAAAGCAGAAGCTAAAGATATCAAAATGGCAATTTTCAAGATTTGCAGATTACTGAAAACAGGTAACATATGAGAAATATTTTATGAGTGCAATAGAGGAAAACTTGAAAAGCAAAACACACTTAAAGCTATAAAATCTAGACTATGAAATTCAGCATTCATGAAGAGTGCTTAATAGTAATAGCAATGAGAGTAATAATGATAGTAGCTAAGGCACCTGTACCAGGCACTATTCTCACTTAATTTATTAACTCATTTAAACCTTACAACAGCCCTGGTATACTGTAAGGTGCTGTTCTTTCTCTCTCCCCATCTTCCTGTTCTTTATACCCCTAAATGACAAGAATACTAATCCAGTTTGTTTATCTGGCAAGTGGCCAACTGCTTACTCCCTTCTACCTGGCTGGAGTGGAAGGGACAAGCACTGCTTCTTGTCTGGAGCCTAGCTAGTTCCTCTTTCTATCCTCCTCTGAGTTGGCTAGGTTCAGTCTAATTAGCCACTGGGTCTCTCTCTCTCTCTCTCTCTCTCTCTTTCTATCTCTGTCCATCTCTCTCTCTCCCCTTCCCAGGTGTGGAGGTTTAAATTTGCTTTGGTTTGTTTTGTAATAATTAGTGGCAAGATCTGAGACATGGGTTTGAGTATTGAGGGCTTAAATTGGGCAAAGCAAGTCATACTTTGGACTGAAGTTCATTAGCCCTTCTTGGGTTAAGACAAAAGGACAGTTTATATGGCCTAGCCCAGCTTCCAAGAATGCTCTGCATTTGGGTTATGTGCCAGAGTCACAGCTTACTGTCACAGTGAAGAAGGGTTTATGCTAAACCTTCACAATTCTCCCTTGCTGTGAGACCAGGGGCAAAGTCTGGCTGAGGCTAGAAAATCAGACTAATCTCTGGAATAGCCCTTTCTTTATGTTTACCTTAAGTTTTTCCTTATTAATACTGTATTCAGCTAACTAAACCCAACATCCTTATTCCATAAGTTTTATTAAAGAACCATAAACTTCTGTCTAGTCTTACATAATATTTGAAAATTTGGGTTTGAACCTTGCAAATCTCTTCTCTCTCTGAAACCTGATGTTCATTATGGGATGGCAAAAATGAGGTATTTGTGCTTGAAGCCATGAATGGTAAAATCTTCTCGAATGCATTCATTTCTGATTCCCCTTTCTTTCTGAGCACTCAGAAAGAGTTGGTTAGGTCAGGTCATATGACTAGGTCTGTGAGTGGAAGAGTCACTTATGAACTGTAAATGGAACGGTCACTTATGGGCTAAAACATTTCATTGCTTGCATGAGACCCTCCAGTCCTCTATTCCCTGCCCCAGTAATTACAGAGAAGGCTTCAAGTTGAGGGGATAGAGCCAGAAGATGAATGGCTATATTGCTGCATAGAGAAGTGTTACATTGTGAAGTTTCCCAGACACTGCAAGTAACATTACACAAATGAGAAATCTTTGTTGTGTCAATCCACTGTGACTTGGGGGTTATTTGTTACTGCAGCACAACTTAGCCTATTCTGACTAATAAATCACCTTGGGACTTGGCATTTTATTTTCATGTGGTATCATATATTGGGACATGGCATTTTATTTTCACGTGGTATTATTTTAAATTATCTGCTATTGTACTATAGCTCTTTTTCTGACCTTTATTTATTACAAACTTATTGAGGTATAATTGATACAGTGAATAGTACATCTTTAAAGTGTGTAATCTGATGACTTTTGACATATCTATGTGCTGGTGAAACCATCATCACAGTTAAGATAAGAAACATATTCATCACCCCAAATGTTCCTTTTTCTTTCTTTGTTTCTTCTAAAATAAAATGGGATACATGTGTAGAACATGCAGGTTTGCTACATGAGTATGCGTGTGCCATGGTGGTTTGCTGCACCTATTGACCCATCCTCTAAGTTCTCTCCTCTCAACCCCCAACAGGCCTTGGTGTGTGCTGTTCTCTTCTCTGTGTCAATGTGTTCTCAATGTTCAACTTCCACTTATAAGTGAGAACATGCAGTGTTTGATTTTCTGTTCCTGTGTTAGTTTGCTAAGGACGATGGCTTCCAGCTTCATCCATGTCCCTGCAAAGGACGTGATCTCATTCATTTTTATGGATGTGTAGTATTCTATGGTATGTATGTGCCACATTTTCTTTATCCAGCCTGTCTCTGATGGACATTTGGGTTGCTTCCAAGTCTTTGCTATTGTAAATAGTGCAGTAATAAACATACATGTGCGTGTATCTTTTTAGTAGATTTATTTATATTCCTTTGGGTATATACCCAGTAATGGGATTCCTGGGTCAGATGGTATTTCTGGTTCTAGATCCTTGAGGAATCGCCATATTATCTTCCACAGTGGTTGAACTAATTTACATTCCTACCAACAGTATAAAAATGTTCCTATTTCTCCACATCCTCACCAGCATCTATTGTTTCTTGACTTTTTAATAATCACCATTCTGATTGGCATGAGATAGTATCTCATTGTGGTTTTGATTTGCATTTCTCTGATGATCAGTGATGTTGAGTTTTATTTCATGTGTTTGTTGGCTGTGTAAGTGTCTTCTTTTGAGAAGTATCTGTTCATATCCTTTGCCCACTTTTTGATGGGGTTGTTTTTTCCTTGTAAATAAGTTTAAGTTCCTTGTAAATTCTGGAAATTAGACTTTTGTCAGATGGGTAGATTGCAGAAATTTTCTCCAATTCTGTAGGTTGCCTGTTCATTCTGATAGTTTCTTTTGCTATGCAGAAGCTCTTTAGTTTAGTTAGATTCCATTTGTCAATTTTAGCTTTGGTTGCAAGTGCTTTTGGCATTTAAGTCATGAAGTCTTTGCCCATGCCTATGTCCTGAATGGTATTTCCTAGGTTTTCTTCTAGGGTTTTTATGGTTTTGGGTTTTACATGTAAGTATTTAATCCATCTTGAGTTAATTTTTGTATAAGGTGTAAGGAAGGGGTCCAGTTTCAGTTTTCTGCATATGTCTAGCCAGTTTTTCCAGCACCATTTACTGAATAGGCGATCCTTTCCCCATTGCTTGTTTTTGTCAGGTTTGTTGAAAATCAGATGGTTGTAGATGTGTGATGTTATTTCTGAGGTCTCTATTCTGCTCCTTGGTCTATATGTCTGTTTTGGTACCAGTACCATGCTGTTTTGGTTACTGTAGCCTTATAGTATAGTTTGAAGTCAGATAGTGTGATGCCTCCAGCTTTGTTCTTCTTGCTTAGGATTGTCTTGGCTATACATGGTCTTCTTTGATTCCATATGAAATTTAAGATGGATTTTTCTCATTCTGTGAAAAATGTCAATGGTAATTTGATGGGAATATATTGAATCTGTAAATTACTTTGGGCAGTATGGTTATTTTCATGATATTGATTCTTCCTATCCATGATAATGGAAAGTTTTTCCATTTGTTTGTGTCCTCTCTTATTTCCTTCAGCAGCGGTTTGTAGTTCTCCTTGAAGAGATCCTACACATCTCTTGTTAGCTGTGTTCCTAGGTATTTTATTTTCTTTGTAGTGATTGTAAATGGGAGTTCGCTAATGATTTGGCTCTCTGCTTGCCTATTATTGGTATAAAGGAATGCTTGTGATTTTGCACATTGATTTTGTATCCTGAAATTTTGCTGAAGTTGCTTATCAGTTCCAGAAGTTTTGGGGCTGAGATGACGGGGTTTTGTAAATATAAAATCATGTCATCTGCAAACAGAGACAATATGACTTCCTCTCTTCCTATTTGAGTATCCTTTATTTCTTTCTGTTGCCTGATTACCCTGGCCAGAACTTCCAATACTATGTTGAATAGGAGTGGTGAGAGAGGGCATCCTTGTCTTGTACAGGTTTTCAAAGGGAATGCTTCCAGCTTTTGCCCATTCAATATGATATTAGCTGTGGGTTTGTAATAAATAGCTGTGCAAATAAACTAGAAAATCTAGAAGAAATGGATAAATTCCTGGATGCATAAAACCTACCAAGACTAAACCAGGAAGAAGATGAATCCCTGAATAGACCAATAACAAGTTCTGAAATTGAGGCAACCAAAAAAAGCCCAGGACCAGACAAATTCACAGCTGAATTCTACTAGAAAAACAAAGAGGAGCTGGTATTATTCCTTCTGAAACTATTCCAAACAAGTGAAAAGGAGGGACTCCTCCCTAACTCATTTTGTGAAGCCAGCATCATCCTGATACCCAAACCTGGAAGAGACACAACAACAAAAAGAAAACTTCAGACCGATATCCCTGATAAACATTGATGCGAAAATCCTTAGTAAAATACTGGCAAACTGAATTCCGCAGCACATCAAAAAACTTACCCACGATGATCAAGTTGGCTTCATCCTTGGGAGCAAGCCTGGTTCAACATACACAAATCAATAAACATAATCCATCACACAAACAGAACCAAAGACAAAAAACACATGATTATCTCAACAGATGCAGAAAAGGCCTTTAATAAAATTCAACATCCCTTCATGTTAAAAACTCTCAGTAAACTAGGTATTGATGGAACATATCACTCCATAACTTTCATTGTGTTCCTTTTCAACCCCTTCCTCTCTCTCCCATTCCTACACCCCCAATCCCAACCATTGATCTTCTCTGTCACTATACATTTTAAAGGATTTTGTATATACAGAATATTGCTCTATTTGCTCTTTTTTTGGTTTGGCTTCTTTCACTCAGCATAATTATTTGAAGACATATCTATGGTGTTGCATGTACCAATAGTTCATTGCTTTTAATTTCAGGGTAGCATTCTATCATATGGATGTACCACCATTTGTATACTCATTCACTGTTAATGGATATTTGAATTGTTTCTAGTTTTTGGCTATTCAAAATAAGCTACTATAAACATTCGTGTGCAAGCCTTTATAAGACATATTCTTTTGTTTCTCTTGGGTAAATACTTACTAGTGGAGTGGTTGAGTCACATGTTAGGACTTTGTTTAACTTTTGAGAAACCACCTAAAGATTTTCCAAAGGGTTTGTACCATTCTACTTTTTCACCATTCGTCTATGATAATTCTTTTTTTTTTTTTTTTTTTTTTGAGACGGAGTCTCGCTCTGTCACCCGGGCTGGAGTGCAGTGGCCGGATCTCAGCTCACTGCAAGCTCTGCCTCCTGGGTTTACGCCATTCTCCTGCCTCAGCCTCCCGAGTAGCTGGGACTACAGGCGCCTGCCACCTCGCCCGGCTAGTTTTTTGTATTTTTTAGTAGAGACGGGGTTTCACCATGTTAGCCAGGATGGTCTCGATCTCCTGACCTCGTGATCCGCCTGTCTCGGCCTCCCAAAGTGCTGGGATTATCATCTATGAGAATTCTAATTGCTCTACATCCTTGCAGTGCTTGTATGATCTGAACTTCACCTTTGGTTAAATGATTACAGTGCCTCAAGTGTGCAGCTTTGTTCCCAATGTCATCAGCTCACGTTCTCGATACTTCTTGTAACAGTCTCTTAACTGACACTCCTCCTTCAGATACATCTAAGTTGTCAGGTAGGAACTCTGTGAACTTCCTCCCACCTCCCATAAACTTAGATCTATCAGTACCAATTATTCCCACCTTGCCTCCTGTCAGAGCAGGGGAACTGTGTCCCCACCTCCTCCTGTATATACTCCTCCTCTTTACTCTGACACTGTGTCCTGGACCCCATCCTCCTCCTGTCATACCTGGCTCTGTCAGCCATCTTTCCCCTCTCCTGTTTTCGGTGTTTCCAGTTATGTGGTGCTTTTCCCTCAGTCTAAAAGTGAGAAAGATTATCTTGTGACCTTGTATTTCCCTCTAGACACTATCTCTCTCCTTCCATTTAAAGCTAAATTTATTGAAAAACATGAAAATTCCCATTTTCTCCTCAATTCACTCAATCTAGTTTTCATCCTACTCTCCATGGAAGCTACTCTCTCTGAAGCCACCAATGACCACCATGTTCCTAAATTGAACCCTTGCCAATACCTATCTTACTTGATGTCTTGTCAGCCTTTACACACTTAATCACATCCTCTCACCTTCTCAAGCTCTCACTGGATTCCACTTCTAGGTCTCCTTTCCCCTTTTTCTTTTCTTCATTCTACTTCCATATGTTACTGGTCCCAGACTGTGACCTTGGCCTCTTCCCATTTCCTCCCATAGCTTCACTTCCACTGTAAGGTCAATGACTACAGAAATTATGTCTCCATTCCAAGCATCCTTGGGAGCTTCAAAGTATAAAAGATAAAATAACATTGAGCTCCAAAGCCACAGGGCCACTTGATATCTCACAGATCCTGAAATTCAATACATAGAAAGCTTGACTCATTTTTCTCTTACTCAAATCTTCCTCTCCCTCTATGCTTCCATTTCAGTGAATTCACCCAGTTTAACACTCTTGACTTCTAAACTGTTCTTCAGCCCCTACAATCACTCATGGAGTCTGAAACACTCTACTTCTTTGAGATCTCTTGAGTTCATCTCCTCCCCAGCCCTCTGCCCTGCTTAACTCACACTGTTATCACCTCTCACTTGCATTAAGAGGCTGCAAACAGCCTCCCAAATGGTCTTTGGGTTCCAGTCTTTTCCATCTACATCCATTGTCAGTGTAGCTCTTTGTGCTCTGGTTCCTTCTGTCTCTCCAGATTCATCTCCTGCCACCTACTCCCTGGTCTCTATATCTTATTCACTCCAGCCATGCTGAATGGCCTGCATTTCTCTGAGTGGCCTATGCTTTTGTGCTTCCTGTTACCCTCTTGGCCTAGAACACCGCCCCCTTCAATGCCTTTGCCTTGAAAATTGCTTTTGTTCTTCTAGACTCAGCCTGGTGTTTCCTCCAGAGTGGAGACCTGCACATTTTCCTGACATTCCTATTGGATCCTTTCCTATTCTGTGCATACTTCTGTTGTCATACTTTTCATTAGTACTCTTCTCAGAGTTGTATCTGTTGCCTTATATGGCATTTCACTCCAGCCTGGGTGACAGAGAGAGATTCTGTCTCAAAAAATTTTTTTAATTGATTAATTAAAATAAAATAAAAGAAAAGAAAATAAAGAACTCCTGATGGGTTTATGCCTAGATCTGGAGAGTAGTCAAGGAGCAACTGTTTGTGTGGGTGAGACACTGTGTAGACAGTGGGCTGATAGGCACAAAAACTGAAAGTGGGAGACAAGACAGGAGGCTGCTATAGTAATTCAGGCAAGAGATCATGAGAGTGGTGTGGATGGTGAGAAGTGTCTGGATTCTGGATATTCTTTGAAGGTAAAGGCAACAGGCTGACACATTGATTGTGAGGTATGAGAGAAATAGAAGGGAAAGTGTGAGTCTAAGGTTTCTGACCTGAACACCTAGAAAGATGACATTTTTGTTAACTTACACATAAGGGATAAAGATCAGGTTTGAGGGTGAAGATCAGTGGTCCAATTTTAAATGTGTTAAATTTAGGATGCCCATTAGACAACAAAGTGGGTAAGTAATTAGCTGTTTGAGTGAGTCTTGCCTTTCTCCAAGACTGTATGTTTGAATGTATATACTTACTATGTACCCACAAAAAAAAATAAATAAAGAAAGAAATTTAAAGAATTTTTTTAAAAGACTATGTTTCTAGCCACTAGCATAGGATCTTGCAGTAGGTAATTCTTAATTAATATTTGATAGGTCAAATGAATATGTGACTTTCTTCTGTGGAAATGTTTCAAGATATTCCCACAGTTTTATATTTTCATATTCCTAGGTTGGTTAATATTAAGCCTGCTGATATTACACAGCCTGGTCAACTGTGTAAGCTGGCATTAGTAAAAACTTGATTGTTTAGTATCTTCTTACACTTGGCTCTCTCAAACATTTTGATTAGGACCAGGGCTGGTATTGAATATTAATAAGTACATTGAAGACAGATCCATGGTTTGTGTCTTATTATTCTAGTGTTGAACTTTCTTAATGTGATGATTGCAAGAAATTTTTTTCTCTGTGAGTATAAAAGATAAAATAATATTGACTTCTTTGTTCTACTTCTGAAATTATACTGTTTTCCCCATCACAGATGGGAAAGTTGACAGCAAGAGCTTTTACATTTTCGTTCACTTGAATGCTTTCCAGATGATAATAGGACCTGAATCAGTGTCTGGTGATGCTGAAGAGTCTATGATGGTTAATACTTTAGAAAATTTTAATTTGATGAGTTGGCAATAGTGCTGATCTTCCCTGATTTGAATTTATAGACAGTGTAAAACTCTACATCTATAAAATGTAGTGTGTTTTATAGCGTTGAAAAGGTCACAGTTCTGCTGTGAGTTGCTGGAGACTAGATTGCTCATACATTTTCTCTTGTCCCTTCTACAGTCAGGCTTTTTTCCTCTCTTTCCTGAAGCTTTTCTTGTGAAGTTCACCAAAGACATTCACATGACATCATCTGTAGCCATTTTTTAAAGTTCTCATTTTACTAACTCTCTCAGCTGCATTTGAGCCGGTTGACTACTTCTTCCCTACACGCTTTTTTCTTTATTTTTTGGGTCACTATGCTCTTGGTTTCCTCCCATCTCACTGATCACTTTTCTTTCTCCCTTGCTGGATCCTCAATTTCTTCTTGATTTCTAAATGCTTCCGTTTCCTGGGGCTCAGTCCTTGGCCCTCTTCTCTTTTCTGTCTACGGGTACTAGTGAAGTGACCCCTTCTAGACCCACGGCTTTACGTACTACCTATATGTTGATAAGTCCCTAATTCATTTGTCCTGCTTAGACCTTTGTCCTGAATTCCAGATATGCATAGCTAACCTCTCTGTGCCTCCATTTCCTCAGCTAAAAAGTGGAGCAACAAGAGTACTGAGCTCACAGCGTTTGTGCTGGATAGTCTCTGTTTGCACTAGCAGGTCTACTTCTCACCCTTCTCTATCTGCTCAGTGCCCAGAGAAGCTGATCTGTGTGGCCTGCACCAAAGAGTTGTCTTGCTGTCTGGCTTCTGACTGAGTTTAGTTAATGGAAGCCTCCATCAAGAGGTGGGACAGAGGGAAGAGAGTAATTTATTCTCCCAGATCTCTCCCTATCAAGCCCTAGGTTGGTTGTTGCTGCTTTCCTCTGTTGAAGGCCATAGCTCCTGCTGGACAGCCAAGACCTAAAGCCCTCTCTCCTGGTTCCAGTAATTACTCTCTCTTCTTCCCCCTTCTCGCAGCCCTGCTGGTGCTAGCTCTGGGGGCATTTCACCATTCCTTGTTGATTTCCCTTAACATTCTCACACTTTTATAAATAGTCTCCTCATTAAACTCTCCTCAGTCACCTCGTTTGAGTGTGCCATTTGCCTCCTGCTGAGACGTAACTAGTTTGGAATTAAATAAAGGTGGTGATTAAATAAGCTAATATTTGTAAAGGGTTTAGAGCAGTGTCTGGCATATAGTAGTGCTATAGAAGTGTTTGTGAAATAAATAAATGAATTAACTTCACACGTGAGCGCTCTCTAGGTATTTAAAACTAACTTTTTAAATTTGCCACCCTTCATGTATTAGTCAGCATTCTTCAGAGAAACAGGACCAATAGGGTGTATATGTACATAGATATATCCTACCCATCGGATGTGCATGTGTGTGTGTGTGTGCACATATGTGCACATGAAGACATTTATTCTAAGGAATAGTTCAATGATTATGGAGGCTGACAGGTCCAAAATCTGCAAGGTGGGCCAGGAGGCTGAAGACCCAGGGAAGTTGACGCTGTAGTTCCAGTCTCAAGACCATCTTCCATAGAACCAGGAAAAGCCAATGTTGCAAGTGGAATCCAAGGGAAACCCACTGAAGACTTCTTTCTTGCCTGGGGGAGGCCAAGATTTTTGTTCTGTTCAGGCCTTCAAATGATCAAAATGTGTTTGACCAAATATCTAGGCACCCTATTGTCTGGCCAAATTGACACATAAAATTAATCATCACACTTCCGAATGTACTCCCCCCAACCTTCAGTTTTTCCTTGCTCACTAAAGACCTCTGCATTCCCTCATTTGATGAATTCTGAACATTTTTCTTTCATGCCCCACCTCCCATCTATCCTTCAACACATTTCTAGAACCTACTACTTCTCACCATCTCCACCACTGCCATTGTGCTCCAAGCCACTGTCATTTCTCGTGGGGATTATGTTTATAAACCCCTATCTCCTGCTCTCACTCTGACCCTCCTAGAGACTATTTTCAACAGGATAGCTAGAGTGATTTTTAAAAAATAAATATCATATCATGTCACTCAGGGTCAAAGCCCAAGTCCCTGTAGTGGCTTGTGAAGTTTGAGATAATCATATCCCAGGTCCTCCAAGTTAACAGCAAGCCTCTCTTCCTCTTGCTCAGTTTGTCTGGCCTCGTTGACCTCCTTGCTGTTCCTTGAACTTGACGGCCATGCTCCCACCTAGAAGCCTTCACACTTGCTGCTTCCTCTGTCTGGAAAGCTCTTCCCTTGCATGCTCATGCATCTCACTCTCCCTTCACTGAGCTTTCCTCCTAGATGTTATCTCCTCAGAGAGATCTTCCCTGGCCACCCTAACTGGAGCACCCTATCCCTCATCCTCCTTTATTTTCTTTGTTAGCATTTATCCTAACATGACATTATATATTTGTTTGTTTGATTGTAGGCCATCTTCCCCACTAGAAGGTAGCACTATGGAGTTCGAGACTTCTTGTCTTTTTTTTTTTTTTTTTTTCACTTCCATGTTCCAATCCCTGGAATTGTGTCTCAGAACTCAATTGTAGTAGGATAGTGGGAACTCAATAAATTTTCTCCTGTGTATTTTCCTAAGGCCTAAGAGTAGTAACGACTTGTGCTGGTGTGCATATTAATTCAAGAGGGTTCAGAGCGTGCTCTCACGTGTTCTCCAATTTATCCTCACATCATCCTATAAGAAGGGAAGGAGGGGAATCATCATGACTCATACCTATCAGTGGAATGGGAATGTTTAGTGCTTAAGGATTTTAGTGCCCTCTTTTGAAGATGAGAGTACCTCAAGAGAGGATACTGGATATACTTTTGTGTACCTCATGAGATTGGAGATACATATACTGGAATTCTGTCTTGGAAGAATTTATTCATTTTACCAGCCTGTGCATTTTACTACAAGATCTGGCGAGCAACAATGTAGTAAGTCAACATGAATTTTAAACATTTAAAATTCTTGCCATATTGGAAAAATTACAACTGAAAGTTGTGGTTTCAGGATTCACAACTGCACAGGGAATGAGAGGAAGACATCCTCAGATACTTGTTTTTGAAACCCAGTAACCAAGGGAGTAGATTAACTCTCACAGATAACACCAGTAACCCTTTGTTGTCCTGTGAATACTGTTACATGAGTATATTTCTCCCTTCCTGCACCCTCCCTCCCCAACCACAATGATATAAATTTGGTATTCCAGTGAAAGTTTATGAACAATGTGCAAATGCATATGCTTTTTTACATTAAGGTTTTCTCAGGAGAATAATGCTACATAATAAACTTGCAATTTCAAAGATATGGAACCAACCTATGTGCCCTTCAACCAAGGGTTGGATAAAGAAAAGACTATATATATATGGATGTACTATGGAATACTACTCAGTCATAAAAAGCAGTGAAATAATGTCTTTTGCAGCAACCTGGATGGAGCTGGAGGCCATTATTCTAAGTGAAGTAACTCAAGAATGAAAAACCAAATACCATATGATCTCCTTTATAAGTGGGAGCTAAGCTATGAGGACACAAAACCACACAGAGTGATACAATGGACTGTGGGGACTTGGAGTGGGGAGAGGTTGGGAGGGAGGTGAGGGATAAAAGATTATATATCAGGTACAGTGTACACTGCTCAGGTGACAGGTGCACAAAAATCTCGGAATTCACTACTAAAGAACTCATCTATGTAACCAAAAACCACGTGTACCCTCAAATCTATTGAAATTTTAAAAACTTAAGACAATAAATAAAGTAAGCTGCATGCTGTGGCATGCCTGTAGTCCCAGCTACTAGGAAGGCTAAGGCAGGATTTCTTGGGCCCAGGAGTTCAAGACTTCACTGAGCTATGATTGTGCCACTGCATTCAGGCCTGGGCGACAGAGTGAGACTATCTGGAACAAACAAGAGAAAGAAAGCAAGCAAGAGAAAGCAAGAAAGCAAGCGAACAAGAAAGAAAGGAAATAAAGACACTCATACACTTATAATTCAGCTCTCTAATAGTAATTCTATAGTCAGTCACATACCCCAAATTACATTCTTGTAATGGGTTTATTCGTGTACAAAATATGTTGTAATTTGTTGATGCATGTGCAGCAAAATATTCTATCACATACAACAAAAATACACCTTTTACTCCCTTTTCCCTGCCCTTGAAAATGGCAACACTGTTTTGGCAGTTCAGCAGCTAAAAATAAAGTGCTATAATTAAGCAGTATTGGAATGTCTTCGTTTGACAAATGTGATGTACAATTTGAGTATACAATCATATCTTTTTCTTGTTTTTTCACAGAATAGGAAGCTCCACATCCTGAACACCTCCAGAAGATACAAATATTTGTATATATATGTACACATGTATACACTGTATATGTAAAGTGCCAACAAGCCTCTTTGTCCTTGTGAGTTTGTTGAATTTTTCTTTAGTCCCTTTTTCTTTCCACAGTCAGACTCACACCATTGGGATCTCAGAGTTCATCAGCAGGCACCAAGCTTACCAAAGGCTGGCTTGTTGGGGGTGTGGTGTTGGTGAGAGGACACGGAGCGAGCCCTTCAGACCTCACTGGGGGACCTGGAACGAAAGGGCACTTTGGACTGGAAACAGCCACAAAACAGGAGCCACAGGGCGCGCTGAATCTCCTGGTTGCGGAAGGCATAGATGATGGGATTGATCATGGAGTTGTAGGTGGCGGGCAGCAGGGTGGCGTAAGTGTAGACCGCCGGGTCGTCGTGGCTGCCCACCACGCAATAGATGGCGAAGGGCAACCAGCTGGCGCCGAAAGTGCCCAGCACAACAGCCAGCGTACCCACACCTTTTCTGGTGGCGGCGAGGTGGGGTGGCGCCAGGCAGTGCTGCTGCAGCGCGATCTGGTGCGCGTGGCGCCAGACCACCTGGCAGATGCGCACGTACAGGTGCAGCATGATGCCGAAGACCATGAAGAAGGCAGCGGAGAGCAGCGCCACGTGGCTGCGCGCCAGCGGGCGCACCACGCTGCAGGCGGCGCGCTCTGCCAGGCAGTTCCAGCCCAGCACGGGCAGCAGCCCCAGGCCTAGGGACACGGTCCAGGTGGCGGCAAGCAGGAGGTGCACGCCCAACAGGGTCCGGCGCGAGTAATAGGTAAGCGCGTTATACAGGGACAGGTAGCGGTCCACCGTAATGGCCAGCAGGCTGCTGACAGAGGCGGCGAAGGAAGCCACGAGGAAGCCCACCGTGAGCAGACTCACAGTCTCCGAGGGCACCACGTACTGGAACACAAAGTGCAAGATGAGGCCACAGCCCGCCAGCAGGTCAGCGGTGGCCAGACTGCCCACCAGCACGAACATGGGCGTGCGCAGCGCCGGAGTGGACGCGATGAGCGCCACCACCAGCGCATTTTCTCCAGCGATCACTGTCCCCGACACGCACAGGAGCACGTCCCACGGATTCACCGCTGGCAGCAGGAGTCCCGGTGGCCCAGCCGACAGCTGCGAGGACAGCTCCAGAGACCCATTAGCTCCGCCGCCGGCTCCCAGAGCCGCCGCAGCAGGGGGTCCCCATTCGCCGGTGTCCGGCCCCCCTGCTGCTGTGGCCGCCGCCGTCGCTCCTTCGGCCGCCACTACCACCACCTGGGAGTCGTTGAGCGAGGCGGCACTCGCGTTCATTGCGGCCGGATTTGCACCCTGCATAGGGAGGGAGTGCAGGCGTCAGGTGTACCTTTCAGGCTGCCAGGAAACTTTCCCACGCATAGAGCCTCCTCTCGCATTGCTCCACTTGAGTTGCCCACCCCACCCTGGGACCCCAGAGCAAATCGGGGAATCATGGGTTAAGTGAGATCCCAAAATAAATACCTGTTGAGTAAGTGAGTGAGTGAAATACCCATGCGGACTTCTGAGTTTTTGCACAGATATACACCAGGACAACATGCACTCACATGCACACGGATCAGTTCTCCAAGGATGGCTGTATTTGCACACGCATACGAGTGCACCAGCTAGGAGTGTCATCCTAGGAGAGTGCCGCCCGGGTTGTGGCGGCGCGACCAGGACATTTCCAGGGAGCTGGGCAGTAGATACGCTGTCCGTGGTGCTGAAAGCGAAGTTTCTGCCATTGCGAAGCTTGGAGAGCCCTGGAGCCCAAAGACCCCTGCGAAGGGGGTCTGGGAGGAGAGACTAGGGTGTGTGTATGGGGGGAGTGGAGGGTCGGAGTCAAGCTTGGCTCCATTTCTCCTCTTCTGGAAAGACCCATCCCCTGGCTATCCTTCTCCCCACATCCTCAAAGTTCCCTGGGGAACTCGGCCGCTCACCTGGGGCGTCAGGACTTCTGGAAGTCGCTGGTCATGGGCGCCGAGGCGGGGCGCCGGGCTGAGCTCCCCGCGCGGACTGAGCAGTTGCCTGCAGGAGGCGGCCCGGCCGGGGAGGAGGCAAGCGCGGGGCGCCTGTCGCTGTGCCGGCGCCGCGAGTGAGAGACACAGTTGGTGGCAGAAAAGGCGGCTGCGAGCGGCGCGCGCTGGAGATTGACAGGCAGGGCGTGGTGACGTCAGGCTCCCGGCTCCCGGTGCGAACCCAGCACTCACTCTCCTCACCAACCCATCCTGCACCCTCCCCGCCGCACTCCCCTTGCCCCCTATACTATCTGAGGGTCCTAGGAGGGAGGAGAAGCCAGAGCAGCCACCTCCAGTCCAGAGCTTCCAGGAATGGGACGGGAGAGAGACAAAGAGAGGGAGAAAGGAGTGAAGAAGACCCTGAGACCAGGCGGCGAAGAGGGTGAGCTGGGAGGGGAGGGGTGAAGGATGAGTGGCACCTGCCGGGCAGCAAAGCCCAGCCTCCAAGATCACTGAGGGATCAGATAAAAAAAGAAACCCCAGAGAAGGGGGAGGTTGGGACAGGGGTGTTTGGTGGGAAAGTAGCCACCTTTAAAAAAAAAATTCCGCTCCCGAAACAGGAATTATCTGGGAAAAGAAATTCACTTTTTATTTTATTTTATTTTATTTTATTTTATTTATTTATTTATTTATTTATTTATTTATTTATTTATTGAGACAGAGTCTCACTCTGTCGCCCAGGCTGGAGTGTAGTGGCCCGATCTCAGCCCACTGCAACTTCTGCATCCCGGGTTCAAGCCATTCTCCTGCCTCAGCCTCCGGAGTAGCTGGAATTACAGGTGTGCGCCACCACGCCCAGCTAATTTTTGTAGAGATGGGGTTTCACCATGTTGGTCAGGCTGGTCTAGAACTCCTGACCTCATGTGATCCACCTGCCTTGGCCTCCCAAAGTGCTGTTATTACAGGTGTGAGCCACCGCACCGGGCCTGAAATCCAGTTTTTAAAAAGGATGTTTGTGGTATATGCTCAGTTGAGTAGAGCCAGGGAAGAAATTCTGAGTTATGGGGAACAGATAAAACATGAATAAGAAGGGGACATCTGAGGAAAACAATCTCTTCTTTCGGAGGTTGCCTGTGCAATTCCTCTCTTTGCCATTATCTTTCTTGAGCTCTACACAGCAGGTTTCACCGTGATCTTTTCTGCTCAGTGTTTCCCGATTTCGGTAGCTGATAGTACCTTTGGAACTTGCACTTTAATTAAAGACCAGGTCTGCATCTTGCTAGAGAAAAGGAAAACAGCAAAATGGGATTTACTTTCTTGGCTTCAGACTTTGCCCTGTTAATTAGTACCCTATAAAACAAATTACAGGACGAAAATAGTGATAACTCAGCTGCACCAGACTTCAGTAGGCAGGAGTTTTATTTTCAGCCCAGATAAATCATCCTTTTGTTTTAAAGGTGTTTTGTTTTGTCAGTACGATACGAGTATTAGTCTTCTTCTTCTTCTCTTTCTTCTTCCAGAATGTGCAATAGCTGTACTTTGGCAAGAGTTAAAATAGTTGATGCTATCTGAGGTTCTAAAATAGATGATTGCACATTGGCATGATGGCATTGCACAGAGGCCACAGTCATAATTTTCAGGACCACAGGGTCTGGGAAAAGTGAAAATTGGCAACATTTGTTGCTAGTGCTCCCCCTACTTCTCCCTGTGGACCCTTTTTTCCTTTCACTTTGCCTCTACCTCCAAAGAGGGGAAAAAGATACTCAGACTGTCCATGGGTTGGAGGATAAGTTTACCCTAGGTTGCTGCCTTTAAACATGACCCCCAAGTCCAGACTATTCCTGCCTCAGTGCAGCCGACCTTAATTACAAGAACAAAGGACATATGACAGTTCAATTATTTGGTGCGATAGCTGATATTGGACATAAAGAGAGTTCACACACAATTTAACTATTTGGGGAGCTTAAAAAAATCCACACACCACTATTTTCTTGAACCCAAAACTTGGCTGAAGTTCTAAATTTCTGAAAAGAGCCATTTTGTGTTTCAGTACAAGATTGTCATCTAAGAGTCAAGAATGTTATTTCAAAGCTGTCAAGTGAACTGTCAAACCACTGTAATAGCATGTTAACTGAGGATTTTCCAAAAGATCAGATAAAAGCCCAAGGGTAGGAGACTCTTCCTTAATGTCTAAGTATGTTCCATTTTCACATGCCACAGTATAGCAGAAAGTATGAGGTTAAAATTGAACCTACCACAGGATCTCTGAATATCCTTAGACTTCAACATTACCAACAATGGATTTCTCAGTGATTTCCAGAGGAAGGAAACACATGTAGAATCATGCACATAAATGCTGGTTGAGGATTTGTAGACTGACTTTGAGTGATGCCAATTTGTGGTTACCTCTCTTAGATGCTAGACTAGGTCCTGTGCGGACAGGGCATGTTCTTTCAAGCTCCTCCTTATCTCCCCCATATCCACCCATATGTTGGAAGGTAGAAGATGGGAAAGCAAAATGTGTCTGTTTCATCAGTTATGGATGGAAATTAGATGGACTTCTTTGCTTGCCTTGCCTATAGCTACTATATAAGCATCTGCCCTTCCAATGGTCTCCTGAAGTGTTCAGCCTGTGAACCACATGAAATTTTCCACACATACCCTAGTTTATGGGAGGAGATTGACACCTTGCCTGAAGCTAGATAAGATCAACCATCCTTTGCTGGGCTAGTGACCAGATCCTTTTCTGCTGAAAATTTGAACTAAGAAACATCTTAACAATGGTGAGTCAGTGTTGGGCTCTGGACATGAAAGATAGTGATAAATTAGAGCTGAATCACTTGTATGTTGGACCTTGTGTAAAGTGTTTAATTGGAGAAAGCCAACTGCATGGGAAGAAGGAAGCAGATGTGTGAAAAGGAACAGAGATGAAGGAGATCAAATGACCGAGAGGTGAAAGGAGTGACCTCAGTCCCTGAGTGTTTGGTTCCTGGCTCTGGAAGCCCAAATCCCTTGATGCTTTGAAATTACCTTTTGGGTCTCTACCACAAACCTTCCTAATCTTCAGCTACCTTAAGTGGGTTTCTATTCTGTGAATCCTTGATAGTTGACTGAAACATACAACCAAATGTATTATTCATCCACCAGCTTGTCTGGTTTTGTTTATATTTTGGGGTCTTTAGAGTTTGGCTTCTGATTGGTAGTCACAGATTAAATTCATTGTTGCCAACCCTTTGACCAACTCATTACAGGCTGAGGTGTCTTGTTTCTTTCTGTTCTGGCACTTAAGCATAAACATGAGGAAACTTTTCTTGTCTGAGGCTAAGCCCAGGAATCACAACCTTTCAGCCACAATCTTTCTTTCTCTAGCTTCCTTTGGTACCTCATTCTCATCTCAGCCTAAGCCATCAGTTCTCAATTCTGACTGCATATTAGAATTACATAGAAAGGTTTTTGAAACTACCCGTCTTTGGATCCCTCACCCAGAAATTCTGATTCATTTTGTCTGGAGTGGGTATTTTCTAAAGACTCTAAAGAAAACTCAGGGTTGAGAACACTCATCTAAACAATCCCTTTGTCAATTTAGTGTGTAGTGAAACTCCTGAAATAGTGGATATCTTTTTGGAATAGTTGCGATAAAGAAATTTCAGTGAGAATCCAGCTCTAAGTCATTCAGTGTAATTTCAGGTTTAACACATTCACTACATCTCTTCTTCGGACCTTTAATTTTCCATACACACACAGAACCTCCTTCCTCTCTCAAGATAAAGGCTGGCACTTGGTTCTCTCTTGGCCCTGATGAATTCAGTAGTCCCATTAGGGAGCACTAAACTCTGGCTCTGGTTCAAGTAGCCCCGAACCCTTTATTCTGCTGTAGGTTTCAAGATATCTCAGCATTTGCCCCCTTGCTCTGTGCTGATCTCACAGCTGCCTCCCAGGTGTGCCCTCTCCTGGCTCAAGTCCTTGCAAATCAATTCTGTTTTATAATATCAGGACTGCAGCCAGCCAAGCTGTCCAGAACCTTATAAAATGACGTTGGAAAGACCCACACTGGAAAGAAATTGTGGTCTGTCTGTCTCTCTCTTTCTCTCTGGGCATCTGCGTACTCACACACACACACACACACTCCCTATTCTTGATTCTTGGAGATAAGCAGTATAGTGTTCCACTGGGAAGTGTAAGTCTATCTGGTGGTACCCAGGTGCTTACGCTGACATCTCAGGAAGACAGCAAGTGCTTGGTGAGATGTATGAAGCTGTTTATTAAGAAAGATTGTTGCTACAAGAGGCAGAAATCACAAAGTGCCACTGAATACACTACATTGTTTGTCCAGATCCATGGTGTTGGATTGGAGTGTAATCTTTTGGGGACACATGCTGAGGAAGATGAATTATATTAAAAATATCTCCTTTATTTCTGTTTCTGCTTGCCCCCAGAGGTGCCCCTCATCCTCAGGCATCAGTGCTCTGTGATACCTACTTCTTCAGCATGTCCAGACACATGGGGGATGTTCCTACCTCATGCCAAGTGTGCAGTCCCCACTCCAAAGGGCTTCTCTCCTAGGAGGTCAGCATCAACGATGTTCCCACCAAATTTAGATAAGGAGCAGAGCACCATTATTATCATCACATGTCCACAGGTTGCGAACACTGCAGAAAAGTTGAGATTTGGGGTTTAATTCACTTAATGAACATTATTTTGCATGAGAAATAAATCATAACATTTAAAGGCATTTTTTTTCATAAAGAGTGACAATAACTTTATTGAGTTTATGAAGGAATGTATAATATTACAACTTAGAGCACCAACTTTACTGATTATGAGAATGTTAATGACAAAGTTGTTTCTATTCGTGTAATTAGTGTATTTGAAAATGAACACAGAGGCAGTCTTCCAATCTGCCATGCCCTCTGCCCTCCATTTTCTTTTCTCTCTCTCTCTCTTTGTGTTTTAATCTGTATTTCCCTGATAACATGTAATGTGGAACATCTTTTCAGATGCACATGTACCATGAGGATATCTTCTTTGGTGAGATGTCTGTTAAGGTCGCTGGCTCCCTCCGCCTTTTTTTTTTTTTTTTTTTTTTTTTTTTTTTGAGAAAGAGAGACAGTCTTACTGTGTCACCTAGGCTGGAGAGTCTCTCTCTCTCTCTCTCTTTTGTTTTTCCCAAAAAAAGAAAAGTTTGGGGGTAGATGTGAAGGTTTGTGACATGTGTAAACTCCTATCACAGGGGTTTGTTGTACAAATTATTTCATCACTGTGGTGTTAAGCACAGTACTCAACAGTTGTCTTTTCTGCTCCTCTCCTTCCTCCCACCCTGCACCCTCAAATAGACCCCACATGTTCAAAGTGCTTTGAAGTTCATTCCGTGGGTTCATACTTACTATTTCATTTTATTCTTCAAGACAATTACATGGAGTTTGAGGTTATGATCTTTGCAGGTGGGATAACTGAGGTTCAGAGAGATGAAGTTGTCCACAGGTACACAGGGCACTAGCAGGAGCCTTGAGCTTTGAACGGGTTCATTTCACCAGCGCCGTACCTACTAAAGTCTGCTGTTTGCCAGGGACCATGACAGGTCCTGGAGCTGTTGATGGAAAGAACAGGATGGTCCTCTCCCTCACCCTTCCCTGGCATGGCCATCAGGCCCCCAGGAGCAGATTTCCCTCTCTTTCTGTCCCTGTCTGGGCCAAGAGGGCAAGTGAGGCCTGATGAACCATGTAAAAGGAAGCAGCACTATCATCATCAACTCTGGCCTCCAGGACACTGGGCACGTGGTCAGGGGTTTCCCCATATGGTGGGACAGGTGCCTCCCCTTCCCACAGTTCTCATCTCCCCTCAGTTTCCCTGAAGGGCAGGTGAGCAGGGGCTTGGAGTTGAGTAATTCTAAAAAGGTTCCTCTCCATTTCTAGCATAGACTTTTCCCTACCCCACCTTACCCCAATGTTTCTGCTTTGTATGAAAAGAAAGGCCACCCTTAAACTAGATAGCTAAATTAAGCCAGTCAAGTGCTGCCCAGCACCTGTTTAATCAGACAAATCCACTGTATACAAGAGACTGGCAATCTTGTGGGGAAGCAAAACCAAACACGGATCAAAGTGTGCAACAGTGTGTAGGCAGACTCAAAAACTCAAAGAGGATTTACTGCGGATAGATGGATCCAAGATAATGGAGGTTGAATTTTTATGACTTCAGTATTACATGAGCAGCATTTGATAGACTGTTTTCTGTTTTTTAAATGTATTGCTTTGAACAATTAAAGAGAATTTTGAAAGAAAATCATTTCCCAATATTCCCACTAGCTAAACAAGATTGCTTTGCCCCCCCCACCCCAAGACTGTAAACTCTTTGAGAGGATGGATCAATTCTAATTAATCTTTCCATTAGTATTATCCGGCACAGAGTAGGTGCTAAATAAATGTCTCTTGAATGATTATTTCCAAAATTTATCCACATGCATATATATTTCATGTAGGTTTATTGCATAGTGTGCAGTGTACTATACATACAGTTTACAATTTGAATTTTCACTTAGTAATAAAAGGTATGTTGTTAATATTTTTCTTTTCTTTTTTTTCTTTTTTATAGGGATGGGGTCTCGCTGTGTTGCCCAGGCTGGACTCAAACTCCTAGCTCAAGTGTTCTTCCTGCCTCAGCCTCCTGAGTAGCTGGGATTACAAGCATGCCCCACCACACCCAGCTCTTTATTGTCCATCTTTTTCTATGTTGCATTGTAATTATGTTTTTATACTTTGCCTAGTCATTCATTCAAAAAGCATTTATTGAGTGCTAACTATATGCTATACATTGTGCTAGAAAATGACACCAAAATATTGTCTGTATTCAGAGACAAGTAAACAGATTTTATGAGGACAGTGTAATGCATGTTATAAAAGATGTGAATATAAGGGTAATTAGTGCATTCAGGAGACTTTCACCCAGCCTGGAGGAGTCAGAGAAGGCCTCTCAGGGAAGGTGAATCTTAAAAGATGAGTAACTGTTATCTAGGTAAGGAAGACACAGAAGTGTTCCTCCAGGCTGAGGGAGCTGCGTACCCAAAGACTTGCAGTCAAGGAAGCCTGGCACAGGGCACTGAGACTGTGGATAGTTAATTCTGGCTGGCCAGGAAGACAAATGGACAGGAGAAGAGATACACCAGGTAGGTGGAGACAATTCATGAAGGGCCTCTTATGGCATGGCGGGAGTTGGATTTTATCTTGAAAGTAATGGGGAATCAGTGCCAGATCTCCTTAAGCAGGAATGGTGGATAAAATCAAACTTGGGATCCTCTAACAATTTGTGAAGGCCCCACCAACAACTGTATGGAGAATGGATTAGAGAAAGGTAGGAGTGAAGTCAGGCACACCTTTTAGGAGGCTATTACAATGATCTACTAAAAAAAGGATTATGAAAGCTTAACGGAGGGTTGTAACAGAGGGGATTGGAGTAGTTCATGAATCCTTCAGATATTTTGGACTTATATTAGTTGAAGCATGTCTAGTTGCTGTGAAAGATAGTTTCAAAAATCTTGGTGGCATAAAGTACTAGGTGATTGTTTCTTACATGAAATTCAAAGCAGGCCTTTCTGCCAGGCAGGCAGCCTTTCACATTGTCAGTCCGGGGCCCCAGTTCCTTTTATCTTACAGCCCTGGGCTCCTCTATGATCTTGGAGTTTTCAGCTTTTACAACGTTAGCATTTCACCATTCTGGTGGTTGGAGCATAAGCTTGGGGAAATCCACTTGGAGTATTTTATGGGACATGCTTAGGGAGAAAAATACAGATAAAGGGAGAAAACGTATCAAGGATGTCTCCCAGTTTTCAGATATGGTCAGGAATGCAGTTGGGGAGGAGCTAAATGGTTCATGCAATTGTGGACATATGGAGTTTGAGGAAGGACAGCCAGGCAAAGGCCTCCAGTAGGACATTGAATACAGGAGTTGCTCTGAAGCTCAGCAAAGTATAGACTGAAAAAATAGAGTAGGGTATCATATAATAATAATAATAATAATAATAATAATAATAATAATAAGAAGAAGAAGAAGAAGAAGAAGAAGAAGAAGAAGAAGAAGAAGAAGAAGAAGAAGAAGGAGAATAGCTAGCATGCATTGAATGTGTAACATTTACTAGGTATGCTATGGGGTGGGTTCTATTATTATCTCCATTTTACAGGAAAGAAAACTGATGCTTAAGAGGTGGAATAACTTTGCCACATGTTTGAAAAGTGAGAAAGTCAGAATTTGAATCCCACATATCTGACTCCAGTTGAAGAGAGTTGATGAACCTAAGTGAAGAGGACCAGTGACAGTCCCTTGGGAAATACTATTTTTACAGGATGGGTAGAGGAAGAGGTAACCACAAAGGATGTTGAGAAGAGCAGTGAGAAAGGCAGGGCATATAATGGAGTCCCAGCCTCAGTGAGGGAGATGAAACTGTGGGAGATAAGAGAGTGGGCTGTGGGAATCAGAGGAAGAGTGGTTTCAGGAGAAGGAGAGTCAGAATACACCCTGGGAGGCTAAATGGTCTAAGGTCAAGAAGGAAAAACTATTCACTGAATACAGCAATGAGGATGTTGTTGGTGGCCTTGCTGAAAGCACAGGGCAGCTAGGCTTAAATGAATATGTGTCAGTGAGGGGTGAGAAAAGTCAGTGCAGGTGCCTCTAACAAGAAGGTGGGCTTAAAGTGGGAGGGAGCAATAGAACAGTACCTAGATAGAGATGTAGGTACAAGGGAGAGCTTTTCGTTGAAAATGAAGGCGACAAGAAAGGAAAAGAGACAGCCAAGAGGCTAAGGTTGATTTCTGGGAGAGGAGGTAGTTGAGGGAGTGAGATGGTGGCGAACAAAGATAGGGAAGGTCTGCAAGTCAGGTGGAGAGATTAACCTGAGAAAGCGGGCAGGGGCAGAAGGATGACAAGCACAGATGGGGCCACACATGAAAGTTAAGTAGGGGGCCAGAAAACCAAGGGATTGCCTCCTAATTCATTGCGCAATCTGGGGATGAGGACATCAGATAAATATGAGATGGTAAATGGAAGGATTATTCTGATGGCTGCACAATATTACATTGAGGATACGGGGCATCGTTTAATTTACCATTCCCCTATTGTTCAACATTTAAATTGCTTGTATTTTTGCTATTGTAGATAACCCTACCAAGATTACTTTCATGCACATAATTATTTTTATTTCGCTTGATTATCGACGTGAAAATTGTCAGCCAAAGAGCAGAAACATTTTCACGGCTCTTAAAATGCACTGCCAAATTGCTTTTCAAAATGATTATAATAATTTACAATGACAATAGCACTCTGTGAACATAACAGCTTCTCTGCAGCTTTTCCAGCACTGGATTTTATTATTTTAAAATAATCTTTCAATCTAATGGACAAAGTGGTACCTTATTAAAAATTTAAATTATATTTATTTGACTACCAATAACATTAAATATTTGTCTTTTTTGTAAGACAATTTCAATTTCCTCTTAGTTGAATGATCTATTCTTTACCCCATCTGTTAGGACCTAATGCTGTACTTGTAGAGCTGATGAAGTCCACTGTAGATAGAAATGCTTTGTACATACAATTTGAGGGATTTTTTTTTTTTCATTTTTCCTTTTCTAACTTTAGTTTTGATTGTCCTGGAAATTGCATTTTTATAAAGGTGGTTTTAAAAGATAATGTCCACTGAGCCTTCTAGCCTCAGAAAGACACATTCATGGCTTTCCAGTGGAGCTTTTCTGTCGTTTATTAGAGAAGACAGAGGATCGAGAACTTCTGAGGAGATAAAAGGTTCTGGAAGGGGGCAGGTCCAGAGGCAGGTCCAGTCTCCACCTGACTGCCCAGAGGCTGACTCTGCGGCCAAGGCCTGTACAATTTATCCAAGAAGGGTGTTAGCACATCAGGACAGCAGAGCCTTTGGGCAGCTGGGAGACCATAGCCCCCAGGTTCTGGCACTGAGTTCCCCAGGAAGGTCAGAGGCTAGAACCTCAACTGCAAGAAAAGCCAAGAGGCTCTGCGCAATTGGACAGCCCGGCCCAGCAGGAGCAAGGTGAAGAAGACCAACCCAGAACAAGTGGCATCCAGGCAGGATACAATCTACTGCGAACCGAGCAGAGAAAAGGCCCTAAACAGAAAAATGGCTACATGGGAAAAGGAATAGCACGGGGAGAGGAATGTCACAGTGACTTAATCCCTTGCCAAGGGCCAGGCACAATGCAGGGTACACTGTGTGCATGGTTTGATCCAGCCACACCCCTGTGGGACCATATTTATTATTCCATTTTTGTTATTCTCTCCTATGTATTATTGATCACACAAGAAAACACAGGCTTAAAGGGGTTAAATAACATTATTACACAGTTCATTAGAGACAGAGTCCATTTGGTTCTCAAATTCGCACTTCCTTAAAAAAAAAGGTCTCAGCTCCGGAAAGGGAACCCACGTTGTCGCTGGCTTCAGTGCAATGCAGGAGCTGGGAAAGAGCCCGCAGTGGGGAGCAGTGAGCTGATCGCAGAGCGGGCTGCAAGTTTGGTAGAGAAGGTTAGATTTGGTGCAAGAGGAAGCAGGGACCCACAGGAGAATTCTCAGCTGAGTTGATTTGAACTGATGCTTTAGGAAGACAGCAAGGGAGTGGTAAGCAGAAAGAAAGATGTTTTCCTGTGACACATTTGTGGGGACCAAGTCAATAAAGCAGGCCTACTAAATGAGAGCACACAGGAACTGAGATTTCTTAGTTGCCGCTGAGATAAGTCACCACTCTGCATGCTTATCTGAAATGTAATCCTCTGAGCTTTTGAGAAGGATTCTAAATCCTAGGAGAAGTTGCTAAGGGAATAAAGCCCTAAGTATCATAAACAGCAGAATTCATAAAATAATTTTCCCAAAATATCATGAGCTCAATTCTCCAGCCAACACTAGCAGCACTTGAAGGTTTGGCTGGAGAAGGGGAGGACACTATTAATTTGTACTCTCTTTCCCCCTCCACTTTTCCTTCCCAGGAACAGAGAGGTGAGTCCCGCCAGGAGTTCATTCTTCACACCTGCATTCTCAGGGGTTTCACCACTCCCCCATGTGTTCCTTGAGCCAGGGACCCTGCCCTCTCATAGGTCCTGAATTCCTCCCAGCTTTTTGCATGATGTGAAATGGTCTCCTTGGATCCCCGAACTGAATGATGCATCAAGCAAGTATTAGTAATTGTCTTGGATAACATGCTTATTTTATTAGGTCAAATTACAGATTTTTCTTTTGAGCTTTTTTAAAAAGGATAGATATTTATACACAGTCATAAAAAGACATTCGCAAAATGCAACAAAAAATTGCATATGGTATTGACTCAATTTTGTAAAAGAAATCATATGTACACACACACACACACACACACGCACACAGACACACACATGCTACATATTACAATGTTAACAGTGAGCCAGTGATTACCTCTGGGTGGAAGCTTCTTTTTGAGATAGGGTCTCACTGTGTCACCCAGGCTGGAGTGCAGTGGCACAATCACAGCTCACTGCAGCCTTAACCTCTCAGGCTCAAGTGATCCTCCTGCTTCATCCTCCTGAGTAGCTGGGACAACAGGCTCATGCCACCACGGCCAGCTAATTTTTGTAGTTTTTGTAGAAATGGGGTTTCACCATGCTGCCCAGGCTCCCAAGGCTATTTTTAATTCTTTGAAAAATGTGTTGCAGAAACTAATAGCTATCTTCTTATATCCACTCACTTTATCCTACAGTAATAGACCCCAAATTTAACTGACACATGGTCACTTAGAATAAATACCGTATGTCTACACCTCTCTTGCAGCTAGGTGTGGTCACGTAACTAAGTCTTGATCAGTAAGATGTACATGCACGTGTGGCATGTCACCTTCCAGAAAGTGCTCTTGAAAGAAAGGGGCATGCCCTTCCCCTTCCTGTTTCTTGCTGGCTGGAATGCCAGCATGATGGCTGGAACTGGAACAGCCATCTTAGACCCTGAAGTGGAAGCCATATGCCGAAGGTGCTGGAGAAACAAGAGAGAAGAAGCCTGTGTCCCCAGTGACGATACAGCCACCATGCCAGCCCTGGACATTCTATATACACATGAGAGAGAATTACTTTCCCTCTTCTTTCTTGTTTAAGTCACTACTATTTTGAGTTTCCTGCCACTTGACAGCTGAACCAAATCCTAGCTAATACACTTGTATATATTTAAAAACCACAAAATACAGACGGATATATTGAGAATTCAAGACCAAGTCCTGTACATGGAATGATTTTTCTGGCTACAGCATTTTTCACTGAAACCACTTGTCCCGAGTTTCACTCATCTCTGCCCTTAAATTGCATCAGATCAGCAGTGAACACCATGTTCGGTTTTTTACAGAAAGAACTCATTGTCCCATCTCTGGTTCATGGACTATCTTTATTTTAATTCAAAGGGCTTCACAACTTTCCTGGGAATAAGATATCGATTGTGGCTCCACTGTGATGATTTTGGGTTCTTTGTGTTAGGCTTCTAGATTACTGGAAACACTGTAGGTCAGCAGGCCCCAAACTTTTTGGCACAAGGGACCAGTGTCGTGGAAGACAATTTTTCCACAGACCAGAGACGGGGATAGTCGCAGGATGAAACTGTTCCACTTCAGATTATCAGGCATAAGATTCTCACAAGGAGTGCACAACCTAGATCCCTCACATACACAATTCACAATGGGGTTCGCTCCTATGAGAATCTAATGCCGCTGCTGATCTGACAGGAGGCGGAGCTCAGGCAGTAATGCTCGCTTGCCTGCCACTCACCTCCTGCTGTGTGGCCTGGTCCCTAACAGGTCATGGATCAGAACTACCCCAGGGCTTGGGAACCCCTGCTGCAAACTGAAGCAAAACCGAAGTCGCAATGGTCAAGACAGCACTTTTCCTGCCCAAATGAGCTGCTTCTGTCAACATATTGAGACTACAGCCTGTGAGGTCAAGAGGGAAGCCAGAGTAGGTGTGTGTGTGAGGCAGCTGTGTGTTACACATTATTTGTGTGGGTGTGTTATATGCTCATGTGCTGTGTGGTATTGCTGCGTGGGGAATACACATATATTCTTGAGGTGTGGGTGTTCATATGTTTTGGGGGCATATGTTTGCCAAACCTGTGTGCTAGGTAGGAGTGTATATGGAAATGTGTATCGTGCATTGTGTCACACAGATATGTGGGTGTGTGAATGCGTATTATGTAGATATGTGTTTGCAGTGTCTGTGTGTGTGAGTGCATGCTCACACATGCACGTGTGTCATATGACACTGACGTGTTAAATGACAGTGACAGGAGATACCTGTGGTAATGAGTCCTAAAGAAGGTTACAGTTGATTTAGAAGCCATGCCAGAATTAGTCATATAGGGAAACCCCCACCTCCTCCACACCTCCTCATACATTTCTAAATCTCAGGTGTCTCCATTCATTCCTAATAATAATGTAATGTTTATATTACACTTGGTTATCTAGACTGTAGGAGACTATCAGCAATTTAATTTTAACTTGGCTTCAATTCAGCTGGTACTTTTGCTGTTTCAAATGATTAGAAGTCATTTAATTTTTTTTAGCATTTTAAATTTTATTTTATTTTATTTATTTATATTTTTTTGAGACAGGGTCTCCCTCTAGTTGCCCAGGCTGGAGTGCAATGGCACAATTGTGGTTCACAGTAGCTCAAACTCTTGGGCCCAAGTGATCCTCCTGTCTCAGCCTCCTGAGTAGCTAGGACTATAGTTGTGTGCCACCATGTCCAGTTAATTTTTTTGTAGAGATGGAGTCTTGCTGTGTTGCCCGGACTGGTATTAAACTCCTAGCCTCTAGCAGTCTTCCTGTCTCAGCCTCCCAAAGCACTGAGATTATGTGGGTGTGCCACTGCACCCAGTTTTATTTTTTTTAATGAATTATTTCCAAGAATTTGCTTACAGTTTGAAGGGAAAATTATCCTGAAACATAAGGAATACTTAATAAAATAAGAGAGAGGTATCAGATAAAGAAAACAAATGTCAATGAAGCATAGTGTTGATATTTTAGCTATTCTCACATTTGGTGTGAAAAATAATGTTCAGAACCCCAGGCATCACTAGTATATCCCCACAAGGAATCCATAATCTTTTGCTTGTCGACTCACTCATTATACTGGCTGTTGCTCCTGAGCTGGTCTAGGTTAACAAGAACCATCTAAAAGGAGGGGAAGGGGAACCCCACTCCTGTGAGAATGTTTACAGATTCCATCTCTACGCACATAGAGATTTCTGACTCCTCAGGACTGTACTGCCCTCCTGAAGCCTCCCCAGCACAGAACACGAAGGTGTCGTGGCCTTGGAGGGTCCTGTGGAGGGAACGCCTATTTCTGTGCTGTGGCAGAAGAAGGCCAGGCGGCTTCCAGGTAATGCTGGTGAGCATTCACCTGGGGGTGTGCTTGCCACTTTGAGAAGCGGAGCTGGGCATGATGTAGGTGGGCAGGTAAGCCCCAAATTGGAGCCTAGCCTGGGAGGGTTCTTGGCTTCACCAGAAAAGAATTTGAGGGTGAGCTGGTGGTGTTAGACAGCAATCTTTGATAGAACCAGCACTGCTCTTTGCTCTTTGCTGAGTAGAGCTAACTCACAGGCAGTGTGCCCAGACTCTGCACTTGTGTACTTATACTCACTTTTAATAATGTGCAAAATAAGGGGCAGGTTATGCAGAACTTTTTAGAAAAGGGGTGGTAACTTTTGGGTTATTGTTATGGAAAGAGGATGTAAATTGTCATGGCACTGCTGGGAATGTCTCATGCCAGTGAGGAATGAGTGCAACTAGAGGTTGCTTTAAGCACCATCTACTGGTTGTGCCCAGTTTCATCACTTCACCGGCCTGAGACTGGAAAATCAGCCCTGTGGGTCTCCTACCTCAGGCAGGCCTTGGGAGAGTTTCCAGAGCCTGCTGTCCTGCCTGGCTGGTTTTGGCTACATCTGAGAATGTGCCCAGAATGCAAATATGGCATCATTAGCATGGTTATTATGCACATAGTCCAATGACGAATAGTTTATTGCCAATATCTTATTTATTTTTAATACTTTATTTTATTTTTAATTGACACATAACAATGATACATATTTATGGTGTACATAGTGATGTTTCTGTACTTGATGTATGATGATCAGGTCAGGGTAATTAGCATATCCATCATCTCAAACATTTATCATTTATTTGTATTGGGAACACTCAATATCCTCCTTCTAGTAATTTGAAACTATATAACATAGTATTGTTATCTATAGTTATCCCACAGTGGTATAGAACACTAGAACTTATTCCTCCCATCTAGCTGTAATTTTGGACCCATATTTTAAACTGAGGTTTAAAGTCCCTTGTCCAGGCTTACACATGGAGTAAAGGTCCATGTTGGGATTTGAACCCAGGCAGTTTTGTTTTGGAACTCTACCTTTAACTCCTGCACCTTTCTGAAAACTTGCAACGTGGACCACACAGGAGCCAGGTAAAGATGGGGTTCTATCGACCCACAAACTTGATGCCTGTTCTGAAAGGCTTAGCTCATGAGCAAGTGAGGCAACAGCCCGGCCTCTCGGAGCAATATTGCTATTTTTATTAGGAATAATCTTGCAAGGTGAAGAAAATTCTCTCTTTCTAAAAAGTGTTTCAAATGTTGACTGGTGGTGTAGAAAGGGAGAAACATGGCCTTCCATGGGGGGTTTCTCTCAGATCTCCCAGGTAATGACAGAATCCATCAGAATGTCCTGTGGGCTCCACTTTCAAAAAAACAACCAGAAACTGGCCACTTGCCACCTCCTCCATGGCAAGCCCTTGCCCACTTTCCTTCTGTTCTCAATGCTGCACATGGACAGAGCATTTCTGTGGTGGAAGTCAATTCTGTTCCTCCTCTGCTCAAAGACCTCTGAAGCTGGCATCCCGCCAGGCCCTGCAGTGGCGGTGCAGGCTCACCATGGTCTGGCCTCCCTCTCTCCTCTCTGAACACAACTGCCACTTTCCTTTCCCTCCCTCCACTCCTGGCACATGGGTCTCCTTGCTCTTCCTCCAACACAGGCGTGCACACTCCCCAGCAGGGGGCCTTTGAACTGGTCACTCCCTCAGCCTGGAATGCTGTTCCAGGAGACGTCACAATGAACTCCCTCACTTCCTCAGAGTCTTTGCTCAAAGCCACCTTCTTGACGAGGCCCTCTGTGACCACTCTATTGACAATTGCAACTCACCCTGCCCCGTGGCTCTCTGCAGTCGTCTTCCCCAATCTGCCTCTTCCCCATACTCCTTATCAGATTTAACATGCTATACATTAGTCATTTATTATATTTCTTGTTCAATGTCTCTCTCTCACACACTAGAACCTAAGCTCTTTGAGGGCAGTGTTCACTGTATTGTTTAATGATGTATCCCAACTGCCTAGAACAGGGCCAGACACACGCCAGGTGCCCAGAAAATATTTTCTGAGTCAATGAGGAGAGCGCCTGCAGCCTGCAAACCTGCTCATCTGTGGATTTGGGGCTCTGGGGAGATTTCAGGAAGCCTGTCAAGGTCCCAATGAGCTATGGTCCAGGGTTGGTGGAGGGAAGGGTCCACAAAGCTTCCTGGGCTCCAGGGGGAGCCCTGTGTGCTCTGCTGGTTTGGCTGAACCATCGCTGCATCTGTGCAAAAGTGAGTGGCTGTATTGTGGTCTCACGCTGCATCTGGTCATTTATTGAAATTAATGTACTAATAACAGGAAATTGTTGGCAAATGCCATTTTGATTTACTCATACAGACTGCCTTAGAGGAGGGAATATACATCAAGTGTTTAGCATGGTGCTTGGCACACTTGAAGTGTCTGTAAAGGTCAGTTGTGGTTACCATTATCTATCTGTCTATAAAAGGAGGGAATCCTGGCCATTGCCATGAGCTTTGCTTCCTGTTTTTCCAAAGCAGCTCCCTTTCTGCCTCCTGCCTCTGGGGCAAGGCTTGGGCTCAGCCATCAGGTGCTATCTAGGAAGTGACTTAGCTGGAATGCACTGATGTAAACCTGCCAGTCTGTGGAGGGAGACACCAGCCTGCAGCCAGGAAGCAGGACTGCCAAACATTGCCTCTGTCAGAGCTCAAAGGAAGCCTTGGGCAGATTGCCCTCTGGTTCAGGCTAGCCTCAGAGACTGAAGAGAAAGTGAGCCAATTTCTTTAGGAGCCATAGATTTTTCCACTTTAGCATACCCCTCCCTCCAGACCGTCTCTAGGTATCAGATCAAATGGCTAGGCAGCCCATCCAACTTGACCTCTTCTTTCTCCTAACTGTCTGCTGCATGCACTGGCCGAGGCCCAGCTCTGAGGTTGCAGGAGTAGCTGAGAGATCCATTTCCACAATATTTCCAGTTGATAGGGGTGTGTTTGTTTGTTTGGCTTAAAATAACACAAATTTGTCATCTTGCAGCTCTTCCACCAAAGTCCCACATGGGTCTCGCTGGGCTAAGGTCTAGGTATGGGCAGGGCTGCATTCCTTTCAGAGGCTCTAGTGGAGAATCGATTTCCTTGCCTTTTTCAGCTTCTCGAGTCTGCCTGCATTTCTTGCCTCCTGGGCCCTCTTTCCATCTTCAAGACCAGGAATTTCTCATCCTTCCAACCATTCTTCTGTGGTCATATCTCCCACTGACGATAGCCAGGAAAGGTTCTCTGCTTTCAAGGAACTGGGTAATCAGATGGGCCCCCCCAGACAATCTAGGATGCTCTCCCTATCTCAGGGAACTTAATCATATCCTCAATGTCCCTTTTGTTGTGTAAGGTAACATATTTACAAGTTGCAGGGAGTGGCACAGGCGTCTCTTTGGGGACCATTATTCTGCCTATCACAACCATCAAGATAAAATTGTCTTTTGGTCATAAAATCATTTCTATGTGTATAGAAGACCATCCACCCCAATTTCAACTCTCATCTCCAAATACTGGAACACATGCTAGCTGTTTTTGTTACTCTTTGATAGGTTTTTAAAAGATATCATTAAATGATTTTGTCCTTCTATCCTGATGCCTTGAGGATCTTCTACTAAGGGCGATATTACCTCTGTCTTTTCTTTAGTGTTGCTGGAGTTCAGGAAGGGCCTTCCTTTTTTTTTTTTTTTTTTTTTTTTTTTTTTTTTTTGAGCTTGAGTCTTGCTCTGTCACCCAGGCTGGAGTGCAGTGGTGTGATTTCGGCTCACTGCAGCCTCTGCCTCCTGGTTCAAATGATTCTCCTGCCTCAGCCCTGAGTAGCTGGGATCACAGGTGTTTGCTACCATGCCTGGCTTATTTTTGTATTTCTAGTAGAGACAGGGTTTCATCATGTTGGCCAGGCTGGTCTCAAACTCCTGACCTCAAGTGACCCACCCACCTTGGTCTCCCAAAGTGCTGGGATTACAGGCGTGAGTCACCACGCCTGGCCTGTGAAGGGCCTTCCTTAAATGCAGACGTAAAGGCTCCAGCCAAGCCTGAGTAGCCAGGAAGGGTTACATATGAATCAGGAATGAAAGGGGTCTGAGGCATGGAGTCTAGTCAGCTCCAGGACTTGTTATCTGGAATCAGTGTCTTGCAGGTGGACCACCTGGTAAAGGCAAGTCTAGATGGGGAAGAAGCAAATTCTGCCCCATTTGTCCACTGCTGGGGCGAAAAGTCATGGGGGAAGGGAGGCTGATGAGAGTTGACTGGGAAGATGAGTAATTTTTAATGGCTTCCTCCTGAGCTAGATCTGAGAAAAATTAAAAATTGTACAAGGTCTGAAGAAGAGAATGTGCCCTTCAGATGTCTAAATGGCACAGAAATATAAAATATTTTATTTGCTACTTTGGGTCAGAGCAGATGCTGGATAAAGGAGTGCAGGATGGTGGATGTGGAAGAGACAAGAAGGAAGTGCGGGATGGATGACCATCCCTGGATGGAAGTAGGAGACAAGGCAAGGCATTAATGGAGATTGAGAGGGGTTCTCAGGAAAGAGTGGAATCTACTGATAAATGGAAAGTTCCACAATGAGTCCTGGAAGCCCCATTCCTCTCCTCTTGGAACTTTAGACAAATAAATCTACTAGAATTCTGAGGAGAAATCTTTCCCCCTTTCATTTCTGAAGAAGGCCCTGACTTTCTCAAAAGGTAGTTTCAGTTGTGAGTTGCACAGTAACACACCAGCTCTCTAGGAAACTCATCATCAGAATCCCAACAACTGATGCCTGCGTTCTATGCACAACACTTCTTGCCCCTTTAACCATAGGACAACCCCTCACTAGGATGTACTTTTAATTTAATCATAACTAGGGCAAGCTGAGGTCTCATTTTGAAGCAACATTTTAGAAAGCAAGGGGAGGGACTGTGGCCATGCTCAGAAGGGCAGTTGGGAGCCTAATGGCAAGGATGATTCAACTTTCATAACCAGAACACAAGCTCCAAGAGTAGCCTAGGCTGGGATTTTGGAGTAGGCACAAACATCCCTCTGCTTCCCAGATACCAGGAGGGTTTCCTCTCCTCAGCACAGTACAGTCACTCTCTCTTACAATCATGGCCCCAACGCATCAGGAAAAGGTGAATTTGGTCATTTAGCAGGAAGCTGGGAAGGGTGTCATGTGTTTTCAAACTTTCCATCAAATATGGAAGCTACTGAGAAACTCAGCTACCCAGAATGACACACTGCCTGAGAGCACGTGATGGCCAAAGCTTTTCTGAATTGTGGGAAGTGAGCAGAGGAATTCACGCGAGTGCAGCTGTTGTAGGCGGCAGCATCTTACCACCCCCATATGACTCTCCAAGGTAGAGTTGAAGACATTCTCAAGCTGCAGAAGTTGCGCCATGTGTGGGAGGCTAAAAAACTGGGAGTTAACCTTGACTCTGCCTTCTTGTCTCGTCCCATTTTTCTTACCTCATTTTGTCTCTTCCCATCTGATTCACTCATTCATCAAATGTTGGGTGCCTCCTGTGTGCCAGGTACTACTCTAATGCTGCAGATATATCTAAAAATAGCAAAAATCCCTCCTTTGACAGGAACTTTGACTTTCACTGTTAGTGAGGTGGTGAGCCTTCAGAAAGTTTTGAAAGAGAAAGGATGGACTTATATTTTAACAAGATCACTCTGGCTTCTGTATCGAGGAGGAAAGACAAGTTAGCAGACTGTTACAATAATCTAGGCAAAAGATAAGGCCTCGAGGGCTTAGACTAAGCTGACAGCAGTGAAGGTGGGGACTCTCTCTCTCTCTCTCTCTCTCTCTCTCTCTCTCTCTCTCTGTGTGTATATATATATTTTTTTTTTCTGAGTTTTAAATTTCATTTTAGTAACACTTTTCACACTAAGGTGTCATTATTTGTAAATTTTTTAGGATATAACAAACATTTTTTTTTTCAACTTTTATGTTACATTCAGGGGGTACATGTGCAGAAGTGTTATTTGGGTACATTTCATGATGGTGGATTTGGAGTGTGAATGAGCCTGTCACCCAGGTACTGAGCATAGTACCCAATAGTTTTCCAAACTTTCCCCCTTCGTCCCTCCCTGTTTTAGTAGTTCCCAGTTTTGATTGTTGCCATCTTTACATCCATGGGTACCTGATGTTTAGTTCTCACTTATAAGCGAGGACATTTGGTATTTGGTTTTCTGTTTCTGCATTAATCTGCTTAGGATAAAGGCCTTCAGTTGCATCCATGTTGCTGCAAAGGACATGATTTTGTTCTTTTTTTATGCCTGTGTAGTATTCCACGGTGTGTGTCCCCTACATTTTCTTTATCCAATCCACCACTGATGGACACCCAGGATGATTCCATGTCTTTGCTATTGTGAATAGTGCTGAACATACAAGTGCATGTGTCTTTTGGGTAGAACAATTTGTTTTCTTTTGGATATATACCTAGTAATGATGGTTCTGTTTTAAGTTCTTTGAGAAATCTCCAACAGTTTTCCACAGTGGCTGAACTAATTTATGCTCCCACCAACAGTGTGCAAGCATTCCCTTTTCTCCACAGCCTCACCAGCATCTGTGTTTCTTTGACTTTTTAGTAATAGCCATTCTTACTGGTGTGATATGGTATCTCATTGTGGTTTTGACTTGCATTTTTCTGATGATTAGTGATGTTGAACATTTTTTCATATTTACATGTATATTTTGAAGGAAGTGCTAACAGAACTCGGTTGGGGTAAGGATGACGCCAAAGTAACTAGAAGGATTTGGTTGCACTAATTGAGATGGGGAAGACTCTGGGAGGAACTGGTTTGCAGGGGAAGATGAGTTCAGTGTTGGACATGGTAAGTTTCTTTTTTTTTTTTTTATTATACTTTAAGTTCTAGGGTACATGTGCATAACGTGCAGGTTTGTTACATATGTATATTTGTGCCATGTTGGTGTGCTGCACCCATCAACTCATCAGCACCCATCAATTCATCGTTTATATCATGTATAACTCCCCAATGCAATCCCTCCCTCCTCCCCCCTCCCCATGATAGGCCCCAGTTGTGATGTTCCCCTTCCCGAGTCCAAGTGATCTCATTGTTCAGTTCCCACCTATGAGTGAGAACATGCGGTGTTTGGTTTTCTCTTCTTGTGATAGTTTGCTAAGAATGATGGTTTCCAGCTGCATCCATGTCCCTACAAAGGATGCAAACTCATCCTTTTTTATAGCTGCATAGTATTCCATGGTGTATATGTGCCACATTTTCTTAATCCAGTCTGTCACAGATGGACATTTGGGTTGATTCCAAGTCTTTGCTATTGTGAATAGTGCCGCAATAAACATACGTGTGCATGTGTCTTTGTAGTAGAATAATTTATAATCCTTTGGGTATATACCCAGTAGTGGGATGGCTGGGTCATATGGTACATCTAGTTCTAGATCCTTGAGGAATTGCCATACTGTTTTCCATAATGGTTGAACTAGTTTACAATCCCACCAACAGTGTAAAAGTGTTCCTATTTCTCCACATCCTCTCCAACACCTGTTGTTTCCTGATTTTTTCATGATTGCCGTTCTAACTGGTGTGAGATGGTATCTCATTGTGGTTTTGATTTGCATTTCTCTGATGGCGAGTGATGATGAGCATTTTTTCATGTGTCTGTTGGCTGTATGAATGTCTTCTTTTGAGAAATGTCTGTTCATATCCTTTGCCCACTTTTTGATGGGGTTGTTTGTTTTTTTCTTGTATATTTGTTTGAGTTCTTTGTAGATTCTGGATATTAGCCCTTTGTCAGATGAGTAGATTGCAAAAATTTTCTCCCATTCTGTAGGTTGCCTGTTCACTCTGATGGTAGTTTCTTTTGCTGTGCATGGACATGGTAAGTTTCACATGCCTATTAGACACACCCAAGTAGTGCTACTGAGAAGGAGTTCGATTTACCAGGCTGGACTTCAGGGAAGAGATCTGAGCTGGAGCCACCAGCTTACAGGTGATATTTAAAGTCACGGGATTAGATGTAATTACTGGGGCAGTGAGGGATAGAGACAGAGAAGAGCAGGGGTGCAACTCCTGTGCTCTGAGCCTTTCTGTGTCAGAGAATGGAGGGATGAGAAAGAAACAGCAAGGGAGACTGAGAAGAAAGAGCCAGTGAGGTGGGAAGAAAATCAGGAGAGTATGATGTGCTTGAAGTCAAGTAAGGGAAATATTTTCAGGGGAAAATGATCAATGGCATCAAATGCTGATGACGGGTCAAGTAATGCAAAGACCAAGAACTGAGCTTCAGGAAAAAACAGTTCATTTGAGTCACTGAATGCTGTAGATTCTTTCTCCACGTTATTTGTCAAGTCAAGCCATGCTGCTCACCCCCTTGTCTTTTCTTGCCCTGCAGTTGCTGCAGCTCTTAACTGGTTCTACTTCTAGTGGCGCCCTCAGTCTAGACCTGTGTTTTTCATTACAGGAGCCATTGGTCACACATGGGTGTTGAGCAACTGAAAATGTGGCCAGTCTGAATTAAGATGCACTGTAAGTACACACTGGATTATGAAAAGTCAGCATGAAAAGATGAAAAATTTAAAAGTCTTATGAACAATATTTTATATTAATTTATGTTGAAATGAAAACAGTGGGAAATGAGAGCTAAGTAAAATATATTTTTAAGATTATTCACACATGAGCTTTTTTCTTTTTACAGTTTTTAATGTGGCTCCTAGAAAATTTGAAATGACATCCTTGACTTGCATTTGTGGCTTGTGTTATATTTCTGTTGGATAGTGCTGGGACAGACTGTGTATGACCCTGCACCCAAAGTGATCTTTTGAAAGGAGAAAATGACCGTGTCATGCTTCCCACTGCTTTTAAGATAAAATACCTCATCTTGAATGCAAGGCTCTGTGAAAACAGGGTTCTGTGTGTCCAGCCTCTCCTTGGGTCACTCTCTTCTCCATTGCCTGCGCTCAGGGCACACTGGCTACATCCCTTCTCACCCGGGTCTGCTAATGTGTACTCCACTCTGGCTGGAGCCCTCTTCTCTAGCTTCTTTGCCTTGCCAATGCCTACACATCTGTTGGGTCTCAGCTTAAGTGTCACTTTCTCAGGGCATCCTTCCTTGGTCCTCAGACTAGGTTAGGTGCTCCACTCGTAAGTCCTGAACTTTTCCTTTATAGTACTTGTTTCCCATCATTATTTGCCAAATTGATTTTGCTCTTTCTCCACTAAACTGTTTGCTCCTTGAGGGCAGGGTTGGTGCTGTCTTGCTCATTAGAATATCATCTGCATCTGATGCTGCAGACAGAAAACTGAGTCTATGATTTTACATTACTGTGCTGTTCCTTCTTGAGATTATTTCTTTTCTTTTCTTTTCTTTTCTTTTTAAGTTGTTACATCAAACCTTCTGATGTGGTGTTTTAGAAAGTGTTCTCATTTTTAAGTGGAAGACAGTTGCTTTCTGTTTTGTTTTGGCCTTGGGGTATTTTTTGCAATTTATTTTTCTTACTCTTTTAAAAACTAAGGTTAAATTTGCATAGAGACAAATGCACATGATATGGTTTGACTGTGTCCCCAACCAAATCTCATCTTGAATTATAGCTCCCCCATAATTCCCACATGTTGTGGGAGGGACCCTGTGGGAGATAATTGAATCATGGAGGTGGTTTCCCCCATACTGTTCTCATGGTAGTGAATAAGTCTCAAGAGATCTGATGGTTTTTAAGGGGAAACCCCTTTCACTTGGCTCTCATTCTCTTTTGTCTGCTGCCATGTAAGACGTGCCTTTCACCTTCCACCATGACTATGAGGCCTCCCCAGCCAGGTGAAACTGTAAGTCGGTTAAACCTCTTTTTCTTTGTAAATTACCCCGTCTTAGGTATGTCTTAACCAACAGTGTGAAAACAGACTAATACAACACAAATATTAAATATACAATTCAGTGACTTTTGGCAAATTAATATATCCATGTAATCAACATTCCAATTAAGACATTGAAGATTCCCATGACTCCCAAGAAAGTGCCCCTTTACAGTCAATCCCTGCCCTCAAATACAACCAGTTCCTAATTTCTACCATCATAGATTCCTTTTGCCTCTTCATAAGCTTCAAATTAAATAGGATCAGACAGTGTATGCTTTGTTCTGTCTGGCTTCTTTCAGTCAGCGTCGTGTCATATGGTTCCATCATTTGTTCCTTTTTATTGCTGAGTAATTGAATAGATATAATTTGTGTGTCTATTTGCTTCTTTTTTAAAAATAATTTTAACTTTTAGTTTAGATTCAGGAGGTACATGTGCAAGTTCATTACATGGGTGAATTGTGTGATGCTAAGGTTTGGGATGTGGATGACGCCATCACCCAGGCAGTGAGCACAGTCCCCAATAGGTAGTTTTTCAGCCCATGCCCCTTTCTCTCCCCTCTTCTTCTGGTAGTCTTCCGTGTCTGTTATTCCCATCTTTATGTCCGTGTGTACAGAGTGCTTAGCCCCCTCTTATAAGTGACACCATGTGGTATTTGGTTTTCTGTTCCTGCATTAATTTGCTTAGAACAATGGCCTCCTCCTTTTCTTATAATGTCCTTATTTTCCTTCTCTCTCTTTTATGATGGATTTTGTGTAATGTTGGCAATATTTATAGATGTCATCAGAGAAATAATCTGAGCCTGGAATTTTCTTATTGAAAAGGTTTGTAATTGCATATTTAATTTCTTTAATATAGGAGATATTCAGATTTCCTAATTTTTTTGTCAGTTTTGGAAAATTATCTTATATGAGGTATTTGTCCATTTAACTGAAGTTAACTGGGTTGTTACTTCTAGGCTGAAAAATCTATAATGTCTTCTTCCCTTCTCCTCATGCACTGTCACCAGTACCTCAGTTCAGATGCTCCTCATCCCTGGCTGTATTAGTCCATTCTTGCATTGCTACAAAGAACCACCTGATACTGGGTAATTTACAAAGAAAATAGGTTTAATTGGATCACAGTTCCACAGGCTATACAGGCAGCATGACTGAGGAGACCTCAGGAAACTTACAATCATGGTGGAAGGCAAAGGGGAAGCCAGCATGTCCTACATGGCTGGGGCAGTAGGAAGAGAGAGAGAAAGGGGAGGTGCTGCAGATTTTTAAGCAAGCAGCACTAAGAGGATGGTGCTAAAACAATAGAAACTGCTCCCATGACCCAATCACCTCCCACCAGGCCTCTCCTCCAACCCTGGGAATTACAATTCAACATGAGATTTGGGTAGGGACACATAGCTAAACCATATCACTTGCCTAGACTTTTATAATGATCTTGCTATAGGTTTCTCTGCCTCCATATTTTCTCAGAGGTATGTTTCTAAATTGCACATTCCATCATATAAACTATTTTCTGCTCAAAATCTTTGAATGACAGTACCTAATGTTCACTATAATCTACTCCCTCTCACCTTCCTATCCAGAGTTTCTCTGAGAAACTTTCTCTCCCATTTCTCTTTCTGTTTCCTTCTTCACCACTCCAGTAATACATACCACTTATGGTTTAACGAACCATGTCATTCATGCCTCTGAGCTTCTGCCCATGTTATTCCCTCTGCCTCAAATACATCCCCTACTTGTCAGCCTGGCAATCTTGCCTCCTCTCTGAAGCTGTCTGACTCCTTCCAGGCACATGGGAGCCTTTCTTCCTCCATGAGTCATGAACAGGCATCCACTAGCCCCGAACATGTCTGTCTCTGGACATCTCACCCCAGGGGGTCTTAGTTATTGCCCAGCACCCAGCACAGGCTGGGCACACTGTAGGCACATAACAAATGCTCCTTGAAATTGCAAACCAAAAGTAAAAGTCTAAGCCCCTCCTCCAACCATCTGAATAGACCTCTCCTCTTGGCCAAGGTTAACCTGAAAAGCTAGTTCAGGCCATGATGGGAAGGGGGAGGTTGGATATGCCTCATTATATGCTCCTTACTTTTGGACTTGAGGAAAAGCTGACCAGCATTAACATCAACACAGACCTTAAGTCTGTTAAGCAATGTTTACACTCTATTCTCTCTGAGGCCTGCTACCTGGAGGCTTCATCTGCACAATAAACACTTGGTCTCCACAGCATCTTATAACCCAGACATTCCTTTCTATTGACAATAACTCTTTCAACCAAGTGCCAGTCAGAACTCTTTTTTTTTTCTTGAGACGGAGTCTTGCTCTTGTTGCCCAAGCTGGAGTGCAGTGGCACGATCTCGGCTCATTGCCACCTCTGCCTCCCGGGTTCAAGCAATTCTCCTGCCTCAGCCTCCTGAGTAGCTGGGCTTACAGATGCATGCTACCACATGGGGCTAATTTTTGTATTTTTAGTACAGATGGGGTTTTACCATGTTGACCAGGCTGATTTCAAACTCCTGACCTCGTGATCCGCCTGCCTCGGCCTCCCAAAGTGCTGGGATTACAGGCATGAGCCACCATGCCCGGCAGAACATTTTTAAATCTACCCATGACCTGGAAGTTCCCCCACCCCCAGCTTTGGGTTGCCCCACCCTTCCAGAGTGAACCAGTGTGCATCCTACATGTATTGATCGAGGTATTATGTATCCCTAGAATGTATAAAAGCAAGCTGGACCTTGACTACCTTGGGCACATGTTGTCAGGACCTCCTGAGGCTATGTCATGGTCATATTCTTAGCCTTGGCAAAATGAACTTCTGAATTAAGTCCTGTCTCAGACACTTTGGGGTTCACAAAATGTTGTACACATCAAATTCCTAACGACAGCTGAGTGACATCATATTTTCTTCTCCTCAAGAAGACAGAGAAGGGGTAGTACAGGGAGTCTTGAGAAACCTGCAGGCCTCAGGAGAGGAGGTGAGGAAGGTGGGAAATGTCTTTCTCAGGGGTGGCTCTGCTCTGTTAACAGGAAGTCAATATTCTCACAAGAATGACAGATGTCTCTTTTCCTTGTTTCTAGACAAAGCTGAGATGTGACTTCAGCATTCCATTGTTCTCTGGTCTGCATCCTTGGCCTAAAAATTTTTCCTTGGAATTGTCTTTCTTATAGAAGGCGGAGTTCACAAGACACAACTGATCACAAAAAGCTCAGTAATAGTTCCTTTGGGGGTGGCTCCTCAGCCCTGCAGCACTGGGACAGTGGGAGTGGCAAGGCCTCTTAGACTCATGCACCTGCAGTCCTCCTCCTGCCCATGTGCTGTGAACGGGGAGGGAGCATTGTCACTGTAGGCACAGCTGAGCTGGCCAACCCACCTTCTCACTCCACCTTGCCAGAAAATGGGTCAGTAGGATAGCTTTTGTTTTTGTTCTTTAAATACTTTGTTTTTCCTCTCTAAAGCATTTTTTCTAAGATTCTGAGAAGGTGACTCTTTGACGAACATGCAGCTGTGGGGAGATAGGAAAACTCATCAGCCAACCAACCCTGGTGACCATGCTGGGGCAGAAGCCTTAGCCAGGATTCCCTCACAGATCAATTGCACTAAGGTTGGGCTGTCCTGGGGTGGGTGGCAAGGGCCAAGGTGCCTCGTGCAGGGGGAAGCAGGCATGTCATCTGGGCTCACCAAGGCGCTCTGGATCCTTCTGACTGTTCTGTAGGGAGGAAGATTTTCACCCCCAGCTCGGGTCAGGTACAGCATTACACTCCCTCTTGCCCCAGTATTTTTTTTCACAGCACTCCCAGAGTTTGCAAGATATAGTTGAAGGATTCTTTTATGTAATAATTATGTTTTCTAGTGTTTGATGCTTTGACATCTATGCCTTGCAGTTCCTGGAGGGATTGCCCCTCCCAGGGCTAGCCAATTGCTAAAGATTAAGTAAACAACTCACCTGGGAGCAGATCATTCTTATGCACAGCAACCAACCCAGAGCCCCTAAGCCCCAAGCACCTCCTTCCACAGGCCCTCACACTCTGGGCCAGTATTCCCCCGCCCTCATCAGCCGAGGGCCAGAGCCCATTGAAATTATTCCAACTAGCCAATGCTAAACCTTCCCACCCTGACTCACCTGTTCCTTCCCCAGGAAGCCACAATAAAGACTCTTGCCCATGTTTTCCCCTCCCTCTCTCCCTCTGCCTCCTGTCCTGACCTACCCTGCTGCTTTTCCTCATGGGCCTGCAGAGCATGCCCTGCCTGCCTCCTGTTTCTAGGGATCAGTGAGTACAGAAACTCCTTTCTCATGACAGTCATTTCCACTTCTGCATGTCTTGCTATACATGATTAAAAGAAAGCCTGGCTGCCTTTACAACATCGTATTCATGATTCTTTCAACCACTGGACGGTGACCTCCATGATGAAACAATGTGTCTGTTTAATCCAGTCCCTGGCCCAGCACCTGGCTTGTAGCATTTGTTGAATAAGTGATTGAATGAATAACTGAATGTTTTTACGGTCCCTTTGCAATTCTGGGAAGAGGAAGAGTTTTATAAAAATTTTTTCATCTTAGTATATTGTCCATCTTTCAACAGACTGACACTCCAGTCCTTACTGATTGAGACGAGGCCCTTTCTGAACTGCTGTCCAGGAGTGGAGGTGGTTGGCCACATACTCAGCCCAAGCCAGTTTCCCCCTTTGCTGTGGACTATGCTGGACAATATGGCAGGGTACTGGGTAGAGGTTTACTGCAAAAATAAACAAGGAGAGAGAATCACTGCTTCTATGGGGTCTGCAAGACTTTGAGGATCTGATAGTACTTAAGCGGGTCTTGAAGAAACAAAAGGACTTTAGCAGATTATAGAGCACCTTCTGCGTACCAAGCACTGCTGATATTTTATTTGTGTGACCTCCCTTGGGCTGAACTGTATCCTTGAGGTATATTTAATTTCTTCTTTACAGATGAGGAAGTTGAAGCTAACTAAGGTTAAGCTACTTGTCTAAGTTTACACCATTATGTAGCAGAAGCAAAATTTGAATCCAAGAAGACTTTAGACAAAAGCCCATGATCTCTCATTATGCCAAGCACACCATGCGTCCAATGATGATACCATGCCCACAATTACATGTGCCTGGCATGCACAGAGGTCACATACATCATCTAATCTAATCATCTTCAAAAAATGGGGTGATATTCTGACTATCTTCATTATACAAATTCCAAGAAGAGGCAGAGAGCAGTTTAATAACTTGTTCAAGTTCATGCAACTACTAAGTGGCAAAGCTAGGAATTGAATCCAGGCTGGTGTCAGAATCCAGGCTGGTGTCAGAATCCACGTACTTAACCCAGTCATTTAGTTTGTTCATATGTGCACATGTGTAGGGGTTTGGGAATGGCATGGAGGGCAGGGGGCAAGGAGGATTGGAGGCTGCATGCTGGCAGTTTTATCAATTTTTGCAAAAAATCTTTTTAGGACAAGGATTGATGGGCAAAATTCTGTGTGAGCAGAAACAATAGTAATAATCAGCAGCGATAAATACAGCTGAATACTTGTTTTCTCTAAGGCAAATCGATTAGGGTAAGGACAGTGTGTCTCCCTAACTCTGCACTCCCAAATGGACACAATGTCCCTGGTATTTCTGGGATGGAAGGGGCTATGAACTGGGACCTGAGGTAGGTGCTTCAGTGACTCCCAATCCCTGACAATGCCACAGATCCCTGGGCTCCTCTGCCTCACAGCTATGCCTGCTACCAAACTCTACAGCCAACAGCCAGCCATGAGCCTAGCAGTAAGAAAGGGGCTTGAGGCCTATGGCTGTAGGAACCTGTAGCTAGGGGCAGTGCCCTGGTTCAGCAGCCCTGGCCTCTGAAGCAGTGAAGGTGCAGAATGGCCTCCTTCTGGCCACAGCACCTGGTGACTCGTCACTCGTCAGTGCTCCATCACTGCACGTTAAAGATGAGCCCCTGTAGGAGAGATAGAACTTACATCACTCTGTGCCATGAGTGCTCTCAGAAACAGGCCCTGGGCCTCCCTAGCTTTTCTACGTCTGCTGTCAACACCGGCAGTACCCACAGGAGCCTGGGGTGGTGCTAGGCAACAAGCCATCTTGGCATCCTCCTCCAATTTGTAGATGTCTTTACTCAGATTCCTTGTCTCTAGGTTCATCCTTCCTGCAGGAGAATTGGCCAGAACAGAGTCAGAGATTCTGTAGGACTCCTGCAGGATGCTTGGGTACTTCATCCAGTAAGAGCCTCCCTGAGAACCAATCACTATCCCTTAGGTACCTTCACCTTTCAATATTTCCAGTGTTTTCTTTTTCTAACATTGAAAATGTGTGTCTTCCAGAGGCAATTCATTATGGAGAGATTTATTAGCTCATGCATGAGTTATCTGGAAGTATTCCTCTTCTTTCTCTTATGGTTACTTTTATGACCACTTTCTACTAGGAATCAGAGGTCTGGGAGTAACAGAAGGGTAACCTATGTTTTATGACTTTACTGCTGCTGGTTTTGGAGGCAATATGTTATTGATTGAGTTTAAAAAAAAAAAAAAAGGCACCTTTCTTTGGTCCGTGGTAAGGTGAACAGTTTGCAAAATTAAGAAGTAAAATATTGGCCAGGCATGGTGGTTTACCACTGTAATCCCAGCACTTTGGGAGACCGAGGTGAGCAGATCACATGAGGCCAGGAGTTCAAGACCAGCCTGGCCAACATGGCGAAACCCCGTCTCTACTAAAAATACAAAAATTAGCCAGGCATGGTGGTGCAAGCCTGTAGTCTTAGCTACTTGGGAGGCTGAGGCACAAGAACTGCTTGAACCTGAATTGCTTGAACCCTGGAGGTAGAGTTTGCAGAGAGCTGAGATCATATCACTGCACTCCAGCATGGATGACAGAGCCAGACTGTCTCAAAACAAACAAACAAACAAACAAAAGGAGTAAAATATTAAATAAATTACCACCTTTCCCACCTCCCCACCCCCTGTAACCTTCCCCTTCCCACCCGAGTCTTTTTCCTACTTATGAAGAGGAAGTGTGTGGCCACTCTCTCAGGAGGACCTGCAAAGATTGCACAGGCTGCCTTCACTTCTCCTGAGTCTGCCATACTCAGTGTCTTCTTGCCCCTCTGGCTTTAAACCTCATCTGCATGGTGCTGGTGAAACTCACAAGCAACTCTAGACTGAAGAAGGTGGCAACTGGCAAGAAAGTACTGCTCAGATTTTTTAACACCAACAGGGGCATTTCTATCAAATATCCCAGAATCTATGCATGGGTCTTGTTGGGCTGGACTCCACCCAAAACATGCCTCACAACCCTATCCCCAAAACAATATTCTTTGGTGTGCACCCCTCTTCTCTTCCTCCCTGTCCATTAAGGCGGCTCTCTCTCCTCCCAATTTATTTGCCTCTATCTATGGAAGAGCCTGTCCTCCTGAAGGAGGGTGGTCTTAGGAGTAAGAATTGAGGGGAAGAGAATCAGTATTTATGGAGACCCGTAACTGGCCAGGCAATGTGATAGGTGTCTTCTCTACTTTTTTGCGTTAAATCCTTAAAATAATCCTATAATGCATAAATCATATTTTAGAAACAAGAAAGTAAAAACTTAGAAAGATTAAGACATTTCTTTTTATACCATCACACAGCTGGCAAAATCCCCAGCCCACTTGCCCTGTTTCTCAGTCAGTTCTTTTCACTAGGGGGGAGAGTCTCCAGAGAAACAGGGGCTTGCTAATCCTCACACCTATCCATGACAATCATCCATGGCACAAGCATAGAGAGAAAGGGAAATGGAGGGGTAGCAGCCGGGTTTCAAGCCCAGGTGCTAATACTTGCAATTAGCTGGCAAACAAAACAGGACTGACCAGAAAGCCTAGAAGAAGAGCAGAGGTTTAAGACAAAAACCAGCAGCAGGTGACAGGTTTCCATTCTTTTCCACCCCCTGGATGTCCTTGGGAGAGTTTGAAAATGCAGCCTTGTGTGTCCTGAACTGGTAGATCTGGAAGCTAAGTGGCGGGTACAGTATTCCTAAAAACATGATCATTTCCTTTTCAAGGAGAGCTTTAGTCTGAAAAGGAAGAATTCACCTGCTACATTCTATGATCCAGCAGAAGTGACAGACTTGAACTGCCATCCCCTTGTTGCTATAGGAACGATTTCCTACCCATTTTCTGAAGCACACGGGCCTAGGTAAATGCTGCCATTATTCATGCATGTACTTCCACTGGTTCAATTGGAAAAAGACCGCCAGATGGTCACCTATCAAAGACAGAACCTGAAGACCTCTTTGTAATGTGAAAACTATTTGACAATCCCATCTCTAATCACGGGGGTGTTTGTAGACTGTCCTGTGGTGCACTCAAACTTTCCTGTCAGCTTGTTTCCTAGGTAAACAATGATTGGTGAAGGAGGTGCTGTGAGATTCAGTTCAAGGAATGCAACCTGGTGGATATGACTCATCCGGGAGCCAGGGGTTCAGTGCAAGCACAAAGGAGCTGAGATGAGTGGTGTGTGCACATACTCATTCAGGACACACACACACACACACACACACACACAGTTCCCACCTTAATTGCTGTTGTGCTCCACTATGTTCCCTTCCTGGAGGTCACGTCACATTTGGTCAACATAAATTTCTCAGGGTGAGCCACCGAGCCTTAGGACTCAGACAAAGTTTGCTGCCTCCCTGCATTGAGACCCATAGTCTGCACACAATGTCTATTTTGCATGTGAGTGCAGGACATTTCCATTTGTTAAAGGTAGAATTCTCCATGTGGAGGCAGCCTCAATATAAGTGGAAAGGGGACTGGATTCAAACTCAGAAGATTTGCTGTCCCCTGAGCTAGCTCTGAGACCTTGAGCAAGTCATCTGATTCAACTGGATGACATTTTGCTCATCCATGAAAACAGATGATCAAGCCTCCTTCACAGGCCGATTGGCTCAGATAAGTAAATTGATTCATGCATTCAATAGTTGTCTAGGGCTGGGGATATTTCAAAGGAAGATGAGACAATTCTAACATTCTAACATAAGGAAGTGAGAAAAATAATAAACAGAGGTAAATAATATGAAAATAAATAACAGGGGAGTGTGAAAGAGAGGATCTGACAACTGCTTTAGATTGGGGGGTCTGAGAAGGCATTTCTGATGAAATTGCACCTAAGTTGAGATCTGAATGACAGGAGCCAACCATTCACTCATGGGGGAAGAGCAATCAGCAGAAGGAATATGCAGTGAAATGACCCTGTTATGGGCATAAGCTTGGACTGTTTGAGAAAGCCAAAGAAGGGTAATACAGCTGGAGCATGGTGGGGAATGGGGAGGGGGAGGCGGAGGCCAGGCCCGCAGCACTTTGTAAACCCAGGTAGTAAATTGAGATTTTATTCGTATATATAGGAAGGCATGATAATGGTTTGAGAAAGGACAGGGCTGCATGGTTTGTTTTTAAAAGATTTCTGTGCTCACTCTAAGGAAAGTGGATTTAGAAACAAGAAAGGAGGCAATTGCACTAGTCCTGGCAGAAGACAAGGGTGGGTTGGTCTAAGGTGATAGGAGAGAGATGGAGAGAAATGGGCACTTTGGGGCACTGTGTTGTAGATTGTGTCAATGAGTTCTACTCATGGATTGATATGTGGGGAAAAAGTAATAGAGAATAGGTCAGATTTTGGGCTTGAGAAGATTGTTGAGTGAGATGAGGAAGCCTAGGGGAGGAGTGGGTTTGGAGGGATCGATAATTCTATTTATGAGGAGCTTCTGCTTTGTTTTAGATATCCAGGGAGAGACATTATCTGGGCTGTTGATTACATGGTCTAAAGCTCAGGAGGCAGGAAGGAGCTGGAGATAAAAATGAGGAGTTTGTGAGCATAGAGAAGGTGTTGGAAGCCATGGAACTAGATAAGGTCACCTAAGGAGAGAGGAGAGGTGCAAGGGCTGAGTCCTGGCTCTCTCCAATCTCTAGAGATGATGTTTGAGGACAAGGATCCAGCAGAAGAAACTGAGAAATAGCAGTCACTGCAGTCAGAGGAAAAGCAGAAGAGTGTGATGTCCCCGAAGTCCTGTCACAAAAGTGGTCAACCAAGAGGCTAAGTATAATGAGAAAAATAATGAACCTGCATTTGGCAGCATGGAGGCAGTCTCACTGGGCAGCCATGTGGAATGTGAAAGTGCTTTGGAAACCATGAAGTGTTATTGGTACTTCTCAAAAAGGGACATTTGTGCAGAAGTACCCAGGGAGAGCTTTTTCAAAATGTGCATGCCTGAACCTTAGCCCTGATCAGCTGAATCTGAATCTGAATCTTTAGGGTGCTTAGAAAGTTCTGCTGTAGCACTAGTTAAAAGCCACTGTGCTATACAGCTGTAAGTTACTGCTGCTATCACCTGCATGTCCCACTCCCAAGTACATTCTGAACTACTTTCAGCCTCTTTGCAGGTATCTTATGAACATCTCTGTAGGAGGATGGTTTATGTTCTTCTTACCAGACACATTGATAATATGTATAGACCAGTCCTAATCAGTGCCCTGACTGTAACCACTTACACAAAAGGGTTCTTTGAATTATCTAAATACCCTTGGAGCTCTGGAATTAACAACTGAAGAGTTCAAAGTAAGTGTTGCGGATAGAGGTCTTCTTTGATTTGGTTTATTTATGAAATTTCCCTGCTCAAGCATGAGTTCCAGTTGATTTAGATGAGAACATTAGAAGGTAATCCAAAATGCCCAGCAGACACATTTCAAGGCACAGCAAACAAGGCGTGTTCCAGTCCATGGCAGGCAGGCATAGTGACCCCACAGAAAATTTGTTCATCATCCCACTTCTCTTCCCCCAGCTCTGTGCCTTTCACTTTGTTATTCTTCCATTTTAGGGGCTCCGGATCCATAAGCAGATGTGGACAGGGTGGAATGGTAAAGGGAATATGTTTTAAAATATCTCAACAATGCTTAATTGATTTTATAAAATGTCACTTTAAAAGTAACTCTAATCCTTGTCTGACAATTGCTTCCGAGAAGTCTGCTGAACCTTTGGGGAAACAGTTATGAACACATCATTATGGCAATGATCACACAAATAATCAAATGGCCTTCTTCTCACACTCATACACCTGGATATGGCTCAGGAGGGCTGTCACGGGAGTCTGCTCTGCCATGATATCTTTATTAATAAGCAAGAAGCAGAGGTAAATATTGTGCTAATTAGATCTACTGTGGATACTAATCTAGAAGGCACAGTTAGCCATGGGAAGCACAGATGCTGCACTAACTCACTCTGAGCTTTTTAAATATGTGGCATGAGAACAGCAAAATGAGTTTTGATGACAGAGAATGAAAATGTGAAGGGAACAAGATTCTAGATGTTCAGATTATTGGAAAAATGATAGGAAGAAGTGAACACCGATTACTACCATTATGGCTCGGCAAGAACACTGAGATAGCATGGTTCTGCCCACAAATTGGATCTCCAGGGAAGACTGGAATATTAGTTGGAAGTTTAGTTTTTAAAGACAGAAAAGAAAAAGCCAGGGTGGTTTGAGACCAGATTTACTGAAAGGGAGTGGTTGAGGTCAGGTCTGCTGGGCCCTGCTAGAAGATGCAGCGACCAGTTGAAGAGGCTTGTTTTAGAGGGAGAAGTTAGGAGGCAACTGAGGCAAAGGTGAATTAGTGTAGGACCTCTTTCCCTCAGGGTCCTGGGGATATAAATGGTCAGTGGGAATCTTGCTGGGCAGAGATTGACATTAATATATGGGGATTGTGCACAAGAGGGGAAGGGAGGAAAGCATTTACTGCCTTGGTAGCATCAACCTCTTTTTACGTTTTCTTCCTTTTTTCCAAGCTCTCATCCCTTTAGTGGTACCCCCCTTCTTCTGTCAGTCCTGGCCTTGGCCCCAAGAATGACTGTGAAGATTTCCAGGAACCTAAAGAATTAGCTAACTATTTTTGCTCCTTGCAGCACTTCCTGGGTCCAAGGAGACAACCCAGCAACAGGCAGAGGGTTTAGGGAGAGGAGGACAGCAACTCTGACGTGGACCATTGTGTCCAACCTCTTTGGAGGTGGGGCTCGTAAGGAAGACTTGAGCCCTCCCCAGTAAAAGACCACACTCATCCACTCAATTAAATTCTATACACATTTACTGGGCAACTGCTAGTCCCAAGGCGTGTGTTAGATTCTTGGGACATAAGAAGTAGAAAGATACATCTTTCTGAAAGACATAAGAAGCAGAAAGACATAAGAAGCAGAAAGATACATGGTTTGTTGATACATCAACAAACCATGTCAATGCTGAGAGGTAAGCTCAGGCAATAGCCTGCCCATGCCCTAAGAATGGCACTGAGGAGGGGACAAACCACTCATTGTTGGGGGCAGGGGGCTGTCAGAGAAGGCTCCACAATCTTCAGAACCAAGTGGGGTGTACTAGTCTGTTCTCACACTGCTGATAAAGACATACCCGAGACTGGGTAATTTATAAAGGAAAGAGGTTTAAGTGACTCACAGTTTCACGTGGCTGGGGAGGGCTCACAATCATGGCAGAAGGTGAAAGCTATGTCTTACATGGTGGCAAGCAAGAGAGAGAATGAGAACCAAGTGAAAGGAGTTTCCCCTTATAAAACCATCAGATCCCGTAAGACCCATTCACTACCACGAGAACAGCATAGGGGAAACCACCCCCAGGATTCAACCATCTCCCACCAGGTCCCTCCCACAGCACATGGGAATCATGGGAGCCACAATTCAAGATGAGACTTGGGCGGTGACACAGCCAAACCATATCATGTGGAGTTGGGTAAAACCAAGTTTCCCAGGAGATGTGCTGGCAGAGAAAGAAAGGCTGGGAGAGATGGGAAAGGGGAGGAGAGAGGTGTTCTAGAGAGTTGGAGCAGCACGTGCAAGACACAGGCATGGCATGGCAGGGTATGCTAAGGAGGGCACAAGGTTTTCAGCGTGCTTGGAGCACCAGGGGCACCAACATCAGTAATATCTGGTTCTTTCTTTCCTGAGCACACAAGAGACTATACTTCCTACCTCCTTTGAGTAGGGTAGGGCCATGGTGAAGTTCTGGCCAGGGAAATGTGAGTGGAAATGATGTATGTCGTTTCCATGCAGAGGCAGTGGAAGCCTGTGTGTCTCCAGTCTCTCTCCTCCCCTGTCTGAAAAACAGAGGACCCAGATTGAGAGGACCGAGCCACAGGATCAAAGTGGCCTGAATGTCTGAGTCAATCAACCAAGGTTAGATTCCTGGACCCACAGCAGTCTTTGCATGAACATAAAATAAACTTCTGGTATGTTACGTCACAGAGATTTTAAGAGTTGTTTATTCCTGCGGTAGATTCAAGCCTATCCTGACTCACAGGGGAATGTGGGAAATGGTAAGGACTTGGACTGGGGAGACTGGCAGGGGCCAGATCTTGGATGAGGAGTACAGGGACATCTTCTCTCCCAGCTTAAGAGTATAGATATTCTAGGCCATAGGGAGATGGGAGATATAAAAAGTATTTTAAATACCAAGTGACATGATCAGCTTTGGCAACTATATGAAAGGGTGTGACGGCCGGCAGAGAGGCCAGGTAGGAGCAGCAGAGTGATGCTAATGGCTTGAATAAGGCCATGGCAGTGAGGATGGGAACATGCTAGTATGCTAAAACGGAAGGCCTTAGAGATTGCTTAGATGGATGGAGAGAGGAGGAATTAATTCAAATACTCTTCAGTGTTTGGCATCTGTGATTAGATGGCTAGTTTCAGGATTTGGGGTAAGGATGGGTTTGGGTGACAGATTATTTATTATTTATTTATTTTTCCATGTAGCTTAGGGTTACATCCAGTAAAAGCTTCAGTCTACAGGGTCTAGCTTCCAGGTTCTTCCTCCATGGTGTTTCCCAGCCACAGCCTGGGCCTCGAACCATATCTAGTTATTCCCAATGTATCTTTCATCGCCCTGCTGTCCCACTGATGGGAAAAGCTGTTGAGACATCAACAGCTGGGTTGTAAAATTAGGATCTCCCCAGCCTTCAAACCACACACTTAAGGCTTCTGGTGAAGTTATATCAATTGGAACACCCAGTAGTGATGATTCAGACCATGTTAGACTCCAAAGCCTTGGAAGGCACCATTCACCAAAAGGAGGTAAGCCAGGTGTGATCCCTGGCCCAGAAAAGTCACTCCAAAATTGTCTTGGTGAAAGGACTCTCCTGGCCAGTTACCTAGGACCCAATGACCATCAAACAGCAGGAGCGGTGGCTTCTCCATGTATTACTTGGCCCTTCCCACCCCATTCCCACAGGTCTTTGGAATTCTATGACTGAGTTGATAGGTCCTGGTTGTCACTTGGAACAGTCACGTGCTAAACCTAAGAGTTTGGATATTGCTACCAATAATAACAATAATGAACATTCATTGAATACTGACCCGATATATGGAGGCACTCAGCATCTGGACTCTAGTCAGCCTCTGGACTTATAGGTGGGTGGGCACATCCTACCCCTCAGGCTGTCTGTCCAGATTAGTGCAGGGTTCAAATTAGGGGTGCAAGGGAGCTATGGGGAGAACTGGCTATTTCTTTTTTCATATATATACTTTAAGTTCTAGGGTACATGTGCACAACGTGCAGGTATGTTACATATGTATACATGTGCCATGTTGCTGTGCTGCACCCATTAACTAGTCATTTACATTAAGTATTTCTCCTAATGCTATCCCTCCCCCAGGTCCCCACCCCACAACAGGCCCCGGTGTGTGATGTTCCCCTTCCTGTGTCCAAGTGTTCTCATTGTTCAATTCCCACCTATGAGTGAGAACATGCTGTGTTTGGTTTTCTGTCCTTGAGATAGTTTGCTCAGAATGATAGTTTCCGAGAACTGGCTACTTCTGATTGGGAATGAAAGTGTGGACCAAGAATCTAGTCAGAAATGGGTGTGGAGAGAGAGACAAACAGTAATGGAGAAAAGATGTAGCTTGGTGTTCACATGACTGCCACATGGCTGCCGACAGGCCATCAAGTGCATTCTACCCTCTGCTCACTGAGATGATGGCTGGATTTGCTTGTCTCCCCTGGGTTTGGCAACAGGAGCAACCTACAACTACAGGTAGCTGAGCAGGACAGAGTGGGCAGGGACAAACGGTGACCTCCAGGAGAAAAGTGAACCTGCAGTGCAGGTGACTTGTCCAGCCCAACACCCTTCTAGGGTTCTAGTCCTGTGAAAAGAAATACATGGGAAGTAGGGAGTATAATGATGACGGGGCTCTTGGAGCTGGCATTCGCATGCTCATGCTGTGTTCCTCTCGCCATCTTTGGACCTCATTGCAGCAGCTAAGAGCATATGTTGAATTCACTACTGCGTATTTTTATATGTCATGTTTGAAAATGGTCACTTAACCTCTCTGAACCTTGTGTTTCTCAACTAAAAATTGCAGATATCAACACCTAATTGCAGATAACAATATAGAATTATTGTCGTGAGAATTACATAAGATAATTAAGGTCTAGGGGAAGGTCCCCCTTCTCATCAGCAACATTATTCATGGAAAAGTGGCCTAAAAAATGTAGGATGGGGGCTGGGCATGGCAGCTCACACCTGTAATCCCAGCACTTTGGGAGGCCAAGGTGGGCGGATCACTATGTCAGGAGTATGAGACCAGCCTGGCCAACATGATGAAACCCTGTCTCTACTAAAAATACAAAAATTAGGTGAGCGTGGTGGCGTGCACGTGTAATCCCAGCTACTCAGGAGGCTGAGGCAGAAGAATCACTTGAACCCAGGAGGCGGAGGTTGCAGTGAGCTGAGATTGTGCCACTGCACTCCAGCCTGGGTGACAGAGCAAGACTCCGTCTCAAAAAAAAATAAAAATAAAAAAGATGGGAGCCCCCACCTGGGGCAGTTTTCAATAATGGAAGAAGAACTTGGAAAGCAAATGCAGGACGCAACTGGTGGCTATAGACTTGGGTTCTACTAAGGCCTTTATATCTCTAATCTCTTCCAACTATAAATCTCTAGTATCAACTTGGTCAGAATCTGCATCCAGATACATTGACTTGCCTAGGGTTTTCTTTCATTCTTGGTTGCTGTGAATAAGTTCCATCTGTGTGGTGCATTTTCTGCTTAGAAACATCTGCCCAACAAGTTTAATACAAGATAAGTATTACCTTAGGCTGCAAAACAATATCTCACTGCAGCTCCTGCAGCCACACAGGCTCTCTGAGCTCACACTGAGGGGAACATTTCGGCTCATGCTGATAGCCTCTGATGATGAGTTTGTAACGCTGAACTGGATCATCATTTCAAAGAATAGAAGTGAAGCAGAAGCCCTAAGCTAGCTGAAAATCTAGCTGATTAGCAAAGCGTCTTTTAAAGATTAAGAGCATCAGAATCTCCCAGATTGCTTATTAAAAATCAGATGTGGCCAGGTGCGGTGGCTCACGCCTGTAATACCAACACTTTGGGAGGCCGAGGAGGGTGGATCACAAGGTCAAGAGTTCAAGACTAGCCTGACCAATATGGTGAAACCCCATCTCTACTAAAAATACAAAAATTAGCTGGGTGTGGTGGCGTGCACCTGTAGTCCCAGCTACTCAGGAGGCTGAGGCAGGAGAATTTCTTGAACCCAGGAGGCAGAGGGTGCAGTGAGCTGAGATTGTGCCACTGCACTCCAGCCTGGGCGACAGAGCAAGACTCCATCTCAAAAAAAAAAAAAAAAAAAAATCAGATGTGTGGGCCTCCCTCAGACCTACTGAATCAGAATCTCTGAGCTTGGGAGTTGGTACATTCCATGCACAACAAATTCCCTAGTGAATGTGATATACGGTAGTGTGAGAACTACTATAAGAACTATAAGGACAAAAGGGAAAAAACATTTACTTAAATAGATTAAAACCAATTTGGTAGACTGAGTGGGTTAAGGTCCCCATTGTTCACCCCTTCCTGGATCCTTCTGTTTGCAGGGATCTTCTTCTCTTACTCCAGGCTCAGCCATGTGACTTGCTTTGGCCAATGGGATAAACTATACACAATCATATAGTAAACGCTATATGAACAAGGACTTCTAAAGGGCTTGTGCAGTCAGACCTCTGATCCTGCAGCTGCCATTTCCATGAGAATGCTACCTGGGCTAGCCTGCTGGAGGATGAAAGACACCTGGCACAGAGTCAAGTCCCTCAGTAGTCTCAGCTAACAGCCAGCCAACCTTCCTCTGTGTCAGCGAGCCCAGCCAACATCAGCTGAGGTGCCTAGCTGGCCTACAGCTGACTGCAGATGTAGGAACAATTCCTGCAGAATTGCTAGTTATATAAGTGTTCATTGTTGTATGCCACTGAAGTTTTGTGGGGTTTTTTTTTTTTTGGTTGTTGTTGTTTTTTAATGAAGTTTGTGTTTATTGTATGCCCCTGAAGTTTTTTTGTATTTGTTTTTGTTTTAATGCAGTTTGTGTGTGATATGGTTTGGCTGTGTCCCCACCAAGATCTCATCTTGAATTGTAGTTCCCATCATCCCCATGTGTCATGGGAGGGACGTGGTAGGAGGTAACGGAATCATGGGGGCAGTTACCCCCATGCTGCTGCTCTCATGATACTGAGTGATTTCTCAGGAGACATGATGGTTTTATAAGGGGCTTTTCCCACTTCGTTCTGCACTTCTCCTTCCTGCCCCCATGTGAAGAAGGACATGTTTGCTTCTCCTTCTACCATAATTGTAAGTTTCCTGAGCCTCCCCAGCCATGCTGAACTGTGAGTCAATTAAATCTCTTTCCTTTATAAATTACCCAGTCTCCGGTACGTCTTTATTAGCAGTGTGAGAATGGACTAACGCAGTGTGCACAGTTTTTTGTTTTGTTTTTTAAAGCAGACCACCATAGCCATTAATAATTGATACAATGGAGGCAGGAAGTAGAGTTTGGTAACTAAAAACTTTGACTCCAGGGAAAGCCTGTACGAGCTTAACTCCTCGTCCCTCTCTGTATATATTATGTGGTTATCATTAAATTATGCAACCTTTCTGTGCTCGGATCCTTATCTGTAAAATGGAGGTGATGATAGTATTAGCCCCACAAAACTGTCTTGAGGATTAAAAAGACTTAATGCATGTAAAGTTCTTAAATAGTGCATAACACATAGTGCTCAAAAATTACTAGCTATTTTTGCTGCTTTCTAAAGTGTACTATCACTCTTGGGCAGGAATTCCTGTGTCTGTTAGTGAAGCAGTAAGCATTTGTTTCCCACCAACATATGGCCTGGGGGGTGCTCACAGAGACACTTGCCCACCAGAAGGTGATCTGACCATTATTTGTTCTTTTGCACTATGATGATTTCTTCAAGGCCCATGTTTTCCTCAGCTCATGTCATGGTCTTAAGAGGATGGTCAAAGAGGTGTGTGTTTGTATAAAAATATTATGGAACATTATCTATGAGTTGTGCCCCTGTGAGTGGAATCCCTGGGACTCCAGCTTTTCTAAGTTATGACTCTGGGAAAATCACTCAACCTTTTAGAACCTTTGTTTGCTGCCCTATCAAATGAGGGCAAACCCTAGCTCAGAGGCTGGGGGAGGAGTAAACATGTTAACACTCACAAACAGCTCAGGACAGTGTGGGGCCTGCAGCAGGCGCTCAGTACACATTAGTGCCCTCTTCCTGCACCCCGGCTCCTCCCTGCTGCACCTGTAAGTGGCTCCTGCATCCACTGTGCACAAGTCCTTCTCCGTGTCAGGCCTGGTGGGGTTGTTCCCCAGCGCTGCTCCCATCTCTCTGGATGGGTTAGGAGGGGTCTTCGAGATTGTCACTGGATTGTGTGTGTTCTCCAGCTCCACTGATGAGGGTCACTCCTCTCGCCCATGAATGGGAACCAGCTCCCTTGTGTCAGCACTGCTGGGGGCTGCGTCCCTGAGCTGCCATAGCTGTGGTGGGGGCAAGGTCTTCCCTCCCTCCCATCCTTCCCAAACCGGTCACTTCGTGGTGCCAGACAGGGCTTTCAGTTTCATGTAGCATTCCCTGGGGAGCACACCCAGGTTCATGCAGTTTCTCCCTCACCATGATGGCGAATTTAGGACACTTTTGCTTGAGGCAGGGTCAAAGGTGAATGCAGAACAACACATGGGGTCACCTCAGAAACCTCCCTCCCATCTGGCAGCACTCCATGAGGGATTTGGCACCTCGGTGCAAAACTCCCACAGCTACCTCCCCAGCTCAGGGGAGCCAGCCTCCAGGAGGCTGGGAGGGGCCTCTCACCTCTCCTCCCACGGCAGCTACTGCTTTTGCAGCTTTCTGCCCACCTTCTCCAATCCCTTCTCCTGGCTGAGCAGGGACTAGGTAGGGGCCTTTAGGCTGAGCCAGATCCTAGGCCAGCTGAGAGGTGTAGATGTGGTCTGAGAGACTGCTGTCTGCAGTCTAAAGTGGACTTGGCTGAGGAGGACAAATAGAAAAGGAAGTATTTGAGGAAGAAGTCAAGTCAAAAAGTTGGCTTCACAGAAAGAAAGAAACGGGAATCAGCCTGAGCAGTCCATGCACTCCCTGAGCCTCTGCAGCCAGGGAGGCTTATTTGCTTTTTCCTTTTTCCTTTTTTTTTTTTTTTTTTTCATTTGAGACAGAGTCTCACTCTGTCACCCAGGCTGGAGTGCAGTGGTGTGACCTCGGCCCACTGCAACTTCCACCTCCCGGGTTCAAGCAATTCTGCCTCAGCCTCCCAAGTAGCTGGGACTACGGACACCTACCACCACATCCAGCTAATTTTTGTATTTTTAGTAGAGACAGGTGAAACCCTGTGAGGGGTTTTACCATGTTGACCAGGCTGCTATCGAACTCCTGACCTCAAGTGATCCACCCACCTTGGCCTCCCAAAGTGCTGGGATTACAGGTATGAGTTACTGTGCCCAGCCTGGAGGCCTGTTTTCTAAACCAGGCCTGTCAACAAACTTTTTCTATAAAGGACCAGGTAACAAATATTTTAGGCTTCACAAGCCATACAGTTGCAGCTGCTCAACTCTAACAATATAGTGCAAAAGCAACCATAGACAATACGTAAACGAATGTGATTGCATTCTAGTAAAGTTGTATTAATTAATTACAATAAAACTTTACTGAAAAACAGTCATGGACTTGTAAATATTTACGGACCTTGAAATTTAAATTTCCTATAGTTATCATATCACAAAATATTCTTGCTGTTTTTACATGTTTTAAAAAATCATTTAAAAATATAAAAGCTATTCTTAACTTACAGGCCTTATTTAAAAAGTGGCAGGCCAGATTTGGCCTACAGTCCATAGTTTGCTGACCCCTGGTCTAAAATGTCCGTGGGCCATGGACAGGGCCAGTCCCTGGGCCTCAGGGACCATACTTGTTTCCTCTCACAAGTCCCATTGGATCCTCAAGGGGAATCCCAGGCAAGTAAAGGCAGTGTTTTTCAAACTGCAGATTTCCACCTACATATATGGGTTAGAAAATCAATTTAGTGGATTGCAGCCAGCATCTTTTCAGTGAATTAAAATAAAGTGAAAAAGATTAGAGTGCATTGTTCATAGTAAGGGTATTGCTTCATTAGATTTTATTTTCTTTCTTTTTGTGTTTTTCTAGAGGCAATGGGTCTTGCTATGTTGCCCAGGCTGATCTTGAACTCACAGGCTCAAGTGATCCTCCCAGCTCAGCCTTCCAAAGTTCTGGAATTATAGGCATGAGCCACTGCACCCAGCAGTTTCATTAAATATTAATTTCATTTATATACATGTGTGATGGTTAATATTAGGTGTCAACTTGACTGGATTAAGAGATGCCTAGATGGCTGGTGAAGCATTATTTCTGGGTGAGTCTGTGAGGGTGTTACCAGAAGAGATTGACATTTGAGTCCGTGAACAGGGAGAGAATGTTCAATGGGGGTGGGCACCATCCAATCAGCTGCCAGCATGTCTAAAACAAAGCAGGTGGAAAAAGGTGGGATAGCTTTGCTTGCTGAGTTTTCTGGCTCTCTTTTTTCTGTTGAGATGCTTGCTCCTCTCCTTCTGCCCTTGGACATCCAACTCCAGATTCTTCGGCCTTTGAATTCTGGGCCTTGCAGCAGTGGCTTCTTGGGGGGTCTCAGGCCTTCGGTGGCAGACTGAAGGCTACACTGTGGACTTGTCTGGTTTTGAGGCTTTCAGACTTGGACCAAGTCACTACCATTTTCCCTCTTCCACAGCTTGCAGATGGCCTAGCATGGGATTTCACCTTGCCATCCTGTGAGTCAGTTCTCCCTCATAAACTGCCTTTTATATATACATATATCCTATTGATTCTGTCCCTCTGGAGAACTCTGACTAATACAACATGTGATTATGAATGGGTGTGTGTGTGTTTGTTTGAACAAAATCACCACATAAAATGTGTTTCTTACTGAGGGTCACCATCCAAAAGTTTAAAACACATTACATTAGAATTGGGTCTTTTGTTGTTGTCCTTGTGGTTCTGTTTTATTCCAATCTCACTTCCCAGTTCATATTTGATGCTAGATTATATTAGAGTGGACTTGCCTTCCTTACCCACAGAATAACTGATGTCAGGATGGGAAGCCGAGGACCTCCTGGCATCTTAGCTGCTTCAGATGATACACAGAGTAAATCAATAGGCTCATGTGAATCAATGGGCCTGTGACATGCAGACAAGTAGCATCGCTTGAGCGTGGCCTAACCCTTAACTGGGAGCTGGAGGTGGTAGGGAAAGAACTAAACCTGGCAGCTGGACAGGCCCTGCCCCTCCCAGAACCCTCTGAGATCTTGTTGCTGACTGTCCTATGAGTCTTGTTTCTTTTTATTTCTCATCTTGCCCCAAGTAGCAAATCACTCATCACTCCCTACAGACTCCTGACTCACTCACACCTTTGGGCCTTAGTTTGCTATTTTCTCTCTCTGCATTGCCTTCTCACCTTCCACCCTTCCCAACCTTAACTCAATCAACACTTCCTTGTTCCTAAAACTCTGTCTAGGTGTTGCGGGAAGTCAGGGACCCCAAACGGAGGGACTGGCTGGAGCCACGGCAGAGGAACATAAGTTGTGAAGATTTCATGGACATTTATCAGTTCCCAAAATTAATACTTTTATAATTTCTTATGCCTGTCTTTACTGCAATCTCTGAACGTAAATTGTGAAGATTTCACGGACATTTATCACTTACCTAATAATACTTTTATAATGTCTTATGTCTGTCTTTACTTTAATATCTTAATCCTGTTATCTTCATAAGCTGAGAATGTACATCACCTCAGAACCACTATTGTACAAATTGATTGTAAAACATGTGTGTTTGAACAATATGAAATCAGTGCACCTTGAAAAAGAACAGAATAACAGCGATTTTCAGGGAACAAGGGAAGATAACCATAAGGTCTGATTGCCTGTGGGGGTGGGCAGAATAGAACCACATTTTTCTTCTTGCAGAGAGCCTATAAACAGATGTGCAAGTAGGAGAGATATCACTGAATTATTTTCCCAACAAGGAATACCCTGGGGAAGGAATGCATTCCTAGGGGGAGGTCTATAAACAATGCTCTAGGAGTGTCTGTCTTACCCGGTTGAGATAAGGACTGAAATACACCCTGGTCTCCTGCAGTACCCTCAGGCTTATTAGGATTGGGAAATTCCGGCCTGGTAAATTTTGGTCAGACCGGTTCTCTGCTCTCAAACCCTGTTTTCTGTTAAGATGTTTATCAAGACAATACATGCACAGCAGGACATAGACCCTCATCAGTAATTCTAATTTTACCTTTGCTTTGTGATCTTTCTTGCCCTTTGAAGCATGTGATATTTGTGACCTACTCCCTGTTCATACACCCCCTCCCCCTTTAAAATCCTTAATAAAAACTTGCTGGTTTTGCAGCTCAGGGGACATCATGACCCACCAATATGTGATGTTACCCCCGGAGGCCCAGATGTAAAATTCCTCTCTCTGTACTCTTTCTCTTTATTTCTCAGACTGGCTGACACTTAGGGAAAATAGAAAGAACCTATGCTGGAATATTGGGGGCTGGTTTTCCTGGTATCTAGGTACTACCTCTATAAGGAAACCTTTATTGGTGACCTCTACCCCTCCCTAGTCTGAGTTAAGCACCTTCCTCAGGTCCATCCTGACAACCTTGGCCATCAAAACCTATCCTTGCTTTTACTACATTGCTTCCAAGTGACCTGTCTCCATATCCAGCTCTGCCATGGGGAGAAGTGACTGGTGTATATTTATCTCTGTATCCCTAGAACCTAGTGCTGTGCTGAACAGATAAGTGGATGAATGAATGAATGAGTGAATGTTGCAGTGGAGATGATACAGTTAGGATTTGGCCTTCCAATCTTGAAGATGGCCTAGAGTAGCCTTGTAACTAACCGGGCTATGCTGCTGGAGGCTCTGCATCCTAGACATGAGGACCTAGTCCTCAGTTTTGTCTGATTTCTAGAGAATTTGCTGTAGCTTCAGGTCATTGATCTTGTAGACACACATTTGAAATAAGTTGCAATTGACAGAGGGAGAGAACAGCAAGGGAGTTGAGTAGAAGCTATACTTTTCTGAATGAACATTGTTTTAGAGTTGAATTTTGAAACCAGTGAATGTTTTATATAATTTTAATTAACTAAATAAAAAAGAATTTCCCCAAAATAACAAACCTAAAAAGGAAATCTAACTGTATATCCAGTTTTTGACATGACCACACATAGAAGGCTTATTTCAAATGACTTGAAACCACAATATTTTCACTACACATCTCTTGTGGAATCTATCTTGAGAATCAAAAAGAACCACAGAGATATCAATAAATTGTACTCTGCATTCAGTGGTCTTATTGTAGGTAGTACAATATAGTGATATTGTTATTTTGAAACCAGAAAATAAGACAAAACAAATATATTTCTTCAATATTGTTAGGATGGAACCCAGATTTATAGTGTAAGGAGATAAAACATAGAGATACAAATTATAAAATCAGGAAGATTAAATAAAATCCTGTAACTCTTACTTTAAATTGAAAATATCAGTATTAACTCATGGTTTGGGTGGGTTTTTTGTTTGTTTGTTTGTTTGTTCATTTGAGACAGAGTCTCGCTCTTGTTGCCCTGGCTGGAGTGCAATGGTGCAATCTCGGCTCACTGCAGCCTCTGCCTCCCAGGTTCAAGCGATTCTCCTGCCTCACGCTCTGGAGTAGCTAAGATTACAGGCATCCACCACTGCACTCAGCTAATTTTTGTATTTTTAGTAGAGATGAGGTTTCACCATGTTGGCCAGGTTAGTCTCGAACTCATGATCTCGGGTGATCTGCCCACCTCAGCCTCTTTAAGTGCTGGGATTACAGGCATGAGCCACCATGCCTGACCTCATGATTTGTTTTTATTTTTCTAAAAAATTAATATTTTCTAGTTATGTCCACTGAAAACATTTAGAAGCAGCAATAACTTAATAACAAGAAACACCCCTAGTTCTTAGACTGTGGACTCTAAATGCCATTTTCCACTAAAAAGAACAAGGATGTCTTGATCTGGAACATCTTGTTATACCTAAAAGCAAGGAAGCTGTCAAAGATTACTATGATCATATCAAATGATAGGGTAGCCAACTTGAAGGGGTCCCATTGACCAGAGATGAGACAGCTTGAACATTTAAAAAAAATTACAAACACTGGCCAGGTGCAGTGGCTCAGGCCTATAATCCCAGCCCTTTGGAAGGCCAAAGTGGCAGGATTGCTTGAGGCCAGGAGTTTGAGGCTTCAGTGAGCTATGATCACAACACTATACTCTAGTCTGGGTGACACAGCAAGACCTTGTCTCCAAAAATAAGTAAAATAAATAACATTTACTGCAATTGATTGAAATATATTAAATATACAAAAGTCCCTGGGTTCAAAAATAATACTCCTCATCCCACTTCACTCTTCCCCCTCTGCCACGATAGGTAAAACCTCCTTGGTTGCCTTTGGTAGTTGCTAGGACACCAACTCATTATTCTGAAAATTGACTAATAAAGAAAAAGAATCAAATAATTATCCTGCCTTCCTTATACAAACTGTACCTTATAACAATCAAATAGTTGCTATTCGATTTTTTAGAGAAGCATAAGTAGTAAATGCAATCAGAATGATAAAATTGCAAAATCGCCAGTTCTCAACCCCTAAAGAAATAATGATTCAAGGCAACAGCCATCAATGACTGCTAAAGCCATTAAGTTAAAAGTTGATGAGAAATTCTACAATGCATGAATCGAGTTGATACCACCTGAACTCAAAGATCAAAGTTAAACCGACCAGGTGTTATGTGCACCCTGATGGCTACAAAAGGAAGAATACAACATCACCTATGAAGTATTATCATGGAGTATTATTCTCCCCACCAAAAACCCAAGAACCTGAATGTAATGAATTATGTAATGAGCTACCAGTTCATAGGAAATATGAAACAGAGAGGAAAACATTAAATGACACCATGAGTAATTAACTGGAAATAAAAAGTACATGGGAAATTCAACAGGTCAAATTACCTATTTTCATCTAAAATCAATGGCTCTTTTTAAAAAGAGATGGGGAACAATGATAGATGGAAAGAGATTTAAGAGACATACCAACTTCAGTAACTCTTGTTGAAAGGTAGACAGGTGTTCATTATACTATTCTCTCAACTTTTCTGTAGGTTTGAAAATTTTTCAAATTTTTTAAAATTAAAAATGTACCTGCCAAATGTAGTGTATAAATCTTGTTTAGATGCTGATTTGAACTAGCCAACTAAAAAATATATGTTAAAAATAAACAAATAAATAAATATGTGTATTTGAGACAACCAGGGAAAATGAAACATGGGCTTTATTGCGAATTATTGGGTGTGATTATTGTACCATCGTTATGTTTTTAAAAGTTGTTATTTATTAAAATGTATAGTTAAGGCTGGGGGCGGGGGCTTACCCCTGTAATCCCAGCACTTTGGGAGGCCGAGGTGATTGGATCACCTGAGGTCGGGAGTTCAAGACCAGCCTGGTCAACATGGTGAAACCCCGTCTCTACTACAAATACAAAATTAGCCGGGCATGGGGGTAGGCATCTGCAATCCCAGCTACTCGGGAGGCTGTGGCAGGAGAATCACTTGAACCCGGGAGGCAGAGGTTGCAGTGAGCCAAGATTGCACCATTGTACTCCAGCCTGGGCAACAAGAGTGAAACTCCATCTCAAAGAAAAAAAAAGTGCATATATATATATATGTGTGTGTGTGTGTGTGTGTGTGTGTGTATACATATATAGTTAAGTAGTAATAAAGGAAAAAGATATTAATATAGTGCTAAGGTCATGAGGTACAGGAGGAGGAACCTGTTGGGTGTTGTTAGAGTTAGGATTTGGGCTCAAATCCTGGTATTGCCACTTTTTAACTGGGAGAACTTGAGTGAGTTTCTTGGTCTCTCTTAGCCTCAGTTTTCATCAAATACCACCTGCCTTTTAAGACTGTGGAAATTAAATGAAATAATGTTTATGTAAGTACCTGACACATAGTTGATATGTAACTTTTTTTTTTTTAGATGGAGTCTCGCTCTGTCACCCAGGCTGGAGTGCAGTGGTGCCATCTTGGCTCACTGCAACCTCCACCTACAGGGTTCAAGAGATTCCCTTGCCTCAACCTCCGGAGTAGCTCGGATTACAGGTGTGTGCCACCACACCCAGCTAATTTTTTGTATTTTTAGTAGAGACAGGGTTTCACCAAGTTGGCCAGGATGGTATTGATCGTCTAACCTCGTGATCTGCCTGCCTGGGCCTCCCAAAGTGCTGGGATTACAGGCATGAGCCACCACACCTGGAATTTGTTTTTGTTTTTGTTTTTGTTTTAATGTAAAGGGTTATCCCTTACAGACAGATTTGCATTTAGCCAATGTCAACATCTTTCATGGCTCATGACAGATTTGCAAGCATTCAGTACAGGTTAATGACTAAGTTATTCCTTACATCACATGAGCCCAGGTCACCTGTAGTTTCCATTGGCTCTGAAAGCATTACACTACAAATCAAGGAGAGACTTAGAGGAGTAGGCAGCCTGCACTTGTCATACCAGTGAAGTGGTCACACAGTGGTCAGATTAAATGAGTTAACATATGTAAGATGTTTGGAACAGTGCCTGACTCATGGTAATACTGTGTAAGCATTATTATTATTATTATTAGAAATAATCTAGCAGAATATAAGCCAACTCCAGCTTCTGCAAACTCCTACTTTTTCTGTTTCTCTGAACTCCCTCTCAGATGCTGAGGTGACAATCTATAAATTGATATATTTTTTCTACGTTTAGAAAGGATGACTCAATCTCCTAATTCACAGATTCTGCTCTTGCCTTGGGCTTGAACCATTCTGAGTTTCCATTTTGACTGCATTATCGCTAATGGGTCTTTGACTCTCAGACAACTGCCTTGACCCATAATGATGAGGGAATCGATGGCCCATGGAGTCCTCCCTCCAGGCTCATCCTGTTACTCCAAGGGAAGTCTGGTCCTCATTGCAGCCAGTGGTAATCAGAGATAGAGACACGATTAGTCTTTTACTAATACACTGAGAAGTTCTCAGAGGAAAGCATAGGTTATCACCCTAAGAAATCTGCCAGTTTGTAGCCTTTTTGCAGGGGAGGAAATTTCTATGTTTCGAATTCTTTCCCTGACCATGAGCTACTCAGTATAAATCTCCATGTAACATATATTCAGTGTGTTGCTCTACGAATGGTCATTTTGGGCTTTGAACTTGGAGCTACTTCAGACAATGAATGTGGATTCAGAAACATGACCTGCACAAGGACTTCGTGACATTGGTGAAAGGCATCACCCTAAGACAAACGAGTCAGCATCAAGACCTATGATTCTGGGGCTACATCAGCCTGGGAGGAAAACATTTCATTATCTTCACCTCAACCTGAAATTGCACGGACCTCAGCTCCCTGGAACCCACTACTGCCTGCTATTCCTGGATTCTCCAGGCCGCATCTCACATTTTCTCAATCCCAGCCTTCCTGGCAGGGTGGTGATCAGCATTTGCCTCTTCTTTCTCTAGGTTCTCCCCACTGTGTCTCCTGCCTCAAGGTGCCTCTGATGCTCACCCAGAGCAGCGTGGTTCCAACATCTGTATAAAGCTTCACTGTCCTCCTGGGACCTGCTTCTGACGCTTTCTGGCCATCTGATGTCACATTGCTTTAAATTAGCAAGAATCCAAGTTAAATGAGGGCCAGTGTTGCTGACTGCTTACTGCTTGGAGAAAAGCATCCAGTTAAGATGGCAGGATGGCTAGATCAAGGAGCCACTGAACCAAATTTGCCAGTGTTGATTGGTGAGGCCCCAACAGGGCGTGGGCTTGAGTGGCTACGAAGAGAGGTCAGCAGAGCCTGGTGAAGGACTTTGAAAATAGCATGAAGACATCTTAATCTCACCCAAATGGAAAGTAGCAACCATCTGCTGAGAGCAGCCCACCAGAAGCTATCTAGCCTTGCTGGGGGTAAGTGACCTGGCTTAGTGCGGTTGTCTTCCCAGCACTCTTTTTCTAGGAATAAATGAATATTTTACTATCTGGCAACCTCTCACTCCATCAGCATGTTGTATGTACATCCATTTCAGAGCCTCTGCTTTGAAATTACACTATTTGAATTCAAAACCTGTTAGCATTGTAAGGTATCTCTGTCACGTGGCACCAAAATATGTTATCAGTGGCAAATCCATACAGGTCTGCAGCGACCTCAATTCTTGCCTCCTTAGAAGAAAGAATTCAACTGAGAGGCCAAAGCAGATTTTACAACAGGAGTAAAAGTTTATTATAAGCTTCAGAGCAGGAATGAAAGGCAGGAAAGTACACCTGGAAGAGGGCCAAGTGGGCAACTTGGGAGGTCAAGTGCACGATTTGACCTTCTGACTTGGGGTTTTCTACATTGTCATACTTCCCAGGTCTTGCGTTACTTCTCCCAACTCCTGAGATCTTATTGGGAAGCTGCTGATCGCCAGTTTCAGGTGTCTTCTATCTATTAGGAGCTTGCCTCTCCCTGGTGCTGGCTGCGACTAATTACTACATTAGAGAGACTGTTAGCAACAGCCTGACCGTGACCTGATGGTCGCCTGTCACTCCTGGTGTGTGTTGGAGTCCTCTCCTGCCCTGCTTACAACCGACTAGCTACCCACTGTAACAAACCTGGCTTGACACTTAATAGAAATGTCTTTGGACTTATCAGACCTCTCTCAGCCTGTTTCCTCATCTGTTGGTTGGTTGAAGTATCACAAGAATACTTTCCCTATAGTGTTGTTTGTAACATCAACTGCACCTACACACTTAGCATAGAGCCTGGCACATGGTAAGCATCCAATCAGTGTTTTATGTCATCATTATAAATCACCACTGCCATTCTCAGTGCTTTTATTATCCCAGAATTTTGTACCTGATATTAATAAAGCTTGCCATACTCACAACATGCCACAGATTACTACTTTAGGGGTGAGCTCCCAATCACATCTCTTGAATCACACATGCAAATAGGACAATCAGTCCTGTTCTCTGCATAGGGTCTCATAGATGTGTCCAAGAGCCGACATTAACTGTAAAGGTTTCCCATGTTTATTCCAGTATTTACTCACATTTCCTGAAGAACTTGGAAGGGATTCCAGTCCATGGCCCACCACAGTCTACTTCTCATCCTCCCCAATTCCCTCTCTGCCTCAGCTTCTCTGAGGCTCCTTCCATGCAACCCGTCACCCTAGCGCTCTGCCATACCTGGCCTGCTTATTTTTCTTCCTTTTTTCTTCCCTCCTGCCCCTGCCTCTTTTTAACCTCTGCAGCCTCTCCCATCCAGCCTGTCTCTTTCCACCATTTTCTCCCTCATTAAAATGTATAGCAGGGCTGGGTGGCCAAGAGGCAAGTCTTTTTAGGCAGCAGTCCGGGGGTTTCCACAATGAATTAAAGTAATAGAAATAATGTCACTAAAAATGTATATAGCGCCTTAACATATATTATCACATTTAGTTTTTAAATTTAATGCTGAGGGGATAACATAACATTCTCTTTGGAGGGCAGGGAAGGTAGAAAAGAATACAAAATCAGAAATACCAACAGGTTACTAAATCTTGGCTCCAAGAAATATACAGCAAGCATTTCCCGGGTGTTCTTCCGCCCCTCAGGCCTTTGCCAAAGCTCCGTGCCCCTCCCTCTTAGATCAAAACCTGACTCCCAGCTTTCCTTCCTAACCTTTGGGTACTACTGTGGTATTCTCATGGGGGGGGGGGGTGGGCAGGATGGAACTGCGAGTCCTGCGAAGGGCCTCATTTGAACCCAAGCAGAGTCACCACACATGACCTTCCGAAGGCTTGTCATCCCTACAGTCTTCGGGGGACCTCCTCTGGGGATCTCCACACCACTCCTACAGCCTGATTGTCCTGTTTGCATGTGTGATTCAAGAGCTGTGATTGGGAGCTCACTTCTAAAGTAGCAGTCTGTGGCATGTAGTGAGTAATAGTCATTTATTTCCATAGGTGTTACTATAGAAATAACACCTACAGAATTAATTATAAAGTTTCCTTTATAGAGATTCCATATGTATACTTTAGTTTTTAGAGTAGTTTTAGGTTCACAGAAAAATTGATTAGAAAGTACAGATTCTCCACATTCCCCTCTCCACCCCATACACAACCTCCTGCACGATGAGCATCCCCAGCAGAGGGGTCCATTTGTTATAACTGATTAATCTACATTGACACATCATTATCACCCAAAGTCCAGAGTTTACTTTAGGGTTCATTCTTGGTGCTGTACATTCTGTGTTTGGACAAATGTATAGTGTATGGGTTTGGACAAATGGTTCACCCCTGTAGTATCATACAGAATAGTTTCATCCCTGAAAATCCTCTGTACAGTCTATTCATCCCTCTCTAACCCTGATTTCTTTACTGTCTCCATAGTTCTGCCTTTTCCAGAATGTTAAATAGTTGGAATCATACAGCATGTAGCCTTTTCAGATTGGCTTACTTCACTTAGTAATATGCATTTGAAGTTCCTTCATGTCTTTTCATGGCTTGATAGTGCATTTCCTTTTAACACTGAACAATATTCCATGGTCTGGATATACCATAGTTCATCCATTCACCAAGTGCAGGAAGTCTTGGTTGCTTTCAAGTGTTAGCAATTATGAATGAAGCTGCTGTAAACATCTGTCTGCAAGTTTCTGTGTGGCCATAAGTTTTCAACCTCTCTGAGTAAACACCAGCAGCATGATTGCTGAATCATGTGGTCAAAGTAAGTTTAGTTTCATACATGTTTTTAATACACATTGTCTAGTTTTATCTTGAAAGATCTAGTGTCACTTGGATGACTCTCCTATTATGCGGTTTAGCAACTGAGACTCCAAGGGGTGAAGGGATTTACCCAGGGTCACCAGACTGAGACGTAAATCTGCTGACTTGGAATAAGAGAGTTCCTCCTTTGCCACCTCCGAATTTCAGCCCCTGGTGTCTCAACCCCTTGCCAGGCAGCCCTCTAAGCTGGCTCCCTCCCCACCGCTCTTCTCTCAGGTTGTGGTTGACCAGGATGCCTAGAAGGGGGGTTCAGCAAACCCCACTGCCTCTCAGGGACTTTACTCAAAGCATCTCCTGCCCATTGCTCACTGCTCCCTCCCCCTGCATCTGGACTTTGCAGGGACAAGAGATAGTCTTTCTTCTTCAAGGCTCAGGGGTCTGCCTGGGGCTTCACACACACAGATCCGAATTGGCTCAGACTACAGTTATCACCTAGATAGAAAACGCTTGTCCATCTTCACAGTGCCCTACAGCTGGCACTGTTTTGTGGATGCCCATGGTGATCCACAGATCACCTGTTTCATGCCAGGAAGAAGACTGAGTAGGGAGAGAGTTGCAGTTTATCACCATCCTGTTGCAAATCTGTGCAACAGAAGGGAGGCTGGAGTCTCGTTTCCTTTCTGAAGGACAAGCGACCTACAACACTAGGCAATCAGTTGTCTTGTGGGTGTCTTCCTTTTTTTAAACTTTCTTTCAAGCTCTGTTCCTTTAGCAATTACTTGTTTAAAACCGTTTCTTCAGAATTGCCTGTTTATACTCCCCTAAATGTAGTACTTTGTGTTTCCTGCACAGTATGTCTTCTCCTGGGGACACAGAGAACCTATGCTAATAAGGGCCATGCACATTTTGTTGTTGTTTAAAATTTTTTGTGAGAGGGCAAAGCACTCAGAACCTGGGCATTTTCTTTTTGGTAAGAGAGATGAGCAATCGCAAGTGGTGTGATTAGGACTGTCTCTTCACAATTATGATTGAGATCAATTTATCTAGTCTGAGTAGCTCTAGGAAAACAGGAGGGTGGAGCTGCAGGAGGACAGAGCCATTCATCTTATTGCCACATCTTGATTTCTTCTTATTCCACGCAATAAGGAGACAGATGAAAAAGGAGGCAACAAAATGGCTTTTAAACGTTAACTAAGCATCAGGTGCACCCTGATTCCATGGGGATAGAAGCTTCTGCATTTGGGACCCTCCCACCCCCAGACCTTGCCCTGTTCCACTCAGCTGATGACTCTTCCATTTGGCTGTTCCTGAGTTGTATCCTTTATAATAAACCATAGTCATAAGTATTTTTTTTAAAAAACAAAATTAACCAAGTATCAGAATATACGTTGATCACTAAAGTGAGGATGGTAAACGTTTGCAGTGTTCTTTTTGAGAAGCCATTCCAGTGATTCAGAACTCTTAAAAATCTGATGAGTAAAACAGAAAGGGCAGACAAAGACAATGACTGTCCAGTTGTTGACAACCCTATCAGTCATCATGTCAATGCATCCTTCCAGCATGTGAATGTGGTGCCGGGCCTGCACCTCGGAACAGTGAACATCGCATTTCGGACAACATGGATTCCTCAGGGCCGGTGATGTGGGTGTTTGACTTCTGTGTTTCTGTACTAGGGAGAGCAGGAGAATTACTGGTCGATAACTTCAACGAAGGAACCAGGCACTGTACACTGTGGACTCCAGGGGCAAAGAAAGGGCTGAGTGGCGGGAGAGATGGGGAGTGGGTCTGGTAAAGCTTCATGGTGGAAGGTACTTTTCTGTAGGGCTTTCGCAGAGAGAGGAAGCATAGAGAAGAGGAGGGCTTCCTGGTGTGTGCTGGGCTGAGGGGGTGTGAGATGGGATGCAGGGCGAGAGGACTGCAGAGCTTGCTGGGCTGAAGAGTGATCCTGGGTGATGATGATCTTGGAGAAACAAGGTGTGTGACATGGAGTCAGATGGCAAGGGGACAATGAGAACACTGTCATTCATACTAGGTGAGTGACGATTTTCATTTCTGGCCCTAACCTGTACAGCTTGAAAAATGTTTTGCAAATGGTGAAGGGAGATCTTAGTACTAATGCTGTTGCCCTTGGCCGAGGTTTTTTTGTTTTGTTTTTATGGTAGAGATGGGGGTCTTACTTTTTTGCTCAAGTTGGTCTCAAACTCCTGGCCTCAAGCGATCCTTCCACCTTTGCCTCCTGAGCACTGAGATTATGGGCATAAGCCACCATGTCCAGCCCTATTAGCCAAGGTTGTTGGTTTTTTTTTTCTGGAAGAAGCATAAGGGGGTTTCTGCTTTTCTTTAGTTCCTTTCTCTCGTTTAGTAAGAAAAACATGTTATAATCAACTGTGGCCAGAAATGGAACTCACTAAACTGAGAATGTTTACTCTCCATCTCCAGGAAGTTTAAAAATGTTTTCAAAACCTTTAAAAATATAAGAATAATTATATTAGAGAGGCTTTCAGGATACTCATATTAAGGTATGTACATTTCAACAAATATTTATACATCTGTATCATGTATGAGGTACACAGCTAGGTGCTGGGAATAAGGTGCACATCAGGGATGAGAGCAGGAGTCAGGGCACACGGCACCCCAGAGGGACAGCAGGAGTCAGGGCACACGGCACCCCAGAGGAACAGCAGGAGTCAGGGCACACGGCATCCCCGGTGGGACAGCAGGAGTCAGGGCACACGGCACCCCCAGAGGGACAGCAGGAGTCAGGGCACACGGCACCCCCAGAGGGACAGCAGGAGTCAGGGCACACGGCACCCCCGGTGGGACAGCAGGAGTCAGGCACACGGCATCCCAGAGGGACAGCAGGAGTCAGGGTACACAGCTACCCGCAGTGGGAGAGGACCACGCTACAGGGTGTGCACACAGAGACACAGGCACCCTTGCCCGTAGTGGAGCCCCGCTGAGCCACTCCCTCTTCCAGCTTTTCCCTGAAGCCTATAAACACTCCAGGTAGACACCATTGACTCTTTACCTCTTAGCATCTGCAAAATGAAGATAAGAATAATAATACCTACCTCACAATGTGGTGAGAATTAAATACAGTCATGCTCCATACAATGACTTCATGATCAACAATGGACACATATAATGTCCGTTGTTGACCATATATAATGGTGATTCTATAATATTATAATGGAGCTGAAAAATTCCTATTGCTAGCGAAGTCATACCTTTTCTAGGTTTAGATACACACATACTTGTGTGTAACACATTGTCTACAGCATTCATACAGTCACATGCTGTAGAGAGCTGTAGCCTAGGAGTCATAGGCTGTACCATTACAGCCTGGGTGTATGTAGGCTACACCATCTAGGTTTGTGTAAGTTCACTCCATCTGCACAAGGACAAAATTGCCTACCGACTCGCTTCTCAGAACCTAACCCCATCATTAAGCGACGCGTGACTGTAATTTAATACAGCCAAAGTAGTTAGAACAGTCCCTGGCACATAGTAAGCACCAGTTAAGTGTGAGCGCTTATTATCAATTCAGTCTTAGGAGGGGATGGGAGGCAAATGCATCTACTTAGGCCACCAATCTTGAATCAGAAACTAGCATAGACATTAGCATAGAAAATTAGCATATAAAAGCACATTTAAATTTTTTTAGCAAACAGGTTACCAAATTATAATTACATTCTATCCCCATTTTGGGGAAAAATGTGTCTTAATACATAAAGATTAATGGATATTATGGGCTGGATTGTGTTTCTTCCCATGTCCTCAAAAAATGTGTTGAAGTGCCAACCTTCATGTTCGGGGGTAGAGTCTTGAAGGAATTAATTAGGGTTAAGTGAGGCATTTTGGGTGGCTCCCAATTCGATCCAATGGATACCTTTATAAGAAGGGGAAATTTAAACAGACAATATGTGTGCACAGAAGAAAGACCTCATGAGGACACAGCATGGTATAGCCATGAGCAAGCCAAAAAGAGAGGCCTCAGGAGAAACCAAGCCTCCCGACACCTTGATTTTGGACTTCTGCCTCCAGAACCATGAGAAAATCAGTTTCATAGTTTTAAGCCACTCAATCTGTGTACTTTGTTATTCTCAGGGTAGTGGATTTGCAGCAGAGTTCAATTCAATTTACTTCCCAATTACACAAAAAAACCCCACTAGTTCTTATATAAGTTCTCACAAAGAATTACAAGACAAAGGAATACCCTCAGGCTGAACTCCTCAAAAGTTTAGATTTCAAATCTGTTTGCTGCCGTTATTTCTCCTGGCTTTGTGTTTCTCTGGCTTGGAGGCCTGGTTGAGTGAGTGACTGGCCTGGGGCCAACCCACCATGGTCCTTATTCAAACACTATCACAGGTGTCCTCACCATAGGGTTTTCCTAGAAACTGAGCAGAGCTTCTGAAAACTATTCCATTCTAAAGAAAGGATGGTCCATTTTTACCTAGTGAATATTTGAGTCTTTGTTACATCCAAAATGTTAACTTTGGCTGGGCACCATGGCTTACACCTGTAATCCCAGCGCTCTGGGAGGCTCAGGCGGGCAGATGGCTTGAGTCCAGGAGTGCAAGACCAGCCTGGCCAACATGGAACCCTGTCTCTACAAAAAAAAAATGTTTTCATTAGCCAGGTGTGGTGGCCCACACCTGTAGTCCCAGGTACTCAGGATGCTGAGGTGGGAGGATCAGTTGAGCCTGAGAGTTTGAGAGAGCCATAATTGTGCCACTGCACTCCAGCCTGGACAACAGAGTGAGACACTGTCTCAAAATAAATAAATAAATAAATAAATAAATAAATAAATAAATAAAATGTTAACTCTTCTTGTGGGAATTCTTCAGGGCCCTATCAGAAATCCTCCAGAGCCCCGAATTTCCTGGTTCAGGTCCCTGGCATGGATCAGCGCCCTCATCCATATGAACAACCTGCCTCTGTCACTCAGAATGAAAGGGAGTGAGACCAAATACCCTCTTTTCATGAAGGTCTTAACAGCTTTTGTCTTTTTCTTGCACAAAACAGCTTTGATCCCTTACCTGAGGCAGCTGGACTTCAGCCAGATGAAGGGAGTGGTGGAAGGAGACGGGGCAGTCAGATCACGGAGGGCACCAGCAGCCTCCACCCACATTTCATTCCATCCCCAGAGTAAAGCCAAATAGATGAAAGCAAATCTGTGTGGAGGAAGAAAACAAGGGCCCAGTTTCCCTTAAGAGTCCAGCCTCAGCCACTGCATGAACCCCTCACTGCCCCACCAAGGCAGGAGTGGGTGGCACCGAGGAGAGGTGTGTTGGCAGTAGATACCCCCACACAGACACTCTAATTAGCCGCTGCTCGAGCTGAGGGCTTCCCGATCTCATCAGCAGTAGGAGAAGCAGGAGAACCTTTCCACCAGGCAGATGCATGGAGCTTTGGGAAACTGTTAGTTCCTAGAGAGCCATTTCTGAGGAGCGGCATTAGAGGGGAAGGCTGGGAGGGCCTGATCTGCTCTGCTGACCTGGCAAGAATAGGGTCAGAGCGGTGATTGGAAAGGCTGCTCTGTGACCTCCGAAGACTGCTGCCTGAGCCAGAGAGAGCCAGCCATGTCCAACATCACTGTGGCTGAAGGCTGAGGAATGGTGCCCAATATCCCCTTCTATTTCTGTTCAGAGCCCAGCAGTGAATGCTCCTCCAGGGAGAGAGTAGCATCTACTGAGAAGTACCTTGCATCAGCCGCAGCTCTGAGTTTCCACATACGTGATCTCCTTTATCACCGCATGCTGGAGCTAACATCCTGAGCTAGTAAACTAAGGTTTTGTGACTTGAACAAATGGCAACTTGGTTTCCTCATCTATAAAACACAGATAAGAATGTGCATACCTCATCATTTTGTCAGGAGCAGGATAATAAGCATTCAATAAGTGAACCATGATTAAAAATGAGGCAGAGCTATAGTACCAATATGGAAATAGCAATAAGCTATCTTCAGAAAAGAAAAAAGAAAAAAAGAGGGATGGGGATGGTGGCAGAAGACAGTAAACCCAGTACAAGCACACCTTAGAGACATTGCGGGTTCAATTCCAGATCACTACAATAAAGCGAATATCACAATAATATGAATCACATAGGGCCGGGCGTGGTGGCTCACGCCTGTAATCCCAGCACTTTGGGACGCTGAGGTGGGCAGATCCCTGAGGTCAGGAGTTTGAGACCAGCCTGACTAACATGGTGAAATCCAGTCTCTACTAAAAATACAAAATATTAACTGGGCGTGGTGGCGTGTGCCTGTAATTCCAGCTACTATGGAGGCTGAGGCAGGAGAATTGCTTGAACCCGGGAGGTGGAGGTTGCAGTGAACTGAAATTGTGCCATTGCACTCCAGGCTGGGCAACAAGAGTGAAACTCTGTCTCAAAAAATAAATAAGATAAAATAAAATAAAATAAAATGCTTTATCGTCAAAAAATGCTAAGGATTATCAGAGCTATCAGCAAGTTGTAACCCTTTTGCTGGTGGAGGGTCTTGCCTTGATGCTCATGACTGCTGATGGATCAAGGCGGTGGCTGCTGAAGCTTAGGGTGATTGTGGCAATTTCTTAAAATAAGACAATATTACAAAAGAATGTATTTCTCATAAAAGAAAAATAAGACAACAATAAGCCTAGGCAACATGGAGAAGCTCTGTCTCTATCAAAAAAAAAAATTTGCCTGGCCTTGTGGCATATGCCTGTAGTCCCAGCTACTCAGGAGGTTGAGGTGGGAGGATGGCTTGAGCCCAGGAGGTCAAGGTTGTAGTGAGCTGTGATCACACCACTACACTCCAGCCTGGGTGACAGAGGAAGAAGAAGAAGAAGAAGAAGAAGAAGAAGAAGAAGAAGAAGAAGAAGAAGGAGAAGGAGAAGGAGAAGGAGAAGGAGAAGGAGAAGGAGAAGGAGAAGGAGAAGGAGAAGGAGAAGGAGAAGGAGAAGGAGAAGGAGAAGGAGAAGGAGAAGGAGAAGGAGAAGGAGAAGGAAGGAGAAGGAGGGAAGGGAAGAAGAAGAGGAAGGAGGAGGAGGAGGAGAGGAAGAGGAAGAAGGAAACAGCAATAAGGTTTGCTGCATCAAATGACTCTCCTTTTATGAAAGATTTCTCTGTAGCATGTGATGCTGTTTGATAACATTTTACCCACAGTACAACTTCTTTCAAAACTGGAGTCAGACCTCTCAAATCCTGCTGCTGCTTTACCAAGTTTATGGAATATTCTAAATCTTTTGTTGTCGTTTCAACAGCGTTCACAGCATCTTCACCAGGTGTAGAGGCCATCTCAAGAACACTCTCTTTGCTTATCCATGAGAAGCAACTCCTCATCTGTTCAAGTTTGATCACAAGATTACAGAAATTCAGTTACATCTTCAGGCCCCACTTTGAATTTAGCTCTCTTGCTATTTCTACCATATCTGCAGTGACTTCCTCCAGTGAAGCCTTAAAGCCCCCAAAGTCATCCATGAGTGTTGGAATCAACTTTTTTCCAAACTTCAGTTATGTTGATATGCTGATTTCCTCCCATGAGTCATGAATGTTCTTAATGGTATCTAGAATGATGAGTGCTTTCCAGAAGATATTTAATTTACTTTGTCCAGATCTATCTGAGAAATCACTATCTATGGCAGCTATAGACCTATGAAATATATATCTTAGATAGTAAGTCTTAAAAGTAGAAATTACTTCCTGATCCGCAGGCTGCTGTGTTAGCAGGCATGAAAACAACATTCATCATCGTCTTCTTTTTATTTTTAAGGGACGACATCTCACTCTGTCACCCAGGCTGGAGTGCGGTGGCATTATTATAGCTCACTGTATCCTTGAACTAACTCCTAGGCTGAAGTGATCCTCTTGCTTCAGCCTCTCCAGAAATTATGCCTACAGGCACGTGCCACCATGCCCAGCTAAGTTTTAAATTTTTCATAGAGATGTGGTCTCACTATGTTGCTCAGGCTGATCTCAAACTCCTAGCCTCAAGAGTTTCTATCACCTTGGTCTCCCAAAGTGTTGGGATTATAGGCATGAGCCACTGTGCCTGGCCAATTTAGCACAATTCTTAATGGCCCTAGAATTTTCAGAATGGCATATAAACATTGGTTTCAACTTAAAATTACCAGCTGCATTAGCCCGTAACAAGAGAACCAGCTTGTCCTTGAAACTTTGAAGCCTAAATGCCAGGCATTGACTTCGCCTCTCTAGCTATGAAAGTCCTGGATGGCATCTTCTTCCAATATAACAGTGTTTTACTGACACTGAAAGTCAGTTGTTTAGTGTAGCCACTTTCATCAGTGATCTTAGCAGAGTCTTCTGGATAACTTGCTGTAGCTTCTCCATCAGCACTTTCTGCTTAACCTTGCACTTTGATGTTATGGAGACAGCTTCTTTCCTTAAACCTCATGAACCAACCTGTACTAGTTTCAAACTTTTCTTCTGCAGCTTCCTTACCTCTCAGCCTTCACAGAATTGAAGAGAGTTAAGGCCTTGCTCTGGATTAGACTTTGACTTTAAAGGAGTGTTGTGGTTGGTTTGTTCTTCCCTCCAGACCATTCAAACTCTCTCCATGTCTGCAATAAGACTGTTTCACCTTCTTATCATTCTTGTGTTTACTGGAGAAGCACTTCCCATGTCCTTTATGAAAGAACATTTTCTTGGCATTCACAGCCTGGTTAAGTGGCAGAAGAGGCCTAGGTTTCAGCCTACTTTGGCTCTCAACGTCCTCACAAAGTTTACCCATTTCTAGCTTTTTAATTAAAGCAAGAAATGCAAGGCTGTAACTTAAACACTTAGAGGTCACCATAGGGTTATTAGGTGGCCTAATTTTAATATTATTGTGTCCCAGGGAGTAGGAAGGCCGGAGGAGGAGAGAGATGAGGGAGCAGCTGGTCAGTGGAGCGGTCAGACAGTAAAACGTTTATGAAGTTTGCTGTCTTATATGGGTGTGGTTTGTGGCACCCCAAAACAATGACAATAGTAATATTAAAGATCACTGATCTCAGATTAACATGACAGATATAATAATAATGAAAAGCCTTGAAATATTGCAAGAACCATCAAAATGTAACACAGAGACATGAAGTGAACACATGCTATTGGGAAAATGGCTCCGTAGACTTCCTTGATGTAGGGTTGCCACAGACTTTCAATTTGTGAAAAAATGCAGTATCTGCAAAGGGCAATAAGGCAAACTGCAATAAAATGAGGTCTGCTTGTACATTTGTATCTGTTTAAAATGACAAGGATGCATAGGTATATGTACATGCTTGTGTGGCTGAAGCATAATCTCAGATTTTAACTTAGGTCTTTGTTTCCTGTAAATTTTCCTCCTTTGCCTTGGGCCTGTTGGGCAGGAGAGCAAAGAAGGTGGCCTTGGCAGCAATTCTCCACCTGCAGCCTCCTTCAAGGGCCCTGGAGCCTTGGGGAAGCCAATGATACTCTCCCTAGTGTCAACAGCCCCAGCACCCCCTGTCAGGGCCTGCAATGGACAGTCCTTAAGCCAGCAGCCAAGAAAGTGGACTCTGTTACATCCCAGCCGGGTGCCTGCCCCTGTGTATATGTACCCCCGGCCTCTGCAGTGTCCCAGTGTAACCAATAATTGTAGGTGGGCCCTGGATACCTGGGAAGGGACACCTGGACACCCTGCCACTCCAGCTGGGGAAAGACATGAGAACCTCTGAATCGTGGTTCTCTGGAGAAGGACTCTGGAGAACTGGGAGTTGGGAGGAAGATTAACCTCCCTGAAGCCCTTTCCTTCCTCTCCACTCCCTTTGGCCCATCCCCGAGTGTCACCTTCCACTGGGAGCTTCCCATGTCTTCTGGTATTCCATCATGACTCACATCTGCCCCACCTAGCAGAGGTTGAGGGCCTGCGGGTCCGGAGTATGAATCTCCGCTCCATCCCTGTTATGACCATGAGCAAATTACTTAATCTGCTTCCATTAGCTTCTGCATCCATAATATGGTGAGAATTATAGTACCTACTCTATAGGGTCCTAGTTGAAGATTAAATAAGATAATGCAGGTAAATGCACAGCACAGCAGCTGGCATGTAGCAAGCATTTAGTAAACATTCACTAGAATTACTGAGGACAAGTCCTGAAACAAGCTGAAGAATTCAATTACCTTCTAAGTTAAGTGAAAGGGGCAGAAAGGGACTAAAAGAAAGTGGACAGAGGAGAGGAAGAGGGAAAGGGAGGGGGAAAGGGAAAGGGGGGGAGAAGGGAGGGGGAGGGGGAGGGAGGGGGAGGGGAGGGGGAGGGGGAGAGAGAGGAAGAGGGAGAGGGAGAGGGAAAGGGAGAGGGAGAGGGAGAGGGAGAGGCAGAGGGAGAGGGAGGCCCCTCAGGACACAGGGTTGTGTTCTCCCAGCAAGCAGAGCTGTGTCCTGTTGGACAAGAGTCCAACTCTTCCTGGAAGAAAAGAGTGAATGTGACCTCACATGGTGCCTCCCAGCTCTGCTACAGTGAGAAGGAAAACTGTGCCTGGCACGGGCAGGTGCTTAGTAAAGTTTTATTGGTTGGTGTTGGGGAAATAAAATGGAGTCTTCTCCTAGCTCAGAAAATCTCTCCACAAAGGTAGTAGAGACAAAATGGTTTTACTATCGAATAAGTGAAGGAAATAATGTATACAGTGGTCCATTTCCAAGACAAATTGTCTTAAATTGGCTCAGGTTAGCAAACTACAGAAGAAACAGGATATATTAGGCCCCTGCTTGAATAGTTGATGCCTACTTGTAGACCTCCCTCTTCCTCCCCCTTCCCCCAGGCTTAGTTGCCCTCACCCAAACCAAAGAAGTTTAGTCTAAGATAAAAGTTAACCAGTCTGCAAAATAGCTCACTTTGTCTGTTCTTATCAGCCTGCCCAGCTACTTAGGTCCTAAGTCAAATAGTTGAAGAGCCCCTGAGCTAACTAGAATTGCAATGCATTGTGGGCTGCAACAAAATGCAGCAAGACAATCCCCTCCCCGCCCCGCCCCCCCCTCGCAAAAAAACACCTAAAGGCCCAGCCTAACAATCAATAGGTGACGTCCAGGAACATCGTGACCCCATAGTACTCAGCCTATGAGGAACCAGGGGAGGGACCTGCGCACTAGGGGAGAAATTGCTTGTTGAAACTGTGCTTGTTGAAACTCTGCCTGCATGCCAGACACCCAATCTTGCAAGACCATCATTAAAAGTCTCACTTCCACTGTTCTCTGGGTCTCTGAGTCCATGCTTTGGGTTTGGACAGGTGAGTTTGTTTCTCACAATAAGTATTAAACCAGAATATGATGCACATTAAAGAGGTTCAGAATATGCCACCCCAAAATGTGCCACTCTGGCATAAGGATATTTTGCACTGAAGGCAACTGAGAAAAAGCAGACACAAAAAAAGCTCCCTCCTTCCCACCTCTACCATGGAAAGACTACTTGAATTTGCTTTAGCTGCAGGAGAAAAAAACTTCTCTCATCTTTATGACAGGAAGTAGTTTTGCAAATTGGAACAAGGTGCCTACTGAATTAGACGTCTACCCTTCCACAGTAATTGAGAGACAGGGGCACTATCTCATTTAATGCTCACATTTCAAAAAAACATTTCCCAGGTCCTTGAAGAAACATTTCTCAGTGAGACTGGCAAAAGGCTTATTTTGTCATCATGAAGATTTACATACATTTGAAAAGGACAGAAAAAAATTCTGAAACAAAAAGGGAGAGGTAAGGAGAAGTGTCTTCCCTTATTTTCAAAATGGAGAACTAAGCTTTTATTTTAAATGTGTGCCTGCCTTTACAATCAAACTATGATTAAAAATTATTTAACAATAAAGCAGTTAAAAACATTATTGAGTGCTTGCTAAGGGACAAATAGGTATTAACTGGTTTAGTACCCACAAAACCCTATAAAATCCATACAATTATCCCCATTTTACAATGAGGAAACTGATGCACTAGGAAACTGTTTTACTTGTTTATGGTCACATGGAAATGGAACATGAACTTAAATCCAATCGCTCTTGATAGATGTATTAATGAATGGATGAACAGATAAAGGAATGCAATCTGCCAAGAAATCAAGAGTATTTTAATTGAATCTGAAAATTGAGGCAGAAGGCTGTGGGAAGTCTGCAAGATATGACACTTGTCTGAAAATAAATATTTTCTCTAAGTTCAGCAAGGTAATTCCTTCTCCGTGACCTTTTCACTCCAGCATCTGAGTTCAGTATTCATCTCCTCCAATATGCCTCCAGCAGTAACAGTTTTTGATGTGTCTTAATGATAAAACTACAAAATCAGATGATTGCTGATTTTAATCTTTGCCCACACATCATGCCTTCAATGATTTATTCTCTGTGTCTCCCCCAACCTTCACAGTTTGGGAAGAATAAGTTCAGTTTCACTCCCCAGCTGTTACCACACACACTCCAGGGCTGCTGTTTTCTGCAGCCCTCAGGACAGAGGTGCTGAGGTTTTACTTTCAATGACCCCTTATCTTTAATTTCTCTTCCCCATCATACATAATCATGTCACAGGATTCACTTGGGGGAAAAAAAAATGTCTTCTTTTTCTTGTCTCAGAAATAGGATTCTGCATTTTGGGAATGTTACTTTTAAAATGTTTTTAATATTGTTTTTAAACAATGTCTTTCCCCAAAGAACATAAGACTTGCTGAATGGCATTCTGATATCGTGCAGTGCAGATTGTAAAATTTAAATTGTGTTCAATCCTGCTTCCAGGCTGACATTTCCATTCTCACCTACCTGATTCACTATGGGTAGTTTAGGCGGATGTTCATAAAAGACATTGGATCACAACCTAAATGCAGTTAGTAGGGTCCCACGCTACATCAAATGCTGAAATTGGCTTGATGCTGAATGTTGCTCAGAGTGATCTCTGCTCCATTGACTCTCTAACAGGACAGTGAGGCAGGGGACAGCCTGAGAAGAACAGGAGGGAAGGAGATGAAACAATGAGCCTATCCATGAGTAGGCCACAAAGCACCATCGCGTGGAGATTAGCTGGGAGGTCAGCACACATGGAGCCAGTTCTCTGACGAGGTGGGCTCTGTAGGTTGAGTTGTGTAACCCCCCCAAAAAAGACAATATTGAAGTTCTAGCCCCTAGTACCTGCGAGTGTGACCTTATTGTCAAATAAGACCTTTGTGATTTAATCACGTTAAGATGTAATTAGCGTGGGCTTTGCTCCATTATGAGTGATGTTCTTACATGAAGAGAATATTTGAATGCAGACACACAAAGAGAATCCCATGCAAAGACACAGAGATACGCAGACATGGAGGAAAGACTTGTGAAGATGGAGACAGAGATTGGAGTGGTGTTGCCACAAGCCAAGGAACACCTGTGGCAACCAGAAGCTGGAAGAGGCAAGGAAGGCTTTCCCTAGAGACCTCAGAGGAAGCATGGGCCTGCCACCATCTTGATTTTGCACTTGGTCTTAGTCTGTTTGTACTGCTCTAACAAGATTCTTGAGACTGGGTAATTTATAAAGAACCAAAATATATTTCTCACAGTTCTGGAAGCTGGGGAGTCCAAGATCAACGTGCCAGCATCGGTGTCTGGGGAGGGCCAATTTCTGCTTCCAAGATAGCACATTGTTGCTGTGTCCTCCCATGGTAGAGAGTGGAAGGGAAGAGGCCAAATGTTAGGAAACCCGTTTTAGAAGGGTTTGATCCCATTCACTCAGGCTCTGCTCTCATGACTTAATCACCTCCTAAAGGCCCCACCTTTTAATACTATCGCATTGGGAATTACGTTTCAACACATGGATTTTGGAGGGGACATAAAAATTCAAACCATAGCAGACCTCTGTGGTACAGTGGCTTTAGGAAATTATTACATGAATTCCATATGATATAAGCAGAAACCAACTTTATTTTCTTTTTTCCACTGCTACTTTACACCCATAATGTTAGACCATGCATCCCCAAGCCTGGATAAAATCTTGGGTAGATCCCTTAACTTTTCTGGTCATTTTGAGCTATTAAAAGTCAAATTCTATCTAAAATCAAAACTTTAGTCCTCATCCTATTTAGAGCTTCTTCCCATTCTGACTGTAGGCTTAACTCAAGCTCAGAAACCTGCAGAGGTAAAAGGCAATGTGGCTGCTTTTTCACTGTTTCCCACCTGCCTGTACACCCCTTTTCCCCTTTACTCACTATATGGCCTCCAGTGTTGGAGCAAAGGGGAGAAATGAGGGGAAAAAGAGTACTTTTATGAAGGTACACTTATTATCTGATAATGGGCCCTCCAAATAAGACCAAACCAAAGCCTGGCTTTTTCTTTCATGGGGCTCAGAATATAGTCACCCCAAATAATGGATCTACCCTGAAGACTCTTGTTAGCTGGGGACTTTCTACTCCAGCATACCCCAATATGGAAGGTGGTCTCTCAGACAGAGCATTTATGACCCACCCCAGTGATACACCACCAGCCCCTGTCTGCTGTGGTTGCTGCTCCCCTTGCAGGAAACTACAAAAGACACAGTCCTAGCCACTTCTCTTAGGCAAAGGTCTGACATTTCTCTAAAGAAATATACCATTGGAGGAGGAGGAGGAGGAGGAGGAGGAGGAGGAAGGAAAGAAGGAAGGAAGGAAGGAAGGAAGGAAGGAAGGAGGAGGAGTCATTAAAAATGAAAATTAAAACAAAACGTCTTTTTTTTCATATGTCAAACTAACAAAGATTTTATTTTTAAATTACACAGCATTGGTGAGGATACAGGTACAGTTTTATCCTCTTGCTAGGCATATGAACTAAAACAATGTTTCTGGACGATACTTGGAAATACATATCAAAGTATTAAAATAGGCACACCAGATGGCTGGAGAACGCTTACATTCCTGAAAGCCTTAAATTCAGGCACAAGCCATGAAGGAGTTTTCCTGAAGGCCAAAAAGGACAATCCTGGGAATCCTGAGACTAGCCTGGAGTTAGGAATATCCTTTTTTTTTTTTTTTTTTTTTTTTTTTGAGACGGAGTCTTTCTCTGCCACCCAGGCTGGAGTGCAGTGGCCGGATCTCAGGTCACTGCAAGCTCCGCCTCCCGGGTTTAGGCCATTCTCCTGCCTCAGCCTCCCGAGTAGCTGGGACTACAGGCACCCGCCTCGTCGCCCGGCTAGTTTTTTGTATTTTTAAGTAGAGACAGGGTTTCACCGTATTAGCCAGGATGGTCTCGATCTCCTGACCTCGTGATCTGCCCATCTCGGCCTCCCAAAGTGCTGGGATTACAGGCTTGAGCCACCGCGCCCGGCCCAGGAATATCCAATTTTTATCAAAAGGACCCAGTTGCACTCCATCAGAATTCCTGCTGCCATTCAACAATTTGATCTATAAAGATTTTCCTCTGTAGGAAAATTGGGAGCCAGCTGTTCTGAAAGTTGGATTTCTTGGCATGTGCTTTGCTATTGTAGGTAATAATTCTACTCAGTCCTAAAAAATCATTTTGAGTTTTTATTTTTCTTTCACAAAATGTATTGGTTTCTTGATGAGAAAAAAAAGGCATATAAAAATGATTTTTTACAAAAGAAAATGTTTCTTGATTATCTCCAGAAAAACTAGTTTTGGATGTCCTATAGTTAACAAAACAAAAATCCTATGGATCTCTATAGATTGGGTCTGTCTTTGGTGTCCTAGTCTAATTCATCTATTTGTTGCAGTTGCTTAAGAAACTCTATTTGTAGAAGAGGTGACAACTAGTCAATTTTGCCAGTTAGAACATTCAGTTAAAATGTCAATTTATTTTATTTTTATTTATTTATTTATTTTGAGATGGAGTCTCACTCTGTTGCCCAGGCTGGCATGTAGTGGTGCAATCTTGGCTCACTGCAACCTCCACCTCTCAGGTTCAAGCAATTCTCCTGCCTCAGCCTCCCAAGTAGCTGGGATTACAGGCACCTGCCATCATGCCTGGCTAATTTTTGTATATTTAGTAGAGACAGGGTTTCACCATGTTGGCCAGCCTGGTCTCAAACTCCTGACCTCAGGTGATCTGCCTCGGTTGGCCTCCCAGGTCACTTATTTTTTTTTACAAAAAAAAAAAAAAGGCCAATGGGCAAAAGATCTGAACAGACACCTGACCAAGGGAGACGTATATATGGCAAATAAGCATATGAAAAGATGCTGCACATCGTATCACTAGGGAATTGCCAACTACAACTATGAGATATTGTTACATCTAGAACACTGACAATGCCAAATGCTAATGAGGATATGGAGCAACAGGGAGTCTCATTCATTGCTGGTGGGAATGCAAAATAGTACTGCCACTTTGGAATACAGCTTGATAGTTTCTTACAAAACTAAACATACTCTTACCATGTGATCCAGCAATCATACTCCTTAATATTTGCCCAAATGAGCCGAAAACTTACGTTCATCAAAAATCTGCACATGGATGTTTACAGCAGCTTTATTCATAATTCCCAAAACTTGGAAGCAACCAAGATGTCCTTTGGTAGGTGGAGGGATAAATAAACTATGGTACATCCAGATCATGGAATATTATTCAGCGGTAAAAATGAATGGGCAATGAAGTCATGAAAAGACGTGGAGGAAATTTTAACCGCATATTACTAAGTGAAAGAAGCCAATCCAAAAAGGCTACATTTTTAATTATGCTAACTACATGGTGTTCTAGCAAAGGCAAAACCATGGAGAGAGTGAAAGAAAAATCCGTGGCTGCCAGAAGTTGGGAGGGAAGAGAGGATGAATAGGGGATTTTTTTTAGGGCAGTGAAACTTCTCTGCATGATACTATTATGGAGGTTATATGTCATGTACATTAGTCTAAACCCATAGAATATACAACACAAAGAGTGAACCCTAATATAAACTATGGACCTTAAGCAATACAATAGTAAAACATATATATCGTTTATTTAGAATAATATAATTTAAAGACATATAATTAAAATATAATAATAAATAAGGTATCAATATTGACCAATCAATTATAACAAATGTACCATATTAATGCAAGACATTAATAGGGTAAACTGTGGGGGTGGGGCAGAAGAGTATATGAAAACTCTGTGCTTTCCACTCAATTTTTCTATAAACCTAAAACTACTCCAAAAATGAAGCTTATTAATTTTTTAAAAAGTGTCAAGTTGATTGTTTTATTGAGTTAGTGCCTCAGAAAGGTAGATCCAGGATTTCAGCGGAATCTTGGGGTAACTATATAGTCTGTGGGGAGATTATTTTTTCTCTAGGACCCTAGACTAATGTAACTGCATGTGTTAATCCTGTTGTGACTATATCCACAACTTTGCTATGGCTAACTAGGACATTTTCAGGAACCGCAATGGTGAAGGTAAATGGTTTCTCTCTGAATATTTGGTTTGGGGTTGTCCCCAGTGGCAAGAATCTCAACATCTCTCTCTTTCCCCCTGCACACACCCCTACCTTCACTCTCTCTCCCCCTGCACACACCCCTACCTTCGCTCTCTCTCCCCCTGCACACACCCCTACCTTCACACAGCCTGCCTCCTACTGATGGAATGACATCAACTCCTCTAACTTGTCCTGAAAGCTCAGCTTCTTTCAACTTTTTCCCTTTATTCATGTGTGAGAGAAGAAGTAGTACAGTGTTGCCTTGTTCCCATAAAAACAGTCTTCTCCTACCCCCAGAGTGCATTCATGTGGGTCGGAAAGGCTGTGATTGTGCCTGTCTTGTCATTGGGTAGCCTGGAAGAGTACCCAAGCTGAGGATAAACCAGAACTCAGAGTGAATATTTGTGTTCATGGCTTCACAAGAATCTGTGAGACTGGACCTTGGAAAGGGCCTGGAGAGAGATGTGGCAGGACAGTCTGTGCAGATGCATATTGGTCCCGGGCTTCCAACCCCAAACACAGGCTGCATCCCAAGTACTGGACATGACCAGTCAGCCAGCCTGAGGGTCAGAATCCCAGACAGTTCTCACTGTGAGAGCAGGCAGCAGGCTGGAGACAGCATGAGAGGTCTGTAGCTGTAGGGGAGGCATGTGGCACATTTCCAAAGTTTGTCCCTAAGTGCGTGAAGCCATTCCTAACCTCCAGGGCTGCTCTGCAAAGATTCCCTGGCCAGCCTGGTTCTCCTCCTACCCCTACCACCTTCAGCTGGTAGAGCCTGTTCTTCAGCTCCTTTGCTTTTTTTGTCTCCTGTATCTCCTTTTTTTAAAGCACTCTAATTTAGTACCTGAAATTATAATTGGGAAGAGGACATCCAAGAAATTTCATTTTATATGACTGAAATTGACTAGACCAGGGTGCGAAAGTGATCTGTTGGCCAGCATACATTCCCTCAGCCAGTATGTGTCAGGCTCTGTATTTGATGCTAAAGACAAAATGGTGAGTTCAAGAAAAAATTTTTTTAAAGCCCCCACCCTCAACAACTCAGAGAGAGACCGACACTAAAAGATGATTACCCTGGTACCCCTCCAGAACTTCAGTTTCCTCTACATGAAATTGTAGCATATCCCTTATGAATTCTAGTTCTGGTATCTATCCATTGAATCATTCTCATTTGAGGTCATTAGCGGGGAGGGGAGGGAAGAAGACAGAGCTTGGGGCTGAGAAGAAACAAGGGAGACACTACGCATGGCAGGGGAGAAGTGGAGACATTTTCAGTGGAACCCAGGAGGAGAAAGCAAGGAAAGTGAGGCAACACAAATGAGGAGCCTTCTTACGGAGCAAGATGAGAAGAAGTAGAGATGTTTATCAGAGAGGCTCACTGCAAGGGATTTGTGTGACATTATCATGGACAGGGCAAAGGCTAAACGACTTGTGCAGGAGGCAGGGAGTTGAGATACTTCCACGCAGCCAACCTTCTCAGTGATCCACGCTGTGTGGAACCAGTGAGAGCTGGGCGACAGGAGTCAACAACTCCAAGATGCAAAATCAGAAAAGCTTTGAGTGTTTGGAGAAGCGGGCAGAAAAGTACATTCCTTTTATTGGGCAAACTATCTATTTAAAAGTAAAACTTTTTAAAAAATTATTTTAATGAAACAGCCAAGAAAGAAGAGTCTCAAGATTTTTCTTTCAACAAATGGATATTAAGCATATAATGTACATTACTGCTAATGCAGAGTATGTAAATGTTATTAATATTCTCTTTATATAAGGTACTGTCTTTATTATTTTAGTGGATATAATAAATAGAGTGATAGTCACTTATAACCTCTACTCCCCGAGCTACATTTTAATACAAGGTGTTAAGCTTCTAACTATTGAATTATCTGGGGGTTTCTGGGGCCTGTGACACATAGCTAGAGAGAAATCTTATGGTAGGTACTAGTGTAGGACAATGACAAATTCATTTTGACCTGGGGAATCCAAGGTATCTTCTCAAGGAGATGATTTTTAGGCTGGGTCTTGGAAGATGAGATGACATGAGCCCAGGTGACTAAGGAGACATCATTGCTTTCTCATGCCTGCGTCCTTCTCATGGTCACAGACCGTTCTGCCCTTATCTAGATGTGTTTCCAATTTAAGAAAGAGTTGAGTAGGGATGTCAGAGAACAGCAGTAATAATATTAGCAAACCACCCCTATCTACATAATCTCATTTGAGCCTCGCAAAAACCCTGTGAGATAAATACAAAGAGCCCACTTGATAAATGAGGAAGCTGAGGCTCAAAGAAACTGACTCAGTTGCTTAAAATCACACAGTTAGTGAGTCATAGAGCCAGGATTTTTCTTAGGTCTTCTGATGCTCAAACCTGTATACCATCAATACTGGTTTTTTTTATTTATTATTATTATACTATGTATGTCAGGAAGAATATATATCAGCATGGATGTATTCTATGTGGCTAAAAGTGTACTGGATCAAAAGGGGACATTTAGAACTATTTTAGATTGGAAAAATCCATTTTTTGAAATCTTAAAAAAATATTTTGACGTAGATGCCTCCAATAAATGATGCTAAACAAGGCAAGTGGAGAAAGAGACAGGGCCAAAACCAGCATTACATATTTAGAGTAATATTAGTTGAAGCAACTTCTACAAACTAACAATAAAGGAAAAGTAAAGAGAGCATCAGAAATCAATAGCACAATTTTAGTGTTAGCTGCATTTAAGTGAGACAGCTCTGACTCATTCAACATGTGATGTCAGGACAAGCAGGTTGCAAGGGGCAAAAACGTATTTTTGGGAAAAGTTGGAAAAGGAACAATAAATTTGAATGTACCACATCTTGGCCACTCATCTCTATGGACAAAGGTTTTTTAAAAATTATAAGGGATCTTCCTGGAACCCTGAGGACTCTGTATCCCTTCTTAAGTCTGCAGAGCAGGACAGAGCATGCACTGCCCTGTATAGGAAGACAACACAATATGCAAATCACTGACAATAAATGGAAGATGAAGGCTGGTAAGTCTGAAAGGGAGAAAGTCTTAGGGACAAAAACGATGCTATGAGAAGAGTCTCAGTCGATAGAGCCCCAGTTCCTTCAATCCCTACAGGCAAGGAGTGATCTAGGCCATCATAGGGAAGAAAAAGTAATTGCCAAAGTAAGGAGGGTCTCTAATGGCTCTTGGTGGTCCTGTCCACACTTTAAATCACTTTTGCTCTCAGGAAGCGTCTTCTTAATCCTTTGTTACGTACAAAGTCAGCATCTGCCCCATCCTTGAAGTCTCTCCTTCTTCTTTCTTCATTCTTTATCTCCTTGCTCTAACCAGTATCTATGCTAGGGTCCCTTTCTTGTTGCTGTTGGGAGACAGGACTGACCTATCACATAACTGATGCTGCTGTTTCACTCTTAGAGGCATAATTTGACCAAGGACTCTCAGAGTCATGCAACAAAAGATCTGTGTAGTTTTTGTTTTATTCTGCTTGCATTTGTTGTCATCTTTGGTTGGGAAGGATGCTTCATCCAACACTATTCATGAGTTCCTTCCCTACATTACAAAAATTTCTGTTATGAATCTTACTTTTCTAACTATTGTTTTCTCCCTTTTGAATTACAGGAAGCTCATAGAAAAGATTGTAAGATGGGCTATGAGATTTTAGTAGACCAGAGAAGGTGAGCTTTGAGGCAGCACTGCTTGGTTTATAGATAAATTTATAGCACAGAGGTTGTGTCTTCTGGGTACAGGGAGCCACAGGCAGGAGAAGCTTCAGAATTGGCCCTTTGCCTCTTCAGCGTGAATGGAACTGAAGTCGTTGCTGGCTACTGGTATGCCTTCCAGCTGTGAAACTGCTGCAGAGGCCATGGCAGCTTAACTGTATTGATGACCACTGGGGTTACTGCACCCTGCACTCCATGTTCTTGCAGTGCCTCTGTGTCTGTACTGACAGGTCAGTCCAGCCAGGAGCTGTGACTACGCACCACGCCACTCCACTTTCTAAGTTGTTCAGGTTTTCCGTCTCCAACACTCTCTCCTTAGATAACTGGGGCCATGGGTGCCATGAAATAACCAATTTTCTTTTGAAATTCTTTCTTTCTTGTTACCTAGCAAAGGGCAAACCCACCCACACTTGTGGTTTAGGCTGTCAAAAGCCTGGGAATGATTCATATCCACTGTAAAATGAAGTGTTTTTCATGATACGAAATACTATTGTTCAACAAGAAACTTCTAGATTGTTTATTCCCTTTTGCTTTGTTGTGTTTTTTAAATACAAAAGTTATCCATGCTTGTTATTATAAATCCTACTGGAGAGAAGCTAATGTTTGAATAGTTCATCCCCACCTCTAGCCCGACCTCATCCCCCTGCAGTAAAGTGTGTCCCAGCTGTGTGCACCCTTCCATGCCTTTCTTCAACACACATTCCAACATGCACACACAGGTGCACAAAGCTCAAATTTTGACCTCTTCTGGGAGCCTCTCCAATCTTTCCAGTTTGAGATCAGGTTTTCAACACTTCCATCATCCTAGGCATTTCCATTGCGCTCAGCATTCCTAGAATAGCCTTTACTCAATCTGCTGGAGAAACGGAATGAAACTTGGTGGAAGAGTGATAGTCTCTGGGGAAAGCACTCTCTGCTTCCTCAAAGGCCTGTGGTCAAATAAATCTGAGTCACTGAACTCCTCTCTGAATCTGAACTTGCTGAAGGTGTGAGGATTGGCACAGGAGATACCTGTGTAGACCCCGGAACAAACAGCAGATTCTAGAGGCTTCTAACCAAGCAGGAGAAGCCAGAGAAAGGATGGTTGTTGCAGTTTGATAGCTGATTCTGGAATATTCGGTGACAGTGAGTGGATAATTCCTGACTCTTACTTCTCCTCCTGGGCCTCCTGCTGAGGACAGTGTTAGGGCTCATTAGCACTTCCACTAGAGGCGAGCCCTTGCTGGGAGAAGAGGTGACAGCAGTCGATTTTGCCACTCATTAGCAACTCTGGACAGACAGTGGTGGGAAGATTGAACCTATTGGCAAAATGAGACATTGCTTCTCTGGGGGCACAGTTATCCATTCTAGTCCTTTCGCTATCAGCACATCACCCAGAGTTGATTGTCTGCTGGTCTTGCAGTGCAATGAGCAAGACAATATTTTTCAAAGGATTAGTTGCTTTATATAATAACTCAGTGAATAGCCAATGTTGTGACCCTCCAATGGTGAGACTGCAGGAGGAAAAATGTCTCCTGGAAAACAGATGCCACAACCACCCCTGTGGTCTTACTGTTCTGGCCTAAAGGTCAAAGATTAAGTTTGTGAAGGACAAAATGTGTGTGTGTGTGTATGTGTGTGTCTGCAATCTGGAATGCTGAAGTAAGTGCCAATGGATGCAAAACTGGTTAATATTCTATAAGACAATGCATGTTTGTTGGTATCTTTCTACTGGGTAGAAAACTATCATATCTCTACTGGACACCAGCATTTGCATTGCTATGGATAAGAATAATTTCCATTACTGTTTTCTTCAACTTCTACTCCTATAGTGTAAAATTGCTGGGTCATTAGAGAGACAAAGGGTCTACTAGATAATGCCCAGCACATCATTGAAAGGACACACAATGATGTTAATCTAAAGACAAAAAGATCTATAAACAAATCTTCAACTCCAATTTAGTAAAGGTGTTGTTGGTAGAGGTATAAATGTAGCAATTCTGGAATTATTTTGTGTTTTATTAGTGCAGCACTAAGCAAAAAAGTAAATAATTTGACCGTGGGCCAGGAGTGGCAGAGGGATTCAGGTTTCTCACTATAAAAGAAAGAAGATACAAGCATAAACTAGGAAAAAGCAAAGAAGAACCATGTGGTATTGAATTGGGATTAGTGGTTACTCCTGGCTCTGTCCATTGAAATGGCAGTGACATCGCAGTAGCAATGAGCACAGATCTTGGTTTCTAAATACCATTGCTGCCGAAAGAAGTCAGGACTTTTTGGAGAAATGGCTGATTCCAGGGTGGGGCAGGGCAAGTATAAGAACATTTGGTTGTTCTTAAAAGTAAGAAAGTGCTCATAAAATGATGGGAGGATGTTGCAAGAATATAAAAAGCAACTTGAAGGGGTTCCCACTGGCCAAATCTGTCATAATTTGATAATCAAAACAAATAAGAATAGTGATGAATTCTCACCCATGGAAAAATAATATTTCATTGATTCATATTATACTAAATAAATAAATGAGAAAGAGAGGAATGCTCTTCTTTAAAATAGAAAGCCAACTAATAAAAGTAGAATGGATAATGGAGTTAGATAATCAACACTTTGCAACATCGTAGTAATAATTGATTCAGACAGGAATTATTAATGGATGCTAAGACAGTGGAAGTCTCAAAGTATCTCTTTAGAGATGCCTTATTAATTTCTTTCCTTTTTTTTTTTTGAGACAGAGTCTGGTCTATTGCCCAAGCTGGAGTGCAGTGATGTGGTCTCTGCTTACTTCAACCTGCACCTCCTGAGTTCAAGCAATTCTCCTGCCTCAGCCTCCCAAGTAGCTGGGATTACAGGCATGTGCCAGCATGCCTGGCTAATTTTTGTGTTTTTAGTAGAGATGAGGTTTCACCATGTTGGCCAGGCTGGTCTTGAACTCCTCACCTCAGGTGATCCACCCACCTCAGCCTCACAAAGTGCTGGGATTACAGGTGTAAGCCACTGTGCCCAGCCATGACATATTAATTTCAAAGAGAAAAATAGTAACTTCATATTAGAATAACTTGGCTGACACTACTCTAACTAATTGATCAATATTAACATCACTAACAATGATGTGATATGCTGAGGACAAAACATAACTTATGTTATAATCCTGTCCAAACCGCATAACCTGCATATAATCATCTAGAAACAGCAGACACATTTAAATTGTGGAAATTCTACCAAATGCTTGGCTTGTGTTCTTTAAGATTGTCAATGTCATGAAAGACAGACAAAATAATTCTGTAAATTTTCCAGATTAAATGAGATAAGAGAAATAAGACAACTAAGTGTAATGCAAAATCCTGACTTAGGTCTTCAGTTTAGGGAAAAGGTGCCATAAAGGGCATTATTGGGGCAATTGGTGAAAGCTGACTATAAACTATGCCTTATCTTAAATAATAACATTGCATTAATATTAAAGTTCCTAAAAGTGATCATTGTACTATGGTTAGGAAGAGAATGTCCTTGTTCTAAGGAGATCTATGCTGAAACATTTAGGGATAAAGGGGCATAATATATGCAATTTTCATTCATATGGCTCAATAATATTAATTATAATAATTATTAGATATAGATAGAGAAAGCTGTGTCAAAATGTTAATTAGTAAATCTAAGTCAAGAGTATATGGGAGATTACTATATAACTTTTGCAACTGTTCTGTAAGTTTAAAATATTTTTCAAAATAAAAAAGGTTTTTTTTTCTTTTGAGTATTGTGTTCTGCTTTTCTAATCTCTCTATTGGAGAAATGAGGATTAGATACTTCAATTAGAATTGAAGATGTGGGCTGGGCGCAGTAATGCTTGTAATCCCAGCATGTTGAGAGGCCAAGGTAGGAAGACGGCTTGAGCTCAGGTGTTCAAGACCAGCCTGGGCAACATGGTGAAACCCTAGTCTCTACAAAAAATACAAAACTTAGCCAGGTGCAGTCCACAAGTAGGCCAGCTACTTGTGAGGCTAAGATGGGAGGATGGGTTGAGCCCAGGAGGTTGAGAGATTGAGTCTGCAGTGAGCCCTGATTATGCTACTGCACTTCAACCTGGGCAATAAAGCAAGACCCTGTCAAAAAAAAAAAAAAAAAGAATTGAAGTTGTGTGGAATTCCCAAAGAACTTGGGTTGTGTGGGCAATATGCACCTTGCTAGGAGAGAAGGTCATCAGAGCACCAAAAATCCTTTTCCAAAGGTAATGTCCTGGGATGCCCAGTCCCCCAGCTGTGCTGGGTTATCTAGGTGAGCTGCAGGATTTTGGAGAAAGAAAAGGTATTTCCTTAAGTATTTTCTTAAGTATTCCACATAATTACTGTAGCAGAAATGTGGGAGTCACCCTCAGTGCCAATCTCTCATTCAACTCATCACCAAATCTTATGTATTGATTCCAGCTTTTAGCTATAATTCAAATGTGTCCCCTCCCCTCCATGTCCTCTGCCAAGGTCCTCACTTCCTTGCCCACATTTCTGTGTCACCTCATCACCTGTCACCTGGCCTTCAGGGGCATCCCTCCAACCTATTCTTCCCACCCAGACAGGTGCACAGTGAATGAAGCTCGGTGCCTTGGTAGAGCAGTGGAGAGTGCCACCATTCCTGCTCCTACCTCTGCTGGAAATATCCCCCACCACCTCCTACCATTTCCTGCTGACCTCTCTCCACCCCTCAATCCACACAGCCTTTGCTTCAACAATTCTGCGCTATTTTTGAAGCCACCTTTGCAAAAATTATATCAGTGAAAAAATTATGACAGTGATCTGAGTTAACCCACCCCCATCTTGCCTTTCCTTTGATTGTTCCTGGGCTATTGGGCCAAGATCATTCTTTTTTTTTTTTTTTGAGTTGGAGTTTCGCTCTTGTTGCCCAGATTGGAGTACAATCACACCATCTTGGCTCACCACAACCTCTGCCTTAAGTGATTATCCTGCCTCAGCCTCCCAAGTAGCTGGGATTACAGGCATGCACCACCACACCCGGCTGATTTTGTATTTTTAGTAGAGACGGGGTTTCTCTATGTTGGTCAGGCTGGTCTCTAACTCCCGACCTCAGGTGATCCATCTGCCTCAGCCTCCCAAAGTGCTGGGATTACAGGTGTGAGCCACCACACCCAGCTGGGCCCAGATAACTTTGAGAGGCATTTAGCCTACAGCTTAAACAATAACAGGCCTAAACCCAAACTCAACCACTTTTGTGAAGCTAATGGGAGGTGATCAGGCTGTGGGGAGGAGGGGAGCCTTAATCCTGCTAAGGTGCAGACATAAGTGATCGTCAGCATCATTCTGGAGGTTATAAGATATGCAACTTCCCCAATTTCTCCTGAAAATAACATCACTATTGTCGAACCTAAGATTGGCCTTTTGAGATCACTTTCCAGGTGATTTGCATGTCTGATACCCATGGCTCCACTTGGACCAGCCAACCCTGCTCCTGTGGCCCCGCCCAGAAGCGATTCAGCCCACAAGAGGACAGCTTCGACCCCCTGTGATTTCATCTCCACCCCAACCAATCAGCAGCAAGCACCCGTCTCCCGGCCACCCCCAACCCCTTCCCCACAACTGCATTTGAAAAACTCCTAACCTCTGAGCCAGCATTAGATGAGATCATTTGAATATGAACTCCATCTCCCACATGGCATGATGGGTCTTGTGTTTATTAAACTCTTTCTTCACTGCAATGCTGTGGTCTTTATGCAGTGGACAGAAAGAATCCCTCAGGCAGTTACATTTTTATTAATAGTTTCCCAAACACATTGTCAAGGCCTCTGTGGAGTCCTGATAAGTAAGCAATAAGGAGGAAGGGGCCCCAGGTAGGGGAGGGCCCCAGATCAGGGAAGGCCCCAGATGGGAAAGAACAATGAACAATTGTTCTAAGAGATGGCTGATCACAAACTATCCAAGGGTACAACTACCTCAATGGGCACAATGAATGGCTTCCGTCCTCAAGCACAAGAACCCTGCATGGAATCCCCTCCACTACAACCCCACAAAATTTCGTTCCAGCCCCACCTCTTTGCAGACAGCCCCTTCTCTGCTGTGCTGCCTGCTGCAACCTTTCAATGTATTTTCATACTTTCTCTAATAAATCTGCCTTTCTTCGCCTACGACTGCCACCCCCTCTTCCTGGCTCATGTTGGGAACAATTTGGAAAATAAAAGAATTAAGAAATTAAAGAAGTCACAGATAAAAGGAAAAATACCTATGGGGACAGCTCTGGACAGAGCAAGCTCCCTCCACCTGCCCAACTCACCCTGCAAGAGCCCCAACACCCAATGAGACAAAGCTCTCTACCCCCCCAGAGGTCAAGAGGTATAGGAGCTAGGTTTGTGCTGAAGGAAATCCCTCCTGCAGGTTCCCTCTAACACCCTCCAGGTTGCAGCCTGCCCCTGCACCTTATCTCAGCTTTCCCTCCCTGAAAAGCCAGGAAGTGAGCCCTCATCAGAAGCAGACCATGTGGGCCACCCTGATCTCAGGCTTCAAGCCTCCAGAACTGTGAGAAAATAAACTTTTCTTGCTTAAACCTCCCAGTCAATGATCCTTTGTTGTGCCAGCCTGAGCAGACTGAGACATTGAGCACGTTCTATGTAAAATTAATCACATCTTTCTTAGTTCTGTCTCCTTATATGAAACTTAAAATTTGTCTCCCAAATCAGACATTTATGTAATTTTGAAAGCCAAATGGTACTGACAGGCTTATAATGAAAATAGTAGTCTACAGTTCTTCCCTAACTCCTATCTCAGCCCAGCTCTCTAGGGAAAAAAGCACTCTCCACTTTCTTTTTTTTTTTGAGACAGAGTCTCACTCTGTTGCCCAGGCTGGAGTGCAGTGGCACGATCTCCACTCACTGCAAGCTCTGCCACCTCCTGGGTTCACACTATTCTCCTGCCTCAGCCTCCCGAGAAGCTGGGACTACAGGCGCCCACCACCACACCCGGCTAATTTTTTTTTTTGTATTTTTAGTAGAGACAGGGTTTCACCATGTTTGCCAGGATGGTCTCAATCTCCTGACCTCGTGATCCGCCTGCCTCAGCCTCCCAAAGTGCTGGGATTACAGGCATGAGCCACCATGCCTGGCCTCACTTTCCACTTTCTATTGTTTCTTGTGATTAGGGAGACAACTTGGTGCTTCCAAGTAATGTTTACACCATGAATACTGGTGTCAAAAGAAAAATCTTGACCAAATTAAGTTTAAAGAGTTTGAGCAAAGAGTGATTCACAAATCAGGCAGCCTCTCAGGCCAGAGTAGGCTCAGAGACTCCAGTGCAGTCACATGGTGGAAGATTTGTGGAGAATAAAAGCAAAGTGATGTACAGGAAATGGAAATGAGGTACAGAAACAGCAAGATTGGTTACAGTTCAGTGTTTGCCTTATTTGAACATGGTTTGAACACTTGGCTACCTTTGATTGGCCAAAACTCAGCGATTGGCATAAGATTTGGCTACTGAGGACTAAGCTCTGATTTTTTCATCTTGCCCAAATTCCTATCTAAAAGGTTGGGGAGTCATGCCCTACAAACCATAACTTCTCATCGGATGGGTTTTACTTAACTCTATATACTGTGACTTACTTTCCAACCTGACTCTGGTATAATATTACGAGACAAGAAAAAAAGAAAAATAGAAATATTTTATCCCAAAACATGTTTCTTTGCCATATCTCGAAATGGCCTTCAAAGCTGTCCTTTGTGGGGGAAAATATGCATCTGTAAAGAATCTATTAACATAGCTAGATCTTTTTCTTCCAGGCCCTCCCAATCCTAAAGAGATTAACTAAAAGTCAAGCACCTTTTAAAGATTTAAATAGGAAACATTTGTCATCTGTTGTCTCTAAGGGAAGCCACTATAAGATTTCAAAGGGACCTTGTTCTCCAAAATATTTTATCTTAACCTGAACATTTCCTTTCTATCAATCCCAGGTCTTATACAAAATCAACCAATTGTCAACCAGAAAATGTTTAAATTTACCTATAGCCTGGAAGCCGCCCCCCCAACCTTAGAGTTGTCCCACCTTTCTGGACCAAAGCAATATATTTCTTAAATGTATTTGATTGATGTCTCATGTCTCCCTAAAATGTATAAAACCAAGCAGCACCCCGACCACCTTGGGCACATGTTCTCAGGACCTCCTGAGGGCTGTGTCATGGGCCATGGTCACTCATATTTGGCTCAGAATAAATCTCTTCAAATATTTTACAGAGTTTGGCTCTTTTCATTGACACTACAGTCTGTATACAACTCTATTTGGGTTATAGTTCATGGTGTAGAGAGGAACATTTAGGCTGAACTTAAAATATGTAAGGAGGTAGCTATCAGCTAAACTTGATTGAACAATTTTCTACTTCAGGTCATCCTCTCAATTTTGAGAGATTAGCCAAAACTTTGGTCATCAATGTCACTATTACCACTGTCAATGTACTTACTTGGTTTTGAGACCCACTGGGAAATAGCAGAACAGTGGGGTTTGTAAGGTGGGAATAAGAACTTCAGGGTTTGTCGTTGTTGTTGTAAGGTTTAGAGTAAAGGGTATCTTTTTATGCTGGAATGTGCTATACACAGAGGAAAAAACAAAAGCTAGTCTGTTCTAGGATCATTGTGTTTCCTTAAAGTTTTAGTTTAGTATGAGAGACTCCATTTTGGTTTGGTCTGGTCTGTTGCAGACTAGTGCATAAGCTCAGTCCAAAACAATGGCCTTTCCACCATTTTGTTTACAAATTCTCCAGTTTTGGTCAGGTTCTCACTTAGGTAAGAGTGTGACTGAAAATTAGGGCCTTCGCACTACTCTCAGTTACCATAATTTTGGGTTTCTGGTCTCAGCACATAATTCATAGGTTACAGTGCCCTTATGGTCACACATTTTTTCAGCTCTTGTCATTCCACTTGAAGACAGTGGAGTGACATTCTAGAGATGGCTGCATGTAAACATTTAAAACTATTGAGATAATACAGCACACCAGAGAAACTACTATTATAACTATTATAACTATCAGAAGGATATTACCAAGAGTTTGAAGTATCCTCCTTAGCCAGGGTCCACGTGAACCAAACCAACTAAAATCTAATAGGTCAAATAATAAGCTAGATAAAGAATCTACTCACTGTAACTAAGCAGTCTCTTTGTTAATCCCCTACAACTGAATCTTTATAATACCCAATATGATGTATTTCTCCATGAGCAATAAGAAGTGACAACAGCTGCACAAATGAAGCAGAAGATATTAAAAAAAAAAAAAAAAAAAAAAAAAAACCTCGAGTTTTTCTTTTTCAGCCTCCCTCTTCAGATTCTTCTCCCTTACCATTTTTCCTTGTTCTGTTCTTATAATTATTTTTGGAAGTTTTGTAAGTTCCTGTCTTTCCCATTCTGTGCAGCATGGTAAGGTCACAAGATATGCTTGAGTTACAAAAGCTGTCACTGTTCGACAAACTGCCTTTGTTCTGCTTCTGTAAGCTTGTTTGCCCACCCTACAGGTTTCATGCCATCAAACTGGCTGATCCTCTCTCAGCTGCATGTATAAAAGTCAAGCCCTGTATTTGTTCAGGGCTCAGCCTTTGGATGTTAATCTACTGGGCCGGTGAGCACCTAATAAAATCCTCCTGTCCCACCCATTGGTCTCTCCTGTCCCTTGATTCATGTAACATTTCTGGGGGCTCGTCCAGGATTGGAGGCAACAGGTTTGCTGTCTCCTTTCCCTGTGGGTCTGGGGCTCCAAGCCAGGGGGAGACACATGACCTCAGGCACACCATCGGGGGAACTAAAACCCAGGTGAGAGATGGGCTCTCCTGTGACCCAGTGCCCCTTCCTGACAGCACAACGGAACCTAAGGGCTACAGGACAATTCCAGGAACAGCGCGCTACAGGACTGCCGTAAGGTTTGGGGCTCAAGGAAGGACCCATCCCATAAGGATGGAAGGGAGTCTGATCAATTCCCAGGGTGTACCTAGTAGTCCAACCCAGGACGTGAGAGTGGCTCACTAAGTCGGTTGAAACCTATGCCCCAACCTGAGAAGAGGAACTGGGAGTGGGAGAGTGTGTGAATGCATGTGAGTGAGTGGAGTGGAGTGTGTGTGATTGCAAGTCTCCTAGTGTGAGACCATACATCCCGAGCAAGTGTGGGACCGACTGGGACTAGTTGTGAACTGCATACAGCTTATGGAGGTTCCCCACAATTTAGTGATTGTGGGGTCCAGGTTTGGGGTTTATATGAACCCTCCAATGCTAGGTGACATCTGGAATACTCCTGCGAGGGAGGTGGTCTAATCAATCTGAAGTGAAAGTAAAAGGGAGTGAGTTGCACTATAACTGGGAGGAAATGGGAGGGAAGCTGTTGAAACTCACCCCATTAGAATGTATGTTAAAGAACTTTAAGAAAAGTTATACCGGGGATTATGGGATCATGTTGACCCCCCAGAAGTTAAGTTCACTCTTCCTTTGTGAAATAGAATGGCCCTCTTTTCATGTCGGATGGCTGGCCAAAGAAACAATAGATAGGGGAACAACTGGCAGTGTACATCGGGTGGTGACCAAGGTCGGAGGACAGTCAGGGCATCCAGACCAATTTCCTTATATTGACACATGGCTGAATATAGTCCAAACCTGACCTGCATGGCTACAGCCCTGCCTGGCAGCTAATTACAAAATGCTTGTGGCTCGAGCCAAACCTAAAATGAAAGAAAATTCAGCTTTGCCAGGAGCTACGGGGACAAAGGGAAAGCCACAGGAAAGACAGGAAAAACCGATTTTGCAGGTACCACCCGAGGAAATAGAAGTCCCTCCTCCCTATACCCTAATCTACCCCCCTTACTGAGGCTGGCCGCTGAGGAGTCAGGTTCAGATGATGATGAGCCCCAGGCTTCACCCCAAAAGGAAAAATCAGAACCACTGCCCCAGGAGGTCAAGGAGGAAAGTCAGGCTGATCAAGCAAGCCGGCTCCAGTCTGGCTGCAGCCAGGCAGGCTTTGCAGATGTCTCTCTGGGAAACTCGGGGACCCCTCTATTATGATCAACATGGCCATATCCAAGGGGGGCAACAGACCTTCATCTACCAGCCTTTTTCAACCACTGATCTCCTAAAGTGGAAACACCATACTCCCTCACACACAAAGAAGCCCCAGGCCTTCATAGATCTAATGCAGTCCATTTTTCAGACACATAATTCAACTTGGCCAGATTGCAAACAGCTCCTCCTGACACTGTTTAACAACAAAGAATGCCAAAGGGTGACCCAAGCAGCCCTCCACTGGCTAGAAAACAATGCACCAGAAGGCACACTTAATGTCCAGGCATACACTCAGGGCCAATTCCCAGAAGCAGATCCACACTGGGACCCAAATGTTGCAACCAGCAGAGGTACCCAGAGGCACTCTTGCAAGGACTAAAGAAGGGTGGAAAGAAGGTAGTCAATATGGGAAAAATCTCAGAAGTGCTTCAGGGAACTGATGAAAGCCCTAGCCAGTTTTATGAGAGACTCTGAGGTGTTCTGGCTCTACACTCCATTTGATCCTGAGGCTACTGAGAATCAGTGCACGGTGAACACGGTGTTTGTAGGACAAACCCAGGGGGACATCAGGCAGAAACTACAAAAGCTAGAAAGTTTCACAGGCACGAATGCCACCCAGCTTTGGGAAGTGGTCACCAAGGTGTATGTTAACTGTGACCAGGAGGCAAAAAGGGAAGCTGATCGGAGACTCAGGAAGAAAGCTGATCTGCTGGTGGCAGCACTCACAGAAAGAGGAACGAGTATCACGAGAGGATGTGGACACGGACACAGACAAGGAAGGGGCCAAACTGAACAAAGACCCGAAAATTGGCCAAGACTGGATAGGGACCAATGTACACAATGTAAGAAGAAGGGACACTGGAAGAATGAATGTCTGGAGGACGATGAGGGAAATGACAGAGGCTATAAAACTAGAAGACTGCCAGCCAAGGGCTACCGTACCCCAAAGGAGCCAGACGCCGACCTTCTCAGGCTGGCAGGGACTGAAGGGTATAAAGACTAGGCAAGACTGGGCTCCATCTCCTTAGGTCCCCAGGAGCCCATGGTCACACTGGAAGTAGGGGGCCAACTGATGGACTTTATAGTAGACACCAGGGCTGAACACTCGGTAGTGACACAGCCCATAGGGCCACCATCCAAACATCGTGCAACTACTGTTGGAGCTACAGGGGTCCCAGAGAAGAGGGCATTTTGCCAGCCTAGGAGGTGTGTCATAGGGGGAAGAGAAGTCAAACATGAATTCCTATAACTCCCAAGTTGCCCAGTTCCCTTGCTGGGAAGAGACCTGCTCCAAAAACTGCAAGCACAGATTGCTTTGGGCCACAAGGGGATATGACTTTAAGTCTGACTTACACAAGGGCCATGGTGTTAACTCTTACCATCCCACAGGCTGAAGAATGGAGACTGTACATCTGTACATCAAGGGGTTACCAGAACTGGGACTGGATGAACTGGACGGGCTGCTTTGTAAGATTCCTAAAGTATGGGCCTAAGATAACCCACCTGGGCTGGCTGTAAACCAGGCGCCAGTGACAGTAGAGCTAAAATTGGGAGCAACGCCAGTCAGGTTCATCAATACCCACTACCCCAAGAAGCCATACAGGGCATTCAAGGACATTTGAAGTGGCTCTTGGAACATGGAATCTTAGCCCGATAACAGTCATCCTGGAACACTCCACTTTTGCTGGTACGAAAACCAGGAAGTAATGAATACAGACTGGTGCAGGACTTGCATGCTGAAACTGGTGCATGTTACAGACCAGTGCAGGACTGAATGAATGAATACAGACCAGTGCAAGACTTGCAGGCTACTGTAACCATCCACCCAATGGTACCAAACCTGTACACATTGATGGGACTCATTCCAGCTAATACCACCTGGTTTACTTGTCTGGATTTAAAAGATGCTTTCTTCTGCCTTCACCTGCCACCAATAAGTCAGCCCATTTTTGCATTTCAGTGGGAGGATCCAGTCACAGGCACAAAGGAACAGCTCACCTGGACTAGACTCCCACAAGGATTAAAAAACTCTCCCACAATCTTTGGAGAGGCACTGGCTGCCAACCACAATATGTGGATGACCTCCTTCTGACGGCCCCAACCCACAAGGACTGCTACAGAGGAACCCAAGGCCTCCTCCATCTCCTATAGAAGGCCAGATATAAGGTGCCCAAGAGAAAAGCTCAAATTTGCCAACAGAATGTCAAATATTTGGGCTTCATATATATGAAGGGGAATGCTAGCTAGGCATTGAACGAAAACAGACTGTTTGTGCACTCCCAATTCCAACTCTGGCACCAGATAAGAGAGTTCTTTGGGATCCTGCCGTATCTGGATCCCAAATTTCTCACTTATGGCCAAGCCCTTATATGAAGCCACAAAAAGTGGGGAAAGGGAGCCTCTGGGAGGCTGATCAAGAAAGGGCATTTAAACAAATCAAAGAAGCCCTAACTCAGGCCCTGGCCTTAGGACTGCCAGATATAACTAAGCCTTTCTTTCTATATGTCCATGAATGAAAGGGAACGGCTATAGGAGTCCTGACTCAAGTCATAGAATCATTGCATTGACCGATGCCATATTTATCCAAACAACTGGACTCTGTGGTGCTAGGGTAGCCTCCTTGCCTTAGGACACTAGCTGCCACCACCATATTGACACAGGAAGCTGACAAACTGACTTTAGGGCAACAACTGACTATTCGGGTACTGCACTTGATTGTAACTTTAATGGATCAGAGAGGGCACCATTGGCTATTGAATCCAAGGATGACTCAGTACCAGGGGCTCCTATGTGAAAATCCCCACATAACTTTAGAAACAGTAAACACCCTTAACCCAGTCACCTTTCTCCCAATTGAACTGGGAGCCCCTCTTCATAACTGTGGAAACAGTAGATGAGGTATTCTCGAGCCTGGGAGATCTCACCCTTAGAGACCCAGATGGAAGCAGTTTCATACTGGAAGGGGTCTGCCAGGCTGGGTATGTGATGGTAACATTGGATTCAGTGGTGGAGGCCCAGCCTCTGCCCACTGGAACATCAGCCCAGAAGGCAGAACTAATAGCCCTGACGAGGGGCTGTTTGCTGGCAAGGGGCAAAAGGGTCAATGTTTATACTGATTCCAAATATGCCTTTGCCACGTTGCATGTTCATGGAGCTATACATAAGGAGAGAGAACTCTTAACTGCTGGGGGTAAAGAAATAAAGTATAAGGAGGAAATTCTACAACTCTTAGATGCTGTATGGGCCCCGAAGAAGGTAGCTGTGACACACTGCAGGGGGAACCAAAGGGCGGGAACACTGGAGGCCAGCCCAAAGGAAACAAAAAGGCAGACAGGGAAGCAAAACATCAACTATGACCACTCCGCATCTTAGGGAAGAAGCCCTAGCTATGCCCCTCCTCCCAAAGCCTCCCCTCCCGGAGGCCCTAAGTTACTCTCCAAATGCAAAGGCCTGGTTTGGTAGAGAATCTGGAAAAAACATTGAGGGAGGATGGTGGAGATTCTCCAATGGGAAACTAGCCGTCCCTGAAATAGTGGCCCCCAGATTTGTAAAACAATTCCATGAAAGAAGTCATATGGGGAAAACAGCACTAGAAATGCTACTGGGACACCATTTCTATGTACCACAGCTCACAGCCATCACCTGAGCTGTCTGTGAACAATGTCTAACTTGTGCCCAGAATAACCCATGACAAGAGCCTACTTGGTCCCCAGGGATTCAGGAAATGGGAGCCACACCCTGTGAAAACCTAAGCCATCACCTGAGCTGTCTGTGAACAATGTCTAACTTGTGCCCAGAATAACCCATGACAAGAGCCTACTTGGTCCCCAGGGATTCAGGAAATGGGAGCCACACCCTGTGAAAACCTACTTATGGACTTCACCAAGCTGCCCCGAGCAGAGGCTATCAGTACATGCTAGTACTCATCTGCACCTTTTCGCCATGGGTCGAGGCTTTCCCCACCCAAACAGAGAAAGCACAGAGAAGTGATTGTTAAGAGACATTATCCCCAGATTTGGACTGCCCCTGACTCTAGATTCAGATAATATACCAGCATTTGTAGCCAAAATAGTTCAGGAACTAACATGGCTGTTAAAAATAAAGTGGAAATTGCACACAGCCTACCGGCCACAGAGCTCAGGAAAAGTAGAGCACATGAACCAGACACTCAAACAGCTACTAAAGAAATATTGCCAGGAAACTCATCTGAGATGGGATCATGTCCTGCCCATGGTCCTCTGAGTCAGGTGCTTCCCCACCAAACAAACTGGGTGTTCACCCCATGAGATTTTGTTCGGCCGGCCACCCCCAATCATAGGTCAAATTAAGGGTGATATCTGTGAACTAGGGGAATTGACCTTGAGAAGGCAAATGCAGGCCTCAGGGATAGGCATGCAAGGTGTCCATGGCTGGGTACAGGAGAGAATACCCATAAGCCTGACAGACCCAGTATGCCCCTGTAACCCGGGGACTCTGTTTGGGTCGAGAAATGATATCCAACCACTCTGGGGCCCATATGGGAGGGCCCCCATACTATGATCTTGTCTACTCCCACTGCTATTAAAGTTACAGGAATTGTGCCTTGGATCCACCACAGTTGGCTAAAACCAGCAATCCAAAGCAAGTGGACCAGCCAACAGGACCCAGACCATCCAAGCTGGCTGATCCTACAACGGAGTTGCCATTAGGGATGATGACAGCTCTGCTCTGGTCACTCTGGAAGCTGAGTTGTCTATGCATGGCTGAAGCTTGAGGAGGCAACAGCCCTGCTTCAGTCACCCTAGAAGCAGACTAGTCTATGCACGGCCAAAGCTAGAGTGGAACATGCAAGTATGTCAACAATACATACTTCTTTTTCTCCTAACTATAACACTTCCCTTATCCATGTTGGGAGAGGGACTCATAGAAGGATGCCCCCCCTGCACTCATACTATGGGGTCAGGGAGCACCACAACCAGAACCGTGTTGTACCACACTTATTATGAGTGTATGGGGACCTCCTGGGGAACTTGTACACACAACCAGACAACCTACTCAATCTGTGACCCAGAAAATGGCCAGCTTTATATATGTTATGACCATAAGTTCTCACCTTCTGAAGCCTGGTTAAAAGTTTATGTTGGGTCAAAAGAAGGAAGACTTCTGAACCAAACCAAGGTACCTCCCTCCCAGAGGGAGGTCGTTTCCTTATATTTTGATGCCTGCCAAGCAACATACATAGGTCCCTATCCTGTAGTCTCCTGTGGTAGCCTATCATGGGAGAGATACTATAGTAACTGTCACAAATATATATGTGCTCCTAGGAAAGGAACCACTCAATAGGGAGCCCCTCTTTGCTTCCCCTACTCCCCAGAAAAAGACGTCAGGACTGCACAACACGGTCCACAGACCCTGTGGAAAGTTCAAGAACACCACAGCAGGTAGTAACTCTTACCACAATGCTGGTAAAACCAAATTGTAAGATGAAAACTTGCAATCCTTTAAATTTCACCATCTTAAAGCCAGATCGGACCGTATGGACTACAGGTTACCCCATGACATTACAGATCAGCGGTCAGGAAACAGACCTAGGAGTCTATTTATATATTATCAAAAAAAAAAAAAAAAAAAAAAAAAAAAAAAACAGATTAAGCATTCAACCCAACAATTTCGAGTTTTTGAGTCATTCTATGAGCATATCCACCAGGAGTTGCCTAAACCCTTTCCCTTAGCCAGAAACCCGTTCACCCAACTGGCTGAAAACATAGCCAGCAGCTTACACATCTCATGCTATGTTTGTGGGGGAACCACTATGGGGGACCAATGGCCATGGGAGGCAAGAGAGCTGATGCCCGAAGATAACTTCACTCTGACTGTCTCTTCCCCTGAACCTATGTTCACGAGCCTGAGCATTTGGGTCTTAAAAACCTCTGTTATGGGTAAGTCCTGCATTGTTCACTAGGGAAAAGCCTTTACAGATCCGGTAGGAGAGTTAACCTGCCTAGGACAATAACATTACAGTGAAACGCTAGGAAAGACTTTGTGGTGGGGCAGAAAGAATGATTTCAAATCACCCCACCCAGGTTCATTCTCCCGTTTCCCCTCTTTAAACCACTCTTGGTACCAACTTGAAGCTGCAAATACCTGGCAGGCGCCCTCTGGCCTCTATTGGATCTGTGGACTGCAGGCATATTGGCAGCTGCCAGCTAAATGGTCAAGGGCCTCCTGGCCCATTGGTCTCTCCTATCCCTTGATTACCACAACACAGACACTTCTTTGTTCAGCCAGTAAGTCATCTAGAGCAATTCTATTATTTATCATAATGTTCACAAAAGAATTTAAAGTCTGTTTTGTAACCATAGCCTTGACAGTAGAATCTGCTATAGGACCTATCATGAGGGATAAATTTCTAATCATTGCTTCATTTACTCCAAACCATGGAAAAAAAGGACTTAACAAATGATGCTCTTTAGAAGAGTGAAGGCCTCCTGGCAATGTTCTCTTAACCCATGATGTAGGTAAGACTAGTGCATCAATGTTTTGTTTCTGACTGATGATGAGTATGTACCATAGAAATTTCTCACCCACACTGGACCTTCATCTTCCATATATCAAAATATAAGATTAACCATGTATAAGGCTGGCTGCAAAATCTTTCACAAGTAAAAGTAAACCCCGTGAATTCACCAAACAGACCTCCTTTTCACTTCTACTGTTCACAGAGGCATAAGCAAGGGAAAAAAATGGAAAGAATCTCATAATAGTAGAGAAATCTTGATCTGTGATCTTGGGAAAAAGCTGTCCACATCAAAGATGCCTTCTTCTGGGAAAAAACTTCCCTGTTTAGCTTTATCTTAAGGTTTCCAATAGGTGTACAGTTCCAAGAATTTAGAGGGACCCTTCCAAGTTGTGAGATTATGAACCCAAAACTTCGGTTCAAGGTCCTGAAGTTTTGCTGCAGTGTGGATGGCAAGAACAGTCTTTCTCTGTTGTTATCAGAAGATCTAATCTTCAGGTTCTAGATTGTGAAGAGGTTGATTTTCCCCAGTCAGTAGATCATGAAGAGGTTGATTTTCCTCAGTGAGTAGACCACGTATTTTTTTACCTGGTGAAAATATATATACTTTTGTAAAGTGAGCTACTATTACTGTTACAACTGCTCTCTTGCATGGGGAAGTTTTTACACAACCAGAAAACATGCACTGAAAATGACAATTGGCCAGGCGCAGTGACTCACACCTGTAATCCCAGCACTTTGGGAGGCCAAGACGGGTGGATCATCTGAGCTCAGGAGTTCAAGACCAGTCTGGGCAACATGACAAAACATCATCTCTACCAAAAATATAAAAAAGTAGCCAGGCACGGTGGTACATGCCTGTGGTCTCAGCTACTCATGAGACTGAGGTGGGAGGATCCCTTGAGCCTGGAAGGCAGAGGTTGCAGTGAGCCAAGATCGTATCACTGCACTCCAACCTGGGTGACAGAGTGTGACCCCATCTCAAAAAAAAAAAAAAAAAAGAAAATGACCATTGAATAAAACCCCTCTATAAATATTTAAATGGCCCATCAGATAGCAGAATGTACCTAAAGTTTTGATTATCTTCCCAGGAATATGGATTTGGCAAACCAAACATTGGTCATAAACTATTTTAGCAGTTTAGAAGTCACCACACCAAAATATATTTAGTTTGGATAACTTTTAATAACAAAAGCTTTAAGGACTCAGGAAGAACAAGGCAGCCTTCCTGGTTCTCTATGAGTCCATGCTTAACATTGGACTTACGTCCTCTTGAACACCAGTTGTTTCTCCAATTTAGGTGCATAGCACTGAAAACTGATGTGTTATCATAGGTAATTTTACTTAGACCATAGAGTTCACTCAAATTGTATATCTAAACAATTTCAGTACTGGCTGATTTAGATAAACCAGCCAGTCTCCACTAAAGTTACAGGGATTCTTACCCAGTCCAAATGATATGATTCTAAAGCTATCAGAAACCTGTATTCAAGAGTGTTTCTCAGGCTCCTTTTCATCCTTTCATAAACCTCCATAAAGACACCATATTCTAGGATTTTGTGTACTTGTGAGGTTTCCAGAAACTGCAATTAACTGTGGAAATGACTTTAAATAGTCATAAAGACACAACTGACAAGGAAATTTGTTTATTTATGTGGATTACAATAACTCAACATAATAACCGTAATTATAATTGCTAACATATACACAGACATGTTAGAATTCTAGAAATCCCATATAATTTTGGAAAATATATTAACAACATTCATTAAAATTTAACCTGAAGAAGGTTAAACAGCATTTTTTATTTGACAATGCTTCATGTAACTTAACATGTCAAATAATCCTGTTTACCTCTCTTTTGGATGTTTCAGGGGTCCTCTGGAGCATCCCAAAGTTAGAAGTCAAAAAAGACTTGATTTTGAAGCTGAAATTCGGTTTCAGGAAGCCTATAAAATATGTCAAAGGTTTAAAACACCTGAACAAAATAGGATCACAGATCACTATAAAACAAATCATTCATTTAACCAAAGTGATAATTAACGGATTTTTAAAAACAAAAACCTGTACTCTTTGATAAAGGAGACTCAGTTTTCCAAACAATCAAAAGACCTAAGACAGCATGAGACAGAATCTGTCTTTTCTTCTCTCCTTTTTTTTTCTTTAAATTTTTGCAGTTTAGTCAAAGGATGAAGAGAAATATTTTAGTGTCTTATTAATACTACACAAAATTTTTGTTCAAAAGAGAAAACCACATTTTACTTTTGGATTTGTGTATTATCCATCCTAAAATTGATTTTAATAATCCTCATTAATTTATCAAATTGGTCATCTTTTTTTTTCTATTTTATTTTTCTATTTTTCTTTTATTGTTTTTAATTTCCATCTACTCCTTGTGGAGAATCTGTCATCTTTTAACCACACAAGGTTTTCATAAACCTTTCATTTTACATTTATTCCCCAACTTTCTTTTTTAAAATTTATTAACTTATTTATTTTTAAAATTTTATTTTATTTTATTTTATTTTATTTTATTTTATTTTATTTTATTTTCTGGGATACATGTACAGGATATGTAGGTTTGTTACATAGGTAAACACATGCCATGGTGGTTTGCTGCACCTATAAACCCATCACCTAGGTATTAAGATGTGCATGCATTAGCTATTTATCCTGATGCTCTCCCTCTCCCTGTCCCCATGACAGGCCCCAGTGTGTGTTGTTTTCCTCCCTGTATCCATGTGTTCTCACTGTTCACCTCCCACTTCTAAGGGAGAACATGCAGCGTTTGGTTTTCTGTTCCTGTGTTAGTTTGCTGAGGATAATGGCTTTAGCCCCTTCCATGTCCCTGCAAAGGACATGATCTCATTTCTTTTTATGACTGCATAGTATTCTATGGTGTATATGTACCACCTTTTCTTTATTCAGTCTATTAATGATGGGCATTTGAGTTGATTCCATGTCTTGTCAACTTTTTACATTCATCTTGTTTCATCTGTTTTTATACTCCTTCAATTTGAAACCTTTAAGTAACTTCAAACTAAACAAAAATTTTTTAACACGCATACCTTTATAATTTTCTTCATCAAATGTGTACCTTGCTTTTGTTTGTACACTCTGTATACAGAATTCTCTTATATCTAGTAGTTTTCAACTCTTAGTAACCTTAATTTCTAGTGAAAAGCCTAGACAGTAATTTTGAACAGTTTTATATCAGTATTTGCAGATAACTATTTTGTAATTTTTTAGAAAAATAGCTCTTCAAATTATCATGTATTAACAAATCTAAGTATATTTAGCTTTTCTATACCATATAAAAATAACACATCAAGGTATATAGACTTAAACTCATGTGTAACAGTTAATACTTCAGTATCTTAACTTACAGATGACTCAACATTTTATGACTGTTACCTACTTTAACATAACATGACTCTAAGACTTTAAATTACTAAGAAGAATCTTAAAACTATGACACAGGTAGCCTTCCTAATGTCTTCCTCAAGTCATTCTGGGTCCCAAGTAGCCACATGCCACCCAGGAGGACAATGAAGCCTGTCTGAGTCAATCAGGACAGAAGACAGAGCTGTGAAGACTGTACCTGGAGGGTCCAACCCCTTCTAAAATAGCCGGGAGACAAAACAGGGAAAGCAGAGGAAGAAGGGGTAATATTGGGCTTGATTCTGGCTTATAGCTGATAGTCTAAGCACTAAGAACTTGTCTCCAGACCTCATCATGGCCACCTGTCCAGACCCCTGAATCCAGATACTCTAAACTAAAGGCATAAGCTCACAGTCAAATCAAGCAACTATCTAATTATATTTAAATGATAATCTTGAAGCCATTTCTGTTTTGCTAACAATCAAAAACTAGCTTTTATTTACCAAATATTATCACATACACGTAACACAAATAGACATATAAACGCACAGAAATAGCTCTTAAACCTAGCTCTCGTAAAGGACTTTCATTTGCTGGCTTTTAAATAGTTTTTCTTTTCTTTTCTTTTCTTTTTTTTTTTTTTTTGAGACAGAGTTTCATTCTTGTTGTCCAGGCTGGAGGGCAACGACACAATCTCAGCTCACTGCAATCTCCACCTTCCGGGTTCAAGCAATGCTCC